>NW_024870832.1:0-1250000 GCF_019054845.1 Dipodomys spectabilis
GTAAGGTTCCCTTCTGGCCATATCCCCTCAAGCATCTGTTATTATTGTTTTGTCTATGGCCATTCTAACTGGGATGAGGTGGTATCTCCATTGTTGTTTTGATTTGCAAATCTCTTATGGCTGGGGAGGTCGGTCATTTCTTCATGGGTCTATTGGAAATCCTTCTTTCCTCTTCACAGAATTTTCTCTGTAAGTCTTTAGCCCACTTATTTTTTTATTCATTTATTTTTATTTTGAAAATATTTTACAGATGTGTTACAATTACATGGGCAAGATAATGAGTACATTTCTTATCAAGCATTTTAGCCTCCTCCTTTGTTTCCCCTTCCCATCCTTTCCAATCCTCCCCCCGCCCCCCAATCCTCCCTGCCTCCCCCCAATCCTCCCCGCCTCCCCCCACGAAAGTTGTAAATTTCGTTTTCGACATAACGACTTGTACATTTCATTGTTGCAATGTAGCCCACTTATTTATTGGGCAGTTGTTTTGTTGAGGATTTGTTATTGGGGGATTTAATGTTTTGAGTTCCAGGTATAGTTTACATATGAGAACCTTGTCCATTGTATGACTAGTGAATATCTTCTCCCAATAAGTGGGCTTTCTGTTGATCTTGCTAGCTATAACCTTTGCTGTGCAGAAGCTCTGGAATTTCATGCAATCATATTTTTCCAAATTTTCTTTGATTTGTTGTGTTTCTGCGTCTCTTTTAAGAAACTTTTGGCCTATGCCAAGGAGACCTAGTAATGATTTCAGACCTGTAATTATTTCAGAGTGTCTGCTTTGACTCCGAGGTCCATGATCCATTTGGATTTGATTCTGGTGCAGAATGACATGTATGGATCTATTTTTGATTTTCTACATGTGATTAACACATTTTGCCAGCACCATTTACTGAAGAGGTTGTCTTTCTTCCATTCTATTTTTTAGCTCCCTTATCAAATATTAGATGACTATAAGTTTGTGGGTTTATTTCTGGGTTTTCAATTCTATTCCATCGGTTCTGAGGTCTGTTCTTGTGCCAGTACCAAGCTGTTTTGATTACAATGCTTTTGTAGCAATGTTTGAAATTTGTTATTGATATTCCTCCAGCACTATTCTTTCTCTTAAGGATCGTAGTTGCCATTCAGAGTCTTTTATTGTTCCATATGAATTTTTGGATTGCCTTTTCTATTTCCTTGAAGAATGAGGTTGGAATATTGATAGGTATTACATTGAATTTGTAGATAGCTTTGGGAAGTGTTGCCATTTTCACGATGTTGATCCTTACAATACAGGAGCATGGGAGTTTTTTTGCCACATTCTAAGTTCTGTTTTGATTTCCTTCTTCAAGTTTTTAAAGTTTGCATCATAGAGATCCTCCACTTCTTTGGGTATGTTAATTTCTAGGTATTTTATGTTTTGTGGGGCTATTACAAATAGAGTTGTTTTCCGGATTACAGCGCGCTTTTCTCATTGTTGGCATACAGAAAAGCCATTGATTTTTGAAGGTTAATTTTATACCCTGCTATTTTACCAATATTTTGAATCAGCTTGAATAATTTGAGAGTGGATTCTGTGGGATTCTTTAAATATAAGATCATGTCATCTGCAAAGAGGAAGAGTTTTACTTCTTCTTTCCCTATTTGGATCCCTCTAATGTTTGCATCTTGTTTTATGGTTTAACTAGGCATTTAATTCTAAATTGAAGAGAAGTAGAGAGAGTGGACATCCTTGTCTCGTTCCTGAGTTAAGGAGAAATGGCTTTAGTTTTTCACCATTAAGTATAATGCTGGCTGTAGGTTTGTCATATATAGCCTTTGTTGTACTGAGGAATGTTCCATGGATTCCTAATTTTTGCAGAATCTGCAACGTAAAGGGGTATTGGATCTTGTCAAATCCTTTTTCTGAATCTATTGAGATAACCATGTGGTTCTTGTCCTTGCTCTTGTTGTGTCTTGAATTATATTAATTGATTTGCGTATATTGAGACAACTTTGCATGAAATGAAACCTGAAATGAATCTTGTTTGATCGTGGTGTATGATTTTTTTGGATGAATTGTTGATGTCGATTGGCAAAAATTTTATTGAGAATTCTTGCATTAATGATCATCCAAGAAATGCGTCTATAGTTCCAGAAAACTGGAAGTGGCACTGTGGCTCAAGAGGTAGAGCACTAGCCTTGAGCTGAAGAGTGGAGAGATATTGCCCAGGCCGAGTTCAAACCCTGCCACAACCATCAAAAAAGAAAACGAAAAAATATAAAAGAATGAAAAAGAAATGAGATTTTGGCCACCAGTTCATTGCTAGTAAAATTCCCGCTTTCTCACCATGGATTTTTTTTCCTGTTAAGTCCATGCTCTTATATGTAACTTGCTTTGGAACCAGAATTATTCTTCCATTGTACATTTTACAAATTTGCGTGATTAGCAACCATGATTTAGAGATAGAAATTGAAAGAGAATGGCCTCAACACTCATGTTCCTCTTAGTATTAATTATTTGTCTATGTCACTCTACATAATGGCCTTGGCTTTACTGGTTCAATGTTGTCTTATTTGCAAAGCCTTTTATAGTATATTGAACCATTATACTTAAACACAGAACTTTTCTTTCTCTTATTATTCCTATTGTTTCTTCTACTGTTAACTTGTGTACACTTGGGAAATAATGCACAACACACACACGCAAAAATAAACTTTTCTGAGAATCTTCTCCCAGTTAAATTTAATTTAAGAGCACTTATGAAATTTGAACTTAATGTACTCCTGGATAATGGTTTCTTTTATGTTTTTATAGTAAAAAGAGTGTACATGGGGCTTAGAGTTACATAAGTAAGGTAATGAGTACATTTCCTATTGTTACATTCTCTTTTGTTTTTGCTGTGGTATCCATTACCTCCCCATCTACCCGATACCCACTCCCCTCCCCAAGTTGTGAAGTTCGTTTTCTACATAGTGTCTTGTTCATATCATTGTTACAATAGGTCATCCTGAATCTTTGTTTCAGCATTTTGTTGTTTTCCTTCTCCTCCCCACACTAGAAAAATGTATATGCAAGTTGCAGGGCACCAACATCATATCCAATGAAAACAGGAGTTATATCTTGGGGGAAAAACATGGAGGAGAAATGAAAAAATCACATAGTACGTTTTAGATACATTTAAAACAATTGCAATAAAGAAAAAAAAAGTTGTGTCCCTATCTTGGGGCTCATTTTACTTAACATTATCTTTTATGGCCATATGTACGTGAATAATGTTTTTATAAGCCATTTAAATTTTATATTTTGTATTTACTGAGTTGTCTCTGAAAGGCGTGTTACCTCATGTCCAAAGATGTCTTTGTGCTAGTTCAATGAAGCCTGAAAACATTCATTTTTACCTCGAGCAGTGCCATAGATTGTTACTGGACATAGAAGGAACTTTTACTGCAGGTGGAAACTGATACCAAAAGAGGAATTGAACATAGAGGAATGACAAAGTGCAAGTTAGTTTGTGTGTTCCTTTTTGCTATATAAGAAAAGAACCCATTGTCCAAATTCAGAAACATTGAAGTTATACCTTGCATTCTCTCAGACCACAAGGGAATAAAATTAGAACTCAACCCCAAAGACCACCAAAGAAATTCCTGCACCACATGGAGGTTGAAGAATACACTTCTGAATCACGAGTGGGTCATTTAAGAGATTAGAAACAAAATTCAATTATTCATGATATTCCTCAAAAATGAACACACAAATTATCAGCTCCTCTGGGACACAGCAAAGTCAGTACTCAGAGGCAAGTTTATAGCTCTGTGTCCCTACATCAACAAATTGGAGAGATCTGAAACCAACAATTTAATTAGACATCTGCGCCTCCTTGAAAAAGAGCAGCAAGATAAACCTCAATACAGTAGATGGAAAGAAATAATTAAAATTAAATCAGAATTAAAGAATTAGAATAAGAAAACCATAAAAAGAATCACAAAACAAAGAGTTGGTTCTTCGAAAAAATTAACAAAATAGACAGACCCTTAGCAAATCTTAACAGAAAAAGAAGAGAAAACACCCAAATAAATAAACTCAGAGATGCGAATGGACAAATCACCACAGAAACAACTACGATTCAGAACATTATAAGGGCATACTTCTCAAAACTTTATGCTAATAAGTTTGAGAACTTGACAGAAATGGACCTTTTCCTAGCAAATACTGACATGCTGAAACTAAATCAAGATGAGTTAAAGCATCTTAAGGGGCCCATATCAAACACTGAAAAAGAAACAGAAATAAGAGACCTCCCATCTAAGAAAATCCCAAGACCAGATGGTTTTACAGCGGAATTCTACAAGGCCTTCAAAGCAGAGCTAACACCAATACTCCTGAAAAAGTTCAAAAAAAAATTGTAAGAGAAAGTGCACAACAGAACTCATTCTTTGAAGCCATCATAACCCTCATCCCCAAACCAGGCAAGGATGCATCAAAGAAAGAGAACTATAGACCGATTTCTTTGATGAACATTGATGGAAACCTTCTCAACAAAATTTTGGCCAATCGAATTCAACAATTCATCCAAAACATCAAACACCACGATCAAACGATTCATTTCAGGGATGCAGAACTGTTTCAATATACACAAATCAATTAATATAATTCATCACATCAACAAGAGCAAGGATAAGAACCACAAGGTTATCTCAATAGATGCAGAAAAAGCATTTGACAAGATCCAATACCCCTTTATGTGAAGGTTCTGGAAAAAACTAGGAATCCTTGGAACATTCCTCAATACAATAAAGGCTGTATAAGACAAATCTACAGCCAGCATTATACTTAATGGTAAAGCCATTTCTCTTAAATCAGGAATGATACAAGAATGTCCACTCTCTACACTTCTCTTTAATCTAGTATTGGAATGCCTAGCTACAGCAATAAGACAAGATGCAAGCATTAGAGAGATCCAAATAGGGAAAGAAGAAGTAAAACTCTCCCTCTTTGCAGATGACATGATCTTGTATTTAAAGAAGCCCACAGAATCCACTCCAAAATTACTCAAGCTGATTCAAAATTTTGGCAAAGTAGCAGGGTATAAATGTAACCCTCAAAAATCAATGGCTTTTCTGTATGCCAACAATGAGAAACGTGGGGCTGGAATTATGAAAGCAACTCCATTTGTAATAGCCCCACCAAAACTAAAATACCTAGGAATTAACTTAACCAAAGAAGTGAAGGACCTCTATGATGAAAACTTTAAAAAATTGAAAAAGTTAATCAAAACTGAACTTAGAAAGTAGCAAAAACTCCCATGCTCCTGTATTGGAAAGATCAACCTCGTGAAAATGGCAATACTTCCCAAGGCTATCTACAAATTCAGTGCGATACCTATCAGTATTCCAACCTCATTTTTCAAGGAAATACAAAAGACAATCCAAAAATTCATCTGGAGCAATAAAAGACCCTGAACTGCTAAAACAATCCTTAACAGAAAGAACTGTTCTGGAGGAATATGAATACCGAATATGAACTCAACTACAAAGCCACATTAATCAAAACAGCTTGGTACTGCCACAAGAACAGACTTCAGGACCAATGGAATAGAACTGGAAACCCAGAATGAACCTTCCGAACTATAGCCATCTAATCTTCGATAAGGGAGCTAAAAAATAGAATAGAAGAAAGACACCCTTTTCAGTAAATGGTGCTGTCAAAATTGGTTAAATACTTGTAGAAAACTAAAGCTAGATCCTTATATGTCACCCTGTATTAGAATCAATTCCCAATGGATCAAAGAACTCAGAGTCAAAGTAGACACCCTGAGAACATTACATGATGGAATAGGAGAAGCACTAGATCTCCTTGGCACAGGCCAAATTTTTTTTAATAGAAACTCAGAAACACAACAAATCAAAGAATGGTTGGACAAATGGGATTGCATGAAATTGCAGAGCTTCTGCATGGCGAAGGACATAGCTAGCAAGATCAATTGAAAGCCCACAGATTGGGAGAAGATCGTCAGTAGCTATACAACAGACAAGGGTCTCATATCTAAAATATACCTGGAACTCAAAAAATTAAATCCCCCAAAAACTAATCTTCAAAGAAATAACTGCCCAATAAATAAGTGGGCTAAAGACTTAAAGAGAAACTTTTCTGAAGAGGAAAGAATGATTGCCAAAAGACATATGAAGAAATGCTCAACCTCCCTAGACATAAAAGAAATGCAAATCAAAACAACATTGAGATATCACCTCACCCCAGTTAGAATGGCTATAATTAAGAATTCTAATAACAAAAGATGCTGGAGGGGATGTGGACAGCGGAAACCTTACTTCATTGTTGGTGGGAGTGTAAACTTGTTCAACCACTTGGGAAAGCAGTATGGAGGTTCCTCAAGAGACTCCACATAGAGTTCCCCTAAGACCCAGCAATCCCACTTTTGGGAATTTACCCAAATGTTCACAAACAAGGCCACACTAGAGGTACCAGCACGACTATATTTATTGCAGCCTTATTTACCATTGCTAAGGTATGGAACCAACTCAGATGCTCCTCAGTAGATGAATGGATCAAGAAAATGAGGTATATATACATTATGGAATTCTATGCCTCCATCAGAAAGAAAGACATTGCCCCATTGGTTAGTAAATGTAAAGACTTGGAAAAAGTATATTAAATAAAGTAAGCCACGCCCAAAGAAACATAGGTTCCATGGTTTTCCTCATTTGCAATAACTAGTATATGAGTCAAACAGAAAAGGTGAGATAAGTTGATGTTAGGGAAATAAACCCTAAGATATGTATTCCAATGTTTTTTTTTTCTTTCATGTGATTGTTTCTAACACATTTGTAAGATGATGTCCTAGTTTCTTTGTATGTCCCTTCCCCACGGCATAACAATAACCCCTGTTTTCACAGTATTTGATGTCGGTATAATTTGTGGAGGGGACCGGAAAAAAACAAATCATTTAAATAGGGATACAGGTGTACCCATTGTAACAATGAAATGTGCAAGTCATCATGTCGAAAACAAACTTTACAACTTTGTTGGTGGGGGGAGGAGGATTAGATGGGGGGCAAAGGGGAGGATTGGTAGGGGTGGGAAGGGGAGACCAAGGAGTAGGCTACAATGCTTGATAAAAAATGTACTCATTATCTTGCTCATGTTATTGTAACCCCTCTGTACAGTATTTTCACTATAAAAAATATATATTCATTGTTAGAAAAAAAAGAATCCAAGGCTTGAAAGAAACTTTGTCCCTGACTTTTTTTCGAGTGTGTTCTTTATTCATATAAAAATTGTATGTAAACATCTTCTTGAAAGTGTTACAAAAGGAAACAATGTGCCATTTGAAGGCCAGCATAGAAAAAAGGAAATAACATTGTTTTAAAAGTATTCTATTGCAAGGATACAAAGACTTGGGGGTTTTAAATTGTCTTATGCATGGATATTTCACTACTGAGATGATTCTGTTGTTGCAGGAGTCACTTATTAATTTCTTTAGTCTTGTCCTGAATTCTCCAGCGCAATTAGTATTCCAAAAAAGCAGGACCCAGTGAGTATGATAACAAAAGGAGCCTGTTCTCAAACCAGTGCTTTAAGGATGGTCCCAAAGAAATATGTGCGTTTTTTCGCTTGTTTGTTTGTTTAGTTTGTCTTGGTTCTGGAGCTTGAACTCAGAGGCTGGACCATGTCCCTGAACAAATGTCTTCCCTGGACAACTTCCCCCAAAGCTTGTACTCTACTGCATGAGCCAAAACTCCACTTCTGGCGTTTTTGGTGTTTAGTTCCAGATAAGAATGTGACAGACTTTCCTGCCTGGGTTGGCATTGAACTGAGAAAGTAAGAAAGCCAAGTGACATCAACTGTATCAAGATTTCTGTTTTGAACCAAGAAATACTAGACGAAGTTTATTATAAAGCTAATATTTGACAATTTTTAAAAGAAAAGAATATGTCTAACAAAGAAGCCATAACTTAAATAATTCCCCAAATGTAGGTGCACTGAATCATTTTGGAAGCATTTTTTCATCTGCTTGGGAAGATAACTATTGACTTCATAGATCCTTTTGGGGAAAATTAGTCATATTTGCCTGTTGTCACTGGCTTTGTACACATGTATGCTGTACATACTTCTAAGGGCTTTACATAAAGGAAGTCTTAAAATTCTCAACAATATTTAAATAAGATGCTCCCTATATTTATTTTCACATTTGGGGATCACTAAGTCCCAAAGTTGTGTAGAAGGCTAGGCTTAGAATATGTACATGAAATCTGTCTCCTAATATTATAAAGATAATTTATGTCATTTTGAGTTACAGTTTCTAAAGTAATAAAAATAAGGTAAAACAGTAACAGAAACATAATTTTCTATCTTTCCTAACTTTCCAACAGAAATTAGAGAATCCAGTAAAGTTACAGCATTCCCAGGATGGTATAGGATTTTATAGGATCACTAGATGTTTAAAAAGAATATAAAAATATGTTTCCCCTGGAACAACGGGAAACAAAATCTATACATACAGATTTTGATATACCTGGAAAATAGTTTCCACTATTCTATGTCTTTGATAGTTTAGGCTTGTTTACACAACAACTTTCATCTCTCAGGAAATGACTCTATTCCTACTTAAGGTTTTGCAGCTTATAACCCAGCAACAAATAATGCTTCTAAATATAAACAAGCATGAAACTAACAGTAACAAAGGCTACTTCTGTTGCCATAGGTGATAAATAAGAATACTCTTGGGGAATACTCAAAAAATTTTGAACTTTTTCATACCTTTCCTCTTCTCCAACGTGAGAAGTTCTAGTCATTATATGTAAAACATTAATAAAGGATTCTTATATTTTTTATTGTTCACACTAAAGCAAATACACTTTTCCTCCTTGCAAGCCTGAATTTGAAAGTGTCAGACACTCAAAATTATATTATAGACAAAAGTTTACTGCTTTGGCTTAGGTGTTTTCCTGCCTTTGGGTGTTGCTCTCTATTATTTTGGCAACTATATAGAAAAACAAGAAAAATCCATTATGATTTTGTTGAATTTTTCAAAGTCAAGCTTTCTTCAAATACAGTTTTCTCTTCCCTTCTTCACTGCTAATTAAAGTTTAATTATTGCTCTTTAAATAACAAAAACATACTTTAATGTATATTCTCATTAAAACAGATGAAAACAGGTGTGTCTGCCATTGCTTTTTAAATTGTTTCCAAGTATTTTCCTTGGCTATTTTCATTATTGCCTTTGTTCCAGTCTTCTAATCAGGAACACAGTGTTACACAAAAAGATCTTCCCAAAATATAGGATGTTAGGCAGAAAAAAATTGATGTATAATTAAAGATTTTCATCTCTTAAGAGATTGAAAAGCTCAGAAGACATTTTGCTATTACTAGCATGGTTCTTAAACTAAATGAAATGCATGTAAATGTAATAGTTATTCCAAACAATAATTATGGCTTATATTTTTCTGCTCCAATGAGATGAGTAACTTTACTGTCAATAAAATCTCTGACAAGGTTGGAGGGCATATTGATTTTAAGGTACAAAGGTTAATGTTAGAAAGTCAAGGGAGATTCCTAAAACAGCACTGCCTATCACTTATCAATTAATTATACTTATGGCATATAAGTATATAAATACATAAATATGAATTGATTGAGAAATGTGGGACTTACACAATTGATTCAATGGTTACCAAAACCAGAAAACACTTCTCCTCATTTATATAAACTATTATATCTAGTGAGGATTTAAAAATTTTTAGAACTATATTTTAACATTTATGCCAAAATATTTATTTTTAACAGTTTATTTTTAAAGTTTTCTGTCGTGGTGTTTGAAATCTGGGCCTGAACGTTGTCCCTCAGCTCTTGACCTCAAAGATAGTGTTCTACCACTTGAGCCACTTCCAGTATTCTGGTGGCTCATTGAAGATAGTCTCGAGGAGCCGGCTCCAGTGGCTGACGGCTGTAATCCTAGCTACTCAAGAGGCTGAGATCTGAGGATTGCGGTTCAAAGCCAGCTGGGGCAGGAAAGTCTGTGAGACGCTTGTCTCCAATAAAACAACCAGAATATAGGAAATGGTTCTGTGCCTCAAGTGGTAGAATGCTCAGCTTGAGCTGTAGAGCGTAGGGACAGTTCCCAGGCCCAGAGTTCAAGCCCAACGATTGACCAAATTAAACAAAAAATCTCGCGTACTTTCCTGCTTAGGCTGGCTTTGAACCATGATTCTCAGCCCCAAGACTCCTTAGTAACTAAGATTACAAGCAAGAACCACTGGCACGTAGCTACATAATTATTTTTTACACATTTATGAAGTATGGAGTTGTAATCCCATTCATTTATATGTTGTGTAATGATCATGTTATATCATATCCATTAGTTTCTGTATGTAACATTTCTTTTTAGTGAGACTGCTCGAAAAGTTATCTTTTGGCTGGCATGAAATATCTATTCTTAACTATAATCACTTTGCTCCTTATGGAATACAATTAATATATTTACTTTTAGTATTGGAAATCTGATAATTAAACTCATAGAAAACATGAATTGTATGGTGAGAGAAGTTTATGGTTCTATTACTTGTTTTAGGAAAACAATTATGCCTTTTGTTTTCAATTATATTTCTGTGGGAATGTGAACTATTCATTGATTTAACTGTGAAAGTTGATAACTGTTACATTATATCAAGTTGATTCCAAGTTGTATTTGAAAATTGCACATTTAACACAAATATGCTTCCACTTTCTTCCACCACATAGGTAAAGTAATAGTAAAGCAAAGCTTGGTGTTAGTGGCTCATGTGTAGAATCCTAGAAATTCAGGAGGCTAAAACCTGAAGATTTTGGTTCAATGTCAGTCTAAACAGATAAAAATGTGAAAACTTATCTCCAATTGTCCAGCAAGAAGGAGAAGATGAGAATGTGGCTCAAAGGATAGAGTGTGATCAGCCATGAGCAAAAAGTACAAGGAAGACAATTGATCATTGAGTTCAAGCCCTTAAAATGGCATAGACACATAAGACAACAATAAAAAGTACTATGAACATCAATAATGAAGACAAAATAGTAGAAAAGATCATGAGAAATGTTGCATAAACAGCTGGAAGACAGAAATCATTTGAGAGAATTTTGATTCAGGAGAGGGAAAAAATCACAGTCTCATTGGTACAATCTCATTGTACTCATTTGTGTTGAAACCTGGCTACTGGGTAACACGTGAAAGAGTAGATTGGATTACCTGACATAGCAGACATTGCCTGTGACTGACTATGCCCCATCCCACTCTGCAAAAATCTAAAATTGTTCTTGCTAATTTAAATAAAACCTCATATTAGATACTATCTGGTCCACACAGACTGGGGTCCTTATTTTGAGGCTTCAGACTTATGTGAGGCTTTTGTTAATAACCAGTCCTTTTGTACCCCTTTTCCTTTGTGCACCTATACCTTACAAAGCTGGCACCAAGCCAAGGCTTTGAACTAGACACCATGGCCTTAATCTCTCTCTTTCTCCAGCTACAACTCTTTTCACATGCTATCTCTGTCTTAGTATTAGTTGTTTTCTTACTAATCCCCACCAGAAAACTCTTATATTCATGTAAACACACTATAAATATCCTAGTTCGAAAAGTTATTAAAGGTTTACCAATGGCTGAGGTTCTCATCTGTAGGTTTGCTCCCTAATAAATCTGTGCTGCAATATCTCTTTTTTCTACATGCCTTTTAATCTGACAAATGATTGATTCGGTTTGATGTAATCCCATTTATCCAGCCTTACTTTGGAAGTTCTGACCTGTCCCAAGGAGCCCTCGTGTTTCCCCTAACTCTTCCTGTAAAATTCTAAGGTATCGGGACTTACATTGAGGTCTTCAACCCATTTGGAATCGATTCTGGTGCAGGAGGATATATAAGGATCTAACTTCAGTTTTCTGTGTACAGATAATTCCATCAGCACAAGTTTTTGAAGAATTTGTCTTTCTTCCATCCTGTGTTTCTGGCTACCTTATCAAAGATTATGTGTCTATAGGAGTGGATTCATTTCTGGGTCTTCAATTCTGTTCTATTGATGGAAATATGTGCTTCTATTGAAAAGAATTGCATTACCACATTCCTGAGGAAATTGACTTTTCTGTAAACTGAAAAGCAAAATTCTAAGTTTAGAAGATAAAATTGAGGTAAGTTTTGAACACATGAACTATAATATATAGAAGAAAATGTGGGAGAGAAAAGATAAGATGAAAAGTAGAGTAGCTATCAATTGAAGAACTCAGAAACAATTACCAAAACTATACAAGGGAGCTGGTGTAAAGCTCAGTTGTAGGACTAGACTAATATATACAAAGCCATGGGTTCAATCTCCAAGAAGACCTAATAATAAGTTAATAAATAGTAATAATAAAATAATTACTTGAAATAAATGCTTTCATATTAGAGAGGCCTGAATCCTAAAACAGCAAAATACCCTCAATTCTTGTATCCAATGACATGAAACTACAAGAATGAAGAGGAAATAGTTTACCTTTTCTCTCCTTTCTTTTCCTTTCCTGTTTTCTTCTTTTCTTTTTTCCTTTCACACTACTGGTGCTTGAAGTTGCTAAGGCTCTGACCACTTTAGATTATTTTTCAGATGAGGTATTACTTTTTGGCCAAGCCTACCTTGAGCAATAATCCCTTACCTATGGCTTCCACAAATGAGAGGTAACCGGGAAATTACCCTATATCTTGCTTTCTTTTTTGTATATTCTTACGACTTTTTTTGGTCAGAACTGGCCCTGGATATCAGTCTTCTAAATCTCTGCCTTCTAATTAGCATGACGTAGTTCATCTAAAGGTTGGACCCATACTATATTTCATTGTATGCATTCAATATTGACTTCTATTTTCTAGATATCATTAAATTCAGTTGAGGTTAGTATGGATCTTAATGATGTTATAAGAAGAACGTAGAGAATTCTCTTGAATAGTTTTTTCAGTTTCTTTAAATATTTATAGTATGACATTAAAAGTAGGACACTATTTCACAAGTACCTTATGCAGACTTCAATTGTTTTAATGATTTTGTGCACACACTAAGTTCAATATAATTTTATCAACTCTATATGAATAGTTACCGACACGTTTCTTTAAGTCTGTCTCATGCTTCCCTTTTATAATTAAACCCACTACTTCCCTTGGTCCCATCCCAAACCTGTTTCATCCTGGAAACCAAAACATTTTTTTCTCTGATTTCTAGGTCATGCAATAAATCAGCTTTTAGGATTGCCTTCAAATCTATGGTAGATTATTATTCTCTGTTGTTGTATGCCTTAATATTGTATTGTATTCACTCGATTAGCCTTTTGGTTCCGTTATTAGAGAAGGTAGCACAATTCATTTCCCATTGACCTGAAGAAAGCCTGAACTGATTTCCATTTCTTTAACTAGAGGAAATAATGCTGCTATAATCCTCTGTGTTTTGGCCTTTGGGTGAATGTTACAGCTTATTTCTATGAGACAAACCTGAAGAGCTCAATTCCTGTGCTATACTCTAGGTGGTTGCATATTTCATATTCTAGGAACCTGTCAAAATGTTTTCAGAAGTGGCTTTCCCATTTGAGATTCCTGCCAGCATCCAGTTTCTCTGTTTATTGATAGCATTTAGTATGGTCAATATTGTGTTATGTGTAGTAATTCTCATACATGTTTTATGATGTCATTTTTGTTTTAATGTGCATTTAGTTAATGACTGATGATGCCTTTCTTGGGCTTATTTTTCGCAAGATGTATTTTGCTAGTTTCTAATTGATGTTCTTTTTAACATTAGTTTTTGAGACTTCTATGTAGAGTCTAATTTGAGGCATTCTTCAGGTATAGGATTTGCAAATATTTTATCCTTGACTATGGGTACACTTCATCAACATTATCTTCATCATCATTATCATCGTCATTATCATCATCTGTTGGGTCTTCGTCAGTCCCACGAAAGACGGACGGGGTCCGAGGAAAGGTAAGTGTGGCTGCTCACCCTTTACCCAGCCTCCCTCAGCCCGGAAAACAATCAGAGCCAGCAGGAGGTCAAGTCAAGCAAGAAGAAACTCGTTTATTAACACAGACCAGCACTTTTTAAAGCAAAAAGGAGCAGGTGGCATGGCAAATGAGGAAGAGGAACCAATCACTGTCAAGGTCACTCCCTGTCATGAACCTAAGCTTCCATGGGCTGGTTATGCACTGAACATAAAGCAAATTGGGCTCTGCCCACTCAACTCCCTCTCAGCACCATCTTTGCTGCCCATGTGCCCTACAATAATCATCACTATCATCATCATCATCATCATCATCATCACTATTAGTAGTATTACTACTATTAGTTTTGTACATGTATGTATGGTCCTGGGACATGAACACAGGGTCCCTGGGATTAGTTGCAATTTGTTAACAATATACCATTTCAGTCATGCCTCACTTCTGGCTTTTTTGATGATTAATCAGAGATAAGATTTTCAGGAACATTATTTTGTGGGCTGCCATTAAACAGCAATACTCACTTCACAGCCTACCAAGTAGTTAGGTTGAGATACATGAGTCCCCTGCTCCCAACTTCTACTCACTACTTGCATATGAGCTTTCACAGTCTAAATTATTTTATACATTTTTGAGTTCTACTATATCAAGTTTTCCTTTCCTATAATTTTAATGTCAAATTTAAGTATGCTTCATCTCCAAAATTGTCAAGGCATCTTCCTATGTTATACATTTACATCCCTCTTTTTGTTTTATAGGCCACCTTCTAATCCTGGTTGAAGTTGATATTTGAATAAATTATTTTAAGTCAATGTTCACTTTTTAATTCTCCCCAATATTGTCTAACCTATCACAATTTATTAAAGAGAATGTCACTCCACAAGTGTTTGGTTTTACACTCTTATTAAATATTCCTTGATAATAATTATGTGGCTCTAATCTGGTGCCCTACAGACACATTGAGCTGTATAATCTTTCCTCTACAAATATAACAATTTTACACTAACAGCTTTAATATTGGAAAGATAAATATATTCAAGTTTATTTTCCTTTGTCAATGAGTCAAAGAGTTATGGTCAGGTATTTTGAGAAATTTTCATAAGCTTATAAATAAAACTGTGAAGCTTGGCACTGTTAGCTCACGATTATTATACTAGCTGGATAGGAGGCTGAGATCTGAGGATTGTGGTTCAAGGCAGCTGGAACATGAATGTCTGTGAGACTCTTATCCCCAATTAACCACCAGAAAACCAGAAGTGGCACAGTTGCTCAAAGGGTAGAGCACTAACTTTGAGCTGAAGAGCTGAGGAACAGTGCCCAGGCCCAAATTTCAAGCCCCAAGTATGACCCCCAAAAAGGGAGGTGGGGACAATATCTTTGTTCAATTGTATCCTCCAATACATAAAAAGTATAAGTCTCCATATACTTAGATTTTTGCTTTTATATTCAGCATTGCATAATTTTCAAAATTTTGAAAATGTGTGGAGATGGCACAAAGAAATTCACAGAAAACAGATGAAAAATAAGGGGCAATGGGAACGGAGAAAGACAGAAGTGGGTTAATAAAGCCCTTGATCAATATGTGAGTGTGTAAAATATTTCAATAAGATTTTTTGTACAATTAATATACACGAATTAATAAATATCTTCCAAAGGCATTGGTATTCAAGTATGTCATAAAGGATAAATACAGATTTTGTGGTGAAATGAAAGATGGATGAGAAAATACATACGTATAGAAATTGTGTAAATAAACTAAGAAATTTGGTCAACATTCTGAGGGCTCATGGCTCATTAGAATAGAAGGCCCTTGGTATCTAAGATAAGACTAAAATGTTAGACTTCAGCCTATCTTTAAGACTGCTTAATGCTATTGCCTTTTGAGTAACTATTCTCTTTATTGTTGTTGTTGTTCCTGGTGGTGGTCATGGGCCTTGAACTCCGGGCCTGGGCTCTGTCCCTCATCTATTCAGTTCAAGGCTAGGTGTCTACCACTTGAGCCATAGCGCCACTTCTGGTTTTCTGGTGGTTTATTAGAGATAAGAGTCTCATGGACTTTTTCTGCCCAGGCTGGCTTTGAACCACGATCCTCATTTCAGCTTCCTGAGTAGCTACAATTATAAAATGATCTACCGGCACTGGGCTTTAATCAGTATTCTTAGTACAAAGAAAAAATACAAGTGATTTGGAACCAAGCTGTAGAAGGCTGCCTTTTTGGCTTCAGAAGAGAGCTGCCTGGTATCATATGAGTAGATAGATTTAGGAAAAATTGAACATATAAGTCCACATGGAAGGCTACAAATACTTTAGTGAAGTTCCAAAAATGATAAGGACATGAATTGCAATAACTAGCTTGGTAATAAGAGACATGTTTAGGAGTTCTGTCTCTATTGTTACTGTTTTAAATGTACAATGTCATTTTATTCATTTTTGTTGTTGTTGTTTCCTTAGTATGTTCTTTCCTCTATGGAATATCCCCTGTTGTCACTTTACTCGATTTTGATACCCTGCATCTTGTATATACATGTCTAATCTGGGGAGGATAAAGGGAATTACAAAACACTGAAACAAGGAAAGAGGATGACCCATTGCAACACAGATACCAATAAGACTATATTGGAAATGAACCTTAACACTTCATGCTGCGAAGAGTGGGGAGAAAGGAATGTGGGAGCTGGGGGAGGGAAGGGATAGTGGGACAACAACAAGGAAGGAAAGGGGTAATACTGAGCAACAAGTAATATACTAATTGCCTTACTCATGTAACTGTAACCCCTCTGTACAACATTTTAACAATAAAATAAAATAAAGTAAAATCATTAAAGACACGTTTGGCAAATAAAGTAAAATGCTAACTTACAGACAAATGAAAATAATAATAAACAGATATGTCTATATACATGTATATACATCTGTATATTCATATATATGTATACATATATAGGTATTTGTGTATGTACACATATAACTATGAACATATGCATATGCACATAGTGTGTATACTTATACATTTATTTAAAGAGACTTGAATAAGAAATATATTAATGTTAACAATCCTGCCTATGAAAAGCTGTAACTATCCTGAATATGTTATAAAAAAATCCAAATACATATCTTTATAATGATATACCAAAATCCAAAGAATATATGGAAAAATCATACCATACCTATACATTGCATACATATAGAGATTGGTGGAAATAGAAAAAACAATAGAATAGCAGTGCACATCCAATATGTAGAAATTGGAATCCTTATATATTGGTGCTTGACACTTAAAGTGATATAGTCAGTTTGTTAAAAATACTGGCAATCTAAGATATTACACATAGAGTTGCCTCTATGACCCAGCATTTTGAATCATAATTTTTTTATTTTTTATTTTTGGGTCCGGTCGTGGGGCCTGAACTCTGGGCCTGAGCACTGTCCCTCAGCTCTTCAGCTCAAGACTAATGCTCTACCACTTGAGCCACAACGCCACTTCCGGCTTTTTCTTTTTGCTTATGTGGTGCTGAGGAATCAAACTCAGGGCCTCAGACATGCAAGGCAAGCGCTCTACCACTGAGCCAACTTCCCAGCCCTTGAATCATATTTTTTTATAAAAAATATATTCAACATATGTCCAACGAAACACATGTACAATTATATACATAAGAAAACCTTTTATAATAACATATAATAAAATATTGAGGGGATTATAGAATTATACACACACATACAAATCAATATGGTATATCCCTGGGAAAAATTTATATGGACTTGGTTTGGAAGCTAATTTTACTTGGGAGGAATGGATAAAATAGACTTCAATTTCTAATTATATGAGCTTTTTAAAATGGACACAGACGTAGTGGTAGACTATGAAGTAATGGTTTGTTAAGTGGAGGGTAGGTTGAAATGATGACAGGGATTGTTGAGTAATAGATATTGGAGTACTTTGAGAGTGTAGTGATGATAAAATGTTCTAGAACTGAAGATGATATTCATAGTCCAACTCTTTAACATTCTATTAATCATTGTACTTTATCGAAGAATTACAGATTGCATTTGCATTAACCTTAAGAAAAATTTTAGAATAGTAATGGGTGAATCTGAATAATTTAGAATTTAAAATCACAGAATTCTATAATGCACACGTTTAATATGTTGATGAATAAGACTATCAATAAAATATGATCTGTGATATATCCTCTGAGTGACTGTATATGACATTGCAAGTCAGTGAATACTCTACAAAATTATGTAAATTGAGGAATGAGATAGGACTGAAAAGAATGAGGGATAATGATCATCAAGATGCATTGTATTGAGCTGGGAAAATGGCTTAGTATTAGTCTTAGGGGAATAGTGTGAAGCCCTGGGTTTGAGTCCTCAGTTCTGCATTAACAAAAAAGGCTGGAATTGGCACAGTGACAGAAGTCATTATGTGCCAATGTGAGGAAAAGAAGTTCGTGGATATTGCCAAGGCCCTGAGTTCAAGCCCCAGGAGGGTCAAAAAGAAAAAGATGTATTAAGATAGGCACTAACGGCTCCTGCCTGTAATCCTTGATACTCAGGAGGCTGAGGATTGAGGTTTGAAGCCAGCCCAGGTAGGAAAGTCTGTGAGATTCTTATCCCCAATTAAATGTCAGAAAAATCAAAGTCCTGCTGTGCCTCAAGTGATAGAGTTCTAGTGTTCATCGAAAGGAGGTCACACACAGCGCCCAGACCCAGAGTTCAAACCTCAGGAGAGAAGAAATACAACAAAATAACTCACTAAACACTATTCATAAACTGCATGGTCAAACAGCAACTCCCATGCAACTACTTAAAGTCAATTAAAATATGATTAAAATAGAATACAAGTCATTTTGTGGACCAAACATAAATAGAATACAAAGGTTGTTTACGGGACAAAATAAATTTTATCTCCTAGTTAGAGTTCAAATTTGTTCTTCAGTCTTCTTAAATCATTTATGAAATTGACAATACTGCCAATTATAGGTCAATTTCCTTGAGGAACAGATTGAATTTTGCTGTCTTTTCATAGCAAACCATAGATGTGAAATTTTGCCTCTTGTTGAAGTATATCTGATATTTTAAAGTAGATTTGTCCTAATATAATATTTATTAAATCAATCATTTCATTAGGGTGATGTTAGTCAGATTTTTTCCAGTAAATCCTTTCCCTTATAATAAATGAAAGCATGCTGTGTCAGTCTCCTATTCATATGACAAAATATTTTATAAAATTAATTAATAAGGGGGAAAGATTAATCTTGGCATCTGACTTTATACATTTCAATTTATGTTTCTTATCCTCATTGCTTTGGGTTGGTAGTGGCACAGAACCCAATGTCAGGAACATGTGATGGAGTATGTGTATTCATGGAAGACAGAAAGTAAAGAAGAGGTGGAATAGTAGTGGGAGAGAGAGAAAGAGGAGGAGAAGAGGGAGAAGGAAAAGGAGAAGGAGACAGAGAAGGAAAAGAAGGAAGAGAAGGAAAGGACTTTTATCTTAACATCTTCTTGGATCAGAAGTTCTCAGTGACCATACCTCTACAACTGTGCCCACTTGAAAAGGTTCACCACCTCTTTATGGCAACATAGTGAAAGCTAATTATTAATCCCAATCTTTTATGATTTCAGATTTAATTTCTAGAATGGTGGGTAGATATTTCTATACAAGTGTGATAAGTTCTGTTCCTAAATATTTACTTGAATGAATCAGATAAGCTATTTGGCATGGAGTTGGTTTGGTTATACCACTGTTGGAGAGATGAGTGAAATATTTTGAATGCAAATACATTTTATTTAACAGATAAAGAACCTTCAAGAGATTACATTTTGTGACCTTCAAAAATGACTATTTCATTCAACTTATAGTGACTTGAACTTTTCATAATTTTATGGCATTTCCATTGAAGTATTTTGTCTTCTATAGCAAGTTTCATTCTTTCTAGTGAAGGTAAAATGAATGCTATCACAATCATTTATTTCTTAATTATTCTATAGAGAGTAGGTATAATATGAATTTCCTGCCATTCAAAAGTAAGTTATATTCAAGTCTATAAGAATAATTGGAAAAGTCATGGAATAGCTTGCTTTAGTTATCTCATATTAAGATTGATTCAATTTCTAAAAATAACTGTTGACATAAAATACATGAAATTCATTTTTTCTCTGAAATGACTTGGTACTCAAACCTGAGAAATAAATGACCAGTAACTATGATTTCTGCACACTCAAAAATGTATGAATCTGCATTTTATGTCAAAAATTTAGGTTAAAAAAAGAGAAAATCATGTAACTTCAGTAGATAATAATAAAAGTTAATTACAAATTGCTTCATTCGTCCTGAGAGAGCCTATTGATTTTATCTTACATGAGAAATTTGATTCATGATCCCTTTGTCGCTTTTGAATAATAGACTATTTCAATTTGTCCAAAGACTCTGTAATTTAAACCTTCAAGTGTATATTTTTTTCATAAAAATGAAAAGTATTTTCCACAGTGCAGGTTCAGATTTAACAACTAAATAAATATCTAAATATTAATTTATTAAATTGAGCCTCTAGAATTCAAATAATAAATTTATTTTATTCTTAGATATATTATTTCTATGCTGAATATGAGTGTCTAAAGCTTGTAATCCTTGCTACTCAGGAAGCTGGGGACCAAAGACAGTTTTGGCAAGAAAGTTTGTGAGACACATCTCAATTAATTACACACACACACACACACACACACACACACACACACACACACACACACACACACACACAAAGCCAGAAGTGGAGTTGTGGGTCAAACTAGCCTTGAGTGAAAAAAACTAAGGCATAGGCCTTGAGTTCAAATCACAAGAATCACACACACCCACATGCACACACATGCATATTATGTCTAGATTCTTATTTTAGTTTGAAGAAATAAACAATATTATGAATAGTAATATTTGTTTCATATCCTGCAACTTTTATGAAGTGGTTTTTAGTACAATTTGCTTTAAGATATAACATAGGTCATTAAAATTAATATTAATCTAGTTAATATTTATAATTACTCACAACACATTGGTATTTTATGTATACACTTAAGAAATATTATGAGTAAAATAAAGAGAGGAAGAATAGAAGAAAAGCAAGAAAGAAAGAGAGAAAGAAAGAAAGGAGAAAAGAAAGAAGGAAAGAAGGAAAGAAAGAAAAAGAAGAGAGCAAAAGAGAGAGGTAGGGATGGAGGGAAGGAAGGAGGAAGGAAAGACAGCAGGAAGGAAGGAAGGAAGAAGGAAGGAAGGAAGGAAGAAAGGAAGGGACAAAACCAATTTAATTTATAAAATCTGTTATTTAGCCCAACATAAACTTCATGTAAGTTAACCCTTTTGTAAACGCAAGGTTACAATTGTCACTTCTCTGCATGTTCTCCATGCATGAATGAAACCAACAAAGGAAGGATCAGAAATAACCAGATGAATCTGTTTGCATCTCAAGTAAATATGTACACAAATCTTTTTCTCATTTTCTATAAATCATCAAATAACTATTTGCAAACTATTTACATTGTTATAAACATTTTAAAAATTGATGTAACCAATGGATGTCAATATATTATATAATGTGAACACTAGTATTTATAATGCTATTAATATTACAGTCTTCATATTATATTAATTATAACAATTTATATTATATGTTTTATCAGAGAAATTAGCATACTCTGATTTTGGTGTCTGTGGGAGTCTTAATAGCAGACAGCAATTAAAATCTAAGGAGATCTGTATTTCTGAAAGCAGTTAACTCATTGGAGATTGTTCAAATACATCAGAAGGGCCTTAGAAAGGCTAAACATGTTTACATGATTACCTATGATGTGATTCAAGAGCCACAAAACAATCATACTTCACTTTGTCATCACTACAATTATTCCCATTATAAGAACAATCATTCACATAATTTACACGATATAGGTTTGTCCTTCAGTTATTAATTTCTATGAAATAATATCCAAATGATACACTACACTGAGTTAAAGAAAAAGTTGCAAAATGTATTGGACACTGTAACTCCTTCCAATTACGCGTATTGAAATTCTATTCCCCTGTCTGGTGACATTAGAATCAGCCTTTCAGAGATTACCCTGCAATAATGATCCTGATAAAAGAAGCCCAATATAACTAGTCTGCCATGTGAATGTCCAGCAAACAGATTATAATGAACCAGAAAGTAGACCCCCATAAGACAAAGATTTGCTTTGAATAATCATTTTTATAATCAATGTTCAAGCTTCTAGAGTATGGGTAATCTAGTCCTGATGTTTTAATCTACTTACTTTGAAGTATTTTCTTATAACAGCCCAATAGTGGACAAAAAGCAAAGTAGTATTGATTTAAATTTTAAATTTTTGAAAAAAACTATTCATGAAGTTTTATTATTTGAACTTTATTCTCCAAACCTACAGGTTACAAATATTATTAAATGGGAATTGGATTGAGGTTCAACGCTCTATTCAACTATCATAATTAACCTTTTGAATACTTTTATTATCTTTAAGTATTTGTACAAAGGAGTTGCCATTCACTGAAACAGTTTATGAATACAGTTCATCTTGATTAATGTCACCCCATTCAACATTCTCATTCACCCCTCCCAATCAACAAAGTCCATACGTATCTCAATATTATGTTATGTATGGAATTACTTGCCATTTAACAAGTCATTTTGTGTATACAATACACCTGAAACTGTGTTACCACTTCAACATCTTCACCCCCATTTCACATTACCCATTACTTTGTATATTTCAATTCTGGGAAGTATGCAATAGATTCTTGCCTGTACTCTATCCTTTTCAATTTCCTACCCCTCTCACCTTGCCCCGCCCCCCGTCCTCTCTTGTAGTCCACATTTACTGGTATTTATTTTGTTGGGTTTTGACTTAATCTTTGAAGAGAACTATACTATTTTCACTTTCCATGGACTCTGACACTTCAGATAATTCATTTACCTCCTTGCATATCATCCAGTATGTTTAATTTTACATTTATACGCACCTTCTGTCTACCAAATATAAGGAAAATCATACAACCTAACTTTGTCTGAGTCCAGTTAATTTCATTTAATATGATTATTTCTAAGTCTTTCATTTTCCTTAAGATGGTGCAATAGGGGCTGGAAAGGTGGCTCCGTGGTAGAGCGCTTGCCTTGCATGCATGAGGCCCTGGGTTCGATTTCTCAGCACCACATAAGCAAAAAGAAAAAAACTGGAAGTGGCACTGTGGCTCAAGTGGTAGAGCGCTAGCCTTGAGTTGAAGAGCTGAGGGACAGCGCCCAAGCCCTAGAGCTCAGGCCCCATGACTGGACCCCCTGCCCCCCAAAAAAGAATGGTGCAATATGATTCTTTCTGATTGATTAATAAAATTTGATTTTTTATGTAGGTATATATACATACATATTTGTAAATAGGGATCAATGAAATTATATATATATATATATATAATTCATATACACACACGCACACAATTCTTGATCCCTTTTTGCAGTGAGAGGCATCTGGGCTGATTCCATATGTTGGCTACAGAAAATAATGCAACAATGAACATGATTGTGCTGGCAGCTTCAGTGTGGCCTTTTTTCTGCTCTATTGGATAAATGCCCATAAGTGGAATTGCTGGATCATAGGGAGCTTTCTATTCAGTTTTGTGAGCAACCTCCACAGTGTTTTCCAAAGTCGTTGAACAAGATTAAATTTCCATCAACAATGTAAGAGAGTTTCCTTTCGACCACATCCCTATCAGTATCTGTGATTGTTCGTTTTTTCATAATGACATTGGAACAGTGGTGAGAAGAATCTCAGTGTTGTTTGGATTTGCATTTCTTTCATTGAGAGAGATATGACTATTTGTCATTGTTACTTTTCTTCTAAGAAGTTCTCTTTAAGTCATTATCCCATATATTAATTGGGCTCTTGTTTATTTGAGGGTTTATTTGATCTCTAAATATGGGTTAGTTATGTAATCCCTGGTCTAATGCTTAGTTAGTAAATATCTTCTTCCATTCTATTCTCTTTCTATATATACCCTGCAAACTTTTTCCTTTGCCATGAAGAAACTCTTCAGTATGATACCACTCTATTCACCCAGAAAAAATGATATTACACCATTCATAAGGAAAAGGAAAGACTTGGAACAAACCTATATTAAGTGAAGAAAGTCAGACTCAAAGAAATATAGGTTGCTGATTTCCCTCATTTGTTGTCTTAGAATGTGCCTCCAATTCAACAACTTAACACACTTGGATGGTAAACGAGAAAACATTGTGTTTGGACATGATAAGTTACATGGAATTCTAAACATTTATACAGTGAGTTCAAAGGAGGATGCCCTTTGGAGAGGATCACAAAGGCTCAATAGCTATATGAATATTATCATATAAAATAATGTTCATCAAATTGATCTCCAAGAAATGATAATGAGAGTTTTTTTTTATTATTTTGCTTTTTCCATCTGAATTCGGATGCTGTTATTTTGTTTTAATTTCTGCACCTTTGGTCTTATATATAAGTTTGGAAAGGGCAAGGGGAAACACAGAAATGGTGGAACAAAGGGTAAACAAATGTAGCAGTGCCACTCAATAGACACTACCTTGTAAATGAACTATACAACTTAGGGGGAGGGAAGTTGAAAGGGAAGAACTGGGAGAACATGAGGGAGGAGGTGACACTGTTCAAAAAGAAATGTGCTCATTATCTGACTTAGGTAATTGGATCCCTTCTGTACATCATCTTTACAAATTAAAAATGGACCTCATTGACAGGCCAGAGTAGTTATATTAATATTAGATAAGATTGGCTTTAAATTAAATTTGGTATAAAGGTAAAAAGAGACTGAAAAGGACATTAAATGTTGATTAAGGAAACTCTCCATCAGGGGGATATAACAATGCTAAATATCAATGCCCTGAATCCTAGATCTCTCAAATTCATCAGACAAATACTACTTGCCCTAAAAATATGCGTACATCCAAACACATTGTTGGTTGCTTGAACACACTATTCTTACCTCTGGACGGGCCATCCAGGTCAAAATCTAGCAAAAAAATCAAAACCAAATACCTAGTTTGACAAGCTATACCTAACAGCTCATGGAACATTCTCCAAAATAGATCATATCTTAGATCAGAAAGAAAATCTGTGAAAATTCAAAAATAAAAATGTAATTACTCATTGTATCCTGTTAGACGACAATGGGACCAAATTAGATCTCAGCATCAAAAGGCATTACAAAAAATTCTGAAACTCACAGAGACTCAACAACACATTGCCAAATCATCAGTGAGTCACTGAAGACATATGGAGGGAAGTTCCACCGTTTATGGAATTCAGTGGAAGTGAGCAGACAGAATACTACCCCCTCTGGGACACAAGAACACAGCCAATACTCAGGAAAATTTATAGCTTTGAGTATGTACATCAACAAATTAGAACAATCTTACATCAGCACTAATAATGCACCACTAGGTCCTTGAAAAACAGGAACAAGCCAATTCCAAAACTGGTAGATAGAAATCATACAAATTAGATTAAAGAAATAAATGATTCAGTCTCAAAAAACATACAATCATAATTGACTTTTATCTACCAGTAGCTCAAAAATTCGCCCAATGAATGTAAATGTAGCTATTTTCAGATATAGACTAACCAGCTCAAACCAGTGAACAAAACATACTTGTATGATTCTAAGAAACAATGTTTTGTTTGACTTTTTAAAATAAATTTACTCTGTTATTAAGTTGATTTGTAGAAGTATTAGAATTACATGAGTCAGGTAATGTGTACATTTCCTTTTATGAAATGTCTTCAGTTCCCTCATATTTTCCCATAACCTCCCTTCTTTCCCCACCCATGTGTTAAATAGTTCCCTTTCATCAATGTTCAAGGAACTCCACTGCTTCATTTTTTCACCCTTTCCCTAAATCTCTGTGCCCACCCCCACCTTACTGAAGACGTAGAATGAATATACCATGCATAAGGTAAAGAAGACAGAATCATCACAAACTAAAAATAACAACAACATACAGTAAACAGAAAACGGACTCTTCTGTTTCCATACCTCATAGTTTGTTTCAGGATGTTTATCATGTTATATAAATGTAATTGTTTTTATAATAAAGTCAATTCAGGGATTAAGGTGTGATAAACTTATAATTTTCTTTCTATTTAGTAATGCTTTTATTTTACATTAATGTTGTAAGTAACACAATTCAAATCCTAGTGAAATTTGAAGGTTCAGGTTTAAAGTTAAATACTCAGAAGTTCTAATAGTTCCATTTTGGCAACCAAACTGAAAAACAGGCATGTTTTTTCCTCAGGAATGTCATTATTTCATATGCAAAAAGTAATTTTACCTACATTTTCTCTTATATGATAAGATATTTTCTGCTAATCAGAGAGATACAAAAAGATTTTTAATTATGATATGAAAAATGCATCGACATGAATGAATGAAATCAGGGAGTAGACGGCTCAGAGCGGGGTGGTTCTGTTAAATATTCTCATTATTTTGAATGATCTGGTGTTTCTACATGTGTGGAATTATGAATGTATTTTATGTCTGGACAAGAAAGTTTGATTAATAGATCATTGTCTGATACCCAATGTCTGGAACCTAACCTGAGTCAGAGTGTAAAGTATGTGTGTGTGTGTGTGTGTGTGTGTGTGTGTGAGAGAGAGAGAGAGAGAGAGAGAGAGAGAGAGAGAGAGAGTGAGAGAGAGAGAGGGTGTGTGTATGTGTGTGGGTGTGGGTGTCTGTCTGTCTCCCTGCAAGTCTGGATTTAGAAGGAGATATTTTATTTCCCTGAGGGAATATACTTAATTGTATTACGTATACTCCATTAATGACAGCAAATAAAGTTAATTAACATTTTGTGCCATATATTTATGATTGCATGAACAAACTAAAAATTATGTTTGGGGTATGAGTTTTGTAAAATGTCAGCTGAAAGTAATAACATTCGGAATCTTGAGAAAGATATCAATGGCAATCATTTCAGTGTAGATAAATTTTGACAACACTTGCAATGACAGGTAATCCGATATCAAAATTCAATATTTATTGATTTTCCATAGCTACACTGTTCTATAAATTTTTAGGAAAACAAGTAAAATTATGGAATCATAAAAGTAATGTGATTATTTATTGCAAACCGTTTTACAGTTAGGCCCTGATTGTAAGCGCTAGGATCAACAGAAAAAAAAAACACAATATACAACATGGAGTTAGATATTTTATAATGAAGCACATTTTAATATACTCCACATTGTTAGAAAGACTAGAACTTTGGGTTAGCTTTATAACCTACCATAATAAGTGATATTGTCCATTTATTAAGCAGAAAGGCTTACTCAGATGTACAAGATTGAATGTTTCAGTGTGTGTTCAGCTGGTTTTATTGCTTTGGGGGCCAGTGACATGACAATGTCAAGGAGGGGAGTATGTCAAAGAGAAATGTTTTTTTTTTTTAACCTAGAATGATTAAAAGATAGAAGAAGAAAGAAGATGAGAATCTATTTTCTCAGGAGTTTCACTCTGAAGAACTTAATCTCCAGAAGAACTATTCAGGTATGGTCCACAGTCTCGGAGGAATTGGAATGTCATTTTTCTTTAACACATAGGTCTTTCTGGGGCATTCTAAAATCAAATGGCAACATCTTCACCAATGATAATAACTTGTCTAGGGGTGGAAGCCACTAGATATTCCTATAAATTCTAATCAGATCTCAGCATACTAAATATTTTTTGGAATTCCTATTAAAATATTTTCTTTCAGACTGACTGGGGCTTCATAATGTGTATCTGTGTGTTTATATGTGTGTGTTTGAATAAACTAATAAAACAGATAAAAGTATTAGTATGGCCTTTTGTTTTTCTTCTCATACTGTGAAAGCCTGTCACAATTCCCAATCAAATCCCATCCAAGATTCAAACATTAATGCTGTCCCAAAATTTCTTTATGCTAACTTAAGTACATCCACCTCAGTTCAGATGGTCATGGTATAGGAAAATTTTAAGTCTTCCAATTACGTTGTCACCAAGGAAACAATGTACAATATTTCTTTTAAAAATACGTAGATTGTAGATCATGTTAGCCAGAAAATTGAAAGAGTATACATTATAAGATTTAATTTAAATATTTAGTCACATAAATGGATATTCTTTATCGCCAACTCAGAGCCCTATTAAACTACATTATTGCTCAACTCATCTATTACCATCTTCCCTGAAGTCAGTCCTTGCTGTAAACAAACCAGATGAGGTGATCAAATTAACATGTACACCATTGTTACATGCTGCTGTTCTAAAGCATGGAAGTGAAAGAGCATTTAATGCCTGTGAAGAGCTGGTTCTAAGGATTATGGAAAGTGATTACTTTGCACCATAAATAGAAAAATCCACAGATGTTGCAAGTTGTGTTTGGTTGTTGGCATTTGTGAGATATATTTTGGAAAGCACAATGAATGAAAGCAGGCTATTTTGTAAAACTTTGCTGGCTGATAAATTTACTGAAATGTTTCAAATGAGAAGACAGACAATAGGGTGGGTAAGATGTGGTATTCAGCTTTAAATACAGACAAGCAAAACAAAGAATGGGAATTTTTTTCCCTTAACAAATGCTTTCTGGTTATATTGTGCTATACACTATAATGATGAAATAATCATTTATTTAGAAAAGTAAGGAGAAAACACTGTCACCTGTTGAATTTCTTTTTAAGGTGAATCTTAAATGACAAGGTCAAAGAAATTTAAATGCCTTAATAAAATATTATCAAGTATTACTTTCATTTTTGATAAAAAGTTAAAACAAACTGACAGACTGTTCGTCCATTAAGATTTATAAGTTTCGTGCTATATATTTCCTATTGTTTCTCTTTTTTGGGGTGAGATATATATATATATATATATATATATATATATATATATATATATATATATATATATATATATATATATTTAGAATGGCAACCTGGTCTTAACCATTACCCACAAAATTTTTGCTGTCATAGAATCAGAGAGGGTTTTTTTTTTTTGTTTTGTTTATTTGGGTGTTCATGGGCCTTGAACTCTGGGCCTAGGCACTGGTCCTACACTCTTCAGCTCAAGGTGAGCGTTCTACCACTTGAGCCACAGTGCCATTTCTGGATTTCTAGTGGCTTATTGGAGATAAGTGCCTCACCAACTTTCCTGCCTGGGCTGTCTTTGAACTGAGGTCCTCATATCTCAGCCTCCTGAGTTGCTAGGATTACAAGCATGAGCCACCAGTGCCCAGCCAGAGAGTTTTATTTTATTAAATTAAGACAATAGTAGGCTCATTTTATGCCAACACAAAATATAAACACCAATGACACTTTTTCCTAAAAAAAAAAATTCATACAAAAATCATGAGATTCAGGGGAAGATGGCAGAGGAGAAGCTGGAGGCTAAACAAGCTCTCCCATAGAAAGCATTTTAGTTTCCAGTGAACATTCTTAGGCTATAGAGTCACACCAAGTGTTTCATCTCAATACAGAGAGTTTAGACAGAGAGGGAAAATCCAAGCAAGGAAACAGTTCTGAACACATGCAGCTAGCCATGGCTGCAGTGGAAGTGTTGGTAGCAGAGACACTCTTGGCAGCCATAACTACAGAGAGAATCGGGGACAAAGGCGCCAGATGTGGCGGGCAAGCGGATTCTACCCAACACAAGCAAGAACTGATAAGGAGCAGATATCTTCATCCTGCAGATCACAGACCAGAAACTGCCAAGGAACAAGACTCTGGCATGAGTAGAACCCTCATCTCCTCATTCCTTCTCAGGGAGCAAAGGAGGGAAGGCTGCATGTCCCCTACCACTGGAGATCTCCGTCTTTGATACTAACAAAGGCCCAGCTGAGCAACTAGCTCCAACTCAGGCCTTGGAAGAAAACAAAAGAGTCATTTAGCAGGTCACAGGAACATGCCCTGACCTGCCAGGCTCAGCTCCACCCAGGGGAAAGTCAACCAGCCCAGACAGAGAAAAATCTGCCCCCTGAGGAGTGACTTTCATCACTGGGCAAACAGAGCCAGAGGTTGCCTCTCCCTACAGCAGCCTAGACAAACAATTGAAACTTAGTAAACATAAACCCTGAGAATGGCTCCAAGCTGGCCTCTCTGAGAGTCTCAGGACCTAGCCCAGCAAGGAAAAGCTACTGATTGCTGAAAGGCCTCAACTATACCCATAACCTAGTCTTATCACAGCATCTCCAAACTGGAGGAAACTCCCATCTCCTTCTTTTGGGATACTCAAAGCAAATCTACCTCCCACTGAACTAGCCTGGGAGGAGGATCACAAAACAATGGGTTAGGCAAAGCATTTTGCTGCCTGTTCAAACAAACTGACTTAAGAAAACAATGGGAAAACAAACACCTCAAGCAGACCAGAGACTCCACCAAGAGACTGGTTATGGACACGGGAGATACACAACCGTACCATTGCCCCCATCCCCCCCACCAAAAAGAAAAATCAAAGAACTCTTTTTTTAAATTTTATTTTATTTTTTTATAGTGAGAATACAGTACAGAGGAGTTACAACTACATGGACAAGATAACGAGTATATTTCTTATCAAGAACTGTTGCCTCTTTGTTGTTTCCCCTTCCATTCCCTTCCCATACTTCTCCCCTCCCTCGACCGATCCTCCCCCACCCCCCACCAAAGTTGTTAAGTTCGTTTTTCGACATAATGAATTGTACATCTCATTGTGGCAATCATAGAACTCTTATTTGAACCTTTTTAAAAATTTTTTACTTTTTAAAATTGTTTTCTAGTAATCTTATTTTCCTCCCATAATTTTTATTTTAGGTGTATGCATGTGTGTGTGTGTGTGTGTGTGTGTGTGTGTGTGTGTGTTTATCTCTTCTGAACTTTTGGTTCTTTTTAAGTATTCTTTTCATTTTTTTCTGATTTGGTTCAGGATGATAGATAAGGATCTAGCTTTAGTTTTCTGTGAGTCATTAACCAATTTTGCCAGCACTTTTACTGAAGAGGCTGTCTTTCTTCCGTTCTATTTTTTATCTCCTTTATCAAAGATTACGTGCCTATTGGTCTGTAGGCTCATTTCTGGGTTTTCAATTCTATTCCACTGGTCCTGAGGTCTCCTCTTGTGCCAGTACCAAGCTGTTTTGTTTGCTAATGCTTTGTAGTAGAGTTTGATATTTGGTATTGATATTACTCCAGCACTGTTTTTTCTGTTAAGGATTGTTCATGCTATTCATTGCCTTTTATCGTTCCATAGGACTTTTTGGATTGCCTCTTCTATTTCCTTGAAGAATGAGATTGAAATATTGATTGGTATTGCATTGAATTTGCAGGTAGCCTTGGGAAGTATTGCCATTTTCACGATGTTAATCCTTCCAATCCAGGATCTAGGGAGTTTTTTCACTTTCTAAGTTTTTTTCACTTTCTAAGTTCAGTTTTGATTTCCTTTTTCAGGTTTTTAAAGTTTTCATCATGGAGATACTTTACTTCTTTGGTTAAGTTAATTCATTGCTATTCTATTTTGGTGGGGTTATTAAGAATGGAGTTGCTTTTCTGATTTCAGCCACTCTTTTCTCATTGTTGGCAAACAGAAAAGCCATTGATTTTTGAGGGTTAATTTTATACCCTGATACATTGCCATAGTTTTGAATCAGCATGAGTAATTTGGGAGTGGAGTCCATGGGATTCTTTAAATACAAGATCATGTCATCTGCAAAGAGGGAGAGTTTTACTTCATCTTCCCCTGTTTGGATCCCTTTTAGGTTTTCATCTTTTCTTATTGCTGTACCTAGGCATGCTAATAGTAAATTGAAGAGAAATGGAGAGAATAGACGTCCTTGTCTCGTTTCTGAGTTATGAGGAAATGTCTTTACTTTTTGACAATTAAGTATAATGCTGGCTGCATGTTTGTCAAATACAGCCTTTATTTTATTGAGGAATATTCCCTGGATTCCTAGTTTAACCAGAAACTTCATCATAAAGTGGTGTTAATTAATTGATTTTTGTATATTGAACAAGCTTTGCCTCCCTGAACTGAGTCTTGTTTGATCATGGTATGTAATTTTTGGATGAATTGTTGAATTATTTGGCCAAAATTTTGTTGAGAAGTTTGGCATCAATGTTCATCAAAGTAATGGGTGTATAATTCTCTTTCTTTGATGAGTCCCTGCCTAGTTTTGGGATGAGGGTTATGATGGCTTCATAGAATGTGTTCGGTAGTGAACTTTCTCTTTCAATTTCATTGAAGAGTTGGAGGAGTATTGGTATGAGCTCTGCTTTGAAAACCTTGTAGAATTCTGCTGCAAATCCATGTAGTTCTGGCTTTTCTAAGAACGGAGGTCTCTTATTGCTTTTTCTATTTCAATGCTTGATATGAGCCTGTTAAGATGGTTTAACTCATTTGCTCCTTTTCAGTTGTTGCTGGTGTTGAGTTGAATCTGCTCACCCACTGTGTCTGGTGCCTTTGTCCTGGACCCTCTCTGTTGTATGTACGGCGGAGTGGGTATTGCCGCCACCAAAGCTGCCTCAGCCATGGCTACAGCAACTGCTCAGATCTGTCTCCATCTCTGGATTTTCCCTCTCTAGCCAAACTCTGTACTGTGATGGCACACTTAGTGTGATACTCTAGCCTAGTACTGTTCGCTGGAACACTAAAAGTGCTTTTTATGCGAGAGATTGTTTAGCCTCCAGGTTCTCTTCCACCATCTTCCCCCACTTCTCATAAACATTTTCTTATTACAGGATTATTCTAGATTATAATGACCAAGATTGACCGAAAAGTGAAGGAAAATTGTCTACACTTCCATGAGGTTCTGACTTGTGTTTCACAAAATGTTATAAAAGCTCTCCATGAGAAATCTAGCAGCTGCATTTCTAAATAGTCTTTGCTTGCTTATACTTTCTGATAATTTTTCAATTCAAGTACTTCTCCTTAGAGTCCCATGCCATTCAATGATGCTGTATTCGATTTTTGTTACATCTTGAAGACAGCTCTTGGTGATTAAATTTGTGCTTTTCAAATTAGCTCTCACAATTCCATCCACAAAATGCAGACAAAAATTATCTGAAATAAATTTGTATCTGTTGATAGTGAATATATTCTATTTTCCAATACAAACATAGAATGTAGTACAAATTTTCACAGAAATTACACTGCACTAGGTTTATTCTAATGAAAATAATATACTGTGTTTATGTAGAGAATTTGAGTATCCAAAATTTTAGTATGTCTGTGGTCCTAAAACCAATTCTTTACTTCTATTGAGTGACAAATACAACTTGCTATATGTACAGTTTTCCTTGTATATTTTTAATATATATTTTATTGTAAAGATACTGTACAGAGGGGATTACAGTTACATAAGTAAGGTAATGAGTACATTTCTTATTGAGCATTGTTACCACCTTCTTTATTTTTCCCCTACTATTTCTTACCTTCACACATCCCCAACACCTCCGTCCACGCCCCTCTAATAGTATCTTGCAAATCTCATTGTTACAATGGGTCAACCTCTATCCTTTCCTTGTATCTTAAATGAAGAAATGCTGGCTTGTTTCATGCTGATTCTACTTGTGTAGACACACTTAAAACCACTTTCCAAGTCCAAAACCACATCATCTTTTGTCAGTTGGTATAATTGTGTTCTACACATTTATTGACAGGTTACAAATTATTCTCAAATTTTTATACATAAAAAAACTTTCTTTATTTCTCATTTTCGTGGCCAGGGCATCAGCACGACCTCAGTCAGCATTTCTCACTTTAGACTTTTCATATGGGTTGGTTAAATTTTGACCTGTGCTCCAGTCTTCTGGGGAGTCACTCACCTGCTTAGGAATTGATGCTGGCTGTTGGAAAAGAGCCCAAGGAAGGATGCCATTTAAAGCCTTATAACTTCATTCTTAACAAGGATATTGCCCTACTACTTTGGATGTTGAGAGTGTCTACAAGAGCAAGCATTCCATGGGGAGCAGGGAGACACCATATGACCTATACTTATTGAGATTTCCAAGTGACTTGCTATCACTTGTACTGCATTTTTCAAGTCCAATCTCTCTAAACCTACCAGTAGTAAGAGATAAGAGGAGTGGTAAAAGAACTCTTAGAGACAAATATATCTTCAACACATTTGTTATCAAGCATTCTGTCAAAGGCATATTCAACAACTAGTGGAACTTTTGTTGGCTATATCTATGTGTCTTTCTCCATTTGTGCATGTGTACATGTGTGTACGTATGTGTGTATTGTGTGTATAGTAACATTCATGTGTACATATATGGGCCTATATACACATATATGCATATATAAATAAATATACATATGTAAATATATGTGCATATAAATATATATCAGGTGTTCAGTGATTTAATCTAGAGTTCCCAGCACATTGTCCTTATCACAAAGTGTACATGCTAAACTGCTCTAAGTATCTGTGCTATATGAGGGGTATCCTTTGTACTTACTTCCCCCATTACCTTGTTTTTCATCCCTATGAACAACTTCAGCCTATTTTCCATAGGATAGCTTTGTTTTTGTTACTTACTGATAATAAAAGAAAAAGGTTGTTTTTAAAAGAAAAAGAACTTTTAGGTCCCAAGCTAAAAGTATCTTATCAGTCCCAATGATTCGTATGAGATAAAATTTATAATAGTACTAAAAGTGAAAAGGAATTCCTAGATCTGTTGTTTTGCAATTTAGAATGGCAAAAAATAATTTCACGTCACTGTTATAACTCTTAAAGAGTGCAAGGGTAAGTGATGGTCCCTATCATGTTCCCACAAAACCAGTGGATCCTGAAGGATAATAGTAGACCAGCAGAAAATCTAAGTAGCAGACATGGAGCATGAAAGAGAAAGAGCGGAAATGAGAAAGAGAAAATATCATAATACTTAAAGTCCGTAACAGATAAACAAGAGGTGTATGAGAATATTCATACTGCTATATTGAGACTCTACATGTACATTTGAAGGTAGTTGATGTATGATAACTCATCAACATAAAATATAAAGTGATTTTGATAAAAAAAAATGACTCAGAAGAAATTATAAATGCTAAAACAGTCTTCACAGAAGCAAACTCTCAGAAATATTTCTTGACTTTGAAAAGGATAAGTTGGCTGCAGTTAGTATAAATTTAGAAGTATGACAATTCACAAAAATATAAAAATACGTTTACATATTTCATCATATAACCTAAAGCAGAAAGCAAATATTGTTCAGATGATTTTTTAAATCACAGTTTCTCAGGTGCTGGGAAGGTGGCTCAGTGTTAGAGTGCTTGACTTGCATGCATGAGGTCCTGAATTTCATTCCTCAGCACGACATAAGCAGAAAAAGATGAAAGTGGTGCTGTGGCTCAAGTGGTAACACTAGCCATGAGCTGAAGAGCTGAGGGACAGTACCCAAGACCCAGAGTTCAAGCCCCACAACCAACCAAACCAAAGCAACAAAACAAAACAAACACAGTTTCTCAATTTTGTGGCCTCAGTTCTGTAATACCACTACTTCACCCTAGGGTTAAGATTTTAGGTGTGGACATTTATCAACACTCCTGATTCAGACTCTACTTGATAAAATTTTTAATCAATATCTTGTTTTTAGTTTTGCTCTTTGTAAATTCACATGCTCCTATGAAAAATGGTGTGGCTATCCCAATAATATTCTCAAAGTACCTCTTAATCTCAAAAAGTTGTATTATATTACAACAAGGAAAAAATGCTATAAATAAAGAAAAAATAATTAAATATTAATGATTACTAAAATAAAAAACAAAAGAATTACCAGGGTTTTCAGTATTTGAAGTGTGCATAGTAGATTTTACTATTTTCTCATATTACTGTACATTTAAAACTGGATAAATCTATGAGTATAAGTAGCCTTTAAATTTACCCACTAAAATTACTATTTATAGTTCATCTCATCATTTGTATGTGGCTTATATAATTATTTGTTCATCACTAACATATAACATAAGGGAGCCCTAAAGATTTAACAGAAACTGTGTACTTTAAATCTTAACTCTTCACTCTGCTTCTTTAAACAGTCTTTGCAATTTCTCATTAGTAAAGTTTCTATAAACTCTGAAATGTACATACTTACTAGTACATGCTACTAGAAATATTATATATTTTATTGAAAAATTTTATGACCTGCCAAACAGTCTTAATTTTGTCATATATAAACAAATCCCAAAATTAAACATATTTAAAAATTAAAACTTTTAACAAACCTTAACATTTGCTGCAATGATCACTATGACAGGTATCTTGTGTAGAATAATTGAATTCCTCCTCCTACAGATCTCCTGAACAACAAATACCTGGAATTATTTTGTTTTTGGCATGTCAATCTTGCCTTTATTCTTAAATGTGTGCTTATGTAAGAAATAAATGGTTCTAAAATTTCACAATTCTTTTGAACTTACTTTTTGTTGAATTGTCTAGTTTAAGAAAATAAATTACACTTTATATATATATATGTATATGTATATATATACATATATATATACATATATATATACATATATATATACATATATATATATATATATATATATATATATATATATATATATGTTCTGTGCTCAATTTGGCTGCACATACACTAAAATTGGAACATACAGAGAAGATTAACATGGTCCCTGCACAAGGATGACACGCAAATTAGTGAATTGTTCCATATTTTTACAACCGATGCTGGAAGGGATGTGGCCAGAAGGGAAGCCTACTGCATTCTTGGTGGGAGTATAAACTTGTTCATACAGTTTGGAAAGCAGTTTGGAGTTCCTCAAAAGATTCCACATAGAGCTCCCCTATTACACAGCAATCCCACTTTTGGGCATTCCCCTAAATGATCACAAACAAGTCCATACTAAAACTACCACCACAACAATGTTCATTGTAGCATTATTTGCCATAGCTAAGATATGAAGCCAACCCCGATGCCCCTCAGTAGAGAAATGATCAAGAAAATATTCTGTGTGTGTGTGTGTGTGTGTGTGTGTGTGTGTGTATGTGTGTGTGTATGTGTGAATGTACACTTACACAACCACTTTGGAAAGCAGTCTGGTGAGTCCTCAGAAAGCTAAATATTGAACTTCCTTATGGCCCACTCATACCACTTCTAGGCATCTATCCTGAACAACAGGTACCAATATTCAAGGACACATGCACCTCCATGTTTATTGCAGCACTGTTCACAATAGCCAGGATATGAAAACAACCCATATGTCCCACCAGAGATGAATAGATCCAAAAACTGTGGTAACTATACACAACGGAATATTTTCCAGCCATTAGAAAGGACAAAATAATGGCATTAGCAGGGAAATCAATCTAACTACAGGAAATCATGTTGAGCGAGTTAAGCCAAAAGCAAAGAGACGAACGGCACATGGTCTCCATGATAAGTGGATGTTAAATCCAAAATGTAAAGTGATATGATAAAATTAACAACACTTAAGAAACCAAGAACTTCCACTCATCTGGTCGAATCACTACTAAATAACCCCATTCTGCTGATCATATGTGCACACTGAAGGGAAACCAGGAGGACGACACAGGACTAGAGGGAATCAGGGAAAAACATACAACAGTGGGATGCATCAGCTGCACTGGACATTGACCAAAATGAAATAAGCAACTCCGTGTCACTGAAGGGAGGGAGGGAACAAGTGGGAAAGAGGGAACAGCTGACGCTATACAAAACAAAAAAATATACATATTTCAAAACAAAAGAAGTATACATATAGAAGAAATAACTCTATTGCAAAGCTCATAGAACTCATAAATGTTGTAGACCATGATAGACAATTTGCTCCATCAAAGTTAGAATGTGTTTGTGACTTTGACTAAGCATCACTATCCCACAATATTGTGAAATTTGGGAACTTATGTAACCACTTAATCACAATAAAAACATTTGAAAAAATGATGAAGGTGGAAAACTAAGTTGCTCTAAAAAACAAAAAAGGAAAATGTTCTGTGTGTATATGTGTGTACACACACACACACATATACTATATATATACATATATATATATATATGTCTATATATTAATTCTATGACGCCATCAGAAAAAAATGACATCGCCCAATTCGTTAGGAAATGGAAAGACTTGGAAAAAATTATATTAGCTGATGTAAGCCAAGTCTAAAGAAACATAGGTCCCATGGTATCCCTTATTTGCAATAACTAGTATATGTCTGGGATAAGCAGAAAAGTTGAAAAGCTATGTGTATATGACTAGATAAGTTGATGTTAAGCTAAATGACCCCCAAGATAGAGACATAAGTGTTTTTTTTTCCTTTCTTGCTGTTGTTGCTCACATATTTATAATGTACGACGTGATTTTTTTGTTTTTTATACATTCCTCCCCAACAGTAAAACCCCAGTTTTCACTTTATTTGATGTTGGTGCACCTGCATCTTGTATATACATTTCTCTAATTTGGGGAGGGGAAGGAAAAAAACAACATGCTTAAATAGGAATACAGTTTGACCCATTGTATAACAATAGATTCACAAGACATTATTTTGAAAAACGAACTTTACAATTTAGGCTGGGGACATTGGGTGGGACTTAGGGGGTGTGAGGAGTGTACTTGTGGAGGTAGAAGGGAAGGAATGGTGGGGAAAAACAAAGGAGGAGGTAACAATGCTTGACAGGAAATGTACATATTACTTTGCTCATGTTACTGTAACTCCTCTGTACAGTATTTTTACAAAAATGTATAAAAATGTTTTGAGATGTAAGAGTTTATTTTGCCTATTTTACCCATATAATATCATTAACAAAGAAATTAATGCAAAACACTGATATGGAGATATTTTGAAAAAGTGAGTGTGTGTGCATTCCTGCGTGTTGGCATGCTCAGAGTTTGAAATCAGGGCTTCAAGGTCTCGCTATGTCTTGCTCTCTAGATTGGTGAGCTACTATATAAGCTACATCTCCATTCCTGGCCCTTTGCTAGTTCATTAAAATTTTTGAAAAATAATCTCATGAATTTATTTTGCCCTGATTGGCTTCCAAATGTTATCCACAGATGTTAGGCTCTTGAGTAGGTATCTCGAGTAGTTAGGATTACAGGTGTGACAAACCAACACAAGGCTTTCAGAATAATTTTAAAAGTAGAAGGAAATTTACTTCACAGAGGCCTGTTTTATCATCTCCTAGTTTTAAAGCATTTTGGAGTGATTATATGTGAATTTTTTCATTCTTGAATTCTTAAAACACAGTAAGTGATGATATTTAAAAGATTTAGTACATTGTAAAAACGATACTGGAACTATGGGACAGAAGAAATTTGCCTCTCTTTGGACCATAATTTATAAGCTCAGTTCTGTGCATAATAACTCAATGTCACCAACACAGTCTGTGTTGAAGACAAAATGTAACAGAAAACAATCACCATGGGCAATAATTGCTATGCTATTATTTCTTGGACAATATGAATATTGAATTGAGAGTATCAGAGAATGGAGAGAATTTATTTACCTTTTGTGTATTGTTGAAAGACTTTTTGAAATTTGACTCATTTCCTTCCTCACTGTGTGTCTTGGGCCATGCTCTTAGTGCCTTTGATTACAATTTTTCCCAACACTAAAATGGTAATAACATTAGCATTATAGCAAATGTTATTTTAAGAACTAAGGGTCCTTAGAATGATGAACTCATTTCTCATTCTTATAGAGGCATTATCAGATGAGAGGAAATGTATTTTTTGTTTGCTTACTTCCAATTATTCTTCAGTTTGAAATCTGAACTACTTAAGACTGAAAGAAACCAAAATTAGACACGCATGCTTTGGAAAGAGCAATCAATGTAAAATAAATAAAATACATATAGCTATGTAACAGGTCTAACTAAATTGTTATATAGTCTCAAGCATAAAGAGAAAATGATTTAAGCAATATCATGTTATTGAAAATTGAAAAATGTTAGGAGTTGCTTAATTTTTTCCTTTTTACTACCTTGGATTAATTATTTTTGTATAGAGAGATTAAAGATGAGATTAACAAGAAACTTGATTAAAAATGGACAAAAGTTTGAATAGACATGTTTTCCATAAACCCCTCTATATCACCAGTGGGTTTACACAGTTGTGTTTAATATAACTTCTGTGATGGCTTAATGCTTTGTGAGCAGAAGTCATTAGAGAAATGTAATTCAAAATTACTAGGATACTACTTTATAACTATTATAACTCTTATCACAAAAATCAAAGGAACCAGGTGTGGTGGTAAAGGTTTGTAATTCCAAGCATTTAGGAGGTTGGATTTCAGTCTTAAGCCAGTCTGGGGTACTGAAGAGAGTAAAAATTTGCCCCTTATTACCTTTTAAATAAAAGGTAATAATGTTGGTGAGAGTGTGAGGAAAAGGAAATTTTCTACACTCTTGGTCAAAATACAGGTTAGTATTCTTGTAGAAAGTAGTGTGAAGTTTTCTAAAGAAAGCATATTTGAAATAACATCTGACCCACCAATCATGTGATTATTTCTCTCTGGGTAACTCGCAATTATATCTGTAGTTCATTGTTATTCACATTATTCACAACAACAGCCAAGATATAAATTGAAGTTCAGTGTTCAAATACACTAATAAAGCAACTGTGGTACATGCACAAATATCTTTTTCTGTTTCATCCTTAAAATAACAAGAGACTTCTCCCACTAGCCACAACTTACAATGACCTGAAAGATGTATTCGAAATGAAGAAAAATGTTATGTTCTGATCTTTGTAAACAGACACACACACACACACACACACACACACACACACACACACACACACACACATACACACACACACACACACCATCCTCAAACATTAAGACAGAATTTTTTTTAAAGTAAAGCAAAGTGGAACTTCTGGGGCATTTAGTTCAAAATGCATAAGATACTAGATATACATTATGACCAGGTATAGAGTTGTAATGTACAACATGAGGATACAGGGGACAACATTGGCCTTACATAGGAATGAAGCTAAGTAAGTTGGAGTAGTTCTTCCTAGTAGTAGTTACTCTTTTAATTGTTCTTCCTTCAATAATGGATGAGATGAGTATAATTCTTTATGTATACCTGCCTATTTTCAGAAATAATAACAAACAATATAGCAATAATGTTGCACGCTCAACATAGAACAAAATGTCAAATTAAAATACATGAGATTATCCTTGATGTAAACTAATTATTACGAATAAGGGAAACCATAGGACCTGTGTTTCTTTAAGTCTGGCTTACTTCACTTAATATGATTTTTTCAAAGATCTTCCATTTCCTTACAAATGATGCAAGCATATTTTTCCACGTGTGTTTATCTGTACGTGTGTGTGTGTGTGTGCGTGTGTGTGATTTTTGGTAAATATTATTGTGATACACAGTAGTAGCTTTACTGTGGACTTGTTTGTGATCACCTGGTTATATGCCCAGAAGTGGGATTACTGGGTAATAGGGGAGCATTATTGTGTACATCAAGGATAATCTTAGTAGACGAGCAAAATAGCTCAATAGCTATGTACATATGATTGTATAAGGTGATTGCAAGTGAAATGAACTCCAAGACATGTTCTTTGTTGTTGTTGTTCTTAATGTACTATGTGATTTCTTTTTTTCCTTTTTTGTTTTCCCCACCTATGGTTAATGCCCTGTAGTCACTGTATTGGATTTTGATACCCTGGGTATTTTAAATATGTTGATCTGAACTAGGGAAGGGAAAGGAAAAAAAAACAAAATGGTGAGACAAAGGACAAAGGGGGAACCTATGCAACTGTAGTACTCACAAGACAGTATTTTGTAAGTAATCTTGGGGGGAGGTTAGGAGTGAAGAGGGAGAAAAATAGGGGAAAGGGTAACAATTTAGAAAAGAAATAAATTAATTACCTTACTTATGTAACTATATCCCATCTGTACATTACCTTGACAGTAAAATTTAAATAAAAAATAAAATAAAATATATGAGAGCAGCAATACAGGAAATTGGAGTGGGGGAAATTCTGTAGTACCGTAGAGTAGAACAGCTGTGGAAAGCAGTAATTTTACATTAACATAGCAAGTAATAAACTAGCATACATATTTTCAGCCTCATGTCAATCATTAAAAAGGGAAAACAAAATGCACAATCAGCAAACCAATAGAGATAAAATAGAAAACTAAACAATTAAGATGAAGAGATGACTTGGACCAAGAATAACAAATGACACAATTAGGAAACAAATAACAAGCTGCTGGGCTAGGAAGGTGGCTCAATGGTAGAGTGCTTACCTTGCATGCCTGAGGCCCTGGGTTCGATTCCTCAGCACCACATGAGCAAAAAGAAAAAAGCCAGAAGTGGTGCTGTGTCTCAAGTTGTAGAGCACTAGCCTTGAGCTGAAATGCTGAGGCACCACGCCCAGGCCCAGAGTTCAGGCCCCACGATCAGACACAAAAAATAAAATAAAATAAAATAACAAGCTGCTAAGTTTAAAAATGATCACCCTTAATTCTATTGACTTGTTTACATCACAATTTGTTAGAAGTATAATTCAAATCACAGTTTAATAGTATGTCATTTTAATAATAGTTTACTTATTATTGATTTCTCAATATTGAATGTTTAATGTATAATTTTAATTTCAGCAGCTATAGAAAAGAAGAAAGTGAAAATAATTTTAATAATATATTTAATGAATTGTAAAATTGAGAAGCATTAGAATTTAAACAAATAACATATCATTATTGCTTCATTTCTGTGAGTTAATGTAATAATTCAAAGTGTATTCTACACTTAGCACTCATCTTAACATCAAATAATAAATTATTGCACATGACTCTTGGTATTAGTTGGAAGGGTTCAGCACTGTGGTGAAATTCACACCAAATAGTACACGAGGGTATGACCCCTCTCATATAGCTTAAATTGTGGAAATTTGATTTCTACATGCATGTTAACTTCTTGTCTAGGTGACATCTATAAAATTTACAATTATATACACGAGGACTATTTCAGATAATACTTAAAAGTCAAATTCATTAATTAAATTTTTATTATTTCATACCAAATAAATATTTACAGAGAGACTGAATTTTTGAGTAGATGATGGTGTATGTGTGCCAGATTATACGTATTAAGGTTTATTTTATATTCATGATATTGTTTCTAGAGTTGGATTTATTTGTCAATTACGGGTTAAGTGTATTATATTAGATCTGTGAAAGTAAACTGAATGTTTATTCCATTAATCCTTTGTCTAATCCCAATATAAATTATCCATGTGTTTGAAGTAATGAAAATAACAACAGATAAAAACAAGATAAATCAGTCTGTAGTAGACAAGTATTTACACCGTTATTTTGTTTTTGTTTTTAATTTAATTTTATTTTATTTGTGAACATACTGTACAGAGGAGTTACAATTACATGGGCAGGATAATGCGTACCTTTCTTACCAAGCATTGCAGCCTCCTCCTTTGTTTACCCTTCACATCCCTCCCCAGCCTCCCCCCTCCCCCCCAATCTCAATCCTTCTCCTTCCTCCCCTTCCCCCCCCCCCCCCCCCGCACCGACGTTGTAAAGCTCGTTTTGGACAGGACAACTTGTACTTCTCATTGTTTCAACAGGTCCACCTGTATCCTTAAACAACTGGTTTTTCCCCATCTCCTCCACAAGTTATACTGACATCAAATATAGTGAAAGCAGGGGTTATACTGTGGGGGATGGACATACAAAGCAACAAAGAGATAATCTTATAAATCTGTTAGAAACATATGCATGAAAGAAAAAAACATTAAAATACATATCTAAGGGTTCATTTTCCTGACATCACATTATCTGACCTTTTCCGCTTGACTCATACATCTACTAGATATTACAAATAAGGGAAACCATATTTTGAAAGTTGGTCTTGTTTTACACTACAGAATATTCTTGTGCTCCAGGCTGGCCACAACTGAAGAATATTATGGTTTGATCTATCATAAGAGAAGGAAGGAAGGGGAACCTTCCTTCCAAAAGTCTGATCCCAGGAATGTGATCTGCTTTATGGTGCCTACTTGGAAATGAACATTTTTCAGAGTCATCCTTGAAAAGCCATCTTGATAGACGACTTCTGTAAGTGGTTACAAAGCATTGTTGATGGCTTTGCAAGGATGCCTGATTGCCTCATTTTGAGACAATTAACAGGAATTTAGTCAGTTGTTCTTTGTATCTTTAGGAGAAAAACTCATTGACTCTAGGCCAGGGGATCACAGGGGCCCAGAGAAATTACTAACTTGAATAGTAATCCTAGACATCTAAAACAAAACACACACACACACACACACACACACACACACACACACACACACACACACACACAAACTCCAGTAAGCACAGCCAGGCAGGGTTGCTATCTCAGCCTGCATGAAGTCAGGCAAAAAACAGAAGCTGAGAGTCATTTAGCTGATAACTAATATATTTTTTATGAGGTAGACTCAAATGAGACTCCAAAGAAAGGATCAGAAAGACTGATCAGAGAGACTAAAATTGGTCACACAAAGTTTGGAAAGTAGAATTCCTTGTAGAACAAATTAATCATAGAAAGCTTGTGCATGTAAGAACAAGACAGAAGACCAAATTCCACAAATGCACGTTTTCTTAGAAGTCAGTTTAATCAATTATCAGTGCAAATCTTTGAATTCTTAAATATTTGACCACATGTGGGAGAAGGTTGAAAAGAAAGAAAATTTCATCACTCTATTAGGAAGTCCAATATCACATTAGGAAGTAATCAAATATAGATTTGTAATAAAAAGAGAAAACAATTATTCCAAATGAGGGCTTCATTTCTTTTGATGGAAAAGTTTTTAAATTAGGTGCTAGCAATTACCAGTCCCCCAGCTGAGTTGATATTGACTGCAGTATTTCCACATGAAGGAAAAGAGAAAATTTACAAATGTCTGATAAAATGAGGTGAAGGTGAAGTGTTCTAATAGTAATATCTGAGGTTTAGACACTGGTGAAGAGGTGGATTTTCTTTTCTAAAAAGCCCCCATTTTTACATGGTGCCAGTTGCTCACATCTGTAATGCTAGCTACTCAGGAAGCTGAGATCTGAGGACTACGGTTCAAAGCCAGCCTGGGCAAGAAAGACCCTGAGACTCATTTCCATTTAACCATCAGAAAACCAGAAGTAGCACTGTTGCTCAAGTGGTAGAGCACTCACCTTGAGTTGAAGAGTTTAGGGACAGTGTCCAAGCCCAGACTTCAAGCCCCTCAAACAACAACAACAAAAAATCTCCCTTTTATGGACTACCTACATCTCTTCCTAAGATTCAACAAAGGAGCCATTTATCACCCACTACATTTAAGTCCTAATCTAGCTACTGCAAATAGATTGATTTGGTATCTCATATAATACGGTTCATATTTGCGGAAACAAATACCAGGAGTGGTAACTTTTTTCCAGTCCTTGAACTCTGGGCCTGAGCCCTGAACATGGTTATGCTGGTAGCTTTCATGTGAGCTTGTTTGTGATTTATTGGATTACTGCCCATGAGGGGAATTACTAGGTCTTAAGGGAGATCTATATTTACTCTTTTCAGCAAACTCCGTACTGCATTCCACAGTGGTTGAACATGTTTAATTTCCCACCAACAGTGTAATAGAGTTCCCAATCAGCTACATCCTTGCCAGCATTTGCTATTGTTAGTTTTCTTAGTAATGGCCATTCTAACGGACAAGGTAGAATCTGTCTTGTTTACTTATAGGTTTGTATGCATCTTCTAGCTACAATAAATGAATGAATCCATGAAACCTATATTGCTCTGAGTCTGCATTACTTTCTCTTTTCTCTTAATATAATTTTCCCAAACCTTTCATTTTCCTTACCACTGGTGAAAAGTCATCTTTCTGATGAGTGAATATAATTCCATTGTGTGTGTGTGTGTGTGTGTGTGTGTGTGTGTATGTGGTTGTATGTGTAAGATGACTATAGGCCAATGAATTCATTTCTACGCATGCTGTTTCATCTGTAATTTTGTAATTCCATATTATAGTTGCATTGCTTTCTCTTCTACATTGAAGAATATTGTTGGGATTTTGATGAGTATTGCATTGCCAATTGTTTAGGGGAAGTATTGCAGTTTTCAAAATGTTAATTCTTCCAACAAGGAACATTGAAAAACTTTCTATTTCTTTGAATCTCCTTCAATTTCCCTTTTTATATTTTTAAAGTTTTCACATATAGGTCCTTCACAATTTTAGTTAAATTAATTAATTCCTAGTTTTGTTGTTATTGTTTTGTTTTGTTTAGATTTGATTTGATTTTGAGGCTAGTACATATGAAGTTGTTTTTGGATTTCAGCGTGGATCTTCCCATTGTTGGTAACAGAAAATCTACTGATTCTTGTGGTTTTTATATCCTGCTACATTGCTGAAGGTTAGCATCACCTTAACTGACTTTTGGGAGGAATCTCCAGGGTCCTTTAAATACAGGGTCAGTTCATCTGTAAAAAGGGATAGTTTTACTTCTACCCTATTTTGATCTGCTTTACGTTTTTCTCTTGTCTATTGCTCTTGCAAGAAAGTCCACTACTATATTGAAGAGTAGTAGTGAGTGGACATCCTTTTCTCATTCCTCATGTTAATGTCTTCATGCTTCCACACTTAGGTAAATGCTAATTGTCTCTATCATATACATACTCAGTTTAATATGGAGGAATGTTCCATGCATTCCTAGGTTCTTAGACCTTTTAATCATAATGCGGTATTGGAGCTTGTTAAAAGCTATTTCTACATCCCTATTGACGATCATGTGTTTCTTGTCCAGGTTCTGCTGATGGTTTGTATTATGTTTATTGACAAGAATATTGAATCAAATCATATCCAAAATGAATCCTATTTGATCATACCATATGATTTTTTTGTTAGTTGCTGAAATTGGTTAGTGAGAATTTTATTAAGAAGTTCTGCATTACTGCTTATCAAATGGTTTTCTTTCTTTGGTGAGTCCCTATGTGATTTGAGGAGGAGTCTAATTCTAGCTTAATAGAATGTGTTTGATAATGTGTCTCTCATAGATACTAGATGGATGCATCTTGGTTTTTGATACTACTGTCTAATCTATGTCTTCTATTTGGAAATTTAAGTCCATTGATATTGAGAGTTCAGACAGAAATATCTGATAAATTCTGTTATGTTATACACCTGTTGTTAGGAGCTGTGCCTCATCTACTCTTAACATATTTACCTTGTTCTCTGGTAGGGAGCATTTTATATAACCAGTTCCTCTTCTTCTTGATCTTCTCTATGTAGGATATATTTGATTTTATTCTATCCTGATAATTTGGTGGACATACGTTGTTTCAAGTTTTCTTTGTCATGAAATATGTTTATATATCCTTTAAATGTAAAGGAGAGTTTGGCTTGGGACTGTATTCATGGTTGGTAGTTGTTTACCTTTAATGTTTGTCATATATAATGCCAGGCTTTCCTTTTTACCATATCAGCTAAGAAAGCTGTATTTATTCTAACTGTATATCCGTTATAAATAATCAATCTTTTCTCTATTGCATCTTTAAGAATCCTTTCCTTGATCTTTAATAATCCTCTAATGGATTATGATGTCATGGTGGATTGTTCAGTTCTAGAATTCTGTTTGGTTTCTACAGGCTTCTCTTCTCTGAATAAGCCTATCTCGCTGGATGTTTAGCATGTTCTCTGCTAGAATTCTGCAATATGCTTCCCATCCATTTAGTTTCTTGCTCTTCTCCTTCTTGATACCTATCTCCCCGAAATTTGATCTTCTAACTGAGTCTTGAAGTTCTGGCAAGATCATTTCTTATTTCTTGGATTTGTTCCAAATGATTATTTCCTCTTTCCTATTAGATTTCTTCTGTCTTTGACCCTGAGATTATCTTCTATGTCATCAATTTGCTGTGGAGACTTTATACTTTGTTTTAGATTTCCCTGTTTTCGAATTTGTCAGTTTGTAGGGGTTATGTCTCTTTGTTAAAGCTTTGTTTTAGGTCTTGTATGGGCTTTCTGTACATTTTTTCTTTGGTTGGGGGAGATGTAAGGGTTGTTTTCTTAGATTTGTCTTCTCTCATATCTTTTAACTAGGCATCCATTGTTTCTTGGACTCCCTTGCCTTCTCAGAATTTATTTATCTTTCTGTTTGAAGTCTCCATGAATTATTTTTCTAATGACTGGTTGGTCTCATCTTGTTCACAAATTTCCTTGTAGAGGTTTTCTATCTTTCCATTAATCACATTTTTCAGCAGTATCTGTAATACATTTTAATAACTATCTTCTACATCCTTGATTGTCTGTTCTAATGCCTGGTTATTTACTGTGTGAATTATACTACTTTGACATCACTTTTCTTGTATTTTTCTTATTTGTTCTGTCCATTTGGAGGTTTTATTTTGGGGGATCTATGATATTAATAGGTGACTATCTATGTTCTTAGTTGATTTTCAGGGTCGTGGTTTGGTTTCCTGTTGTGATTTGTTTTTCTGGAATTGCATTTTTGTCGAGTCCATTAAGGAATAGAAATCAGTTGTGTTGAGATGTTGTGATGTTAATATTTGTGGTTCCACTGACCATATGGACAGTCCATTGGTATGGTGAATTGTCTATGTGTATGGATGTGGCTCTCTCTGGTGTATACTTCTGTTCCTGCTTTTTTCCTTGTTGCCCTTTTATTTCCACACTGCACATGTGCTTTTGAATGTGCTGCCCAATGTGTTACTGCCTGGCACCTTTTCATAGATTTCTGTTTTCTTGTGAAGACAGTATAAAATCTTCTTATGAATTGTATGTCTATTATTATGTCTATATTTATAGCTACATATCTATAATTATAGCTGATTTGTTGTGACCCTCTAGATCTGGAGTACCTGCTAGTACTATAAATCTCTGTTTCATTAGAGATTGCTAGGATAATTTTCTGTTGTTATTCTGTCATTGTTTTTCCTCTTCCTCAGATTTATTGTTTATATTTTGGATTTTTTCACATAATTTAGGATTTGTGATTTTTGTATCAGGTTATTTTTTAATTTTAATTTTAATTTTTGTGAACATACTGTACAGAGGGGCTACAATTACATGGGCAAGATAATGAGTACATTTCTTATCAAGCATTGCAGCCTCCTCCTTTGTTTATGTATCAGGTTATTTTGTTTTCCTTCTTATACTACTTTGAAATAGTGATTTCAGGCTTGTAAGAAGAAACAGAAAGAGGCAGCAATGTATGTAATTAAATAGAATGAGAGGACATTTAAACCTATTTACTACAAGTAAATTAATATTAAGCAAAGCTAATGAAAATAATTAATTATTTACTCTTCAGAGGATGAGTATTGTAATCTTGGATATCTCGGAGGAAAAGACTTTAGACTCATTACAATTGATGACTTACACTGAAATTACTGGCTAAACGTTCTTCTTCAGAAAGGGAAAACTCCATTACTTCCATATTAGTATTATAAAATCATAAAAGTTGCATGTTGAATTGTTTTCCCTTTGCTATTTTCAATTCCATTCTTCATCCATTATGTATCTAGGGCTTTGAATGACCAATTCCTTAAATACCTATATTGCTTATATTGTGATGTAAATCTCAGTAATATAAATATGAATTTATCTGTGAGTCTCATCTTTAGTTACATTCATATGAAATTTATGCAGTCTCAAGCAAGAAACCTGACTTTTTTACTCTATTCTATGTTTTAATCAATAAATCCATTCTTTTTAGAAATGTGTTCTCAGCTTTTAAATTGCTCCAGTAAACATCATGGGTTTCTAGTACTTTTACTGAAGTAAATGTAAAGTTTGGAACATGAAGACATCTCCCCTATTATCACTTTAAAGTAAACCCTTGGGAATTATTTTATATATAAAAATAAAAAAGTGCAATGCAATGTTTATACATGAATAATATAATGGTTAAGTCAATTAGACACAAGAACTACCATAGCAATTCTCAATTAACTTAAAGGCATCAAAATATTGTGCTCATGAATATCACTAATTTTAAAAAATGTCTAGTCAATACCAAGTTTATATTATATTTGAAATTTACAAAATGAAGTTACACTCAGATTTGCTGTCAATATCCTGTTTCCAGGAATACATTTATTCAGCCAAAGGGGAAAAAATAAGGTTTTGTCACATAGAATGAAAAATGTAGAAGCAGACTGTCTTTCCTTAAGATGTTAAGTACCTAAAAATCGTGTGATTTATTCAAAGATACTATACACACTCATAAGAGAATTTGTGATCAGAAGTGATAGGTAAGCAATGTAACTGAAAAACTGTATGCATCAATTGAGCTTTCAATATAGGATGACAAGTTTTCAATAAATGAGCCTATTATTCTGTATCTCACACATACAGCTGTATAACACACATACAGCATTCTACATTTTCCCACATACTCCCGTTCTCTTAGCTCAGTTCCTGATCGATGTTCTTCTATTTCATGATTTCTATTCCTTCTAAAATAACAAGGTGGGCGTTTTTTTGTCTCTAGATCCAATACTTTCTAGTATCTTGGAACAGTAGTATGAATTCATGGAGTTTGACTTGAATGTCAAGTTTGAAGATTTTGTATTCAGGGTACTCTTAACTGGCCTGAAATATACAAAGATACACAGTATACTAAGAACAAGGGACTTGAATTCAGGGAAACATATAGGTCCAGGAAAGATCATGAATCAAAGAAAAGCAAGGGACCACAAACATCAATCAACTATACTTACAAAGGAATGAAACTGATCTCTGATGTGCCTGGCTGGCAGCTCTATGTGTTTGTGTGTGTGTGTGTGTGTCAGTAGAGAGAGAGAAAGAGAGACAGAGAGAGAATTTAGTGTGGCTTCCATATTTACAGTAAATAGAGCATTACTTGTTAGGGAGGAGGTGCTCATATCAGAGCTATGATACTACTGTCATCACTTTCTGCAAAAAAAAAAACACTTGCTTAACCTCTAATTAAATTGGGAAAATAAACTAACATCTTACACGATTGCTTTGACAATTAATTAGTATATTGAAGGCCAAAGGGAGGATTTGGAGATCAATATAATCTTTTTCCTCTCTTCTAAGTATTACACTGCAATAGATGTAATTTCAGGAGTCTCCTGCCATGTACTTCTTGTTGAATTACTAATATGCTAAATAATATGAAACGTGATAGAGAAATAGATCAGCCAGCAAGCTCAAAGAATTTGTGATAAGATTGAGCTTTTGAGCAGGGTTGCCACAACTTTTAGGAATGTAATTCCTTCATATGGACTTCAAATTTTGTGGCTTTCCGTGTGTGATTAAATGGCAAGAAAGTACTGTAGAAACAAGAATTCTTGTTCAGCCAAATAGAAAGTGCTCATGTTCCCATCCTCACGTTGCAAATTTCCATTCCTTTATAAAGGCTTAAAGTCAGGATAGCTGGGATTTCTCTGTTTTTTTTTTTCCTCTTTTTTCTTTTTTTTGTTCTTCCCTTTTTGCTCTGAGGAATACCCGCAGTTCTGACGGCCTTTTGCGAACCAGTCTGTCTGCGGCGGAATCAATGCATCGATACGATTACTGCCTTCACATCCATGTCCACAACCCTTCTCTATTCTGGTGAGTGAAACTACTCTACGGCTCTCTGTTACTCAGTCTCTGTCCAGACGTGGCGCCAAGCCAGAGAGCTCCTACGGCCTTTAGCTGAAAGGCCGGTCACCTCTGAAGCCGAGGACGCTTGGCTTTGGGGGCTTGGCCATTCCTCTCTAGAGGGCTCTGGGGGAAGTCAGGATGCCGCTTCTGCTTGGTCAGCTCTCCTTCACTCACCAGACTGACTCTACTCATTTAATGGGGTGCTACGAATCACGCCTGAGTCGTGAAACCCCTTTGAAATGTCTCCTGCGCTCCCTGGAAAGCCAGAGAGCCTCATTTTTATGCCATTCTCAGAAGTACACAGTTTTTGCTACTGCAATGGTAAATGATCAGAAGTCTGTTTACTTTCGGGCTCTCTTTGCTCTCTCTCTGCCATTCATGTCCAACTTTCTACCCTTGTTTTCTACAACTTTTTGGCTTGTGCCTTGAAGAGTGCGACGCAGGCTGGGTCCCAGGGACCCCCCTCTAGGTTCCCTCTCAAAGGCTAGCCAATGTAGACTCTCTGTTAGAGTGCTTCCATTTAATATATTTTAGCACTTCATCCTTCCCTGTAGGAGACAAGAGAAAAGATAATTTTGTTTGTGCATTAAATTATGTAAATTAGCATGTACAGGTATGATTTGTATAATTACCGAAGTTTGTAATAAATATAAGTAGGGATCATTTCACAATAAAAATATAATTAAAATCACATAATAAGACTAGAAGTCACAGAATTTTGTTCATGAATAAGTACATTAGATTAGATGCAGAATTTCTATTTTGAGATAAACTTCATATTGAAGTATAATGCACTTTACGCTAGGATTGAAACATTTTATTGGAAAACATTTCCTGGAGATATTTTTGCTTCATAATTTTAGGGATACTTTTGGACCAATTATAATAATGAGATGTACAAGACGTTATGTCGAAAGATGAACTTTTCAACTTTGGCTGGCGAGGGTGTGGAGATGGGTAAGGATGGGAAGGGGAAACAAAGGAAGAGGAAACAATGCTTGATAAGAAATGTACTCGTTATTTTGCCCATATAATTGTAACCCCTCTGTATGATATTTTCACAATAAAAAATTAAGAAGAAAATGTGATTTATCTCCAATTTAGAAATCTAGATAGATAATTTAAATTAATTTAACCAAAAATATTATTGAGTATAAGATTCTTATACTCTCTACATTCTTCACACTGAGATCATCAAATATGGTGAGTTTGAAATGATTAGTCTCTGTTTGACCCATGTTAATATTATTTACAATTTGAGTGAAATGTTTAAAAAGTAGTATTTATTTTAGTAGCTCTAAAGAGACAATAACTGATATAATCAAAGGCTAAAAATGATTAGATTTAAAATTTAGAATTCAGGAAATGTTTTTGACCACACTGGTTACTGGAGCCTTCACAAAATCCTCATGAAATAATTTATATTGATGAAGCCAAAATCCCACACTGTTTACTGGAGCTTTCACAAAAACCTCATGAGGCAATTTATATTGATGAAGCAAAAATCCCAGAGTTTAGACATTTACGAATAGAAAAATCATGTCATTCTGAATATGTAGAGCTACATAACAAACAGAAAATTTAGCTTTGAAATATCTGAATATACTAATACATTGAATTGCAGGGTAAGTACGTGCTCTGGAAGGAGATAAAATTGCATTTATTTTGAAAAGTAAAGCTAAGTATTCATTTGAATAAAAGACAATGTTTAAAATATAACTCATCCAAGACACAAGATGTACAATTCATTGTTTTTCATGCCTATTATGTTCTCTAAACTTCAAACAATTACTAGGTAACTATTTTATATTTTTTGTCATGGAATCTTATTTGATAAATTTTTATTCAGTAAGTTAAATAATTGGACAATAACAATATAAATTATGCATGAACAAAGTTTAGAACAAGTATTTCTTTCACAAGACATATCATGGTTCTCTTCAAGAACACTGGAAGGCAGTGTGTTATTTATTTATTTATTTTTAGTTATTTTATTAATGGTTATTAATTTTCAGAAGTGGCAGTTTGGTTATTCTCTTTCCATAATATACTCCCTCTATTTCCTTTTTGTTACTCCTTCCTCCAAAAATCTTGTTTTTTTACATAAAATTATATCTTTATATATGCACATATAAACTCATTTGGAAGATTTAAGCTAAACTGCAACTTAATTAAAGATGTACAGAAGATTAACAGGATGAACAAAAACGAGTATTTTTTGTTAACTTCTGAATTGAACTATCATTATTACTATGGTAGGGTTAGGATACCAGACAGAATTAGAATTAGGGTTAGAGAAATAGCAACTTTAGTTTCAACACAGGATGACCTATTGCAACAATAATACTCACAGCACACTGTACTGAAAATGAAATTTACAGCTTGGGGAGAGAAGAGTGATGGAGATGGGAGAGGGAAGGGATAGTTGGACAACAACAAAGAAGGGAGTAACAATGGTCAACAAGAAATGTACTCATTACCTTACACATTTAACTGTAATCCCTCTGTTAGCCTCATTACCTACTCAGGAAGCTGATTTCTGAGGACCGCAGTTCAAAGTCAGCCCAGGCAGGAAAGTCTGTAAGAATTTTATCTCCAATTAACATCCAGGAAACCAGGAAGTGGTTTTGTGGCTCAAGTGGTACAAGCGCACACCTTGAGCTAAAGAACTCAGGGATTGTGCCCACGCCCAGGGTTCAAGCCCCACGACCAACAAAAAGAAACAAAAAAAGAAATGTGTTAAATTTTAAGTAAAGCTGAACTTTTTTAGGTTCTAGGAATTCAGGAAAATCTGGGATAATGAAAGTACAGTGTATTCCATAATATCAGGATTTGAGATCAATGGGTATAATGATTCCTCTTATGGAACAAGATAGGTTCAGAGATAAGAGTGAGAAAATCTGTAGGGTTTAGGAAAACCTGCAATTTATTTCGAGGATTACAGTGAAATTTCAGTTAAGACTGCACAAAACAAGCATTTTTCATAAATTTTAGAATTGGGATACGATTAGTGGCAAGGTTAGGATTCCAGCCATGGTTAGGGTTAGAGTGAAGGAGAAAAAAAATGAGGGTCAAATTGAAGGTAAATTTTAATATAAACCTGGTAAGAATTAGAATGAATGTGAGCTAGAGTATTGCTATTAATATTAGAATCTACTTGCAATATTCAATACACCAGTTAAGATTAAGTTGAGGGTTAGAAAATGACTAAGATATTGGAAAAAAATTGAAACCTATGTTTGGAAGGCTTATTTGAATCAAGTTAGGATGAATGAAAACTAGTGTAACACTAACTAGTTAGTGTTAGTATTGACATGATTTGGATTAAAATCAGGGTCAGTATTTTGTTCTAATTATGATCAGTGTTATGAGTAGGAAAGTTTTACTATAAAATTGAGTTTTCACTAACAATTAGAAGCAAAAATGTGAGCGTGAATAGTAACTAGAGCATTATCATTATATTAATTTCTCAGTGATCATTCTTGTAATGATTAATAAGTTTTCCAGCCAGGTTTAGGTTGAGAGTTAGCGTTAAATAAAGGACTAGATGATATGTAAATCTGAAATTGTTTTAGGATACAGTGGTTCAGGAAAAGGTAGGATTAATGGAATCTACAGTATTTTTCCTGGTAAGAGAATTTGAGGACAAGTAATATAGTGGTTCATGTTAGGGAACAAGATCACTTCAGAGGTAGAGTCAGGAAATTTGTTGGAATTAGGGCAAATTGAAACTCATTTCAGAGGGCAAACTGGAATATTCATTACAATGCATAAAAACTAGAGTATTTTTAATCTTAATTTTGGACTATTAGTAGGTAGAAAATTAGGTTTCAGTTCCAGCTGGGGTTAGTGTTAGCATTAGGCAAATGGAAAATTTAGGGTCAAACTGAAAGTAAATCTGTGAATAACAGGTCAAGATCGAATTAGAATGAATATGAAATAGGAAACTGCTAATAATATTAGGATTAGGGTATGATTAGTGTGAGGGTTAGCCTGAATGTTGTGTTAGAAAAATGGCACGATATTGAGTAAAACTAGAAAATATTTTAACAAAGATGAGTTGAATCAAAGACAGGATGTATAAATTTAATGTAATTTTGTGGCTTTTAGAATCCAAAGGCAATTGGTTCTAGGGTCAGGATTACTTTTCTAATTAATGAACTAATGAATTAAAGGCACAATTCTTTCATTCTTACAAACCAAGACAGTCGCAATTTGGGGGAAAATTTTTCTATATGAAAATGTGTCTTAAAATATTTTCCAACCAAGATTAAATAATAGTGAACAGGGTGTCATTCATTAAAATTAGGTAAGTTGATGATAAACTTCCAAAAATATCCAAACACATAAATTGGAACTCAGATATGTTATTGGGAAAACAGATACTTGCTCTTGCTGGGAAATTATGTGTGTGTGTGTGTGTGTGTGTGTGTGTGTGTGTATGCACCCACCACAGGTCTTCAAATGAGGCCTGGGCCCTGCATCAGCTTATTCTGTGGAAGTATGGCACTAAACCACATAGCCACAGGCTTTCTTCTGGCTTTTTAGTAGTTATTTTGAGATACATATCTCATGGATTTTCCTGTCTGGACTTAATCTTCTGATCTCCAGCAATCCTTGGGTTAGTGTTACTGTGGGTGCTACCACAAAATGACAGTTCATTAAACTGGAAGCAATATGGAAGTACTCATGCAAGATATGAAATAACCAGTTCATTAATGTGGGAGTAACAGGATCACATTAGATTGCCTTCAAACACATTATTTCTGATGAGTTTAACTGAAGCCCAAAGCATAATCCAAACCTATTAGCCACACTCTATGAAGTAGCACATATTCATGGTGTAGAATATGTACAATGAATTAAATCCTGAATCAAAAGACTTGGTTGGGTTTGCACCAAAGAAATAGAGTGTCATTGAAATGAAGTCCAGACTGGAGGCCTGTAGTGAGCAGGAGAGCATCTGCTTAGTGTGTGTCCAACCCCCAGGACTATAAAGAAGTAGAAGAGAAAGTGTAAGAGAAAGAGGAAAGGAAAGGAGGAGGAAGGGCATAGCAGGAGAGAGAAGAGGATCGGACAGGGAGAAAGTAGAGGTAGGAGAGAAGGAAGAGGGAAACAGGACCCTAGAGAAGAGGAGCAGGAAAGGAGGCAGGAAGAGGAAAATAAATGCAATATAACAACAAGAGTTGTTGGAAAACATGTTGCATAAGCGATCTGCATATGCATGGCAGGATTATTTTCTTTTTTTTTTAATTTTATTTTATTTTATTCGAGAACATACTGTACAGAGGGCAGGATAATGCATACATTTCTTACCAAGCATTGCAGCCTCCTCCTTTGTTTACCCTTCACCTCCCTTCCCAGCCTCCCCCCTCCCCCCCACCCAATCATACACCCCCCCCACCGACATTGTAAAGCTGGTTTTGACATGACATTTTGTACTTCTCATAGTTGCAACAGGTCCACCTGAATCCTTAAACGACTTGTTTGTCCCCGTCTCCTCCACATGTTATACTGACATCAAATATAGTGAAAGCGGGGGTTACACTGTGGGGGAGGGACATACAAAGCAACAAAGAAATAATCTTATAAATGCGTTAGAAACACATGCATGAAAGAAACAAAAACATTAAAATACATATTTGAGGGTTCGTTTTCCTAACATCACATTATCTGACTTTATTTTCTAATCAGAGAGACAGCTAGCACAGTGACAATATGGGTGATACCTGTTGCTCAGTCATTTTATTCTCTTTCTTCAGTGAGGAGTTCAGAAGAAATGCTGAGTTCGGTGTTTTACAGATATACTTCAGGAATTCTTTTTCATGAATCAAACAATGGAAAGAACTAAATGCAACTTCCCTTAATTAAAAAAGAATAGAAGCTATATTTATTTGTATTACTATGCATGAAGAAATCCTGGAGATTTCTGGTTAATTCAGAGGGCCTCATGCAAAAATATAGGACAAGAGGAAAGTAAAACTGTTTTTAAAGTATAATAGGTTATCATTGATGAAAAGTTTTACTGGACGTTTTTCGTTTTTCTTTTTGTTTTGTTTTTGTTTTTGTTTTTGCCTGTTGTTCATTGCTCCAAGGCTGTGCCCTGGAGCCCTTTCCAAGTCACCACATGAAACTCCATTTCTGTAGTCCCTGTGGGTGTGGGTGCCTCCTCAGGTCACCCGTTGAGATATGTGGCCAACTCCTTCATGGTGGATGTGCAGTGAGTAGATGTGTGTGCATGCTCCCCAGCTTTGCCAGATGAGCCCCGCCCAGACTTCCCACCTAACTTCCCAGTCTCAGTTGCTCCATTTCACCCAGGAGCTGGCAGCCATGGGTCTGGAGTTGAGGCCACTGCTGCCTTCTCCTCCAGCTGTGTTGGTACTGGTGTTCTGTGCTCCTGAGTCTGTGGCCCATCCTAGGGAGACTCTGTTCAGGGGTCACTGCCTGCCCCCATGAGTGTGAGGTGGGGACACCATGTTTGTACACTGCACAGTCCATGGATAAAGGAAGGCTGGGCATGCAGTCTGCCCCCTTGGGGCCAGGCAGCCTAGCCTTGGTTCACCTCATCATTTTTTAAGGGGGTCTGGATACTGGAGCCATGTGTTGGCCCCTCTGCCAGCTGGCTTGTGACAGCTGCAGCAGCTCAGCAACCTGGAGCCCCTTCAGCATCTCTGTGGACCTCCATTTTCTGGTCCTTGTGGATTCGGTACAGGGCCAACCCTACATATGCCAATCAGTGCCAGAGAAGCCTGGACTTGCAGCACACCAGCTGCAGCACCGGTGGAATGAATCCCCTCTTGCTTTGCTTTGTAGCCACCTCTGTCACCCTTCTGGCCCACATGGGCCCAGCTCTGGGTGCCATTCTAGGGATACTCCATTTGGAGGCAATGGGCTCACCCCCTACCCTTGCTGTTCTCCAAAGCAGGAGAAAGGGCTTGGCCTTAGAAATGTAGGCTACACAGATGTTAGCCAGGACTTGGCGTTTGCCCTGCCTTCCCCCCTGGCTTTGGCACCTGAGTCTGGGTTGCTTGGTTTGGTCACTAATGGAACCTTGTTGGCTACAGCCCACTGCAAAAGTCCTGCACCTGCTACAGCAGCAATGCGGTGTCCTGGGTCACCACATGGATCTCTGATGGGTCTACTTGGGCAGGGTGTGGGTTTCATCTCAGGACTGCCATTAGGAAGTGCCACTCCCCTTCGTGGTACTGCAAGCAAGAGGTGCCACATATAATTTCTACTTTCTAACACTTTCCTTCACTGAGATAAACAGAACTTGGAGATTTAAATAAGTTTTATAAAAACAAAATATATAACCTTCAACGTTTTGAACCATTGTAATATTTTTTATCCAGTAGGAATTCTGTCTGTAATTACGTATTTTACATTTGAACGTAACTAATGTAATGTATTTTGTGTGTATTTTAATATTCTAGTATAGTTTCATTTGCACTACTTACATACAATTTTTTTTTTCAAATTCTGAGATTTAATCACATGTTTATGGATAAGAGTTTTGTTGTACTTTTATTTCAGTTTTCCATTATGGCCTTATGAATACAAACAATAAAATCCATTCTTGCTAGTGTAAAGTTCAATGATTTTGGACTAGAGACTCAAGGATATAGTATTACATATCATACAGTAATATGTATCACTTTGTTTAATAGTGCTCCATAAAATAATTAATAATTCAGGTGGCAGCCACTTCATTTGGCATGCTGGTCTGTCTGGTGAAGTAGGATCCTAGTGGCAGACTGCCCATATTGGGCCATTGTGGGCACCTAGCCATGGACTGTGGGAGAAGATCAGGGTGTACCTGCTGTTCAGCTAGGGCAGCAACCCGGCAGCTGCTGTGTAAATGACAGTGTCACTGACTCACATCTAACACATGACTGCCCCGTGGGCTTGGGTCCTGAAGATCAGCACCTGGGAGCACACACACACCACGGGGCAGGGGGCGCCTACCTAGGAAGGTGTGCAGACCAAACAGAAGCCACTCTGCGGATTGGCTGGTACAATATTTATTCTTCTTAGAGCAGGGGACAATTCTGCTCTGCTGTGGGGAGAAAACAAGAAAGACAGACCCAGGCGGGTGAAGCCCTCATTTTGTAGTCAAGCTGGCAAGGAAACTTTCCTCCATGCACTCTCCAGCAGGCTCAGGAAGCCCTTCCATGCTCCTTGTCCATGGAGTAGCAGCCAGGGACACTCATGTCTGGTACTCCTGGCTGCTCTTTTGGGTTTGTTTGTTAATTTATACAGACAGCCCCTTCCTCAGACAGCAGAGTTATTCTGGGTTTTGTAAAACTTTCTGCATCTGAGCATTCCCAATGTTTGGTTTTTGCATTGTTTCTTGTAAATGCTTTGTGAAATTTTTGTTTTAAGTGTTGAGGTGCGAGAGAAGGAGCCAGATTATTAACATAGTTTCCTACCAGTCTTTCATTTAAAAATGAAAACAGATTCTCTATAAAAATGCCTATCAGGAAATAAATTTGAGAGGGGAAAAAAAGGCTGCTTTCTCATAAGATCAAAATAATCTAGTTTTATATGCATATTTTATGCGCTCAAAATACAATTAAGTAACACATTATCTAGGAACAATTGTCCAGAGCTATGAGTTAAGTGTCTGGGAGCTAGCGGCAGGGTGTTTGTGAGCTTTATCCAAAGGGAGGGAAGAAAGTTAAAATTCGTAAATGACTTTGTAGAATCAAGGTGACAATACAAAATGAGTGTCACAATAAACTTCTTGGCTATTCGGGGTCTTTTATTGTTCCATATGAATTTTTGGATTGCTTCTTCTATATCATTGAAGAGTGACATTGGGCTATTGGTAGGTATCACATTGAATTTGGATATAGCCTTTGGCAGTATTGCCATTTTCATGATGTTAATCCTCCCAATCCAGGAGAATGGAAAGTTTCCCACTTCCATAGCCCTGCTTTAATTTTCCTTTTCAGGTTTTTAAAGTTCCCATCATAGAGGTCCTTCACCTCTTAAGTTAACTCCTAGGTATTTTATTTTTTGTGCGGCTAGTAAAAAGGGGTTGCTTTCTTAATTTCAGCTGCACTCTTATCGTTATTGGAATACAGGAAAGCCTTTATTTTCTGAGGGTTAATTTTATACTCTGCTAGTTTGCCAAAGTTTCTGATCAGCTCAAGTAACTTGAGAATGGAGTCCATGGGTTTCATTATATACAAGACCATGTCATCTGCAAAGAGGGAGAGTTTTACTTCATCTTTTGCTATTTGGATCCCTTTAAGATTGCATCTTATCTTATTGCCCCAGATAGCATTCTAATTCTAAGTTGAAAAGGAGTGGAGAGAGCAGACATCCTTATTTCATTCCTGAATTTATAAGAAATGGGTTTAACTTCTCACCATTAAGAATAATGCTGCCTGTAGGTTTATCAATTCTTAGCAGAAAGAACAGCACTAGAGCAATATCAGTTTCAAATTTCAAACACTACTAAAAAGCCATAGTAATAAGAACAGCTTGGTTCTGGCACAAGAACAGACCTGAGGACCAACGGAGTAGGACTGAAGTCTCAGAAATGAACCCCCTGACCGATAGTCACTTATCTTTGTCAAGGAAGCTAAAAAAAGAGAATGGAAGAAAGACAGCCTTTTGAGTAAATGGTGTGGGCAAAATTGGTTAAACACCTGTTAAACTAAAGCTGGATCCATATATAACACCCTACACAAGAATCAACTCCAAATGGATGAAAGACCTCAAAATAAAGAGGACAACATGAAAACATTACATGAAAGAATAGAATAAACTAGGGCTTTTTAGCACATACCGAAATTTTCTTAATAGAGAGCCAGAAATAAAGAGTAAAGAAAAATCAGTTAAGAAATTCATTCCTTAATTCATCTCTTTATGAAACAAGCAATTTACTATTACAAGATGAGATGGAATTATAAATTCCAAGTGCTGATGCAGTCTGTATTTCATAAACATATTTCAATAGCCAATAAAAAGAAATCAAAGAAAGGTTGGACAAATGGGACTGCATGAAACCTGAGAGCTTCTGCAAGGCAAATGTCATAGATAGCAATATCAATAGAAAGTACACGTTCTGGGAGAAGATCTTCACGAGGTAAAAAACAGACAAGGTCTTATATCTAAAATGTACTTAGGACTCAAAAAATTAAATCCCACAACAGCAAATCTTCAAAGAAACAACTGATCGATAATTAAGTGGGCTAAACACTTAAAGAGAGACTTCTCTGAAGAGGAAAAAAAAAGGCCATTAGACACATGAAGAAATTCTCAACTAATCTAGCCACAAAAGAAATGCAAATCAAGACAACATTGCGATTGCACCTTACTCTAGTTAGAATGGCTATAATCAAGAAATTTAATAACATGTTGGAGGGGATGTGGCTAAAACGGAACCCTATTTCATTGATGATGGGAGTGTAAACTTGTTTAACCACTTTGGAAAGAAGTATGGAAGTTCGTCAAAAGACTCCATGTAAAGTTCCCCTATGTCCCAGCAATCCCACTTTTGGACATTTAGGCATTTACCCATATGATCACAAACAATGTCATACCAAAGTTGCCTGTGCAACCATGTTTATTGCAGCATTATTCACCATAACTAAGAGCTAAGATATGGAACCAACCTCGATGCTCCTCAGTTCATGAATGGATGAAGAAAATGTGATACACACACACACACACACACACACACACACACACACACACACACACACTGGAATTCTATTCCTCCATTAGAAAGAATGAAATTGTCACATTTGTTAGGAAATGGAAAGACTTGGTAAATATTATATTAAGTGAAGTAAGCCAGGCCCAAAGAAACATACGTCCCATGGTTTCCCTGGTTTGCAAGGACTAGGACATGTCTAGGACAAGCAGAGAAGGTCAAAGGCTATGGACGTATAAACATAAGATGACATTAAGTGATTTTTACTTTCTTGTTTTTGTTTTTAATATACTTATAATGCACTATGTGATTCTTTTGTAGGTTCATTCCCCCATGGTATAATCCCTGTTTTCAGTGTATTTGATTCCAGTGTTCTGCATTTTTATATACATTTTTGTAATTTGGGGAGTGGAAAGGTTATAGCAAAATGCTGAAATGGGGATGCAGGTTGACCCTTTGTGATGATGAGATGTACAGGACACTGTGTCAAAAATGAATTTAAAATGTTGGGTAGGGGTCAAGGAGGGAGGAGTTGGAGAGTTGGAGAGGGAAAGGATAGTAGGGGAAAAACAAAGGAGGAGGTAACAATGCTCAATAGGAAATGTACTCATTACCCTACTCATGTAACTGTAAAACCTCTGTATAGTATTTTTACAATAAACAATATAAAACTCTCTTCCTGGTATAGATTTCCAGTGCTGCCCTTGGCATTGCATTTTTTGCCTTTTCTGGCTGTGGTTAGGTCCATCTGCCTAGTGGATCAGTAGTCTTCAAGGCTTCTTGGTCCTGAAGTGGGACTTGGATTATCCAGTGATGGTTGGAACTAGGCCAAGGACAGGACAAAACCACTTCCAGGGCATGGCTTCTTCATTCCCGCCCCCCCCCCATGCAACTAGTATTGCAAGCAGGATTTCTCTGAATTTGACTCCAGAAAATAATCACTGAACCAAAAGGCAAGGTCACCGAACACCTCCCCTTCTCCCCCCATTCTCTCCTTTCTTCCTCCTTGGGAAAGTACAAAATAATTTTGCAGGTTTTGGCAAACAAACAAATTGCCCACCACCTCCCCTTTTAAACTAGGTTTAAAGTCACTAAGTCATGTAAATGGATAATGCCACACTCATTATTCTGGACAACAACTTCGGGGTGTTTGTTGTTGTTGGTGGTGGTGGTAGGAGGGCCTAAACTCTAGGTCTGGTTGCTGTACCTGATGAGCTTTTCACCTCAAGGCTAGTGTTCTACTACTTGAGCCACAGAGCCATTTCCACATTTTTCTGCTTATGTGGTGCTGAGGAACTGAACCCAGGACCTCATGCATTCAGGACAAGCACTCTACCACTGAGTGTCCTTCCCAACCTTAATGCTTCAATTCTTTAAATTTTATTTTTGTCAGTCCTGGGGTTTAATCTCAGGGTGTTAACATATCCCTGAGTTCTTCAGCTCAAGTGGAACCATCTACCACTTGAGCCACAGTGCCAATTCCTGTTTTCAGATAAGCGTCTTTCAGACATTCCTGCTAGGGTTTGCTTTGATCAGTGAATGTTTAAATTATATTTCTTCTAGGTATTTATTGGAATATTGCAATTTATCTGAAATTTAAAGTTTTCTGTAAAACTTTGTCTTCAAGTATTCCAATAGTATTAAATATTACATTTACAATCTATTCTTTAGCAATACATTTTGAAATTATTATGTTAAGATGAATATCTTATTGTTTGTAGAAAAATCCTATTAAAGTCTAAATGGGAAATGTGCTCATTTCAGCAGCCTTGAGTCTCCTTCGTATTTACTTATTTCTTTATTTGTGAAAATACCATACAGTGTGGTAACAATTACATGGGCAAGATAATGAGTACATTACTCATCAAGCGTTGTTGCCTCCTCCTTTGTTTACCCTTCCCATCTGTTCTCATCTGCCCCACCCCCGCCATGCTCTCCAGACACAGCTTTGCCTGCCCCCCACCCTCGCCGGCCAAGTTGTAAAGTTCGTATTTCTTTCATTTTTTATTTGTTTATTTTTTTATAGTGAGAATACCGAACAGACGAGTTGCAATTACATGGGCAAGATAACGAGTACATTTTTTATCAAACATTGTTGTCACCTCTTTGTTTCCCCTTCCCATCCCTTTCCATACTATCCCCCTCTCCCCACCCAATCCTCCCCCAATCACCCATCAAAGTTGTAAAGTTCGTTTTTCAACCTAACGACTTGTATATCTCATTGTTGCAATGGGTCCACCTGTATCCCTAGTTAAAAGATTAGTTTTTTTCCCTTCCCCTCCACAAATTATACCCACAACAAATACCATAAAAGCAGGGGCTATACTGTGGGGGAGGGACATACAAAGCAATATAGAAATCATCTTATAAATATGTTAGAAACAATCGTAAGAAAAAAAAACATTGAATTCTTATTTGTGGTTCATTTCACCTAACATCAACTTGTCTGACCTTTTCTGCTTGTCTCAGACATATACTGGTTATTGCAAATAAGGGAAACCATGGAACCTATGTTTCTTTGGGACTGGTTTACTTCACTTAATATAAATTTTTCCAAGTCTTTCCATTTCCTAACAAGTGGGGCAATGTCATTTTTTCTGATGGAGGCATAGAATTCTCATATATATATATATATATATATATATATATATATATATACATATATATATGTATATATATATATATATATATAAAATTTTATTGATCCATGCATCTACTGAGGGGCATCTGGGTTGGTTCCATATCTTAGCTATGGTAAATAATGGTTCAATAAACATAATTGTGCTGGTAGCTTTAATATAGGCTTGTTTGTGACCATTTGGGTAAAGGCCCAAATGTCGGATTGTTGGGTCATAGGGGAGCTCTATGTGGAATCTTTTGAGGAACCTCCATACTACTTTCCAAAATGGTTGAATAAGTTCACATGCCCACCAACAGTGCAATAAATTTTCCTTATGCCCACATCCCCTCTAGCATCCGTTGTTATTAGATTTCTTGATTACAGCCATTTTAACTGAGGTGAGGTGGTATCTCAATGTTGTTTTGATTTACATTTCTTTTATGACTAGGGAGGTTGAGCATTTCTTCATGTGTCTATTGGCCATCCTTCTTTCATTTCCAGAAAAGTTTCTCTTTAAGTCTTTAGCCCACTTATTTATTGGGCAGTTGTTTCTTTGAGGATTTGTTGTTGGGGGATTAAATTTTTTTGAGTTCCAGTTATATTTTAGATATGAGACCCTTGTCTGTTGTATGGTAGTGAAGAGCTTCTCCCAATCAATGGGCTTTCAATTGATCTTGCTAGCTATGTCATTTGCCATGCAGAAGCTCTGCAACTTCATGCAATCTAATTTGTTCAACATTTCTTTGATTTGTTGTAATTCTGGGTCTCTATTAAGAAAATTTCAGCCTGTGCAAAAGAGACCTACTGTTTCTCCTATTCCATTCTTTAATGTTTTCAGAGTGTCTGTTTGACTCCGAGGTCTTTGATCCATTTGGAGTTCATTCTGGTGCAGGATGATATATAAAGATCTAGCTTCAGTTTTCGACAAGGAGTTAACCAATTTTGTCAGCACCATTTACTGAAAAGGTTGTGATTCTTCCATTCTAATTTTTTCGCTCCCTTATCGAACATTAGATGTGTATAGGTCTATAGGTTAATTTCTGGGATTTCATTTCTATTCCATTGGTCCTATGGTCTGTTTTTGTGCCAGTACCAAGCTGTTTTGATTACTATGGCTTTGTAGTTGAATTTGAATTTGGTATTGATATTCCTCCAGCTCTGTTGTTTCCGTTAAGTATCGTTTTTTCTATTCGGGGTCTTTTATTGTTCCATATGAATTTTTGGATTGCTTCATCTTTTTACTAAAAGAATGAGGCTGGAATATTGATAGGTATATTGAATTTGTAGATAGCCTTGGGAAGTATTGCCATTTTCACGATGTTGATCTTTCTAATCCAGGAGCATGGGAGTTTTTGCCACTTTCTAAGTTCGGTTTTGATTTCCTTTTTCAGATTTTTAAAGTTTTCATCATAGAGTTCCTTATTTTCTTTGTTAAGTCCTAGGTATTTTATTTTTTGTGGGGCTATTACCAATGGAGTTGCTTTCCTGATTTCAGCCATATTTTTCTCATTTTTGGCATGTAGAAAAGCCATTGTTTTTTGAGGGTTAATTTTATATCCTGCTACTTTGTCAAAGTTTTGAATCAGCTTGAATAATTTGGGAGTGGAGTCCGTGGGATTCTTTAAATCCAAGTTCATGTCATCTGCAAAGAGGGAGAGCTTCTTCTTTCCCTATTTGGATTCCATTTTATATTTGAATCTTATCTTATTGCTGTACCTAGCCATTCTAATACTAGTTTGAAGAGAAGTGGAGTGAGTAGACATCCTTATCTCATTCCTTAGTTAAGAGGAAATACCTTTTTTTTTTTACCATTAACTAAAATGCTGAATGTAGGTTTGTCATATACATCCTTTATTGTATTGAAGAATGTTCGCTGATTTCCTAATTTTTCCAGAACCTTCATGATAAAGGGGTGTTGGATCTCATCAAATCCTTTTTCTGCATCTATTGAGGTAAACATGTGGTTCTTATCCTTGCTCTTGTTGATGTGAGTTTTGTTTTAATTGATTTGCATATATTGAAGCAGCTTTATATCCCTGAAAGGAATCCTGTTTGATCATGATGTATGATTTTTTAGATGAATTGTGAAAGTCGATTAACCAAAATTTTGTTGAGAAGTTTTGCAATCAATGTTCATCAAAAAATGGATTTATAGTTCTCTTTCTTTGATGAGTCCCAGCTTGGTTTGGGGATGAGGTTTATGATAGCTTCATAGAATGAGTTCGGCAGTGAACTTTCTCTTTCAATTTCATTGCAGACTTGGAGGAGTATTGTCGTGAGCTCTGCTTTGAAGGCCTTGTAGATTTCCGCTGTAAAACTATCTAGTCCCGGGCTTTTCTTAGATGGGAGGTCTCTTATTGCTATTTCTATTTCATTGCTTAATAAGGGCCAGTTAAGATGGTTTAACTCATCTTGGTTTAGTTTCGGCATGTCTATATTTACTAGGAAACGGTACATTTCTGACAAGTTCTCAAACTTATTAGCATAAAGGTTTGAGAAGTATTCCTTATAATGTACTAAATCTTGGTTGAGTCTGTGGTGATGTTTCCATTCTCATGTCTGAGTTTATTTATTTGAGTGTGTTCTCTTGTTCTTCTAATAAGATTTGTTAAGGGTCTGTCAATTTGTTAATTTTTCAAAGAACCAACTCTGTTTTGTTGATTCTTTCTATGATTTTTTGGATTCTAATTCCTTTAGTGTTGATTTAATTTTAATTATTTCTTTCCATCTACTGGATTGGGGTTTATCCTGCTGCTCTTTTTCAAGGAGGCTCAGATGTCTCATTAAATTGTTGGTTTCAGGTTACTCCAATTTGTTGATGTAGGAACTCAGAGCTATAAATTTGCCTCTGAGTACTGCATTTGCTCGGTCCCAGAGGAGCTGGTGATTTGAGTGCTCATTTTGTTGAATATTATAAACATTTGAATTTCGTTTCTGATCTCTTCCATGACCCATTGGTGATTCAACAGTGTGTTGCTCAGCCTCCATGTGTTACAGGACTTTCACTAGTGGCTTTTGGTGTTGAGCCCTAATTTTATTCCCTTGTGGTTTGAGAGAATGCAAGGTATAACTTCAATGTTTTTGGATTTGGACAAGTTTACTTTGTGACCTAAATGTGGTCTCTTTTGGAAAAAGTTTCCTGCGTGCTGAGAAAAACGTGCATTCTGATGCTGCTGGGTGAAATATTTGGTAGATGTCTGTTAAATCTAGGTGATCTATGCAGTTTTTTATATCCATGGATTCTATTGATTTTTTGCTGAGTTGAAAAATCTAGTGGGGATAGTGTGTTAAAGTCCCCAACACTAATTTTAATTTGAAATCTATTTTATCTGATATTAGGATTGCAACTCCTTCCTGTTTATGAGGCCGTTTGCTTGTTAGATTTTGTTCCAGCCTTTCACTTTCAACATGTGTTTGTTTTTATGAGCAAATTGTGACTCCTGAATGCAGCAGACAGAAGGATCTTTTTTTAAATCCAACTAGACGATCTATGTTGCTTAATTGTATTGTTAAGTTTGTTAATGTTGGGAGATAGTACTGTGAGATATTTGGGAGTTCCTGCCATTTTATGCACCTTCTTGAGGGCTGTGCCAACTGGGTTCTTCCTACGGTTCTTGGATTCTCAATTTGGGTGCAGTTTCTCACCCTTTATTGTGGTCCTGTTGGTTTTCTCTGTGTAGGACATGGTTAAGCAACTTTTGTAGGGATGGTTTGTAAAGATATATTGTTTCACTTTTTCTTTGGTATGGAAAGTTTTTATTTTTCCTTCAGTCATGAAGGAGAGTATAACTGGGTACAGTTTTCTTGGTTGATAGTTGTTTGTCTTTAGGGCATGACCTACATCATTCCAGGCTCTTCTTGCTTTGTCTCTCCTGAGAAATCTGAGGTGATTCTAATTGGATTCCCTTATAAGTGATTGATCTTTTCTCCTTGACAACTTTGAGGACGTTTTCCTTGGTCTGAATTGATCCTGTGGATATTATAATATGGAGTTGTGATGTCTTGTCCTGGTCTGGTCTATTTGGGGTTCTAAAAGCTTCTTGTATTTGAATAGGCCTATCTTTTTGCATGTTTGGGAAGTTTTCTGCTAGGGTCCTGTGAAACAAATTTCCTAGACCTTCTGTTTCTAGGTGCTCCTCTACACATATTATCTTCAGATTAGGCTTTCTGATGGTGTCTTATAAGTGCTGACGAGATCTATCATATTTCTTGGATTTGTCTTAGATAGTTGTATGTTCTTCCTCTATAATATATAGGCTGTCTTCAATCCCAGAGTTTCAGTCTTCTGCATGGTCTAACCTACTGTCAAGAATTTCGAGAGCTTGGAAGGTGGCTCAGTGGTAGAACACTTGCCTTGCATGCATGAGGCCCTGGGTTCAATTCCTCAGCACCACACAAGCAAAATAAAAAAGCTGGAAGTGGCGCAGTGGCTCAAGTGGTAGAGCGCTAACCTTGAGCTGAAGAGCTGACGGACAGCGCCCAGGCCCAGGGTTCAGGCCCCACGAATGGATCCCCCCCAAAAAAATAAATAAATAAATTTCTACTCTTTTTTTTTTCTTTTCCTTCTAATAGGTCGGCTTTGATGGCTTCAAATACTTTGTTGGAGCTTTGTTTTAGATCTTGTATGAAATTGTTTACTTCTTTAATTTTGTGTTCAGTGTTTATTCTCAAATCACTTAGTTGATTGGTTATGGTTTCCTTGGACTCTCATTCTTTCTGTTGGGCTCCATTCAACATTCCCTTTTGGTTCTCCCTGACTTCTTTCAGCTCTCTTTTAATGGATTCCTTGAATGTCTCTATTTGCTATGAAAGTAACACCAGTTTTGTGCTTGAACACTATTTTAAGGCAAGCATCAACCAAATTCCTGTTGTTGCATAGTCAAAAGTTGACAGATAAAATTTATTTCAACAGGTACTATCTATTCAACGTAAAACAACAATGTATTAATGGACTAAGAACAGCAAAGTAGAATTTGGCAAACCAGAAATTATTAGTTTTACAGAGGAAAGTGGGGAAAAATATGATTAGAGAAATGTGGAAGGTAAAAGCACAGTGAAATTAACCAAGTCATAATCTCAAAGAGGAAAATGGATTGGACAAAATGATAGGAGAAAGAGAAGAGAAAATAAAAGAAGCAAGAAAAAATGGAAAAACAAAAATTTAAATTTGAAAAGTGAAACAAAAAAATGATGCAAGTATATATCTTAACAAGCCCATATCAAGCATTGAAATAGAAACAGCAATAAGAGAACTCCCAGCTAAGAAAAGTCCAGGACCAGATGGCTTTACAGCGGGATTTTACAAGGCCTTCAAAGCAGAGCTCACACCAATACTCTTCCAACACTTCAATGAAATTGAAAGAGAAAGCTCACTACCGAACAGTTTCTATGAAGCCATCATAACCCTCATCCCAAAACCAGGCAGGGACTCATCAAAGAAAGAGAACTATAGACCCATTTCTTTGATGAACATTGATGCAAAACTTCTCAACACAATTTTGGCCAAACGACTTCAACAATTCATCCGAAAAATCATACACCACGATCAAACAGGATTCATTTCAGGGATGCAAAGCTGGTTCAATATACACAAATCCATTAATATTATTCATCACATTAACAGGAGCAAGAATAAGAACCACATGGTTATCTCAATAGATGCAGAAATAGCATTCGACAAGATCCAACACCCCTTTATGATGAAGGTTTTGGAAAAATTAGGAATCCATGGAACATTCCTCAATACAATAAAGGCTGTATATGACAAACCTACAGCCAGCATTATACTCAGTGGTGAAAAACTAAAGCCATTTCCTCTTAACTCAGGAACAAGACAAGGATGCCCACTCTCTCCACTTCTCTTCAATCTAGTACTAGAATGCCTAGCTACAGCAATAAGACAAGATGGAGACATAAAGGGGGATACAAACAGGGAAAGAAGAAATAAAACTCTCCCTCTTTGCAGATGACATGATCTTGTATTTAAAGAATCCCATAGACTCCACTCCCAAATTACTCAAGCTGATTCAAAACTTTGGCAAAGTAGCAGGTTATAAAATTAACCCCCCAAAATCAATGGCTTTTCTGTATGCCAACAATGAGAAAAGTGTGGCTGAAATTAGGAAAGCAACTCCATTTGTAATAGCCCCACTAAAAATAAAATACCTAGGAATTAACTTAACTAAAGAAGTGAAGGACCTCTATGATGAAAATTTTAAAATCTTAAAAAAGGAAATCAACACAGAAATCAAAAAGTGATAAAACCTCCCATGCTCCTGGATTGGAAAGATTAACATCGTGAAAATGGCAATACTTCCCAAGGCTATCTACAAATTCACCGCAATACCTATCAAAATTCCAACCTCATTCTTCAAGGAAATAGAAGAGGCAATCCAAAAATTCATATGGAACAATAAAAGACCCCGAATAGCAAAAACGCTCCTCAATGGAAAGAACACTGCTGGAGGAATATCCATACCAAATTTCAAACTCTATTATAAAGCCATAATAATCAAAACAGCTTGGTATTGGCATAAGAACAGACCTCAGGACCAATGGAATAGAATTGAAAACCCAGAAATGAACCTACAGACTTGTAGCCATCTAATCTTCGGTAAGGGAGCTAAAACAATAGAATGGAAGAAAGACAGCCTCTTCAGTAAATGGTGCTGGCAAAATTGGTTAACTACATGTAGAAAACTAAAGCTAGATCCTCATATATCACCCTGCACCAGAATCAACTCCAAATGGATCAAAGACCTTGAACTCAAAGCAGACACTCTGAAAACATTACAGGATGGAATAGGAGAAACCCTAGGTCTCCATGGCTCAGGCCGAAACTTTCTGAATAGAGACCCGGAAACACAACAAATCAAAGAAAGGTTGGACAAATGGGATTGCATAAAGTTACAGAGCTTCTGCAGGGCAAATGACATAGCTAGCAAGATCAATAGAAAGCCCACGGATTGGGAGAAGATCTTTACTAGCCATACAACGGACAAGGGTCTCATATCTAAAATATACTTGGAACTCAAAAAATTAAACCCCCCAACAACAAATCCTCAAACAAACAACTGCCCAATAAATAAGTGGGTGAAAGACTTAAAGAGAAACTTCTCTGAAGAAGAAAGAAGGATGGCCAATAGACATGAAGAAATGTTCAACATCCCTAGCCATAAAAGACATGCAAATCAAAACAACATTGAGATATCACCTCACTCCAGTTAGAATGGCAAAAATCAAGAACTCTAACAACAGATGCTGGAGGGGATGTGGACAGAAAGGAACCTTACTTCATTGTTGGTGGGAATGTAAACTTGTTCAACCACTTTGGAAAGCAGTATGGAGGTTCCTCAAAAGACTTCACATAGAACTCCCCCATGACCCAGCAATCACACTTTTGGGCATTTACCCACATGTTTACAAACAAGACCACACGGAAGCTACCAGCACAACAATGTTTATTGCAGCATTATTTACCATAGCTAAGATATGGAACCAACCCAGATGCCCCTCAGTAGATGAATGGATCAAGAAAATGTGGTATATATACACAATCGAATTCTATGCCTCCATCAGAAAGAATGACATTGCCCCATTTGTTAGGAAATGGAAAAACTTGGAAAAAATTATATTAAGTGAAGTAAGCCAGGCCCAAAGAAACATAGGTCCCATGGTTTCCCTTATTTGTAATATCTAGTATATGTAGGAGTCAAGCAGAAAAGGTCAGATAATGTGATGTCAGGAAAATGAACCCTTAGATATGTATTTTAATGTTTTTTTCTTTCATGCATGGGTTTCTAACGCATTTATAATATTATCTCTTTGTTGCTTTGTATATTCCTCCCCCACAGTATAACCCCTGCTTTCACTATATTTGATGTCAGTATAACTTGTGGAGGAGATGAGGAAAAACCAGTTGTTTAAGGATACAGGTGGACCTGTTGCAACAATGAGAAGTACAAGTTGTCATGTCCAAAACGAGCTTCACAACGTCGGTTCCCGGTGGGGGGAAATGAGGGGGAAGGAGAATGATTGGGATTGGGGGAAAGGGGGGAGGCTGGGAAGGGATGTGAAGGGTAAACAAAGGAGGAGGCTGCAATGCTTGGTAAGAAATGTACGCATTATCCTGCCCATGTAATTGTAACTCCTCTGTACAGTATGTTCACAAATAAAATAAAATAAAATTTAAAAAAAATAAGAAGGAACAATTTATGCCACAAGACTGTTGAAATTTGCAGCACAGTTCTAAACAAAGCAACAGATGATTTCTGGTGATCTTGCTAGAATTTCATCTGTAAATGTGTTTCCCACTCTACAACATGAAATCTTCCAATATGTTCTTCAGCTACTAGAACTGAAAATAACAAGACAACAGATTTTTATTTCACATTGTCACATTTGATTACTTCTGTTTCAAGTCTTGTTTGAAACCCTAACATACATATCAATAATTATGGTTGCTTCTATTTAAAAGTAAGGAAACTTCAAAAAATATTTTCTATATTTTTTATTTAAAAATGTTGCTCCTCTTAAAGGCAATGTTGTTTGATATCAGGAAAGTGTATAATTTCATTGGTAAGAAAAAGAACCCCCCCCCCTCCACACACACACAGTGTGTGTGTGTGTGTGTGTGTGTGTGTGTGTGTGTGTGTGTGTGTGTGTGTGTGTGTGTGTGTTCCTGAGGAATCAAACCCAGGGCATCATGTATGCAAGGCAAGCACTCTCTACTACTGAGCTACCTTCCCATCCCAGAAATGTATCTTTTTATTATTTCCATGACAACAGGACTGCATTTTATATATTGGCTTCTAGTTTTACTCTACAACAATAATGATAATACATGTTTACATCTTTTTGTACATTATAACTTATTATCAGATATTTTTACAAAATGTAATATTGTTAACTTATAAAAAATAAAATTAGAAAAAGTAGCCAGGCAAGTCAGCGCACATCTGTGATCCAAATAGGCAAGAGGATGAGAAATTCAAAACTAGGTTCAATTATTTAGCTAGACATGACTTTAAAAATAAAAGCAGACTGGACTGACTCAGTGGAAAAGTGCTTGCCTTGCATTCATGAGGCCCTGGGTTGGATTCTTCAGCACCACATAAGCCGAAAAAGCTGGAAGTGGTGTTATCGCTCAAGTAGTAGAGCATTAGCCTTGAGCTGAAGAGATGAGGGACAGCGCCCAGGGCCAGAGTTCGGGCCCCATGACCGACAAATAAATAAATAAGTAAATAAATAAATAAAAGCAGAAATATAAGAAAAATAAATAAATATAAATATAAAAGTAGGAAAAAATAAAGAAAAAAGAAAATGTAGAGATGAGAAGAGAGGAGAAGGAGGACAGTGAGGGAAGAGTTGGGAGAAGAAAGAGGAGAGGGGAGGAAAGAGGAGAGGAAAAGGAAGAGGAAGGGAGCGGGCAGTGTCTAGCACTTATTAGAGAAACTCTGATAGCAACTCCTGTCAATCTATTGCTGCAAAGAAAATTTGGTGGAATGTTACTTTTAATATGAAAAATATTTTATGTAATACATGTAATCTAGTTTATAAACACTTCATTTAAAATAAAAAATGGAGACAAATAAAAAAATGATGCATGTTTAAAGAAGAAATATTGAGAAAAGAACAGGAATAGGATGAGAGGAGGGGAGGAGTAGAAAGGAGAAGTGAAGAACTAAAAATACTTATAATAAACATAAAAAATAAAAAATAATTATAATATTATATAGGTATGAGATAATACTGTTATTAAGGAATTTAAGCCTAAGAGTTTTTGAAATAAGTAATATATTTCTGGATTAAGTGTGTAAACAATTTGGAATAAGGTCTAATAATCAATGAAGGGTATATCTGAGGATGAGCAGAATAGCAATTAAGTTACCTAAAAAAGAATGAAGAGAAGAAAATGTGAAAAGAATGAGAAAGAAAGAAAGGAAAAGGATCAAAATTCAGTAGAGATAAAAATACAAAAGTGCACACACATATACACCTAAAATAAAAATTATAAGAGGAAAAAAGATTAATAGAAAACAATTTTTTTTAAAAAATTACAAGTTAATGAAAAGGTAAAAAGAAAGGGTTCTTTGGTGGGGGGTGGTGAATGGGAAGATCCTGTATCTCCCTTGTGTCCATAACTAGTCTCTTGGTGGAGTCTCCGGTCTGATTGTGGTGTTTGGTTTTCCTGTGGCTTGAATGGTTTCTTAAGTTAGTTTGTTTGGTAGGCAGAAAAATGGTCTGCTTTATCCAGAATTTTGTGATCCTCCTCCCAGGCTAGTTCAGTGGGAGGGAGATCTGCTTTGTTTCTCACAAAAGAGGGAGTTGGCAGTTTCCTCTTGTTTGGAGATGCTGTGATGAGGCTAGGTTCTGGGTAGAGTTGAGGCCTTTCAGCAAACAATAGCTTTTCCCTGAGGGGCTAGCTTCTGAGACACTCACAGAGCCCAGCATGGAGCCATTCTCAGGGTTTATGTATACTGAATTTCAATTGATTGTCTAGGCTGCTATAAGGAGGGGAAGCCTCTGGCTCTGTTTACCCAGTGAAGAAAGACATTCTTCTGGGGGCTGAGTTTTCATTGCCTGGGCTGGGTGAATTTTTCTTGGGTGGAGCTGAGCCTGGCAAGTCAGGTCAGGTTCCTGTGACCTGCTAAATGACTCTTGTTTTCCTCCAAGTCCTGGGTTGGAGCTGTATTCTCAGCCAGGCCATTGCCAGTATCAAAGATGGAGATCTCAGGTAGTGGCACAGTGGGGATGGGGAGTGGGAGGGGTGACCTTGCCTCCTCTGCTCCCTGAGAAGGTGTTATTATGTCTTGTTTCCTGGGTTGTCTCTGGTCTGTGATCTGCAGGATGAAGATACCTGCACCTTGTCAGTTCTTGCTGGTGTTGGGTAAAATCTGATCACTCTCTGTGTCTGGTACATTTGTCCAGGACTCTCTGTGTTGTAGGTATGGCAGCAACGGCCACTGCTACCGCCACCGCCACCACAGCCACAGCTACCCACAAGTGCTCAGATCTGTTTCCTTGCCTGGATTTTCCCTTTCTGGCAAAATCTCTGTACTGGGATGGCACATTTGATGTAATTCTCCCACCTAGGACTGTTCACTGTTACACTAAAACTGCTTTCTATGTGAGAGCTTGTTTAGCCTCCAGGTTCTCCTCTGCCATCTTCCTGGCACTACTCCTCTTTTTTTTCTCTCCAGTATATTTTCTTGTTTTAGAACAAGTGTCATGGACTATCCAACCATTCAAAAGGAAGCTTATTCCATTAATTTAATAGAAAAGGAATGCAGCCTGCCTGCATCTCAAACCAACTTTGAGTATAATGTTAATCTGATAATTCACATCATTGAATTTTCAAAGTTGTATTGATAATTTTTTGTTAAACTATTCATTAAAGAGGTTCCAAATAGCAAGAATAAAAAACAATGTTTGCTTTCTAAGAATGTTTTAAAAGCTATTAATTCCATAAAACACAGTCTATTCTTCCAAGATTCCATGGTGAAGAATTTCTCTTTTATCATAACCCTTACCACTGACCCCCTCCCTTCAAACTTGTAGCTTTATTCAGTTTTCTTGTTCCTGCTTTCATTTTGGTACTAGCACGAATAATCTCCTTGTAGTATTTGACAATGAAATTCCATTTGTTGTTAGAGAGGTCAATACATATTGCCAAAGGCAGATTCATGGGCATATCATAGAGCATAAATTATTGAATATAATTAATATGACCCTATGCAACTATTCCATCAATTAATATAAATACCACATAAATGTGCATCTTCATATAATTTTTTAAATGCAATGTAGTTACATATCATATGTCATAAAATAATTCAGACAACTGGTAGAAGAGACTAAGCTCAACCTTTTGCATTGGTCCCAATACTATTTGTAAAATTTTCTTTCTCAGTAACTTTCACTGCAGGGCCTTCTTTTCCTAGCAAAAAGTTTTAAGTCATGTCCTTGGATTTTAGTCAACTTTGAGTAAGCTGTTTTCTTTCCACCACCAGTTAGTCCCTCACGTTAAATACCTGAGGAATAACTTGTCCCAATATGCCTGCAAGAGGAGTATCCAAGTCAACTGTCTGTGCCCACTCTTCCCTTGCTTTTTTGGGGGGAATGGGGTAACAGAGACAGGGTAGACAGAGGTGTTAGGTTTCAGGTGCCTGGAACCATGGTGTTATGAATTATGGGTAGCAGAAAAGAGTAGTAGAGACTAGGATACCAGGTAAAGGTTAACTGTGATTGTAATTGCTGAGTTCCAGTGTCTGGAAATTGGTTAAGAGCAACAGATTTGCAGGGGTTGGGGTAGCTAACACAGGTATCCAGAACTGTTTAGCAGGGACAAGGAAGCATAGACAAAGTGAAAGTGTAGAAGTTGCGAGGGACTGTGGGGCACAATCAGGGTAACAAGGTCATGGGTGTGCAAAGTGGGTAGCCAGTACTATGGGAGTAGCAATTGGCATGGTGGCCTGATGTGGTGCATAGTTCTGGGTTTGCCTGTCCAGTTTTGGCTGTTAGATCTTTAGGGAAACTACCTCTAGTAGCTCATTATCAGCTTGTTGTGTTCAGGCACGTGCCATCTATAAATGTCTACTCCAAGTAGATTGCATTCTTTGACACCAGTTATAGGATCTTTGATCTAAGCATCCTGAGAGACCACACTCCACAATGCTACAGAACAGGCTCCACATAGTGAGCTGCAATCACCTCATACATCTCTTGCTGTTCCTCTCCAGTGTCAATTATCATGGTAGCAAGGGATCTGAGATGTTCTCAGCAGCAGTGCTCTGAGAAGCTACCAATTCTTACCATCACAATTGGGGAGCTCCCTAGAAATGGGCAAGAGCACTTGCTGATGTTCTTCCAACTTGTCTCTGTGGCTCTGCACAACCAGATTGTTGTACCTCAGGTGGATTACTTTGATGTCCAGGTAGCATCCAACTTGCTCTATCTTCTCTCTCTAGGTGCTCTTCTGTTTCAGCTGCCTCTCTATTTCCCTCCAGGTATCTCGCTTCATCTCTACATCTTTTGAATTGTGCTTCATATCAACCCGTGGCTTTCACACCAAGCCCTTCCATTTTCTCATCTACCTCTCTAGCTGTGAATCTGGTACAAAAAGCTAATTTCTGTATCTGTTTATCAAGATTTGAGCCATAATATAAGATGGTAATAGCTAACTGAGAGCATGGGGAGCTTCTTAAATACTCCCTTGACATTCACTGCTCATTGAGAAAGAGGCAAATGTGTTCTGATCAGTCTCTCCTTCTCCACTTCTGGTTCAGCAGAATAAAGTTAATTCACAATGGAGCTACCAGACAGCTGCTATGTCTGCAAGTGATGAAACAAAGATAATTTAGTGAGGGGATACTTACCAAGTGTAGTATGATAAATGCACATATTTGTAGGATATTACTAAGAGCTTTCATCAAACTGGTTATTTTATGCCCATAATGGCAGACCAGTGTTAATCTCTCACTGAGATCTTCCTGTTCTGAAGGCCCTGAGGACTCCTACATACAACTCAGACCTAATGACATGGGTGAATAAAAATGTAGGTGAGTATGGATTAGTATTTTGAAGGTGTGGTAAGGTGTTGTCTTGTCCTGACCACCATGAAATCAGTGTCCTTTTTCTGACCTTCATCATATCTCTTTATTTGACATAATTGGCAGATTTCTTAGTGTGTCATTTTCTCCTGTTAGTTCAGTGCACAAGTTAAAACATTAAGCATGCCAAACCATGGGTTTCCATTGTCCTAGTAGATGTTTAGCCTTCTAGGACCTTCCTTCCAGGTAACTCTCTGTTTAGCATATTGCACAATGCCCCAATCAATGAAATAATTTTGAGCCTAGGAGAAAATCTCCATTTGTAAAGCAGTACACATAAAAAGGAGATGATGCCCCACACTCAAATGCTCCAGGAGAACAGAGTGTAAGGTTTTCTACATAGTTGGGAAATAGGATTCTGAGGGGTGGAAAGGGATGAGTTTAGATAGCAAACCTAGAAGTAATTATAAGTTTCTGAATGTTAATCTTCTTTCCTTCTGCCCCTCAGATCCAATTCAGGAAGTGGTGGAATGTTTATGATCACAAAAAGGAGTTTTTAATCCCAGGCCCAAACTCTAGGTGTTCTTGTTATATCTTCCCACCTGTCCCTGATGTAAATTGTCAGAAGGGCAAAGGGGAAGGGAGCCCCTTGCATAGGAACATAAATGGAGCATACAAGTAACTGCAGTCTCTGACTTTCTATTTTGAAGGTAAGATAAAAGGAAGTTGGAGTTTTTACGAAATATTTTTCTAGGCTCCATGGTTCCTTAAGAACTTCTTTCCCTCCTTCAATGTTTTGAGAGCCACAGTTAGTACAGTGCTTCTGTCTCTTAGGGGCAATCCTTCTGTTCATACCATGCTTAAAGTAGACAATAAGTGGAAGCTGCCATTTTAAAAAAAAGCATGAAATAGCACACAATGAGTGCTTTCCATGAATTCCTGGACCTAACAAGTTCCCAATTCTGAAGAGAACGTGATTATCGGTGAGTACTAATAACATCCACTGAATGGTGAGCTTGGAACACTTTGCCCAATGCAGGTTCTGTCCAGGTTATTAGGATGGCTGAGATCTACTGGATCAATGAACTTACAGACCATGCAAAACAGAAAATTCTAAGAGATTGAGATCCCAAAAAGAAACTGGACCAAGAAGAGAAAACTTATCATTGCTGAAAAAGGAGGAAGACTTAACTAGGAGAATGTTCTTCTGAATACAGATATGGGTATAATTATAACAATGTTCTAAGTTGTGGCTCATCAGTAGAAACTATCAAGTCAAACCTCACTAAAGCTAAAAATAAAACATATAAAATAAAAAAAAAACTATTTGGATTTCAGTACTAACATCTGTTTTAAGGAGTGTATTGTGGGGTGTGTTTGTGTGTGTGTGTGTGTGTGTGGTGTCTGAGATTATTTACGGGACAACATTGGTTCTTAAAAATCATCATATTGTCAATATTCTTTAGGTTTCCCACTCATGTCTGGTGACGTTCTAGCTCTACCACGTGAAACACACAATTCTCGCTTTTTTCTGGTTAAATGGAGATAAACATGTAATGGATATGTCAACCTGGGTTGGTTTCAAGCTATGATCTTCTGATCTAACTCTCTGAGTAGGTAAGGTATAAGAGTGAGCCACTATGCTCAGCCCAGTATTTCCAGTGACTTACATAAACTTTCTGAATCTCAGTTACTTCCTGTGTGCAAAGTGAAAAGAATTACTGTGTGGACCTTAGAATCAGGTGGGAGTTATGACTGGGTGTAGGAAGTGTACGTGTTTGGGATGTGTGTACAGAGCCTGACACTCTCATAAAACTACTGATGTTTATATTGAAATGTATTCCAGGAATTGGAAACAAGAGGGATTTTTCTGTTCTAGTTTATCCATTTATGGCATTGAGGGAGACAGAGATATTGAAGGAGAACAGAGAAACAAATGCAGCACTTGTACACTGTAGATATTGTGTGCACAACGAGCTATACCACTGTGGACAGGGACAGGAGGGATGGGATTGTCAAACAGGAAATGAACTCATTACCTGACTTACAAAATGTTCATCCGTTTAACAATTTTAAAAATACAATAACAATTTTAAAAATCTGGGTTGATGATTCTCTCCTCCAGTTTTTGTAGGTGCCCTTAAGACTCAGGCCCACCAATGGAGTTTTTGAAGGTCAATTTATATGATAATTAATATAAAGCCATAATCGCTTAAGGAATGTTATAACAAGTAGTTCATTCTTAGTACTGGTTTCTCTTTGAGTAGCAATTCTATATGTTGTTGGCAAAGCTAATGTTTTACTTTCTGGTTTTCATATTTGTTAGGTGTTGAAATCCCTCTTAAAGTTTTGCAACGGAGTTCTACTGTATCTTGGCACCCTGCCCCTAACTAAAATGGTAATCAACCTTTGAAATTCATGTACTTGAGTATGAGTTTTATTTATTTAATTTGCTGATGATGGTGAACTGTCGCTGTCCTTCAGCTCTTCAGCTCAAGACTAGTGCTCTACCATTGAGCCAAAGTACCTATTCTAGCTGTTTCTGCTTAGGTGGTGCTGTGGAATCAAACCTAGGGTCTCATGCATTCAAGATAAGCTGTCTACCACTGATCCTCCTTCTCAGCCCCTCTAAGTGGTATTTTTGTGCAAGGGTCTATCAAGCAAATCTATTGAGCAAATGTATTCATTCGCCACTAGACATAATCAAAATTATGAATTATCTGATATTTTAATGAATAAAACTGTTATCATTGTTACTAGGAATTATTTGTCTCCCCATGCTGTAAACATGGAGGAGGTATTTTAAACTAAAATTACAAAAGTAATTTTAAGGTCTTCATGCTAACAAATCTGTCCAGGTGTCATTACACTAAAAAGACAATTCAAAATGATTTTTCTTCATGAGTACAGAGATTAAAGGACTTATAATACTTATTTCAAAATGCAAATTAAAGGGAAAATCAGTCAGGAGGTAAAATTTATATTGAATGTTAATTTTTGAAGAGGAAAATAAGATCTTAGATGGCAGACTAAAAACAAAACATGATCAAAGCCCTTTATGCTGAATTATAAAAAAAGAAGCTTTAATTGAAAAATTGAGCTGGAATGTGCACATCAGGCAAACGCAAGCAATCAGAGCATACCACCAACAACGAAATGCCATAATGTATATCTCAGAAAAAGGAAACAAGTAGAGACCCGGGCTCAACATCCTTATCCTTCATTTAATGATACACATATACCCCCTTACACACAGACACACACTCACACACATACACACACACACACACACACACACACACACACACACAAGAATGTATGCAACAGCTCAACCTACTCACTTCCATTCAACATGAATCAAAGATCTTCCTGTAATATTTGAAACTTAAAAGTTTCAAGTCTTGTAAGTAATTGATAACAGATGCATAAGCAATTATTCTCTGAATAGACTCTGCTATAAAAATGAGAGTTCATGATGGTTATAACTACATAAACATCTTTGAATCTGGAAAGAATTAAACGAGAGACAATCTGAATTTTGGAGCTATATTTCTACCAGCTATTCTTCAAAGGCTTAATAAGAGGTTACAAAATCCAAAATTAAATACCAAATTAATACAACTAATACTTGTGTAAGCGAAGTGAAAGACACTCATCAGTGACCTATGCTGCCTCCATTTCTAAGCAAGCTGCACATTGTGGAACCTTTGATTCTGCTGGGCCAGGCCCACAGTTGCCTTCCCCAGAGCAGTGGACCTGCTGGGGTTGGCAATGGGAGCTGTGTGGAGAGAAGGGGAGGCCTAGGGGGAGGCCGAGCTGGGGTTGGGGATGGGGGTAATAGGGAGAGTACGGGAGGCCCTGGCAGAGGCTGGTGAAGGGAGGAAGGAGGCAGTAGGCCAATGGCTTAGGAAGCAGCAGCCCCAAAGGCAGCTGGGTTCTGGGGAGTGTCTGTATGGTGCGGAGTTAGGCCCCTGGGGCCTCGTGGCTGGGTGAGGAGAGGAAGGAGTCTCAAATCCCACCCAAACAGGCAATAAGAAATGAGACAACCAGTGGCTGAAGAATTTCAAGAAAAAAGGCAGGCACTTGTAGGTAAACTCTGGGGGTGGGAAGGGCAGCAGTGCTGAACCAGTGGTGGTCATGCCTCTCTTGGGCCCTTGAAGTGATAGAGGGCCACCTCTGCTGTGCACTAGGTCTCACTCTCGCCTTGAAGCAGGCACCAAGAATCTCAGGCACGGCCTCAGCCTGCCCCACAGAGCTGGCTTGCCATGAGTGTTGGGGACCGGGCGGCTGCTGGAAGGTTATATGCAGCAGGGCAGAGGAAGAATGGCTGGTGCGCACTGCTCCACCCTAGCCAGGCACAGGGCCACTGGAGAAGTTCTGGTTCTGGATCAGGACCAGGGACTGGCCCCCAGACAAGTGGCCTCTGGGGACTTGCGTGGTGGCTGCTATGTGTGGGCTTGGAAATTCCTTAACATGGCCAAGGAGTCTCCACGGATAGGCATATTTGCTCCTGTGCCTCTCCCATCTTCTGGATTCCCACTGTCCTCCTAACTCGTGCCATGTCCACCTATAGGAGTAAACTTCTCCAGCCTCTAAGAGGTCTTCCCGGAGATGCTCACAGGGCTTCCCACGTCTGGTTCACCATGCATGCAGGGCTCACAGGGTGCCATCCTCCCGGAAAAGCGTACTCCCATTTCAGCTCAGAAGAGGAAAAAGCTTCATTGTCCCATATACAGCTGCTTTTGGAGTTCTCTGTGTACACTAGTCTTGTGCTGAGATAACGATCCCCAAAGACCACCAAGTCATTTCCTATGCGAGCACACGAGGGTCATTTATTGCAAGCTCGAGCCTGGACTCACAACTGTCAGCATCGCAGTGGGTCAGAGTTGAGAGCTCCGAACCTTCAGTTAATAGGGTTTTTATAGGGCATAATGCTGAGGTAAGTGGGTTCATAGCTTGTCAGTTACATGATTCGTTGACATTTAATGAGTTAATATTGTAACAATCTTATTGGCTAACATGTGCAGGCTTAGCAGTAAGAAGCAAATTATTTTAACTATGGAATATTAAGAAACATCTGTAGCTTTAGGCACCTTCCTGTCATCCACTTATGGCTATTGCTAGGAGAGTTACGGGAAGAATGTTATTGGGACATTTCATGGTTTTTCCAGGAACCTGAGTCCTAACTTTCAGTAAAAGTCTTTACAATGGATACTTTCAGTAAATGCCTTCACAATGGATACTTTCAGTATAGGGCTTCAAAATGGACTAAGTCCAGAATGGTTATACTTTGGCTAAGGTCTCTCACTAGGTGTGTGTGTGTGTGTGTGTGTGTGTGTGTGTGTGTGCGTGTGTGTGTTTGATGTGAGAGAGTCAGACACAGTTGAGGTTTGGTGTAAAACACTTCTTCCTTTCAGCATTGAGTTTTGGTATTTAGTGGTTGGTCCTCCTCCCGAATTCTGAACTCTAAATTTCTTCTTCTATATAATTTTATCCTTAGATCTTCTTAATATTCAGATTCCTAATATCTGCTTGTGAACTTCAGAATTTGCTTCATAAAGAGGGTGCCTTTCTTCTAACTTTTATGAAGCCCTTTGCTCTATTTAAATGGTGCATGTGCTGTGTTAGTGGTTTTACTTAGCCCAGACTGTTGTGGCCCAGGCTGTGACTGTTAGTTGTACGATTAGTTTAGGCTAATATGAGATATTATCATTTCAGTCTATCTAGTGAAAAAAGTTCAGCATCTTTATTGAAACAATTTCCTGGCTGTAAAACAAACAAAATACCCAGTGGTATAAATGTACAAACTGTTGATTTTAGTTAAGTGTGCACCACAGCAATGAAAAAAAAAACTTCTTACTAAAGTGAATATTTAGAATATGAAAAAAATCAATTATTATAGAACTTAAAAACTGATCAAATACCAAAAGAAAAACAAAGACACTGAGCAGGAATGTAGTACAAATGTAAGTGTTTAATAAATAAATGAAATGTTTGAGATTCTTATCCACATAGGAAATACAAAGGAAAATAAATAGGAAAGTCACTGAAATCCCATCCTACACACCAGAATAGCTATCATCACTCAAATAAATAAGCATCGGGAGAGGTTGAAATAAATCAGGAACTGTATTTCTTTTTGTGATATTGTAAACTAGTGCAACCCATATGGAGATCATAATGGAAGTTTAGACAATACCAAAAAGACACATATGTTGATGACCTTTATTGCAACCTTAATACATAAAGAAGGAATATAAATCAACATCAACATCAACATCCATGTGCATGGCAGCAAGAAAGAAAGCTGTGTAATCAACCTAGATGCACAAAAATGAAGGAATAAAGGAAATATGCTATTCATAACTATAAACATGTTCTGGTATATAAGAGAAGTAAATTTCTCCAATATCACTGCTAAATATTTTTGGATATATACCTAATCCTAATTTCACAGGTTTTGTGGCTTTGTGTTTTTCTTTAAAAGGGACCTCCATATTCATTTTTAGAGGCGTTACAATAGGTTGAAGATATCCTATAATATGTGGATATTAGAAGAAATTTAAATGTATCAATGAACACATAAAAGACCATCATATATCGCTGTTCAAAGCCAGCCCGGGGAAGAGAGACCTTGAGACTCCTATCTCCAATAAACCACCAGAAAACCGGAAGTGGTGCTGTTGCTCAAGTGGTAGAGCACTCGCTTTGAGCTGAAGAGCTGAGGGATAGCGCCCAGGCCCACAGTTCAAGGCCCATGACCGACAAAAATAAAAAATAAAAAAGACCATCATATATAGTTTGTAACGATCCAATTTTAAGAAGGCAACAGTTGGGGGACAAGACAATGTTAGAAGCTTAATAACAAAAACACAGACATGGAACATTTTTAAAAAATGTGCAACTGATTAGTGCTAATACTAACAAAATATTTTCCTCAAATTTTAAAAATGAAACAATTAAAATAATACTTAAAAACATCAAATAAGTATGCCATGGAAGAAAATGTACCATAGATATATGTTTCCCCATAATTCGTTTTAATTTATAACAAATGTATTAAAAGAAAATGTGATTACATGTCTAAAGATGATAACACAGTCAAGTATCATTGATTGAATCCAGCAAAGGAAAGTAACAGAGAAATAGAGAGTAAGAACAACCTGGGGCATAGATGAAGATACTCAGTAGAAATTTGTGAGGAAAAAATGTGCTCCATTTTGCTCATCAACATTGAGCTAGGACAGCTACCTATTGACAGAGCACTTGTAATGTAGTCAGAACAGTGGAGTTACTAATTTAGGCAGTAATTTATTACTTTTATTCCCTAATCTTATGATGTGATTCCAAAATGATGTGAGTGATCCTAGATTTTCTGAGCCCTTTTTAACCCAAAATTTCTCATTCCTTCCCCTGCCAATAATTCTTCTGCTATTCTCATTTCTCCTTGTTTCTGAACACAACTCCAGTGACCTTTTGGTTTATGGGAAAGAGCTTGAGAAATATGAGGATGGTCTGGAATCTGAGGAACATCCCCTCCAGCTTGGAGGATCTGGTAAAAGACCTCCACCTGGAACTTAGAATCAGATATTAATTGACCTCTTTGGAAATAGAGAAACTCAATCCCTCAGGCAGGACCTATCATTCCTTGACTTTCTCTGAAGAGATTTGGTACTAGGGCAAATTCAGAGAATGAGCTTTCCCAACACTCACCACAGCTTTGTCAGGAGGAATAGGTTCAAAACTAAAAGTGACCTCAGTTCTCACAGGGCCAGTCAGAAACCAAGAGATCACATTTTCCTCCTCATCAGGCACCTTTCTGGGTGGAACAGAGTCTGGGCAAAGTCTACGATGGAGATAAAGTGAGACTGGGACTAAGGAGTACACAAAAGAATGACCCTCTCTTTGACTAAAAGTGAGTTGTGCAGTGAGACATGACAACTTCCTTTATATATGAAAATTCACTACGTGAGTTATCTCACTGCCAGTGTGCGAGAGGTCAGCTTCCTCAAAGAAGTTGTTAAATGTTGTGTCTACCAGTTTACTCTCTAGGCTGTTGTCTCTCCCACCTCTTCCCATGCCAAGAATGCATTGCTTTTTTCAAGCACTCAACTACTTGTCCTGAATCCTAAGCAGGAATATTGTAGGCTATTCTTTGGCTAACCTCTTGCATTGGAGGTAGAAAAGGCCCAGGCTTTGCACATGCCAAGAGGTAGAGAAGGTGAGTATAAGCTCAGATTGGTACTGAAGAACAATCATATTGAAAAAAAATAAGTAAATGAAATTAATGGTTGAGTAATTTAGGTTGTATAGCCAGTAAATTTAGGTAATTATTAATAACACATATACAATCATAGATGAGGAAGAAAACAGTGAAGTAGATTCAAGATAACATGGAAAAGACACATAATAGCCATAACAGGAGATGAGAGTTTGAAGGAATTGTTGGCATAGGTCCATTTACTATCTGAGGAGTGACCTTGGATAGGAGGCTTTTAGAATAATATCTAAAAGAGAGGGACTTGCTGGGCACTAGTGGCTCACACCTGTAATCCTAGCTACCCAGGAGGGTGAGTTCTGAGTATTATGATTCAAAGCAAGCCCAGGCAGAAAAAGCCAGAAGTAGTGCTGTGGCTCAAGTGGTAGAGCACTAGCCTGGAGCTCAGAGACACTACCTAGGCCCTGAGTTTAAGCTTCAGGGTCATCAAAACAACAACAAAACAATAATGATAAAAAGAAATAAAAGAAGGACTTAAAGATATACGATGGAATGATGATCCTATGTAACTGTCTAGGGAATATAAAAAGAGACAAAACTTGGAGCAAAATGATACCTATTCATTACTAATCAAGGATGCAAAGCAAATGCCAAATTACTCGTCCCAAAAACTTCCAAACCTGGGCTCAGAACATGGCTCTTTGGTTGAGTGCTTGCCTTGCAGGCTTGACGCCCTTGGTTCAATTCCTCAGCCAGAACTGTTGCTATGGCTCGAGTGGTAGAGCACTAGCCTTGAGGTGAAGAGGTGAAGGAGAGGTCCCAGGCTCAGAGTTCAGGACCCATGACCTGCCAAAAAACACCAAAAAACAAAACAAAAAAAATTTCCAAACTTATCTTTTCTCATAATTGAGGAGAGGCTTTTTTTTAAAACAAGAATTCTTATCTAGTTCAAGGTCATCCGAACTTCAGTAGAGTTTTCCTGTTGAGATATAATGCACCTAACTCTGCTGAACTTAATCATGACAAGGAAAGCATGGACATTGATGTGTTTATTACATTTTTCCTTATAAATATATAATTCTGTCAGATATTATATGTAATATATATTGTACAATATATTATACATTATATAGTATAATAAATATATTATAATATACATTATATATTAACAGACTTCCTAATTTTAGAGTTAGGAACAAGCAACATATTGAAAGACAAATGCTTGAATCTGAGTAATTTCTATACCACTGGACAATTCCAGGTTTCATTCTTATTACCTAAAGAGCAACATAGGCAAGTGGTGCCCATGGAGGTGGTTCTCTGGATTCTGGAAACTGTGATCTGCATATATATATATGAAATATTGTTTTATACTAGGGAATGTGTCAAACTATAGCAACAGACAATTAAGTCAACATCTATGTGCACACACACTCAATGACTTTCAAGTATAAGAATTACTTTTCTTACAGAGACTCTGGGACGAAGGAGCCAGACGCAGCGGGCAAGCGGATTCTACTCAACACTAGCAAGAACCGACAAGGAGCGGACAACTTCATCCTGCAGTTTGCAGACCAGAGACGACCCAGGTTCCAAGACTCGGAGTGAGTAGAAGCCCGACGTCCTCACTCCTTCTCAGGGAGCAGAGGAGGGAAGGCCACCCCTCCCCCCCCAGCACCGATGATCTCCATATTGGATATCGACAAAGCTCGGTGGAGCTGCCAGCTCCAACTCAGGCCTTGGAATAAAACGAGTCATTTAGCAAGTCACAAGAAATTAACGGCGAAGTGACCTGCCAGACTCAGCTCCATCCAGGGAAAAGTCACCCAGCTCAGGCGCCAGCCATTGGAGTGGCTTTCCTCACTGGGTAACCAGAGTCAGAGGCCGTCCCGCACTCTAGCAGCCTCAACAATCAATTGCAAAACAGAAACCCTGAGAATGGCTCCAGGCTGGGCGCTGTGAGTTTTTTCACAAAATAGCCCCAGGAAAAAACTACTGATAGTTGAAAGGCCTCAACTCTACACAGAACCTAGCCTCACCACTGCATCCCCCTCTTTTGTGATTCTCAAAGCAGATCACCCTCCCATTAAACTACCCTGGGAGGGGGATCTCAAAATCTTGGGTAAAGCATAGCATTTTTCTGATAGTTCGAACAAACTGACTTAAGAAACCAATCAAGCCACAGGGCCTCAAGCAGACCAGAGATTCTAACAAGAGGCTGGTTACAGACAAAAGGGAGATACAGGATTCTTCCCACCCCTCCCAAAAAAATAAAAAAAAAAATCAAAGAACTTTTTTTTTCTTTTCTTCTTCTTCTTTTCTTTTTTTTTTCTTTTCTGTTTTATTGGTACTTTATATATATAAAAAAAATTTTTCCTTTTCGGAAACTTTTATTAATCTTTAATATTTGCCTTTTCTGAAAAAAAATTGTGTTCCTGTAATTTTTTTTCCTCTTATAATTTTTATTTTAGGAATACGCGAATGTGCGCTTTCCTTTCTTTTCTTGTCTTCTTTCTCTTTTTCTTTCTTTCTTAACTATCTTTTTGTTTTTTGTCTAGCTCTACTGAACTTCTGGTCTCTGTTTCTCCCTTTCTTATTCTTTGCACCTTTTCCTCTCTTTTGATCTTCTGTATGTGACTTAATTCTTGTCCTACACATCCTCAGATAAACCCGTAGTTAACTAGTAGACCCTCTCCCCCATTGTGTACACACTTAATCCACAAATTTATTACTCAATTCAAAACCTCTGAGACTTAAATTCCTTAATAGCAGTACTACCTCTTTATACCTATATAATATTTTAAGCATTTTTTTAAGTTTTTCAATTCTCTTCTATGTCCCTTCCCTTCTCTTAATATACTCAAATTCCTCTCTAAATAGATGGTCTTTTAATCTCCATAATAATATTAATTTTTACGTTTCTACTTTTTTCTAGTCTCTTTTCAATTCCCTTTCCCTTTCTTCTTTTTTTCTCTCTCTCTCTAATTGCATCTTACCCAACCTATTTCCTGCATTGGGATTAGGACATAGCTAACTCTCCCTGCGCCTCCCCACACCAATCTATTCCTATTTTTTACCCACATCTCTCCCTAACCCTAATAATTTCTGGTTTTCCAAATTCTTCTCTGCGGTTCGAAGCCCTTTAACATATAGTTGTTTGATGTTGAATAGATGTATCTGTTGAACTAGATTGTATATGTAGACTATTGACTGTACAAATGCAAAATTTGGTTGGTGGTTGCCTTAAGATAGTGTTCTAGCACAAAACTGGTGCTATTTTCATCTCAAATGGGCAGAGTAAGCCGGAAAAACACAAGAAAAATGGCAAATCCGGATATCTCAATTCCCAATCCTGATAATCAGTGGTCAGAACAGATAATGAGTAATCCAGAGGAGAGTTCCCAAATAGCTCTACAAACACTGCTGGCAAACCTGATAAATGAGAAGTTTGACAACTTACAAAGGACTCTGTATGAGCGTGAAAGGGAGAGAGAGGAGGCATCCCAAAAGCTTATACAGGAATATCATAAGCATGAGGAAGCTACTCAAAAACTGATACAGGATTTTCGTGAACAACTTGAGAATACTCAAAGAGAAAGGGAGGGATGGTGTGAGCAGGCTGAGAACACTCAAAGGGAACTTCAGGAATACCAAGAACGGGAGGAAAGAGAACTACAGGAATCCCACGAACGGGAGGAAGATAATCAAAGACTAATACAGGAATTGAGAGACCAGGTAGAGAATACACAAAGATCACTAAAGGCATTCATGGAATCCATTAACAAAGAGCTGAAGGAAGTCAGGGAGACCACAAAGGGAATGCTGAATGGAACCCAACAGAAGGAATGGGAGTCCAAAGAAACCATAACCAATCAGCTAAGTGATTTGAGAACAAACACTGAACACCAAATTAAAGAAGTAAAGAAATTCATACAAGACCTAAAACAGAGCTTCAACAAAGAACTTGAAGCCATCAAAGCTGACCAATTAGAAGGAAAAGAGATAAAAAACAAAGTAGAGAGTCTTGACAGCAGGTTAGACCATGCAGAAGATCGAATCTCAGGGATTGAAGACAGCCTAGATATTATAGAGAAAGAACATACAACCATCCAAGACAAGTCCAAGAAATATGATAGATCTATCCAACACCTGGAAGACACCATCAAAAGGCCTAATCTAAGGATAATGGGTGTAGAGGAGCACCTAGAAACAGAAGTTAATGGTCTAGGAAATTTGTTTAACAGGATCCTAGCAGAGAACTTCCCAAACATACAAAAAGATAGGCCTATTCAGATACAAGAAGCTTTTAGAATCCCAAATAGACCAGACCTGAATAGGACATCCCACCGTCACATTATCATCCACACAGGATCAACTCAGAACAAGGAAAAGATTCTTAAAGCTGTCAAGGAGAAAAGGGTAATCACCTATAAACGGAAACCAATTAGAATCATCTCAGATTTCTCAGCAGAGACAATCAAAGCAAGAAGAGCCTGGAATGCTGTATGCCATGCCCTGAAAACAAACAACTATCAACCAAGAATACCGTACCCAGCTAAACTCTCCTTCATAACTGAAGGCAAAATAAAAACCTTCCATAGAAAAGAAAAATTGAAACAATACATCTCCACAAATCCAGCCCTACAAAAGATTGTTAAGGATGTCCTACACATAGAAAACCAACAAGACCGCAATAAAGGCCAAGAAACTGCACTCAAACTGAGAATCCAAGAACCATACGAAGAACCCAGTTTTTGCAGCCCCCAAAAGGGGGGATAACATGGCAGGAACTCCCAAATACCTCTCAGTCCAATCTCTTAATGATAATGGACTGAACTCTCCAATTTAGCGACATAGACTGTCTATTTGGATGAAAAAACAAGTCCCTTCTATCTGCTGCCTGCAGGAGTCACATCTTGCCCTTAAAAACAAACACATTTTCAATGTTAAAGGCTGGAACAAAATCTACCAAGCAAACGGGTCCCATAAACAGGCGGGAGTTGCAATCCTAATATCAGATAAAATAGACTTCAAATTAAAATTCATGAGAAGAGATAAAGAAGGTCGCTACATACTAATTAAAGGATCTCTCCTTCAGGATGATATTACAATTCTAAATATCTATTCGCCAAACAATGGAGCACTCACATTTATCAAAGAAACACTACTTTCCCTCAAATCCCATATAGACCCAAAGACATTAATTGTTGGGGATTTTAACACACAACTCTCCCCACTAGATAGATCAACTTGGCAAAAACTCAACAGAGGAACCGCAGATCTAAACAGCTGCATAGATCAACTAGACTTAATAGACATCTACCCAACATTTAACCCAGCAGCATCAGAATACACATTTTTCTCAGCAGCACATGGAACGTTTTCTAAAATAGACCACATTTTAGGCCACAAAGCAAACTTGTCTAAATTCAGAAACATTGAAGTTATACCTTGCATCCTCTCTGACCACAAGGGAATAAAATTAGAACTCAACACCAAATGCCACCAAAGAAAGTCCGAGTTCACATGGAGGCTGAACAACACACTGCTGAATCATGAGTGGGTCATGGAAGAGATTAGAAAGGAAATTCAAATGTTCATGCTATTCAACAAAAATGAACACACAAATTACCAGCTCCTCTGGGAAAAAGAATGGCAGTACTCAGAGGCAAGTTAATAGCTCTGAGCTCCTACATTAACAAATTGGAGAGATCAGAAACTAACAATTTAATGACACATCTAAACCTTCTTGAAAAAGAGCAGCAAGATAAACCCCAATCCAGTAGATGGAAAGAAATAATCAAAATTAAATCAGAATTAAATGAATTAGAATCCCAAAAAACTATAGAAAGAATCAACAAAACAAAGAGTTGGTTCTTCGAAAAACTTAACACAATTGACAGACCCTTAGCAAATCTTATCAGAAAAAGAAGAGAACACACCCAGATTAATAAACTCAGAGATGAGAATGGAAACATCACCACGGAAACAACCAAGATTCAGAACATTATAAGGGAATACTTCTGAAAACTTTATGCTAATAAGTTTGAGAACTTTACAGATATGGACCTTTTCCTAGCAAATATTTACATGCCAAAACTAAACCAAGATCAGTTAAAATATCTTAACAGGCCCATATCAAGCATTGAAACAGAAACAGCAATAAGAGACCTCCCAGCTAAGAAAAGTCCAGGACCAGCTGGTTTTACAGCGAAATTTTACAAGGCCTTCAAAGCAGAGCTCACACCAATGGGAACTATGTTTCTTTGGGCCCGGCTTACTTCACTTAATATAAATTTTTCCAAGTTTTTCCATTTCCTAACAAATGGGGCTATGTCATTCTTTCTGATGGAGGCATAGAATTCAATTATGTATATATACCACATTTTCTTGATCCATTCATCTACTGAGGGGCATCTGGGTTGGTTCCATATCTTAGCTATGGTAAATAATGCTGCAATAAACATAGTTGTGCTGGTAGCTTTAGTGTGGTCTTGTTTGTAAACATTTGGGTAAATGCCCAAAAGTGGGATTGCTGGATCATAGGGGAGTTCTATGTGAAGTCTTTTGAGGAACCTCCATACTGCTTTCCAAAGTGGTTGAACAAGTTTACATTCCCACCAACAATGAAGTAAGGTTCCTTTCTTTACACATCCCCACCAGCATCTGTTGTTGTTAGAGTTCTTGATTTTTGCCGTTCTAACTGGGATGAGGTGATATCTCAATGTTGTTTTGATTTGCATTTCTTTTATGGCTAGAGATGTTGAACATATCTTCATGTGTCTATTGGCCATCCTTCTTTCTTCTTCAGAGAAGTTTCTCTTTAAGTCTTTCACCCACTTATTTATTGGGCAGTTGTTTCTTTGAGGATTTGTTGTTGGGGGGTTTAATTTTTTGAGTTCCAAGTATATTTTAGATATGAGACCCTTGTCCATTGTATGGCTAGTAAAGATATTCTCCCAATCCGTGGGCTTTCTATAGATCTTGCTAGCTATGTCATTTGCCATGCAGAAGCTCTGCAACTTTATGTAATCCCATTTGTCCAACCTTTCTTTGATTTGTTGTGTTTCCGGGTCTCTATTCAGAAAGTTTCGGCCTGAGCCATGGAGACCTAGGGTTTCTCCTATTCCATCCTGTAATGTTTTCAGAGTGTCTGCTTTGAGTTCAAGGTCTTTGATCCATTTGGAGTTGATTCTGGTGCAGGGTGATATATGAGGATCTAGCTTTAGTTTTCTACATGTAGTTAACCAATTTTGCCAGCATCATTTACTGAAGAGGCTGTCTTTCTTCCATTCTATTGTTTTAGCTCCCTTACCGAAGATTAGATGGCTATAGGTCTGTAGGTTCATTTCTGGGTTTTCAATTCTATTCCATTGGTCCTGAGGTCTGTTCTTATGCAAATACCAAGCTGTTTTGATTACTATGGCTTTATAGTAGTGTTTGAAATTTGGTATTGATATTCCTCCAGCAGTGTTCTTTCCGTTGAGGAGCGTTTTTGCTATTCGGGGTCTTTTATTGTTCCATATGAATTTTTGGATTGCCTCTTCTATTTCCTTGAAGAATGAGGTTGGAATATTGATAGGTATTGCGGTGAATTTGTAGATAGCCTTGGGAAGTATTGCCATTTTCATGATGTTAATCTTTCCAATCCAGGAGCATGGGAGGTTTTGCCATTTTTTAATTTCTGTGTTGATTTCCTTTTTTAAGATTTTAAAATTTTCATCATAGAGGTCCTTCACTTCTTTAGTTAAGTTAATTCCTAGGTATTTTATATTTTGTGGGGCTATTACAAATGGAGTTGCTTTCCTAATTTCAGCCACGCTTTTCTCATTGTTGGCATACAGAAAAGCCATTGATTTTTGGTGGTTAATTTTATAACCTGCTACTTTGCCAAAGTTTTGAATCAGCTTGAGTAATTTGGGAGTGGAGTCTATGAGATTCTTTAAATACAAGATCATGTCATCTGCAAAGAGGGAGAGTTTTATTTCTTCTTTCCCTATTTGGATCCCCTTTATGTCTGCATCTTTTCTTATGCTCTAGCTAGGCATTCTAGTACTAGATTGAAGAGAAGTCGAGAGAGTGGGCATCTTTGTCTTGTTCCTGAGTTAAGAGGAACTGGCTTTAGTTTTTCACCATTGAGTATAATGCTGGCTGTAGGTTTGTCATATACAGCCTTTATTGTATTGAGGCATGTTCCATGGATTCCTAATTTTTCCAAAACCTTCATCATAAAGGGGTGTTGGATCTTGTCGAATGCTTTTTCTGCGTCTATTGAGATAACCATATGGCTCTTATTCTTGCTACTGTTGATGTGATGAATAATATTAATGGATTTGCGTATATTGAACCAGTTTTGCATCCCTGAAATGAATCCTGTTTGATCGTGGTGTATGATTTTTTGGATGAATTGTTGAAGTCGATTGGCCAACATTTTGTTGAAAAGTTTTGAATCAATGTTCATCAAAGAAGTGGGTCTATAGTTCTCTTTCTTTGATGAGTCCCTGCCTGGTTTTGGGATGAGGGTTATGATGGCTTCATAGAATGTGTTTGGTAGTGAGCTTTCTCTTTCAATTTCATTGAAGTGTTGGAGGTGTATTTGTGTGAGCTCTGTTTGAAGGCCTTGTAAAATTCCGCTGTAAAACCATGTGGTCCTGGACTTTTCTTAGCTGGGAGGTCTCTTATTGCTGTTTCTATTTCAGTGCTTGATATGGGACTGTTAAGATATTTTAACTCATCTTGGTTTAGTTTTGGCATGTCAGTATTTGCCTGGAAAAGGTCCATATCTGTGAAGTTTTCAAACTTATTAGCATAAAGTTTTGAGAATATTCCCTTATAATGTTTTGAATCTTGGTTGTTTCTGTGGTGATGTTTCCATTCTCATCTCTGAGTTTATTAATCTGGGTTTGTTCTCTTCTTTTTCTGATAAGATTTGCGAAGGGTCTGTCAATTGTGTTAAGTTTTTCGAAGAACCAACTCTCTGTTTTGTTGATTCTTTCTATAGCTTTTTGGGATTCTAATTCATTTAATTCTGATTTAATTTTGATTATTTCTTTCCGTCTACAGGATTTTGGTTTATCTTGCTGCTCTCTTTCAAGGAGGTTTAGATGTGGCATTAAATTGTTAGTTTCAGATCTCTCCAATTTGTTGATGTAGGAGCTCAGAGATATAAACTTGCCTCTGAGTACTGCCTTTGCTGTGACCCAGAGGAGCTGGTAATTTGTGTGTTCATTTTTGTTGAATAGCATGAACATTTTAATTTCCTGTCTAATCTCTTCCATGACCCACTCATGATTCAGCAGTGTGTTGTTCAGCCTCCATGTGATACCGGACTTTCTTTGGTGGCTTTTGGTGTTGAGTTCTAATTTTATTCCCTTGTGGTCACAGAGAATGCAAGGTATAACTTCAATGTTTCTGAATTTACACAAGTTTGCTTTGTGGCCTATTTTAGAAAACTTGTGCTGCCGATAAAAACGTGTATTCTGATGCTGCTGGGTGAAATGTTCGGTAGATGTCTGTTAAGTCTAGTTGATCTATGCAGCTGTTTAGATCTGCGGTTTCTCTGTTGAGTTTTTGCAGAGTTGATCTATCTAGTGGGGAGAGTGGTGTATTAAAATCCCCAACAATTAATGTCTTTGGATCTATATGGGATTTGAGGGAAACTAGTGTTTCTTTGATAAATTTGGGTGCTCCTTTGTTTGGCGAATAGATATTTAGAATTGTAATATCCTCCTGAAGGAGAGATCCTTTAACTAGTATGTACGGACCTTCTTTATCTCTTCTCAGGAATTTTAATTTGAAGTCTATTTTATCTGATATTAGTATTGCAACTCCCGCCTGTTTATGGGGACTGTTTGCTTGGTAGATTTTGTTCCAGTCTTTAACATTGAAAATGTGTTTGTTTTTAAGGGCAAGATGTGACTCCTGCAGGTAGCAGATAGAAGCGTCTTGTTTTTTAATGCAACTAGACAGTCTATGTCGCTTAATTGGAGATTTAAGTCCGTTAACGTTAAGAGATAGGACTGAGAGGTATTTGTGAGTTCCTGCTATGTTATCCACCTTCTTGGGGGCTGCGAAAACTGGGTTCTTCCTCTGGTTCATGGATTCTCAGTTTGAGTGCAGTTTCTTGGCCTTTATTGCGGTCTTGTTGGTTTTCTATGTGTAGGATATCCTTAACAATCTTTTGTAGGACTGGATTTGTGGAGATGTATTGTTTCAATTTTTCTTTGCTATGGAAGGTTTTTATTTTCCCTTCAGTTATGAAGGAGAGTTTAGCTGGGTGCAGTATTCTTGGTTGATAGTTGTTTGTTTTTAGGGCATGGCATACATCATTCCATGCTCTTCTTGCTTTGATTGTTTCTGCTGAGAAATCTGAGGTGATTCTAATTGGTTTCCCTTTATAGGTGATTACCCTTTTCTCCTTGACAGCTTTAAGAATCTTTTTCTTGGTCTGAGTTGATCCTGTGTGGATTATAATGTGATGGTGGGATGTCCTATTCAGGTCTGGTCTATTTGGGGTTCTAAAAGCTTCTTGTATCTGAATAGGCCTATCTTTTTGTATGTTTGGGAAGTTCTCTGCTAGGATCCTGTTAAACAAATTTCCTAGACCATTAACTTCTGTTTCTAGGTGCTCCTCTACACCCATTATCCTTAGATTAGGCCTTCTGATGGTGTCTTCCAGGTGTTGGATAGATCTATCATATTTCTTGGACTTGTCTTGGATTGTTGTTTGTTCTTTCTCTATAATATCTAGGCTATCTTCAATCCCTGAGATTCTATCTTCTGCATGGTCTAACCTGCTGTCAAGACTCTCTACTTTGTTTTTTTTATCTCTTTTCCTTCTAATTGGTCAGCTTTGATGGCTTCAAGTTCTTTGTTGAAGCTCTGTTTTAGGTCTTGTATGAATTTCTTTACTTCCTTAATTTGGTGTTCAGTGTTTGTTCTCAAATCACTTAGTTGATTGCTTATTGTTTCTTTGGACTCCCATTCCTTCTGCTGAGTTCCATTCAGCATTCCCTTTGTGGTCTCCCTGACTTCCTTCAGCTCTTTGTTAATGGATTCCATGAATGCCTTTAGTGATCTTTGTGTATTCTCTACCTAGTCTCTCAATTCCCCTATTACTCTTTGATTAGCTTCCTCCCGTTCGTGAGATTCCTGAAGTTCTCTTTGAATGTTCTCATCCTGCTCACGCCATTCCTCCCTTTCTCTTTGAGTATTCTCAAGTTGTTCACGCAAATCCTGTATGAGTTTTTGAGTAGTTTCCCCACGTTTATGATATTCCTGTATAAATTTTTGGGATGCCTCCTCTCTCTCCCTATCACGTTCATAGAGAGTCCTTTGTAAGTTGTCAAACTTCTCGTTTATCATGTTTGCCAGCAGTGTTTGTAGAGCTCTTTGGGAACTCTCCTCTGGATTGTTCATTATCTGTTCTGACCCCTGATTATCAAGATTGGGAATTGAGATACCCGGATTTGCCATTTTTCTTGTGTTTTTCCGGCTTTCTCTGCCCATTTGAGATGAAAATAGCACCAGTTTTGTGCTAGAACACTATCTTAAGGCAACCACCAACCAAAGTTTGCATTTGTACAGTCAATAGTCTACAGATACAATCTAGTTCAACAGATACATCTATTCAACATCAAACAACTATATGTTAATGGGCTTTGAACCGCAGAGAAGAATTTGGGAAACCAGAAATTTTTAGGGTTAGGTAGAGATGTGGGTAAAAAATAGGAATAGATTGGTGTGGGGAGGCATAGGGAGAGTTAACTACGTCCTAATATCAATGCAGGAAATAGGTTGGGTAGGATGCAAGTAGAGAGAGAGAGAAAAAGAAGAGAGGGAAAGGGAAATGAAAAGAGACCAGAAAAAAGTAGAAATGTAAAAGTTAATATAATTATGGATATAAAAAGACCATCTATTTAGAGAGGAATGTGAATATATTGAGAGAAGGGAAGGGACATAGAGGAGATGTGAGAAACTTAAAAAAATGCTTAAAATATTATATAGGTATAAAGAGGTAGTACTGCTATTAAGGAATTTAAGTCTCAGAGGTTTTGAATTGAGTAATAAATTTGTGGATTAAGTGTGTACACAATGGGGGATAGGGTCTACTAGTTAACTACGGGTTTATCTGAGGATGTGCAGGACAAGAGTTAAGTCACATAAAGAAGAACAAAAAGAGGAAAAGGCGAAAAGGATAAGAAAGGGAGAAAAAAAGATCAGAAGTTCAGTAGAGCTAGACAAAAAACAAAAAGATAATTAAGAAAGAAAGAAAAAGAAAAAGAAGACAAGAAAAGAAAGGAAAACGCACATTCACGTATTCCTAAAATAAAAATTATAAGAGGAAAAAAAAGTTACAGGAACACAATTTTTTTTCAAAAAAGGCAAAAATTAAAGATTAATAAAAGTTTCCGAAAAGGAAAAAAAAATTTGTATTAATAAGGTACCAAAAAAAAGAAAAGAAAAAGAGAAGAAGAAAAAAGAAAAAAAAAGTTCTTTGTATTTTTTTTTATTTTTTTGGGAGGGGTGGGAAGAATCCTGTATCTCCCTTTTGTCTGTAACCAGCCTCTTGTTGGAGTCTCTGGTCAGCTTGAGGTCCTGTGACTTGATTGGTTTCTTAAGTTAGTTTGTTCGAACAGGCAGAAAAATGCTCTGCTTTACCCAAGATTTTGAGATCCCCCTCCCAGGGTAGTTTAATGGGAGGGTGATCTGCTTTGAGAATCACAAAAGAGGGGGATGCAGTGGTGAGGCTAGGTTCTGGGTAGAGTTGAGGCCTTTCAACAAACAGTAGCTTTTCCCTGGGGCTATTTTGTGAAAAACTCACAGAGCCCAGCCTGGAGCCATTCTCTGGGTTTCTGTTTTGCAATTGATTGTGGAGGCTGCTAGAGGGAGGGGCAGCCTCTGGCTCTGGTTACCCAGTGAGGAAAGCCACTCCAATGGCTGGCACCTGAGCTGGGTGACTTTTCCCTGGATGGAGCTGAGTCTGGCAGGTCACTTCACCGTTAAGTTCTTGTGACCTGCTAAATGACTCGTTTTATTCCAAGCCTGAGTTGGAGCTGGTAGCTCTTCCGAGCTTTGTCGGTATCCAAGATGGAGATTAGCGGTTCTGGGGGAGGAGGGGTGGCCTTCCCTCCTCTGCTCCCTGAGAAGGAGTGAGGACGTCGGGCTTCTACTCACACCGAGTCTTGGATCGTGGGTCGTCTCTGGTCTGCAAACTGCAGGATGAAGTTGTCCGCTCCTTGTCGGTTCTTGCTAGTGTTGTGTAGAATCGGCTCGCCTGCTGCGTCTGGCTCCTTTGTCCTGGACTCTCCGTGGCTCAGGTATGGCCGCGGCTGTTGTCGGCGCCACGACCCTGCCACCGCAACCCTGCCGCTGCCGCTGCGGCTGCTAGCAAACGCTCAGATGTGTCTCCTTGCCTTGGCTTCCCCTCTCTTGTCTAACTCTCTGTCCTGTGATGGCACACTTGGTGTGATTCTCTGGCTTAGGACTGTTCACTGGAACTCTAAAACTGCTTTCTATGGGAGAGCTTGTTCAGATTCCAGCTTCTCCTCTGCCATCTTCCCGGAACTCCTGGGATGTTCCCGGAACTCCTGGGATGGTCTTATGTGAGCAAGCAGATAAGATCATTGGGCTCTGAGAGATGACACTCTCTACCTCACAATGGAATAGAATATGGAACTCTGAGAGCCAGGCAACTGTAACTGACAGTCAGATCAAGCCAGCTCAAGTGGCCTGTAGCTTGAGAACAAGAAAGATATTCCTGTGTTGTTTTCAAAGTTCAAGAGACTCAGGTCTCAGGCATGAGAGGTGTGAGTGCCTCACTCAATGCTGCAGACATTGGATCAGTGCCAAAACACGAATCCATATTCTCGGGCCTTTTTATAAGAAGAAACCAAGGAAATCACAAGGCAACTCAGGCCAGTTATAACTGACAGGAAACCTATTTAATCTCATCCTAGCCCACAGTACAACCTTATCCTTGTGTGCTTTAATATGTGTATACTGAGAAAATATTTACTGTGTACTTTTCAATCCACTCTATTACTCATTTTAAAGTGTACTCTCAATTCCATGTTTCAAAAATCCATTCTTTTCACCACCTCAGTGTTACAATGTGTCAGTCCAAACCCTGAATGTGCCTTATAATATAGGGAGCTTGGACTCAGGCTTGTTTGAAATGCTGGTAATGGACCTGGTCCCTGCCTACCAGAATGGTGTTCTTTTCTATGTTGGAAACATCCTTCACCACTATAGAGTAGGAGACAATGGAGTAGTTGCTGGATATTGTTTAAAAAGTGAGTGCTCCTCTTTCAAACAGGGATGATGAAACACCCTGGCAGATGATTGGAATACTTGGTACCTCTCTGAGACTCTTTCACTGAGGTCTGATCACAGGAGCTTGTCTTGAGACAAAGAAGTTCACTCCCTGGCTAACTCCTTAGGCCTAGGCTGCCAGAACATTTCATTTGCCTCAGAAACTAGTGGAGCCTTAGCAGTTTGCTCGCTGAAAAACTAGGATTAAAGGAATGAGCCAGTGGCACCCAACGTCCACCCTCACCTAGGAAACCACTGTCTTGCAGGCTTATGAAGGAATATAGACAGAAGAAAGAATGTAACTTGAGCTTGAAATCGGTGCCTGAGTGCTGTCCTGTTCCTAGCACTCTATAATTTGATTCCCAGGTCCAGGTCAGGCCTTTGGCTGGTTAATTGAAGTATCTTTAGAATTTTACAAATTAGACTGTGTTCGAACTGTGATCCTCAGATGTGACACTCCTGGTTAGTAGGATTAGAGGCATGATCCATTGTGCACTTATTTGGACAGATGCATATAAGTGTCCTCACAGAATTTCCTTGAAATTGTGTAGACATATCTCCACTTTTTGTCTGTCATGTTTACATCACTCTGTGGGACTTAACCAGTCCCATGTGTGTCTTGTTAGTTCAGAACAAGGAGAAGCACAGAGTTATTCTCCTTCTCTCCTCCCATTGGTACAGATCCTTCTACCGAAACTGGGAGGAAGATGAACAAGATGAAAAAGAAAGTGGACGTTGGGACAAAGAGAAGTTCTGTCCTTGAAAAATGGGTATCTTTGAGGTTTCTGATTCAAAGTCAGCATTCTTCTTTGCACACCAGTTGTGATTTTCACCAGGGGGTTGAGGCTTGGCAGTTCAGTGGATAGCAGATTACACATTTTTGATGCGGTTGCTGTTTTGGCTCCCATGGATGACAAGGAGGTCTGTGTATAACAAGTCAGATTCAGTGGGGAAACAAATTTCTCCTCCTATCACGGGGAGAATTTTACAGTATTGTATTTGAGAAATTGTGAGGAGCATCCTGCTTGCAGGATTCTCTTCCCACCTCCCAACATGCATGTCCCACCAGAAAAACGCTATAGGTTCAGGATGTGGAGGGCGGGCTCTCATTTTCCTTGTCTGCCCACAGCATGGTTTGTTCCATCTTTCCTATGTGGATGGACTTCTACCATGATGATTTCTACCATGACTTCTACCATGATGATTTCTATGTCACCATGAAAGAACTTACACAGTATGTCAAGCTCAACATACCCTCTTCAGACTTGCTCTTCTGCTCACATATTCTTCCGGAGCAGCTGGAAGAACGCATGATCCTTGAGACCAAGAAAAAGAGGAAGAAGTCCTTGTTGAGATGCCTTAGAGCTGGTGAGTACGGATGGAACCTGGGTCTCTAGGTCTGTGCCTGGTTGGCCTTAGTACACCCCAGCGTGGCAAATGTCCTTTTATTGATATTCTTTGCCAGGTAGTATCTGTTCTCCTTTTGAAAGATCTTGTAAGTAATCACTCATTAGAAACACTCTACCTTCTCATCAATGTTCAGTCCAAACTCAAGTTCTACACCTTCCCCCATTAGATCCTCATGAAAGTTTAGTCACACCTTAACTTGTGGACATCTCACTGGTTCTGAATACCACATGTGATGCAGGTGCACCTGCACATACAACCAAGGAAGAAGATGATACATAATGTCTTCCATTGATATTCACAATCCACCTAGATCAGCGCCAAACCAGTCAAAAAGACTCGTCTTGGTGTGCAGGGTAAATGTGTGCTAACGGAAAATGACCCCAGTCTATGTTCAGGAAAACCAATAAGAGAGGTCCAAAATCTAGATTGAGTTGAGGAAAGACAATCTTTCCTCACAGAATACCCAGACCAATATGTCCTCCTGCAGGGGATCCAATTTCCAATTAAGAAATTAGAATCTGTCCCTCCCTGGACTCAGAAAGAAAATCAGGTCTTTAATGAGGAAGTAAATCCCTTTGAGGACTCAGAGGCAGAATTTCTGCCTGAAGGCAACTTAGAGGCCAATCTAGATTTAGAGATTCCATTCCCCCTTCATGGAAAAATCTTTATTTTTCTTTTTGTTCAGATTGTTGTAAAGTGTTAATTCTATTTAGTTTTCTAACTTTATTAAAATGTCAGTGTTTTTGATATATTGTAGACTCATGAATCCTAAATATGTTTCTTTTTATGCCTACAATCTGAAGCATCGTGCATACGTGTGCTGTTGGGGGGAAAACACAGAGTGACAGGAGGCTGTACAAGAGAGCCTACTGTGTATAAATGGAACTGTTAAATGCACAGGAAGCAGCAAAGAAGCCAGGCCATGCCTGGCTGGGATGATAAGGTGGGTAGAAAAGGTCTTGGACAGCAGATAAGATGTCCTAGAAAGCTATTCTGTCAATTGGGACAAATGACATAATACTTATAGTGGTATGTGGGAAACTCTTCCAACAGTGAGTTCAAATCTGTATACATTTTCTTTGTGCTTTGGGTAAATATGGAAGAAAAATTTGGCTCCAATAATATAAAAGTTTACTTATGGTTGATATTTGACAAAATATATAGGAAATGTGTATACTGGAAAGTAAAAACCATCATCAATAGAAGAAAGAAGGTTTACATAGATGAACAAACACCAAATCAGGAAGGAAAATAGGACAATTAAATCAGTTGTATGTAAATACATGTTATATTCTTGATGTTATATATAGTATTTTATATAATATATAAAATTGAATATGAATTTTCAAACTACAAAGGCATTTAAATTTTTAGTCTTAAGTAATTATTTCACAAAATATTAGTGTAAAATATTTTTCAGGAAATACAGCTATAATTTGATTATAATTATATGATTATATGAATATAAATTTGTGTGTTTATAGATATAACACTGATTATTAATAGGTGAATAAACATATACATATATTTGTATGTATCTGTCTATGAAGTGAATATAATGAAACTGACTACACTATGTATAAAAATGCAGCTGTGAGTTGAGTCCAAGAGACTCAGGCCTGTAATCCTAGCGATGTGGGAAGCTGGGTTCTGAGGTTTAGTCTCTCTTACCCCCAAGGCCTTAGATTTTCAGAGGAGGTCTGGGCCCTTCAGTGTAGCAAAGAGACACATATGCAGTGGGATCACACTCCCCAAACCCAAAGGAAAGTCAGGAGAAATCAGGACAAACCTCTTATGACACTCTACTCAGTTTCTGTACCAAGATCGCCATCTGTAGAACATCAGAGAGAAAGTAGGCATTCCCTCCAAAAGGGTCTAAAAAGAGCCTTCTGAACTTTAATCTCAGACTATACTGAATTAAACCTTATTTCCCTCCAAAGCTGCAAACACATAGAAATATGGCAAGGGCTCAAGAGAGATGGACAAAGACTCACAAATACATAAAATTATATACTCTCTTTCAGTAATCCAATGACAAATCACCAAAGCATATCTTGAATTTTTCTTTTTTTTTTTTTTTTAAAGGAAATGGAAACATACTCTGAATGTATCAGGAACTGAGTGACAGATTGGTTGCTGAATTGTTGAATGCACTCCTGGGCAAAGGAGACATATATATGGAAGAAATTATGTGGGGGTGAATATCTTCACACAGCTTCACAAAATAATGGCTATAACTTCTATGATGTCACGGCCACCTTTGCCATAGCAACAAATAGGTGTCAGGCACTGGTTTTGCCCTGAAGTGGACTCAACCACACCAACAGGCACAAAGAATGAGAGGGAATGACTACTAGCCACCAGACTTCAGCTTGAAGAGCTGTCCTGACCAGAAGCTAGGATATATTGAGCTGGGGAAGGCTGATCTCCATGTAAGACTCCTGAACACTAAGGATTAGGCACTATTATAGGTATTGGAGAAACAGAAGTGAATGTGGCTCTCTCCTCACCAATTTCATGCTGAAACAAAAACCAGAAATCATAATGATAATTCCTATAAATCAGAGACATGACAATGGTGATTTTGTAGCAACAACTTCACAGTGAGAATGGGAGGAGACAACCCTGAACAAGAGATAGTTGATATGAGAGCCATCATCCAGGCAATTATCTAGGAGCAGGTACTCCAGGCAGTATGGAATTGTACCTGACTTACTTCAGAAAAGGAAAACTGCACTAACATACTTGCTTGTGAAGTAAGAATGGAAATGTACAATGAAGGAAAAAGAGGTCAGAAATGAAGATAGGAATAAAATAGATAGATATGGGATACTGTGGATTACAAGAAGAAAAGTTCTGATTTTAGTATAAAACTGACATGACCCACTGGAAACAAAGTGCTGAATTAGCAGTCAGACACATCTGATTCACCGAAATAATACTTCTAAAATGTGATTCTTCCTGGGCGCTGGTGGCTTACCATTGGAATCCTATTTACTCAGGAGGCTGATATCTTAAGATGAGTTTTAAGGAAGCCCAAAAAGGAAATTTGGAAAGACATGTCCAATTAAACACCAAAAGTATGGATATGAAGCTTTGGTTCAACTGGAGGATCACTAGCCTTGAGGAAAAAAATAAGAAACAGCACCGAGGGCTTAGGACCAAAATCCAGGACGTCAAAAATAAAGAAGCCAACAAATAAAATTTGGTGGTCAGTCATTCATCACTTAGCATTCTAGTTCAATGTATTTGGTATGTGTCTTAGAAATTATATCCTTAGCAAATGTTCTCCCCAGATTTTTTGCTTCATTACCAACTTTCAAACCCCTGGCAACACCAATGTCTCCTCACAGTTAACATAGCAGTCAACCATTGGAAATTTGAAGATATATTTTATTTACCATAAGAATTCTGATCATCTTTCCACATACATCAAATGAGTAGTAGCCACATTCCACTATTCTGAATGTTTATAATCCTCCTTTGAGTTAACAAACATTAAAGCTTAAAAATTCTAGAATGGTTATCAAATTAATTCAATAGTCATCATTCTTCCACCCAATCTTGTAACATATGTTTATAAAAGGAGAGACTATTTGAAAGTGTATATATGATATCTTCTATCTCTAATAATCTCAAGAAATAAGGTTTCACAGAAACACCCTGATTGTTTTGCCAAAGAAAGGATAAGAGATTTAAATAAGTGACCTAACATCTCAGAAGGAAAATGCTATTGGCTTTAGAACAATTTCATTTGTGTAGAACTGTGGAAATCAGTTCCAGAAATGCCAGAGGCAAAGGGTATTATTCAAATCCTATTATCATGAGGTACAAGCAGTCTGTCTAGATCAACCTTCCAGGAAAAAAAAAATCAATGAATGAAAATTAATGCTTCTAAACCAAGCCTGTTGGTGGTGGTTTATGCTTGTTATCCTACCTACTTAGAAGTGTAAGATGAATGGATCCCAAGTCAAAGCCTGGCCAGGAAAAACCTTCCTGTCTGCAACCAGCAGACAGGAAACATTAGCTCTGTTCCTGAAGCCCAGATGGACGGCCTCTGACAACAGACATCCAGACACACAACAACACCCCTCTTTGAAATATTATCAAATGCATTGGAAATATGTACTCACTGACTGAAATGTAAGTTACTGCCAGAATGATATTAATGGGGCTAGAGGCCCATTTGGAAACTTATCCACTCAACCATCTTTCCTCACATCTTGTCAGCCTGAACAGTGAGACTTTTGAATGCAAGGAATGTGTGTGAGCATATAACTTGTAGAAGTAATAATGAAAAGCTAGGCATTGGAAGCTCAGGCCTGTAAAACTAGCTACTCAGAACCCTGAGCTACGAGGATCTCAGTTCAAAGCTAACTGAGCAAAGAAGACTCTTACCTCCATTTAAACAGTAAATACAGAAAGCTGAGCTGTGCTTCAAATGGTAGAGTGTTAGCATCGCATATAAAAGCTAAGCAACATTACCTAGGTCCTGAATTAACCCTAGTACTGCCTCTCATACACAAAAATAATCATGATTACACCACAGTATATGCACATGTTAACAAGGGATGTAGATGAATGGAATGATGACATCAATTACCTCACCTTTAGTCTCAAGCATTCTGTACAGCGTAGCCCAGTCTGTGAAAAGCCATAGGTGATATATTTCCTCAAAATCAGCAGATACATCCTCATTTCCCTCTGCACATTTATATTATGTATACACACATATAAGGGCTATATTTTCTAACTAATTTTCTTTTTTATTGTGAAAATACTGTACAAAGAAATGCATAATCTTACACACATGCTTCAGAATTATGTGCCCTTGTTTAGGTTTCATAGGGAGCACAATATAACCAGCCTCTGGATCATTCTTGTAATCTTAGCTGTTCACAAGGATGGTATCTGAGGATCACAGTTTGATGCCAACCCAAGCTAATAAATCCTCAAATTCTTATCTTCAATTAAGTAGAAAAAGTCAGAAGTGGAGATGTGGTTCGAGGGGCACAGTGACAGCATTGCGTAAAGCAATCTAAGCAAGAGCTCCAGATCCTCAGTTCAAGCCTGAGTACTGGCCAACTATTACTTCAAAAGCCAACCTCCCCCCAAACACCAAACCTAAAATATGTCAAAACATTTTGTAACTTGTGAAGCCAAATCCAATGAGGCAACATAGTTGCTAGTTTGTTGAAGAGTTGGCGGGGAAACCCCAAATTCAACATGTGTTCAAATGACATAACTAACAAGCAACCAAGTAAAATTTCCCAGTAAAGAAACTTCCTTAGTATTCACTGCGACCCCTGAAAAAGAGACCTTTTTCTATGCTTTTTGAAAATTGGTGTTTTTTTCAGTAAGGTAAATAGTATAAACCTTTACTGTAAGTTATAGGAGTCATTGGAAGCTCTAAGTGAAGTGAATGTACAACAAAAAGCATACAATATTACAAGTTTCTATACCTCTGTTGAGACACTAAAAACTTGTTATAGTGTGGCCTCTTGGAAAGAGAAGGGGGATGCTCAGCATCACTGGTCATAAAAGAAATGCAAATCAAAACCAAAATCACATTTAGATCCCACTCACTCCAGTCAGAATGGCCATTATGAAAAAAACAAATAATAACAGATGCTGGGGTGGATAAGCCTAAATGAGAACCCTACTACACTGATGGTAGGAATGTAAGCTGGTTTAACCACTCTGGAAGGCAGCTTGGAGGTTCCTCAAAAGACTAAATGTAGAACTCCCGTAAGATCCCACTCCTCACAGTTATCCAAATGATCTCAAACTTGGGCACAATAAGCTACCAGCACAACTATGTTCATTGCAGCATTGTTTACCATAGCTAAGATATGGAGCCAATCTAGTTGCCCCTCAATAGATGAATGGATCAAGAAAATATGGTATATTTACGGAATGGAATTTTATGCTTCTATCAGAAAGAATGGCCTTGTCCCTTTTGTAAGAAAATGAAAAGACTTGGAAGAAATCTTATTAAGTTAATCAAGCCAGTCCCAAAGAAACATGAGCCCTATGATTTCCCTCACTTGCAATAATTAGCATTAGCCTATTACTCCTGAAAGTGGATCCTAATAGCGAAGGAGTTATGAATATATACATGACCATACGAAATGATGCTAACTGAAATGAATGCTAATACATAGAAACGGCAGGTCTTTTTTTGTTTAGTTGCTAAGTTTGATGTAACCAATATAATGCAGATAGTACATTTTTCTTAGTTTATGTTATTTTTCTTCTCATATTGGTTTTATACATGGCAATTCCCATCTGTGATTCTGGTACCCTGCATTCTGTGTATTCATTTATCTCATTGGGGGAAGGGAAGGGAAATAACAAAATGCTGAAAGAAGTTTAAATGGTGATGCATTGCAACAATGATATTCACAGGACACTATGGCGGAAATTAACTTTACAACGGGGGGGGGGATTGGAGGGAAGGGACAGAGGGAGATAAACACTGGAGTGGGTAACAATGTTCAATGAGAAATGTAACTTACTCATGTAAATCTAACCCCTCTATACAGCATCTTTATAATAAAATAGCTTTTTAAAAATATAAAAATTAATTTTTTTTTCATAAAATCTCAAGCTGATACCAACGGAACTTCTGAGTTTGTGTCAAAGATTTTTTCAGGACTTTCAAGAAGCTAGTACTAAGTACATATAACTACAATTAAGAGATGAGAAAAGTAGCGCTTTTTACTTTGTTAGATGAATAAAGGAAAATTTGTTTTTGTTTCTGTTAACATAGAATATGTGTTTGTTATCTGCGCTGTTCCCAAGTCAGACAAATCTCTTGTCCTTAACTTTCTTTGGTATGTATAACTTGGACATGTAATCTGAGATATAAGTAGTATTCTTTGTTCAATTTGGAGGTACTCCTCCCTGGTCAAGAAGTTAGACTGGAAGACCCTTCACACTTGCTGTTGTTTCTCTTGCACAGCTTACTGAGGAACTTAGGAGTTTGAGAAAATGACTGTAATTAAGGGCCTCTTACTAATAATAATTATTGGTAGAATCTGAAAACATATTTGGGTAATAAATAGACTAGAAAAAGGTTGTTTACTATTTTATATCACTAAGTATAGAAGCCAGACTTACCCTAAGGACCTAGAAGAAGCAAAATGGCTTATAGAGCTCAGATAATTTCTTTCCACAGAAGATGACAGCAGCAGAAGATATACAGGTCCACAAGTGGCACAAGGAAGTGAGAGTTTGATTTCTCCTTAAATCTTAGGGTCGAATGCTCAATGAGGAACCCTATGGACTGATGACAACTAAAGGACATAACATTTCCTGTGTTGTTCCATCTTAGGAAGCTGTCACTAGTCTCCCATCACACTGTAGGTGCCACGCCTGACTGGTGACCTTGGCTCTGTCCTGAGAAGCTCCAGCAAGGCTCTGTAATGTTCACTGGAGAGTCAGGATCACACTCTAACAGGACATATAGGAATGTGGTAATAAGGCCTGAGTCAGGGTTTTGTCAGATCTAGATGATTTGTAACAGTCACTACTGTCTTCTGGCTAAGAATGTGGATATATTATCAGGGTCCTGCACATAAATTTATCACAAGTGTTAGTTTGCACCATTTCCTTATGAAAGACAACAAAAGGTCATTAATGCCATCTGACATATTCTCATCAATATTTAGTAGGTTAAAAGCTTTATAAAATCAAGTTCACCATGAGGAAAAAACCCCGACAAAAACCAAAACTGTTTTTCTGTCCATATCATATGTGAAAAAGTATTAAAAGTTAATAAAGCTGGGAAAGTTAAATGGATTTCTTTTTTTACTATGGTTGCAACTGTCTTTTACATTTCAACTACTTAACAAAAAGAATGTTGGCCAATCACGGCCAGTGGTTCACACTTGTAATTCTAGCTGAAATCTGAGGAAAGTGGATTATAGTTAGACCAGGTTAGAAAAATCTGTGAAATTTTGATCTCCAATTAACCATTCAAGAAGTGAAGGTTGGTTCAAGTCGTAGACAGCTACCCTTGAGTTAAAAAACTACAGGTCAGCTCCCTGAGTTCAAGCTCCATTATTCACACAAACACACACACACACACACACACACACACACACACACACACACACAAACACACAGTTACCCTTGAATAAAAAGCTAAAAGTCAACTCCCTGATTTCAAGCCCAAGTATTTACACACACACAAACACACACACACACACGCACACACACACACACAAACACACACAAACACATTTTATCTCAAAAATAGCCAGTGACCAGGAAACAGAAACAAGATGATATTTTTCTTTGTTTTCTTTCATTTTTGTCATGTTTCTTCATTTATCTCTCTTTGAGAAGTTAAAGGGGTCATATTAAAAGAGAGACAAATGATGAACATGTGCAACAGTGGTATTCAATTGGTACTATATTGAAAATGACCTATGCAACTTATTTGTGGGGAAGGACGGGAAAACTAAGAGATGAAGGGAAAGGGTAACATTGTCCAGAAAGAAATGCACTCAGGAAAGTAGAGCTGTTGCTCAATACGAGTGCCATTCTTCAGCAAAAGAGCTCAAAGACAGTGCTCAGGCCCTTGGTTCAATGCACTCAGGAAAGTAGAACTGTGGCTCAATATGAATGCCATTCTTCAGCAAAAGAGCTCAAAGACAGTGCTCAGGCCCTTGGTTCAAGCCTGATTACTGACTGAAACAAAAACAACTACGAAATAAATGTAGTCATTACCACACATATGTAACTATCCCCTCTAAAGCAAAATAATGATGATGATAATAATAATAATGATAATGATAATAATGATAATAATAATAATAATAATAATAAGAAGAAGAAGAAGAAGAAGAAGAAGAAGATGTAGAAGGAGGAGGAGGAGGAGGAGGAGGAGGAGGAGGAGGAGGAGGAAGTTAATAAAACCAAACCAGTGAGAGAGAAAAATTGAGAGAGCAAGGGAAGGGGTGACATTTCAAAAAAGAAATATATCCATACCTCACTTATATGACTATAAACTCTGTGTAACTCATCTTTTTAATAATAATGCAAAAGAAAAAAACAGAAATATAGTGCTGGAGGTATAAGTCAAATGGAAGATCCGACTAATATATATGTGATACCAAGTTCAAAACCCATTATCAATTTCCCCTTCAAAAATGGCTCTTCTCATCATGTGTGCTTTCCCTAGCTTATGAACAGGGGCGAAAACAGTTAAAGAGCGAGAAAAGTAAGCTTTCAGGAACAGAACTGTGCTTTTAATTAGCAGTACTTGCTAGAACATGTGTTGACTAGAACAGATGATGACTCCATGTTTTCTGAAATAAACAGATCTAGTTGAACTTGAATACAGGCTCCACTGTATACGAGATAGGGACTCAAAATTAACTAAACTCTCTGGAGCTCAAAGTCTTCATAGTTAAACTGAGCATAACAATACATATCTCACATTATGAGATCTGGATATCATCAAACCTGGAGTGGGTTTTATCTTAAGTGTGTGTGTAACACTCAAACACTGCTGGAAGGAGTATAAACTGGAATGATGTTTACTGTATTACTTAACAGTTACAGCAACTATACAGCTCATGCCTGTTATCTTACAAAAGAGGCAGAGAAAAGAGGATCAAGGTTCTAAACCGGAACAGGAACATGGATCAGACTCATCTCCATTGACCTCTAAAGAAGCTTGAGGTGGAGTTTGGTTCAAGTTGTAGAGTGCTAGACTTGAGCAAAAATCTCAGGAACAATGTCCAGGCCCTGAGTTCAAACCCTAGGACCAGCACAAGCACAAGCACACACACACACACACACACACACACACACACACACACACACACAGGCACACACACACGCGCGCGCGCACGCGCGCACGCACTCACACACACAACACAAACACATACACAAACACACACAATTTTGTATGTTCCTATCACCCCACTTAACAATACTTTCCCACTTCCAAGCTCACCAGTTGTTGTTGTTTTGTTTTAAAAGGGACTTGCTGTGTAGCTCAGGCTGCTCTTAAGCTTACAATCCTCCTGGGTGCTGTGATTACAGGCATGTCTACCATAATTAGCTTCACTCAGTAACTCTATCTATAACATTTTTTGGAAGAAATTCATTCATACTCATGAAGATATGTGACTTAAAGGTGTTCATATTAATATTCTACTGTACAAAATGTAAATAATATAGTTGGACATGGTACTATACTACCACATGATAATGCCAGACAGAATTAGGAGTTGAGGAAAGCCAGATATAGACTGCAGAACCTTGTCTCCAAGGAAAGCAAACCTATAAATATAAATCTAATATGAGACGTACAATATGTTAAATTTATATGATGGAAAAATTGATTATTATTAATGGAAATAAAATCTTGGCAGAAATTTTAAATACATACAAATGTATATATATTTAAATTTTGAGAAATAAAATTTAAAGTGGTATTATCTGCATTTTTCAGTCTGTCACTTACCTAGTTACTGACACATTAATTTCTGTTTACTCTTCACAAAACACTGTTCTCTCACATAAGTACAAAAAACTGCAAAACAAAAAGTACAAAAAAGCGCATTATCATAAATGCAAATGTAGTTTATTCCCTACCATAATAATTTGGAGAAAACATGCATTTAAGTTAATGGCACTGAATACTGCTCAAGAAGGGGAGGCAAAGAGAATGTAGATTTTATGTGTGTGTGTGTGTGTGTGTGTGTGTGTGTGTGTGTGTGTGTGTGTGTGAGTGAGTTCCATGAGTAAATAATGGAGTCAGAAGTAGACCTAATATTCCTGTTTAGTCTTTTTGCACAAAGCTGACACTCTACCATGAGAGCCACATCTCCACTTCTGGATTTTGTTTTCTCAATTGTAGAAATATCTCAGATTTTTCTGCATAGGCTGCTTTAAACCAGGATCCTCTGATTTTTCCTCTAAAGTAGCCAGGTTTTAAAATATGAGCCATAGGTCGACAGCAACTACATTAATATTGTTGCATGCTTGAATGAATTTTAGAGTAAGACATAGATGTTATTTTTGAGAATGTAGGAAAATAGTAATTACTATTTTAGAGATTTTAAATCATACAAAGCTGAGAATAGAATTTAGCAGATAATAGAATGGAATAAATCAAAATTACCTATGACAGTTTTCAGTCTGTGCACAGAAATGATTGCATTGTTGGAGCCCAAGGCCATCAGATAGCTGAGCTCCAGCTGGCTGCTATACTCATGAGGCCAACTAGTGCTAGTCACAAGAATGTGATGTTGTTGGATGGCAGGGATCAGCTTCAAGTTCAGAACCTGAAATATTTCTATTGATCTAGAAGTGGAAACACACCAGGACAGAATGTGATTAAAATGCTGAATGCAAAATCCATTGAGTCCAAGGAAGACAGAATAACTCTTTCTATATCAGAAAGAGTCTTCTCTCACCAAGAATCCTGAGCTGAATATGGTGGTCAATGTTTGTAATCTCTGAACTTGAGAGGATGATTTAGAAGTTAGCTTGAGACCAGCCTATGTTTTAGGCCAACAGAAGGACACATAGTAAAATGCTATCTTAAAACAACAACAACAACAACAACAAAAGTCCCAATAACTGGGAATGTGGTTAGTGGTAGAGTGCTGGCCTCGCATGCATGAAGCACTTGATTTGATTCCTCAGTATGACATAAGCAGAAAAATTGGAACTGGTACTGTGGCTCAATTGGTAGAGTGCTAGTCTGGATCAAAGAAGCTCAGTGAGAGGGCCCAGGCCCTAATTTCAAGCCCCACCGCTGGCAAAATTAAACAACAACAACAACCAAATGCAAAATGCTGTTTGTTGAAATAAATATGTTGAAGAATTGTTGATGCTCACTAGAAAATTTTGCCGTAGCCATTCATGATGAACTTTGTTAGGAAAAAGTAAAATAAATTAATGAAATATTATCTGGCATTAGACAGGACATAGTGAGATCTAAAAATGATTGCTGCCTATGGTAACTTGACACAACTAACATTACAGATACACTTTCTAGATTGTAATTTTTTAAGGATACAATTGTGCTTTTTTTTTTCTTTTTCAAAATAATTTTACTGCCGGGGGCCAGTGGCTCACACCTGCAATTCTAGCTACTAAAGGGTCTGAGAACTGAGAGTCTCTGTTCAAAGCCAGTCCAGATAGGAAAGTCTGTGAGTCCCTTATCTCCAATTAAAGGTTCAGAAAATGTGAAGTGGCACTGTTGATCAAGTGGTAGAATGCTAGACTTGAGCTGAAGAGCTGAGGGACAATGCCCAGACCCAGAGTTCAAACACCACAAATGACAAAATATAATAATAGTAATAACATTAATTTTATAGTTACTATTAAGGTGTTATATATAAAGGCTACCATTTCATAAGTTTGTTTCTTTGCTCAAAGAACACTTATGTATCTTCATTGCCAACCACCAGGATTTGGCCATCTGCTTTCCAGCTGATCTCTGGGTGTAGAGGGAATGTGTAATACAAAGCAATACAAACCAGTTCTGACTATAAATAATTTTTCTCTGCATATCGTAAAAATCAATGATATAACATTAAATAAAAAATCCCTAAGTTTAAAACATTCTTCTAGACAAGTTAAAGAAATCCTGAGAACAAGTATTTTAAGAATAATTTCAGAGAGCTAAATCTCTGGGCCTAGGTTCTGTCTCTGAAATTTGTTACTCAAGGCGAGTGCTTGCACTTTGAGCCACAGTGAAGCTTCCACTTATCTCGTGGTTAATTGAACAGAAAAATCTCACCAACTTTCCTCTTCAACTTGGCTTTGAACTAGGATCTAGAGATCTCAGCCCTCTGAGTAGCTAGGATTATAAGCATGAACCCCTGGCAACTGGCTAGAATAATTGCTTACCTGACAGAGAAGCCAGTTAATATTAATTGTCAATCATGTTTAACTTTGTAAAATAAACTTTACTGGAATGCCTTACAGTAGAAATAAGGAATAAAATGTGTGTGTGTTACAAAGTTCTTACTAAAAGCTACATATTTTACTTGTTTTTATTTTCTTTCAAAATTGTGTGTTTTCCAGAATCATACCTTATCTTTCCTTGCTGTTACATGCCCACAGCTTCTTCAACTATCATTTCTTTGTGTAAAGAGCTTGCACATATCTATTTTCAGTCCAAATTCCTTGTATGCATCTATCATCCACATATTCAACTGCCATAAAAACTTGTGAAACAATAGTCACCTCTTTCCATTACTGGATACTAATGTGTAAGTAAAATTTAGGAAAACAAAGAATAACATCAATAAATATAACTAGATTTTAATAGTAATGTTAAACATAAATTCAATGTTGATTAATTTCTGAGCAATTTAATAAAAACCTCAAGGAAAAGAAATCAACTATTTTGAGTGCTGATATTGTGGTTTAAACTCAGGATCTTACCTTCTCACTTAAGCTTTTTCCCTAATGAGTGGTGTTCTATACATGAACTGCAGCTCCCCTTCCAACTTTATTTTGGGGATTATATAGAGATAACAATCTCATGGAATAAAAAATCAGTTGTGTCCCTATCTTGGGGTTCATTTCAATTAACATCATCTTATATGGTCATATGGTACCATGTACTAGTTACTACAAGTAAAGGAAACTAGGGGACCTATGTTTATTTGGGCCTGGCATATTTCACTTAATATAATGTTTTTCACATCTTTCCATTTCCTTCCAAATGGGCGATGTCATTTTTCTGACAGAGGCATAGAATTCCATTAAATATATATATATACACACACCCAAATATATATACATATATATACACACACATATATATACATAAATATACATATATATCACATTTTCTCTTTTTTTATTGGGAAAATACCATACAGAGGGTGTACAATTACATGGGCAATGTAATGAGTACATTTCTTATCAAGAATTGCCTTCTCCTTTGTTTCCCCCTCCCATCCCTTTCCATCTCCCCCCACCCCGTGTCTCCCCACCCCAAGCTAAAGTAGTAAAGTTATTTTCGACATAATGTCTTGAACATCTCATTGTTGCAATGGGTCCACCTATATCCCTATTTAAGCAATTTGGTTTGCCCTTCCCCTCCACAAATTCTACCATCATCAAATATAGTGAAAACAGGGGTTATACCATGGGGGAAGGCCATACAAAGCAACAAAAAAAATCTTCTTATAAATATGTTAGAAAAAAGCAAAAGAAAAAAAGACGTTTGAAGCCTTATCTTGGGGTTCATTTCGCCTCTCATCAACTTATCTGACCTTTTCTACTTGTCTCAGACATATACTAGTTATTCCAAATAAGGGAAACCATGGGACGTATGTTTCTTTGGGCCTGGCTTATTTCACTTAATATAATTTTTCCAGGTCTTTCCATTTCATAAAAAATGGAGCTATGTCATTCTTTCTGATGAGGCATAGGATTCCATTGTGTATATATACCACATTTTCTTGATCAGTTCATCTACTGAGGGGCCCCTGGGTTGGTTCCATATATGAGCTATGTTAAATAATGTTGCAATAAACATCGTTGTGCTGGTAGCTTAGTATGGTTTTGTTTGTGATCATTTGGTAAATGCCCCAAAGTGGGATTGCTGGGTCATAGGAGATCTAAGTGGAGTCTTGGAAAAAGTTATATTACATGAAGTAATCCACACCCAAAGAAACATAGGTCCTATGGTTTTCTTATTTGCAAAAACTAGTGTATGCCTGGGACAAGGATAATAGTTCAAAAGCTATGTATATATGACCAGATAAGATGATGTGAAGTGAAATGAACCCCAAGATAGGGGTTTATAATCACCCATGTAATTTTTTTTTGTTTCTTTGTGTGTTCCTCCCCCACAGTATAATCCCTGTTTTCACTGTATTTGATGTCGGTGCCCCGCATTTTGTATACACATTTCTCTAGCTTGGGGAGGAGAAGGGAAAAAACAAAATGTGTAAATAGGAATAAAAGCGGACCCATTGTAACAATGAGATGCATAAGAGACTATGTTGAGAAAAGATGTTTACAATGTAGGCAGGGAAGCGGGGAAGAGGGGAGAGGCGTATTGAAATTGTAGAGGTGGGAGGGAAGGGTGGTAGGGGACAAACAGTAGAGGAGGTAACAATGCTTGATAGAAAATGCGCTCATTACATTGCTCAAGTAACTATAACCCCTCTATACAGTAGTTTTACAATAATATAACCTCTTAAAAAAAAAAAGGTGTCAGAATGACATTGCCCCATTTGTTAGGAAATGGAAAAACTTGGAAAAAATTATATTAAGTGAAGTAAGCCAGGCCCAAAGAAACATAGGTCCCATGGTTTCCCTTATTTGCAATATCTAGTATATGTATGAGTCAAGCGGAAAAGGTCAGATAATGTGATGTCAGGAAAATGAACCCTTAGATATATATTTTAATGTTTTTTTTCTTTCATGCATGTGTTTCTAACGCATTTATAAGATTATCTCTTTGTTGCTTTGTATGTCCCTCCTCCACAGTATAACCCCTGCTTTCACTATATTTGATGTCAGTATAACTTGTGGAGGAGATGGGGAAAAACCAGTTGTTTAAGGATACAGGTGGACCTGTTGCAACAATGAGAAGTACAAGTTGTCATGTCCAAAACGAGCTTTACAACGTCGGTGCGGGGGGGGGGGGGGATGGGGGGGAAGGAGAAGGATTGGGATTGGGGGGGAGGGGGGAGGCTGGGAAGGATGTGAAGGGTAAACCAAAGGAGGAGGCTGCAATGCTTGGTAAGAAATGTACGCATTATCCTGCCCATGTAATTGTCACCCCTCTGTACAGTATGTTCACAAATAAAAAAAATAAAATTTAAAAAAAAAAGAAGGCATCATGTACACCAAGTATAGTAGTCTAATTCTGTAATCCCAGCTGATTGGGAAGAAGAAATGACAAGGATCATGGTCTGAGGCTAGGCCGCAGATATAATTGCCAAGACAGCCATTTCCCATCTCAACAAATGAGCTAGCCATCGTGATTCACATCTGAAATCCTAGCTACTTATGTGGGAGGCATAGGTAACAAAGTCTCAGTCAATCTAAGACCACACCTGTGCAAAAAGTTCAAGACTTCAAGCAAATAATATGGACTAGAAGTATGGCAAAAGAGGTTGAGTTGCTTGATGCTATACAAGCAACGTCCTGTCTAACAAGCAGAGAACTCCTGGATAGAACCCTAGTAATACTCCTCTCTTCCAGCAAAAAGCCTAAATAAGTTTGTCCTATTTGATCATCTATTTTCAAGGCCACTGACATCAGAGATGGTGATATTTTCTTTAAAATTAGGTATTCAAAAGAGACAAAGTTATTTAGGCTTTGAAAGAATTGAAAAGGAAGGAAAAATGCATGTGATTTTTGTTAACTCCAAATTCTTGAAAACATAAAATGCATATATCCATGTATGTATGTATATACATGTATGTAAATATATGTCCAAGTAGTTCATCTCTTTTCTGTGTAGCAAATGGTACAAATGAATCTGCACAATCACTACTCAGAGGCATGAATAGACAAAGAGAAGGAGCGAAGAACTCATATTCAGGAATCTATGGCTAGCCAATAACCCTGAAAATCTTTTACATCATTTTGCATGGATCAGTTACTGCAGTACAAGCACAGTAAGGCGACAATGGGATACCAGGCAGAAGAAATGAGAGAAATGAGAGATGAGAGATACAAATGGTTCAATATTCTTTCTGATGGGTAAGTAGAATTTCCAGTGTGTGTGTGTGTGTGTGTGTGTGTGTGTGTGTGTGTGTGTGTGTGTGTGTATTACATTTTCTTCATTCATTTCTCACTTGAGGGGTATCTGGGCTGATTCAGTAAGCATGGTTGTGCTGAAACTTTAACTATATCCTGGTTTGTAAACTTTCAGGTAAATGCCTAAGAGTAGAGCTGATGGATAATAAGGAAGTGGGTAGTCAAGAGAGAGGTGAAGGGAGAAAAGGTAGAATGAACAAGAGGAATTGAAGGAAGTGCAGAGAGGAATCCAGTAAATTTCCTAAAAGACTAATAAAAGTGAAGAAAGATATTCATAGAGGAGGGATGGATGAAAATATTGAAAGGGTTGGCATTGATCAAAGTATACTGTACGCATTAACTGCCTTGTTTAATGATAACTCAAAATAATGATTAAAAATCATGTCCCTAAAATGTTATGCAATTAGAAGCAAAGCATGAGAATGTGCTCAAATCATCTCTAGGGTCTATAAATCTTTTTTCGTTAGGGTGAGTATTAGAACAACAGTAATGTTGCCTATCATCTGAAGAAAATGTAATGATTTCCAACTATTTAAAATAATCATTTTAGGAGATATGGCTCAAGTGGCATTGGCTACCTCGTGACCAAAGCTCTCAGATATTGAATTCAAGTCTTGATCTTGAACATAAGTAAAAACAATCAATAAAAGTCAAGCACTTTGCTGGGCACTGGTAGCTCATGCCTTTAATTCTAACTTTAATCAGAAGGCAGAGATCTGGGGATCTCAGTTCAGTATCAGCTTGGATAGTAAAGTCTGTGCCATTCTTGTCTCCAATTCAATGCCGAAGAAAGCTGGAAGTGGATTCGTGGCTTGTAGCCTACAGCATAAAGCTCAGGAACAGAACCCAAGCTTTGAGTTAAAGCCTTAGAATAGTGCGTATATATACAAAAATGAAGTAAGTCACTCAAGTTCTCAACCTTCCATTTCCCTAATCTTAACTTTAATCCTGGTCAGAACCCTAAGAGTAACCTTGATGATAATAGTAACCCAATCCTAAAATTAATGGAAATTACTCGAGTTTAGATACATCCTTACAGATACCCATTGTCTTTGAAATGATTTGCAATTTGCTCCAAATCCTACAGATTCTCTAACTTGGACTCTGAAATCTATCTTGTTCCCTATTAGGAATCATTAACCTCAAATCCTCATATCATGAAAAATACCATAGTTTCCATTGATCTTAACTTTTACTGAACTCCTGTATGTCCAAAAAGAAGCTGCGAGTTTACTTAAAATCTACTCTACTTCCAAACCTTAACTATATATCTAAACCTTACTAGAAACCTAACTCTAAATTTAACCCTATTGAAACCTGAATAGGAAAATTAGGGAAACTCTGTAATTTTTGTTAAATTTCGCACTTAGTTTACTTGAAAGTGTTAGCAGAAACTCAGTTTTACCTTAAAGCTTACCATTCCCTAACCCTAATCCTAAACTGAATTAGGAAAGTAAACCTAAACCTAGAACTAATGGCCTTTGGAGTCTAAAAACCACACAAATACATTAGTTTTTATTCATCCTAACTTCAATTCAATTCATCTTTCTAAAAATAGTTTGTCATTTCACTCATTATCTTGTCTTTATTGTAACCCTCACCCTAATCATACTCTAATCTTAATATTATTAGCAGTTTTCTATTTCACATTCATCCTAATTATAACTCTACATGTTATTCGAAGATTTACTTTGTTTGACCCTAAATTTTCCATTTCCCTAATGCTTACACTAAGCCTAGCTGGAACTAAATCCTTTCACCCTAATGATAATCCAATTCTAATGTTGAAGAAAAATACTCTAGTTTTTAATCATCCTAATGAATACTCCAGTTTTCACTCTGGAAATGAGTTTCAGTTTGCCCTAATTCCCACAAATTTTCTGTCTCTACCTCGAAAATTATCTTGTTCCCCAACATGAGCCATTATATTACTTGTCCTCACATTCTCTTACCAGAATAAATACTGTAGTTTCCATTGATTCTGCCTTTTCCTGAACCACTGTATCTGAAAACAGTTTTAGATTTACTTACCATCTAGTCCATTACTTAACGTTAACTCTCAACCTAAACTTGGCTGGAAAACTCTCATTAACCACTACAAGAATGATCACTGAGAAATATATATAATAATAATGTTATAGTTACTATTCAACCTCATATATTTGCTTCTACTTGTTAGTGAACACAATTTTATACTAAAAGCTTTCTTATTCGTAACAGTAAATGTAATCAGAAGAAAATACTGACCCTAATCTTAATGCGAATTATATAATAATACTAACACTAACACAAGTACACTAGTTTTCACTCATCCTTCCAAACATAGGTTTCAATTTTTCCAATATCTTAGTCATTTTCTAACCCTAAACTTAATCTTTCTTAACTGGAACATTGAGAATAACCATCAGCCTAATTGTAAGTAGATTCTAATATTAATAGCAATACTCTAGTTTACATTCATTCTAATTCTTACCAGGCTTATATTAAAATTTACCTTCATTTTGACCCTCATTGTTTTTCCTCCTTCACTCTAAGCCTAACCATGGCTGGAATCCTAACCATAACCTTGACACTAATCGTATCCCAATTCTAAAATGTATGAAAAATGCTCGTTTTGTGCAATCCTAACTGAAATTCCACTGGTAATTCTTGAAATAAATTGCAGGTTTTCTGTAAACCCTAAAGATTTTTCACTCTTAATTCTGAATGTATTTTGTTCCATAACAGGAATCATTATACCCATTGATCTCAAATCCTGATTTTATGAAATACATTGTACTTCCATTATCCCAGCTTTTCCTGAATTCCTAGAATTCCTAAAAAAAAGTTTCAGCTTTACTTAATATTTAACATTTCTTTTTTTTTTCTTTTTGTCGGTCGTGGGGCTTGCACTCTGGGCCAGGGCATGATCCCTGAGTTCTTTAGCTCAAGGTGTGCGTTTTACCAATTGAGCCACAGCACCGCTTTTGTGTTTTATGGTGGTTAATTTGAGATAAAAGTCTCATGGACTTTCCTGCCTGGGCTACCTTTGAACTGCGATCCTCAGAAAACAGCTCCCTGAGTAGCTAGGATAATAGGCGCGAGCCACTAGTTCAACCCATTTCTTTATTCTATCCTCAACTCTGGTTAACCAGAAACCTACTCCAAATCACATTCGGATTTAACACCAAATGGTTAATGTAAGGAAAATTGCCTAGATTCTATTCAATCACACATTTTTTTGGCTTCTACTTCTTATTGGAAAACTAAAATTTACCTTAAAGCTAATCCTTCCCTAACCCTAACTGGAACAAAAATGTATCTCACACTTTAAACCAAATTATATCTGAATGTTTAAAGTAACACATACTGGTTTTCATTCATTCTTGCCATTCATTCTTCTTAAAATATGTGGCAGTTTTACACAATATCTTACATGTTTTTCTCCTCCTAACCCCGCTCTAACTGGCACACCTTGCCTAATCCTAAACCTACGTATAACCAAATCATCATGTTAATAGCAAGCCACTTTTTTCATATTTATCCTAACTCTTGCTCAGCGTGTAGGTCTAAATTTTACTTGCATTTTGAACATAAATTTTTAAGTGTTTTTCTATTTCCTGTCAGGTTTCATTTTTCATTATTTTTTAAAAATTTTATTTTGTTGAAAAGATGCTTTAAAGAGGGATTAGTTACATGTGTAAGGTAAGGAGTACGTTTCTTGTTGAGCATTGTTACCCACTTCTTTCTTGTTCTCCTACTATCCCGTCCCTTCCCACTTCTCATACGCCTCCCTCCCCATGGTGTAAACTTCATTTTCAACATAGTGTTTTGTGAGTATCATTGTTGCAATGGATCATCCTCCATTTTCAACATAGTGTTTTGTGAGTATCATTGTTGCAATGGGTCATCCTGTGATGAACCTAAATTTTCTATTTCTCTAATCCTAATTCTAATTCTGTCTGGGATCCTATCCCTAACCATAATAATAATGATATATCAAAAGTTAACAAAAATATTTAGGTTTTTATTCATTCTAGTAATTCACTGTACATCTTGAATTAATTTGCAGTTTAGCTTAAATGTTCCAAATTAGTTTATATGCGCATATATAAAGATGTAATTCATGTGAAAAACAGAAGATCTTTGGAGGAAGGAGTAATGAGAAGGAAATAGAGGGAGTATAATCAAATACATTAAATATATTATGGAATTGTCACTTCTGACAATTAATATCTATTAACAAAATAACTAAAAATTAATAAAGAACACACTGCCTTCTGGTGTTCATTAAGAGAGCCATGATCTGTCTTCTGAAAAAAAAAAAAACTCGTCTTAGATAAACTTTGTCCGTGCATAATTTATATTGTTTGCCAATTATTTAACTTGATGAATAAAAATTTTTTGAATAAGATTCCATGACAAAAAATATAAAACAGTTACTTAGCAATTTTTTGAGAAAAAGTTATTGTCATGAGTTTTAAGAAACGGAATTGCTATTTTCCTACAAAGTAATTAATTAGGTTTACTAATCTAGTATTTGTAGTAAGTTTAGAGAACATAATTGGCATGAAAACAACTAACTGTACATCTTGTTTCTTGAATGAGTGATATTTTAAACATTGTCTTTTATTCAAATAAATACTTAGGTTTACATTTCAAAATAAGTGCAATTTTATCTGCTTTCAGAACAAGTACTTACCCTGCAATTAAATGTACTAGTGTATTCAGGTATTTAGAAGCTAAATTTTCTATATTTTATACGTAGCTCTACATATTCAGAATGACAATTTTTTTATTCATAAATGTCTAACGTCAGATTTTTGCTTCATCAATATAAATTGTCTCATGTGGTTGCAGTGAAGGCTCCAGTAACCAGAATAGTCAAAACCATTTCCTGAATTTTAAATTTTAAATCAAATCATTTTTAAGCTTTGATAATATCATTTATTGTCTCTTCAGAGCAATTAAACTAAAACAAATACTACTTTTTAAACATTTCACTCACATTGTAAAGAATATTAACATAGGTCAAAAAGAGACTAATTATTTCAGACTCATCATATTTGGTGATCTTAGTGTGAAGAATGCAGAGAGTAGAAGGTCCTTATACTCAATATATAGTATTGGTTAAATTAAATTATATATCTGGATTTCTAATTTAGAGGTTAATTACATGGAAACAAGAAAACAATAAAAATATTACTTTGGGATCAACAGAAAAAGATATTTGTGCATGTACCACAGTTGCTTTATTAGTTTGTAGGTGAACACTGGACTTCGATTTATATCTTGGCTGTTGTTGTGAATAATGTGAATAACAATGAACTACAGATATATTTAAGAGTTACCCAGAGAGAAATGATCACATGATTCGTGGGTCAGATGATATTTCAACTTTGGATATCTTTAGAAAACTGCATACTACTTTCTACAATGAGAACACTAACCTGTATTTTGACCAACAGTGTAGAAAATTTCCTTTTCTCCCCAGTGTCGCCAGCCAACATTATTACCTTTTGAGTTTGTTTAAAGGACAGATTTTTACTGTGTGCAGTACCCAAGACTGGCCTTAGACTCAAATCCTTTTACTCCAACCTCCAATCACTTGGAATTACCAGGCTTTACCACCATACCTGGTTCCTTGGATATTTTTGATAAGAGATATAACAGTTAAGAAGTAATATCATAGTGATTTTGAATTGCATTTCTCTAATGACTTCTGCTCACAAAGCATTAACCCAGCATAGAAGTTGTATTAGAAACAAATTTGTAAAGCCACAGGCGATTTTCACGGCTTTTTGGAAAACATGTTTATTCAGAACATTTGCCCATTTTTAATCAAGTTTCTTGTTAATCTCATCTTTAATCTCTCTATAGAAAATCAATAATTAATTCAAGGTAGTAGAAGGAAAAAAATTAAGCAGCTCCTAACATTTTTAATTTTTTTAATAACATGGTATTTTTTAAATCATTTTCTGTTAACGCTTGAGGCTATATTACTCAATTTAGTTAGACCTTTTACAAGGCTATATATATTTTATTTATTTTACTTTGTTCTTTCCAAAGCCTGAATGACTAATTTCACTTGGTTTCTTTCAGTCTCATGTAGTTCAGATTTCAAACTGAAGAATAAATGGAAGGAAGCAAACAAAAAATATAGTTCCCCTCATCTGATGATGCCTCTACAAGAATGAGGAAAGTATTCATCCTTCTAGGGACCTATGATAGAATATCAAAAAGACAATTTATTCTTCTAGGACTTCCTTATCTTTGCGATGTAACTTAAATGATGTAAAACACAACATACTGCTCAGGTACTTTTTTGTTTTATCAGTTTTGCACATTTTCATATGAATTTCACCTCAGTCTACAATTTCCTTCATCGTTCTGTCTCTGATATTTTTACACTATCACGACATAAGATAACCAGTTTGATTTACAGCATGAGAAGTTATATACCTGGCTTCCTTGGAAGCAGAGCATTGTCAATAGATATTACTTTTGGTTGCTCACACTACATGTAATGGTTTCTGTACTACTTATCACATTCTATTTAGTATTTAAAAAAGAATGCTGGCTAAACTCAAAGCTCATTCATAGGCTTATGTTAAGTGTTTCACAAGTTTTATTCTCTTAATTCTTTAGATAACATTTGCTATAATGCTAATGTTATTACCATTGTAGTGTTGGGAAAAATTGTAGTTAAAGACAGTAAGTGCACGGCCCAAAGGCACACACAGTGAGGAAGGAAATGAGTTAAAATTTCCAAAAGTCTTTCAGCAATACCAAAAAGGTGGGTAAAATCTCTCCATTCTCTTACAGTCTCAATTCAATTTTCATATTGTCCAAGAAATAATAGCATAGCAAATATTGCCCATGGTGATTGTTTTCTGTCACATTTTGTCTTCAACACAGACTGTGTTGGTGACATTGGGTTATCATGCACAGAGCTGAGCTTACAAATTGAGGTCAAAAGACAGTCAAATTTCTTCTGTCCCACAGTTCTAGTTTCTTTTTCAAAAAGTACTAAAACTTTTAAATATCATCACTTACTATCTTTTAACAATCCCCAAACGAATTAAATTGACATATAATCACTCCAAAAGGCTTTCAAATTAGATGATAAAACAGACCCCCATGAAGTAAATTTTCTTTTATTTTTAAAATTATTATAAAAGCCTTGTGCTGGCTGGTCACACCTATAATCCTATCTACTCTGAATATTTGCTCAGGAGACTGAGATCTGTGGATAACACTTAGGAGCCAATCAGGCCCTCCCCCCCCAAAAAAAAACTTCATGAAATTATTTTTAAAAATGTTTAATGAACTAGCAAAGAGCCAGGAATTTAGATGTAGCTTATATAGTAGCTCACCAATCTAGACGGGAAAGGCCTAGCAAGACCTTGAAACCCTGATTTTAAACTCTGAGCATGCCAATATACATGCATAGCATGTGTTCGCATGCATGTGCGTGTTTGCTTGCGTGCTGCCGCACTCTCTCTCTCTCTCTCTCTCTCTCTCTCTCACACACACACACACATTTATTCAAATTACCTTCATATCAGTGTTCTGCATTAATTTCTTTGTTAACGATATTACATGGGTAAAATAAAAGGAAATAAACTCTTCCATCTCAGAACAGTTTTATATGTTTTTTATTGTAAAAATACTGTGCAGAGGGGTCACATTTACATGAATAAGGAAACTAGTACGTTTCCTAACAAGCATTGTTACCTCCTCCTTTGTATTTCCCCTACCATCCCTTCCCTCCCACCTCCACAAGTACACTCCCCACCCCCTTCCTTCCTCCGCCTAAATTGTAAAGTTCATTTTTCAACATAGTGTCTTGTGCATCTCATTGTTACAATGGGTCAACCTGTATCCCTATTTGAGCATTTTTTCCCTTCCCCTCCCCAAATTAGAGAAGCATACATACAAGATGTAAGTGCACCAACTTCAAATACAGAGAAAACAGGGGTTATAGCGTGGGGAGAAACATACAAAGAAACAAAAAAAAAAATGACATCGCACATTATAAGTACGTTAGAAACAATAGCAAGAAACAAAAAAACACTTGTGTTCCTATCTTGGGGTTCAATTTCTTTAACATCATCTTATCTGGTTATATGCACATATCTTTTGAACTTTTCTGCTTATCCCAGACATACATTCATTATTGAAAATAAGGGAAATCATGGGACCTATGTTTCTTTGGAATTGGCTTACTTCACTCAATATTTTTTTTCCATTTCCTAACAAATTGGGCGATGTCATTCTTTCTGATGGAGGCATAGAATTCCATTGTGTATATATACCACATTTTCTTGATCCATTCATCTACTGAGGGACATCTGGGTTGGTTCCATATCTTAGCTATCGTAAATAATGTTGCAATAACCATCGTTGTGTTGGTAGTTTTAGTATGGTCTTGTTTATGATCGTTTGGGTAAATCCCCAAAAGTGGGATTACTGTGCCATAGGGGAGTTTTATGTGGAGTCTTCTGAGGAACCTCCATACTGCTTTCCAAAGTAGTTGAACAAGTTTGCACTCCCACCAAGTATGCAGTATGGTTCCTTTGTGGCCACATAACTTTCAGCATCTGTTGTTGTAAAAATATGGAATGCTCCAAGAATATGCATGACATCCTTGTACAGTGTACATGCTAATCTTCTCTGTATCAATCCAATGTTAGTGTATGTGATGCTAAATTGAGTACAGAACATTTTTTATATATAAATTATAATTTTATTGATTTTATTAAACTAGACAATTCAACAAAAAGCAAGTTCAAAAGAATAGTTGTGAAATTTTAGAATTATGTATTTCTTACATAAGCACACATTTAAGAATAAAATCAGGATAGACATGCCAAAAACAAAATAATTCCAGATATTTGTAGTTCAAGAGATGTGTAGGAGGAAGAATTCAATTATTCTATACCAGGCACCTGTCAAAATGAACATTGCAGCAACTGTTAAGTTTTGTTAAAAGTTTTAATGTTTTAAATATGCTTAATTTTGGAATTTTGCTTATATATGCCAAAAATAGGACTATTTGGAAAGTATAAAACTTTTCTGTAAAGTATTTAAGATTTATGGTAGCAGACATTAAGTACTAAGTATGTACATTTCAGAGTTTATGGAAACTTTATTAATGAGAAGTTTCAAAGTCTTTGTGTAAAGAAGCAGAGTGAAGAGATAAGACTTTAACTACACAGTTTCTGTTAAAACTTTAGGGATTCCTTACTTTATTTGTTAGCAAGGAATAAATGATGATATAAGCCATAATGTACACATGTATGTTACTATTCACACACATACATATACACATGTATACATGCACACACGGAGAAAGACACATAATTACAGCAAACACAAGTTTCATCAGTTGTTGAATATGACTTAAAGGGAATACTTGGAACAATATATGTTGAAGATGTATTGGGAAGAGTTCTTTTACCACTTAGGGAAGAGTTCATTTACCACTCCTCTTATCTCTTAAAACAGGTAGTTTTAGAGAGATTTGACTTACAAAATGCAGTACAAGTGATAGCAAGTCCCTTGGACACCTCAGTAAGTATAAGTCATATGGTGTCTTCCTGCTCTCAGGGAATGCTTACTCTTGTAGACACTCTCAACACCCAAAGTAGCAGGAGAATAGCCTGGTAAAGAGTAAAGTTATAAGGGTTTAAATGGCATCCTTACTTGAGCTCTTTTTCCAACAACCAGCATGAATTCCTAGGCAGATGAGTGAGTCCTCAGAAAACTGGACTCTACATATACATTTAACTAACCCATGTGAAAATTCATATGTGAGAAATGCTGACTGAGGTCTTGCTGATTTCCTGGCCAAGAAAATAAGAAAAAAAAAGAAAGTATTTTTAATGTTTTAAAGTTTGAGAATAATTTGTAACCTGTCAATAAATGTGTAAAACACAATTATACCAACTGACAAAAAAACGACGGCATTTCATTTATGTGCTCTTGGACTTGGCCAGTGATTTTAGATGTGTCTACACAAGTAGAATCAGCATAAATCAATTCAGCATTTCTTCATTTAAGATATAAGGATACTGGTTGACCTATGTAACAATGAAATATACAAGACACTCTACCAGAGGATGAGTGAAAGAGGGAGGTGGAGAGGTGTGAAGGGAAGGAATGGTAGGGGAAAAACAAAGGAGGGGGTAACAATGCTCAATAAGAAATGTACTCATTACCTTACTAATGTATATGTAACCCCTCTTTACAGTATTTATAATAAAAAATATGTTAAAAAGATACAAGGAAAACTTCTGTGCTTATATGAAATTGTATTTGTCACTCAATATAAGTAAGGTATTGGTTTTAGAACCACAGGCTTATTACTTTGGATACTCAAAAACTCTACATGAACACAGTATATTATTTACATTAGAATCTGCCCACAAGCTAGTGCAGTATAATTGCTATGAGAATTTTTACTACATTCTATATTTGTAATGAAAACTAAAAGTGTATGCACTATAAACAGATACAAATTTTTTTCAGATAAATTTTGTATGTAGTTTGTGGATGGAATTTGGAGAGCAATTTTGAAAAGCACAAATTTCATCAAAAAGACCAGTCTACAAATTGTAACAAGGAGTTAATACAGCATCATTGAATAGTATGGAACTACAAGGAGAACTACTTGAATTGAGACAATATCAAAAAATGTAACAACCGAAGTACTTTTTAGAAATGCAGCTGCTAGATTTATCATGTAGAGCTTTCATAACAGTTTGTGAAGCACAAATCAGAACCTCACTGAAGTGTAGATGGTTTTCCCTCAACTTTCTGTCATGATCAGTCACTATCAATCAACATATAGCTAATCTTGAATAATCCTCTAATAAAATGTTGATGGAGGGTCTGGAAGGTTGGCTCAGTGGTAGAATGCTTGCCTTGCATGCATGAGGCCCTGGGCTCGATTCCTAAGGACTACATAAGCAGAAAAGAGCCAGAAGTTGCACGGTGGCTCAAGTGGTAGAGCACTAGCCTTGAGCTAAAAAGGTGAGGGACAGTGCCAGGGCCCAGAGTTCAGCCCCCATGACCGACAAAAAAAAAAGTGACCAGGGACTAATACCTTGTTAGTCAAAATGTTGATGGAGTGTTTATATGCAGAAAACCTTGGAAGGCTAAGCTTTTCCATTTAGGACAGTCTGTATTCTATGATCCAGCCGAGAGAAAACTCGGTAAACATCCCTTTACAACCTTCTGAATAATTCTGATTCTGCCCACATCACTTATCTATCCATACCTGTGCCTGAGTGAAAGTATTTGAAAAGAATTTGTCATTTAAAATTTAAATTTAGGGTTCTGGGAAGATAGCGGAGGAGAAGCTGGAAGCTAAACAAGCTCTCACATAGAAAGCAGTTTTAGTGCTCCAGTGAAGAGTCCTAAGCCAGAGAATCACACCAAGTGTGCCACCACAGTACAGAGAGTTAGGCCAGAGAGGGAAAATCCAGGCAAGGAGACAAATCTGAGCACTTGCCAGCAGCCGTGGTTGCGACTGTGGCGGGGCGGTGGTGGCCGTAGCCTCCATACCTGTAACACAGAGAGTCTAGGACAAAGGCACAAGACACAGCAGGCAAGAGGATTCTACTCAACACCAGCAAGAAATGACAAGGACCAGACAACTTCATCCTTCAGATCCAAGGCCAGAGATGACCCAGGAACCAGACTCCTGTGTGAGTAGAAGCCTGACTTCCTCACTCCTTCTCAGGGAGCAGAGACGGGAACCCCTCCCTGCCCACTACCGGAGATTTCCCTCTTTGATACTGGCAAAAGCCTGGCTGTGCAGCTAGCTCCAACTCAGTCCTTGAGTGAAAACAAAAAGTCATTTAGCAGGTCACAGGAATCTAACCTGAACTGCCAGGCTCAGCTCCACCCAGGGAAAATTCACCCAGCCCGGTCCTGCACCAGCCCCAGGAGTGGCTTTCTTCACTGGGTAAACAGAGCCAGAGGCTGCCGCTCCCTACAACAGCCTATACAATCAATTCATATTCAGTAACAGTAAACCCTGAGAATGGCTCTTGGCTGGGCTCTGTGACTTTCTCAGATGCTAGCCGCTCAGAGCAAAGCTACTAGTTGCTGAAAGGCCTCAACTCTACCCAGAACCTAGCCGCATCACAGCATCTCCAAACTAGAAGAAACAGCCATCACCCTCTTTTGGGATACTCAAAGCAGATATCCCTCCCATTTAACTAGCCTGGGAGGAGGATGACAATATCCTGGGTAAAGCAAAGCATTTTTCTGCCTACTCAAACAAACTGACTTAAGAAAACAACCAAGTTACAGGAAAATAAAACACCACAAGCAGACCAGAGACTCCACAAACAGACTGGTTATGGACACAAGGGAGATACAGGATCTTCCCATCTCACCCCAAAAAAGCAAAGTATTCTTTTCGTACCTTTTATTAATTTTTTTTAATTGTGAAAAAAACTGTACAGAAAGGTTACAATTACATGGGCAAGATAATGAGTACATTTCTTACTAAGCATTGTAGCCACCTCCTTTGTTTTCCCTTCCCAGCCCTTCCAAGCCTCTCCCTCCCCCCCCACCAAATCCTCCCCCCACCCCCCCACCAAAGTTGTAAAGTTCGTTTTCGACATGAGAACAAATACTTCTCATTGTTGCAAAGGGTCCAAATGTATCCCTATTTAAACGACTTGTTTTCCCCTTCCCCTCCACAAATTATACCGAGATCAAATACAGTGAAAGCAGGGGTTATACTGTGGAGGAGGTTCATACAAAGCAACAAAGATATGATTTTCTACATACGTTAGAAACAAATGCATGAAAGAAAAAAAAATATATAAATATATATCTTAGGGTTTATTTTCCTAACATCACATTATCTGACCTTTTCTGCTTGACTCATACATATACTAACTATTGCAAATAAGGGAAATCAGGGGACCTATGTTTCTTTGAGCTTGGCTTACTTCACGTAATATAATTTTTTCCATGTCTTTCCATTTCCTAACAAATGGGGCAATGTCATTCTTTCTGATGGAGGCATAGAATTCCATTGTGTATATATACCACATTGTCTTGATTCATTCATCTACTGAGGGGCATTTGGGTTGGTTCCATATCTTAGCTATAGTAAATAATGCTGCAATAAACAAATTTGTGCTGGTAGCTTTACTGTGGTCTTGTTTGTGAACATTTGGGTAAATGCCCAAAAGTGGGATTGCTGGGTCATAGGGGAGCTCTATGTGGAGTCTTTTGTGGAACCTCCATACTACTTTAGAAAAGTGGTTGAACAAGTTTACACTCCCATCAACAATGAAGTAAGGTTCCCTTCTGTCTACATCCCCTTCAGCATCTGTTGTTATTAGAGTTCTTGATTTTTGCCATTCTAATTGGGGTGAGGTGGTATCTTAATGTTGTTTTGATTTGCATTTTTTTTTGGCTAGGGAGGTTGAGCATTTCTTCGTGTGTCTATTGTCCATCCTTCTTTCTTCTTCAGAGAAGTTTCTTTTTAAGCCTTTAGCCCACTTATTTATTGGGTAGTTGTTTCTTTGAGGATTTGTTGTTGGGGGATTTAATTTTTTGAGTTCCAAGTATATTGTAGATATGAGACCCTTGTCCATTGTATGGCTAGTGAAGATCTTCTCCCAATCCATGGCCTTTCTAGTGATCTTGCTAGCTATGTCCTTTGCCAGGCAGAAGTTCTGCAATTGCATGCAATCAAGTTTGTCCAACCTTTTTTTGTGTTTCTGGGTCTCTATTAAGAAAATTTTTAATTTTTAATATTTAACTTTAAAAATTGTTTTCTATTAACTTTTTTTTTCTTCTTCTTCTAATTTTTATTTTAGGGGTATATGTATGTGTTTGCTTTCTTTTCATTTTTGTTTAGGTCTACTTACCTTTTGACCCTTTTTCCTTTCTTTTTCATTCTTTTCACTTTTTCTTCTCTTTTGTTCTTCTTTGCGTGATTTAAACGCTGTTCTGCTCATTCTCAGATATACCTGTAGTAGATTATTAGACCTTATCCTCCATTTTATACACACAATCCAGAAATTTATTACTGAATTCAAAACCTCTTAGACTTAAATTCCTTAATAGCTGTACTACCTCTATATACCTATATAAAATTTTAAGCATTCTTATTTTTTAACTTTTCACATCTCCTTTCTATCCCTCCCCTTCTCTTATCTTATTCCCGTCCTTCTCTGAGTATTACGTTTTTAATTTGCATCATTTTTAAGTGTTTTATTTTTAATTTTTGTTTTACTATTTTTGCTTGTCTTTTTTTTCTCTTTCTATTTTTCCCGGTCTCTAATATCATTCTATCGAACCTATTTCCTGATTTGAGATTAGGACTAAGTTAGCTCTCCCTCTACATTTCCACATTCTTCTATTCCTATTTATACCCACATCTCTCGCTAAACCTAATAATTTCTAGTTTGCCAAATTCTTCTTTGCGGTTTATAGCCTATTAATACATCGTTGTATGATGTTGAAAAATGTATCTGTTGAACTAGATTATATCTGCAGGCTTTTGACTGTGCAACTACAGACTTTGTTGATGCTTGCATTAAGATAGTTTTCTACCACCAAACTGGTGTTACTCTCATCCCAAATGGGAAGAATAAGCCGGAAAAACACAAGAAAAATGGCAAGTGCGGGTATCTCAACTCCCACTCATGATAATCAGTGGACAGAACAGATAATGAATAATCCAGAGGAGAGCTCCCAAAAAGCTCTACAAACACTAATGGAAAACATGGTAAATAAAAAGATTGAAAACCTGCAAAAGACTCTGTATAAGCATGATAGAGAGAGAGGAGGCAAACCAAAGATCAAAGCAGGAAGCTCATAGGCGTGAGAAACTACTCAAAGATAGATAAAAGAATTGCATGAGCAGCTTGTAAACACTCAAAGAGAAATAAAGGAATTGTGTGAGTAGGCTGATGTCAGTCAAAGAGAACTATAGGAATTGCATGAACATGAGGAAGCTAATCAAAGAGTAATACAGGAATTGAAAGAGCGGGATGAGCATGCACAAAGATCAATAGAGGCATTCATGGAATCCATAAACAGAGAACTGAAAGAAGTCAGGGAGTCCACAAAGGGAATGCTGAATAGATCCCAACAGAAGGAACGGGAGTCCAAGGAAACCATAACCAATCAACTAAGTGATTTGAGAATAAACGCTGATCACCAAATTAAGGAAGGAAAGAATTTCATACAAGATCTAAAACAAAGATCCAACAAAGAATTAGAAGCCATAAAAACCGACCAACTAGAAGGAAAAAATAAGTAGAAAGTCTGGATAGTAGGATAGGCCATGCAGAAGATTGAATCCTGAGGATAGATGACAGCCTAGATATTATAGAGAAAGTACATACAACCATCCAAGACAAATCCAAGAAATATGAGAGATCTATTCAACATTCAACCCTTGGAAGACACCATTAGAAAGCCTAATCTGAGGATAATGGGTGTAGAGGAGCACCTAGAGCCAGAAGTCAATGGTCTAGGAAATTTGTTTAACAGGATCCTAGCAGAGAACATCCCAAACATGCAAAAAGATAGGTCTATTCAGATACAAGAAGCTTTTAGAACTCCCAATAGACTAGACCAGAACAGGACATCCCATTGTCACTTAAATGCGCACAGGATTAATTCAGACCAAGGAAAAGATCCTTAAAGTTGTCATGGAGAAAAGATCAATCACCTATAAAGGGAAACAATTAGAATAACCTCAGATTTCTCAGCAGAGACAATCAAAGCAAGAAGAGCCTAGATTGATGTAGGCCATGCCCTAAAGACAAACAACTATCAACCAAGAATACTTTACCCAGTTATACTCTCCTTAATAATCGGAGGTCAAATAAAACCCTTCCATAGCAAACAAAAATTGAAACAATATATCCCCACCAAACCAGCCCTACAAAAGCATCTTAAAGGTGTCCTACACAGAGAAAATCAACAAGACCACAATAAAGGCCAAGAAACAGCACCCAAAGTGAGAATCCAAGAACCATAGGAAGAACACAGTTGCAGCAGCCCCGAAGTAGTTGGATAAAATGGAAGGAACTCTGAAATACCTCTCAGTTCTATCTCTCAACATTAACGGACTTAAATCTCCAATTAAGCGACAAAGTCTGTCTACTTGGATTAAAAAGCAAGATCCTTCTATCTGCTCCTTCAGGAGTCACATCTTGCCCACAAAAACAAACACATTTTCAATTTTAAAGGCTGGAACAAAATCTACCAAGCAAACAGCCCCCATAAACAGGAAGGAGTTGCAATCTTAATATCAGATAAAATAAACTTTTAATTAAAATTACTGAAAAGGTCGGTACATACTAATTAAGGGATCACTCCTTCAGGAGGATATTACAATTCTAAATATCTATTTGACAAACAACGGAGCACCCTAATTCATCCAAGAAACACTGCTTTCCCTCAAATCCTACAAAGATCCATAGACATTAATGGTTGGGGACTTTAACACACAACTTTCCCCACTAGATAAATGAACTTCGCAAAAACTCAACAAAGAAACCGCAGATATAAACAACTGCATAGACCAACTAGATTTAACAGACATCTACTGAATATTTCACCCAGCAGCATTAGACAATACGTTTTTCTCAGCAGCACATGGAACATTTTCCAAAATAGACATTTTAGGCCAAAAAGCAAACTTGTCCAAATTCAGAAACATTGAAGTTACAACTTGTATTCTCTGAGACCACAAGGGAATGTGATTAGAACTCAACACCAAAAGCCACCAAAGTAAGTCATGGAAGACATCAGGAAGGAAATTCAAATGTTCATGATATTCAACAAAAATGAACACACCAATTACTAGCTCCTCTGAGACACAGCAAACACAGTATTCAGAGGCAAGTTTATACCTCTGAATTCCTACATCAACAAATTAGAGAGATCTGAAACCACTTTAATGCGACATCTGAGCCTCCTTGTAAAAGAGCACCGAGGTAAACACAATCCAGTAGATGGAAAGAAATAATTAAAATTAAATGAATTGGAATGTAAAAAAAAGAAAGAATCAAGAAACCAAAGAGTTAATTCTTCGAAAAAATTAACAAAATTGACACACCCTTAGCAAATCTTATCAGAAAAACAAAGAGAACACACCCAAATAAACTCAGAGATGAGAATGGAAACATCATCACAGAAACAACTAAGATTCAGAACATTATAAGGGAATGCTTCTAAAACCTTTCTACTAATAAGTTTGAGAACTTGGCAGAAATGGACCTTATCCTAGCAAATACTGACATGCCAAAACTAAGCCAAGATGAGTCAAACTATCTTAAAAGGCTTATATCAAGCATTGAAATAGAAACAGCAATAAGAGACCTCCCATCTAAGAAAAGGCCAGGACCAAATGGTTTTACAGAGGAATTCTATAAGGCCTTCAAAGCAGACATCACAAATATACTCCTCCAACTCTTCAATGAAACTGAAAGAGAAAGTTCACTATGGAACTCATTCTATGAGGCCATCATAACACACATCCCAAAACCAGGGAGGGACTCATCAAGGAAAGAGAAGTATAGACCCATTTCTTTGATGAACATTGATGCAAAACTTCTCAACAAAATTTTGGCCAATCTACTTCAACAATTCCTCCAAAAAATCATACACCACGATCAAACAAGATTCATTTCAGGGATGCAAAGCTGGTTTAATATATGCAAATCAAATAATATAATTCATCACATCAACAGAAGCAAGGATAAGAACCACATGGCTATCTCAATAGATACAGAAAAAGCAATTGACAAGATCCAACACCCCTTTTTATGAAGGTTCTGGAAAAATGAAGAATCCATGGAACATTCCTCAATACAATAAAGGCTGTATATGACAAACCTATAGCCAGCATTATACTAAATGGTAAAAAACTAAAGCTATTTCCTCTTAACTCAGGAATGAGACAAGGATGCCCACTTTCTCCATTTCTCTTCAATCTAGTATTGGAATGCCTAACTACAGCAATAAAGCAAGATGCAAATATAAGAGGGACCCAAATAGGGAAGGAAGAAGTAAAACTCTCCCTCTTTGCAGATGACATGACCTTGTATTTAAAGAATCGCACAGAGTCCACTCCAAAATTACTCAAGCTGATTCAAAACTCTGGCAAAGTAGCAGGGTATAAAATTAACCCTCAAGGGGCTGGGAAGTTGGCTCAGTGGTAGAGCGCTTGCCTTGCATGCCTGAGGCCCTGGGTTCGATTCCTCAGCACCACATAAAGCAAAAAGAAAAAAAGCCGGAAGTGGCATTGTGGCTCAAGTGGTAGGGCGCTAGCCTTGAGCTGAAGAGCTGAGGGACAGTGCTCAGGCCCAGAGTTCAGGCCTCACAACCGAACCAAAAAAAAAATTAACCCTCAAAAATCAATGGATTTTCTGTATGCCAAACAATAAGAAAAGAGTGGCTGAAATTAGGAAAGCAACTCCATTCGTAATAGCCCCACAAAAAATAAAATACCTAGGAATTAACTTAACCAAAGAAGCAAATGACCTCTATGATGTAAACTTTAAAAAACTGAAAAAGGTAATCAAAACTGAACTTAGAAAGTGGCAAAAACTCCCATGTTCCTGGATTGGAAAAGATCAACATCGTGAAAATTGCAATACTTCCCAAGGCTATCTACAAATTTAATGCGGTATCTATCAATATTCCAACCTTATTCTTCAAGGAAATAGAAGAGGCAATCAAGAAATTCATATGGAACAATAAAAGACTCTGAATAGCAAAAATGATCCTTAACAGAAGGAACACTGCTGGAAGAATATCAATACCAAATTCAAATTCAACTACAAAGCCATAGTAATCAAAACAGCTTGGTACTGGCACAAGAACAGACCTCAGGACCAATGGAATAGAATTGAAAACCCAGAAATGAACTTACAGACCTATAGCCATCTAAACTTCGGTAAAGGAGCTAAAAAATAGAATGGAAGAAAGACAGTCTCTTCAGTAAATGGTGCTGGCAAAATTGGATAACAACTTGCAGAACACTAAAGCTACATCCTTATACATCACCCTGTACCAGAATAAACTCCAAATGGATCAAAGACCTAGTACTCAAAGCAGACACTATGAAAACATTACAGAATGGAATAGGAGAAACCCTAGGTCTTGTTGGCACAGTCCGAAATTTTCTTAATAGAGACCCAGAAACACAACAAATCAAAGAAAGTTTGGACAAATGGGATTGCCTAAAATTGCAGAGCTTCTGCCTGACAAAGGACATAGCTAGCAAGATTATCAGAAAGCCCACGGATTGGGAGAAGATCTTCACTAGCCATAAAATGGACACGGGTCTCATATCTAAAATATACCTGTAACTCAAAAATTTAAATCCCCCAACAAATCTTCAAAAAAACAACTGCCCAATAAATAAGTGGGCTAAAGACTTAAAGAGAACCTTCTCTGAAGAGGAAAGAAGGATGGCCAATAGACACATGAAGAAATGCTCAACATCCCTAGCCATAAAAGAAATGTAAATCAAAACAACATTGAGATACCACCTCACCCCGGTTAGAATGGCTATAAGCAAGAACTCTAATAACAACAGATGCTGGAGGGGATGTGGACAGAAGGGAACACTACTGTATTGTTGATGGGAGTGTAAACTTGTTCAACCAGTTTGGAAATCAGTATTGAGGTTCCTCAAAATTCTACACATAGAGCTCCTGTATGACCCAGCAATCCCACTTTGGGTTTTTACCCAAATGTTCAAATATAAGACCACAGTAGAGCTTCCAGCACAAGTATGTTTATTGCATCATTATTTACCATAGCTAGTATATGGAATCAACCCTTAGTAGATGAGTACATCAAGAAAATGTGGTATATATATACACTGGAATTCTATGCCTCCATCAGAAAGAATGACATTGGCCCCATTTGTTAGGAAATGGAAAGACTTGGAAAAAATATATTAAGTGACATAAGCCAGGCCCAAAGAAACATAAGTGCCATGGTTTCCCTTATTTGCTTTTTTTTTGTTTTTTGTCTTTGTATTTTTGTTTTTGTTTTTTGGGTCCAGTCGTGGGGCCAGAACTCTGGGCCTGGGCACTGTCCCTCATCTCTTCAGCTCAAGGCTAGTGCTCTACCACTTGAGCCAAAGCGCCACTTCCGGCTTTTTTCTTTTTGCTTATGTGGTGCTGAAGAATCGAACCCAGGGCCTCATGCATGCAAGGCAAGTGCTCTACCACTGAGCCACCTTCCCAGCCAGGTTTCCCTTATTTGCAATAACTAGTATATATCTGAGACACAGAAACTCTCAGACAAGTTGATGTTAGGGAAATGAACCCTAAGCTATATATTCAAATGTTTTTTTCCTTTCATGTGATTGTTTCTAACACATTTATAAGATTATTTCTTTTTTGCTTTGTATGTTCCTCCCCCACTGTACAAACCCTGCTTTCACTGTACTTGATGTTGGTATAATTTGTAGACGGGAAGGGAAAAAACAAATCTTTTAAATAATAGTGATACAGTTGGACCCATTACAACAATGAGATGTACAAGTCATTATGTCGAAAACAAACTTTAAAATTTTGTTCGGGGGGAGGATTGGGTGGGGAACGGGGAAAGGACGGGAAGTTATGGGAAGGGGAAACAAAGGAGGAGGCTACAATGCTTGATAAGAAATGTACTCATTATCTTGCACATGTAATTGAAACCCCTTTGTACAGTATTTTCACAACAACAACAACAAAAAATTTAACTATGTAATGAAATTAGTTCCAATAATGCATTGCATTAAGGTATTTAGAAATAACTGAGAAACTTAAAGGTGCATGAGATTTTTTTATTGGAAATGAACGGATATTGGAATTTGGTTCTCTACATTTTAAGCAATTTGCTTAAAAGAATAGGCAAAATAAAACTTGTATTTGCAGCAGACTTGACACATTAAATTTTGTATATTGAAAGGGAAACAAGCCTCAACAATATGTCAATTCTCTCTTCTTATTCATCTCTAAAGGTTTATGCTTCTGGTCTCTGAATATTAATACCTCAAAAAAATTTGTTTAGCTAGTTGTGCAAAGGGGTTTTGCTTCATCATGTCAGTGTTGAACAGAGTGTATGTGCATTTCAATATACAGTGCATCTGGATCATTATCAAACTTCACATTTTTCTTCCTTCCCTTACCCTAAACCCACCTATCCCTCCGTGTTTCCTACTTATATTCTAACATGTGTACATTGAATGTTATGACTGTATTAGTCCACCATTTCCCTCTCCATTCTTCTACCCTACTCCCTTTTAGCCCAGATCCCCTTTTAAGACATGTTTCACCTTCATGGTATTTTGTTAAATATCTCTACTTTGGCATTTGGCTATGGGCTTGCCACATCCTCTCTTCCATATTTGACCTACATAAATGAGTATATGTCTCCACATTTCTAATCTCAGAATGGCTAAGATAGATCTTTACTATTCACCTTCTGTCGTAAATTTAGAATTGGATTTCAGGGCCATCCAATAGAGCATTTTTATTCTCTACACACTGTAAATGGAAGTGAAATAATTTCCATGCTGTCAGCATTATGTTATCCATCATGAATTCCCATCGTTTATCAATTCAGCAGTCTAAATTTAAAGTCATATTTTCTGCATTATATTCACAAAGTATAGGTGAATATCAAGGGTAATTTACCTAGTATTGGACGTTTAGGGACGATCTTCAATTTCTGATGATAGAAGCAGGAATCAGTTTCAATTTTCAGATTCCACTATGTAGTGAGATCTGTAGTATTCTGAATTTTCGATAAATTTCGAGTTACTTTTTGGTAATAATTTAAAAAGTTTTATTTCAGTATTTGAAATGCTGCTCCAATTATTTTTAAAGTTTCACAATAAGTTAGACTGAACTTTTTCCTCTCATGTTCCCCGCTAGTTCAGGTTAAGTCTCCTTTCCCTTTAATTTTTGAGAGACCAAGGGATGAGGGTAAACAGAGAGATGATCATTACTCAGATATCTCCTTCCTCTTCTGTTTCTGTTGTTCTTGTTGAGAGGAAGACTGGAGCAGGGAACAAGAGTGATGCTTGACTTCACCACACAAGGGCACATTCCTGGCATGTCAATTATTGTTTCTCAGAATCACTTAAGTTGCTTACTCTTGCCTTCTCTCTGACAGTAACCTAACTGTGGCTTCCTTGGTGCAGAAGGAAGCAAACTAACAGGTTATTACCCGTAAATTGGTATTTTATATCTCAGCTTACTACTACCAAAAATAAAAAGCTTTGGCTATATAAATGCAAAGGTACTGATTGTCCAACAAAACCTTAGTGAGGAGTAGACAATTCTACTCAGCTACCCCTCCTCTGGTATCCTCCCTTCCACTCCCCTCCCCTCTTTTAACCTCCCTTCCTTTCTTCTTTCTTTGTGTCTCTCTCCTGCATACTCATCTCTATCTTCTCTCTTTTTCTCTTCCAGTAGCAAGTGCTTTGGTTTATCAGACAACACATAAATAATTGAACAAATATTTTTTCTCCTCTTGTTGTGATTTTTATTCTTAAGAAGTGAGTTTTAGCACAGCACCAGTGGCTTACACCTAGATAGTCGGTAAGTTCAAATTTGACAATTGCAATTTGAAGCTATTCCAAGTAGATAAACCTAAGAGATTTTCTCCACTTGTGGTAAATGGAAGAAGTGAAGGTGTGGCTCAGGTGGTATAGAGCAAACATTGAGATTTAAAGCCCTGATAGAGCTCAAGGCCAGGAGTGCAAACCCCAGTACCAGCACAATATTAAAAAATGAGTCCTTTGTCTTTGAAAAGGGATATTTCCCCAAAAATTCAAACCCAGGACAATTTTCAAGGTCTGAGACTCTTTTTAAGGCTCTTTCACATCTTAAACTTATTCCTCTGCTTGATTCATATTATGGAAAATAGGAGTCACATTTCATATAAAAAAGATTGCACATTACTGAACAGTTCTTACCATTTTTAATGTAAAGAAAGCATGAGAGAAGAATTCACCTCACTTGGGTGATTTAGGTTTGACTCACTGACAGACTTTTGCAAGTAAATGAGGGTCTGTTTACATGTAAAGAAATCTATCTTGATGGTTTTCTAGGAGAGAGAACAAGCTACCTGTTTCCAAGTTTGAATCAGATTAAGTTTATTCCTATGATATGGTAAAGAGAAGCTCATCTCATACATTAGGCAGACAGTAATTTCAAAAATATTAAAAACCCATGTCTATGTTTTTAGCAGCTAAGTTTTCACAAACAAAAAACAGTTTACTGAGCCAAGAATATATGTTAGAGCAATAGAAACTATGTTAAATATGGTTAATGGTTGAGTGATATGTGTAAAAGAGTTCTGTAATCACAACTAAACTATAAATTTATTCATCATGTCCCTAACAAGAATCTCTAAGATAAGCCTTGCTAAATCTGTCATAGAGGGCAGTGTTTATGCAATTGTCAGGTTTTTTAGGGTCCAATATCTTCCACAGTCGTTTGGATTGCATACTGCTCACACCACATGCAGTGTCTGGAAACACATGCTGTCTTGCTAGGCACCTAAGGGATTTTTTTGGGGGGGTCCGGTTGTGGGGCCTGAACTCTGGGCCTGGGCGCTGTCCCTCAGCTCTTCAGCTCAAGGCTAACACTCTACCACTTGAGCCACAGCGCACTTCCGGCTTTTTTCTTTTTGCTTATGCAGTGCTGAGGAATCGAACCCAGGGCCTCAGGCATGCAAGGCAAGCGCTCTACCACTGAGCCACCTTCCCAGCCCAACCTAAGGGATTTTTGTGCCACTGTAAATCTTTATTATTTTTCTTCTTGTAATTATACCTGTCAGTGTGAAGTCCTTTCATGATAAGAATAATAGTTTCTGTACCCTTTGTTTCACTAACAATCTCAGATAAAAGTATAGTCGGGTGCCCGTTTCTCATGCCTATAATCCTAGCTACTAAGGAGGCTGAGATCTGAGGATCACAGTTCAATGCCAGCTCAGGCAGGAAATTCCATGTGATTCCTATCTCCAATTAACTACCAGAAAACTGGAAGTGGCGCTAGGTCTCAAGCGGTAGAGCTCTTGCCTTGAGCTGAAGAGCACTTGGACAGCACCTAAGCCCAGAGTTCAAGTCCCACGAATGACCAAAAAATATCTATCTATCTATCTATCTATCTATCTATCTATCTATCTATCTATCTATCTATCTATCTATCTATCTATCTATGTATCTATCTATCTATCAATCTATCTGTCTATGTATGTATGATGAGATGAATTACATTTAAATATAAATCAATATTTGTGATACACATTTAAAATATAAGTTAATATATGATCTATTTAAAATATATACATATATTTACATATATAAGATCTCAAACTTTTATTTGAATCCTGTATCTCACATACATTCAGTTTCCTTCAACTCAGCCACATGTACAAACAGGCCTAGATTTTCATGCTCACATACATCCCCATACTCACATGACACACTAAATGTAACATTGTAATAAAAAATAATATATATACTGATAAAGAACACCTTTGCAAATGTAATTATGTTTTATTTTTAAATACAATGCATCATTGAAATATTGATGAAAGAGCAGCTGAGAGATGTTTCAAATAGTAGAGTGCCTGCCTAAAGAGCATGTTTCTTATTCCAAACATCATTATTTCCATCCTTCCTTCTCCCACATAAAAAAGCATAAATAACTACAGAATTAACTACATGTTCCTTTATCACTCATTGAAGAGAGAAACTGTTATATATATATATACACAATGATATACTATGTAGCCACACATAATTATGAAATCATATCATCTTCAAGAAAATAGAATTGGAAACCTTTATATTAAAGCAATTAGCGATACTGTGAAAAACAAATATTACATTTCACATATGCAGACTCTAGACCCAGAAATTAAAATGAATGACCCAGCTGTAAAAGATAGAACTGATTAAGTTTGGAAAAAATAAGGGAGGAGATGAAGAGAAATATTGTGGAGTAAATATGTTCAAATATTTCATAAGTTAGTATGAGTATAAAATATGAGTATAAAATAGGATAATGAAATTAATAACAGGAATAAAATTTAACAAGCTACGTTATGTGGATATATGTGTATAACACAATAAAATAATTTTTAAAATTAATATTTGCTAAAAAAAAGTAAAATTCATTCCAGTTGTTATAGATTCATATGTTAATTTCCATTTTTAGCTCAGATATTTCCCTGATAAAGTGAAAGGAGAAATTGGTTTTGCTCATTTAGAAGGACAATCTTGTCCAAATAGCATTAAAGTATTCTAGATAATTACTGTCAATGTGAAATTGTTCAAGTTATTATATTAGAATATTTCCAGTTGACTCTTCAAACTATTACCCTATAGGTATATACTTTTTGCTATTTATTGAATATTTTTCTACTCAATTACTATATACCATTTTATGAATGCAGTTTGATATATGTAACTAGGATATATTATACCCGACCAGGAAATCAATTATTCAAACAGTTTTTATCAAAAATGCCTATAACGAAATAAAGAGGTAAATCCAAATTATGTATATTTGAAGACAATACTTGCTTAGTCCTCTTCTCATATTCTTCATTCCCTTCTTGAGAATAATACACATTGTAAGGGAATGCTTAACATATTTTAGAGAAATAGGTTGACTTTAGTCAAATGAGTTACTCTATGCTGCATTTTGGTTTACTTTATATCCAGAAGAGCTAAATTCTTACCTTATTATTTTCCTTAGATTTTATACTCAGATTTAACCTCTGATGGGTGACAGATAAAGGTGTAAACATTTTTTAACAGTGGCTAAATTTAGGCTGAGGAATCTAAGTACAACTTTACTCGCAGATAGGCCTGATCAGTCATGAGACCACGATATCAAAATGTTAACCTATGCTTCCTCAAATCACCCTTATGAGATTTTGTGTATTATAAACGGTGGTTATTAGCATTTGTTTTGTAAACAACATCATTTCATGGGTTAGGAACTGAAGTGAGATATTATACCCAGAACCAAATTTAAGGAGGCATCCAAAATTAGTTACCAAGATATAAATCATTTAACACAATGTTTAAAAAATGCAAGACAAAGGAAATAATTTTTGAAAAAAGCCAACATTAAAAATAAATGCAGAATCTGTATGACTGATTTTTCTTTTTATCCCAGTTGCAATATGGATTGCATGATGACTTTTCTAGCTATATGTTTAGTTAGGTCTTGATATTTAGTTGGAGAAGGTATGTTCTTTCATATATTCATTTGTCAGATCAAAGAGGAAATGAATTCCATGTCAGAGTCAACATCCATAATAATGTTACAGTTGTATTCTACAACTTTGCCAAAGTTTCAAATCAGCTTGAGTAACTTCGGTCTTCTTTGGATCTAACTAATTAGGTATACAATTTAGTCAGTACTAGATTTTGACCACCATTTATTAAAATATTATTTTCCAGAAACTACTACTATTCTCTCTTTTCATGAGATTTTTAGTTTCATTTATATAATGTGCTGATGTTTTCCTCTAGATAATTCACATTCAGTCTTCTAAAAACAGTATAATTTGGAGCATTTTTAGATTATGTACACTCATGTACACTGCTCAGATTCTATTATTTGCACATTTTATTCTTGTTAAGTCAGTAGTGTTTAGTTCTCATTATGGATATTTTCGAATTACTAATTGCATTTCAGAATTTTTAAGAATGTTATGATTTTTGTGATTTAATACTGTAGCATTTTTTTCTTTTAAGTATGTGCATATCTTACTTTGCATACAGTTACATTTGTTTTAAACAATTTGATCCATTCAAGAGATTTTCTATATTAGGTTGATCCAGATGAATTTAATTACAAATTAACACAACCTTATTTCTGAGAGACAGTTATACTTATAGCTCTATTTAAATTAACATGTGTTTGAACGTTTTGTAGTTTAAAAAAATAAACTGGGCACAATATGTTTTTGTTCCTGGGGAAGTTTCAATTTGCTGGTTGTTTTTCCAGCTGTGATGACTTCAACATATGTGTACATTTTATTTCAATGGTTTTGTGCCTATATTTTGTTTCATATAACAGAAAATACAAAAAGAATCAGTGATTTAGAACTTTCCCAAATGGAATTCAACGAGAGATACTTGAAGTTTTGTGATAACTGGGAAAAGGGGGTCTTCTTAGTGGAGGGGTTAGCAGAATAACAGAGACATTGTTTGATGAGATTTGAATTCTGCCACTTCCTGCCTCACTATTTCCAATGGTATTACTTCAACCTATGTAGTGGAAAGAAAATAATTTTGTCTGTATGAATTCACAATTTTTTGTTTAATTGGGCCACACTACACATTCATATTTGATTTTACCTCTAAAATCTTTTCTCCTTAGTTTAAAACCACAGATGTGGATTTATAATGTAAAATAGCACCTAGAATTTATATGAAGTGGTCCAAACTATTTAGAATGTAATGATTATAGTGTGTGAGATGGTATGTAATAATTGATTTTGGGGAAAGTCAATTACAGTGGATTTTTGTGAAATACTGAGTAATAGAATTATATTTGATTCCATAAAAAATTCACAGTTACATCTAAAAATAACTCAGTTACAAGCTAATTCTGAAAAAATAAAATTTTTTACTGGAAAAACCTAGAAGTTTCAATAAGCTTGCTTTTTAAAAATTGACTTGGATCTGGACTTTGGTGGCTCATGCCTGTAATCCTCGCTACTCAGGAGTCTGAGATCTGAGGATAGTGGTTGAAAGCCAGCCTGGGCAGAAATGACTGTGAGACTCTTATCTCCAATAAACCACCTTAAAACCAGAAATGTCACTGTGGCTCAAGTGGTAAGGTGGTAGCCTTGAGCTGAAGAACTGAGGGACAGTGCCCAGGCCCAGAGTTCAAGGCCCACAACCAACAAAAGAAGTTGACATGAAGTTTTACTATATTATTTCATGATTTTTTTATGAGAGGTTGTTCAGTGAAAATGTCATTGGTTTTTATATTTTGTGTTGGCATAAAATGAGCCTATTGTCTTAAATTAATCAAAAAAATTCTTATTCTATGACTGCATAAATTTTGTGGGTAATGGTTAAAACCAAGTTGCCTTTTTGAAATAAAATATTTATATCATCCCCCCAAAAAGAGGAACAAAATAAAATACATGCCAGAAACTTACTCTATAAATCTTCATGGACTAATAGCCTGTCAGTTTGTTTTAACTTTTAATCAAAAATTAAAGTAATACTGGATAATATGAACCCACTTAAATTTCTTCATCCTTGTCATTTAAGATTCACTTTAAAAAGAAGTTCAACAGGTGAGTATTTTTCCTAACTTTTCCAAAGAAATGATCATTTCATCATTATAGTGTATAGCACAATATAGCCAGAAAGCATTTCTTAAGGAAAAAGATTTTTTTCCCATTCTTTGGTTTGCTTCAGTCTGTATTTAGACTGCATACCACAACTTACCCACCCTATTTTCTGTCTTTTCATTTGAAACATTTCAAAAGTTTTCCTTCCCTGGTGTCTCAGCCAGCAAAGTTTTACAAAACAGCATGCTTTCATTCATTGTGCTTTCCAAAATATATCTCACCAATGCCAACAATGAAACACAATCTGAAACATCTGTCGACTTTTCCACTTATAGTGAAAAAATCACTTTCCATACTCCTTAGACACAGATGTTTACAGGCATTAATTTCTCTGTCAGTTCCATGCTTTAGAACAGCTGCATTTGACAATGGCATACACTTAATTTGTTTACTACATCTGGTTTGTTTTCAGAAAGGACTGTGTTCATGGAAGATGGTAATAGATGAGTTTTTCAATTATGTAGTTTAATAGTGTTCTGAGTTGTGGATATAGAACATCCATTTCAGTGACTAAATATTTAAATTAAATCCCATAATGTGTACTCCTTCAATTTTCTGGGTAAAGTGTTCTACAATCTAGGTATTTTTAAAGAAATATTATATGTTGTTTCCTTGGTCAAACGTAATTGGAGGACTTAAAATTTTATATACCATGGTCATCTTAAATGAGGTAGATGTACTTGGGTTGGCATGCAAAACTTTTGGTAAGTAAGGTAAGTGTGCTACCATTGAGCCACCTTCCCAGCCCTTCATGCATGCAAAAGTTTTGGGACAGAATTAATGTTTGAATCTTGGATAGGATTTGATTGGGAATTGTGGCAGACTTTCATAGTATAAGAAGTAAAACTAAAGGCCATACTAATACTTTTTCTTTTGGGGGGGGGGGGTCCTGTTGTGGGGCCTGAACTCTGGACCTGGGTGTTGTCACTCAGCTGTTCAGCTCAAGGTTAGCGCTCTACTACTTGAGCCACAGTGCCACTTCTGGCTTTTTTCTTTTTGTTTATGTGGTGCTGAGGAATCGAACCAAGGGCCTTATGCATGCAAGGAAAGGGCTCCACAACTAAGCCACTTTTTCCCAACCCCACTAATACTTTTCTCTGCTACATTGTTATATTAGTTTATTCAAACACACACATAAACACATACAAACACACAGATACACACATTTGTATTATAAAGACCCACTCCATCTGCAAGAAAATATTTTAATAAGAATTCCATAAAATATTTAGTCTGCTGATTTCTGATTAGAATTTACAGAAATATCTACTTGCTTCTTCCCCTGGACAAGTCATTATCATTTGTGAAGGTGTGGCCAATTGAATTTAGAATGCCGCAGAAAGATCTATGTGTTAAAGAAAAATGACTTTCTATTTCCTCTCAGACTGTGGAGAATATCTGAATAGTTCTGGAGATTAAGTTCTTCAGCGTGAAAGCTATAGACTCTCACCTACATTCTTATTTTATCTTTTAATTAGTCTAGGTTAAAAAAAAAAAACTTTTCTCTTTGACATAATCTCCATCTTGCCATTGTCTTGTCACAGGCTCCCAAAGCAATAAAACCAACTGAACATATACTGAAACCTTCAAACTTGTAAATATGAATAAGCATTTCTGTTCAATAAGTCGACAACATCCCTTATTATGGGAGGTTATAAAGCTAACCCAGAAGTCTTGTCTTTCTAACAATGTAGAGTATATTTAACAATGTAGAGTATATTAAATTATGTTTCATTATAAAATATCTAACTCCATGTTTTATTTTATATGTTTGTTTCTGTTGATCCCAGGGCTTAAACTAAGGGCCTGGATGGTGTTTTTGTGTTCTAAGCCAGTGCTCGACATACAATCTGAACTGGAACTCCATTTGCCCTGGTGGTTAAATACAGATAAGAATCTAATGAACTTTCCTATGCAGGCTGGATTTGAACTGTGATCTTCAGATCTTAGCCTCTTAACTAGCTAAGATTACATCCTTGAGCAACCAGTGCCTACCCATGTTGCATATTTTCTGTAATTCAAATATTCAACATTGTATATATGCTCCTACTACAATATAAAAAAAAAACTTAACCTAGTTTTCACTGTATTTGATGTTGGTATAATTTGTGGAGGGGAAGGGAAAAACCAAATTGTTTAAATAGGGATAAGAGGTGGACCCAGTGCAACAATGAGATGTACAAGATATTATGTAGAAAAATGAAATTTGCAACTTTGGCTCAAGATGGGAGAGAGGGTCGGGAAGGGGAGATGGAAAGGGATGATAAAGGGATAGAAAGGAGGAGGTAACAATGCTTGATAAGAAATGTACTCATTACATTGTCCCTGTAATTGTAAACCCTCTGTATGGTATTTTCACACACACACAAAAAACTTAAAACATAATAAGGATATTTGTAAAGTATATAATGAAGGAAGAATTTTCATCCTTTACAAAATCTATGCAAAATCTATGCTAAACTATCTATATTTTACTGTACCTTTCCTGCAACCAGTTTGATATAGTTTAATACCTGTCACGCCAAGTTTCTCTATATTCTACTGGAGATTTAATTATTCATGTATGTATGTATATGTAAATGTATATCTATATGTATATATCTATCTATCTGTATATGTTCCAATGTGGATCATCAAACTTGGAACTTTGCTTTTTTTTTGTTTTTGCTGTTCAGCAACAAACCTGGTCGGCTCAATCTGTGACATTATCTGTGCTCATTCTTATTATTCCTTTATTTACCACACCATCAGCCTTTTAAAATCAGCTTTATTTCCAGAGATGATTACCAATCAGTCCAACCAATATACACCCAGAGGGTTTTAATAAAACAAGCTTTAAGGAAGGACGATAACATGAAGTGACAACTACAAAATTTCTACAGAGACCTAACATCTTTCACATTTCTGCCTTCCTCCTGATACTTACACAATAATTGACTAACACTGCAAGTATAGCTTAGCGATCAGTGTTTTTTCCAACCTGAAGCCTTCTTTTCCATGATTTTTGACATAAACTTTTGTGAGACTTTTTTGATTGTGGTGGGATTCCATCCAAAACAAAGCCATGCATATCAAGAAAGCCAATGGTTTCAACTCAGAGTACTAAACAAAAGAGGGAGAAAATTAAGGTTAGCTACATATGTTAAGCACAAATATAGGCAATATCAAGATATTTTGAAATGGTATACTTTTACTGGATAAAGTTGCTCAAATCTATAATATTATCTACTTGGAAAATAGAGCTTAGAGAATTCCAGTTCCAGGCAAAATGTTTTATGCTTGTGTTAAGAGGACTTCAGTCCAAGCAGGCCCAGGCATAATGATACTACCTCAAAATAAGCAATCAAATTATAATCTGCAGGTATGGTAGTAGTAGAGATGCTGTTTCACAAGTATAGGTTTTGAGTTCAATCCTCCAGTAGCGCTGGGAATTTAAATGAGGCATGTCTAAGGTCAAGACTTCATACTTGTGTTACAAGCTCTTATAAAACCTTTACCTCTTTTGCTATTTTTTAAAAGTATAACCATAACTTCCGTGTCCCAAACAAATAATTTTATATTAGACATTTTTTTCTATCTATTAAGTAATATGTTATGTCCCACTGAAATCAGACTAAAGATAAAAAAACCCATTGTCTTACAAAGTGACTGCATATGGAAACAGAATCTCAAAGGTAGCATTTAAGTTGAAGTCTACTCCAAGAGATGCAGAATGCCTTGAATATGCCAAGGAAAGAGGAATTGGAAGCCAACTCTAATCTTGCAGTTCTAATTCCACCAATACACAGACAATGTATTTACAATGTTAATGCGACCCAATCTGTGGTAGTTTTTATCGCAATTACTAGCAAACATGTGGAAGCTATAAGACACGAAAACTCATTGACTCTTCGGATCCAAGACTCATCTGTATAATCCTAGTGATTAAGAAGTACCAGACTTGGGGGATAATGTTTTTCAGGCTGGTAGGAAAGTTCATGAGGTTCTATCTCCAATTAACTACAAAAATTTCTGGGCTGGGGCATGGTTCAAATAGTAGACTTACTACTGTTAGGAAAAAAAAAAAGACAGAGAGCATGATGTATGTTCAAGTCCCAATCTGGCAGAAAGAAAAAGTCCTTAGAAGAATACTATGAGAAGCAGAATTATGAATAGGACAGCAGAAACAAAAGAAATAAATATATTGGTATAAACAAAGCTTCTCAATGTGAAATATGGCACAAATTGTAATATTTAGGGTTTTTCTTCCTATACAGTAGAAATAAATGGCATTTTTACTTGATGAAACTAAAATATAAAACTGTATGCAATAAATAATCACATTACTTTTATCTTTCCATAATTTAAGTTGTTTTCCTAAATCTTTCTCGAATAGTGTAGCTTTTGAAAATCAATAAATGTTGAATTTTCATATGTGATTACATATTCTTCCAAGTGTTGTCTACAATTGATCTACACTGAAATGATTGCCATTGAGATCTTTCTCAAGATATTTATACTTTCAGCTGACCTTCCACAAAACCCATACCCAAAATATAAATTTTTAATTTGTTCATGCAAACATAGGAACATAAACATATGTCTCAAAATGTTAAATACTTTTATCTGCTGTCAGTAATAAAGTATAACTAATAGAATTAAGTATATATCCTGAGGGAAATAAGATACTTCCTTCTAAATACAGACTTGCTGGCACTCACACAATCACACACGCACACATATATATTTACCACTCTGACTCAGTTTAGATTCCTGACATTGGGTGTCAGCAGTGATCTAATAATCAAATTTTCCGCCCAGACATAAAATACATTCATAATTCCACACAGACAAAAACACCAGATCATTCAAAATAATGAGAATATTTAACAGAACCAACCAGCACTGATCCATCTACTCCCTGATTTCATTCATTCATGATGATGCATTTTTCATATCATAATTAAAAATATTTTGTCTCTGATAACCAGAAAAAATATGCTTTCATATAATAGAAATTGTAGGTAAAATTACTTGTAATCTTTAATATATCTTATCAAAAACTTCTGTTTCCTTCTTGCAGAGTGTTTCGGGAATTTTGCTCTAATGTCTATAATTAAATTACAAAGAACATGCCATAAACCTTAATTCACTTTTCCTAAATGTTATGCTATGAAGTTGAATCTGATTTGTTTGCCTATTCTAAATTAAATATTCTCAACAACTTGAATTATTGTTTATGTTACTCCTAATCCATTTGAAATATCAAATAGAACTGGAAATTCCCCTCCGCAATGATTTGTGAATGCCATTAATGGTTGTGGAGGGATGAAGGATTTGAATAATCTAGAATGCATTAAAAATGGCACTGTTATTCAAAGGGCTGATCATTTAGTCGGCTTTTAAAGTGTGGTCTTCTTATTTCATCTAAGAAGGTAACACTATGCTTTCCATCACATTCTTGCTTGCAAAGCAGTAGAATTATTTCCTTTGTACAGTTGATGTCCAGCTGCGACTTTAGTGAAACCTACAAACAACTGAACAGCTATATTAGCTGCTCTAGATTTTGAAATTTTCTTCCTGTAGCCCTTGTGATTTGAGCCCAGATTCATGGGATAGTCACATTATCCACAATAACAAAGCATCACAATATACAAAGACCACGTGCAAAATGAGGTTCAATTTTTTTTTTGTTGTTTCCTTTTTTATTGATTGTCTTTTAAGGAGCTAAGTGTGTTTATTTCTCATTATTTTTTATGTGACTTGAATAAATTTTCCAGATTTTTCAAATAAAATAAAGAAATATAAAATAGACCTATTTAGTCACAAAATACAGCTAACCATTTGAGTGATTTTTTTTTATTTTAATCCTGTTCTCAGTTATCTTCAAATAACGTTGAGATGAGCCTAGCATATGTGTAAATTGACATGTATAAAGCACACAGAATTCTGGAATCTTTGGACTATGATTTCTATATAACTTCACTTAGAAAAGAAAATTATCACTTGCTTCATGTTTTAAATAATCTAGTTAAACTAGTTTTACTAATTTTATTAATAGATGTCATAATCTATGGTACTGATGCATTGCATAAGTATATGATTTTTTATGTCCACTGAATTAACATTACATTTATTTTACCTTTTTACACATGAAATAATGACATTCGTGAGGACAAAGCATGCCTGATTTTAATTTTGGTTGCCAAAAGGGAATTATTAGACATTTGGAACATTTAAATCTGAACTTTCAAATTTCTAGGACTTGAATTGTGTTACTTACAACTTTAATATTAAAATAAAAAGCATTATTAAATAGAAAGCAAAATTATGTTATCACACCTTAATCCTGAATTGACTTCATGATAAAAAACAATTAGATTTATGTAACAAGATATACATACTCAAACGAACTATGAGAAATGGAAACAGAAAATTTCTCTTTTGTTTTGTGTTTGTTGTTGTTTATAATTTGTGATAATTCTGTCTTTTTTACCTTATGCCTGGTATATTCATTGTATGTCTTCAGGAAGGTGAGGGGTGGGCACAGAGCTTTAGGGAAAAGAGTGAAAAGTTGCACCAGTGGAGTTCATTGGACGTTGATGAAAGTGAACTATTTAACACATGGTTGGGGACAGGAGGATGGGACTGGGAACAAGTTAGGGAACTGAAGACATTTCACAAAAGGAAATGCACTCATTACCTGACCCTTGTAATAAATCACCTTAATAAGAAGAACAGCGTAAATTTCTGTTAAAAAGGCAAACAAAATTTGTTTCTTAGAATCCCAGAAGTTTGTTTTGTTCACTTGTTTGAGCTGGTTGAGTCTATCTCTGAAAATAGCTACATGGACATTCATTGGGCAAATTTTTGAGCTAGTAGTAGATAAAAGTCAATTATGATTGTACGTTTTTTGAAACGGATGCATCTATTTTTTAATCTAATTTGTATTATTTCTGTCTACTGGTTTTTGGTTTTGTTTTTCCTGTTTTGTCAAAGACTTAGTGGTGCATCATTAGTGCTGATTTAAGATTGTTCTAATTTGTTGATGTACATACTCAAAGCAATAAATATTCCTCTAAGTATTGTCTGTGCTGCTGCTGTGTCTCAGAGCAGGTAGTATTTTGTGTGTTCACTTCCACTGATTTCCATAAACATTGGAACTTCCCTGTATATCTCTTCAGTGACTCACTGATGATTTAGCAATGTGTTATTCAGTCTCTGTGAGTTTCAGAATGTTATGAGATGCCTTTTGATGTCGAGATCTAATTTGGTCCCATCATGGTCTGACAGGATACAAAGAGTTATTTCATTTTTACTTTTGAATTTTGAAAGATTTTCCTTGTGATCTAAGATATGATCTACTTTGGAGAACATTCCATGGGCTGCTGAGTGGAATATATATTGTGACACTGGTAGGTGAAATACTCTGTAGATATCTGTTAGGTATAGCTTATCAGTACAGTTATTTAGCTCTAAAAATTTTTGCTAAGTTTTTATCTGGATGGCCTTTCCAGAGGTAAGAATGATTTGTTCAAGCAAACAACAATTTATTTGGATATATGCATGTTTAAGGTAAGTAGTATTTCTCTGATGAATTTGTGAGCTCTAGGATTCAGGACATTGATATTTAGAATTGTTATATCCCTCAGATGGAGAGTTTTCTTTGTCAATATTTAATGTCCTTCTTTGTCTCTTTTTACTTTCATGCCACTTTTATTTTAAAGCCAATTTTATCTAATATTAGTATAGCTACTCTAGCCTGTTTATGAGGTACATTTTTAATTTTAAAGATGATGTACAGAAGGGTTACAATTAACATAAGTCAGATGATGAGCACATTTCTTTTTGAACAGTGTAACCTCTTCACAAATGTTCTCCCAGTTTTTCCATTTCAACCTCCTTCTCGCATAAGTTGTATATTTCATTTACAATGTAGTGTCCATTGAGTAGGACTGCTGCATTTAAGCCTTTGTCCCACCATTTCTGTATTCCCCGTTGCCCTATCCAAACGTACATATAAGACCAAAGATGTAGAAATTAAAAAAAAAAACGGCATCAGAACACTGAAGGAAAAAGCAAAATAATAAAGAAGCTCTCATAATCATTTATTGGAGATCATTTTAATGAACATTATTTTATATGATAATATTCGTACAGCTATTGATCTTTTGTGATCCTCTCCAAAGGGCATCCTCCTTTGATCTCACTGTATAAATGTTTAGAATCCCATAAAATTGATCATGTCCAAGTGTAATGTTTTCTCTTTTACCATCCAATTTTGTTTACTTGTAGAATTAGAGGCACATTCTACTACAACAAATGAGGGAAATTAGCCAACCTATGTTTCTTTGAGTCTGTCTTTCTTCACTTAGTATAAGTTTGTTCCAAGTCTTTACATTTCCTTATGAATGGTGTAGTATCATTCTTTCTGGATCAATAGAATCGCAACATCCTGAGGAGTTTCTACATGGCAATGGAAAAAGTTATCAGGATATATAGAAAGAGAACAGAATGGAAGATTTTTACTAGCTAAGCATTATGAAAACAAGTGTTTTCATAACCAACCCATATTTAGAGATCAAAAAGTTAAACCCAACAAAAACAAACCCTCAAATAAACAAGAACCCAATTAATATATGGGATAAAGTCTTAAAGATAACTTCTTAGAAGAAGAAGCAAGAATTACAAATAGATGCATCTCTCTCCATAAAAGAAATGCAAATCCAAACAACACTGAGATTCATCTCACCCCTCTTACAATGTCATTATGAAAAAACGAACTATCACAGATAGTCATAGGGATGTGGCCCAAAGGAAACTCTATTACACTGTTGGTGGGAATGTAATCTTGTTCAATTACTTTGGAAAACACTATGTAAATTGCTCACAGAACGGAATAGAGAGCTACCTACCTTTGATCCAGCAATTCCACTTATGGTCATTTATCCGGTAGAGCAGAAACAAGGCCACACTGAAGGTACCAGCATAACTATTTTCTTTATTGCATTATTTTCTGTAGCCAACATGGAATCAGCCCAGATGCCTCTCATTGTAAAAAGAGATCAAGAATTATATATGTATATATATTTTATATATATTCATATATATATCTAATTTTATTGGTCCCAATTTACAAGTATATATGTACGTATATAAATGTATGTTTACAAACATATATACATATATATACAAACATATAAATACATACATAATGGAATTCTGTTCATTCATCAGAAAGAATAATATTGCACCATTCTAAAGGAAAAATGAAACACTTAGAAATAATATTATGTGAAATAAAGCAGACCCAGAGAAACTTAGTTTGCATGACTTTCCTCACTTGTGGTAGATATAAATGTAAAAGTAAACACACTGCATGGTATTCAAGGAGGTACAAATGAATTATCTGAGGTGTCAGAGTGAAAATACTATAATTCTCTTAAAAGGCTAAGTCAAAGCCAAACAAAATAAATATCATTAAGTGTGTAGTGCAAGAGAGGATAGTGGGGTGCAATGTGAGAGGGGTAGGAAATTGAAGGGGAAAAGGATAGAATAAAGGCAAGAATCCATTGTATACTTCCCAGAATTGAAATATACAAAGCAAGGGATAGTGTGAAATGGGGTTGAAGATGTTGAAGTGGTAACACAATTCCAGGTGCATTGTACACATAAACTGCTTTGTTAAATGGCAAGAAATTCCATAACATAATATTGAGATACTTAAGGATTGGGGCTGATTGGTAGGGATGGGTGAGAGTGTTGAAAGGGGTGACATTGATCAAGATGCACTGTATCCATATGTTTCAGTGAATGGCAACACCTTTGTACAACTAAAGATAATAAAAATATTCAAAAAATTAATTATGATAGTTGAATAGAGAGTTGAACCTCAATTCAATTCCCATTAAAAACCCGGAATCTTGGAGAATAAAATTCAAATAATAAAACCTTATTAAGCTTTTTTATCAGAATTTGTGAAATTTAAATCAAAACATTGCTTTTTTTTAGCCATTGGGATGTTAAAATATTTCAAAGTAAGTGGCTGAAAAACATCAGGAGTATATTATCCATACTCCAGAAGCTTAAACATTGATTTTAAAAATGGTTATTCAAAGCGAATCTTTGTCTTATGGGGGTCTACTTTCTGGTTCATTATAATCTGTTTGCTGGACATTCACATGTCAGACTAGTTATATTGGGCTTCTTTTTTTCAGGATCGTTATTGCAGGGTCATCTCTGAAAGACTGATTCTAATGTCATCAGACAGGGGAATAAAATTTCAATACGTGTAATCGGAAGGAGTTACAATGTCCAACACATTTTGCAACTTTTTCTTTAACTCTGTGTAGTGTATCATTTGGATATTATTTCATAGAACATAATAACTTAAGGACAAGATTATATCATGTAAATTATGTGAAATATTCTTCTTACAATGGGAATAATTATAGTGACGGCAAAATGAAGTATGATTATTTAGTGGCTCTTGAATCACATCATAGGTAACCATGTTAATATGGTACAGCCTTTCAAAGGCCCTTCTGATGTATTTGAACAATCTCCAATGAGTTAATTGCTTTCAGAAATATTCATTTGTGCCAACAAATACAGATCTCCTTTCATTTTAATTACTGTCCGCTATTAGGACTCCCACAAACACCAAAATCAGAGTATGCTAATTTCTCTGATAAAATACATAATAAAAATATTACAATGAATATAACATTAAGACTAATATTAATAGCATTACAATTACTAGTATTCACATTATATAATGTATTGACATCCCTTGATCACCTCAATTTTTAGAATATTTATAACTAAATGTAAATCATTTGCAAATAATTATTTGATGATATATGGAAAATGAGAAAAAGATTTGCATAAATTTACTACAGATGCAAACAGATTCACCTGGTTATTTCCGAACCTTCATTTGTTGGTTTCATTCATGCATGGGGAACATGCAGAGAAATGAAAATTGCAAACTTACATTTACTAAAGGGTTAATTACAAGTTTATGTTGGGCTAAATAGCACATTTTATAAATTAAATTTTTTTGTCTCTTCCTTCCTCCCTCCCTTCCTTCGTTTCTTTGTTCATTAATTCCTTAATTCCTTCCTTTTTTTCCTTCCTTCCTTCTTTTCTTCTTTCCTTTTTCCCTCCTTCCCTCCATACCTACCCCTCTCTCTTTTTCTCTCTTCCTTCCTTTTCTTTCCTTCTTTCTTTCATTCTTTTTCTTCCTTTCTTCCTTTCTTTCTTTTATTCAGACTATTTCTTATGGCTATAGAAAAATTACCAACTGTTATACTCCAAGGTGTTATGAGTAATTATAAATATACTATATTAGTAATAAGTTTAATAACCTAAGTTATATCTTAAGACAAATTGTAATAAAAACATCTTTACAAAATTTCAGGATACGTAACAAATATTGCTTTCCATGATATTGTCTATTTCTTCCAACTAAAATAAGAATTTATACATAATATTTTGTGTGTGTTGTTCTTGTGATTTGTACTCCAGACCTATCACTTGATTTTTTTTCTAGCAAGTACATTGCTCTAACATTTGAGCCACAACTCCACTTCTGGCTTTGTGTATGTGTGCGTGTCTTTTGATGTGTGTGTGTGTGTCTTTTGATGTGTGTGTGTCTGATTAATTGAGATGCGACTTACAAACTCTTGCCAAGTCTGCCTTTTTTAAATTTATTTTTATTTTTTTATTGTGAAAATACCGTACAGAAGGGTTATAATTACATGAGCAAGGTAATGAGTACATTTCTTATCAAGCATTGTTGCCTCCTACTTTGTTTCCCCTTCCCAACCCTTCCCATCTACCCCCCTCCGCCCCTCACCCCACCAAAGTTGTAAAGTTCGTTTTTCAACATAACGACTTTTACACCTCATACTTGCAATGGGTCCACCTCTATCCTTATTTAAACCATTTGTTTTTTCCCTTCCCCTCCACAAATTATACCAACATCAAATACAATGAAAGCAGTGGGGGAGGGACATGTCTGAGACAAGCAGCAAAGGTCAGATAAGTTGATGTTAGTTGAAATGGACCCCAAAATAAGTATTCAAATGTTTTATTCTTTTTTTTTTTTTTTTTTTGGTCGGTCGTGGGGCTTGAACTCTGGGCCTGGGCGCTGTCCCTCAGCTCTTCAGTTCAAGGCGAGCGCTCTACCACTTGAGCTACAGCGCCACTTCCGGTTTTCTGGTGGTTTATCGGAGATAGGAGTCTCATGGTCTCTCCTGCCCGGGCTGGCTTTGAACCGCGATCCTCAGATCTCAGCCTCCTGAGTAGCTAGGATTACAGGCGTGAGCCACCAGCGCCCGGCTCAAATGTTTTATTCTTGTAATTATTTCTAACATATTTATAAGATGATATCTTTGTTGTCAAGGCTGGCTTTGAACCCCAGCTTCCTGAGTAGTGAGGATTAAAATCTTGAGTTACCCATATTCAGCACTCATATAATATATGTAAGAATAAAATAAATTTCTTATTATTTGAATTCTAGAGGCTCAATTTAACAAATTAACATTTAGATATTTATTTAGTTAGTGAATCTGAACCTGCAGTGTGAAAGAAAGTTTTCATTTTTATGAAAAAATATACACACAAAGGTTTAAATGACAGAATCTTTGCACAAATTGAAATACTCTAATATTCAAAAGTGATGAAGGGATCGTTAATCAAATTTCTCATGTAAGCTAAAAGCAATAGGCTGTGTCAGGGTGAATGAAGTAATTTTTCATTAAATTAAATATTATCTACTGTGGTCACATGATTTTCTCTTCTTTTAAACCTAAACTTTTTGACATAAAATATAGATTCATAATTTTTTGAGTATATGAAAATCTTAATTACTGGTTATATATTTCTGAGGTTTGAGTACTGAGACATTTCAGAGAAACACGGAATTTCATGTATTTTATGTCAACAGTGATTTTTAAAAATTGAATCAATCTCCATATGAGATAAATCAAGATAATCCATGACGTATGCAATTATTCCTATAGACTTGAAAATAACTTATTTTTGAATGGTAGGAAATTCATATTATTCTTACTCTACAGAATAATTAAGAAAGAAATGATTGTAATAGTATTTATTTTTCCTTCAACTACAAAGAAAGAATCTAACTATTGATGACAAAAACTTGAATAGAAATGTCATAATATTATGAAAAATTGAAGTCATTTTGAGTTAGATGAAATAGTCATTTTTGAAGGTCACAAAATGAAATCTCTGAAGCTTCCTTATCTGTTAAATAAAATGTATTTGCACTCAAAATATTTCTCCAGCAATGGTATAACCAAACCACCTCCATGCCAAATAGCTTCTTTGATTAATTCAATTAAATATTTAGGAACAGAAGCTATCACAATGTATAGAAATATCTACCCACCACTCTAGAAATTAAATCTGAAATCATAAAAGATTGACATTAATAATTAGCGTTCACTAAGTTGCCATAAAGAGGTGAAACCTTTCATGTGGGCACAGTTGTAGAGATTTGGTCACTGAGAACTTGTGATCAAAGGTGTTAAGATCAAAGTCCTTTCCTCCTCTTCCTTCTTTTTCTTCTCTGTCTCCTTCTTCTTCTTTTCCTTCTCCCTCACTCTCGTCCCTCTTCCTCCTTCTCCCTCTCCCACTCCTATTCTTCTTCTTTACTTCCTGACTTCCATGAATACACATTTTCCAACACATGTTCTTGACATGGGGTACTGTCCCACCACCAACCCAGTCAATGAGGATAAGAAACATAATCTGAAATGTATAAAATCAGAAGTCAAGTTTAATCTTTCCCCATTTTAAGTTGATTTTATAAGGTATATTTTCATATTAATAGGAGACTGTCATAGCATACTCTCATTTATTATAGGGGATAAGATTTACTGGAAAAAAATCTAACCAACATCACCCTAATGAAATGATTGATTAAATTAATATTATATTAGGACAAATCTACTTTAAAATATCGGATATAGTTCAATACATGGCAAAAAAATCACCTCTATGATTTCATATACAAGACAGCGAATACAAACTGTTCCTCAAGGAAATTCACCTATAATTGGCAGTATTGTCAATTTCATAAGTGATTTAAGAAGACTATAGAACAAATTTCAACTCAAACTGCATGATATAACATTTACTTTGTCCCGTGTATACTATCTTTGTCTGGTTTCCAAAATGACTTGTATTTTTATCATTTTTTAAATTAACTTTAAGTAGTTGTGTGGGACTTGGTGTTTGACAAAGCAGTATATTAACAGTGTATACTGAGGTTTTTTTTTCTTTTTCCTCTCCTGAAGTTTGAACTCTGAGTCTAGGGGCTGTCCCTGAGCTCCTTTGGATGAATGCTAGAACTCAATCACTTGAGGCACAGCAGCACTTTTTCATTTTTCTGAGATTTAATTAGAGATAAGAATATCACACCCAGAAATCCCACTTTTGGGCATTTACCCAAATGTTTACAAACAAGACCACACTAAAGGTACCAGCACAACTATGTTTATTGCAGCATTATTTACCATAGCTACGATATGGAACCAACCCAGATGCACCTCAGTAGATGAATGGATCAAGAAAATGTGGTATATATACACAATGGAATACTATTGCCTCCATCAGAAAGAATGGCATTGCCCCATTTGTTAGGAAATGGAAAGGCTTGGAAAAAATTATATTAAGTGAAGTAAGCCAGGCCCAAAGAAACATAGGTCCCATGGTTTCCCTTATATGCAATATCTAGTATATGTATGAGTCAAGCGGAAAAGGTCAGATAATGTGATGTTAAGAAAATGATCCCTTAAATATGTATTTTAATGTTTTTTTTTCTTTCATGCATGTGTTTCTAACGCATTTATAAGATTATTTCTTTGTTGCTTTGTATGTCCCTCCTCCACAGTGTAACCCCCGCTTTCACTATATTTGATGTCAGTATAACTTGTGGAGGAGATGGGGACAAACAAGTCGTTTAAGGATTCAGGTGGACCTGTTGCAACAATGAGAAGTACAAAATGTCATGTCAAAAACGAGCTTTACAATGTCGGTGTGGGGGGGAGGGGGGGAAGGATTGGGTGGGAGGGAGGGGGGAGGCTGGGAAGGGAGGTGAAGGGTAAACAAAGGAGGAGGATGCAATGCTTGGTAAGAAATGTATGCATTACCCTGCCCATGTAATTGTAACCCCTCTGTACAGTATGTTCTCAAATAAAATAAAATTAAATTAAAAAAAAAGATTATTTCTTTCTTGCTTTGTATGTTCCTCCCACACAGTATAACCCCTGCTTTCACTATATTTGATGTCAGTATTACTTGTAGAGGAGATGGGGAAAAACAAGTCATTTAAGGATACAGATGGACCTGTTGCAACAATGAGAAGTACAAGTTGTCATGTCCAAAACTAGCTTTACAACGTCGGTGCGGGGGGGGGGGGGTGGGGAAGGATTGGGATTGGGGGGGAGGGGGGAGGCTGGGAAGGGATGAGAAGGGTAAACAAAGGAGGAGGCTGCAATGGTTGGTAAGAAATGTACGCATTATCCTGCCCATGTAATTGTAACCCCTCTGTACAGTATGTTCATAAATAAAATAAAATTAAATTAAAAAAAAAAGAATATCACAGACTTTCTTGCCTGGGCTGGCTTCAAACCTCTTCTGCCTCCTGATTATCTAGGATTACAGCCGTGAGCTGCTAGTGCCCAGGTTAATACAATGCACCTTTTTTTTTTTTTTTTTTTGCCTAGTCCTGGGGCTTGAATTCATGCCTTGGAAATGTCCTTGAGATTCTTTTCCTCATGCTAGTACTGTATCACTTGTTTCATAGTGCCAGTTCCTGATTTTTTGTTTATGTAGTACTGAGAAATCAAAGCCAGGGCTTCACACATGCAAGGCAAGCATCTACCACTAAGCCACATTCCATGGCCAATACAATGCATCTTGATGATCATTATCCCTCATCCTTCTCAATCCTATCTCATAGCTCAATTTACATGAATTTGTAGAATATTCACTGGCTCTTAATGTCATGTATAGTCATTCAGAGGATATATCACAGAACATATATTCATGATAGTCTTATTCATCAACATACTAAAGTTGTGCATTATAGAATTCTGTGATTTTAAATTTTAAATTATCACTCAGATTAACCCACTACTATTCTAACAATTTTTCTAAGGTTAATGCAAATGCAATATGTAATTCTTCAATAAAGTACAATGATTCTTAGAATGTTAAAGAGTTGGAGTAAGAATATCACCTTCAGTTCAGGAACATTTTATCATTATTACACTCTCAAAATACTCAAATATTTATTAATAGTCATTTCCTATCATCCTTTCCACCTACTCTCCCCTTGAGCAGCTATTATTTCATATTCTACCTCTACAGATGTGCCAATTTTAAAAACCTCATATAATTAGAAAATGTAGTCTATTTTATACATTTCTCCCATGTAATATCACTGTTTCCAAAGTAAGTCCCTGTAAATTTTATTCATGGATAGAGCATATTGTTTTGTATGCATGTGTATATTGGAAAAACATCCTCAATGGACATTTCAATGTTTAATTATATATTATTATGAAGGGTTTTTCTATGTATATTCTTGTACATGTGTCTCATTGGACATATGTTGGAATCTATTTTGTATATATAATTATAATTCAAAATGCTGGATCATAGAGACAATTCTATGTGTAATGTCTTAAAGATTTCCAGTATGTTTAAGAAACTGACTATAGAGGAGTTCCGGGAAGATGGCGGAGGAGAAGCTGGAATCTGAACAAGCTCTTGCATAGAAAACAGTTTCAGAGCTCCAGTGAACAGTCCCAAGCCAGAGAATCACACCAAGTGTGCCATCACAGGACAGAGAGTTAGTCAAGAGAGGGGAAGCCAAGCAGACACATCTGAGCACCTGCCAGCAGCTGCTGCTGCGGCGGCAGGGTCGCAGCAGCGATCACCGCTGCGGGGGCACACCTGAGACACAGTCCGGGACGAAGGAGCCAGACGCAGCGGACGAGCAGATTCTACTCAACACCAGCAAGAACCGACAAGGAGCGGACAACTTCATCCTGCACTTTGCAGACCAGAGACGACCCGGGATCCAAGACTCGGCGTGAGTAGAAGCCCGACTTCCTCACTCCTTCTCAGGGAGCAGAGGAGGGAAGGCCACCCCTCCCCCCCCAGCGCAGGTGATCTCCATCTTGGATACCTACAAAGCTCGGAGGAGCGGCTAGCTCCAGCTCAGGCCTTGGAATAAAACTAGTCATTTAGCAGGTCACAAGAACTTAACGGCGAAGTGACCTCACAGACTCAGTTCCATCCAGGGAAAAGTCACTCAGCTTGGCCGCGAAGTGACCTCACAGACTCAGTTCCATCCAGGGAAAAGTCACCCAGCTCAGGCGCCAGCCATTGGAGTGGCTCTCCTCACTGGGTAACCAGAGCCAGAGGCTGCCCCTCCCTCTAGCAGCCACCACAATCATTGAAAAACAGAAACCCTGAGAATGGCTCCAGGCTGGGTGCTGTGAGTTTTTTTCACAAAATAGCCCCAGGGAAAAGCTACTGTTTGTTGAAAGGCCTCAACTCTACACAGAACCTAGCCTCATCACTGCATCCCCCTATTTTGTGATTCTCAAAGCAGATCACCCTCCCAGTAAACTACCCTGGGAGGGGGATCTCAAAATCTTGGGTAAAGCAGAGCATTTTTCTGCCTGTTCCAACAAACTGACTTAAGAAACCCATCAAGCCACAAGACCTCAAGCTGACCAGAGACTCCAACCAGACTCTGGTTACAGACAAAAGGGAGATACAGGACTCTTCCCACCCCTCCCAAAAAAAAAAAAAATCAAAGAACTTTTTTTTTTCTTCTTCTTCTTTTCTTTTTTTCTTTTTTTGTTTTGTTTTTTTTTCGCTTTTTGTTACCTTATATATATAAAAAATTTTTTTGCTTTTCTAAAACTTTTATTAATCTTTAATTTTTGCCTCTTCTGAAAAAATAATTGTTTTCCATTAACTTTTTTTTTTCTCCTCTTATAATTTTTATTTTAGGAATACGTGAATGTGTGTTTTCCTTTCTTTTCTTGTCTTCTTTCTCTTTTTCTTTCATTCTTAATTATCTTTTTGTTTTTTGTCTAGCTCTACTGAACTTCTGATCTTTTCTTCTCACTTTCCTATCTTTTCCATCTTTTCCTCTTTGTTCTTCTTTATGTGACTTAACTCTTGTCCTGCACATCCTCAGATAAACCCGTAGTTAACAAGTAGACCCTATCCCCCATTGTGTACACACTTAATCCACAAACTTATTACTCAATTCAAAACCTCTGAGACATAAATTCATTAATAGCAGTACTACCTCTTTATACCTATATAATATTTTAAGCATTTTTTTAAAGTTTTTCACATCTCCTCTAAGTCCCTCCCTTTCTCTCAACATATTCATATTCCTCTATAAATAGATGGTCTTTTAATCTCTAAAATAACATTAATTTTTACGTTTCTATTTTTTTTTCTGGTCTCTTTTCATTTCCCTTTCCCTTTCTTGTCTTTCTCTCTCTCTCTACTTGCATCCTACCCAACCTATTTCCTGCATTGTGATTAGGACATAGTTAACTCTCCCTGTGCCTCCCCACACCAATCTATTCCTATTTTTTACCCACATCTCTCCCTAACCCTAATAATTTCTGGTTTTCCAAATTCTTCTCTGCGGTTCGAAGCCCTTTAACATATAGTTGTTTGATGTCGAATAGATGTATCTGTTGAACTAGATTGTATCTGTAGACTATTGACTGTACAAATGCAAACTTTGGTTGATGGTTGCCTTAAGATAGTGTTCTAGCACAAAACTGGTGCTATCTTCATCTCAAATGGGCAGAGTAAGCCGGAAAAACACAAGAAAAATGGCAAATTCGGGTATCTCAATTCCCAATCTTGATAATCAGGGGTTAGAACAGATAATGAATAATCCAGAGGAGAGTTCCCAAACAGTTCTACAAACACTGCTGGCAAACATGATAAATGAAAAGTTTGACAACGTACAAAGGACTCTGTATGAGCATGATAGGGAGAGAGAGGAGGCATCCCAGAAGTTTATACAGGAATATCATAAGCGTGAGGAAGCTACTAAAAAACTGATACAGGATTTGCTTGAACAACTTGAGAATACTCAAAGAGAAAGGGAGGAATGGCGTGAGCAGGCTGAGAACACTCAAAGAGATCTTCAGGAATCCCACGAACGGGAGGAAGCTAATCAAAGAGTAATACAGGAATTGAGAGACCAGGTAGAGAACACACAAAGATCACTAAAGGCATTCATTGAATCCGTTAACAAAGAGCTGAAGGAAATCAGGGATACCACAAAAGGAATGCTGAATGGAACCCAACAAAAGGAATGGGAGCCCAAAGAAACCATAACCAATCAACTAAGTGATTTGAGGACAAACACTGAACACCAAATTAAGGAAGTAAAGAAATTCATACAAGACCTAAAACAGAGCTTCAACAAAGAACTTGAAGCCATCAAAGCTGACCAAGTAGAAGGAAAAGAGATAAAAAAACAAAGTAGAGAGTCTTGACAGCAGGTTAGACCATGCAGAAGATCGAATCTCAGGGATTGAAGACAGCCTAGATATTATAGAGAAAGAACATACAACCATCCAAGACAAGTGCAAGAAATATGATAGATCTATCCAACACCTGGAAGACACCATCAGAAGGCCTAATCTAAGGATAATGGGTGTAGAGGAGCACCTAGAAACAGAAGTTAATGGTCTAGGAAATTTGTTTAACAGGATCCTAGCAGAGAACTTCCCAAACTGGCAAAAAGATAGGCCTGTCCAGATACAAGAGGCCTTTAGAACTCCAAATAGACCAGACCAGAATAGGACATCCCACCGCCACATTATAATCCACACAGGATCAACTCAGAACAAGGAAAAGATCCTTAAATCTGTCAGAGAGAAAAGGGTAATTACTTATAAAGGGAAACCAATTAGAATCACCTCAGATTTCTCAGCAGAGACAATCAAAGCAAGAAGAGACTGGAATGATGTATGCCATGCCCTAAAAACAAACATCTATCAACCAAGAATACTGTACCCAGCTAAACTCTCCTTCATAACTGAAGGCCAAATAAAAACCTTCCATAGCAAAGAAAAATTGAAACAATACATCTCCACTAAACTAGCCCTACAAAAGATTCTTAAAGATGTCCTACACATAGAAAACCAACAAGACCGCAATAAAGGCCAAGAGACTGCACCCAAACTGAGAATCCAAGAACCATAGGAAGAACCCAGTTTTTGCAGCCCCCAAGAAGGTAGATAACATGGCAGGAACTCCCAAAAACCTCTCAGTCCTATCTCTTAATGTTAACGGACTGAACTCTCCAATTAAGCGACATTGACTGTCTAGTTGGATTAAAAAACAAGACCCTTCTATCTGCTGCCTTCAGGAGTCACATCTTCTCCATCAAAAACGAACACATTTTCAATGTTAAAGGCTGGAACAAAATCTACCAAGCAAACAGCCCCCATAAACAGGCGGGAGTTGCAATCCTAATATCAGATAAAATAGACTTCAAATTAAAATTCGTGAAAAGAGATAAAGAAGGTCGCTACATACTAATTAAAGGATCTCTCCTTCAGGAGGATATTACAATTCTAAATATCTATTCGCCAAACAATGGAGCACCCAAATTTATCCAAGAAACACTACTTTCCCTCAATCCCACATAGATCCAAAGACATTAATTGTTGGGGATTTTAACACACCACTCTCCCCACTAGATAGATCAACTCGGCAAAAACTCAACAGAGGAACCGCAGATCTAAACAGCTGCATAGATCAACTAGACTTAATAGACATCTACCGAACATTTAACCCAGCAGCATCAGAATACACATTTTTCTCAGCAGCACATGGAAAGTTTTCTAAAATAGACCACATTTTAGGGCACAAAGCAAACTTGTCTAAATTCAGAAACATTGAAGTTATACCTTGCATTCTCTCTGACCACAAGGGAATAAAATTAGAACTCAACACCAAAAGCCACCAAAGAAAGTCCGGTATCACATCTAGGCTGAACAACACACTGCTGAATCAAGAGTGGGTCATGGAAGAGATTAGAAAGGAAATTCAAATGTTCATGCTATTCAACAAAAATGAACACACAAAATACCAACTCCTCTGGGACACAGCAAAGGCAGTACTCAGAGGCAATTTTCTAGCTCTGAGCTCCTACATCAACAAATTGGAGAGATCTGAAACTAATAATTTAATGACACATCTAAACCTCCTTGAAAAAGAGCAGCAAGATAAACCCCAATCCAGTAGACGGAAAGAAATAATCAAAATTAAATCAGAATTAAATGAATTAGAATCCAAAAAAACTATAGAAAGAATCAACAAAACAAAGATTTGGTTCTTCGAAAAACTTAACAAAATTGACAGACCCTTAGCAAATCTTATCAGAAAAAGAAGAGAACACACCCAAATTAATAAACTCAGAGATGAGAATGGAAACATCACCACGGAAACAAGCAAGATTCAGAACATTATAAGGGAATACTTCTCAAAACTTTATGCTAATAAGTTTGAGAACTTGACAGAAATGGACCTCTTCCTAGCAAATATTGACATGCCAAAACTAAACCAAGATGAGTTAAACTATCTTAACAGGACCATATCAAGCATTGAAATAGAAACAGCAATAAGAGACCTCCCAGCTAAGAAAAGTCCAGGACCAGATGGTTTTACAGCGGAATTTTACAAGGCCTTCAAAGCAGAGCTCACACCAATTCTCCTCCAACTCTTCAATGAAATTGAAAGAGAAAGCTCACTACCGAACACATTCTATGAAGCCATCATAACCCTCATCCCAAAACCAGGCAGGGACTCATCAAAGAAAGAGAACTATAGACCCATTTCTTTGATGAACATTGATGCAAAACTTCTCAACAAAATTTTGGCCAACCGACTTCAACAATTCATCCAAAAAATCATACACCACGATCAAACAGGATTCATTTCAAGGATGCAAAGCTGGTTCAATATACGCAAATCAATTAATATTATTCATCACATCAACAGGAACAAGAATAAGAACCACATGGTTATCTCAATAGACGCAGAAAAAAGCATTCGACAAGATCCAACACCCCTTCCTGATGAAGTTTTTGGAAAAATTAGGAATCCATGGAACATTCCTCAATACAATAAAGGCTGTATATGACAAACCTACAGCCAGCATTATACTCAATGGTGAAAAACTAAAGCCAGTTCCTCTTAACTCAGGAACAAGACAAGGATGCCCACTCTCTCCACTTCTCTTCAATCTAGTATTAGAATGCCTAGCTACAGCAATAAGACAAGATGCAGACATAAAGGGGATCCAAATAGGGAAAGAAGAAATAAAACTCTCCCTCTTTGCAGATGACATGATCTTGTATTTAAAGAATCCCATAGACTCCACTCTCAAATTACTCAAGCTGATTCAAAACTTTGGCAAAGTAGCAGGTTATAAAATTAACCACCAAAAATCAATGGCTTTTCTGTATGCCAACAATGAGAAAAGTGTGGCTGAATTTAGGATAGCAACTCCATTTGTAATAGCCCCACAAAAAATAAAATACCTAGGAATTAACTTAACTAAAGAAGTGAAGGACCTCTATGATGAAAACTTTAAAATCTTGAAAAAGGAAATCAACACAGAACTTAAAAAATGGCAAAACCTCCCATGCTCCTGGATTGGAAAGATTAACATCATGAAAATGGCAATACTTCCCAAGGCTATCTACAAATTCACCGCAATACCTATCAAAATTCTAACCTCATTCTTCAAGGAAATAGAAGAGGCAATCCAAAAATTCATATGGAACAATAAAAGACCCCGAATAGCAAAAACGCTCCTCAACGGAAAGAACACTGCTGGAGGAATATCAATACCAAATTTCAAACTCTACTATAAAGCCATAGTAATCAAAACAGCTTGGTATTGGCATAAGAACAGACCTCAGGACCAATGGAATAGAATTGAAAACCCAGAAATGAACCTACAGACCTATAGCCATCTAATCTTCGATAAGGGAGCTAAAACAATAGAATGGAGGACAGACAGCCTCTTCAGTAAATGGTGCTGGCAAAACTGGTTAACTACATGTAGAAAACTAAAGCTAGATCCTTATATATCACCCTGCACCAGAATCAACTCCAAATGGATCAAAAACCTTGAACTCAAAGCAGACACTCTGAAAACATTACATGATGGAATAGGAGAAACCCTGGGTCTCCTCGGCTCAGGCCGAAATTTTCTGAATAGAGACCCGGAAACACAACAAATCAAAGAAAGGTTGGACAAATGGGATTGTATAAGGTTGCAGAGCTTCTGCAGGGCAAATGACATAGCTAGCAAGATCAATAGAAAGCCCACGGACTGGGAGAAGATCTTTACTAGCCATACAACGGACAAGGGTCTCATATCTAAAATATAGTTGGAACTCAAAAAATTAAACCACCCAACACAAATCCTCAAAGGAACAACTGCCCAATAAATAAGTGGGCGAAAGACTTAAAGAGAAGCTTCTCTGAAGAAGAAAGAAGGATGGCCAATAGACACATGAAGAAATATTCAACGTCCCTAGCCATAAAAGAAATGCAAATCAAAACAACATTGAGATATCACCTCACTCCAGTTAGAACAGCAAAAATCAAGAACTCTAACAACAACAGATGCTGGAGGGGATGTGGACAGAAAGGAACCTTACTTCATTTTTGGTGGGAATGTAAACTTGTTCAACCACTTTGGAAAGCAGTATGGAGGTTCCTCAAAAGACGCCACATAGAGCTCCCCAATGACCCAGCAATCCCACTTTTGGGCATTTACCCAAATGATCACAAACAAGGCCACACTAAAGCTACCAGCACAACTATGTTTATTGCAGCATTATTTACCATAGCTAACATATGAAACCAACCCAGATGCCCCTCAGTAGATGAATGGATGAAGAAGATGTGGTATATATACACAATGGAATTCTATGCCTCCATCAGAAAGAATGACATTTCCCCATTTGTTAGGAAATGGAAAGGCTTGGAAAAAATTATATTAAGTGAAGTAAGCCAGGCCCAAAGAAACATAGGTCCCATGGTTTCCCTTATTTGCAATATCTAGTATAGGTATGAGCCAAGCGGAAAAAGTCAGAGAATGTTATGTTAGGAAAACGAACCCTCAAATATGTATTTTAATGTTTTTGTTTCTTTTAGCATGTGTTTCTAACGCATTTATAATATTATTTCTTTGTTGCTTTGTATGTCCCTCCCCCACAGTGTAACCCCGCTTTCACTATATTTGATGTCAGTATAACATGTGGAGGAGACGGGGACAAACAAGTCGTTTAAGGATTCAGGTGGACCTGTTGCAACAATGAGAAGTACAAAATGTCATGTCAAAACCAGCTTTACAATGTCGGTGGGGGGTGGGAGGGGGGGTATGATTGGGTGGGGGGGAGGGGGGAGGCTGGGAAGGGAATTGAAGGGTAAACAAAGGAGGAGGCTGCAATGCTTGGTAAGAAATGTATGCATTATCCTGCCCATGTAATTGTAACCCCTCTGTACAGTATGTTCTCAAATAAAATAAAATTAAATTAAAAAAAAAAAAAAAAAGAAACTGACTATATCATTTTAAGTGCCAAGCACCAATGTATAAGGATTGCAATTTCTACATAATGGTTGTGCAGGGCTATCTTATTGTTTCTATTTCCACTAATCTCTATATGTATGCATTGTCTAGGTATGTTATGATCTTTCCATGTGTTCCTTGATTATTGTTATATTACTATAGAGATATGTATTTGGATTTTTGAATAACTTTTTCAGGATGGTTAATGTATTTCATTGGCATTAATATGCTCTTAATATATTTCTGATTCAAGTCTATTTAAATAAATATATATGTGTACACACTACATGTACATATGCGTATATTCATATTTATATGTGTATATATTCAAACACCTATATATGTATACATATATGAGAATATACAGATGTGTACATACATGTATATAAATATATACATATAGTGTTATTTTCATTTGTCTGTAAGTTATCGTTTTACTTTATTTGTCAAACATGCCCTTTATTGATTTTACTTTATTTTATTTTATGTTTAAGATATTGTAAAGAGGAGCCAGGCGCTGGTGGCTCACACCTGTAATCTTTGGCATTCAGGAGGCTGAGATCTCAGGATCATGGTTCAAAGCCAGCCTGTGCAGGAAAAGTCCATGAGACTCTTATCTCCAATAAACCACCAGAAAGCCGGAGGTGGTACTATGGCTCAAGTGGTAGAGCTCTAGACTTGAATTCAAGAGCTGAGAGACAGGGCCCAGGCCCAGGGTTCAAGGCCCAGAACCACCACCAAAACTAGCAACAAGAAAAAGAATACTGACTCAAAAAACAATAGTATTAAGCAGACTTAAACGTAGTATCAAGTCTAACATTTTAGAGTTATCTTAGATACCAGCAACCTTCGAGTCCAATGAGCCATGAGCCCTCAGAATGTTGACTGAATTTCTTAGTTTATTTACACAATCATTATAAGTATGCATTTTCTTATCTATCTTTCTTTCATTTCACCACAGAATGTGTATTTATCCTTTATGTCATTCTTGAATACCAAAGCCTTTGGAAGATAGTTATTAATTGGTGTATGAAGATAGTTATTAATTGGTGTATATTAATTATATTAAGTAATCTTGTTGAAATATCTTACACTCTCACATATTGATGAAGGGCCTGATTAACCCATTTCTGGCATTCTCCACTCCCATTGCCCTTTATATTTCAACTGTTTTCTGTGAATTCCTTTGTGCTACCTTCACACATTGTCAAAATGTATTAAAGTGCTATTTACTCACCATAATTGAAAATTATACAATGCTGAATATAAAAGCAAAAATCTAAATAAATGGAGACATAATTTTTGTCTATTGGAGGATACAATTGAGAAAAGATATAAATTGTCTCTTCCTCTTTTTTTGGTCATTCATAGGGCTTGAAATCTGATCTTGGTGCTGTCCTTCTGCTCTTCATTTCAAAGTGAATGCTCTACTCATTGAGCAACTGTGCCACTTCTGGTTTTCTGGTGGTTAATTGGACATAAGAGTCTTACGGACATTCCCACTCCTGCTAGATTTCAACCATAATCCTCAGATCTCAGCCTCCTATGCAGTATGATTACAAGCATGATCTAACAGCGCTCAGCTTCACAGTTTTATTTATGTTTATGACAATTTCTAAAAACACCTGACTAGCACTCTTTGAGTCATTGACAAAGTAAAATAAACTGGAATATAATTCTCTGTTCAATATTAGTGTAATATTGTTATATTTGTAGAGGAAAGATTATACAGCTCAATGGGTCTGTAGGGCACCAGATTAGATACACATAAATACTATAAAGGAATATTTAATAAGGTGTAAAACCAAACATTTGTGGAATGACGTTCTGTTTAATAGATAAGTTAGGCAGTATTTGGGAAAATTAAAAAGTGAACATTGACTTAAACATAACAATTTATTCAAATGTTAACTTCAAGCAGGATTAAAACATGGCATATAAAACAAAAAAAGAAATGTATAGCAAAGAAAGATGTTTTGAAAATTTTGAGATGAAGCAGTCTTAAATTTGGCATTAAAACTATAGGTAAATTGTTAAAAAATTTCAACAAATCTCAGGGACCCTGAGTTCAAGCCCCAGGACCAAACAAGTTTGAATCAACTTGATATAATGTAACTGTTATAAATTTTAACAATTAAATCAATGAATATTACACATTCCCACAGAAATATAATTGGAAACAAAAGGCATAATTGTTTTCTTAAAACAAGTAATGGAACCATGAATTTCTTTCACTTCACAATTCATGTTTTATGTAACTTCAATTAGCAGACTTCCAGAACTAAAACTAAATATATTAATTGTATATCACAAGAAACAAAGTGATTATATTTAAGAATAGATATTCCATCCTAGCGAGAAGATAGGTTTCTGAGCATTCTCACTATAAAGAAATGTTACATGCGGAAATTAATGGATATGATGTAGCTTTATCAATACAAAACATATAAATGAATATTTCATAGCTATGTAAAAAATAATTGTGTAGCTAGGAGCCAGTGGCTCATGCTTATAACCCTAGCTACTAAGAAGACTGAGAGCTGAGACTCATAGTTCAAAGCCAGCCTAGGCAGGAAAGTCCGTGAGACTCTTATTTCCAATGAGCCACCAGAAAACTGGCAGTGGCTCAAGTGGTAGAGCACTAATCTTGAGCTGAAGAGCTGAGGGACAATGTCTAGGCCCAGATTTCAAGACCCACGACTAACAAAAATTAAAAATAAACAGTTACAAATAAACAAATATTTTGACATAAATGTTAAAAAATATATTCTAACAATTTTAAAATCTTTACTAGGTATACTAGTTTGTATAAATATAGAGAATTGCTTTCTGGATTAGTTGACATTGAATCAATTTTGTAAATCACACATTTGTCACTCAATTCATATTTGTATATTTCTATACTTATATACTTTAAGTATAATTAAGTGATATGTGAAAGGCAATCCTGTTTTAGGCATCTCCCTTGGCTTTCTATAATTAAGCCTCCTACCCTAAAATCAATATGGCCTCCAAAATAGTCAGACGATTCATCTCATTGAAGCAGAAAAGTATAAGCCATAATCATTGTTGGAACAAGTAACATTTCACATGAATTTCACTTAGTTTAAGAACCAAAACATTCAAGTCATCTTAACAATGCCAGTAGTAGCAAAATGTCTTCTGAGCTTTTCAGTCTTTTTTTTTTCAAGGCAGGTAAAGAAGTTTATTTACTGAACTGCTGCCCCCGCCATGCGTGGTGGAGAGGCATGTTGAATCTAGGCCAGGGACAGGAAGAGGTTTGCCAGGTGGAAAGATATGGTCACACTGGAACTGGGTGTGACCTCAGGATCTGGGACACTGGACCAGAGGTGGCCCAGGATGTGCCCTAGTAGGAGGGGAAGGTGATTGCTTCCAGGTCTGCCAGTTACCTAGGTAACAGATACTAGGCGGAAACTTAGCCAAGAGGGAGGTGTTAGGTTTTTAAAAAGAGGTATCCAAGTAAGAACAGCACCAGCACGCACGTGGTATTCAGTAAGGGGAAGGTTTATTCAGTAGACCTGCTGGGAGCAGGCAAGGTTGGCACTCCACGTGGGTGGGAAAGGCCTGGAAATGAGAGAGAGCTGGGAAAGAGAGGAAAGAGAGAGGAAAGACAGCAGAGAAAGGGGAGAGGGGAGAGATAGAGAAGAGAGAGAGGGAGAGAGCAGAGAGAGCAGGGAGAGCTAGAAAAGAACAGAGAGGGAGATAGGTAGCAGAGAGAGGGAGATAGGTAGCAGAGAGAGCTAGAATAGAGCAGTGAAAGAGCAGAGAGCTAGAAACGAACGGAGAGAGAGAGAGCTTTTCAGTCTTTAAAGAGATGAAAATATTTAACATCCACATAACATCCTACATCTTAGGAAGATATTTTTGGGTAACCCTCTGTTCATGATTAGAAGACAGGAACAAAGGCAATAATGAAAATAGCCAAGGAAAGTACTTGAAAACTATTTAAAAAAGCAATCACAGACACTCCTGTTTTCTTCAATTTCAATGAAAATGTACGTGAAAGTATCACGTTTGTTCCATTTAAAGAGCAATAATTAAACTCTAATTAGCAGTGAAGAAGGGAACAGAAAACTTTGTTTGAAGACAGCTTGACTTTGAAAAATTCAACCCAAGCATAATGGATTTACCTTGTTTTTCTATGCCGTTGCCAAAATAATAGAGAGCAACACCGAAAGCCAGGAAAACACCTAAGTCAAAGCAATAAACATTTGTCTATAATATAATTTTGAGGGTCTGACTCTTTCAAAGTCAGGCTTGCAAAGAGGAAAGTGTGTTTGCTTTGGTGTGAACAACAAAAAAATATATAAATCTCTATTAATATTTATCATATTTTGATTAGGACTTCTCGTGTTGGAGAAGAGTAAAGTTATGAAAACGTTCAACATTATTGGACTATTCCCCAATATCATTATTATTTATCAGCTATAGCTATAGAAGTAGCCTTAATTACTCTTAATATCATTCTTCTTTACATTCAGAAGCATTGTTTGTTTCTGGGTTATAAGCTGTAAACACTTGAGTATTAATAAAGGGTCATTTCTTAAGAGTGGAAAGATGCTGTGCAAACAAACCTAAAATATCAAAGACTTAGAATAGTGGAAACTATTTTTTAGCTATATCACAATGTGTAGATGTAGATTTTGTTTCCCATTGTTCCAGGGAACCATTTTTGTTATCTTCTTTTGGACCATCTAGTGATCCTATAACATCTTATACCATCCTGGGATGGCTGTACATTTACTGGATTCTCTAATTGCTGCTGGAAAGTTAGGAAGGAGAGAAAAGTGAGTTTTTTATGTTTTACTTATTTTTTATTACTTTAGACACTGTAACTCAAAATGACATAAATTATCTTTATAATATTAGGAGACAGATTTCATTTCCATATTCTTACCCTAGCCTTCTACATAATTTTGGTATTTAGTGATCCCCAAATGTGAAAATAAAGATAGGAAACCTCTTATTAAAATATTATTTAGAATTTCAAGTCTTCTTTATGTAAGGCCTGTAAGTAGTATGCACATCATACATGTGTACAAAGCCAGTGGCAACATTTTCTTATTCTCAAAAACTAGGAAATGTGTTGTCCCTGTAGTTGCATCAGGAAAAGGCTGTAGTTGAATTAGTTTACTAATCTAAATCTGCTGTAAAATATTTCTATACGTTAGTTGGCTTGAATAATCCGTATTTATCATTTTGCAGTTCTAAAGGACAGAAATTTAAAAGAAGTCTCACTAGATTAAAATCGAGCCACCTACAGAGCTAAAATATTTTTCAAATGATTCTAGTGGAAAAAGCATTTACTTGCTGTTCTGCTTTCCAGAAATTCAGAATCTGGGTTGTTGTTGTTTTCTTTATTTTCTAATGTAGCATCTTTACATGTCTCTGATGGTTCTAACCTCATCATGTCCTTTCAAACTACACCTGGGACTTTAAAGTACCCATTTGAAGATATTTCCCCCATCTGATAATTTTTCATATTTGTGTTCATTGGATTATGAAAGGTGATTATTTTACAAACTTATATACATATAATGCAAAAGTACATTTGAGGGATTAGTTATTTTGGGCAGACAGATATTATGGAAAGGTATTTTGCTACGTAAAATGAGTGTGTAGTATTCTTTCTACTATAAACTGTTATCCTTTCATTCATTTTGAACAACATATTTCTTCAATGAAATATATCTAAAAAAAAACTTAGTCCTGAAAAGCAATTAATCCTGATTAAAACATTGTCATGTACTAGAAATCCTAAATGCCAGAGAGCAGCTCTTGAAGTAGTTGTGGCACTATCACTTTTTGTATATTCTGCTTATAGTCTTCTCTTTTCAAGAGCACTTGATTGTTATTATTTTGGAAATATGGTTAATATTTATTTGATGTTATTGTTAAAGAATGCATCACCCAATACTGGTTCTCATTTTCTAACTTTTTTGGGTCTATTCTATTTTGGAAAGAAACACAGCCATTTGAATTACATTAACTGCTTATTGAAGTTGATTCAGCGTGGAGAGGAAAAGAAGAAAAAAATATGTCTCTGTGGGTATGTCAAGGTAAAAATGTATCTACAAGCTATTTATCTTAAAATCATCTATTTTTCATTATCTTTATATTCTGATAAAATTTAGCCTCTCAACTCACACAATGTTAATGCAGTCTTATTTCATGCCTCCCAAAAGCAAACAAGAAAATACTATTCATTTTAAAATTATTTTTAATTTTTTTAATTATCTTTTTTTTAAAAAACCATATTTTAAAAAAGTTAGCCAAGACAGAAGTAAAGGCAGGAAGATGGTGGAGGAGAAGCTGGAGGCTAAACAAGCTCTCACATAGAAAGCAGTTTTAGAGTTCCAGTGAACATTCCTAAGCCAGAGAATCACACCAAGTGTGCCTTCACAGGACAGAGAGTTAGGCCAGAGAGAGAAAATACAGGCAAGAAGACAGCCCTGAGCACTTGCTAGGGCGGCAGCGGTGGCGGCGGCGGTGACTGCAACCACCATACCTGAATCACAGAGAGTCCGGGAAGAAGGAGCCAGATGCAGCGGGTGAGTGGATTCCACTCAACACCAGCAAGAACCGACAAGGAGCGGACATCTTAATCCTGCAGTTCGCAGACCAGAGATGACCCAGGAACCAAGACTCGGCATGAGTAGAAGCCTGTCATCCTCACTCCTTCTCAGGGAGCATAGGAGGGAAGGCCAGCCTTCCTCCACCCAGTACTGGAGATCTCCATCTTGGATACCAACAAAGCTCGGCGGATCTGCTAGCTCCAACTCAGACCCTGGAATAAATCTAGTGTCATCTAGCAGGTCACAAGAGCCTAACCTGACCTGCCAAACTCAGCTCCACCCAGGGAAAAGTCACACAGCTTGGGTGCCAGCCCCAGGAGTGGCTTTCTTCACCGGGTAATCAGAGCCAGAGGCTGCCCCTCCCTTTAGCAGCCTTGACAATCAACTGAAAGTCAGTAAACAGAAACTCTGAGAGTGGCTCCAGGATGGGTTCTGTGAGTTTCTCACAAACCAGCCCCTGGGAAAAGCTACTGTTTGCTGAAAGGCCTCAACCCTACCCAGAACCTAGCCTCATCAAAGCATCTCCAAACTCGAGGAAAAAGACATCTCCTCCCAATGAACTAACCTGGGAGGGAAGATTGCAGAGCATTTTTCTGCCTGTTCAAAGAAACTGACTTAAGTAACCAACCAAGCCACAGGAACACAAGCAGACCAGAGACTCCAACAAGAGGCTGGTTATGGACACAAGGGAGACACAGGATTATTCCCAAACCTCCCAAAAAAATCAAAGAAATTTTTTTTGTTGTACCTTTTATAAAAAAAATATTTTTTCTAATGTTTTTAATCTTTAATTTTTACCTTTTTTGAAAAAAGAATTGTTTTCTAGTAATTTTTTTTCCTCTTAGAATTTTATTTTAGGGGTATAAGTGTGTGTGTGTTTTTCTCCCTTTTTTTGTTTTTTGTTTTGCTTTGTTTTGTTTTTTGTTTAGCTCTACTGAACTTCTGATCTTTTTTCTTTCTTTCTTAGCTTTTTCACCTGTTCTTCTTTTCCATTCTTTATGTTACTTAAATGCGGTTCTGCACATCCTCAGATAAACCCGTAATCAATTATTAGACCTTATGTCCCATTGTGGACACACTTAATCCACAAATTTATTACTCAATTCAAAACCTCTTAGACTTAAATTCCTTAATAGCAGTACTACCTCTTTATACCTTTATAATATCTTAAGTATTTTTATTTTTACGTTTTCAACATCTCCTTTATATCCCTCCCCTTCTCTCATTATATTCATGTTCTTCTCTGGATAGTTGGTTTTTCAATCTGAATAATATTTTTAATTTTTTACCTTTCTATTTTTTTCTGGTCTCTTTTTGTTCCCTTTCTCTTTCTTCTTTTTTTATCTCTCTCTACTTTCATATTATCCAACCTATTTCCTGCTTTGAGATTAGGACTTAGTTAACACTCCCTGTGCCTTCCCACATCACTCTATTCCTATTTTTTACCCACATCTCTTCATAAACCTAATAATTTCTGGTTTACAAATTCTTTTATGGGGTACATAACACATTAATATATAGTTGTTTGATATTGAATAGATGTATCTGTTGAACTAGATTGTATCTGCAGACTATTGACTGTGCAAATACAGACTTTGGTTGATGCTTGCCCTAAGGTAGTGTTCTATCACAAAACTGGTGATAATTTCATCCCAAATGGGCAGAGTAAGCCGGAAAAACACAAGAAAAATGGAAAGTCCGGGTATCTCAACTCCCACTCATGATAATCAGGGGACAGAACAGATAATGAATAAAACAGTTCCAAAATTGGCTCTACAAACACTGCTGGCAAACATGATAAATGAAAAGCCTGAAAATATACAAAGGACTCTGTATGACCGTGAAAGGGAGAGAGAAGAGGCAATCCAAAAGTTTATACAGGAATATCATGAGCATGAGGAAGCAAATCAAAAACTAATACACGGTTTGCGTGAGCAGCTTCAGAATACACAAAGAGAAAGGCAAGAATGGCGTGAGCAGGCTGAGAACACTCAAAGAGAACTACAGGAATGGCACAAACATGAGGAAGCTAAGCAAAGAGTAATACAGGAATTGAGAGAGCAGGATGAGAATACACAAAGATCACTAAAGGCATTCATGGAATCCATTAACAAAGAGCTGAAGGAAGTCAGAGAGACCCACAAAGGGAATGCTGAATGGACATCAACAGAAGGAAAGGGAGTCCAAGGAAACCATAACCAATCAACTAAGTGACTTGAGAATAAACACTGAACACCAAATTAAGGAAGTAAAGAAGTTCATACAAGATCTAAAACAAAGCTTCAACAAAGAATTTGAAGCCACCAAATCTGACCAACTAGAAGCAAAAGAAATAAAAAACAAAGGAGAAAGTCTCAACAGCAGGATAGATTATGCAGAAGATCAAATCTCGGGGATTGAAGACAGCATAGACATTATAGAGAAAGAATATACAACCATCCAACACAAGTTCAAGAAATATGAGAGATCTATCCAACACTTGGAAGACACCATCAGAACGCCTAATCTAAGGATAATGAATGTAGCAGAGCACCTAGAAACAGAAGTGAATTGTCTAGGAAATTTGTTTAGCAGGATCCTATCAGAGAACTTCACAAACATGAAAAAAGATAAGCTTATTTAAATACAAGAACCTTTTAGAACCCAAATAGACCAGACCCACTGTCACATTATAATCCACACAGAATCAACTCAGACCAAGGAAAAGATCCTCAAAGCTGTCAAGGAGAAAAGATTAATCACCTATAAATTGAAACCAATTAGAATCACCTCAGATTTCTCAGCACAGACAATGAAAGAAAGAAGGTCCTGAAATGATGTATGCCATGCCCTAAAAACAACTATCAACCAAGAATAGTGTATCCGGCTAAATTTCCTTCATAACTGAAGGCCATATTAAAACCTTCCATAGCAAAGAAAAATTGAAACAATAGATCTCCACCAAACCACCCCTACAAAACCTTCTTAAAGATGTCCTACACATAGAAAACCAACAAGAACACAATAAAGGCCAAGAAACTGCACCCAAACTGAGAATCCAAGAACCATAGGAAGAACCCAGTTTTCGCAGCCCCCAAGAAGGTGGATAAAATGGCAGGAAACTCCCAAATACCTCTCAGTCAAATCTCTTGACGTTAACGGACTTAACTCTCCAATTAAGCGACATGGACTGTCTAGTTGGATTAAAAAGCAAGACCCTTCTATCTACTGCCTTCAGGAGTCACATCTTGCACATAAAAACAAACACATCTTCAATGTTAAAGGCTAGAACAAAATCTAGCAAGCAAACGACCCCCATAAACAGGTTGGAGTTGCAATCCTAATATCAGGTAAAAAAGACTTCAAATTAAAAATCATGCGGAGAGATAAACAAGGTCGCTACATACTAATTAAGGGATCTCTCCTTCAGGAGGATATTACAGTTCTAAATATCTATTCAGCAAACAACGGAGCACTGAAATTTATCCAAGAAACACTACTTTAACTCAAAACACACAGATCCAAAGACATTAATTGTTGGGGATTTTAACACACCATTCTCCCCACTACATAGACCAACTCGGCAAAAACTCCACAGAGAAACTGCAGATCTAAACAGCTGCACAGATCAACTAGATTTAACACACATCTACCGAACATTTCACCCAGCAGCATCAGAATACAAGTTTTTCTCAGCAGCTCATGGAACATTTTCTAAAATAGACCACATTTTGGCCACAAAACAAACTTGTCTAAATTCAGAAACATTGAAGTTATACCTTGCATTCTCTCTGACCACAAGGGAATAAAATTAGAACTCAACACCAAAAGCCACCAAAGAAAGTCCAGTATCACATGGAGGCTGAACAACACACTGCTGAATCACGAGGGAGTCATGGAGGAGATTAGAAAGGAAATTCAAATGTTCATGCTATTCAACAAAAATGAAAACACAAATTACCAGCTCCTCTGGAAAACAGCAAAGGCAGTACTCAGAGGCAAGTTTATAGCTCTGAGCTCCTACATCAACACATTGGAGACATCTGAAACCAACAATTTCATGAAACATCTGAACCTCCTTGAAAAAGAGCAGCAAGATAAACACCAATCCAGTAGATGGAAAGAAATAATTAAAATTAAATCAGAATTAAATGAATTAGAATCCAAAAAACAATATAAAGTATCAAGAAAACAAAGAGTTGGTTCTTCGAAAAAATAGACAAAATAGACAGACCCTTATCATATCTTCTCAGAAAAAGAAGAGAACACACCCACATAAATAAACTCAGAGATGAGAATGGCAACATAACTACGGAAACAACCAACACTCAGAACATGATAAGGGAATACTTCTCAAAACTTTATGCTAATAAGTTTGAGAACTTGACAGAAATGGACCTTTTCCTAGCAAATATTGACCTGCCAATAATGAACCAAGATGAGTTATATGATCATAACAGGACCATAACAAGCATTGAAATAGAAACAGCAATAAGAGACCTGCCAGCTAAGAAAAGTCAAGGACGAGATGGTTTTACAGCAGAATTCTACAAGGCCTTCAAAGCAGAGCTCACACCAATACTCCTCCAAATCTTCAATGAAATTGAAAGAGAAAGCTCACTACCGAACACATTCTATGAAGCCATCATAACCCTCATCCCAAAACCAGGCAGGGACTCATCAAAGAAAGAGAACTATAGACCCATTTCTTTGATGAACATTGTTGCAAAACTTCTCAACAAAATTTTGGCCAATTGACTTCAAAAATTCATCCAAACAATCATACACCACGATCAAACAGGATTCATTTCAGGAATGCAAAACTCGTTCAATATACGCAAATCAATTAATATTATTCATCACATCAACAGGAGCAAGAATAAGAACCACATGGTTATCTCAAAGGATGCAGAAAAAGCATTAGACAAGATTCAACACCCCTTTATGATAAAGGTTTTGGAAAAATTAGGAATCCATGGAACATTTCTCAAAACTATAAAGGCTGTATATGACAAACCTACACCCAGCATAATATTTAATGGTGAAAAACTAAAGCCATTTCCTCTTAACTCAGGAACAAAACAAGGATGTCCACTCTCTCCACTTCTCTTCAATCTAGTATTAGAATGCCTAGCTACAGCAATAAGTCAAGATGCAGACATAAAGGGGATCCAAATAGGGAAAGAAGAAATAAAACTCTCCCTCTTTGCAGATGACATGTTCTTGTATTTAAAGAACCCCATAGACTACACTCCCAAATTACTCAAGCTGATTCAAAACTTTTACAAATTAGCAGGGTATAAAATTAACCCCCCAAAATCAATGGCTTTTCTGTATGGCAACAAAGAGAAAAGTGTGGCTGAAATTAGGAAAGCAACTCCATTTGTAATCGCCCCACAAAAAATAAAATACCTATGAATAAACTTAACCAAAGAAGTGAAGGACCTCTATGATGAAAACTTTACAATCGTGAAAAAGGAAATTAAAACAGAACTTAGAAAATGGGAAAAACTCCCATGCTCATGGATTGGAAAGATTAACATCGTGAAAACAGCAGTACTTCCCAAGGCTATCTACAAATTTAATGCATTACCCATGAAAATTCTAACCTCATTCTTCAAGGAAATAGAAGAGGCAATCCAAAAATTCATATGGAACAATAAAAGACCCCGAATAGCAAAATCGCTCCTCAACAGAAAGAACCCTGCTGGAGGAATATCAATACCAAATTTCAAACTCTTCTAGAAAGCCATAGTAATCAAAAACCATGCTATTGACATAAGAACAGACCTCAGGACCAATGGAATAGAATTGAAAACCCAGAAATGAACCTACAGACCTATAGCCATCTAATCTTCGATATGGGAGCTAAAACAATGGAATGGAAGAAAGACAGCCTCTTCAGTAAATGGTGCTAACAAAATTGGTTAACTACTTGTAGAAATCTAAAGCTAGATCCTCATATATCACCCTGCACCAGAATCAACTCCAAATGGATCAAAGACCTCGGAGTCAAAGCAGACACTCTGAAAACATTACAGGATGGAATAGGAGAAACCCTGGGTCTCCTTGGCTCAGGCCGAAATTTTCTGAATAGAGACCCGGAAACACAACAAATCAAAGAAAGGCTGGACAAATGGGATTGTATAAGGTTGCAGAGCTTCTGCAGGGCAAATGACATAGCTAGCAAGATCAATAGAAAGCCCACGGACTGGGAGAAGATCTTTACTAGCCATACAACGGACAAGGGTCTCATATCTAAAATATACTTGGAACTCAAAAAACTAAACCACCCAACAACAAATCCTCAAAGAAACAACTGCCCAATAAGTAAGTGGGCGAAAGACTTAAAGAGAAGCTTCTCTGAAGAAGAAAGAAGGATGGCCAATAGACACATGAAGAAATGTTCAACATCCCTAGCCATAAAAGAAATGCAAATCAAAACAACATTGAGATATCACCTCCCTCCAGTTAGAACAGCAAAAATCAAGAACTCTAACAACAACAGATGCTGGAGGGGATGTGGACAGAAAGGAACCTTACTTCATTGTTGGTGGGAATGTAAACTTGTTCAACCACTTTGGAAAGCAGTATGGAGGTTCCTCAAAAGACGCCACATAGAGCTCCCCAATGACCCAGCAATCCCACTTTTGGGCATTTACCCAAATGATCACAAACAAGGCCACACTAAAGCTACCAGCACAACTATGTTTATTGCAGCATTATTTACCATAGCTAAGACATGGAACCAACCCAGATGCCCCTCAGTAGATGAATGGATCAAGAAGATGTGGTATATATACACAATGGAATTCTATGCCTCCATCAGAAAGAATGACATTTCCCCATTTGTTAGGAAATGGAAAGGCTTGGAAAAAATTATATTAAGTGAAGTAAGCCAGGCCCAAAGAAACATAGGTCCCATGGTTTCCCTTATTTGCAATATCTAGTATAGGTATGAGTCAAGCGGAAAAAGTCAGATAATGTGATGTTAGGAAAACGAAACCTCAAATATGTATTTTAATGTTTTTGTTTCTTTCATGCATGTGTTTCTAACGCATTTATAAGATTATTTCTTTGTTGCTTTGTATGTCCCTCCCCCACAGTGTAACCCCCGATTTCACTATATTTGATGTCAGTATAACATGTGGAGGAGATGGGGACAAACAAGTCGTTTAAGGATTCAGGTGGACCTGTTGCAACAATGAGAAGTACAAAATGTCATGTCAAAACCAGCTTTACAATGTCGGTGGGGGGGGTATGATTGGGTGGGAGGGAGGGGGGAGGCTGGGAAGGGAGGTGAAGGGTAAACAAAGGAGGAGGCTGCAATGCTTGGTAAGAAATGTATGCATTATCCTGCCCATGTAATTGTAACCCCTCTGTACAGTATGTTCTCAAGTAAAATAAAATAAATTTAAAAAAAAAAATGGGAAAAACTCCCATGCTCATGGATTGGAAAGATTAACATCGTGAAAATAGCAGTACTTCCCAAGGCTATCTACAAATTTAATGCATTACCCATGAAAATTCTAACCTCATTCTTCAAGGAAATAGAAGAGGCAATCCAAAAATTCATATGGAACAATAAAAGACCCCGAATAGCAAAATCGCTCCTCAACAGAAAGAACCCTGCTGGAGGAATATCAATACCAAATTTCAAACTCTTCTAGAAAGCCATAGTAATCAAAAACCATGCTATTGACATAAGAACAGACCTCAGGACCAATGGAATAGATTTGAAAACCCAGAAATGAACCTACAGACCTATAGCCATCTAATCTTCGATATGGGAGCTAAAACAATGGAATGGAAGAAAGACAGCCTCTTCAGTAAATGGTGCTAGTAAAATTGGTTAACTACTTGTAGAAATCTAAAGCTAGATCCTCATATATCACCCTGCACCAGAATCAACTCCAAATGGATCAAAGACCTCGAAGTCAAAGCAGACACTCTGAAAACATTACAGAATGGAATAGGAGAAACCCTAGGTCTCCTCGGCTCAGGCCGAAATTTTCTGAATAAAGACCTGGAAACACAACAAATCAAAGAAAGGTTGGACAAATGGGATTGCATGAAGTTGCAGAGCTTCTGCATGGTAAAGGACATACCTACCAAGATCAATAGAAAGCCCAGATATTGGGAGAAGTTCTTCACTAGCCATACGGCAGACAAGGGTCTCATATCTAAAATATACTTGGAACTCATAAAATTAAATCCTCTCAAAGAAACAACTGCCCAATAAATAAGTGGGATAAAGGCTTAAAGAGAAACTTCTCTGAAGAAGAAAAAGGATGGACAATAGACACATGAAGAAATGCTCAACATCACTAGCCATAAAACAAATGCAAATCAAAACAACATTGAGATACCACCTCACTCCAGTTAGAATGGCAAAAATCAAGAACTCTAACAACAACAGATGCTGGAGGGGATGTGGACAGAAAGGACCTTACTTCATTGTTGGTGGGAATGTAAACTTGTTCAACCACTTTGGAAAGCAGTATGGAGGTTCCTCAAAAGACTTCACATAGAGCTCCCCTATGACCCAGCAATCCCACTTTTGGGCATTTATCCACATGTTTACAAACAAGACCACACTAAAGCTTCCAGCACAACTATGTTTATTCCAGCATTATTAACCATAGCTAACATATGGAACCATCCCAGATGCCCTTCAGTAGATGAATGGATCAAGAAAATGGGGTATATATACACAATGGAATTCTATGCCTCCATCAGAAAGAATGACATTGCCCCATTTGTTAGGAAATGGAAACACTTGGAAAAAATTATATTAAGTGAAGTAAGCCAGGCCCAAAGAAACATAGGTGCCATGATTGCTCTTATTTGAAGTATTTAGTATATGTATGAGTCAAACGGAAAAGATCAGATTATGTGATGTTAGGAAAATGAATCCTTAGATATATATTTTAATGTTTTTTTCCTTTCATGCATTAGTTTCTAACACATAAGATCATCTCTTTGTAGCTTTGTATGTCCCTCCCTCACAGTATAACCCCTGCTTTCACAATGTTGATGCCAGTATAACTTTTAGAGGAAATGGGGAAAAACAAGACGTTTAAGGATACAGGCGGACATGTTGCAACAATGAGAAGTACAAGTTGCCATGTCGAAAACGAGCTTTACAATGGTGGTGCTGGGAGGGGGAACGGGGAGGATATTGTGGGGGTGTGGAGGGAGAGGCTGGGAAGGTACATGAAGGGTAAAAAAAAGAGGAGGCTGCAATGCTTGAAAAGAATGTACGCATTAACCTGCCCATGTAATGTAACTGCTCTGTACAGTCTGTTCACAAAAAGTAAATTAAAAAAGCAAAAAGAAAGAAAACCAAGAAGACCACAATAAAGGCCAAGAAACTGCACCCAAACTGAGAATCCAAGAAAGATAGGAAGAACCCAGTTTTCACAGCCCCCAAGAAGGTAGATAACATGGCAGGAACTCCCAAATACCTCTCAGTCCTACCTCTTAACACTAACGGACTTAACTCTCCAATTAAGCGACATACACAGTCTAGTTGGATTAAAAAACAAGATCCTTCTATGTGCTGCCTTCAGGAGTCACATCTTGCCCATAAAAACAAACACATTTTCAATGTTAAAGGCTGGAGCAAAATCTACTAAGCAAACTGCCCCCATAAACAGGCAGGAGTTGCAATCATAATATCAGATAAAATAGAGTTCAAATTAAAATTTGTGAGAAGAGATAAAAAAGGTCCCTACATACTAATTAAGTGATCTCTCCATCAGGAGGATATTACAGTTCTAAATATCTATTCAGCAAACAACGGAGCAACCAAATTTATCCAAGAAACACTACTTTCCCTTAAATCCCACATAGATCCAAAGACATAAATTGTTGGGGATTTTCACACACCACTCTCCACACTAGATAGATCAAGTCGGCAAAAACTCAACAGATCTAAACAATGCAGATCTAAACAGCTGCACAGATCAAATAGATTTAACAAACATCTACCGAACATTTCACCCAGCAGCATCAGAATACACGTTTTTCTCAGCAGCTCATGGAACATTTTCTAAAATAGACCACATTTTAGGCCACAAAACAAACTTGTCTAAATTTAGAAACATTGAAGTTATACCTTGCATTCTCTGAGACCACAAGGGAATAAAATTAGAACTCAACACCAAAAGCCACCAAAGAAAGTCCAGTATCACATGGAGGCTGAACAACACACTGCTGAATCACGAGGGAGTCATGGAGGAGAATAGAAAGGAAATTCAAATATACATGCTATTCAACAAAAGTGAAAACACAAATTACCAGCTCCTCTGGGACACAGCAAAGGCAATACTCAGATTCAAGTTTATAGCTCTGAGCTCCTACAACAACACATTGGAGAGATCTGAAACCAACAATTTAATGACACATCTGAACCTCCTTGAAAAAGAGCAACAAGATAAACCCCAATCCAGTAGACGGAAAGAAATAATTAAAATTAAATGAGAATTAAATGAATTAGAATCCAAAAAAACTATATAAAGTATCAACAAAACAAAGAGTTGGTTCTTCGAAAAAATTAAGAAAATTGACAGACTGTTAGCAAATCTTATCAGAAAAAGAAGATAAATAAATAAACTAAGATAGGAGAATGGAAACATCACCATGGAACCAACCACGATTCAGAACATTTTAAGTGAATACTTCTCAAAACTTTATGCTAATAAGTTTGAGACCTGGCAGAAATGGACCTCTTCCTAGCAAATATTGACATGCCAAAATTAAACCAAGATGAGTTAAATCATTTTAACAGGCGCATATCAAGCATTGAAATAGAAACAGCAATAAGAGACTTCCTAGCTAAGTAAAGTCCAGGACCACATGGTTTTACAGCGGAATTCTACAAGGCCTTCAAAGCAGAGCTCACACCAATACTCCTCCAACTCTTCAATGAAATTAAAAGAGAAACTTCACTACCGAAAACATTCTATGAAGCCATAATAACTCTGATCCCCAAACCAGGCAGGGACTCATCAAAGAAAGAGAACTATAGACCCATTTCTTTGATGAACATTGATGCAAAACTTTTCAACAAAATTTTGGCCGATCGACTTTAATAATTCTTCCAAAATATCATATACCCTGATCAAACAGGATTCATTTCAGGGATGCAAAGCTGGTTCAATATACGCAAATTAATATTATTCATCAAATCAACAGGAGCAAGATTAAGAAACACATGTTTATCTCAATAGATGCAGAAAAAGCATTCAACAATATCCAACACCCTTTTATGATGAACGTTTTGGAAAAATTAGGAATCCATGGAACATTCCTCAATACAATAAAGGCTGTATATGACAAATCTACAGTCAGCATTATACTTATTGGTGAAAAACTAAAGCCATTTCCTCTTAACTTAGGAACAAGACAAGGATGTCCACTCTCTCCACTTCTCTTCAACCTAGTATTAGAATGCCTAGCTACAGCAATAAGTCAAGATGCAGACATAAAGGGGATCCAAATAAGGAAAGAAGATATAAAACTCTCCCTCTTTGCAAATGATATGATCTTGTACTTAAAGAATCCCATAGACTCCGCTCTCAAATTACTTAAGCTGATTCAAAACTTTGGCAAAGTAACAAGGCATAAAATTTACCCTCAAAAATCAATGACTTTTTTGTATGCCAACAATGAGAAAAGTGTGGCTGAAATTAGGAAAGCAATTCCATTTGTAATAGCCCCACAAAAAATAAAATACCTAGCAATTAACTTAACAGGGAAGTGAAGGTCCTCTATGATGAAATCTTTAAAAACTTGAAAAAGGAAATCAAAACAGAACTTAGAAAATGGGAAAAACTCCCATGCTCATGGATTGGAAAGATTAACATCGTGAAAATGGCAGTACTTCCCAAGGCTATCTAAAAATTTAATGCGATACCCATCAAAATTCCAACCTCATTCTTCAAAGAAATAGAAGAGGCAATCCAAAAATTCATATGGAACAATAAAAGACCCTGAATAGCAAATACGCTCCACAACAGAAAGAACACTGGTGGATTAATATCAATGCCAAATTTCAAACTCTTCTAGAAAGCCATAGTAATCAAAACAGCTTGGTGTTGGAACAAGACAGACCTCAGGACCAATGGAATAGAATTGAAAACCCAGAAATGAACCTACAAACCTTGAGCCATCTAATCTTTGATAAGGGAGCTAAAACAATAGAATGGAAGATTACAGCCTCTTCAATAAATGGTGCTTTCAAAATTAGTTAACTACTTGTCAAAAACTAAAGCTAGATCCTTATGTATCACCCTGCACCAGAATCAACTCCAAATGGATCAAAGACCTCGGAGTCAAAGCAAACACTCTGAAAACATTACAGAATGGAATAGGGGAAACCCTAGGTCTCCTTGGCGCAGGCAGAAATTTTCTTAATAGAGACGCGGAAACACAACAAATCAAAGAAAGGTGGAACAAATGGGATTGCATGGAGTTGCAGAGCTTCTGCATGGCAAAGGACATAGCTACCAAGATCAATAGAAAGCCCACAGATTGGGAGAAGTTCTTCATTAACCATACAATGGACAACGGTCTCATATCTACAATATACTTGGAACTCAAAAAATTAAATCCCCAACAACAAATCCTCAAAGAAACAACTGCCCAATAAATAAGTGGGCTAAAGATTTAAAGAGAAACTTCTCTGAAGAAGAAAGAAGGATGGCCAATAGAACCTCCCTAGCCATAAAAGTAATGCAAATCAAAACCACATTGAGATACCACCTCACACCAGTTAGAATGGCAAAAATCAAGAACTCTACTAACAACAGATGCTGGAGGGGATGTAGACAGAAGGGAACCTTACTTCATTCTTGGTGCAAGTGTAAACTTGTTCAACCTCTTTGTAAAGTTGTATGGAGGTTCCTCAAAAGACTCCACATAGAGCTCTCCTACGACCCAACAGTCCCACTTTTGGGCATTTATCCAAATGTTTACAAACAAGACCACAATAAATATACCAGCACAACTATGTTTATTGCAGCATAGCTAAGATCTGGAACCAACCCAAATGCCCTTCAGTAAATGAATGGATCAAGAAAATGTGGTATATATACACAATGGAATTTTATGTCTCCATCAGGAAGAATGACATTGCCCCATTTGTTAGGAAATGGAAAGACTTGGAAAAAATTATATTAAGTGAAGTAAGCCAGGCCCAAAGTAACATAGGTCCCAATATTTCCCTTATTTGCAATATCTAATATATGTATGAGTCAAGCAGAAAGGTCAAATAAGGTGATGTTAGGAAAATGTACCCTAAGATATGTATTTTAAATGTTTTTTTTTCTTTCATGCATTTGTTTCTAATGCAATTATAAAATTATTTCTTTGTTGCTTTGTTTGTCCATCCCCCACAGTATAACCCCTGCTTTCAGTGTATTTGATGCCTGTATAATTTGTGGAGGGGAAGGGGAAAAACCAGTCGTTTAAATAAGGATACAGGTGGACCTGTTGCAACAATGAGAAGTACAAATTGTCATGTCAAAAACGAACTTTACTACTTGGGGGCGGGGAGGATTGGGTTGGGGGAAGGATGGGAAGGGATGGGAAGGGTAAACAAAGGAGGAGGCTACAATGCTTGATAAGAAATGTACTCAGTATCTTGCCCATGTAATTGTAACCCCTCTGTACAGTGTTTTCACAATAAAAAACGAAAAATAAATAAATATTAGACTGAAAAAAATAAAAAAAGAATACAAGAAAAATCTATTTTGATTCTAGGAACTAATATATATTTTAAGGCAGTGAACTATATGCAGGAATGTTGACCAAGCACACTATTTTAACATTTTTTTCAGATTTCAATTTCATTTTTAATATTGACTTTTTATCTACTATTTTTATTTTTTATCTTTATTAAAAAGAAAAAAAACAGAAAAAGAATAAATAGAAAAAATAATAACTACATACAGGACATAAGAACCTCTTGTTTACAATTCTTGGAGTTAATGTAGATACATTTCATTATATATGGTCCTATGCAGTTATCTATTTGATGTCGTAGAATTTGTGGAGGGGAAGGGGAAAAACAAGTTATTTAAATCAGGATACAGGTGCACCCGTTGCAACAATGAGAAGTACAAGTTGTCATGTCGAAAACGAACTTTACAACTTTGGTGGGGGGGGGAGGAGTGGGTCGGGGGGCGACGGGAGGCTGGGAAGGGATGGGAAGGGGAAACAAAGGAGGAGGCAACAATGCTTGATAAGAAATGTACTCATTATCTTGCCCATGTCATTGTAACCCCTCTGTACAGTATTTTCACAATAAAAAATTAAAAAAAATTAAAAAAAAATGTTAGCCAAGACAAATGGTTCACTAGCTATTTATATTCATGTTTAGAGTCTATGGTGAAATCCAGAAAGGGGAAAAAAATCATGTTTTTATTCTTCCTTGAGCCACTCTGATTTACTTCATCTATTTCTGAAAGAATAAAATTCTGGCTTTGAAGCTTTTTGCTTCATATCCACAATGTGTCATTCTTCCTTTATTAATAGGAGAATTTGGAGAAAAGATGAGAATCCACACTAGAAAAAGGAGAAGAGGAAAAGAGAAGGAGAAATCTAGATTTTTTTCTTCCTCATCTCAATCACAAGGTCTGGATAATGATTGTGGATATTAGATACAGTACTATAGAGTGATTAAACACAAATATAGAAATAGATAATCCCACAAGTGATCACATGGAGAATGCTTATTTATAAAAAATTGTAATATCGCTCTCTGCTCTTTTGTAGCTCTCTCTACTCTCTGCTCTCTCTCTGCTGTAGCTCTCTCTGCTCTCTCTGCTCTTTTCTAGCTCTCTCTGCTCTCTGCTGTTTTCTAGCTCTCTCTGCTCTCTCTTTGCTGTTTTCTAGCTCTTTAGGCTCTCTCCTCTCTCTCTGTTCTTTTCTAGATCTTCTCTTTGTCTTACCCAGCTCTCTCTCTTTCCCAGTTCTCTGAGCTCTCTTTCCCAGGCCTTTCCCCACCGCATGGAGGACCAAGATGGCCTGGTGCCAGCCGGAATGCTCCACCTAGTACCTGCGTTACCTAGGCAACTGGGACACCTGGAAGAGGTCACATTTGAATTTGATGTGGCCATACGTTTCTCCACCCGTAAGGCCTAGTTCAGGCCCAGACTCTATCTCTCTGCTCTTTTCTACCTCTCTCTGCACTCTGCTCTCTCTCTCTGCTCTTTTCTAGCTCTCTCTGCTATCTCTCTGCTCTTTTCTAGCTCTCTCTGCTCTCTCTCTCTGCACTCTCTCTGCTCACTCTGCTCTTTTCTAGCTCTCTCTGCTCTCTGCTCTTTTCTAGCTCTTTCCTCACTTTTTTCTCGCTCCCTTCTCTTTCCTAGATCTCTCTCTTTCCCATCTTTCCCAGACACGCTCTCTTTCTGCTCTTTCCTCTCTCTTTCCTCTCTCTTTCCTCTCTCTTTCCTCTCTCTTTCCTCTCTTTCCCAGCTCTTGCTCTTTCTCAGGCCTTTCCCAGCCACGTGGAGTGCCAACCTTGCCTGGTCTCAGCAGGTCTACTGAATAAACCTACCCCTTACCTGAAAAAAATTGTAATATCTTCCAATAGGAAATGTTATCAATTTGTTTAGTTCTTGTTTAGGATTTGTTAAATTCTGGTGTGCTATAGTCAGCTATCATAAAGATATAAAAGAATAGTAAGAAACTAGCATCATATTCTAATATTAGCTTAGTTCTGCCTGTGTTATATGTATGAGATTGTATTTGAGTTTTGCCTCAATTTCACATGTTATACTCTTACAACATATAAGTTGTAAGAAGACTCCCTCTGTAAATATGCTATTTTTATAGCTAAGGAGAAAAAGACACAGATAATAAGATAGAAATCTTCCCCTAGAAATAGCCTTTCTCCACTTTTGGTTCACTTTTGTAAGCTGAAGTAAGTCACATGACCCATCTTGACACTGAAGAGTAGAGGTAAATCTCACCTACAGGAAGCTGATTCAGGACATAGAGTAATATGCCAAGATATGCAACACTTGAGATAAAGAGGAAAAAAAAAGAGAACCATAATACAATCAATCATACTTGCCATCACATGTCTCTGCAGGAGGGATGCTATTACGTTCCTTATTTTCTAAAACGACTGAGATCTTCAAATCATGTCTTTTATGTTTGGATGTTACAGAAATTAGAGAACATTTTGATACTGAGACAACATAAAATCTCAAAGAAAGTTGGAGTAATCATTTCAATACTACCTTTAGTTCTTCAAGAAAAGAAACCATTTCATAGACAATAATTTATAATTTCTTACCTAGTATCTTATTTTTCCAGAAATGGATTTTGTTAATATATGTGACTATCCACCAGAATAAATGTCTTCATTTATCTGCATCTTGTGCAAACAGCAAGTCAATTAGATGTAAGTGGGAGTTCATCAGTAGCACTTTTTAAAAATGCAAAAAATGTGGACAGGGAGCCAATATACATATTTTTCCACCATCACCTACTACATCCTCCTTCTTCATTCCTAGGAAACACACCCAATCAATAAAATGTTGTAGATATTTGGTTCTTGAACTGGAAAGTGGAAGCAGAATCTTATGGATGTCAGGGATGACAGTTAATAGTGTTTTACATAATATTGTCACATACAACAGCCCTAAGAGTCCTGCTGGTCTTAACACTACTTCCTTAGTGATGTGATAGCAATTTCAGCCTTACTGGACTTAGTATTGTTTTCTACTTCCTTTTCTACCACCTGGCCTAAATTGTAATACATATTAACGGAATGAAAAAGTAATGCCATCTTAAGTAATGCCCATTGCAACAAGACATTTTGTCAAAAAAAGAACTTTACAAATTTGGCGGTGGGGGGCGGGGTCATCGGTGGGCAAGGATGGTAAGGAGAAACAAAGGAAGAGGCAAAAATGCTTGATAAGAAATGTACTCATTACCCTGCTCATGTAATTATAACCCCTCTGTACTGTATTTTCACAAAAAAACTTATTAATATAAAAAAGAAAGTCATTTAGGGCTCTGGGAATGTGGTTTCATGGAACAGTTATTGATTAGCATGCATGAAACCCTGGGTTCAATTACTCATACCACATAAACAGAAAAAGAAACAATGGAAATTGTGTTTTGCCTCAAGTGGCATAGTGCTACCCTCAATCAAAAAAAAAAAAAAAAAAAGAAGCTCAGGAACAGTTCCCTGGCCCCGAGTTCAAGCCCCAGGACTGGCAAAAGAGTCATTTAGCTAGGAAATGCAAAATAAAGAACCATATTTGGAATATATAATTGCTCCTTACAACTGATACCTATCAATAGTCCTTAATTCATGTACTTTACCTATATTAGAATACTGTGTTGAACAAAAAAATACGTTTTGTTAATAAGTCATGGCAATTAATACCAAGAATGTGCTTAGATATCAGTGAAGATTAATCCTGGAAATTCAAAGATTCCAGACTCTTGAGTGGCCACTGCTAATCACAATCAGAAGGGTAGTATAAGTGAGATTTGGAAATCTTTTTGGTAAGTTATGGCACCAAAAAGGCAGAGGTTAATTAATAGTTTTGACAGAAGGAATAACTCTAGCTGGAAGGAATAAATGATAATAATAACTAAGTTATACCATAAACTGTTCTAGAGAACCATTTTTGATTATCAATAGCCAAATAACTTAGGCTAGTTTGTAATCTCTGTGTGATAAGTTGTATCTACTTCTATGATGCTCTTTCATATCTGACCTCCTTTGCTTTCTACAAATCTGTCTTTCTCTATTTCTCTATGAACAATTTCTGATACTAAGTCCACATACACAGACAACAGAGGATGCTAATGTAAGAGTCCCATAGCTCATCAGTCATTAATGTAATAACATGGAAAAGGAGGACATATTTATTGCTACCTCCATTTTATTGAAAAGCTGCAATGTCACACCATTTGATTCAAATTTCCATTCTTTGTCAACGTAGTGTCATTAAGTGCACATAAATGCAAATATGAGCTGGGTGCTGGTGACTCATATTTGTAATACTAGCTACTCAGGAGGTTGAAACCAGAGGATTGTGGTTCAAATCTAGCCTGGTCAGGAAAATCCATGAGAATCTTATCTTCAATTACCACCAGAAACCCGGAAGTGGTGCTGTAACTAAAGTGGTAGAGCACCTAACTTGAGCTGAAATGCTGAGGGACAGCGCCCAGAATCAGTGTTCAAGCTACCATGACAAACAGAGAATTTCCTCAAAAGGATTGACTTAGTCAATACTAATCTTCCTAAGCAGAGAACATAATTCCAAAATAATTCAGTGCACCTACTTTTGCTGAGTTAAGTTATGGTTTCTTTGCTGAACATATTCTCTTCTTTTAAAAAATTGGCAAATACTAGCTGTATAATAAACTTCATCTAACATGTCTTGGTTCAAAAGAGAAATCCATACAGTTGATGTCACTTGGATTTATTATAATCTCAAAGCCAACAGGCAGAAGAGTCTGTCAAACTCTTATCTGTAATTAAACACCAAAAAAGCCAGAAGTGGAGTTTTGGCTCAAGCAGTAGAGTACTACCTATGGTGGCAGGAGGACAAGAAAGACAACTGTTCAGGGACAGGGTCCAGACTCTGAGTTCAAGCCCCAGAACCAGCACAAACTAAACAAACAAGCAAGAAAAAAACCCACATATTTCTTTTGGACTATTCTTAAAGCACTGGTTTGAAAAGAGCTTTATTTTGCTGATAATACTCACTGGATCCTGCTTTTTGGAATCCTTATTGCTATGGTGAACTCAGGACCAGATTAAAGTAATGGATAACTGACTCCTGCAACAAGACAATCATGTCAGGAGTGAAATATCTAGGCATAAGGTACCTTTAAACCTACATGTCGTTGTTTCTTTGCAGTAGACCACTTTTACAACAACGTTATTTCCTTTTTATCTATGTTGGCCTTCAAATGGCATATTGTTTCCTTTTGTAATACTCTCAACTAGAAATTTACAGACAAGTTTTATGTGAGTAAAGAACCCATTCGAAAAATCAGGGACAGAGTTTCCTTCAAGCTTTGAATTCTTTTCTTGTACAGTAAAACTAGCGCACAAATTAAGTTGAACTTGTCATTTCTCTATGTTCAATTCCTCTCTTGGAATCAGTTTCCACTTCCAGTAACAATTCCTTCCAGTTACTTCAAGTAACAATCCATGGTGCTGCTCCAGGTAAAATGAACGTTTTGTGGCTTCACTGAAATAGCAAAAGTACATCTTTGTACATGAGGTAACATGTGTTTCAGAAACAGCTTAGTCATGAGAAAATACGGAATTTATATCGCTTATAAAACATTATACATGTACATATGGCCATATAAAATGATGTTAGGTGAAATGGACTCCAAGATAGGACACAACTTGATTTTTCTTTATTGTTACCTAACAGGTATTATGTGATATTTTTGTTTCTCTTCTATTTTCTACCTCCACAGTATAACCCCTGTTTTTACTGTATTTAATGTCGGTGATCTGCATCTTGCGTATACCTTTTTCTAATGTGGGGAGGGGAAGGGAAATAACAAAGTGCTGAATCAAGGATATAGTATGACTCATTGTAACAATGAGTTCTACAAGACACAATGTAGAAAATGAACGTTACAACTTGGGGAGGGGAGAGGGATTTGGGGTCTCGAAGATGAAAAGGAAGGCAGGGGAAACACAAAAGAAGAGGTAACAATGCTTGATAGATTATGTACTAATTAACTTACATATATAACTCTAACCCTTCTGTGCAATATTTTTACAATAAAAAAATGAAAAAAACATTATCCTGGATTACATTAAGTTCAAATTTCCTAAGTGCTCTATAAATAATGACCAATTTTAAGTGAGAAGAAGGTTCTCAGAAATATTTGTGCGTGTGTGTGTTGTTCATTATTTCACAAGTGTACATAAGTTAACACAGTAGGAGAAACAATATGAATAATAGGAGAAAAAGAAGTTCTGTGTTTACGTATCGTTGTTCAATACAGTATAGTAGACTCTGCAAATCAGACAAATTTGAAACAATAAAGCCAAGGCCAGTATGTTGATCTACAAGAGTGATATCGAGAAAGCATTACTACTAAGTGGAACATGAAGGATGAGGCCACTCTGTTTCTTCTTCTAGCTCTAAATCATGGCAACTAATCATGCAAATTTGTAAAAACTAGAATGGAAGAATAATTCTAGTTTCAAACCAAGTCAGATATAAGAGCATGGACTGGGAAAAAAAGCCATGTTGAGAGAGCAGGAATTATACTAGCAATGAACTCGTGGCTAATTTCACATATCTTTTTATTTCCTTCCTTTTCTTTTTCTTTGGTATTTGTGGAGCTTGAAGTCTGGGCCTGGGCACTCTTCCTCTACGCTTCAGCTTAAGGCTAGCAGTCTAACACTTGATCCACAGTGCCACTTCCAGTTTTCTGGTTGTTAATTGGACATAAATGTTTCAGAAACTTTCCTACTTGCGCTGGATTTGAACTGCAATCCTCAGATCTCAGCCTCCTGAGTAGTTAGGGATTATAGGCGTGAGCCACTGTCATCTGGCTTAAGATCACATATCTAACAGTGTACACTCATTATATATAATGTGTATTTCATCTATCTTTATATGAATTCTTAAGTTAAAAACCTGGGATACAGATTAGACTTTACACTCACAAAACTGTTTCAAGTTTAAAAAATTGATACTCCTGGAAAATTAAACCTAAGAATGTAAAGGATTCTGGGAAGTTCAGTTTGCATCCAGCCTGGGGAAAAAAAGTATTTGCGACAATACCTATAATTAACCAACCTAAACCTGCATTGTAAGAATGGCTGAAGTGATGGAATACTAGGTATGAGCAAGACTGCTAAATAAGAGCTTGAGGTTTTGGTATACATACACGCAAGCATGCACATACACAGAGGCACTTATATGTGTAAACACACATATGAAACAACTTGCAGAATGTGTAGAAAAAGTTGGAAAATAATAGACAATATGTCCTGAGTAAGACTACAACAAGTGATAATTTTAATATTAGAAAGTCCTCAAGTGAACTTTCCCAAAAAAACCTTGAGAATATTACAAAGATAGGGACCAGAGATATTAAGAAAATCAAGTAATCATTATTATAGGGATCAAATCCATGGAAGAATGAATCAGAGAACCCTGCAGGTGCATCTGAAAATGTTCATATTCAGTGTCAAATGTTAGAACTTCTTTGAAAATTGTAATTAGGGAAACCATGGGATCTCTTTTTTTGTGTCTTGTTTATTTTACTTAGTAAATTTTTTTCCATTTCCGTATGAATTGGAAGCATAGAATTCCACAGTGGATATATATATATATATATCACATTTTGACAATTCGTTCATCTACTGAGAGGGATATTGATTTAAAACATGATTACATGTAAGTATCACTTAGGGTCATTCAAAAATGACAGACGCCACCTCCCCAGATATTCTAAAATCATGGTTTTTATGAAGATAGGTTTTCATGTTGGTACAGGTGTTGAGATATCTGGATGAGTCTAATGTATATCTTGCACTGAATTAGGCAGGAAGATATCCAATATCATATGGGTTAAAATGGTAGTGACAAAATATTCCCTTGAGAAAGATATAGGAGGCTTCCAGAAGCATGAATTATTTCAGATAATTTTGAAGGATTTAGAAATGCAAGCTCAAGTATGTCTCTTTAAATAAAAATTATGTAATTGTCAGGGCAAAAGATGGGGAGGGGGAAGAAAATGACTGACAGCAGATCATTGTCCCAAGTTAAAGTATAAAAAGACATAATCTACAATTTCCCTGTTAAAAAGAGAGTATACTATGTCCCACTTAATTTAGGTACATGCAAAATATTTACTTGGGTTTTTCCTACTGTAACCCTCCAAAATAAGTGAAGTCTTATAAGAAAAATTATGTTATTTCCATTACTTCAACCTGAACACTAACTGTGATGAGCCCTCTTTTTCTCATTTTGCATTTGGAAAATAGTCCCTAAGTTGATGATGATGTGGCTGATTAGAGTCAGAGTTAGGGGCTTCTACTTGTACAATTATCCCAGAAGAGTTTAAAGCAGTTTTTTCCCCAAGATACCCAACTACATTTTCTTAAGCTGTACTTTGAACACACCCACACACCGGAGCACATAATTTGAAATAATACTTCAACATTTCCTTGGCACATTCTACTTTGTGCCTTTCGCTTTTTTGCACATTCCTTTTGAGTTCATAGTTGCTCTCTTTCCATTTCATCTATACAAACTGCTAAGAACATTGTTCAACTACTGCTTCTTGTTTGCACAAGACCAGTCTATGTATGAAAATACTTTGTCCATATTAAGCAATAGGGTAGTATTCACTCTTTGAGGAGAAAAGTTCCACTGTGTAACCCTATGCCCATATTAGATGATGTACAATTTAAAGCATTTTGAGACAAACTGGTGTTAGAATTGAAAGTCACCTTAGGTCAGTTTCCGTGGAGCTCATTAGTTTTCCCATGAGAAATATAAATAGCCACAAAATCTAGAGCTAATTAGTAAGTATCCAAATTAACACTAGATCCTAGATGTTGTGTTAGTACAAGTCACCATTGTATTATTGTTACATCAGAATCCTTCCCTACTTGCCAATGGGTATGAGAAAATGAAATAAAGGCATTAAAGCAAAATGTCTTATATTTTTAGGCATTCAGTCGTACTGGTGAGGGTAAAGTCTGAACTCTTCCATTCAATAAAAGCTTGAAGTTTATAAAAGCATTCCTTACATATAAGAATTTGTGGCAGGTTGATTGACAGGGTTATTTCACCATGGAGATATCCCTAACAAGAATTAGAGTTAAATAGAGTATATGGCAGCTATGATGTGTCAATGGCTATTGAGGCATTTTCTATTCTAAAGAAGAATCAATTCGAGAAGTCTTTAGTCACATCAGTAACGCTGTATGTTCAACCTAATACTTGGTGTTACTTGTCCTACGTTTATAATGAATAGGCTGATAAGACATCCAAATATATCTAAAGATATTTCAATAAAACCTCAAAATGATGTGGATACATGGGCCACACACTGGAACTGTAGGACAAATTAGGGTTGTCTGTGCTGTAGTTCAATCTATAAACTCCTGAATAAACAAAGTCTTCAAAAATATTCACACAATACCTATGAGTAAAGTTCATGACAGTTATATCTGTATAATTCTTCTAAGGTCAGGATAAAAGCATTGGTTCCCAACATTTAAAATCAATAGGACCTGTTGAATTTATGGATCCAGAATTTTATGTCTTCATATTCATATCCCAAAATTTTATCAATATGACTTTGACCAAAACAATGTTCTTATTGAACTTGTCTATGTCTTTTTACTTTTCAAATCCAAATAGCATATTTCTTTCAATATCTTCTTGCAAATTCCTTCCTTTACTTCTGTAAATTTGTGTTTATTAGTTTTTTATTTCCTTATTTATCTCTTTCTTCCAATCTTCCAATCTTGTCTACAGTGGTGCCCACATTACTCAGAGCTTTCCTTTTCCTTTCCCCTTCAATAATGCCCCCAATATCATTATTCTTTTTCATATTCATGGTCGTGGATATTTTGATGATTTCTAAACGGACCCATCTTTGCATCTAAACTTTAGAACTATCAGATTTGTTCCCCAAATCCATCATTTCCACCTGTGGTCCTTTTAACTAAGAGTAGCACTAACACAGTTGACAGCCAAACATGTGGAAGCACATTAGATTTCTTCTTACCCTACCCCCGCCCATTAGATAAGATGAATGATCAAGATTTTCTCAGTTTCTGTCACTCAAATGATTTCTATTTTTTGGGTGGGTCTGGTCATGGGGCCTGAACTATGGGCCTGGGCTCTGTCCCTCAGTTCTTCAGCTCAAGACTAGCATTCTACTACTTGAGCCACAGCACCACTTACGGCTTTTTTTCTCTGCTTATGTGGTGCTGAGAAATCGAACCCAGGGCCTCTTGCATGCAAGGCAAGCGCTCTACCACTGAGCCACCTTCCCAGCCTCCACTCAAATGATTTTTATATACTCCTTTTTATGCCCTTGACACCAGCCTGTTTCATTTACTCAACACTGCCAACTAGTCCTAAAACAAACATTTCCAAACTATGCTTTTTCTCCATAGTCTTTTCATATTGGTCCTCTCCATCACCAAATTACTCTCTTTGTAAGCACACAGAGTGAAGAGCTCAGACACAAATTCTGGTATCAGTATTTACTCACTACCTTGACTGTTGGCCTTACATTTCTCATCTATAAATGGATGTAATCTACCAGAAATAATGAAGAATATATGTGTTGACTTCTAGAGCAAGAGTAAAGAAAAGTAAAGAGTCCTTAGATTTTCCACCTTACCTTACAAATAAGGAAATAGTCAAATTCAGTTTGTTGGTATAAAGTCACAAATTGTTTCCTGCAGAAATAAAAATAAATACCATCTCCTGGATCTAAGGTCTATGTCCTTTTAAGGTAAGTGCAGATATGTAAATGATACTATGTAAACAGTGTCATGTTTTTTCAGATATATTGAAGAGCATACCCTTAATATATCATGGGAAACATTGGTTATTGAATAGTATCTATATGAGAATGTTTTGGAACTAATCACACTAAACTAAAAACTACATCTTCGTCCATCAAAATGTGGAAATATATAATTTTATTTATAAGAAAATAATGCCACCAAGAAAAGTGTGTATACATTAGAGAGACTGCAGGAATAACATTAGGGTTTTTACTGTCTCTACCTGTTTATGTGATAGTATTTCTTGATATTGAAACTCTCCTCTTGATAGTCTTATTTTATGTAATCCAATACTATTTAGCACTATATATTCAATGTGGGAAATATAGCTTCAAAAATGTACAAAGTTTTTTTCCTTTTCAATCACAATATTGTCATTATCAGGGTACACTGTGGTCATCATCATCCTCATCAAAATTATTATTAGCATCATAAGTGCTATTGAAACTCTGATATGTAGCTACAATTTTGTGATTATTTGTCTTTTGATTAATAATTTTAATATTACCATTGTGCATGCATACATATTAAAATTTTGAACAAAGAAACAAAAAAACTAAACCATAACAGGTAGCTTGACTATGTGCTTATAACAAATTATGTAATAGATTTTTGAAGTATTGCAATTTCCTAACCAGTATGAATTAACTTCCTCTCGCCCCACCACTACACACAAATATTTAAGAGTTTGAACAGAATTATTTCAAGTAATATACTATAAATATTAATACAATATCATGTGTATATCTAAAATTCCCTTAAAAGTAATAAACGCTATATTTTATTGAAATATTATTTATTTTATTCTAGGAAACTTTTGGAAAAATAGACTGTATATCTTTGAAATATAAAGGTAGAAAATAGTAGCATAAAAAGTTTTAGAGGGAGTCTGTTTTCAGAAATATATTTGTATATATATATTATGTGTAGAAAGACATACATTTTTAGAGATTATTTGTCATCAGAAATATATACATATATCTAAATTTATGTGTAGAACGATGTACATTATAGTGAAACAAAACTCTTGACACAATTAAAATTAAAAAAAATACATTAAACCAAGTGCCAGTGACTCACACCTATAATTCGAGCTATTCTGGGTAATGAGGTCTTAGAATTGTGTTCGAAACTAGCCCAGACAGAAAAGTACTTGTTAGATTCTTATCTCCAATTAACCACTAAAAACAGGAATTAGCTCTATGCCTCAAGTTGTAGAGTGCAGGCTTTGAGCACAAAATGGTTTAGGCACAATGCCTAACCTTGTATATAACATCAAGAGCAACAACAAAATACATCATATTAATTTCACAGAAGCATCTTTTACCTGCTGTGAACATTTCTTAGAAACATGAATACATGCCCATGGAAAATGTTAGGTAAAAACGTATAGAATATTTATGTCTATGTTAAAGACATGACTGTTTAGATTGTTTAAGATATTTAGGTAATGATTCGAAATTAAGAATAATGATAATATATTGGGACTGGTTTTTATTCTATTTTTTGATAGTAATAAAATGATATTTGTAATTATTCTTTAAAATTACTCTTGCTTAATATTTGAATTATAAGTGATAAACATTTTTAAATGACTTCCATAAGAAAGGATAATTTTAATGGTATTCTTTTGTAGTTTCAAAACAATTAAGAAAATTATTCCAAGGCTGGTTTGCTCTAAGACTATATTTGTTTTCTTATTCTAATTTTCATATGTTCGTAGAAATTAAAATTCCAAAAATTCAATGGATGTTGGCCCTCAGGATCATCTTCATAAATACTAATAATGGAGTCGCTTAAGTGGAATTGTTTTATTTCATTTGTTTTTCTCACAAATAAATCAAGATGATTGTGTATTTTCTTTCTTTTCACGTTATTGACTCTTATCCTGAGAATACTTTTTTTCTAGCAAAGTAGAGAAAAGCAGTTGGATTGAGCAAGTAACATATGGCTATCAGAAAATGCAGATACATAGATTTGTGTTTTCTATCACTTGCTAAAAGTTTCTTCCAGAAAAGTTTATCAATTACGTATAAGTGGTGTATAATTCCTAGATATTCCAGTTAACACATACATTTTTTGATTGGGTTATCTCTGCATAAACTCAAAAAACAGACAAAAAAACCAAAAAATAAACAGAAATCACATCTTTGTTTTAGAAGCTGTAGTTTACAAAGAATTTTTAGCCAACACCAAAAACATCTATTTAGGTATTTTGCATTTTGTGTGAATAATTTTTAACTATGGTTTTATTTTTTTGCTGACATGAAATTCACATTCAATATATTAACTCCTTTTATTGTACACATTTTAGTGCTTTGGAAGTAAATTGTACAATCATAGGTTTTCCAAGCCTAATTTTCACAAACTTGCATTTCTTCAAATAGAAATGCTATAAATTTTAGAACAGATATTAAAATAGATATAAAATTGAGTTACAGGAATTTGTCCTGCATACATCTTGTATAGGGTGTCTTTTCAAAATTTGTTTTGGGGAATTATTTCCAGGTTCTCACTCATACTGTCCAAGTGCACTGTCAATGAACTACATTCCCGATCCCTACAAGTTTTTTACTTCTCTTTAATACATACATAGAAGTGTAATGGCTAGAAAATATATAATTCTCTTTGACCTTTTGAAGACTTGAACACATGCTTGCTAAAATGAATACAGTATTACACAAATCATTCTGCTATGCGGAGTATACAAATTTCTCCACAAATGCATTACTATATTTTGTGTCATCTTTTTATATTATGGTCATACTAGTGAGTTTTCTTTTTCTTTTTTCTTAGATACTAAAGAGGAGCTTAATTCATATGCTCCTCCTATTGCCTATTAATTTACATAGGTTCTTTATATAAGTATCCTGTTTGGGAAAAATTTATACAGAATTGGAAGATATAAAAGTACTTAAGTTTCAGGATCATTGTAGCATTAACATTGTAGCATTAACAAATATGTGCCCTCTATCTGTTGAATATGTTTTCACTACTTTCATAGAATTAAGAAAGGTTATCAGTTGATATTAGTTTATTCTTGCTTTTCTTTGGCCACTAATGCTTTCATGTCAAATTTTTGGAAACCTTTACTGATCCATTGTCATGAATTTTTACATTTATGTTTTGTAGGTTTTTACAACTCACATTTAGTTGATAATCATTTTTTATTTTAAATTTTTGTATAAGGTTTGAGGTAGTAGTCTAAGATAGTTCTTTAAAACTACAGAGGCAATAGTGCCAATACACCCCTTTAAGATTCTATTTTTATTCCATTAAGTCATGGCATCCTTTTCAAAATCTATTGACAATAAAACTAAGAGTTTATTTTGGTAAAATTGTTACATTATTCTATGTGTCGGTTCTTTCACTAATAAACATGGTAATAAGATTCAAATCTAGTATGAGGGCTCAAGCTACACCATTTTACAAGATTGTTCTGACTGACCTGTATTCCTTGAATTTACATACAAGTTTATTTAGCAGGTGGACCAATATTCTACAGATATCTAGATGCTTGATAGTCACTCATATTTTGCTCCTTGTGAAAACACAAGACCCCAGATATTATATAGGGAAAAATGTCTTTAGGGAATGCTTTAAACAACTAAAATTAATTTAGGAATGAGTTAAGATTTAGATAACACAATAGCAAAATAAAGTTGAATGATAACGACTTGAGCTGTACTACAGAGGAGAGTGAGAGGGGATAGAATGATGGACCACCTATGAGCTCTATGTCATTGTTACTGTGTTTCAAAAACAGAAAGACTTCAGAGAAGAGAAGGGGGAAAATAATCAAAGTGTCCTTAATCAAGTTTCTTTTTAATCCACCTAATAGTGTGGACTGAGAGTCAGAGAAGATGGGAAAAATAAAATAGATAATAAAGCATTGTATAGACCTCTTACAATGTAAATAAATTGTAATAGGAATATGATAATTAATTTCCAAAGAAATAAAGGAAACAATAGCTAAACTCTAAAAGCAAAAAGAATGAAGAGAGAAAAGAAGGAAAGTAAAACCTTTATCAATAAAAAACACAAGAATTTGGAAGTGAAAAAGCAGTGGAAATATTCTAAATAACAATAAAATAACAATAAAAATTGCTAACGTGGATTGAAAATAGATTACATTTAATCATATATAATTTTGAAAAAAACATACTAGGAATGAATATTTGAAAGTAATAATTTAAAACACTATTTACATTATGACTACACAGTATAGTTCAATGGTAAAATCTTGGCCTAGCATATGTGAAATAATGGTGTGATTTCCCAAGCATTACAAAGTACACACAAAGCACACACACACAAAAACCTCATAAACACACACACACGCACACACACACACATACACACGCATACTACATACACACATTTGGAATATTGATATTATAATATTAAATAGAGGAAATTATCACAAATAATAAAAATAGGTTAAAATATGAAATCATAGCATTGCTCGTACTATTTAAACGTTTAGTAGAAATAAAATAGTCACAATATACTTGGATTCTTATAGATTAAGTAAATTGAAAGTTAAGAAATAGAACACATGAGAACCTTTGCAAATAAGTTTTAAATAATAAACATTTTGAAACATGTATCCTTTAATTTTGACAAAAGGTTAATGTTACTGGTGTTAAAACCTCAAGATTTAGAATATGATAACCATGTGCTCTATATCTCGTAATGGGTGGCTATATCTCTAATCATTTCACTCTGGATATTTTTATGATAAGGTATCATAGTTTTTCAGGTTCTCCCGAATTACAAACTCTATTTGCAGTTCCTACCATAGGTAGAAAATGGAAGAGACAAATCACTATGCCCAGCTCAAACTTTTTTTTAATTCAAGTATTTACAAGTATTTTTTTTAATTTTCAAGTGTTTTTTAATTCAAATATTTACAAAAAAGTGACCAGGAAATGAAGCCTTTCTTAATAGAGTATGTGCTTCTAGAAAATACAGTAATTATTTGTTTGGAAAAATATTTAGAACTATAAGAAAATCAATTTATTTAAATTCACCAACCATATAAAAATTAAGAAAATAATTTTAAATGTTCACATGTTAAATATTTTAAAAGTAACATGTAGGTGTTCTGGGTAGATGGCAGAGGAGAAGCTGGAATCTGAACAAGCTCTCGCATAGAAAACAGTTTTAGAGTTTCAGTGAACAGTCCTAAACCAGAGAATCACACCAAGTGTGCCATCACAGAGCAGAGAGACAGGCCAGAGAGGGAAAATCCAGCCAATGAGACACATATGAGCGCCTGCCAGCAGCCGCCGCCGTGGCACCAGCGGTGGCGGTGGCGACCGCAGGACACCATACCTGAGCCACAGAGAGTCCAGGACGAAGGAGCCAGGCGAGGCGGGCAAGCGGATTCTACTCAACACCAGCAAGAACTGACAAGGAGCGGACATCTTCATCCTGCAGTTCACAGACCAGAGACAACCCAGGAACCAAGACTTGGCATGAGTAGAAGCCGGACGTCCTCACTCCTTCTCAGGGAGCAGAGGAGGGAAGGCCACCCCTCCCTCCCCCAGTACCAGAGATCTCCAGCTTGGATACCGACAAAGCTCGGCGGAGCTGCTAGCTCCAACTCAGGCCTTGGAATAAAACGAGTCATTTAGCAGGTCACAAGAACTTAAAAGTGGCATGACCTGCCAGACTAAGCTCCACCCAGGGAAAAGTCACCCAGCTCAGGCGCCACCCCTAGGAATGGCTTTCTTCACTGGGTAATCAGAGCCAGAGGCTGCCCCTCCCTCTAGCAGCCTCGACAATCAATTGAAATTCAGTAAACAGAAAACCTGAGAATGGCTGCAGGCTGGGGTCTGTGAGTTTTTCACAAAATAGTCCCTGGGAAAAGCTACTGTTTGTTGAAAGGCCTCAACTCTACCCAGAACCTAGCCTCATCACTGCATCCCCCTCTTTTGTGAATCTCAAAGCAGAACAGCCTCCCATTAAACTAACCTGGGAGGAGGATCTCAAAATCCTGGGTAAAGCAGAGCATTTTTTTGCCTGTTTGAACAAACTGACTTAAGAAACCAACCAAGCCACAGGACAACAAGCAGACCAGAGACTACAAAAAGAGGCTGGTTACAGACACTAGGGAGATACAGGATTTTTCCCACCCCTCCTAAAAAAAAAATCAAAGAACTTTTTTTTTTTGGTACCTTATATAAAATTTTTTTTTTCTTTTCTAAAACTTTTTTTAATCTTTAATTTTTGCCTTTTTTGAAAAAAAAAATGTTTTCCAGTAACTTTTTTTCCCTATAATTTTTATTTTAGGAATACGTGAATGTGCATTTTTCTTTCTTTTTTTGTCTTCTTTCTCTTTTTTTTCTTTTTTAATTACGTTTTGGTTTTTTGTTTAGCTCTACTGAACTTCTGATCTTTTTTTCTTCCTTTCTTATCCTTTTCACATTTTCCTCTCTTTTGTTCTTCTTTATGTGACTTAACTTTTGTCCTGCACATCCCCAGATAAACCCGTAGTTAACTAATAGACCCTATCCCCCATTGTGTACACACTGAATCCACAAATTTATTACTCAATTCAAAACCTCTGAGACTTAAATTCCTTAATAGCAGTACTACCTCATTATACCCATATAATATTTTAAGCATTTTTAAGTTTTTCACGTCTCCTCTATGTCCCTCCACTACTCTCAATATATTCACATTCTTCTCTAAATAGATTATTTTGGTTCTCCATAATATTAATAATTTTTACTTTTCTATTTTTTCTGGTCTCTTTTCTTTTCCCTTTCCCTTTCTTCTTTTTTTCTCTCTCTCTACTTTCATCCAACCCAACCTATTTCCTGCATTGAGATTAGGACTTAGTTAACTCTCCCTGTGCCTCCCCACACCAATCTATTCCTATTTTTAACCCACATCTCTCCTAACCTTAATAATTTCTGGTTTTCCAAATTCTTCTCTGCAGTTGGAAGCCCATTAACATAGAGTTGTTTGATGTTGAATAGATGTATCTGTTGAACTAGATTGTATCTGTAGACTATTGACTGTACAAATTCAGACTTTGGTTGATGGTTGCTTTAAGATAGTGTTCTTTTTGAGATAGACATTTTTGAGCGTGATAGGAAGAGAGAGGAGGCAATCCAAAAGTTTATACAGGAATATCATAAGCTTGAGGAAGCTACTCACAAACTGATACAGCATTTGCGTGAGCAGCATGAGAATACTCAAAGAGAAAGGCAGAAATGGCGTGAGCAGGCTGAGAACATTCAAAGAGAACTGCAGGACGCGATACCTATCAAAATTCCAACCTCATCCTTCAAGGAAATAGAAGAGGCAATCCAAAAATTCATATGGAACAATAAAAGACCCCGAATACAAAAACGCTCCTCAATGGAAAGAACACTGCTGGAGGAATATCAATACCAAATTTCAAACTCTACTATAAAGTCATAGTAATCAAAACAGCTTGGTATTGGCATAAGAACAGACCTCAGGACCAATGGAATAGAATTGAAAACCCAGAAATGAATCTACAGACCTATAGCCATCTAATCTTCAATAAGGGAGCTAAAACAATAGAATGGAAGACAGACAGCCTCTTCAGTAAATGGTGCTGGCAAAATTGGTTAACTACGTGTAGAAAACTAAAGCTAGATCCTTATGTATCACCCTGCACCAGAATCAACTCCAAATGGATCAAAGACCTCGAAGTCAAAGCAGAAACTCTGAAAACATTACAGGATGGAATAGGAGAAACCCTAGGTCTCCTTGGCTCCAGCTGAAATTTTCTTAATAGAGACCCGGAAACACAACAAATTAAAGAAAGGTTGGACAAATGGGATTGCATGAAGTTGCAAAGCTTCTGCATGGCAAAGGACATAGCTAGCAACATCAATAGAAAGCCCACGGATTTGGAGAAGATGTTCACTAGCCATACAACGGACAAGGGTCTCATATCTAAAATATACTTGGAACTGAAAAAATTAAATCCCCCAACAACAAATCCTCAAAGAAACAACTGCCCAATAAATAAGTGGGCTAAAGACTTAAAGAGAAACTTCTCTGAAGAAGAAGGAAGGATGGCCATTAAACACATGAAGAAATGCTCATCATCCCTAACCATAAAAGAAATGCAAATCAAAACAACATTGAGATACCACCTCACTCCAGTTAGAATGGCAAAAATCAAGAACTCTAACAACACCAGATGCTGGAGGGGATGTGAACAGTCGGATACCTTACTTCATTGTTGGTGGGAATGTAAACTTCTACAACACTTTGGAAAGCAGTATGGAGGTTCCTCAAAAGACTTCACATAGAGCTCCCCTATGACCCAGCAATCCCACTTTTGGGCATTTACCTATATGTTTACAAACAAGACTACACTAAAGCTACCAGCACAACTATGTGTATTGCAGCATTATTTACCATAGCTAACATATGGAACCAACCCAGATGCCCCTCAGTAGATGAACTGATAAAGAAAATGTGGTATATATACACAATGGAATTCTATGCCTCCATCAGAAAGAATGACATTGCCCCATTTGTCTGGAAATGGAAAAACTTGGAAAAAATTATATTAAGTGAAGTAAGCCAGGCCCAAAGAAACATAGGTCCCATGGTTTCCCTTCTTTGCAATATCTAGTATATGTATGAGTCAAGCGGAAAATGTCAGATAATGTGATGTTAGGAAAATGAACCTTTAGATATGTATTTTAATGTTTTTTTTTCTTTCTTTCATGCATGTGTTTCTAACGTATTTATAAGATTATCTCTTTGTTGCTTTGTATGTCCCTCCCCCACAGTATAACCCCTGCTTTCACTATATTTGATGTCAGTATAACTTGTGGAAAAGATGGGGAAAAACAAGTCGTTTAAGGATACAGGTGGACCTGTTGCAACAATGAGAACTACAAGTTGTCATGTCGAAAATGAGCTTTACAACCTTGGTGTGGAAGGGGGGAAGGTTTGGGGGGGATGGGTGAGGCTGGGAAGGGATGTGAAGGGTAAACAAAGGAGGAGCCTGCAATGCTTGGTAAGAAATGTATGCATTATCCTGCCCATGTAATTGTAACTCCTCTGTACAATTTGTTCAGAAATAAAATTTAAAAAAGTAACATATATGTGAATAATTTACATGTGTGAAAATCATGCAAAATTAAATTAACTAATCCTACAACTCTGAAAAATGTATTATCTTAAAAAACAAAAATAAGTAATTAACATCAAAATTTGAAATATAGAAAATAAAATCAAGTGTACAATTCAATTTACTTAAGTAACTGTAAACACTTTTATATTAATTGTATAATAAAAAATGCATGAACAAAGAAAGCAAAAGTACATTTGAACAATAACAACAGCAAAAGCATCAGTAATTGTTTGAGTATTCAAAAAAAATCCATGGAGGGGATAACCATGTTCCTTCCAAAAGAAATGTATTCATTACCTTATTTATGTAAGTGTAACCCCTCTGTACTTTACCTTTACAATAACATTATTTTGAAATTAAAAATAAAATAAATAATATAATAATTAAGAATACTTAGAAGCCATTAGTTAAAAACTTTATTAAAATACTGCCCCAAGTAACCAAGGAATTAAATTGATGATACTATTTAAATACTTAAACTTCAGCAGAAAAGTAAAATGTTTAAAATCTGTTACAAATAAAGTGATAAATCAGAATATATTACTGTAATAATCATTGGATGAATTTTAGTTGCAGTCAATATGTAAGAAAAGAGGCACTATGCCATTCGTTTGCACTTAATAAGTGAGAAAGAATTTTCTAGGTCTTTTAAAATATATCATGTTTAATTAAGAAACTATTCTGTCACATCATATGATAATCAGATAAAGATGATATTAGAGCAAAGGACAGATTTTACTAAGTTTTGGGATGTTAATGTATGTACTTATTTTGGTTTTGGAAAATTGTGAGGATTTCAACTTGGGGCATTGTTCTTGCTAGGCTGGCATTATATCAGTGGTTAATTTTAGGATAGGGGTTCCCTTTCCACAAGAACATGCACCTGATCTGTCCTTTTATCCTTCCCATCATCAATGGCATCAGAGTTGCACACAAACTTATCTAGCTTCCTGGATCCTGCAGTCCTTCGAATATTAGTCTCTAGATCGTGCAGGATGGTGGAAATGATCCAATGCACCCAGGTATAGATTGAGAAGGAACTCCCCCAAAATTTGTCCTGGTTTTTATTCTCAAGGCTCCTAAGTAGTTAAGAGTACAGATTGGAGCCCATGGTGCCAAGCAGTAACAGTATTTTTAAAGCAATTAGACATATATATGACAGGCTTGTGATTGCCTCAGAAAAAAATAAAAGAGCAGTGAAGCATAGAGGACAGACAGAATTTATCTAGCTACTCAGAGGGTGAATTAGCTTAGCTAGCTACTCGGGAGGCCGAGATCTGATGACCACTGTTCAAAGCCAGTCCAATCATGAAAAACATGTGATTATCTCCAAAAAAACAGAAGTGCAGCAGTGGCTCAAGTGGTAGACCACTATCCTTGGGCACAGATGCTTAGAGCAGGAATGATGAATGCATGCATGAGCACATGAACATGCACGTGTGTGTACAGGCAGGTGTGTGCACACACACAAATGAGTATTTCATTGCAGAGTTCTTTAGTTTTTTACCTTGCTGTACTTTATTTCCCTGTATTACTTCACAAATTAACAAAATCCACTAATTACCTATTTACATACAACTCACCATGTTTCTCTAAAGTCTACTCTCTTTATGGCAGCCTGCATTTATTTGACACAAAAGTAAAGTTTTCAGGAGATCAATTCATCTCCCTCAACTCTGTAATGTTCTATGATTGTTTAAGTTCTTCCTAGCAATGTAATTTTATGAAATCCTGCATCAAGCAGCATATTTCTTTCATGAAAAGGGAAGCTTCTGAGGGAAAAAAACTATAAGTTTTACTCCTCCTGGCAAGCATCTGGAAATTTATTATCTTCATATAATCCATGATCCATGTGTATGCCAAAGACGGCTGTGAAAATAAAAAGACCTTTCTAAGCACACAGAATTCGTATACCATTAATTGGTATGAAGGTTTCTTTTATTATTCTGAAAATACCATTCAGAGGAGTTACAATTACATGGGCAATATAATGAGTATATTTCTTATCAAGCATTGTTGCCTCCTCCTTTGTTTCCCCTTTCTATCCCTTTCCATCTCACCGCTCCTGCCCCCTCCCCCGCATTATACCCCTCCTTGTGAAAGTTTTAAAGTTTGTTTTTCGACATAACATCTTGTACATCTCATTGTTATAATGGGTCCAACTCTATTCCTTTTTAAATGATTTGATTTTTCCCTTCCCCTCCACAAATTATACCAACGTAAAATACAGTGAAAACAGAGTTATATCGTGGGGAAGGGACATACAAAGCAACAAAAATTCATCTTATAAATATGTTAGAAACAACCGCATGAAAGAAAAAAAATATTTGAATACTTAGCTTGGGGTACATTTAACATAACATTAAAGAATCTTACCTTTTCTGCTTATCTCAGACATATACTCTTTATTGTCAATAAGGGAAACCATGGGGCTTACTTCACTTAATATAATTTTTTTCCAACAATGGGGAAATGTCATTCCTTCTAATGGATGCAAGGAATTCCTTTGTGTATACATACCACAATTTCTTGATCCATGCATCTACTGAGGGGCATCTGGGTTGGTTGCAAGCTTAGCTATGGTAAATAATGTTGCCATAAACATAGTTGTGCTGGGAGCTTTAGTTGGGTCTTCTTTGGGATCATTTGGGTAAATGCCCAAAAGTGGGATTGCTGGGTCATAGGGGAGCTCTATGTAGAATCTTTTGAGGAACTTTCATACCACTTTCCAAAGTGGTTGGACAAGTTTACACTACCACCAACAATGCAGTAAGGTTCCCCTATCCTCATCTCCTCCTGCATCTGTTGTTATTAGAGTTCTTGATTACAGCCATTCTAATTGGGGTGAGGAGGTATCTCAATGTTGTTTTGATTTGCATTTTTTATGGCTAGGGAGGTTGAGCATTTCTTCATGTGTCTATTGGCCATCTTTCGTTCCTATTCAGAGAAGTTCCTCTTTAAGTCTTTAGCCCACTTATTTATTATCCAGTTGTTTCTTCGAGGATTTGTTGTTGGGAGATTTAATTTTTTGGAGTTCCAGATATATTTTAGATATGACACCCTGGTCCATTGTATGGCTAGTGAAAATCTTCTCCCAATTCGCGGTCTTTTTATGGATCTTGCTAACTACGCCCTTTGCCATGCAGAAGCTCTGCAATTTCATGCAATTCCATTTGTCCAAACTTTTTATGGTATTTTGTATTTCTGGGTCTCTATTAAGAAAGTTTCGGCCGGTGCCAAGGAGATCTAGGGTTTTTCCTATTCCATCCTGTAATGTTTTCAGAGTGTCTTCATGAATCCGAGGTCTTTGATCAATTTGGGGTTGATTCTGGTACAGGGTGATATGTAAGGATCTAGATTTAGTTTTCTACAAGTAGTTAACCAATTTTGAGAGCACCATTTACTGAATAGGCTGTCTTTCTTCCATTCTATTTTTTTTAGCTCCCTTATCAAAGATTAATTTGCTGTAGGTCTGTAGGTTTATTTCTGGGTTTTCAATTCTATTCCATTGGTCCTGAGGTCTGTTCTTGTGCCAGTACCAAGCTGTTTTGATTACTATGGCTTTCTAGAAGAGTTTGAAATTTGGTATTGATTTTCCTCCAGCACTGTTCTTTCTGTTAAGTATCATTTTTGCTATTCGGGGTCTTTTATTGTTCCATATGAATTTTTGGATTGCCTTTTCTATTTCCTTGAAGAATGAGGTTGGAATATTGATAAGTATCACATTCAATTTATAGATAGCTTTGGGAAGTATTGCCATTTTCATGGTGTTGATCTTTCCAATCTAGGAACATGGAAGTTTTTGTCACTTTCTAAGTCTGTTTTCATTTTCTTTTTCAGGTATTTAAAGTTTTCATCATAGCGGTCCTTCACTCCTTTGGTTAAGTTAATTCCTAGGAATTTTATTTTTTGTGGGGCTATTACAAATGGAGTTGCTTTCCTAATTTCAGCCACAATTTTCTCATTGTTGGCATACAGAGAAGCCATTGATTTTTGAGGGTTAATTTCATACCCTGCTACTTTGTCAAAGTTTGAGTCACCTTGAGTAACTTGGGAGTGGAGTCTTTAAATACATGATCATGTCATCTGCAAAGAGGGAGAGTTTTATTTCTTCTTTCCCTATTTGGATTCCCTTTATGTCTGCATCTTGTCTTATTGCTGTAGCTAGGCATTCTAATACTAGATTGAAGAGCAGTCGAGAGAGTGGGCATCCTTGTGTTGTTCCTGAGTTTAGAGGAAATAGCAATAGTTTTTCACTATTGAGTATAATGCTTTCTGTAGTTTTGTCATACACAGCCTTTATTGTATTAAGGAATGTTCCATGGATTCCTAATTTTTCCAGGACCTTCACCATAAAGGGGTATTTGATCTTGTCAAAGGCTTTTTCTGCATCTATTGAGATAACCATGTGGTTATTATCCTTGCTCTTTTTGATGTGATGAATTATGTTATTTGATTTGCGTATATTGAAGCAGCATTGCATCCCTGAAATGAATCTTGATTGCTCGTGGTGTATGATTTTTAGAATGAATTGTTGAAATCAATTAGCCAAAATTTTGTTGAGGGGCTTTGCATCAATGTTCCTCAAAGAAATGGGTCTATAGTGCTCTTTCTTTGATGAGGGTTTTTGGGATGAGGGTTATGATGGCTTCATAGAAAGCGTTCGATAGTGAAATTTCTCTTTCAATTTCATTGAAGAGTTGGAGGAGTATTGGTGTGAGCTCTGATTTGAAGGCCTTGTAGAATTCTGCTGTAAAACCATCTGTTCCTGGGCTTTTCTTTGATGGGAGGTCTCTTATTGCTGCTTCTATTTCAATGCTTGATATGGGCCTGTTAAGATAGTTTAACCCATCTTGGTTTACTATCGGCATGTTAATATTTGCCAGGAAAAGGTACATTTCTGCCAAGTTCTCAAACATATTAGCATAAAGTTTTGAGCAGTATTCCTTTATAATGTTCTGAATCTTGGTTGTTTCTGTAGTGATGTTTCAATACTCTTCTCTCAGTTTATTACTTGGGTGTGTTCTCTTCTTTTTCTGATAAGATTTTTAAAGGGACTGTCAATTTCGTTAATTTTTTCGAAGAACCTTGTCATTTTGTTGATTCTTCCTATGGTTTTTTTTTTTGGATCCTAATTCATTTAATTCTGATTTAATTTTAATTATTTCTTTCCATCAACTGGATGGGGGTTTATTTTGATGCTCTTTCTCAAGGAGTTTCAGATCTCATTAAATTGTTGTTTCAGATCTCTCCAATTTGTTGATGTAGGAACTCAGAGCTATAAACTTGCCACTGAATCGTGCCTTTGCTGTGTCCCAGTGGAGGAGATAATCTCTGTGCTAATTTTTGTTGAATATTATGAACATTTGATCTTCGTTTCTAAGCTCTTCCATGACACACTGATGTTTCAACAGTGTGTTTTTCAGCCTCCATGTGTTACTGGACTTTCTTTGGTGGCTTTTTGTGTTGAGTTCTAATTTCATTCCCTTTTGGTCTGAGAGAATGCAAGATATGAATTCAATGTTTCTGAATTTTGACATGTTTCATTTGTGACTTAAAATGTGGTGTATTTTGGAATATGTTCCATGTGCTGCTGAGTAAAAAGTGTACTCTGATGCTGCTGGATGAATATTTGCTAGATGTCTGCTAAATCAGTTGATGTATGCATTTGTTTCCATAGGCGGTTTCTCTGTTGAGTTTTTGCCGAGTTGATCTTTTTAATGGGGATTGTGGTGTGTTAAAGTCCCCAACAATTAATGTCTTTGGATCTATGTGAGATTTAAAGTTGTATTTCTTGAATAAATTTGGGTGCACTATTGTTTGGCAAATATTTAGAATTTTAATATCCTCCTGGGAGATCCCTTAATTAGTATGTAGTAAACTTCTTTGTCTCTCCTTGGTTGATAGTTGTTTGTCTTTAGTGTATGGCATACGTCATTCCAGGCTCTTCTTGCTTTAATTTTCTCTGTTGAGAAATCTGAGGTGATTCTAATTGGTTTTCCAGATCTTAGCTATGGTAAATAATGCTGCAATAAACATAGTTATGCTGGTATCTTTAGTGTGGTCTTGTTTGTGAACATTTGGGTAAATGCCCAAAAGTGGGACTGCTGAGTCATAGGGGAGCTCTATGTGGAGTCTTTTGAGGAACCTCAATACTACTTTGCAAAGTGGTTGAACAAGTTTACACTCCCAAAACCAATGAAGTAAGGTTCCCTTCTGTCCACATCCCCTTCAGCATCTGTTGTTATTAGATTTCTTGATTTTTGCCATTCTAACTGGAGTGAGGTGGTATCTCAATGTTGTTTTGATTTGCATTTCTTTTTTGGCTCGAGAGGTTGAGCATTTCTTCATGTGTCTATTGGATATCCTTCTTTCTTCTTCAGAGAAGTTTCTCTTTAAATCATTAGCCCACTTATTTATTGGGCAGTTGTTTCTTTGAGGATTTGTTGTTGGGGGATTTAATTTTTTGAGTTCCAAGTATATTGTAGATATGAGACCATTGTCCATTGTATGGCTAGTGAACATCTTCTCCCAATCTGTGGGCTTTCTATTGATCTTGGTAGCTATGTCATTTGCCCTGCAGAAGCTCTGCAACTTCATTCAATCCCATTTGTCCAACCTTTCTTTGATTTGTTGTGTTTCCGGATCTTTATTAAGAAAATTTCGGCCTGCGCCAAGGAGACCTAGGGTTTCTTCTATTCCATCCTGTAACGTTTTCAGAAAGTCTGCTTTGTCTCCGAGGTCTTTAATCCATTTGGAGTTGATTCTGGTGCAGGGTGATATATAAGGATCTAGCTTCAGTTTTCTACAAGTAGTTAACTAATTTTGCCAGCACCATTTACTGAAGAGACTGTCTTTCTTCCATTCTATTTTTTTAGCTCCCTTATCAAAGATTAGATGGCTATAGGTCTGTAGGTTCGTTTCTGGGTTTTCAATTCTATTCGATTGGTCCTGAAGTCTGTTCTTGTGTCAGTACCAAGCTGTTTTGATTACTATGGCTTTCTAGAAGAGTTTGTTTTTTTTTTCCTTTTTTTTTTTTTGGGTCCAGTCGTGGGGCCTGAACTCTGGGCCTGGGCGCTGTCCCTCAGCTCTTCAGCTCAAGGCTAGCGCTCTACCACTTGAGCCATAGCGCCACTTCTGGCTTTTTTTCTTTTTGCTTATGTGGTGCTGAGGAATCGAACCCAGGGCCTTGAGCATGCAGGGCAAGCGCTCTACCACTGAGCCACCTTCCTAACAACTCTAGAAGAGTTTGAAATTTGTTATTGATATTCCTCCAGCAGGGTTCTTTAAGTTGAGGAGCATTTTTGCTATTTGGGGTCTTTTATCGTTCCATATGAATTTTTGGATTGCCTCTTTATTTCCATGAAGAATAAGGTTGGAATTTTGATAGGTATCGCATTGAATTTGTAGATAGCCTTGGGATGTATTGCAATTTTCACGATGTTGAGCTTTCCAATCCATGAGCATGGGAGTATTTCCCATTTTCTAAGTTCTGTTTTGATTTCCTCTTTCAAGTTTTTACAGTTTTCATCATAGAGGACCTTCACTTCTTTGGTTATGTTAATTCCTATGTATTTATTTTTTGTGGGGCTATTATAAATGGAGTTGCTTTCCTAATTTCAGCCATACTTTTATCATTGTTGGCATACAGAAAAGCCGTTGATTTTTGAGGGTTAATTTTATACCGTGCTACATTGCCAAAGATTTGAATCAGTTTTGGAATTTGGGAGTGGAGTCTATGGGATTCTTTAAGTACAAGATCTTGTCATCTGCAAAAAGGGAGAGTTTATTTCTTCTTTCCATATTTGGATCCCCTTTATGTCTGAATCTTGTCTTATTGCTGTAGCTAGGCATTCTAATACTAGATTGAAGAGAAGTGGAGAGAGTGGACATCCTTATCTTGTTCCTGAGTTAGGAGGAAATGGCTTAATTTTTCACCATTGAGTATAATGCTCGCTGTAGAGTTGTCATATACAGCCATTATTGTATTGAGGATTGTTCCAAGGATTCCTAATTTTTCCAATACCATATCATAAAGGGGTGTTGGGTCCTGCCGCATACTTTCTCTGCTTCTATTGAGAAAACCATGTGGTTTTTATCCTTGCTCCTTTTCATGCGGTGAGTAATATTATTTGATTTGCGTATATTGAACCAGCTTTGCATCCCTGAAATGATTCCTGTTTGATCGTGGTGTGTGATGTTTTGGATGAATTGTTGAAGTCGATTGGCCAAAATTTGGTTGAGAAGTTTTGCAACAATGTTCATCAAAGAAATGGGTCTATAGTTCTCTTTCTTTGATGAGTCCCTGCCTGGTTTTGGGATGAGGGTTATGATGGCTTCATAGAATGTGTTCGGTAGTGAACTTTTTCTTTCAAGAGTTGGAGAGTATTGGGTTGTGCTCTGATTTGAAGGCCTTGTAGAATTCTGCTGTAAAACCATCTGGTCCTGGACTTTTCTTAGCTAGGAGGTCTCTTATTGCTGTTTCTATTTCAATGCTTGATATGGGCCTGTTAAGATAGTTTAAACCATCTTGGTTTACTTTCGGCATGTCAATATTTGCCAGGAAAAGGTACATTTCTGCCAAGTTCTCAAACATATTAGCATAAAGTTTTGAGAAGTATTCACTTAAAATGTTCTGAATCTTGGTTGTTTCCATGGTGATGTTTCCATTCTCCTCTCTGAGTTAATTTATTTGGGTGTGTTCTCTTCTTTTTCTGATAAGATTTGCTAAGGGTCTGTCAATTTTCTTAATTTTTTCGGGGAACCAACTCTTTGTTTTGTTGATTCTTTCTATAGTTTTTTTTTTTGGATTCTAATTCATTTAATTCTGATTTAATTTTAATTATTTCTTTCCATCTCCTGGATGGGGGTTTATCTTGCTGCTCTTTTTCAAGGGGGTTCAGATATCTCATTAAATTGTTGGTTTCAGATCTCTCCAATTTGTTGATGTTGGAACTCAGAGGTTTAAACTTGCCTCTGAGTACTGCCTTTCCTTTGTCCCAGAGTAGCTGGTAATTTGTTTGCTCAGTTTTGTTGAATAGCTTGAATACTTGAATTTCCTTTCTAATCTCTTCCTTGACCCACACATGATTCAGCAATGTGTTCTTCAGCCTCCATGTGTTACCGGACTTTGTTTGGTGGCTTTTGGTGGTGAGTTCTAATTTTATTCCCTTGTGGTCTGAGAGAATGCAAGGTATAACTTCAATGTTTCTGAATTTAGACAAGTTTGCTTTGTGGCCTAAAATGTGGTCTATTTTAGAAAATGTTCCTTGTGCTGCTGAGAAAAACGTGTATTCTGATGCTGTTGGGTGAAATATTCAGTAGATGTCTGTTAAATCTAGTTGATCTATGCATTTGTTTAAATCTGCGGTTTCTCTGTTGAGTTTTTGCTGAGTTGATCTATCTAGTGTGGAGAGTGGTGTGTTAAAATCCCCAACAATTAATGTCTTTGGATCTATATGGGATTTGAGGGAAAGTAGTGTGTTTTGGATAAATTTGGATGCTCCGTTGTTTTGAGAATAGATATTTAGAATTGTAATATCCTCCTGAAGGAGAGATCCCTTAATTAGTATGTAGTGACCTTCTTTATCTCTTATCACAAATTTTAATTTGAAGTCTATTTTATCTGATATTAGGTTTGCAACTCCCGCCTATTTATGGGGGCCGTTTGCTTGGTAGATTTTGTTCCAGCCTTTAACATTGAAGATGTGTTTGTTTTTATGGGCAAGATGTGATTCCTGAAGGCAGCAGATAGAAGGATCTTGTTTTTTAATCCAACTAGACAGTCTATGTTGCTTAATTGGAGAGTTAAGTCCGTTAATAGTAAGAGATAGGACTGAGAGGTATTTGGGTGTTCCTGCCATGTTATCTACCTTCTTGGGGGCTGCGAAAACTGGGTTCTTCCTATGGTTCTTGGATTCTCAATTTGGGTGCAGTTTCTTGGCCTTTATTGTGGTCTTATTGGTTTTCTATGTGTAGGATGTCTTTAAGAATCATTTGTAGGGCTGGTTTGGTGGAGATGTATTGTTTCAATTTTTGTTTGCTATGGAAGGTTTTTATTTGGCCTTCAGTTATGAAGAAGAGTTTACCTGGGTACAGTATTCTTGCTTGATACTTGTTTGTTTGTAGTGCATGGCATACATCATTCCAGGCTCTTCTTTCTTTGATTGTCTGTGCTGAGAAATCTGAGGTGATTCTAATTGTTTTCCCTTTATTGGTGATTAACCTTTTCTCCTTGACAGACTTAAGGATCTTTTCCGCTGTCTGAATTGATTCTGTGTGTATTATAATGTAATGTTGCTATGTCCTATTCTAGTATGGACTAGTGGTGGATAGATCTATCATATTTCTTGGACTTGTCTTGGATGGTTGTATGTTCTTTCTCTATAATGTCTAGGCTGTCTTCAATCCCAGAGATTCGATCTTCTGCATGGTCTAACCTGCTATCGAGACTTTCTACTTTGTTTTTTATTTCTTTTGCTTCTAGTTGGTCAGCTTTGATGGCTTCAAATTCTTTGTTGAAGCTTTGTTTTAGATCTTGTATGAACTTCTTTACTTCCTTAACTTGGTGTTCAGTGTTTATTCTCAAATCACTTAGTTGATTGGTTATGGTTTCCTTGGACTCCCATTCCTTCTGTTGTGTTCCATTCAGTATTCCTTTGGTGGTCTCCCTGACTTCCTTCAGCTCTTTGTTAATGGATTCCATGAATGCTTTTAGTGATCTTTGTGTATTCTCATCCTGCTCTCTGTTTCTGTATTACTCTTTGCTTAGCTTCCTCATGTTTATGCCATTCCTGTAGTTCTCTTTGAGTGTTCTCAGCCTGCTCATGCCATTCCTGCCTTTCTCTTTGTGTATTCTGAAGCTGCTCATGTAAATCCTGTATCAGTTTTTGAGTAGCTTCCTCACGCTCATTATATTCCTGTATAAACTTTTGGATTGCCTCCTCTCTCTCCCTATCACACTCATACAGAGTCCTTTGTATGTTTTCAGTCTTTTCATTTATCATGTTTGCCAGCAGTGTTTGTAGAGCCAATTTGGAACTCTCCTCTGTTTTATTAATTATCTGTTCTGTTCCCTGATTATCATGAGTGGGAGTTGAGATACCCGGACTTTCCATTTTTCTTATGTTTTTCCGGCTTACTCTGCCCATTTGGGATGAAATTAACACCAGTTTTGTGCTAGAACACTACCTTAAGGTAACCATCAACCAAAGTCTGTATTTGCACAGTCAGTAGTCTGCAGATACAATCTAGTTCAACAGATACATCTATTCAATATCAAACAACTGTATATTAATGTGCTACGAACGCCATAGAATTTGGTAAACCAGAAATTATTAGGTTTAGGAAGAGATGTGGGTAAAAAATAGGAATAGAGTGATGTAGGAAGGCACAGGGAGTGTTAACTATATCCTAATCTCAAAGCAGGATATAGGTTGTATAATATGAAAGTAGAGAGAGATAAAAAAAGAAGAAAGAAGGGAGTTCCGGGAAGATGGCAGAGGAGAAGCTGGAATCTGAACAAGCTCTCGCATAGAAAGCAGGTTTAGAGTTCCAGTGAACAGTCCTAAGCCAGAGAATCACACCAAGTGTGCCATCACAGGACAGAGAGTTAGACAAGAGAGGGGAAGCCAAGACAAGGAGACACATCTGAGCGCCTGCCAGCCGCCGCCGCGGCGGCGGCAGGGTCGCAGCGGCGACCGCTGCCGCGGCCATACCTGACGCTCACACAGAGAGTCTGGGACGAAGGAGCCAGACGCAGCGGGTGAGAGGATTCTACTCAACACCAGCAAGAACTGACAAGAAGCGGACATCTTCATCCTGCAGTTTGCAGACCAGAGACGACCCAGGATCCAAGACTCGGCGTGAGTAGAAGCCCGACATCCTCACTCCTTCTCAGGGAGCAGAGGAGGGAAGGCCACCCCTCCCCCCCAGCACCGGTGATCTCCATCTTGGATACCGACAAAGCTCGGAGGAGCTGCTAGCTCCAACTCAGGCCTTGGAATAAAACGAGTCGTATAACAGGTCACAAGAACTTAACGGCAAAGTGACCTGCCAGACTCAGCTCCATCCAGGGAAAAGTCACCCAGCTCAGGCACCAGCCATTGGAGTGGCTTTCCTCACTGGGTAACCAGAGCCAGAGGCTGCCCCTCCCTCTAGCAGCCTCCACAATCAATTGAAAAACAGAAACCCTGAGAATGGCTACAGGGTGGGCTCTGTGAATTTTTCACAAAATAGCCCCAGGGAAAAGCTACTGTTTGTTGAAAGGCCTCAACTCTACCAGAACCTAGCCTCATCACCCCTCTTTTGTGATTCTCAAAGCAGATCACCCTCCCATTAAACTAACCTGGGAGGGGGATCTCAAAATCTTGGGTAAAGCAGAGGATTTTTCTGCCTGTTTGAGCAAACTGATTCAAGAAACCAATCAAGCCACAGGACCTCAAGCTGACCAGAGACTCCAACTAGAGGCTGGTTACAGACAAAAGGGAGATACAGGATTCTTCCCACCCTTCCCAAAAAAATAAAAAAAAAAAAATCAAAGAACTTTTTTTTCTTCTTTACTTTTTTCTTTTCTTTTTTTTTTTTTTTGGTACCTTATATATATAAAATTTTTTTTTCCTTTTCTAAAACTTTTATTAATCTTTAATTTTTGCCTTTTTTGAAAAAATAATTGTTTTCCAGTAACTTTTTTTTTCCCTCTAATAATTTTTATTTTAGGAATACGTGAATGTACGTTTTCCTTTCTTTTCTTGTCTTCTCTCTCTTTTTCTTTCTTTCTTAATTATCTTTTTGTTTTTTGTCTAGCTCTACTGAACTTCTGATCTTTTTTTTTCTCCCTTTCTTATCCTTTTCACCTTTTCCTTTCTTTTGTTCTTCTGTATGTGACTTAACTCTTGTCCTGCACATCCTCAGATAAACCCATATTTAACTAGTAGACCCTATCCCCCATTGTGTACACACTTAATCCACAAATTTATTACTCAATCCAAAACCTCTGAGACTTAAATTCCTTAATAGCGGTACTACCTCTTTATACCTATATAATATTTTAAGCATTTTTTAAGTTTTTCACATCTCCTCTATCTCCCTCCTGTTTTCTCATTATATTCACATTCCTCCCTAAATAGATGGTCTTTCAATCTCCTTAACTATATTAATTTTTACGTTTCTAATTTTTTTTCTGGTCTCTTTTCATTTCCCTTTCCCTTTCTTCTTTTTCTCTCCCTCTTTACTTGCATCCTACCCAACCTATTTCCTGCATTGAGATTAGGACATAGTTAACTATCCCTGTGCCTCCCCACACCAATCTATTCCTAATTTTTACCCACATCTCTCCCTAACCCTAAAAATTAATGGTTTTCCAAATTCTTCTCTGCGGTTCGAAGCCCATTAACATATAGTTGTTTGATGTTGAATAGATGTATCTGTTGAACTAGATTGTATCTGTAGACTATTGACTGTATAAATGCAAACGTTGGTTGATGGTTGCCTTAAGATAGTGTTCTAGCACAAAACTGGTGCTATTTTCATCTCAAATGGGCAGAGTAAGCCGGAAAAACACAAGAAAAATGGCAAATCCGGGTATCTCAATTCCCAATCTTGATAATCAGGGGTCAGAACAGATAATGAACAATCCAGAGGAGAGTTCCCAAATAGCTCTACAAACACTGGTGGCAAACATGATAAATGAGAAATTTGACAACTTACAAAGGAGTCTGTATGAGCGTGATAGGGAGAGAGAGGAGGCATCCCAAAAGTTTATACAGGAATATCATAAGCGTGAGGAAGCTACTCAAAAACTGATACAGGATTTGCATGAACAACTTGAGAATACTCAAAGAGAAAGGGAGGAATAGCGTGAGCAGGGTGAGAACACTCAAAGAGAACTGCAGGAATCCCACGAACGAGAGGAAAGAGAACTGCAGGAATCCCACAAACGGGAGGAAGCTAATCAAAGAGTAATTCAGGAATTGAGAGACCAGGTAGAGAACACACAAAGATCACTAAAGGCATTCATGGAATCCATTAACAAAGAGCTGAAGGAAGTCAGGGAGACCACAAAGGGAATGCTGAATGGAACCCAACAGAAGGAAAGGGAGTCCAAAGAAACCATAACCAATCAGCTAAGTGATTTGAGAACAAACACTGAACACCAAATTAAGGAAGTAAAGAAATTCATACAAGACCTAAAACAGAGCTTCAACAAAGAACTTGAAGCCATCAAAGCTGACCAATTAGAAGGAAAAGAGATAAAAAACAAAGTAGAGAGTCTTGACAGCAGGTTAGACCATGCAGAAGATCGAATCTCAGGGATTGAAGACAGCCTAGATATTATAGAGAAAGAAGATACAAACATCCAAGACAAGTCCAAGAAGTATGATAGATCTATCCAACACCTGGAAGACACCATCAGAAGGCCTAATCTAAGGATAATGGGTGTAGAGGAGCACCTAGAAACAGAAGTTAATGGTCTAGGAAATTTGTTTAACAGGATCCTAGCAGAGAACTTCCCAAACATACAAAAAGATAGGCCTATTCAGATACAAGAAGCTTTTAGAACCCCAAATAGACCAGACCAGAATAGGACATCCCACCGTCACATTATAATCCATACAGGATCAACTCAGACCAAGGAAAAGATCCTTAAAGCTGTCAAGGAGAAAAGAGTAATCACCTATAAAGGGAAACCAATTAGAATCACCTCAGATTTCTCAGCACAGACAATCAAAGAAAGAAGAGCCTGGAATGATGTATGCCATGCCCTAAAAACAAACAACTATCAACCAAGAATACTGTACCCAGCTAAACTCTCCTTCATAACTGAAGGGAAAATAAAAACCTTCCATAGCAAAGAAAAATTGAAACAATACATCTCCACCAAACCAGCCCTACAAAAGATTCTTAAAGATGTCCTACACATAGAAAACCAAGAAGACCGCAACAAAGGCCAAGAAACTGCACCCAAACTGAGAATCCAAGAATCATAGGAAGAACTCAGTTTTCGCAGCCCCCAAGAAGGTGGATAACATGGCAGGAACTCCCAAATACCTCTCAGTCCTATCTCTTAATGTTAACGGACTGAACTCTCCAATTAAGCGACATAGACTGTCTAGTTGGATTAAAAAACAAGACCCTTCTATCTGCTGCCTTCAGGAGTCACATCTTGCCCGTAAAAACAAACACATTTTCAATGTTAAAGGCTGGAACAAAATCTACCAAGCAAACGGCCCCCATAAACAGGCGAGAGTTGCAATCTTAATATCAGATAAAATAGACTTCAAATTAAAATTCGTGAAAAGAGATAAAGAAGGTCGCTACATACTAATTAAAGGATCTCTCCTTCAGGAGGATATTACAATTCTAAATATCTATTCGCCAAACAATGGAGCACCCAAATTTATCAAAGAAACACTACTTTCCCTCAAATCCCATTTAGATTCAAAGACATTAATTGTTGGGGATTTTAACACACCACTCTCCCCACTAGATAGATCAACTCGCCAAAAACTCAACAGAGAAACCGCAGATCTAAACAGCTGCACAGATCAACTAGACTTAACAGACATCTACCGAACATTTCACCCAGCAGCATCAGAATACACGTTTTTCTCAGCAGCACATGGAACGTTTTCTAAAATAGACCACATTTTAGGCCACAAAGCAAACTTGTCTAAATTCAGAAACATTGAAGTTATACCTTGCATTCTCTCTGACCACAAGGGAATAAAATTAGAACTCAACACCAAAAGGCACCTAAGAAAGTCCAGTATCACATGGAGGCTGAACAACACACTGCTGAATCAAGAGTGGGTCATGGAAGAGATTAGAAAGGAAATTCAAATGTTCATGCTATTCAACAAAAATGAACACACAAATTACCAGCTCCTCTGGGACACAGCAAAGTCAGTACTCGGAGGCAAGTTTATAGCTCTGAGCTCCTACATCAACAAATTGGAGAGATCTGAAACTAGCAATTTAATGACACATCTAAACCTCCTTGAAAAAGAGCAGCAAGATAAACCCCAATCCAGTAGACGGAAAGAAATAATCAAAATTAAATCAGAATTAAATGAATTAGAATCCAAAAAAACTATAGAAAGAATCAACAAAACAAAGATTTGGTTCTTCGAAAAACTTAACAAAATTGACAGACCCTTAGCAAATCTTATCAGAAAAAGAAGAGAACACACCCAAATTAATAAACTCAGAGATGAGAATGGAAACATCACCATGGAAACAACCAAGATTCAGAACTTTATAAGTGAATACTTCTCAAAACTTTATGCTAATAAGTTTGAGAACTTGACAGAAATGGACCTTTTCCTAGCAAATATTGACATGCCAAAACTAAACCAAGATGAGTTAAACCAGCTGAACAGGCCCATATCAAGCATTGAAATAGAAACAGCAATAAGAGACCTCCCAGCTAAGAAAAGTCCAGGACCAGATGGTTTTACAGCGGAATTTTACAAGGCCTTCAAAGCAGAGCTCACACCAATACTCCTCAAACTCTTCAATGAAATTGAAAGAGAAAGCTCACTACCGAACACATTCTATGAAGCCATCATAACCCTCATCCCAAAACCAGGCAGGGACTCATCAAAGAAAGAGAACTATAGACCCATTTCTTTGATGAACATTGATGCAAAATTTCTCAACAAAATTTTGGCCAACCGACTTCAACAATTCATCCAAAAAATCATACACCACGATCAAACAGGAGTCATTTCAGGGATGCAAAGCTGGTTCTATACACGCAAATCAATTATTATTATTCATCACATCAAGAGCAGCAAGAATAAGGACCACATGGTTATCTCAATAGACGCAGAAAAAGCATTCGACAAGATCCAACACCCCTTTATGATGAAGGTTTTGGAAAAATTAGGAATCCATGGAACATTCCTCAATACAATAAAGGCTGTATATGACAAACCTACAGCCAGCATTATACTCAATGGTGAAAAACTAAAGCCATTTCCTCTTAACTCAGGAACAAGACAAGGATGCCCACTCTCTCCACTTCTCTTCAATCTATTATTAGAATGTCTAGCTACAGCAATAAGACAAGATGCAGACATAAAGGGGATCCAAATTGGGAAAGAAGAAATAAAACTCTCCCTCTTTGCAGATGACATGATCTTGTATTTAAAGAATCCCATAGACTCCACTCCCAAATTACTCAAGCTGATTCAAAACTTTGGCAAAGTAGCAGGTTATAAAATTAACCCCCAAAAATCAATGGCTTTTCTGTTTGCCAACAATGAGAAAAGTGTGGCTGAAATTAGGAAAGCAACTCCATTTGTAATAGCCCCACAAAAAATAAAATACCTCGGAATTAACTTAACTAAAGAAGTGAAGGACCTCTATGATGAAAACTTTAAAACCTTGAAAAAGGAAATCCACACAGAACTTAAAAGATGGCAAAACCTCCCATGCTCCTGGATTGGAAAGATTAACATCGTGAAAATGGCAATACTTCCCAAGGCTATCTACAAATTCAACGCAATACCTATCAAAATTCCACCCTCATTCTTCAAGGAAATAGAAGAGGCAATCCAAAAATTCATATGGAACAATAAAAGACCCCGAATAGCAAAAACCCTCCTCAACGGAAAGAACATTGCTGGAGGAATATCAATACCAAATTTCAAACTCTACTATAAAGTCATAGTAATCCAAACAGCTTGGTATTGGCATAAGAACAGACCTCAGGACCAATGGAATAGAATTGAAAACCCAGAAATGAACCTACAGACCTATAGCCATCTAATCTTCAATAAGGGAGCTAAAACAATAGAATGTAAGACAGACAGTCTCTTCAGTAAATGGTGCTGGCAAAACTGGTTAACTACATGTAGAAAACTAAAGCTAGATCCTTATATATCACCCTGCACCAGAATCAACTCCTAATGGATCAAAGACCTTGAACTCAAAGCAGACACTCTGAAAACATTACAGGATGGAATAGGAGAAACCCTGGGTCTCCTTGGCTCAGGCCGAAATTTTCTGAATAGAGACCCGGAAACACAACAAATCAAAGAAAGGTTGGACAAATGGGATTGTATAAGGTTGCAGAGCTTCTGCAGGGCAAATGACATAGCTAGCAAGATCAATAGAAAGCCCACGGACTGGGAGAAGATCTTTACTAGCCATACAACGGACAAGGGTCTCATATCTAAAATATACTTGGAACTCAAAAAATTAAACCACCCAACAACAAATCCTCAAAGAAACAACTGCCCAATAAGTAAGTGGGCGAAAGACTTAAAGAGAAGCTTCTCTGAAGAAGAAAGAAGGATGGCCAATAGACACATGAAGAAATGTTCAACATCCCTAGCCATAAAAGAAATGCAAATCAAAACAACATTGAGATATCACCTCACTCCAGTTAGAACGGCAAAAATCAAGAACTTTAACAACAACAGATGCTGGAGGGGATGTGGACAGAAAGGAACCTTACTTCATTGTTGGTGGGAATGTAAACTTGTTCAACCACTTTGGAAAGCAGTATGGAGGTTCCTCAAAAGACTTCACATAGAGCTCCCCTATGACCCAGCAATCCCACTTTTGGGCATTTACCCTAATGTTCACAAACAAGACCACACTAAAGCTACCAGCACAACTATATTTATTGCAGCATTACTTACCATAGCTAAGATATGGAACCAACCCAGATGACCCTCAGTAGATGAATGGATCAAGAAAATGTGGTATATATACACAATGGAATTCTATGCCTCCATCAGAAAGAATGACATTGCCCCATTTGTTAGGAAATGGAAAAACTTGGAAAAAATTATATTAAGTGAAGTAAGCCAGGCCCAAAGAAACGTAGGTCCCATGGTTTCCCTTATTTGTAATATCTAGTATATGTATGAGTCAAGCGGAAAAGGTCAGATAATGTGATGTCATGAAAATGAACCCTTAGATGTGTATTTTAATGTTTTTTTCTTTCCTGCATTTGTTTCTAACACATTTATAAGATTATCTCTTTGTTGCTTTGTATGTCCCTCCTCCACAGTATAACCCCTGCTTTCACTATATTTGATGTCAGTATAACTTGTGGAGGAGATGGGGAAAAACCAGTTGTTTCAGGATATAGGTGGACCTGTTGCAACAATGAGAAGTACAAGTTGTCATGTCCAAAACGAGCTTTACAACGTTGGTGCGGGGGGGGGGGGGGGGGGAGAAGGATTGGGATTAGGGGGGGAGGGGGGAGGCTGGGAAGGGATGTGAAGGATAAACAAAGGAGGAGGCCGCAATGCTTGGTAAGAAATGTACGCATTATCCTGCCCATGTAACTGTAACTCCTCTGTACAGTATGTTCACAAATAAAATTAAATTAAATTAAAAAAAAAAAAAGAAGAAGAAAGAGAAAGGGAACAAAAAGAGACCAGAAAAAAATAGAAAGGTAAAAAATTAAAAATATTATTCAGATTGAAAAACCAACTATCCAGGGAAGAACGTGAATATAATGAGAGAAGGGGAGGGATATAAAGGAGATGTGAAAAACGTAAAAATAAAAATACTTAAAATATAGGTGTAAAGAGGTAGTACTGCTATTAAGGAATGTAAGTCTAAGAGGTTTTGAATTGAGTAATAAATTTGTGGATTAAGTGTGTACACAATGGGGGATAAGGTCTAATATCCGACTACGGGTTTATCTTAGGATGTGCAGAACAGCAATTAAGTCACATAAAGAAGAACGAAAGAGAAGAACAGGAGAAAAGAAGAAGAAGGTCAGAAAAAAGATCAGAAGTTCAGTAGAGCTAAACAAAAAACAAAACAAAACAAAAACAAAAACAAAAAAAAAAAGAAAGCGCACACACACTTATACAACTAAAATAAAATTCTAAGAGGAAAAAAAATTTCTTGAAAACAATTTTTTTTTAAAAAAGGTAAAAATTAAAGATCAAAAAAATTTTTAGGAAGAAATACTATTAATAAAAGGTACAAATAAAAGTTATTTGATTTTTTTTGAGGGGTGGGAAAAATCCTGTATCTCCTTTGTTTCTGTACCCAGCCTCTTGTTTGAGTCTCTGGTCTGCTTGTGTTCCTGTGGCTTGGTTGGTTACTTAATTCAGTTCCTTTGAACCGGCAGAAAAATGCTGTGCTTTCCCCAATGTTTTGCGATCCTCCTCCCTGATTAGTTCAATGGGAGGGAGATCTGCTTTGAGTATCACAAAAGCGGGAGATGGCTTTTTCCTCGAGTTTGGAGATGCTGTGATGAGGCTAGGTTCTGGGTAGAGTTGAGGCCTTTCAGCAAACAGTAGCTTTTCCCAGGGGCTGGTTTGTGAGAAACTCACAGATCCCAGCCTGAAGCCACTCTCAGGGTTTCTCTTTACTGAATGTCAATTGATTGTTGAACCTGATAAAGGGAGGGGCAGGCTCGCTCTGATTACCCGGTGGAGAAAGCCACTCCTGGGTCTGGCGCCCGAGCTGGGTGACTTTTCCCTGGGTGGAGCTGAGTCTGGCAGGTCAGTTTAGGCTCTTGTGACCTGCTAGATGCCTCTAGATGTATTCCAAGGCCTGAGTTGGAGCTAGCAGCTCCGCTGAGCTTTGTCGGTATCCAAGATTGTGATCTCCGGTACTGGGGAGGGGTAGGGGTGGCCTTCCCTCCTCTGCTCCCTGAGAAGGAGTGAGGATGTTAGGCTTCTACTCACGCCCATTCTTGGTTACTGGATCCTCCCTGGTCTGCAAACTGCTTGATGAATTGGTCTTCTCCTTGTCGGTTCTTGCTGGTGTTGAGGAGAATCTGCTCGCCTGCCCCTTCTGGCTCCTTCATCCTGGACTCTCTGTGATTCAGGTATGGCGGCTGTAGTCGCCGCCACCACCGTTGCCACTGCCGCAGCAGCTGCTGGCATGTGCTAAGAGCTGTCTCCTTGCCTGTATTTTCTCTCTCTGGCCTAACTCTCTGTCCTGTGAAGGCACACTTGGTGTGATTCTCTGCCTTAGGACTGTTCACTGTAACTCTAAAACTGCTTCCTATGCGAGAGCTTGTTTAGCCTCCAGCTTCTCCTCCACCATCTCCCTGGAACTCCCATCTTTTTTAAAAAATAATATTTTGCTTGCTCTATTAATTGATCAGAGGAACGGATTTGGTGGCAAGCTAGGTCATTACACATCTGTCTCTCTCTTTGTCTCTCCCTTTCTTGGGTCTCATAGATCATATGATTGCTCCATAATTATCCTAATTTATTTTGCTTTTATATTTTTGGTTGCATCATTTCACTTTTTGCTCTGCCATTTCCCAAATCATTTATATAGAAGGTGTTATTTCCTATTTTCTCATTCCTAGAATAAGCTGCACATGAAGACATCAGTGGCCCTCATTTTCAGTATGTACATTTGAATACGGAGGAACATCTTTCCTCTGCTCTCCATCAATTCCCTACTCTCCAGTTAGAATAATTTTGAATAGTAAAATTATAAAAAGAGAAAATAAATCATGGTGAATAAACAGATGCAGAAAATTCACCCAATATTTCTGACCAGTTCAAACAATGTGAACTATTAGGGAAATACATGGACACCCCATTCCCACTGGCACTCAAAGTCTCTGGTTAGGCAATTCTTAGGAATATGAAGAACAAGATTAAAAAAACGAGGAATGGTATCAATGCAAGAAAAAAAAGTGGAGAATGATCCAAGCAAAATTCTTCATTGGGCTGCCAAAAATATTTGGCTTACTACAGTGCGGAGACTACTTTCCCAAAAGGCCACTCATGTTAATAGTAGGGATGACAATAAGTATACCCCTCCTGATCGAGAAGCCTACAGTGTACACTTAAGACATTGTCAGTGAGTTGGTGTCTCAAGTGGCACATGCAATAACTGTAGATGACTGGTCACCCCTGCACAGTGCATATACGTGGAATAATATCAGAGTGGCTTCTTTCTTACTTCATCATGATACAGATACCAATGCCCAAACTAAAGGCCTCTTGACCCCCTTACATCTTGCTGCTGAGAATTGAGATAGCAAAGATATGCTGGATCTCCTTCTGTTGAACCATTATATAAAACCAGGCCTGAAGAACAACATAGAAGAAACTGCATTTGATATTGCCAAAAGGATAAGTATCTATCACTACCTCTATGATGTTGTGAAGGCTGTACAAATTGTTCACCTAAGTCCTAATGGTAGGGTTAAGTTTCTTAAATTTCAAAAATGCAAGTCCATCTTTTGTGTACCTACAAAATATTTTCACAATCCAAATAAAAGCAATATCTTTTTTATTTTTTGGTCTGTCATGGGGCTTGAACTCTCGCCCTAGGAGCTGTCCCTGTGCTCTTCAGCTCAAGCTGAGTGCTCTACCAATTGAGCCACAGCTCTATTTCCAGTGTTCTAGTTGTTTATTGGAGATAAGAGTACCACAGACTTTCCTTCCCAGGCTGGATTTGAACCCTGATCCTCAGATCTCAGCCTCCTGTGAAGGTAGGATTATAGGCATGAGCCACCAGTGCCCGGCAACACCAATATTTTACTGTAAAAATTAATGGAGTCCGTGGAATTCTTCCAAGTGAATTGCCTGAATTGGATGTCAAAATGTATTCAATAGTTTTTGTATACATGTATAATGATTTCTTCAGAGTTTGTAATTTTTTAATCAGAAATAATTTTAACTTACCTGTTGAAATGAGTAGTACAGAAACTAAAATATTTCTGGTGCTTGTCTGAAAAAATATATTTTAAAATATTCTATATACTATGTTTGCATAATATTCATAATTTATTTTATTTTCTCTTAGATATACTTCGTATTCTACATTATTTTAAAATATATATGTTCATTAATGTGTCCTTTCCGATTGCATTCCATATAGAAACAGTTTGATTCCTTTTTTCTAGGTCTTAATATTATTTTTCTTTGGGAGAAAATGGCAATGTTGTCCAATTTGAAAAGTTTTGTAAAGATTATGCTATGTAAACGCCTTTCTGAGGTGAAGATTTAATACACCGATGTCAAACTAAATTTAATTATATGAATTGCGTGTATTGTTATACTTGTAATTTGGTAATCAACTTTTTAATAACTGTTTTTCATTTCTTGCATCTGAAGAATGAAAAATATGGACTACTTCTCAAATTTTCATATTATCCTTGTGCAAGTGCCATGTTAATCTCTACATTGTAATTTCAGTATACGTGCTGCTGAAGCATGTAGTATCCTCTAAATTTAAGTAGTTAATGATGCAATCTTTATACAGGCTTATATCTATGGGTGCCTACTACTAACAAGGAAACCTTATTGTTCCTAACAATGCTATCAATCTTATTTCCCTAAAATTCTGTGAATAGTGGAAAAAATTTATATTGATCAATCGATTGCTCACATTTGCAAATTTTTTTTTGTCAATGACTATTAAGTTTTTTGATTTGGAATTTGATCGTACTCTCAATAATTTATAGATAGGTCCAAAGGTGATGGCTTTTTCAAGTACTTATTTATCCAACTGTGTTAGCTCTGTGGACCTAATGGATTCGAAGTAAGCATTGCTTAAGAGCTACTTCTAAACTTCTTCAGCTGACATTTTCCCAAATGAGGTGTTACTGGCACAAATGTCTACCTGAGCCTTTACCCTTCTTCCATGTGGGAACAGGCCAACCAGAATATCTTACCCTGACAGCATAGATTGTCTTATTGGAACAAAACTAATCTTGGTTACAAGGGATCATAGAAGGATGAATAGTTCAAACAGAACTGTTCAGACTAGAAGGTATTTTATCAAAATATAATTGTTTATTATACCTTCCATTTCAAAAGTAGCTGAAGCCAAGAAGGTGAAAAAGTGTTGGTATGCATGATTACTTAATGTCCTGGTCTGTCTACCATCCAAGAGGCAGGAACTTATACTACTGCCTTTTTATCACCTAATATTTTCATAGTTGCAGGAGAAGTCCATATGTTTCTCCTCGTTATTAGGCATTAAATTGACAATGTTTTAATCAGTGTTTCCTATTGCCTCCATGCTGTAAATCTACAAATGGTAAAGCTTTAGGTCTAACTCTATCAAACACTGAGGTAGAGATAATGGATTAATACTTTAAAACAGATTTGCCTTTGATACAGTAACTACAAGAGAACAAGGCAAAACGTGTGCCTTTTAATTAGAGTATATATAGTTATATATTTTATATTTATATGTGCTGATTTTATATTTCACACAATGAAACTTACTAGAATTAGTTGATAATTTGACAATTAAATTGATATTTATTTATTCCAATAAATAGAATTGGAATAAAAATAATTAGGTTTAATATATATATTAGAATATAAAAAGTATCTATGCAATATCTTATTATAAACTTGTGATACATTCTGTTCTTGGTCTTCTGAATCCACATGGCAAAAAAACAATGTTTTCCTCTAATCTGTAATGGATTTTACTCTGCTGCTCTGTTTATTGCTTTAACTCGCTTGTCCCAAATTTTTTCTCCATATTTCTGAAGCATTCCTACTGATTATACACAAATTTTGCTAAGATGTCTAAAAAACATTATTCTTCTGCAGAACCCATGGGTCCTAAGATCCCAGGTCCCAGTTACCTTCATCATCAGATAACAGGGGCAAGACTTCTCACCAAGGCCCATGCAACATGTCAATACAAAGTAATTGAAGACCCATCTCAATTTCTCATTTCCTATATTTCAGGGCCCCAATTCCTTGAGATGCAGGAATTAGCAGTAAGCAATTGTGAAATGCAAGGCAACTTAAAATGTAGGATGAGATAACAAAATTTGAGAGAAAGTACTGTAATTCAAACATTCAACTTATAGATGACCAGCCCAGATGAGTGAACAAGTTCACAAAGTGTCATAAGATTATATTTAATACCCCTCCCCTATGATTAATGAAAGATTTTATTCCAACATAAGTGGGCCAAAAAATAGTTCCTTGAAGGATAGTTCCATAATTGGTCTACAAAAGCCCGGAAAACTTGACTTAGAGGTCAAATGTAATTCAGAAAAACATTTGAAGAACTAAGGTGTGCTTCAAAACACTGGGACTTCAGTACAACATGGTTCTGTGGTATAAAAATGTCACTCTCAAACCAATGATAATCTACATTGAATCTCCTGAAAGTGTATTCCTTTTCAAATAAACTTTTCAAAATCACATTTGCCAAAATAACATTTGAAAAGTTGATGATGCTTAGTGACATTACAAGTTTGTCAAGTGTAGGGAGCAAGCTACAATAGAGTTGAATTATTTACGCAGCACTAATGCCAAACACGTTCAACCTTTCATTAAAGTGTAGAAATAGTACCACCCACAATTTGTGTTTTTCAGTAAGGGCCTTCCAGAAATGTGTTAAATAGAACAGCCTCCTAAATTTCAAACCCAAACTTTAGCTAATAAATTTCATCATTTAATAAGGTACATTTTAAAAAGTCACAAATAGTTGCCTTATCATATGTTATTTTATGTTTTCCCTCTGTCTAACATAGTAAGAAATATAACTTTAAGTCTTGAATATGGGTACTCATCAGAGATATGACAAACATAATATCTGTGTTCTATTTTTATCATATTCCTCTTGGAATAAATTTTAATTTTCCTTTTTCCAAAACTTATAGGTAGTAGAAAATATTATTCCATGTAAAATAAAAGAATCACACCATTGTACAAAGCCATTTATAAAAATTTGTAGTTAGGAATACATTCTAAGCTATTTTTAACTTTCTTTTTGACTAAAGATTAATCTTCCAAATGGATGAGAATAAAATCATGTTTAGGTGCTTCACGTCTCCAGTCTTGTAAATTGTTGCTGCAGATGAATGAATTATGGAAATATAAGTTGACATCAGTTCAAGAATATGCAGGATTGAAAGTCCATAGAATGTAAATAAACCTTTCAAAGTATTAATAGACAGTTTAACAGAATGACTATGAGGAAGTTGAAACCAGAGAGGAATTATAGTAAAGACATAGAATGAATGAAAAATGAACAAGGGGCAGAGGAATTATGGTAAAGACATAGAATGAATGAAAAATGAACAAAGGTCAAGTACAGCTAGAATACTCAATATACACATATGATAAAGGAAGTGGTAAATTGAAAATAAATCTTGGAGAAAGGGTTAGTTGAGAATGATGGAAGGAGTGACTCCAATCTAGGAGCATTGGACAATTAGATGGATATATTTAATTGTAAAACAATTGCACAACCTTTTAAAATTCAGTTCAAAAACACAACAAGAACAAAAAACACTCAAAAATCACAACCAAACAGCAATCTCCAGAAAGTATGAATATGACCTCTCAAAATTTTAATCAGTTAATGAAGGGCAGTCTTGGGAAAAGCAAACAAAGCTGTTCAAAGAGGGAAGTTTGGGATAGGGGAGAATTTTGAACAGAATTAAATAGATTGTCTAAGGTTATAAATCACCTACATCTGCTGCAAATAGTATGTTTCTTCTATGAGTTTTCTGTCTGAACTGGATAATCCAGTCCTGAGACACACTTGGTAGCTTGTGAGGATAGAATGGAAGAAACAAGATCAAGAACCCATTACTCCACTGAAGAGCAAACAATACTCTTTATTTTCACTAATCTCTCTTCACTACTCTTTCTTCATACTTTTAAGTCAATTGATTTTGAATTATATTTTTCTTCCTTTCTTCTGGCAAAGTAATTCATTAAATATTATTTGCCATTTTCTTCTTTTATGCTGTTTAATTGGCCAAGTGAGTCCATTAAACTTCCCTGTTGCATTTGGTTGCCATGAAACAACATCTATATTAATGAGGAGAAATCTAATGTAAAACATTGTCTCCAGAAAACAGTCCAAGAAGCTGTGATCACAAATATTTGGCTATATTTTTTTCTTTTACCTTGAAAGACTTCTTGTGTCTAAAGTGCCCACAAAAATAAGTACTCCATCACTTGTTGGTTCAATCAGAATTATCTAACCTCAAAGATATATTTTGCTAACAAGATGCTTATAAGAAACAAAAAAATACTGCACTTTCATCCTCTCTCTTAAGATTCTCCTTAGATACCATATCAGGAACAGTGAAGTTATTCTATGCAAAATTATTTCAATCGATTATTTTTCTCTTGGTCTTGCATTTCTTCACCAAGATGTATGGAGGAGAATAGAGTTAAATCACCCATACCTTGGAAGACAGTGTCTGTTACAAAAGGACAATGCTTCTATGTCCTACTTCTATGTCCTCCTCTTAGCTCTTGCTGAAGTTCCAATTACTCACAGCTCCTTGGCTTCATGTCTAGTGAACCTGAAGGACTAAACGGGCTCCACCACTGCTACATCTTCATTATTTCTCTTTTAAAACTCTTTAATTGCCTCATTTGGATGTGGAATTTATTTTCATGTCTTCATTCAATCAGTCCTGCATTGTAATGAGCCAAACGGGCTCTGTAAACTCACTTTAGGGAGTAAAAATACTGACACAATTCATATAAAAAAGTTTTGGCCTCTCTTCACTGCTAAACACAATACGCTTAGCTAAGTTTTCTTCTAAGAAAACTTTTTTTAATTAACTTTTCCATTTGTTCAATTCTTTTCTGAACTTTTTGGCATATGTAAGAACAGAAATCTTCACTATCTCATATGAATAAGGATATTATTTTTTATGAGCCACTTAGAAATGTGAAATCATTCGTTTGAAGTATCCAATCAGATTTTTTTCTGTGTTTCATTGCTTCACATCCAAAGACATTGTGGAAAGTGTTAAAAACAAAAATGTGTAATCCCAACACCTTCTGTCATTGTGAAGGGCACTTTCTCCCTAAATATTTTGACTCAAATTATCTTTTTAGAGAATTACTGTTTGGCAATTAAACATAAATTCACGAATTTTGATGCCTTATTTTTTTTAAGAACTTTGAATTTAAATTCCAATACAACCATGTTTCAAACAGTGAGAATATAGTTCCTGGGTAAGGACAATTCCAAGGGAACCTACAGGATTTACAGCAAGGTTTCTCAGGTTTGTTTGTTTAGTGTGAAAAAGAGCCATCTTCATCCACATTGCTCCCTCTCTACTAAATCTCCTTGGATTTCTTTGCATGAAAGCCTATTCTTCCAGGCAATTTTAAATTTTCTTAATAGCCTAAGTTGTTAAAATTTTGAACAATTAAAATTTACCTGTCATAACTTTAAAACTCTTGAAAATCCTTTATCAGAACCGCGAATTCATCGATCTTACTTCCACCTTTACCATCAAAAAGTAAACATGCTGTTTTCATAATATAGTATCCATGCAGTTATTATTTTCCAGTCGCTTTGTTATGGGTATATATAACCATATTAGCTGATGCTAAACAAAATGAATTCCAAGATATGGAACCAGAATTTTTCATTTGTGGTTTTTGTTTTTGATGAACTATGTGATTTCTGTTTTCTTTGGGTTTTCCCCTTATGGTTATCCCTGCTGTATATCATTTTGTATTGTATATACATTTACCTTAATTAGCAAAGGGAAGGGGAAAAGCAAAATGGTGAGCCAAAGACAAAAGGCAAACCAATGCAGTAGCAATACTCACAAGACAATGTGTTGGAAATGTACATTACAACTTGTGAGGCGTGAAGGGATGAAGGAAAACTGTGAGAAAAATGAGAGAGGGTTAACAAGTTTGAAAAGTTATGATTTATACCTTATAATTACTGTAACCCCACTGTACATCACTTTGATAATAAAATTGAAAAATTAAGCTGCGTAAAATATAATTTCACTGTATTGGCACCATAAATAATACTCTTTATGTAGTAATATTTGAAAAATCAATACTATTTGGCATCTAATTTGAATTAATTACCCCTGCTTTATCAGAGGGTCAGCAACTTGAATGTTATGCAACTAGACGATATTTTCACAATATACTTGCCAAATTTTTCAAAAAAGAATAAATTTAGTACTTCACAGAAAACGTTTTAATGCTATGGAAACCCATAACTTTTAAACTAACTAAGTTGTTAAGAGGACAGAATATATGTGTTCTTCAAAATTCGTATGACTAATAACTACTCATTTTTAAATTCTCAACATTCCTGAGAGATTCAAAACAGTACTTGTTTGCATGTTATATAATTCTGCAATAGATGCAGTTTCCAATGGGGTGTTACAGATTTAGAAGTCAACAGAACAATAGCCACATTCTGGTAGAGTATAAAACTATGAAGCATGTGCAATAATTAATTCTTCAAGAGTAAACAATTGTTTATCAGAGTAAGCTATTATTTCTATGACCGTCAATCTCAAGATTTATGCCATAAAGTCATCCTAGCCCAACAGTTTCCAACTTGTAAGGGGCACCTAAAATTCCTTAATCCACATCATGAATACCTTATCTCTATTTTGAGAAAATACTACACCTCTGCTAATGTGAGGCCCTCCTTGTTCTGAAAAGAACACCTCAATAAACTGAGCTGCATCATTTTTCCTCCACTGGTATTCTTGATATCAGAAAATTTGCAAATATGATTTATATTCATACTTTTTTAACCATCATAGATATTCAGGATGCTAAGATAGGAAAATTATGGTTCAAAGCCCACCCAGGCAGGAAGGTTTCTTATAATCTTATCCCCAAAAAACTTCTCCACAAAAGCCAGACTCAAGTGGCACTGTGGTTGAAGTGGTAGGAAACGAGCCTTGATCATAAACAGGTTCAGAGACACTGTCCAGGCCAAGAGTTCAAGCTCTAGGACGAACCAATAAAACAAAAACAAAATTGAAAACAAACCCCAAACCTAGCATTTTTCTACATGTATACAGAGGCACGTAAATAAGGAAATCGCTTCCTGTGTTACATATCGTTAGAAGAAAGTAGATGTCACACAAATACTCTCTTCATACCATATTAAACCAAACCTTTAAAAAATTGGTTTTTCTAAATGTATAAATTAATGTCATCCATTTGGTGGCAACTCTGTCTAGATTATTCACATTAACATGGTATACATGAACTATGGGAATTATCTTTTAGCTATGTTCTAATTATAACACTCTTGAAAGAATATCTAGGCAAATAGAATGCCAGAATCATTTGTGAATCTTTCAATTAATCCCTCTACTTAAAAAGAATTTTGTAGTATCCTATAGAATATGAAATTACAAACAAAACCAAAACATATATTTTAAATGTAAATGCTAATTTAACAAGGTCTACAAAGTCCTACATTAGACGAACTTTGCTATTTCTCCAGACTTAAGCTATTATAATCCTTCAACATTTATTTGGAATCCAACAGAATCAGGCTTACTTACTTCCCCAAATTTTTGGGTGGGAATCATGAGCTATTTTGCATCTAGGAATATTCTGTAATGATGAGAGCATTTAAAACACAAGTGAGGATATGTATGATTTGTATTCAATAGGAAACTTGACTTCTCAAAACAATGACAAAATTAGCACAAACTTCTAACTGTGTATTCCTTTCTTGTTGTTTGGTTTGTTTTACTGAGACAAAAGTATTCTACTTGGTCCATGGAAGGTATCGTTATTTAATTCCACTCTCTAACCTCCTGTCTGAGTGCTAGAATTCCAGGCTTGTAGCACCTTGCCCTCCCATAGTTTTTTATTTAATTTAGAATCAGACTAGCAATTCTGAACTTCTCCTATGATCTTATCCACTAGACTGAATGCTCAGACTGTTTATGTACTATTTTCAAAGATGTTTTAACATTTGACACAGGATATGAACATTTTCAGATGCACCTGCAGGGTTCCCTGATTCATTACACCATGGATCCTAAACCGTTAATAATGATTGCTTGGGAAGGGATGTGAAGGGTAAACAAAGGAGGAGGCTGCAATGCTTGATAAGACATGTACTCATTATCTTGCCCATGTAATTGTAACCCCTCTGTACTGTATGTTCACAAAAAATTTTTAAAAAAAGTATCTCAACCAGAAAAAAAAATGATTGCTTGACTCTTACTATCTCTGGTCACTACCTTTGTAAAATTCTCAACTTCTGGGGGAAAGTTCACTTGAAGGCTTTCTAATATTAAAAATTATCACTTGATTCTAGTCTTACTCAGGACCTATTTTCTATTGTTTTAAGTTTTCTACATATTCTGAGAGTTGTTTCATTTGTGTATTTTTGTGTGCACCTATAAGTGCCTCTGTGTGTATGTGTATGTCTGTCTGTATGTATGCAAAAACCTAAAGCTGTTATTCAGCAATCTTGCTCGTGACTGGTATTCCAGGTTTTGGCTGGTTAACTATAGGTAGTGTCTCAAAGCCTATACTGTCCAAGCTGGATGCAAATTGAACTTCCCAGACTCCTTTACATTCTTCGGTTTTATTTTTCCAGGAGTATCAACTTTTAAACTTCAAACACTTTTGTGAGTGTAAAGTCTAACCTGTAGCCCAGATTTTTAACTCAAGAATTCATATAAAGATAGAAGAACATATACATTACATATCCTGAGTGTACACTGTTAGAAATGTGATCATAAACCAAGTTGTTTTGAGATCTGAGGATTGGGGTTTATAGCCATCTCGGGTAGGAAAGTCCTGGAGGCTCTTTTCTCCAATAATTACCAGAAAAATGTAAGTGGCACTGTGGCTCAAGTGGAAGAGCAATAGCCTTGGGCTGCGTTTCAGAGGGACAGCACCCTTTCCCATATTTCAAGTGCCACGAACAACAACAACAACAAAAAGGAATATAAGTAAAGGAAAGAAAAAGAAATGTGATCTTAGCCACCAGGTTCATTGCTAGTATAATTCCTATTCTCTCAAGATGGACTCTTTTTTTCCAGTTAAGTCTATTCTATATCTGACTTGCATTGGAAACAGAATCATTCTTCCATTCTCCTTTTTGCACATTTACATGATTAGCAAGCGTGATTTAGAAAGGGAGTGGCCTCTTGCTTCATGTTCCACTTAGCAGTAAAGCTTTCTCTATATCACTCCCATAAATCTACATACTGGACTTTGCTTTATTGTATCAATGTTTTCTTATTTGTAGAGTCTTCTATATTGTATTGAACACTTATAAATAAACACAGAACTTCTTTTTCTCCTATAATTGCTATTGTTTCTCTTACTGTTAACTCATGTAAACGGGAAATTAATGTACAGCACATAGACTCACCAAAAATGATCTGAGGACTTGCTTCCCATTTAAAATTCACCTTAATATACAGAGCATATAAGAAGTTTGAACAAAATGTTCTCATGGATAATGTATTTATAAGCAATTTAAATTTCATTTCTCTTTAATAAGTTGTCTCTGAAACACATGTTACCTCATGTCCAAAAGTGTCCTTGTGCTATTTCAGTGAAGCCAGAAAGCATTCATTTTTTTCTGGAGATGCACCATAGATTGTTACTGGAAGTAAGTGGAAGTAACTGTTACTGGATGTGGAAACTGATCCCAGGAGAGGAATTGAACATAGAGAAATGACAAAGTTCAAGTTAACTATTTCTTTCCTTTTTACTGTACAAGAAAAGGATCCAAGACTGGAAGGAAACTCTGTCCCTGACTTTTTTGAGTGTGTCCTTTACTCTTATAAAACTTGTCTGTAAACTTCTGGTTGAGAGTATTACAAAAGAAAACAATATGTCATTTGAAGGCCAGTATAGAACAATAGAACAAAAGAAAGTAACTTTGTTTTAAAAATGTTCTACTGCAAAGAAGGAAAGATATGGAGGTTTTAAAGTGTATTATGGATGGATGTTTCACTCCTGAGATGATTCTCTTGTTGCAGGAATCAGTTATCAATTCCTTTAGTCTGGTCCTGAGTTTTCCATAGCGATAAGGATTCCAAAAAATCAGGATCCAGTGAGTATGATCAGCAAAAGCAGGCTCTTCTCGGACTGCCACTATTTTAAGGAGAGTCCCAAAGAAATACCCAGGGTTTGTTTTGTTTGCTTGTTTGTTTAGTTTGTGCTGGTTCTGGGGCTTGAACTTAGAGAGTTGCCCATGTCCCTGAACAGTTGTATTTCTTTCCCACCTGGCCCTAAGCTATTATTCCACTGCTTGAGCCAAAACTCCACTTCTGGCTTTTTTGGTATTTAATTACAGATAAGAGTTTGACAGACTCTCTTGCCTGGGTTGGCTTTGAACTAAGACAGTAAGAAAGCTCAGTGACAACAACTGTATGGATTTCTTTTTGAACCAAGAAATATTAGATGAAGTTTATTGTAAAGCTACTACTTGACAATTTTTAACGAGCGAATATGTTTAGCAAAGAATCCATAACAAATAACTCAGCAAAAGTAGGTGCACTACTAAATTGTTTCATGGACTTTCCTGACCAGGCTGGCTTTGAACCATAATCCTCTGGTTTCAACCTCCAGAGTAGCTAGGATTACATGCATGAACCACCAGCACCCGGCTCATATTTGCATTTATGTGCACTTAATGTCACTATGTAGACAAAGAATGGAAATCTGAACCAAATGATGTGACATTGAATCTTTTCCGAATTGAGGTAGCAATAAATATGTCCTCCTTTCCCATTTTGTTACATTAATGACTCATGAGCTATGGGACTCTTACATTCGCATCCTCTTTCATCTTTGTAGGTGCATTTAGTGTCAGAAAATGTTCATAGAGAAATATAAGAAGACAGATTTTTAGAAAGCAAAGGAGACCAGGTATGAAAGAACAGCATAGAAGGAGATACATTTATCACACAGAGATTAAGAACTAGCCTAGGAGATTTTGAATGCTAAAGGCAATGGGGAATAAGCCTAGTTGATAACTAGTTCTTCAATAACCAAAAATAGTTCCCTAGAACGGTTTCTGCTATACCTTAGTTACTCTCATTTTTTCGTTCCATCTGGAATTATTCCTTCTCTTCTGTCACAACTGTTAATTAACCTCTGCCTTTTGGTGCGATTACTTGCCAAAAGAGTTTCCAAATCTCACTTACACTACACTTCTCATTGTGATTAGCAGTGACCACACTCAAAAGCTTGGAATCTTTGAATTTCCAGAATTAATCTTCACCTGACTTCTAAGCACATTCCTGGCATTAATTGCCGTGACATAATGAACAAAACAATTTTTCAACACAGTATCCTAACACAGGTAAAGTACATGAATTAGGGACTATTGTCAGGTATCAGTATGGAAGGAGCAATTATATATTCCAAGTATGGGTTCTTTATTTTGCACTTACTAAATGTTCATTGTTGTTGTTGTTGCTGCTGCTGTTGTTTTGGCAGTCCTGGGGCTGAAACTCAGCGCTTGGGAATTATTCCTCAGCTTTTTTTTTTCCCTCGAGGCTAACCCTCCACCGTTTGAGGCACAGGACCATTTCCAGTGTTTCCTTTTCAATTTATGTGGTACTGAGGAATTGAACCCAGGGTTTCATGCGTGCTAGGCAATCACCATACCATGAAGCCACATTCCCAGAACCCTAAATGACTTTCTTAAGATGGCATTACATTTTCATCCTGTAACTATGTATCATAATTTTAACCAGAAATTTTTGCTAGAAAAGAGCATTGAACACAGTACTGAGTCCAGTAAGGCTAGATGGACAATGGATAACTGTCACAGTGTAGCCAGGGCACAGAGTGACTTACCTCATGGAGCTGGTACAATAGACTGAGCGAGAGAGCTCCTGACCCACAGCCTACCTCCAGAATGAGAGGGTCACCTTGGTTCCAAACACATGGGGATGCTGGGCCACCTCCTCCAGCACGCATTGAATCAGTTCCTAAGAGAGACAGAGAAAGAAAGAAGGTCAGAATTACACTTAAGCAGGTGCCTGTGGCTCAGGCCTATAATCCTAAGTACAATGGAGGCTGAGATATGAAGATCGTGGTTTATAGCCAGCCCAAGAAGGAACACCTGTGAGACTCATCTCCAAATAACCACCAGAAAACTGGAAGTGGTGCTGTGACTCAAGTGGTAGAGTGCTAGCTTTGAGCTGAGGAGCTCGGGGAGCTGCCTCAGGCCCAAAGTTCAAGCCACATGAATTGAAATAAGTGGATTTCCCACCACCAGAAGTGGACTGAATAGCACCCACTGTCCTAGGGAGCATGCCAGAGATGTCAGGACGAACTTCCTGTCAGCTGGGAGTCATTAGTAGGTTACCTGGCTTCTCTGTGCCTCAGTTTCACCATCTTCAAAACTGAACAAAGTGAAGGATCACGTTACTCATGGGGATAGGGTAATAAAGAAAGAGAGCCATGTTTTGTTTCACAATCCCATACCTGTTGCACCATTAATAACACACACCATCTGAGATCTTTCTGGGTATCTTCCTATCATATGCTCACAGAATTGCCAAGAACAGTATCAAATGGCCCTTCCCTCTGTGCCTTTCCCTGCTCCAGAAATCCCTCTGTATTAATCCCTTGTTTCCTCACAACTGTCACATGAGGAGATTGAAGTCCAATGGTCGAGGTCCAACCCAGAGCTTCACCTCTGGTCAAGAATCGGCTGTCCTGGACTGAGTTTGGGACAATCCATCTAAACCAATGACTGAGCGTGGCGCTACATGTCTACCATCCCAACTACAGAAGACAAAGGCCTGGTGGCTCATGCCTGTCACAGATAGGAGAACCATGATCCAGCCCAACCTGAGCATATATTAATTCTCCATCTCAGAATTGCCCAAGACAGAAAAGCTTGACTCACATGGTAGAAGACCTGACTGGCAAGCCTAAGGCCTTGAGGTCAAACCCTAATATACCAAAAAGAACCAGCGTCCCAGTGCCAGAGGCTCACGCCTATAATCCTAAGTACTCAGGAGGCTGAGATCTGAAGATCACAGCACAAGATTTAAAATAGGGTTGGCCTCACCCAAAAGACGTCATGATGAGAAGACCCAGAGTCTGACCTATGCTGTTGGGCTCCATACTAGCAGATCTCATATCCTTACTAAGTGTTGGTCATGCTCTCCGTCCCACTGGGAAGCCATCTCCTGTAGGCCGCATTCCCAGGTCTTCCCAAGCTCCCACTGCCACCAACCAGGCCCAAGGGAGTACACAGTTCCATTGCACACAGATCCCTTCTTCTTGTAATTAAGCAGTGCTGTGTCCCCTTCAATCCTCTCACCCTTCCAGGCCCCCAGACCTAACCTGTGAAGCCCATACATGCCCCAATGTTAGCAGGTAGAAGTTACCAAAGCATTCAGCCTCCTTGTTACAATTCACTTCTACACACTCACACACACACACACACACACACACACACATCCAGACCGGTGACAGAAGACTCATCCATGCAGCACCTGCAATTTGCCAACTGATCACTCACCTGAGCACAGTCAGGCTGCACAAGGTAAAAGATGATCTCTCTGTCTCTCTATGTCTCTCTCTGTTTTCAGGAGAAAGGTTGACCGAGCACAGAACACAAGGGCTCACACAGTAAGGGTGTCTATCTTCTGCATCCAATACCTCCCATCCCCAGAAAAAAAGAAAAAGACCCCAGAAGGTAGGTGTAGACATGCTGCTCCCCACCTCTAAATCCACCGGGTTTCCACCAGGGAGAGGAAAGGCGCAGATGTGCGGCAGTGTGGCTCCCACTGCTCCAGGCCAGGGGATCTGTGGAGCCCACTCCTCACCCAACCGTGCATCTCCCCGTTTCCTGGGACACTAGCCGCTGGGGATGGGGGTGGGATCCTTGGGTCAACACCCAGCCCCACACCTGGAGCACATTTGTGGCACCGCGTGGGCCAGACTGTGGGGCAAAGGGAGACGCCGGTCAGGGTCAGAAGGGAGGGGATATGGGGTCGCAAGTTGTGGGGCTGTGTGGCAGCCTCACATGTATTGCTGGCAGAAGCTGTTGGCAGCAGCTCCAGGTGGGGCAAGCAGCAATGGCAGAGGCATAACAGACACTCAGGCCCTGAATAGAGAACAGGGCAGCCAGGACCAGGTCAGGGCCACAAGCTGGCTCGTGGCACACCATTGCACTATTGCCTGAGGAAACCATGGTTCTGAGCCCGCAGCACCAGGTTTGAAATGCTGCTCCATGGGGAAGGGGGAGAGGGGGCCGGGGCTCAGGCAGGCACATGATGGGCCTGAGGAAGGCCTTTACTCCTAGGCCTCGAGTCTCTTGCTCACCACTCAGCCACCTCTACCTTCCTCAACTGCTGGTAGTGGTGTCAACAAACAGAGGGAATCAAGGTGCTACTGGGCAGCATGGAATGTGGGCGTGGCCACCATTCTTGTATCCCATTGGTCAGAAAAAACCATGAAACAATGGGGGTTTGGCTGGAATCCTGTGATGCAGGCAGAATGGGAGGAGTCAAAATGACGGCAGCCCCTTTCCCCTGGAACTCTGTCCAAGCCAGTTGGGGACAAGTGGGTGACCTGCTTTAGCGGGATGGCTGCTCAGATTGTTGTGTATGTCTGTTTGTTCCCAGACCTTGAACTCAGAATCTGGGCACAATCTGTGAATTGCTTTTGATTAAGGCTAGCTCTCTACCACTGGAGCCACATGGCTTTACTTCTGGCTTTGTTGGCACAAGTTGAAGAGTCTCAAGGACTTTCCTGCCTAGGATGACTTTGACCATAATCCTCCTTTCACAGCCTTGTAAGTTTTAAGGAGGACTGCTGAGAGCCACTGATGCCTGGATAATCAATGGTTTTGCTGATGTTCTTGGACAGACCTGTGAGTTCCCTATCCTCAGCTTTAAGTGGTAGGAGCTGGAGCCCACAGTTTGAATCCTGGTCCTGCCTCCAACAATGGCAAGAGATCCTATGAAACTCATTCTTATTCATATAATTACCAAAGGAATGTGATGTATGTCATGATTAAATGGGCAGTACTTGAATGATTCGAGGATAAAATTATACACAATTACATTATAAGACACTGGTTGATATTAATTAATACTTTGTGAAGCATTTTAACAATCACATTAAATGGAGGCCAACTGAAATACCTACGAGTTGGGCATCACATAGCATGGAGATGCCATTTTTTTTTCTGCCAAGACTGGGATATGAACTCATGGTCTAGGTAACCCTGCTGTTTTACTGTGTGGGAAGGGGAAGCTTGCCTCCTTGAATTCAAGAAATTCAAGTCTGTTCCTTTGGCCTGAAATCAATGCCCACCACTAGAAAACATCCTATTTGTGTACATTTTAAATATATGATTTATATTTATATACATACGTTGATTCCATATTGCATTCAGTGTAGTTATTTATTTTATTTTTTGTTTTATTCATGTATTGACTACTCATTGTATTGACTATTATGACACATAGAACAGTGTTTACATTGGTTACATAGGATATAAGTTTGCATATGTATTGCACGTCCTTCCTGACACCCAGGACGTTCACAGAAAAGGAAAACATGTGTCACCATCAGCTTCTTACTACACGATTCATTTTTTGGGAGTGCTGGCATCTGAACTCACAGCCTACAAGGCCCAATTCATGAATGGGTGAGTGTCAGCCAGCCATCCTGTGGCAAATTGAGCTGACAGGCAGTTCTGAGTACCTGAGATTGAGCCCCAGCGGTTGACAAAATAAGAACAGATTGACATTCAGATGGTAGTACACTAATAAATATATATATTTATAGAGTGCCAGAGATGTCTATACATTATTCAGTTATATAGACTACATTCCTACCAATTCTTGGGTATTTATAATGGTACATGTAATTAATGTTATTGTTTTCATTCTTAACAAACTATTAAGTAAATCAATCAATATCCTGAAATTATTGGATTCTGTAAGTAATAGTATTCTTTTAATGCTTCATAAATATTAAATAAAATCAGTCTCCTGAAAGGATGCTGTGTAATTTTATAGGAGCATCATTCACCATCAGCTCATTCAACTGTGACATTGATAATATTACCTTGTTATTCCCATGGATGGGAACGAGTCTCTTAGTATCTCCTGCCATTGATTGGTTTCAGGACTGGGATTCGAAGTCGGGGCCTACATTGCCATGTGGACCTATGACTTCCTCAATAGTCTGACAAACTTCAGCAACGCAAGATGAAGTACCGTTTGCACCAGTGTCATTCAGACCCAGGAGGGTCACCGCGCAAAGGAAGAAAACATAAAAAGGCCATCTCGCTGCATTTTTTTTTTACAATTTTGCCACACAAGGCCTGGGGGTCTAGGATCCCAGGATTTACTGTGGGTCCAATGGTTGCACCCCAGCACAGGGTGATCAAAGCTGAGGCAGAGTTACCACAACCTGAGTTTAAGCCCCCTGCTGAGCAAAAAATAATTAAAAGAGGTTAGCTCCCTGGCTTGCAATTCACCCCGTTTATTCTGCCAGGCTTTGTATTTGAACTCAGAGTCTGGGTAAATCTGCAGCACTGTGGAAGAAGGGGAAGCTCACCGTATTTGAAGATAAGAAAGTCAGGCCTGAACTGTAAGCCAAAATTCAAGCCCTAGCCTTGGAAAACATACTATTTATATACATTGTAAATACATGATTTGTACTTACCTATGGATGTTCAATCCATACATGTTTGGTGTGGTTGTTCCTTGTACTTTTTGTTTTATTCATTTATTTACCGTTGATTTTACTGTGATGACACCCATTCCCTTTATTACATTGATGACTTCCTATCACGTGGAATCTACATTTGTAGACCTCTTCTCCATCATGCCTGACACCCAAGACTCTCAGAGAAAAGGAAAAAAGTTTCACACTTGGCTTCTTACTGCATGATCCAATTGTTAGTAATGCTGGGATCTGAACTCAGGGCCTAGCACGACTAATTGGTGAATAGTTCAAGGTGACCACACCAGCCTGTGAGCGACAAAGGAGTTAGGCCATTCCCTGGATCTGACATTGATCCCCAGGATGGGCCACGATAGTCATAAATTAATAATTAAAACATAGCATCAATATTTACATATATGTGTGGACAGCATCTTGCCTTTGGAGTACTTTTTCTCCTTAATTTCTGTCTTATGTAAGTATTGTGTATTTTACTGAGTAAGGTAACAGATATAACATTGCTTAAATGGAAGATAACCTATTGCCTTGGCTATAGGGTTTCCTATGTATTCTCCATCCAAGCTGAGACTCAGGACTCTCACAGGACAGGAAAATAGGTGAATCGGTGGGCTTCTCACAACAGGATTCATCTTTTGGTAGTGTTGGGATTTGAACTCAGAGCCTATCAGGCCCAATTGGGGAAAGGGTCAAGGTGAGGACACCAGCCTGTGAGCACCGAAGGAGATAGGCCATTCCAAGGACCTGACGTTGAGTCCCAGGGAGGTCCAGATAGTAATAAATTCATAATTTAAACATAGGGTCTATATTTACATACATGTGTGGAAAGCATCTTGCATTTCGTGCACTTCTCCTTAATTTGTGTCTAATTCATGGAGTTATTGTGTATTTTACTGAGTATGGTGACATGAATAACTGTGCTGACATGGATGACAACCTGTTTCCATAGTTATAGGGTTGCCTATGCATTCTACATCCTAGTGGAAGCCCGGGACATTCACAGGAGAGGAAAACATGTTCAATGATTGGCTTCTGACAAATGAATGAATCTTTTGTCAGTGCTGGGATTTGAACTCAGGTCTGGGTAGCTCTATTGCACTTTGGGGGAAAGGAAATCTCACCGTCCTTGAAGACTAGAATGTCAGGCCTGGTCCAGGGCCTAATTTGAAGCCCCAGCACTGGACAAAATAACAAGCCCGCCTTTCTAAAACATAGGATCTCCCTTTACCTACAAGTCTGGTATGCATCTTGCATTCAGTGCAGTTATTCTTTTTATTTTGTGTGTTATTCATGGATGTAATGTGTATTTTATTGAGTATGGTGATAGATATAACCATGCTGACATGGATAACAACCCATTCGAATGGTTATAGAGTTGTCTGTATAGAATTCTCCATCCTCACTGAGACCCAGGACTTTCATTGGACAGAAAAACAGGTGGAGTGATTGGTTCTCAAATCAAGGTGAATCATTTGGCAGTGTTGGGATTTGAACTCAAGGCCTAGCAGGCCCAATTGGTGAATGGGTCATGGTGAACACACCAGCCTCTGAGGCACTAAGGAGATAGGCCATTCCAAGGACCTGAGATGACGCCCTGGTGGGACACAATATAGTCATAAATTCATCATTTAACGGAGGATCTATATTTCCATACATGGATGGGCAGCATCTTGCATTCGGTGTAGTCATTCTTTTATTTTGTGTCTTATTCATTGATGTATTGTGTATTTTCTTGAGTATAGGATGACAGATATAACTGTGGTGACCTGGATGACAACCTATTCCCGTGAGTATAGAGTTGCCTATGCATTCTCCACCCTAGCTGAGACCCAGGACTTGCACAGAACAGGAAAACTGGTGCAATGACTGGCTTCTCACATGAGGGTGAATTTTGGCAGTGCTTGGATTTGAACTTTGGGCCTAGGAGGCCCAACTGCTCAATGGGTCCACGTGATCACACCAGACTGTGAGCCACTAAGGAGGTGGTCGGTTCCCAGGAACAGAGATCGAGCACCAGGGGGGCCACAATTGTCCGGAATGCATCATTTAAACATGGGATGTATATGTGCATTTAGTGTAGTTATTTTATTTTGTATGCTATTCATGGATGCATTGTGTATTTTCTTCAGTATATGCTGACAGGTATAACTGGACTCACTTGATAACAACCTATTCCCATGGCCACAGGGTGGCCCATGCATTCTTCATCCTAGCTGAGACCCAGGACTTGCATGGGAAAGGAACACAGGTGCAACAATTGGCTTCTGATATCAAAATGAATCTTTTGGCACTGCTGGGATTTGAACTCGGGGACCAGCAGACCCAATTGATGAATGGGTCCATGTGAGCAAACCAGCCTGTGAGTCACTAAGTAGTAAGGCCATTCTAGGACCTGAGATGGACTCCCAGGTGAGGGTGTGGGAGGAGGGCACACACCAGTCATCCATTCATAAGTAGAAGGTAGTATGCAAATAAGTACACATTTGTATAGAGTAGGAGAGACGATAACCTGTGATGGAATCCAATCTACCATGTGTCTACTGATTCTTGGATCTTTCCAGATGCCTTCATTTCATGACTGTGATGATTATTGTCACGCTTAATCAACACTGCTTTACAAATAAGAAATACCCATGAGTCTTGCTTATCATTTCCTAGTCACATCATGCATGAACTACTTATTCAATGAGATCGGTCACATTCCATGACTTTTCCTGGTCCAGAAACGAGTATCTCAGGATTTCCCGCCATTGCTTTCTCATGGGGGTGGGCTGAATTCAAGCCTCAGGCATGGAAAACATACTCCTTATATACATTTTAAACATAGGATTTATACTTCCATACAGATGTTCAGTAGATACCGTGTTTGGTGTGGTAGGATTTATACTTCCATACAGATATTCAGTCCATATCACGTTTAGTGTGGTTATTCATTTTATTTCTTTTTTTATTCATTTATTTACGATTTATTTCATTGACTTTCATGACAACTATACCATTTATTACATTGTTTACATCATATCACATACCATCTAGATTTGTAGATATGTTCTCAATCATGCCTGATACCCTGGACTCTCTCAGAAAAGGAAAACATATGTCACACTTGGCTTCTTACTCAAAGATTAAATTTTTGGCAGTGCTGGGATCTGAACTCATGGCCTAGCAGGCCCAATTCATGAGTGGATGAGTGTGAGCACAGAAGCCTCTAGCCAATGAAGCTGTCAGGTGGTTCCCAGGCACTAAATCAAGCCCCAAGTTTGGCTAAAACAGTAATACATGGATAGGCAGAGGGTGGTATACAAATAAACATATATTGTTAAAGAGTTCCAGAGCTGTCTATCTATGACTGAATGACATCTACTACGTTGCTACCAACTCTTAGGTGTTTATTATATCTCCATTGAAACAATATTATTCTTTTCATGCTTAATAAACTATTAATTAAGGTCAATCAGCATCCTAGGATTATTGCATCCAATTTTAGTCTAAACAAATGCATGGACTACTCTTTCAATCTGTATTCTTATGCATAGGAATGGGTCTCTTGTGATCTCCTGCCATTGGTAAGTGTAAGGATTAGGATTTGAACCCAGGGTCTATGTTGACATGTTGGCTTACGGCTTCCCTGATAGCCTGCCAGCCATCAGCAATGGCAGGCCAGGTCCACTTTGAAACCATGTCATTCAGACACAGGATGGTCACCATGCAAAAAAATCTTGTAAAACCCTGAGCCCTCTACAGCTCCCCACGTTTTATGCTGTTCTGCTTTTTTTTTCTTCCTGCAGGCCCTCTGGGCCTTGGGTCCCAGGATCAGCTTTGGGTCCCGAGGCTGCACCCCATCCTAGGGAGAGTGAAGCTGAGTCAGAGTTGCCATGACCTGAGTTCAAGCCCTGTGCTTGGCAAAATTAATTAACTAATTAATTCATTAACTAACTAACTAACTAACTAAATTGAAATTATAAAGCTCCTTGGTTTGGAATTTCTGCCAGTTTTCTTTCCTAGCCTGGGATTTGAACTCAGAGTCTTGATGAATCCGTAGCAATGTGATGGAAGGCGCAGAGTTGCCAGTACTTGAGTTCAAACCCCATGCCAAGCCAAAAATAAATAATTAAGTCACTGACCTCAGCAGGGAAGTTAATTGTAAAGATAGGAGGGAAGGGATGTTAGGGGAAAAACAAACGAGGAGGCAACAATGCTCAATAGGAAATGTACTCATTACTTTCTTCATGTAACCGTGACCCCTCTGTACAACATTTTTACAGTAAAAAACGTACAAAAATTATGTAGTGCTCAAGAAGCACTTTGGGGGTAAGGGATGGATGTCTGAATAGCTGTACAAAATTCTGCACTGATTTTTTTCAGTGTTCAGTATGGAACTGAATAAACATAACTGTTTCTGTTACAAATGTTAAGTCACTGTCTTAGAACTGGGGCCAGTATTTCTGCCATTTCTGGGATTTAAGCTCACTGTCCAAGTAACTCTTTTGCACCTTGGGAGAAGGCTAAGCTCCTTGTCCTTGAGGAAAAGATTTTCAAGCTAGAGTTCCCAGGGCCTGAATTAAGGCCCTGCAATAGAAAAAATATATGTATACATGTGTAATATAAGATATATATATGTACATGTGTATGTTTATTTTATATTATGATTATTATTATTGATTTTGTATTTAATTTTTATTTTATTCATTTTATTTATTTATTTATTATTATTATACACATAATATTTAAGTTGTGTACATATATTATAAAATTATACACAATAATTCAGTACATTCACTCATTTTCATTAATACTTTATTAAGTGTTGAAACATGATACATAATAAAATGGAGGCATTTGTCAAGTCATCACATGGTTAGAGTCTGTCCCTAGTATGAGCTTTGTCTTATTTTTCTTTGGACAACTTCCTATAGTGATATGTTTCGATGATTTATACTCAGAAGCTTTTTCTTGTGGATAGGCAAGTTGAGGGATAAAATCGTAAGGTTGGGGCTGGGAATGTGGCTTAGTGGTAAAGAGATTGCTTAGCATGCCTGAATGCTAGGGTTTGAATCCTGAGTGCCACATACTCAGAATAAGCCAGAAGCTGTGGTGTGGTTCAAGTGCTAGAGTGGTAGCATTGAGAAAAAGAAGCTCAAAGCAGTACACAGGCCCTAATTTCAAGCCCCAGGTCTGGAAAAAACAATACACCAGATTCCAGTGGTTCTGGAAACCTACTTTCTCAGGAGGCTGAGATCTTAAGATCGCAGTTTGAAGACAGCCTAAGGAAGGAAAGCCTGTTCTGAAAGGTCAGATGCTCAAGAAATTACTGTGTTTCCCTTGGTGATGAGAAGTTACTTGCACTCTAAATGTTCTTGGAGTTCTTGAGTTACAGAAGAAGGAAAGAAATATTATTGACCCATTCAGGGTTCAAATGAAGTTCTCAGGATCCAAGCCCTAGCTATGTTAGAAGGAAGAACTCCAGTGGAACACTGTATTTGAAGGACAGAAAACAGTTTCAAAAGCCAGGCTAGGTGCAGAGAACTAGGCCTGCAGGATTAGGAGGCAGAATGTACACACTCAACAGGGATGTGAGCTGCAAAACCACTTCATTCATTCCAGGCACAGCCAGCAATGGGGGAAACCTGAAACATTTGTTAGAGTTACAGCAGGGTCTGGCTTTTCTTAGTCTCTTCAAATGATGACTAATCAAACTTCCTCCCTCAGGCGAAGGGAGCCTCAGGCTATCTTTAGGTTACCTATAGAGAGCCAGTTTAGTGGGGGAGAGGGGAGGAACAGAGTAGAAAATCCCTGCTCTCTGGTCTTAAGGTGTGGGTTTTTGACTCTCCGTTTGTCAGGTTTGAAGGCCCTTCTATCTCTGCCAGTCCATTCTTCTTACTACATTCTCCACATCATTAATGCAAATCCCCAGTCCAAGGAGGGGCAGGGCCATTTCTCTTCTGTCTCCAAGCACCTGAGTTAAAACCTGGCTCTGCCCTCTTTACTCTGGGGTATTTGGCTGCCTGAGAAGTGGGACAGAGACAGTCATCCTGCTCTGTGTTTGTGTGAAGGTGATGCTGGTGTCCTGGCACACTGCAGAAAGCCTCATGACTGGGAAGTGTTCCCTTCTTTCCTTCTGACGGCAAAAACAGATTCATCTACCAACTTTCTTTCTTCCTTTTTTTCTTCTTTTTTTCTTCCTTATTTCCTTCCTTCCTTCCTTCCTTCACTCCTTCCCTCCTTCCTTCCTTCCTTCCTTCCTTCCTTCCTTCCTTCCTTCCTTCCTTCCTTCCTTCCTTCCTTCCTTCCTTTCTTCCTTTCTTTCTTTCTTTCTTTCTTTCTTTCTTTCTTTCTTTCTTTCTTTCTTTCTTTCTTTCTTTCTTTCTTTCTCTATCTCTCTCTCTCTTTCTTTCTCTTTTTTCTTTCTATCTACCTACCTTCCTACCTAGGTAGCTACCTCTTTGCCAGTTGTTGGGTTGAACTCAAGGCCTGGGCACTGTCTCTAGCACTCTGCTACTTGAGCCACAGCACATATTCTGGCTTTGTCTGTCTACGGGTGCCTGAAGAATCGAACCCAGGGCTTTTCGCATGCTAGGCAAGCACTCTGTCATTAATTCATATTCCTAGCCCCTTTATTTTTTTCTTAATGGTAGTTTTTACATAAGTATGCTACTATTTTATGTTCTCAAGTTTAATTTTCTGAATACCAGTTACTTCTAAGAAATATGATCTTCTCTTTCCCTGCCTGATTTGTGATTGTTCCTGCATTGCCCTCATAATAAAATGTAAATAAAGGCTGCTGAGACCTTCAGTGTGCATCATATAAAGACACAGGCCTAGAACCCTGGAAGAGAAAATCAATGCGCCTGAAATGAAGAGAATGATTCAGTATGCACAACTAGCATATCTGAAAAATGAACCAGTAAATAAAAGCAGGGTTTGCACTATGGGAGGTAATATACATACACACATAAGTAGGTAGGGCACTGATACATATATTTGGCCTTCTCTTTTGAATTTTTTTGTGTCCATCCCAGGGCTTAAACTCGGGGACCGATGTATTCCTGAGCTGATTTGCTGAAGGCTGAGGCTGACCACCACTACAGCTGCACTTCCTGCCAGCTGGTAGTTAACTGGACATAAGCAATTCCCAGACTTTCCTGCCTGTCTGGATTGTATCTCCTGCTCAGTTTTCTCTCTCAAAGCTGGAGCTCTACCCTCTGGGCCACTGCTCCACTTCTGGTTCTCTGGTGGTTTATTGGACAAAATAGTCTCAGAGACTCTCCTGCTCAGCTGGCTTGAATGGCTTTCTCCTGAGGAGGCTTCAAGTGGTTTCCTCAGGGATTCACCGAGGAGCCTCTCCACACATACCCTTAGTCTAAATCTCGAGGAGTACTAGAGAAAAATGGAAACATTGTTATACCTCAGTTGCTGGACCCCCACCAAAAAGACCACCGAGAGTCAGACTTTACATCTGCTTTAAGGTTTTATTTAAACGGGCTGCGTCTCAGGCCTTGTCCTACACTCTGACACAGTAGCACCTAGGATAAGAGCCCAAAGGTAAAGATTTGAAGGGTATATAAAGTCACACAACCAACCAGGTGTTTGGATTACCACCACGTGTTGCTCTGCTAGAAACAAGCAACAAGTGGTCTCTGCCTCAAAACTTTAACCCTTCATTACCCTCCCTTGACTTATGGTCCTGAGACACAATCTTGTGGCTCCAGCCTCAAACAAAACTCCAACAGCTCTTGATCTTGAACGGTATAGCCATACTATTACACAACAATACCAATAACAGTCAGTTCATTTTTCTTTTCTTGAGGTGTATGCAGAGTGGTTGGGTAGGATGCTTGGAGACTTCCCATGTTTCCCCACGGTTGTCCAGGGCAAAGGGGTCAGCCAGTCTGGCGTGGGAGCAGTGGATCCAAGCAGCAATGCCATCCACCTTAAGGGCAGTAGCACACTCTTAAGCAGAGCTACACACCAGTAGCACCATGTAAGGATGGAACCATGTAAGGTCTCTTCCACCGTGGCTCCAGAGATCTCAGGTGGTGCCTTCGCACAAACACCCAGTGCCCTGGTTTAAACAAATGGGGGGGGGTAGGAGTAGAAGCAGAATCCTATAATGCTCTAAGCTGGGGCCACATCCTCTTATGCACCAGCTGTAAATAGTCAAGCGTACACAGAAATTCAATATCATCCAAATCAGCAAGCAATTCAGTCTGAAGGCTAGGGAAAATGGGTGGAGGGTGTCCATACATTATTTCAAAAGGAGTAAAGCCAAGCTGATAGGGTGAATTTCTTACTCTAAGCAGGGCAAAAGGAAGGAGTGATACCCAGTCTGGACCAGTCACCAAGGCCAATTTAGTTAAGGTCTCTTTTAGAGTCTGATTCATTCTTTCTACCTGCCCTGAACTCTGGGGTCTATAAGCATTGTGCAATTTCCAATCCGTCCCCAGTGCCGTGGCTATTCCCTGACTTACTTTTGAGACGAAGGCTGGTTCATTGTCCTACCCGATGGTGGATGGGAAGCCATACCTGGGTAGGATTTCTTCCAGGATCTTCTTAGATATGAGGTTTGCAGTCTCATGCTTTGTTGGGTAGGCTTTAACCCATCCTAAAAAGGTGTCTACAAAAACTCGCAAATATTTATATCCAAATTTTCCAGTTTTAATTTCTGTGAAGTCTACTTCCCAATACACACCTGGCCTATCTTCATGGAGGCGAGCTCCTTTTGTAACCAGTTGATTAGGGGCATTAGTGAGCTGACAGGCTTTAAAAATTTTAACAGTGTCCTCAATGAGTTGATTTCCTTCCCTGATTTTTACTTCTGAGTGTAGGAGCAAGTCCTCCATTCTTCGGGTTCCCATGTGAGAGACCCGATGGATTCTCATTAGAATCCTCTTGCTCAATCTTTGTGGCAAGATAAGTTTCCCATCACCAGTTTTCCTCCAGTCTTTATTTCTTTCTCTGTTTGGTTGTTCATAGGCCATGGAAATTTTCTTTATCCACTCCAAGTCTTCTTGGGAATACTGAGGCTCAGGAGGCAAAGCTTGTGGCCCTGGGGCTACTTCCGTTCTGGGCTGGAGATCCACCTCCTTAGCTGCCTCATCGGCTAAGTTATTTTCTTTGGTTATTGAATCAGTTACCTTTCGATGGCCAGGACAGTGCATAATGGCAATATTTGCTTTCCCATAAGGCCCGGATGAGGCTTAAAATTTCTTGTTCGTTTTTAGTAGCCTTTCCCTCAGCTGTCAACAGCCCCCTCTCTTGGTGAATGGCTCCATGGACATGCACAGTGGCAAAAGCATACCGACTGTCCGTGTAAATGTTTAGTGTCTTCCCTTTTCTCATCTGTAGGGCTTTTGTTAGTGCCACTAGTTCTTCTCTTTGTGCAGATATTCCCTGGAGAAGTGCTTCTGCCCACACTATCTCAGTGTCCATGGTGACTACTGTACCCGTGTACCTTTTTCCATCTCAAATGAAACTGCTGCTGTCTGTGAACCAGGTATGCTTGACCTGCGATAGTGGCGAGTCCAACAAGTCTGTCCTCTTTTCTTTGGCCTGGTCGCTCTTTTCACACTCAATTTCACGTTCTCTGACCTTCCTTTCCTGTCTTTGGTACTCTCTCTCTCTTATTGTAAACCTTTTACGCCGCAGCTACTAGATCCCTAATAGACTTTTCACCAAGTCTGTCTAGAGCCTGCAACTTCTGCTTTATGTCTGGTGTAGCTTGATTCATATAGGCAAACATAATCATCTGAGCCGACTCCTGGGTCTCAAAATCATATGGATATATTGCCTAAAAGCTTCCCTGAGCTGCTCAAGATATGCTGCGGGACTTTCACTTCCTCCCTGTCTAACATCATAAACTTTGGCCATATTAGTAGGTTTGCAAGCCTCTGCCTTGAGACCTGCCAACAGAGCCGAGGGGTCACTCCCTACTTTCAGCTGTATTGTAGTCCCATGTTGGTCGGATCTCAGGAAAATAGGCAGTGATCATGGCAGGATCTGTGATAGGTGCTCTTGTGGGGCCAAGGATATATTTCTGGGCTGCCTTTTGGATACAGTCTTTCTCTTTGGTGGTAAAAAGGACCTATAAAAGCTGACTAAAATCATCCCAAGTGGGCTGATGGGTAAAGAGAACAATTTCAAGCAAACGAATTAAATCCTAGGGTTTCTCAGAAAAGGGGGCATTTTGGGTATGCCAATTGAATAGGTAACTGGTAGAAAATGGCCAATATTGGAGTTGCTGTTAGTCATCCGCATCCACAGGACCTATGTCACATAAGGGAAAAACAGCTGTATTAGAAGGGGGGTTGATCCCACAGTATGGTCGAGTGACTGGCTCCTCAGAAACTTTAAGGGCAGGTTCCGAGTGTTCTATAGCTCCCTCGTCCTCTTGATCATTCTCAGGTTCTGCAAAAGGAACCTGGAAAGAGAATATGGGGGAGGAAACATTTCTTCTTCCAAGTTATCTCCCTGAAAAACTGGGGGCTACCTTTTCTTTCCCTCAGTCTCAGTTTCTTTTTGTAAGTCTAGGGGGCTAGATGGAGTGGTGCCTATGGTTTCCAGTCCCATCAGACGTACAGCCAAAAAACTATAAACAGTACAAACAAAACATGCAGGCCTGACAGTTACAAAAATGCTTACAAAGTGGAGATCTCCCAAATTAGTCCACTGACTACAGTCACGATGGGGTTCCACACCCACGCCGCACAGCAGAAGGAGAAGAGCCACAGTGGGCAAGTTGGGCCTCTGTTAGGAGGCCCTCTTGGTCAGTTCTGGCCCAACACTGAACCGAAAACCACTCCACAATTCACATGGCGGTGTTCCAAGCACTACTCCTCCCCTGCCCCACACAGCCGGATCCAAGGACCCCCACCCCACATGGCAGGGTTCCAAGGACCCCCACCCCACAAGAGGATCTAGGATATCTCCCAGTTCCTCCAGGGTTGTGGTGCAAGGGTGCCTGCTTCAACAACCCTTTACGAATCAGATTGGCCATCCTCACAAAGGAAAATGAAAGTAAAACAGACAAATGACAGGACCAGACAAATTAACAAAGACAGTGCTATATTACCTTTGGAGTTTGATATCTTGGGGGTCTTTGGAGGGATCCCGGACGAGCCCCCACTACTATGTTATACCCAGATCGCAGGATCCCCACTAACAAGACCATCGAGAGTCACACTTTACAGCTGTTTTAAGGTTTTAATTAAACAGGCTGCAGCTTGGGTCTCATCCTACACTCCAACACAGCAGAGCTTAGGAGGAGAACCCCGAGCTAAAAATTTGCAGGGTTTTTAGAGGCACACAACCATCAAGATGTTTGGATTACCACCACGTGTTGCTCTGCTAGAAACAAGCAAGTTTTGAGATCACTGCCTTAAAACTTTAACCCTTCACATGAAGATGCTACTAGTGTGTTCTAGACACTTAGTGTTGGAGACACAAAACACTCATAATTATTAGATCATTTTATAGGCAAAAGGAGCAATGCAGACTTTATGAGGATCACTCCAGCTTTTGGTCCTCATATCCTGAGACAGTAAATTCACAGCAGCTCAATGCTAAGTGACAGAACTGGCATGTACTCTGGATATTTGCTTTAAAATCCTGTGACACTCCTTTCTCACTTTTGGCCTCAAACCTGTGACCAGAGGGGAAGATGAGGAGAGAAAATCCTTCTCAGGGCAGCTATAAAGAACATTGGGTAGTTTACTTATAAATTAAAACCTTGGGAATGACCCTCTTAAGAAGTCAGATTGTCCAGATTAAAAAATGAAGGAGAGAAGAAATAAGGTGCCAGTGGCTGCTTTCTGTAATCCCAGGTCCTCAGGAGGCTGAGATATAGAGAAACTTAGTTTGAATCCAGCCAGTGTAGGAAAGTCCATGACAAAGTTATTTCTAAGAGATCACAGAAATTCCCAGAAGTGTACCTGTGACTCAAGCTTAATGCAGTACCCTTGAGCAAAAGGACCTCAGGGACCATGCATAGGCTCATATTTCCACCCCAGGACCTGCCTCTCAAAAAGAATCTGTACTTCCATGTCTTTGTCTATGTATTGTATTCTTATAGGTGAAATTTCCGAGGAGCTCTGATGAATGGCACCAACCTAGGAAATTTGTATTCAGTACAATGAGTTCATAACAGAGAGACTTCTTTCAAGATAGTGCATGTTCCGGGGCTCCCTTCACTGTTCACAGTGTTACCTAAGGGTTTCGCTACATCACAAGCCTGCTGGAAGAAGACTCTCTCATTTTCTGGACAGTCACACAAAAGCCCTCACTCCTCTACAGCTGGGTAACAACTCCATCTGGGCCAGTTAGTGAGGATGAGTGTGGGCGGGCTCTGAAGGTCACGAAAAATAATCCCTCTTTGTACTCTTAGCTATCTCTCTTCCCAGTGCTCTGTTTTAACAGGAGACCTTCATTTGTGCCACCTCCCATGGCAGGCCAAGTTCTGTGTGCTTATCCTGCCTTTGTGAGGCTATATTCTGGTGTTCAATTACAGTGCTCAATATAATTCAGGAGTCCTTCAGGCAGACAACTATGGCACTGAACATAATGATTCGATTCATTGCAGGCAATGTTGGGCCTATGATGCCTCTCCTATGCTTCCAGAAGCTTGGGAAATCCAAGCACATGTTGGATATCACAAAGCTTCCTGTCATGTATGACTGGTGAAGCTCATCAGGTTTTGAAACCTTTGCCTTCTCCTAGTTGGGCGCAGGGTGGCTAGGTTTTGGGGTTGAACACAGGGCTGGGTGCTGACCATGAGCTCAGTACAGAATCCCAGTGCTTTACCATTTTGTGTAACAACATCACTTCTGGTCTGTGATGTATGGGTGAGTGTGTATGTGTGCACACCACGGTGTGTGTGTGCACGGGTGTGTGTGCATGCACACATATACATGAGTCCTGAAGCTTGACCTCAGGACCTGAGCACTCTATCTAGTTTCTCTTGTATAATGACATCCCTCTCACACTTGATCCACAGACCCACTTCAGGCTTTGTCCTAGTGATGTGGTTCTCAGAAATGAAGCCCATAATTTCATATATACAAAGACTTCTACAACTAAGGAACTTTCCCGGCCCTCTACTTCAGCTTTTTTTTACTTTATTTCTGTCTTTTTTTATTGTTGTTGTTGTCGATTGAAGGAGTTGAAGTCTTGGCCTTGGTGCTGTCCTTGACGTCTTCAGCTCAAGACTTGTGCTCTACCACTTGAGCCACAGAACTACTTCCGGTTTTCTGGTGGTTCATTGGAGCTAGGTATCTCAAGCACTTTCCTGCCTAGGCTAGTTTTGAACCATGATCCTCAGATCTCATCCTCCTGAGTAGGTAGGATAACCTACACGACCTCAAGCACCCAGCTTCCCCTTCAGGTTCTTAGTAGTGAATTGTAGATAATAGTCTCATGGTACCTTTTGTGTCTGGTATATTTTTGAACCCAGATTTTTAGAACTCAGCTTCCCAAGAAGGCAGGATGACAGTCTTCAGCTACTGAGCCCTTGGCCATGGCCTCTGCTGCAAGGGGGTCCATGGCTACACGTGGTGGAGTGCTAGCCATGAGCCCAAGAGGTAAGAGTCAGTGCCTTCGCCCCAAGTTCAAGGCTCATGACCAAGGAAAAAACAAACCAAATCATTGTCTGCTGTAGACAACTCACGAGTCTTCAGTAATACATAATTTTGTCCCTGACATGAAGACCTATTTGAGCCTCAATATTCTTGTCTGTATAATCATCTAAGTTATAGAACTCTTACATAGACAAGATATAAGAATGCACCCGATTAAGGACATAGCACATGGCACTCTTTGCACCGCTCAGCACACAACATCCTGTGAAAGACTCAGCACCCAGCTCCCAATGCAGGACTCAGCACACTGCATCCTGTGAAAGACTCAGCACATAGCACCCTGTGCAGGACAGAGCATCCTATGGAGGACTCAGCACTAGCTCCATTCCACAAGCTGTCATTAGAATTAGGGTGCTTTCATCAGTATCAGCATTCTTTGAGGAAAATTTTACAAACCATACAAGTTCACATCTAATGGTTTAGTGGGGTGTTTTTCTGGGGAGGGTGTGTTAGCTATGGGGCTTGAACTCAAAGCTCTACCACTTGGAGCCACATTTTGAGGTGTCTCACAGACTTCCTGCCAGGACTGGGTTTTAAAGCCCTTGAGCAGCAAGGGTGACGGGCGTAAGTCAGGATGACATGGGTAACCGGTGGAGCTGGCTTGCAGCGGTTTACATCTGGCTAAGTCAGGTTAGGTGGCAGCTGTCAGCACCAGACTCCTAGCTTGCTCTGTTAATGAGTTATTTGAAATTCTGCCCTTCTATAATTGCAGTTAGAATATCCTACCTTTTTCTGGCATCAAAGCTGTGGCTTGAGTAAGAGCTTACACACTGTCCCTAAACGTTTGTGCTCAAGGCTAACACTCAATTGATTGAAAGACAGAAGAACTTCTGAGTTTTTTGTTTTGTGGCACTGAGGAATCGAACCGTGGTCTTTGTGCTTACTATGAGAGCACTCAACCCCCGAGCCTCAGGAGTAAATTAGGTATAAATAGATAGAGAGTCCTGTATAAAATATTATATACAGAAAAAGAGATTTCTGTATATTATTAAATTATAGATAATATTGCTACCAAATCTTAGGTATTAAATTATGTCTCCATTTAATTATATGTCCCTGTTAACAATTAATAAAGCATTAATTAATAATTACTCAATATCCTATAATTGTTTATCATATATGTACATATATCTATACATACAATTAGATATTTCATAGAATGAGACCAATGTCTATATATTATTAAACTATGCATCGTGTGTTATTCCCAATTATTAGTTATTCAATTATGTCTCCATGTAATTTTTATTCTGTTAATGTTTAATAAAATATTAATTAAACTTAGTGCACATACTACACTTATTGCATCTAATTTTATCCTAGAATGATTCACTACTAATTCAATCTGTTTATCATTTACTGTAGTGGCAATTCTTCTACCTATGATGTTTTTTACCTTTATTACATCCTATTACATAGCATAGAGATTTGCATCCAAATTATACATCTTACCTGACAGTGAGCACTTTCACAGAAAAGGAAAACATGTGTCATGCTTGGTTTCTCACTCCAAGATTACATTTTTGGGAGTGCTGGGATCTACACTCATTGCAAAGAAGGCTCAGTTCATGAATGGGGGACTGCCAGCACAGAAGCCACTAGCCAAATCAGCTGCCAGGTAGTGCCCAGGCCCTGAGATTGAGCCCCGTATGTTGACTCCAAATTGTGCTTAGTGTAGTTATTCATTTTATTTTTTTATTCATTTACCATATATTTTATTGACTGCTATAACACATGGAATATTTACTTCATTTGTTAAATAGAATATAGAATTACATATGTATGAAACTTCACACCTGACACCCAGGACTTTCACAGAAATAGAAACAAGTGTCACCCTGAGTCTTAATGCATGATTCAATTTTTGTGAGTGCTAGCATATGAACTCACAGCCTACAAGGTCCAATTCATGAATGGGTGAGTGTCAGCACGCCAACCTGGGGCATATGGAGCCGACAAGCAGTTCTCAGAACCTGAGATTGAGGCCCAGGGGTTGACAAAACAAGAACAGATGGACATGCAGATGGTAGTACACAAACAAATATAGATCTTTATAGAGTGCCAGAGGTGTCTATACATTATTCAGTTATATAGGCTACATTCCTACCAATTCTTGGGTATTTATTATGCCTCCATGTAATTAATATTACTGTTTTCATCCTTAATGGATTATTAATTATATCGACCACTGTCCTGAAACTATAGTGTCCATGTAATTAATAGTATTCTTTTAATGTGTCAAAAATATTCATTAAAATCCATCGGCCTCCTAAAATCACTCTCTAATTTTATGTTAGTATCATTCAGGAACAAGTAATTCAACCTTGATATTCATAACTTTCCATTGGTATTCCTATGAATAGGAACGAGACTCCATTGGTAGGGGTCAGGACCCGGCTTCGAACATAGGGCCTATGTTGTCGCGTTGGCCCATAGCTTCTCTGGAAGCCTGACAGCCTTCATCAATGCCAGGTTACCAACACTTTTCAGCCCTGTCATTTAGACCCAGGATGGTCACCTTGAAAAGAAAACAAATGTAAAACCGTCAGCCATCTGCAAGTTACTGGGTTTTTTTTCTGTGTGGTTTTATTTATTTATTTTTCCTGTCAGCCTTTGAGGCCCAGGAACCTAGGTTCAGCTGTGGGTCCAGTGGCTGCAACCCAGCCTAGAGTGATCAAAGCTGAGGCAGAGTTGCCATGTCCTGAGTTCAAGTCCTGTGCTTGACAAAATAAAAATACGTAATATATACATGCATATGTACATATAGACATTAAAAATATTTAAACAAGTATTAGGCTACTTGGCGTTGTATTCACCCCATTTTTTCTACCTGGCCTGGGATTTGAACTCAGGGTCTGAGTAAATCTGCAGTACTGTGGGCGAAGAGAAAGCTCACAATGCTGGAAGACAAGAAAGACAGGCCTGTTCCTTGTACTCGCAAAAATAATATTCGATATATTTAAAATACATACACATTTAAAATACATACACTTGTTTACTGCATATTGCAGTTAGCATAGTTATTCATTTTATTTTGCTTTTTATTAATTTATTATATATTTTAGAAAGTATGATTACATGTATAACATTTTTTACATCCTATTACACAGAACATAGATTTGCCTATGTATTATACATTATTCCTGAGATTGAGGACTTTCACTGATAAGGAAAACAAGTGGGACAATTGCCTTCTTCCAGTGGGATTAAGTTTTTGGCAGTTCTGTGATTTGAACTCTGGGCCTAGAAGGCCCACTTCATGAATGGGTAAATGTTATCACACCAGTCTGAAGCAAGTGAAGTTGTCAGGCAAATTTGAGGACCTGAAATGAAGCCCTAGGAGTGGCCAATATAAAAACAGATAGATGTGTAAATTGCAGAGTGTGTGTGTATTTATATATGTATATGAATCTATAAATAAAGTTATATAGAGGGAAAGACATTTATGTAGATTCTAGTGTATAACTCTATATAAAGAATGATGACCTATATCTTATTTTATATATTCTATTACTATGAATTATTTGGTCTAAAATTATGCCTCCATTAATTAATCATGGTAGGAGACTTAATAAAGTGTTAATTAAATTAATCAATGACCTAAATTTATTGCGTACAACCTTATACTACAATGACTAGCTAATTAGTAGTTCAATTGGTATATTACAAAGATTCTGTTATTGTTCCTACAGATAGGAACGAGTAGGTGGAAGTCCCAGCATCAAACTCAGGGCCTAGGTGTCTTGGTTGGGCTCAGGCTTCACTGACATCCCGCAGCCTTCGGCCATGCAAGGACATGTACAGTTTTCAAGCCGAGTCATTGAGAGCCAGGATGGTCACAGTGCAAAGGAAACAAAGGTAAAACTGTTGTCTAAAACTTCCTGGTTTTTCCTGCTCCATCTTGGTTGGATTATTATTTTTGCCAGAGCTGGGAGTTGAACTCGGGTCCTAGGATCCCTGGATCATCTGTGGGTGTAAAAGCTGCACCCCAGCCTAGGGTAATCAAGGCTGAGTCAGAGTTGTAGCGACCTGAGTTCAAGCCCCTTGCCTGCCACCCCCAAAAAAGTTAAGGTCCTGGCTAGCAGTTTGGGCCATTTTATCTGCCGTACCTGGAATTTGAACTCAGGGACTGGGTAACACTATTGTGCTCTGGGTGAAGTGAAAGCTAACCTAGAAGAAAAAAAATCCGGAGCATTTCCCAGTGTGTGAATTCCAGCCCTAGAACTGGCAAAAATAATATTTATATACATGTATATATATATATATCATATATATGTATTTGCATAGATATTACATATTGTACCTAGGGCACAATATTTCCATGGAAAGGAAATCAGGTCAACATTGGCTTCTTACTCCACCTATTGACTTCAGCACTCCTGGGATTTGAACTCAGGACCTGGAATGTCTAATTCATCAAGGGGTCAGTTTAAGCACAGCAGCCTCAAACAAATTCAATACCCGACAGTTCACAGGACCTGAGTTCTATCCCCAGGAGCTGCCAATACATAAATAGATATATGTGTAAATTGCTGCAAATACGTGTATATAAATATATATAGAGAGAGAGAAAGAAAGAGATGTATATGTGTATTCCACTGTACATTTAAATATAGATATATTTATAGAATGTGAGATGTCTATATATTATTAAATTACATGTAATATATTACTAATAATTATTCGGTATTAAATTATTCCTCCATTTAATGAAGTATCATGGATTAAGGCACAATAAAGTGCTTCCTTGTGTAAATGGAGCTCAGGGACAATTTCTAGGCTCATAGTTCAAGCCTCAGGATCTGCACTAAAAAAATAAGAGCCATTAACTGCATGTGTCTGTGTATATATGCATGTATATCTTTCAGTGAACATCCATAGTCGTTATGAAAAATAGCACCCAGCTAACAAATTTGCTTTGAATAGAATGATGTCATAGCACAGAGAGTGCTTTCAAGACAGTGCATGTTCCTGGTCAAAAAAATTTAAAACCCTGGCTTGGAATTTGCACCATTTTTCTGACAGGCCTGGGATTTCAACTCAGGGTCTGATTAACTCTCTGGCACTGTGGGGGAGGGGAAACCCACCATTGTTGAAGACAAGAATTTCAGACCAGATTCCAGGGCCTGAATTCAAACCCCAGCGCTGGAAAATATAATATTCATACATGAGATCTCTTTACATACATGTGTTTACTCCATATGACATTTATTACTTTATTTATTTTTTATTTATTTTATTTAGTATTATTACATATATAACATTTATTTCATTTATTACATCATATGACATGGATTTACTTGCAAATAGATTATACATCATACAGAAACCCAGGACTTTCACAGAGAAGGAAAAAAATGGGTCAAAATTGGCTTCTGACTCCACATATAAAATTTTGGCCATGCTGGGATTTGAACTCATAGCTCACAATGCACAAATCATGAATGGGTCAGTTGTAAAACAAAACCCTTTGGCAAACTGAACTGCCAGCCATTTCTGAGGACCTGTGATCAAGCAATAGTAGTGGCGGATAGATAGATAGATAGATTGATCGATAGATAGATAGATAGATAGATGGATAGATAGATAGATAGATAGATAGATAGATAAATAGATGGATGGATGGATAGATAGATAGATAGATCGATAGATAGATAGGTGTATAGTTTGCTTTGTATATGAGAGAAAGAATGTGAGGATATTAAATTATATATACTATGAATTATTAGTTATTAAATTATGCCTCCTTTTAATGAAATGAAGTATCATGGTTGAATACTTATTAAAGCGTTAATTTAAAAGTAGTCAGTATTCCTTAATTTGGAGAATCATACCACGGTGCCAGAATGGAAGGCATTATCCAATACTTTTTGTGTGGCATTCTATAAAGGAATCATGAACTAACTGCAAATTTAATTGTTACTTTTATAACATTCCATTAGGCATTCCCATGGATAGGAATGATTTTCTCAAGATCTCCCTCCATTTATAGGTGGTAGTCCAGGCACTTCAACTCCAGGCCTGGGTATTTTACTTCAAAATGCAAACCATTGGAATGACACTGTGAAGATTTCAGACTATCAGGATGAAAGAAAAAAATGAGAAGGAAAGAAAGCCAAGTGTCAGTGGATCCTACCTGTAATCCTAGCTCTTCAAGAGGCTAGAGAGGTAGAGAATACCAGTTTGAATTCAGCCAGGACAGGAAATTCCACCACACTCTTATTTCTGAGGGATTACAGAAATAAAAAATTCCCATGAATGGGGCTATGTCTCAAGGGCAGAGCTCTACCCTTGAGTAAAAGAGCTCAGGAACATTGCCTAGGCTCTTAGTAAAACCCCCAGACCTGCCAAAAAAAAAAGCCAGTAACAACATGTCTCCCCATGTATGTATGCATGTATTTCTATTGGTGAAGGTCTAGAGTTCCTATGATGGAAGGTATCCAGCTAGGAAATTTGCTTTGAATAGAATGAGTTCATAGAACAGAGAGAGTTTTCAAGACAGTGCATCTTCCGCGGCTCCTCTCACTGTTCCCATTGTAGCCTGAGGTTTTCTCTACATCGGGGACTGCTGGAAGAAGTCTTCCTCATTGTTGGAACAGGCCTCACTCCTGTACAGCTGAGTGATAAAAAAAACTACTTCTAGGCCAATTAGTGAGGAGTGTGGGTGGGCTCTGAAGTCCAGGAGAAAAAGGCCTCTATGTACCTCAAGCTATCTCTCTGCCGAGAGCTCTGTTGTGATAGGAAGACTTCATTTGTGCACCTCCCATGCCCAAATTCCCTGCACTTATCCTGTCTTTGTTAGACTATGTTCCAGTGTTGAAATAACCAGCTACAATTTATTCAAGGATCCTTCTGGCAGACACCTAGCGAGCTGAACCTAATGAAATGATTCATTATTGGCAATGATGCCTCCTTGGGTTTCCAGAAACTTGCTAAATCAAAGCACATGTGTAATATCACTATGCTTCTTGTCATCTAGGGCTGGTGAAACTCATCAGATTTTGAAACTTTGACCTATCCTAATTGAGCCCTGGGTGGCTGTGTTTCAGAGTTGAACACAGGACCTGTGTACTGACCACGAGCTCAGAGCAGAAGCTCAGTTCTTTATCATTTGGTGTCACAGTTTCACTTCTGGTATCTGTGTGTGTATGTATGTTCATATACTTGTCCTGGAGCTTCACCTCAGACCTGACACTGTACCTGAGTTGACTCTGTACAAGGATAGCACTCTACCACTTGAGGCACACAGCCACTTCAGGCTTTTTTTCTAGTGATGTAGTACTAAGGAATGAAACCCAGGGATTCATACATGCAAAGCACTCTACTCCTAAGACACATTCCCAGCACTCTACTTCAGGTTTCTTTCTTTCTTTTGTTGGAAGTTGGAGGAATTTAAGTCTAGGCCTGTGTGCTGTCCTTGAGCTCTTTAGCTAAAGCCAATGGCTCTACCACTTGAGCAACAGCACTCCTTGAGGTTTTTGGTGGGTCACTGGAGAGAAGCGTCTCAAGGAATTTCCTTCCCAGGCTGCCTTTGGACCGTGATCCTCAGCTCTCAGCGTCCTGAGTACCTAGGATGACAGACACGAGTCAGCAGCGACTAAATTCCACTTCAAGTTTCTAAGTGGTGAATAAGAGATAATAGTCTCATGGGACCTTTTATGTCTGGGATAGTTTTGAACCCAGATCTTCAGATCTCAGCTTCCTGAGTAGGCAGGATGACAGACCTTAGCTACTACACCTAGTCTGTAACACTCTGTTGCAAGGAGGTCCTTGGCTCCATGTGGTACGGCACTACCCATGATCCCCACTGGTAAGTGTCAGTGGCTAGGCCCTGAGTTCAAGGTTCATGATCAAGAAAAATAAAACAAAACAATTGTCTGCAGGAGACAACTCACTAGAGTTAGGTACATTCATAATTTTGGACCTGATATGGGGACATATCTGAGCCACAAGTTTCTCATCTGCACAATCATCTTACTTGTGTAGCTCTTACAAGAACCAGATGAAAAAATGAAAAAATGAAAACTGCACCCCATGAAGGACTCAGCACACAACAACTCATGAAAGACTCATCACATAGCTGTAACCCACATAATGTCATTAGAATTAGGGTGCTTTCATCAGTATCACCATTCTTTCAGAAACACACCACAAACAGTCCAAATTTAGATTTTAGAGGGGTGAGTTTTTTTGAGGGGGGAGTCAGCCAAGGGGATTGCACTGAAATGTTGGGGGTACTGTCCTAAGGTCTTTTGATCAGCCTAGAACTCTACCACTTTAAGCCACAGCTCAGAGTTTCTCTGAGTTTCATTTCCGGCATTTTTCTTTTTGCTTATGTGGTGCTGAGGAATCGAACCAAGGGCCTCTAGCATGCAAGGCAAGCGCTCTACCACTGAGCCACCTTCCCAGCCCTGGAAAGCGTTTCTTAGAATCTCCAGCCAGCCATTCATTAGTGGGTGTCCCGGGATTCAAACTTCAGGCTGAAGTTGATGATTTCTGCTTGGCTTCCCTAAGAGCCCGCCAAACATCAGCAATGTAAGGTCATGTATATTGTCTGGGCATTGTTATTTAGACCCAGGATGGTACAATACAGAGGGGAAAAAAAGTACAACCACCTGATTGAACTTCTCAGTTTTATCCTTTTCCTTTTTATTTTTTTTGCCAGCCCTGAGATTTGAACTCAGGACCTAGGCTCCCAGGATTGGCTTTGGCAGAGATGCCAAGACATGAGTTCAAGCCTGGTGCTTGACCTAAAACCAAATAATAATAATAATGATAACAATAGCAATAACAATAACAACAATAATAATAGTATTAAGGCCCTGTCTTGGAATTTGCACCATTTCACTGGCAGGCCTGGCATTTAAAATCAGGGTCTGGGTAACTCTGTGGCACTGTGGGTTAAGGGGAAGATCACTGTCCTTGAAGACAAGAAGTTCAGAAAAATTCCAAGGGCCTGAATTGAAGTCCCAGTACTGGAAAAAATAATACTCACATATGAGATCTATTTACATACATGAGTTTATTCCACATGACATTTATTACCCTTATTTATTTAGTATTATTACACATAAAACATTTACTTTATTAGGGCATATCACATATACTGAGACCCAGGACTTTCACAGAGAAGGAAAAAATGTGTCAAAATTGGCTTCTTACTCCATGAATACATTATTGGCCATGCTGGGATTTCAACTCACGGCCTACAATGCCCAATCCATAAATGGGATCACAGTCTTAGCACACCAGCCTCCAGAAAACTGAGCTGCCAGGAAGTTCTGAGGACCTGTGATCAATCCACAGTAGTGCCATATATATATATATACTGACAGAGGGAATGTGAGGATATTATTAAATTATATATTTTTACAAATTATTAGTTATTAAATTATGCTTCCATTTAATGAAGTATCATCATCTAATACTTATAAAATCATTAATAAAAAATCAGTCAATATTATCCTTAATCATATCATGGTGCTAGAATGGAAGATATAAATTCAATAATTTTTATGTGACATTCTAAAATAAAGTCATGAATTAAATGCAGATTTAATTATTATTTTTATAACATTTCATTAGCATTCACATGAATAGGAATGCGTTAGTGAGGATCTCCCTCCATTTGTGTGTGGCTATCCTAGCATTCGAATTCCAGGCCTGGGACGTTTACTTCAAATGCAAACCATTGGAATGACACTGTGAAGATTTCAGGTTGTCACGAAAAAAAGAACAACAAGAAGAAAAGGAAGCCAGGTGTCAGTAGCTCTTGCCTGTAATACTAGATCCTCAGGAGGCTGAGATGCCAATTTGGATTCAGCCTGGGTAAGAAAGACTGCGACATTCATATTTCTTAAGAGATCACCGGAAATCAAAACAAAATAATAACAACAAAAAAAAACATGAGTGGCCCGATGGCTCAAGTTGCAGAGCACTACCCTTGAGCAAAAGGGCTCAGGGACAGGGACTGATGATGGGCATTCAGCAGGTTGCCCATGCCCAGCCCCCCAAACTGGGCAAGCTGGAACAAGCCCTCAGAGAGTACTAAGTCTGAGCAGGCAGCTTGAACAAGCATCCTTCACTGCAGTTTAAGAACTAAAGCCAGGAAAGCTTTGCGTGGGCTGCTGTGTGCAACTGGTGTGTAAAACGGGTGAATTATGCCCTGGCACTTGTCAAGAGAAACCACAATTCTTAGGCTGTAGGAGTTGTCAAAGGTTGTGGCTTCATATCCTCTATCCCTCTGTAGGATGTGAGCCTAGGCCTCTGGGGGCTTGTGCCATAACTCATTAATCATTCCTCATTGCCGAGTCTCAGGCTGGTCCCAAATCCTGGGAAAGATAGAAAATAGGCAGCAATTTCTGTGCCAAAATGGGTAATCCAATAAATCCCAGGGTCATAACTCCCGTTAGAAGTAAGCCTTGGGTTTCAAATATGGCTTACTGGTAGAGTGCTTACTTAGCACACATGAAGCCCTGAGTTCGATTCCTCCCTACCACAGAAACAGAAAAAGCCAAAAGTGACACTGTGGTTTAAGCAATAAAAGTGCTAACGTTGAGCAAAAGAAGCTCAGGAACATGCCTAGACCCTGGGTTCAAGCCCCAAGACTGGCCAAAAAAAAAAAAAGTGAGCATGGTGAGACATTTTCTAATGGGACTTAGAAGAGGGCAGAGGTTATGGGTAACAGGTAGAGGGCAGGTGCTGTTGGCTCACTCCTGTAACCTTAGCTACTCAGGAGGCTGAGATCTGAAGATCCCAAATGCAAGTAGGAAAATCTATATGAGACTCTTTTCTCCAATTAAACTCCCAAAAAGCCAGAAGTAGAGCTATGGTTGAAGTAATAGAGTGCTAGTCTTGAGCACAAAAGATCAGGGATATCGTCCAGGCCCTGAATTCAAACCCCGGGACTGGCACATGCACACACGCACGCACACACACACAAACACACACACACACACACACACACACACATATACACACACCAAGATAGAGAATTTGACAGTCAGCCTGCACAAATTCCACCTCTAGAAACTCAGTATTTAAAAAAAAAGAGGGAGGAGGGAAGTTAAGAATTGTTCCAGGAGGTGATATAATCAGTGCCAAAATTCCACAGGATTTCTAAGATGTGCAACAGGACAGATAGCCTCAGGCAAAAGGTACAGCATGGGCAAAGGTATTGAGGTGTGGTGTAGAGCAGGTGGTGTGGATGGAATGAAGTTTCTGTGGCTTCAGACAAGTCTGGCTGAACACTGAAAGTTGGGACAAGTTTTGTACTTGATTCACAGGTGGGGAAGAGGGTGCGGTCCCAGAATGAGGCCCAGGGAAAGATTATCTTGACTTTTCACCAAACACCCCAGCCAATTTCTGTGGCTGGAAGCCTATTTTTCACAGCTCCTGACCCTCAGGCCCTCTTTGCATGGAGGAGTCAGGGCAAATGCAGGGAAGAACTCTTGCTTAAGAAAAGCTTCTAGCTCAATCCCACCAGTGGCTCAACCCCTGTAAATCCTTGCTATTCAGGAGACTGAGATCAGAGATCATGGGTCAAAGCCATCTCAGGGGAGGAAAGTTACTAAGACTTTCTTGCCCATGAACTAACAGAAGCCAGAAATGGAGCTCTGGCTCAAGTGGTAGAATGTCCACATTGAGAGAAACGTTAAGAGACTACAGGTCAGACCCTGAGTTCAGGCCCCAGTACTGGCACCTAAAAAATAAAGGAAAGCTTTCAGGAGCTCCTAGTCCACTGTGGTGAAAGGCCAGATCAGCCAGGCATGGGTGGCTTATGCTGGTTCTCCTAGCTCCTCAGGAGGCTGAGATGAGGATTGCCGTTCAAAGCCAGCCTGGGCAGGAATGTCCTGGAGACTCTGATCTCCAATGATCCACCAGAAAACCAGAAGTGGTGATGTGGCTGAAGTGCAAACCTGAAGAGCTGAGAGACGGTGCCTAGCCCCAGAGTTAGAGCCCCATGACCAATACCTGGCCTGCTTTGACCTCATGCTGTGGTTCTAGGCAGAGTACTTTCCAGTGGGCTCCTGATGGTCTTCCAATGTCTATGTGTCCTACAAGTCTAGAGAGCAGCCTCCTTGAAGGCCTTTGCCTACAGAGCGGGACACAGTACAAGATCAGGAACAAACCTTGTGGTATGGAGGTCATCGGCTGGGTCATCAGAAGGGCATCTTCATGAGTGCAGTGTGGATCTGAGTACTAAATCGATGTCTCAGACCACAGTTCTGGGCCAGAAGGGGTAGACCAGTTAACACCGGCTCACAAGGGAATCACAAGAATGTGAATTTTTCAGGCACACCTTGGACAGGTTTTGAGTTGGGTTCATGTGAAACTTGTAGGCTGAGGAGTCCAAAGCAGGCTGGCTGGTGCTTGTAGCAGTCACTATATCCTAGGAGTCCCAGGGCTCAGAGCCCTGCTTAACTCACCAGTGCTCAGGAGCAGATGAAGGTCTGCAATTATGGGCCAACTACAAAGGAGCATCCATAGTGTCCTTCCCTTGGTTTTGTGGCCCCGTGCTGGGATGGAAGGGCAGGTTCCATGGAACTTACTGTCATAGGCCAGACTCTTCAGCCAAAGAAAGACTTAAGGAGAAACAACTGATGTAGCTTGAGAGTTTACTATGATTATGCCTCAGGACTGCCCCCAGTTCTAGCTCAGCTTATCATTAATACCTTTGTGTGTGTGTGTGTGTGTGTGTGTGTGTGTGTGTGTGCATGCGCGTGCATGTGCATGAGTGCATCTCAGTAGTAGGCCTTGAATTCAGGGCCCATGCTCTGTCCCTCAGTTTTTTCATTCAAGGATAGCACTCTACCACTGGAGCCACAGTTTTCTTCTAGCTCTCAGGTGGTTCTTGGGAGAGGAGAGTCTCACAGACATTTCTTGTTGGGCTGCATCTGAATGTCAGTCCTACGAGATCAGCCTGCTGATCGAGCTAGGAATAAGAGACCATGAGCCATTAGGATCTGGCCACGCTTTCCTTTTTGGATAAAACAGAATACCTATTTCCTAGCCGAACACCCATCTACAGCTATCCCTCCTTCCCCTTCCCCTAACCCTCCGTGCTTCAGAAGAAACATACCCTCCCCTGAGGACAAAGAACAGGATGCACGGACTGGTTAGAGCATTATATTCTCCACACAGTCAGGGGCTGCTGGGAGCTGATGTAGAGGTCAGAGATCAAGGCCAGGGCAATTAGGCAGCTGCTAGAACAGAAAGTATGAAAAGACATCCGTGCAGCTGCATGGCAGTGGCTCATGCCTATAATCCTAGCTACTCAAGGCTGACACTGCAGGATCAATCAAGATTCAAAGCTAGCCTGGGAATACTCTTATCTCCAAAGAATCACCAAAAAGCTGGGAAGAAGAAATACTATAATTCAAATGTTAGAGCACCAAACTCGTGCAAACAATCTAAAGGTTACCACCTAGGCTCTTCAAGCATTGGAAAACACACACACACGCACACACACACACACACACACACACACACACACACACACCATATGCATGCAAAATCAGAGATTTCTACACTGTTACCTTTGGGTATTCTCTACCTTTTTCCCCACTAAATCTGGTGGTTGTTGGCCTAAGAGTTCGATGCATCCAACACCACCTGACATCTATAATTTTGGGGAACAGAATGGCTATAACGTCTGCCTTACTCAACCCCCAGCTCCTTGATTGGGTCATGGTCTATCCAGACCCTTTGGGATTCCTTTTACAGACTTGCCAAGATCCTTTAAAAAGGCTTCACATGCTGGGCACTGGTGGCTCATGCCTGTCATGAGATCTGGCTTCCAAGCCAGCTTTGGCTGAAAACAAGAAGTGTCCCTGTGGCTCAATTGGTAGAGTGCAAGCCTTGAGAAAAAGAGCTCAGAGACAACAGCTCATGGACAACAACAACAAGGAGAGGCATTGCATGTTGGCTTTGGGATTGGCATGGGCCAAATATTGGAAATTTCAAGTGTGCCAACATAAAACAGTACCTACTTTAGTCCCGTGCTCCTCTATCTTGTCCACCCCCTGGCCTTGGCCGTGCTTCAGGTCAGAATGGCTCTGGCTTGACCTGAAGGCTCCAAGGAAGAAGATCCCAGACCAATTGCCCTGGCTCCTTCCTCCCTGCTTACACTGCTGCTTCTGCTCTTTGCCATAGACCTTCTTCCTGAAATCCATCCATGAGATCATTGACACAAACACAGTGGTGAGTGGTGGGTCCAGCCTAACTAGGGGAAGTCAGAGGTGGAAGTCAGCCTGGGACTAGGAGCTTCTACTCTGGGTGTGGGCTGAGGCCAGGGCTGACATTTATTTCATTCTGAGACTTGCAGGGGTAGGGAGAGAGTGCAGGCACAACATTGAGACAGATAAGATGGGAATCTGTAGGACCACTTGTGTGGGGGAGGCTGTGGGACTCAGGGGGCCACTGTTCTTGGTACTCCTCTCCCGGACGTCCCTCTCCCTCTCCCATCCCTCAATAGTAAAAGAGAAACTTTAAATAAGGGTGTCAAAGAGGGGGCAGGGAAGTATTTCTGTGTGAACCAGACTTGTGCTTCATATTCATCCTAGCCCCTAATTCTTATTTATCTGAGGATTGGCCATATGGGTATGGGGGTGGGGGATCATCCTAGCTGAGAATGTGGTTCAGTGATAGAGTGGTCGCCTAGCATGCCTGAAGCCTTGGGTTCGATTCCACAAAGAAAAAGCTGGAAGGGTAGATGGGGCTCAACTTGTAGACCTCCAGACTTGATCAAATAGAGCTCAAAGACAGTGGTCAGGCCCTGAGTTCAAGCCCCATAACTGGAAGAACAAATCTTTGTGGAGGCTTTATTTTCCCTTTGGAAACAATTTATTCTTTGTGATAAGCATAACATGGGCCTCTTCCCTGGCCACCAATGGGCCATTAGATGTCCCTGGAATTTGGGCCTCCTCCCAGCAGTCTCTGCTCTACTCAGCCCACAGTTTATTCTTCTTATCATCTGGCAAATGGAGTCCTAGAGAAGCCCACCTGGCCACCTAGTTCTGGTGGCTGCTGAGGATTTGGGGACTCAGTATGTCGCATAGGGAGTCATCATCCCCTTCTCTCTACAGAAAAAAAGGGATGGATCACTGCAAGCCTGAGTGCACCAGCTGTGGGAAGTTCTGGATGTGGGGATCTGCAGCAGGACATGCTCTGTGGGGGAGTCCTGTACGGGGCAGGGAACCTTGACCTCTCCTCTTGCAGTTTCCACACTATCCTGAAATTAAAATTCTTCAAAACCTTTCTGCTTCTCCCTCATTTTGACCACCCAGGAGTCTGAGGCCTCTGAAGCAGCTGCACTGGTGGGGAGCTCAGCCTGTGTCAGCATTGGAGCCCCGTCTAGGGGCGACAGCAGCTCCTGCAGCAATCTACTCTTCATCTTCTCCTGGGACAGCTGGCACATGCACTCGGCTTTCTCCTGACACAGCTGATCCAGAATGAACATCTGTCCTTTACATGCCAGGAGGGATTCCTGGACGGTGCGGATGTGTGCCGACAGCTGGTTGCATCAATGGTGGAGCTCATCTGCAGGACATTGGAAGTCCACCTCATCAGGCAGGTTGTGGATGAAGCAGATTTTCTTTACAGATGCCCACATGTCCCACTTCCCATTCTCTCACAAGTTGTCCCACTTCCCATTCTCTCACAAGTTGTGGTGACAGCTCACGGTGCGGGGGACCTGTGGCTCCAGCTCTATCTGGCACTGAGCTGTCCAGGATAGAGAGACTGCTTGCAGCAGTCCGGCAGGAGTTTCCCCCTGTGGATCTCAGCCTCCGAGAGTGCTAACAGAGCCATATCCCTCTCAGTTTGGGGGACATCTCCATCTTCTGCCATGGGCACATCGAGGAGAGTCGCTTCCTCAGCTTTTGCTTCTCCAGGGTTCACATCTTCCCCTTCCCCAAGAAAAGCCAGGAAGCTCACCTGGGCCTGCAGGTGCACCTCCTGTGGACTGGTCACTTCCAGTCACTTGAAACTGTCCTGCCACTTTGGGGGCACCACCTAGTCCCCCCATTTAGTCAGACCCTGCACTTGTTTCAGCTACTCCAACAGCTGAGTCTGCTTCTGCAGGTGCTACTGCAGGACCTACTACAATGAGCACAGCTGCTCATTGGAAGTGATGTGCTCTTACACAGGTGGCTCTGAGCTCCTGCAGCTAGGCCAGGGACTGCTCCTGCTGCTCCTGCAGCTCCTGAGCCGCTTGGCTCTCTCTCTCATATACCTCTTTCCCTTCCTCTATCTTCTCCTCTGAGCAGTCCAACTCTTCCCGCCGGTGTTTCTTCACCTGTTGCTCTGAGTCCATGATGCTGGTGAGATCCTCCTTCTCACTGCTCACCCTGTGGGAGCGTCCTGCAGCAAGGCCAGCTTTTCCTCCAGCTGTGGGTTGCACACACATGCACATCGTGGGGTCTCGGGGATCTCCTGCCGATCCTTGGTTTTCTCCTCTAGTCTTCCCAGTTGCTCCCTCTGCTCCGCAATCTGGAGACAGAGCCTCTGGTTTTCCTAGACCTAGATGTGAATTGGTTCCTCCAGGCTTTTCAACCCTATCTGCATGAGATAGGCCTTGGCCTGAAGTTGCTGCTCCTCCTGAGATGGACGCTCGGGGGGCCATGGCTCTGCCAGCTTCGTTCTCAGTTCCCCCAGCTATTCTCTAGGTGCAGCACCTACCTCGATCCTCACTCCTTTTCCTCTGTCAGTTGGTTTATCTGCTCGGTCAGCCATCAGGCCTCCTCCTTCTGCATGCACCTCTCAATGCTCAGGTTCTGCGAGAAGGTGTCTGTCTCCAGATTCCTGCAGTCACCATTCAGCTCAGGTTTTCCTGTAGTCTCTTTGGTACATCACGTCTCTGCAGCACTTGTTGGAACTTGCAGATTCTGTTCTTCCTGTTGCTCCTCTAAGTCCAGAGTGCTTCCAGCTTCTCCTAAAACTTTGTGTTCACTTGCTCCAGGCTATAGAAGCTTCTGGTCTTTTCCTTGAGCTGAAGTGTTAAAACATTCAGCTGTTCGAACAACATTTCAGTCTCCTTCTGTAAGTAGTAACCAGAGAAACCACCATCTCCAACTCCCCCATACACTGCTCTGTGGCCTGTAGGCAGCTGGTGAGAGCTTCGTGCTCCATTTCTCTGTCATTGGCCATGAGCTACATGTGCGCTGGTGCCAATTGTAAATCATTTCTGCCAAAACCAACCTCTGTATGGGTAGCTTGTGGATGTCTAGCTCTGTTTTCGGTGCTTTGTGCACTTGGTCTACCTTCTCCTTCTCTTTCTCTTGTAAATCATGCAGGTCTGTTTTTTCCTGTTTCAGTGGTTGGATCTTGTCACAGGGCACCTGGTTTCTTCTTTTGCTGCAGTACAGGGCAGGCACCACATGTCGCTAGCACCTCTGCAGATTCTTGGTGGTATCAGGACCCTTGACACTCTGGACCCTGGTATCTGTGACTGTGTCCAAAGGCAGGGGAGGCCTGTGGTAGGCATCACCTTTGGCCAAACCCTCCATTGAATCACCCTCCCTAGCGGAGTTTGTCTTTGGGATGCTTCCCTTTTTTGTATTCTTTGTTTTCTTGAATGTTGAAGGTCTGACGAGAGGATTGTTCTACTGGTGTTCTGGCAGTAGTTCGTTGCCCGCAGCTCTGTCTCAGAGTCTTGTTGTTTCAGACATCTGAGCACTTTGATGGGAAAGATGGGCTGGCCACATTCCCAGGCTCTGGAAAATCCTCTATTCTCCCACTCACTGGCTAGGTCGTCAATTTCCTATTGTACTCCAAATTCACCTCGAGACTCTTGCTTACCATTCAGTTACCTCTACCTTCCTCAACTGCTGGTAGTGGTGTCAACCAACAGACGCTGGAGGCTGCACAGATTGTTGTGTATGTCTGTTTGTTGCCAGTCCAGAACATTGAACTAAGGAGCTAGGCACAGTCCATGAGCTGCTTTTGCTCAAAGCTACCCCTCTACCACTGGAGGCACACGGCTCAATTTCTAGTTTGTTGACACTGAATTTGGACAGAGGTCTCAAGTACTTTCTAGCCTAGGGTGACTTTGACCATGAATCTCCTTTCACAGCCTTGTAAGTATCATGGAGGACTGCTGAGAGCCGCTGGTGCCTGCTTAATTATTGGTCTTGCCGATGTTCTTGGACAGACTGGTGAGTTCCCTATCTTCGGGTTTAAGTGGTGGGAGCTAGAGCCCACAATTCGAAACCTGGTCCTGCCACCTCCAAACGGCAGGAGATATTAAGAAACTCATTTTTATCCATATGAATACCAATGGAATGTGATGTATGTCATGATTGAATGGGCAGTTTTTGAATGATTCTAGGATAAAATTATACACAAATATATTCTAGGATACTGATTGATTTTAATCAATACTTTGTGAAGCGTTTAAAAAATTACATTCATTAAAAGGAGAAATAATGAAATACTTAAGAATTGGTTGTCACATAGCATAGAGATGCCATTTTTTCCTGCCAGGACTGGGATTGCAACTCATGGTCTGGGTAACTCTGTTGCACTGTGTAGGAAGGGGAAGATTGCTTTCTTGAAGTCAAGAAATTCAAGTCTGTTCCTTAGGCCTGAAATCAATCCCCACCCCTAGAAAACCTCCTATTTGTGTACATTTTAAATATATGATTTATATTTACATACATATATTGACTCGATATTGCATTCAATGTAGTTATTCATTTTACATTTTATTTTGTTCATGTAGTAACCATTTATTTTATTGACTATTATGGCACATAGAATATTGATTACATTGATTACATAGGATACAGGTCTGCATATGTATTCCACTTCATACTTGACACGCAGGACTTTCACAGAAAAGGAAAACATGTGTCACCATCTGCTTCTTAATCCACGATTCATTGTTTGGGAGTGCTGGCATCTGAACTCATGGCCTACAGGGCCAAATTCATGAATGATTCCATGTCAACATGCCATCCTGGGGCAAACTGAGCTGATAGGCATTTCCCAGGACCTGAGATTGAGCCCCTGGGGTTGACAAAATAAGAACAGATTGGCATGCACATGGTAGTATGCTAATATATATATATATATATATATATAGAGAGAGAGAGAGAGAGAGAGAGAGAGAGAGAGAGAGAGAGCATGCCAGAGATGTCTATCCATTATTCAGTTATATAGACTACATTCCTAACAATTCTTGGGTATTTATTATGCTTCCATATAATTAATATTATTGTTTTCTTCCTTAATAAACTATTAAGTAAATCAGTGTACTGAAATTATTGTGTCCCTGTAAGAAATAGTTGTATTTTAATGAGCCACTCATTCACACGTAACACTTACAACATTCAATCATTATTCCAATAAACAGGAATGAGTCTCTTAGGATCTCCCACAATTTGGAAGTGACATGACTGGGATTCAACTCTAGGCTTATATTGCCCTTCAGGACTATGTCTTCCCCAGTACCCTGCCAGCCTTCAGCAATACAAGGTGAAGTACCCTTTGGAGCCGTGTCATTCAGACCCAAATGGTCATGGTGCAAAATGTCAAAACTTCATCTCACCACTTCTTCTCTATGAGTTCCCCCCACACAAGGCCTGGAGGTCTAGGATCCCAGGATCGCCTGTGGTTCTTTTTTTTTTTTTTCTCTTTTTCCATTTTATTATTTTACAAAGTAACCTCATGGGTGTATCAGGAAATCCTCTGGCCATGATGACTTAGGATGCTCCTGCTGGAGTTTTGTTCACTTTTTTTTTTATTTTAATTTAATTTTATTTGTGAACATACTGTACAGAGGAGTTACAGTTACATGGGCAGGATAATGTGTACATTTCTTACCAAGCATTGCAGCCTCCTCCTTTGTTTACCCTTCACATCCCTTCCCAGCCTCCCCCCTCCCCCCCTAATCCCAATCCTTCTCCTCCCTCCCCCCCCCTCAGCCTCCCCCCCCCCCCCGCACCAACGTTGTAAAGTTCGTTTTGGACATGACAACTTGTACTTCTCATTTCGCCTGTGGTTCTAGTGGCTGCACCCCAGACTAGGGTGATGGAAGCCGAGGAAGAGTTGCCGTACCTGAGTTCAAGACTTGGCTTCGCAAAAAACAACAACAACAACAAAATTATCTCCCTGGCTTGCAATTGGTGTCGTTTTTTCTGCCAGAGTTTGGATTTGAACTCAGGGTCTGGGTAACTTTTCAACACTGTGGACAAAGGGGAAGCTCACCGTACTTGAAAACAAGAAAGTCAGGCCTAGTCCCTAGGCTTGAATTCAAGCCCCAGCCCTGGGAAACATATTATTTATATACATTGTAATGATAGGATTTGTACTTACAGATGTTCAGTACATATCCTCTTTGTTGTGGTTATTTATTGTATTTCTATTTTATTGATTTATTTACATTTATTTTATTGACTGTGGTAACACACATTCCATTCATTATTTTGATGACATAGTGTCTAGATTTGTAGACGTGTTCTCCATCATGTCTGACACCCAGAATGCTGAGGGCAAAGGAAAACAGGTGTCACACTCGGCTTCTTATTCCATAATCCAATTGTTGGCAGTGCTGGGATCTGAACTCAGGGCCCAGCAGACACAATTCATGAATGAGTGTGACAAAACGGCAACCACTAGCCCAGGAAACTGCCAAGCAGTTCCCAGACCCTGACATTGAGCCACAGGGGTGGACAAAATAGCCATACATGGATAGGCAGGTGGTAGTATACCAATAAGTATATATTTGTATAGAGTGCTAGAGATATCTACCTAGGGTTCAATGACATCAACTACGTTCCTACCAACTCTTAGGTAGTTATTATACGCCATTGATTGAATAGGATTCTTTTCATGCTTAATAAACTATTCAATAAGATCAGTCAGCATACTAGGATCATTGTGTCTAATTTTAGAATAGACCAATCCATGGAGAAACTTCTCAATCATGAGTTTGCTTACATTCCATCGGTATTCTGATGCATAGGAATGAGACATTTGGGAAATACCCCGATTGGTTGGTGTCAGGACCAGCACTTGAACTCAGTGCCAACATTGCTGCAAGGGCCTATGGCTTCCCTGATAGCCCACTAGTCTTCGCCAACGCAAGGTGAAGTACCCTTTGTAGGCATGTCATTCAGATCCAGGATAATCACTGTGCAAGGAAACCATTGTTAAAAATCCATCCCGTGGCTTTCTCTCTCTCTCTCTCTCTCTCTCTCTCTGTGTGTGTGTGTGTGTGTGTGTGTTTTCCTGCAAGACTTCAGGGCCTAGGATCCCAGGATTGGCTATGGTCCCATGGCAGCCAGCCACCCTGAGGTGATTGTAGCAGAGGACAGTATAGTCCTAAATTCATAATTTAAACACAGGCTCTATATTGACATACATGTGCGGACAGCATCTTGCATTTGATGCACTTCTCCTTAACTTGTGTCTAATTCATGGAGGTATTGTGTATTTTACTGAGTATGGTGACAGTTATAACTGTGTTGACATGTATGACAACCTGTTCCCATGGTTGTAGGGTTGCGTATGCATTCATTCTCCATCCTAGCTGAGACCCAGGACTTTCATAGGAGAGGAAAACAGGTGCAACGATTGGCTTCTGACATCAGGATGAAACTTTTGTCAGTGCTGGGATTTGAACTCAGGTCTGGGTAACTCTGTTGTACTGTGGGTGAAGGGGAGGCACACCATCCTTAAAGACTAGAATGTCAGGCCTGGCCCAGGGCCTGATTTGAAGCCCCAGCACTGGACAAAATAAGAAGCCCAGCTCTTTTAAACATAGGATCTCTATTTACATATAGGTGTGGTATGCATCTTGCATTCAGTATAGTTATTCTTTTTATTTTGTGTCTTTTTCAAGGATGTATTGTGTATTTTATTGAGCATAGAATGACATATAAAACTGTGCTGACATTGATGACAACCTATTCCCACGGGTCTAGAGTTGCCTATGCTTTCTTGATTCTTGCTGTGACCCAGCACTTGCACAGTACAGGGAAACATGTGCAAGGATTGGCTTCTCACATCAGGATAACCCTTTTGGTAGTGCTGGGATTTGAACTTGGAGTATAGGAAGCCCAACAGCCAAATAGGTCCACATGAGCCCATCAGCTTGTGAGCCAGTAAGGAGCTAGGCCATACCCAGGACCTGAGATCGAGCCCCAGGATGGGGATGGGGCACAATATTCATCCATTCATAAGCTGAAGCTAGTATGCTAATTACCTATTTGGATAGAGTAGGAGATGTAGTGAGCTGTGTTCATATCCTATCTACGATTTGAGTTCCGATTCTTGGATCTTTCTCAATGGCTCCAATTCCTGAATGTGATTCTTATTGTCACACTTCATGAACTCTTAATTAAAACTAATTGTTGTGCCATACATCTTGCCTATCATTTCCTATGAAAATCATACATGAACTAAACTCTTCCCTAGGCCTGAATTCAAGCAACTTACATTTATAGACATGTTAAATATATGATTTATACTTACATCAATATATTCAGTCTATATCATGTTTTTTGGAGTGATGCTTTATATTTTTATCATTTATTTATTTATTTAGCATTTATTTTATGGACCATGAGTGCCCCTATAACATTTATTACATTTATTCTATAGCATCTATTCTATTCTATAGCATGTAGCTTTGCAGACATTTTATGAACTTGTACAGAAAAGGAAAATAGGTGTCACCCTTGAAATCTTACACCAGGAAGAAATTTTTGATAATGATGGGACCTGATGTGAAGGGCTGAGAGGCCCAATTCATGAATGAGTGAGTGTCAGCCCCACAGCCTCTAGCCCATTCAGCTGCCAAGTGGATCTCAGGACCTGGGAGCAAGCCCCAGGTTTGGCCAAAATACAGTAACTTTCTATGACGATGGGGGTATATTTATTTATTTATTTTGCGGTTCGGTGGTGGGGCCTTAACTCTGGGCCTGGGGGCTGTCCCTTAGCTCTTCAGCTCAATGCTAGCACTCTACCACTTGAGCCACAGTGCCACTTCCAGCTATTTTCTTTTTGCTTATGTGGTACTGAAGAATCGAACCCAGGGCCTCAGGCATGCAAAGCAAGCGCTCTACCACTGAGCCACTTTCCCAGCCCAAATACAAATTTAGATATCTAGGTACTGCTAGAGGTGACTATCTAGTATTCAATGACATATATTACCTTCCTACAGATTCTCATGTATTTAATGAGGACTCCATTAAATCAACAGTATTCTTTTAATGAATAATAAACTATGAATTAAATTCAATCCCTGTCCAGTGATTATTGGGTCTAATTTTATGCAGGACTGATTGACGGACTACTCTTCCAACCATGACATTAATCACCTTCTTCTTGTGTTCCTATGGACAAGCAATAGTTTCTTAGACACTTCAGGCCCTTCTAAGTGGCATGACCGGGATTCGAACTCAGGGCTTACAGTCCACGTTGGCCTATGGCTTCACTGATAGTGCCAGCCTTCAGGAATGCCAGGTGGACTACAGGTTGCAGCCATGTCATTCACACCCAGGATGGTCAACGTGCAAGGAAGGAAAACAGAAACTGCTGACCATCCGCGGTTTGGGGCTTTTTTTCGGTGCTGTTTTCAGTTTCTTTTCCTGTGAGCCCCTGAGGCCTAGGACCCCAGGATGAGCTGTGAATCCAGAGGCTGCACCATCTCAGCCTAGGTTGATGGAAACTGAGGCAGAGTTGCCACAAACTGAGTTCAAGCCCCGTGCTTGGCAAAAAATAATTAATTAATTAACACCACTATTGAAGCTCCCTGTCTTGGATTTTGTGTGATTTTGTTGTCTACCAGGCCAGGGATGTCACCTTGGGATCTGGGTAACTCTGATGTACTTGGGGCAGGGGGTGGGAGAAAAGGGAAGCTCTCCTCTCTTGAAGACAAGGAATTCAGGCCTGTTCCCTAAGCCTGAATTCAAGCCCCAGCCTTGGAGAACATAACATTTATACACATTTTTATTATATCATTTTCACTTACACCCATACATTCAGTCTATATCTTGTTTGTTGGAATGATTCATTATATTTTATTATATGTTTATTTGTTTACCATTTATTTTATAGACTGTGAGTGCACCTATTACATTTATTACATTCATTCAAATCTATTCCATAGCATGTAGCTTTGCAGACATATTATAAACATCATACCTGACACCCAGCACTTGCAGAGAAAAGGAAAACAGGTATTACACATGCAATCTTACTCCAGGAAGACATTTTTAGCAATGCTGGGACCTGAACTGAGGGCCTAGAAGCCCAATTCACGAATGGGTGAGTGTCAGCACGGCAACCTCTAGCACATTCAGGTGCCAGGTGGACACCAGGACCTAGGACGGAGACACCTGTTTGGCTGAAATAGCAATACCTTTCTATGTAGACGGTGGTATACAAATAATTTAGATATTTTAGAAACTGCCAGTGATGTCTATCTAGTATTCAATGACATATACTACCTTCCTAATGATTCTCAGGTATTTAGTGAGGACTCCATTTAATCAATAGTATTCTTTTAGGGGATGGGAAGGTGGCTCATTGGGAGAGTGCTTATCCTGCATGCAAGAGTCCCGGATTCGATTCCTCAGCAACACATGGTTAAAAAAAAAAAAAGAAGGCAATGGCACTGTGTCTCACATGGCCCCACCCTAACCCTGAGCTGAAAAGATGAGGGACAACGCCCAGGCCCAGAGTTCAATCCCCACTACTGACACTAAACACACACACACACACACACACACACACACACACACACACACAATGTATCCATTTAATGCATAATAAACTATAAATTAAAATCAATCCACATCTTGTGAATACTGGATTTAATTTTTGCTAGACTGATTGAGAAACTACTCATCCAACCATGACATTGACCACATTCCTCTGGTGTTCCTATGGACAGGCAATAGTTTCTTAGGCTCTCCAGCCCTTTGTAAATGTCATGACCAAGATTCAAACTCAGGGCCTAAGTACACAGAAGCCTATGGCTTCGCTGACAGCCAGCTGACAGCAATGCCAGGTGACCTACAGGTTGCAGTTGTGTCATTTGGACCCGGGATGGTAACCATGCAAGGAAGGAAAACCGAGAAACCTCTAACTGTTCACAATTCATGGCTATTTTTCCTTGCCATTTTCACTTTTTTTTTTCCTGTTAGCCCCTGAAGCCTAGGATCCCAGGATGGGCTGTGGGTCCAGAGGCTGCACCAACCCAGGCTAGGGTGATGGAAGCTAAGGCGTAGTTGCCACGACCTAACTTCAAGCTCCGTGCTTGTATAAATTAATTAATTAATATACATATAAACATATAAGTAAAATAATAAAATATTAAAATATATAGAAAATAAATTAAAATAAATTTAAAAATTTAAAAATATTAAAAATACTAATGGGGCTCCCTGGCTTGGAATGCCTGCTCATTTTTTTTTTTCTTCCAGGCCTGGGATTTGAACTTGGAGTTTGGGAAACTCTAATGCACTGTGGGGAATGAGGAAACTCACCCTCTTGAAAACAAGCAATTCAGCCTTGCTCCCTAAGCCTCAATTCAATCCCCAGCCCTGTAAATTAATTTTCATCCACATTTGAAATGATTAATATCTACATACTTATGTTTATTTCATATTGCTTTTTGTATTATTTATTCATTATATATATTGACTATTATTACACTTATAACATATATTAAATTTACTATATTCTATGAAAATTATACAGATTTGCATATGTATTATATCTTACTTCAGACCTAGGACATTCACAGAAATACTATAATAGAAAACTTAGAAAAACAGAAAGAATACACCAACCAAAGTCTAATTTATCCCTAGGCACCACGGTAGCTCACATCTGTAAGGTACTCAGGAGGCTGAGAACTGGAAGATGAAATTTCAAAGCCAATGAATGCAGAAAAGCCTGAGAGATATCATCTCCAATTAACTGGCAAATGCCAGACTACAGATATAGCTGGAATGGTAGAAAATCAGCTATGAACAACGAAGCCAAGAAAGAGCAAGCTGACGTCAAATGTGAGGAGAGGAGGTAGGGAGACAAAAGGGAGAGAAATCCTCCAAAAACGGACAGCAAAACGACAATACACAAATCCCACCTAATTTAAGGTACCAACCAAACTGAAAAAAAATGAAGTTTGTGCAGTTGCATAACTTTACATGAGCACATAAGGTCTTAGGTGCACTTCTAAGCTATGTTTTTCAAAATATATATGTATATATATTAATAATGCATGTATATATATATATATATATATATATATCTTTAAATAAACTAAGAAAGCAGCCAATGAATAAATACTTCTGAATTAGTACCTTAACCATGGCATTATAAATTATTTATACTAAAAGTGTATTCCAAGTTTCTTTTTTCAGAATCAATCTTTAAGAAATTTGTTCATGCTCCTGGCACCAGTGACTCATGCCTATAATCTTAGCTACTCAGGAAGCTGTGATCTGAGGTTGGTGGTTCAAGGTTAGCCCAGGCAGGAAAGTCCTAGAGACTCTTATCTCCAATAAACCACAAGAAAACCGAGGTGGCACTGTGACTCAAGTATAGATCACTCGCCTTGAGCTGAAGAGCACAGGGATAACCCCTGAGTTCAAGCCCCAGGAGCAAAAAATAAATAAAAAACGAAGTTTGTTCATGCAGATCATAAAATTCTAACATTCTGAGCTTTAGAAAACTTTTCTGCCAGGGTCTTATGCTCTTTAGGCAAGTACTCCACTACTGAGATACATCACAGTCCCATTGTTTTTGTTTTTCATTTTACAATCCAGTTTATTCCCAAAATGCTAAGAAGTACCTACTGTCCTCACAGAAGTGAGGTTTTATTCAGAAACCCAACCTTTTGTGCTATGAGGACTCCCCTAGTGTATTTCGTGGTAGGCACTGAGGAAAACTCATATGACACAAATGTAGAGAGTTTATAATTGTAGAAATAACTCTAAATAGAAATAAATTCAACTGTCCCAACATTCTAGGGCAAAATGATGTCCTTATTTTCATTCTCACTCTTCAGGGCAGATGGTCAAAATAGAAATACCAATGTGCTATGCTGAAATGTAAAAGTTTAAACGCCTTTTTTGAAAAACTCTCATATTATAAAATCAATAAGTATCAAATAAAGGTGAAGTGAACTTAAAAAAATATTAAAATGCTAATGAAGCTCCCTGGCTTGGAATGTGTGCCATTTTTTATTGTCTGCAAGTCCTGGAATTTGAACCCGCGGTCTGGGTAACTCTGTTGCACTTTGGGGGAAGGGGAAGGTCACCGTGCTTGAAGACCAGTAAGTCAGGCCTGTTCCCTAGGCCTGAATTCAAGCCCCAGATCTGGAAAACGTACTCCTTATATACATTTTAAAGATAGGATTAAACTTCCATACAAATGTTCAGTCTATATTATGTGTGGTGAGATTATTCATTGTACTTTTTTATATTTTTCATTAATTTACCATTTATTTTATTGACTGTAATGAATCCTAACTATGTATTACATTGTTTACATCCTATCACATACCATCTAGATTGTAGATGTGTTTTCCATTATGCCTGACACCCAGGACTCTCCCAGAAAAGGAAAACAGGTGTCACACTTGGCTTCATACTCCAAGATTAAATTTTTAGCAGTGCTAGGATCTGAAATCAGGGCCTAGCAGGTACAATTCATGAATGGGTGAGTGTGAGCACAACAGCCTCTAGCCAATGAAGCTGTGAGGTGGTTCCCAGCTGCTGAGATCGTGACCCAGGATTGGCCAAAGCAGCGATACAAGGATAGGCAGAGAGTATTATAAAAATAAATATATGTTGGTATAAAGCACCATAGCCACCTATGTATGATGGAATGACATATACCACATTCCTACCAACATATACCACATTCCTACCAACTACCATAATTTATTATACCATATTTATTATACCATACTATCCTTTTCATCCTTAATAAAGCATGAAATTAAGATCAATCATTGTGCTAGGATTATTTCGTCCAATTTTAGTCTCGAACAATGCACAAACTTCTCGTTCAATTGGTATTCCTATGCATAGGAATGAGTGTCCTGTGATATTCTGCCATTGGTAGTTGTCAGGACCTGGATTTGAATCCAGGGCCTATGTTGACAGGTTGGCCTATGGCTTTCCTGCGAGCCCGCCAGCCTTCAGCAATGGCAGGTCAGGTCCACTTTGCACCCGTGGAATTCAAAACCAGGATGATGACCATGCAAAGAAAAAAAAATTAAACACCCATCCCTCTGCAGCTTGCCACTTTTTGTGCTAGCTCACTTTTTTTTCTTTCTGCAAGCCCTCTGGGACTAGGATTCCAGGATTGGGTATGGGTCCCGAGGCTGCACCCAGCCTAGGGTGATCGATGCTGAGGCAGAGTTGCCACGACATGAGTTCCAGCCCTATGATTTGCAAAAAAAAAAAAAAGACAAAAGACAAAAGATAAAAATTAATTGATTATTTAACTAAATTTAAAAATAATAGAGCTCCCTGGTTTTGAATTTCTACCAGTATTCTTTCCTAGAGTGGGATTTGAACTCAGGAACTTGTAGCAATGTGAGGGAAAGTGCAGATTTGCTACTACTTGAGTTCAAACCTCGTGCCAAGACAAAACTAAAAAATTAAGTCAGTGAGCTTGGCAGGGGGAGTAGTTGTGAAGATGGGAGATAAGGAATGATAGGGGGAAAACAAAGGAGGAGTTAACAATGCTCAATAGGAAATATACTCATGACCTTGCTCATGTAACTGTGAGCACTCTGTACAACATTTTTACAATAAAATCAACTTAAAAAAAGAAACAATGTAGTATTCCGAGAAGCACTTTTTGGTTAAGAGAAGGATGTCTGAATAGATGTACAAAATTCTACGCTACTTTTTATTTAATGTTCAGTATGGAACTGAATAAACTGCTTCCATTAAAAAATTAAGTCACTCGGTATAATTTGTGGAGGAGATGGGGCAAAACAAGTCGTTTAAGGATACAGGCGGACCTGTTGCAACAATGAGAGGTACAAGTTGTCATGTCGAAATCGAACTTTACAACTTTGGTGCAGGGGGGAAGGGGAAGATTGGGAGGGGAGATGGGGAGGGGAGGCTGGGAAGGGATGTGAAGGGTAAACAAAGGAGGATGATAAGAAATGTACTCATTATCTTGCCCATGTAATTGGAACCCCTCTGTACAGTATATTCACAAAAATTAAAATTAAAATTAAAAAAAAAATTAAGTCACTGTCCTGGAACTGGGGCCAGTATTTATACAATTGGTGGGATTTGACCTCACTGTCCAGGTAACTCTTTTATACCATGGGTGAAGGAAAAATTTACTGTCATTGAGAAAAAGAAATTCAGGCTAAAGTTTCCATGGCCTGAATGAAGGCCCTGCAATGGAAAAGATATTTCTATACATGAGTAATATATGATATATATATATATATACATATGTATGTTTATTATATGTTATGATTCTCAATATTGATTTTGTATTTTTTTATTTTAATTTGATTCATTCTTTTAATGTTTATTTTATTTATATTATCATTCCCATTTACATTTTGCCCATCTATTATAAAATTATGCACAATAATTTAGGACAATCACTCATTTATCATTAAAACTATTTGCGTTGAAACATGATACATAATTAAATGGAGGCATTTCTCACAGTCTTCTCATGTGTAGAGTCTCTCCCAAGAATGAGCTTTGTCTTATTTATCTTTGGACACCTTCCTATAGGGATGTCTTTACATGATTTATACAGAGAAGCCTTTTTTAAAAATGTAATATATATTTTATTGTGAAAATACTGTACAGAAGGGTAACAATTACATGGGCAAGATAATGAGTACATTTCTTATCAAGCATTGTAGCCTCCTCCTTTGTTTCCCCTTCCCATCTGTTCTCATTTGCCCCTGCCGTGCTCTCCAGACAAACTTTTGCTTAGGTCCCTTATGAAAGATAAGATGGCTATAAGTCTGTAGGTTCATTTCTGGGTTTTCAATTCTATTCCACTGGTCCTGAGGTCTGTTTTTGTGCCAGTTTTGATTACTGTTTTGATTACTATGTCTTTATAGTAGAGTTTGAAATTTGTTATTGATTTTCCTTCACCAGTGTTCTTTCCATTGAGGAGCTTTTTTGCTATTTGGGATCTTTTATTGTTCCATATGAATTTTTGGATTGCCTCTTCTATTTCCTTGAATATTGAGATTGGAATTTTGATATGTATCACATTGTCTTTGTACATAACCTTGGGAAGTATTGCCATTTTCACGATGTTAATCTTTCCAATCCAGGAGCATGGGAGTTTTTCCCATTTTCTAAGTTCTGTTTTGATTTCCTTTTTCAAGTTTCTAAAGTTTTCTTCATAGAGGTCCTTCACTTCTTTGGTTAAGTTAATTCCTAGGTATTTTATATTTTGTGGGGCTATTACAAATGGAGTTGCTTTCCTAATTTCAGGCACACATTTCTCATTGTTGGCATACAGAAAAGCCATTGATTTTGATGGTTAATTTTATACCCTGCTACTTTTCCAAAGTTTGAATCAGCTTGAGTAATCTGGGAGTGGAGTCTATAGGATTCTTTAAATAAAACATCATGTCATCTGTAAAGATGGAGAGTTTTATTTGTTCTTTCCCTATTTGGATCCCCTTTATGTTTGCATCTTGTCTTATTGCTGTAGGTAGGCATTCTAATACTAGGTTGAAGAGAAGTGGAGAGAGTGGGCATCCTTGGCTTGTTCCTGAGTTAAGAAGAAATGGTTTTAGTTTTGCACCATTAAGTATAATGCTGGCTGTAGGTTTGTCATATACAGCCATTACTGTATTGAGGAATGTTCCAAGGATTCCTAATTTTTCCAAAACATTCATCATAAAGGGGTGTTGGATCCTGTCGAATGCTTTCTCTACATCTATTGAGAAAACTATGTGGTTCTTATCCTTGCTCCTGTTCATGCGGTGAGTAATAATAATTGATTTGCGTATATTGAACCAGCTTTGCATCCCTGAAATGATTCTTGTTTGATCGTGGTATATGATTTTTTGGATGAACTGTTGAAGTCAATTGGCCAAAATTTTGTTGAGAAGTTTAGCATCAATGTTCATCAAAGAAATGGGTCTATAATTCTCTTTCTTTGATGAGTCCCTGCCTGGTTTTGGGATGAGGGTTATGATGGCTTCATAGAATGTGTTCGGTAGTGAATTTTCTGTTTCAATTTCATTGAAGAGTTGGAGAGTATTTGTGTGAGCTCTGCTTTGAAGGCCTTGTAGAATTCCGCTGTAAAACCATCTGGTCCTGGACTTTCATTAGCTGGGAGGTCTCTTATTGCTGTTTCTATTTCAATGCTTGATATGGGCCTGTTAAGATGGTTTAGCTCATCTTTGTTTAGTTTTGGCATGTCAATATTTGCTAGGAAAAGGTCCATTTCTGCCAAGTTCTCAAACTTATTAGCATAATTTTTTGAGAAGTATTCACTTAAAATGTTTTGAATCTTGGTTGTTTCCATGGTGATGTTTCCATTCTCATCTCTGAGTTTATGTATTTGGGTGTGTTCTATTCTTTTTCTGATAAGATTTGCTAAGGGTTTGTCAATTTTGTTAATTTTTTCGAAGAACCAACTCTTCGTTTTGTTGATTGTTACTATAGTTTTTTTGGATTCTAGTTCATTTAATTCTGATTTAATTTTGATTATTTCTTTCCGTCTACTGGATTGGGTTTATCTTGCTGCTCTTTTTCAAGGAGGTTCAGATGTCTCATTAACTTGGTGGTTTCAGATCTCTCCAATTTGTTGATGTAGGAACTCAGAGCTATAAACTTACCTCTGAGTACTTCCTTTGCTGTGTCCCGGAGGAGCTCGTAATGTGTGTGCTCATTTTTGTTGAATTGCATGAACATTTGAATTTCATTTCTAATCTCTTCCTTGACCCACTCGAGATTCAGCAGTGTGTTGTTCAGCCTCCATGTGTTACCAGACTTTGTTTGGTGGCTTTTTGTTTTGAGTTCTAATTTTATTCCCTTGTGGTCTGAGAGAATGCAAGTTATAATTTCAATGTTTCTGAATTTGGACAAGTTTGCATTGTGGCCTAAAATGTGGTCTAATTTAGAAAATGTTCCTTGTGCTGCTGATAAAACTGTGTATACTGATGCTATTGGGTGAAATATTTGGTAGATGTCTGTTAAATCTAGTTGATCTATGCAGTTTTTTAGATCTGCCTTTTCTCTGTTGAGTTTTTGCTGAGTTGATCTATCTAGTGTGGAGAGTGGTGTGTTAAAATCCCCAAAAATTAATGTCTTTGGATCTATGTGGGATTTGAGGTAAAGTAGTGTTTCTTGGATAAATTTGGATGTTACTTTGTTTTGTGAATAGATATTTAGAATTGTAATATCCTCCTCTTAATTAGTATGTAGTGACCTTCTTTATCTCTTTTCACAAATTTTAATTTGCAGCCTATTTTATCTTATATTAGGATTGCAAATCCCGCCTGTTTATGGGGACCGTTTGCTTGGTAGATTTTGTTCCAGCCTTTAACATTGTAAATGCGTTTGTTTTTATGGGCATGATGTGACTCCTGAAGGCAGCAGATAGAAGGATCTTGTTTTTCAATCCAACTAGACAGTCTCTGTCGCTTAATTGGAGAGTTAAGTCCGTTAATAATAAGAGATAGGACTGAGAGGTATTTGAGATTTCCTGCCATGTTATCCACCTTCTTGGGTGCTGCGAAAACTGGGTTCTTCCTATGGTTCTTGGATTCTCAGTTTGGGTGCAGTTTCTTGGCCTTTATTGCGGTCTTGTTGGTTTTCTATGTGTAGGACATCCTTAACAATCTTTTGCTGGGCTGGTTTGGTGGAGATGTATTGTTTCAATTTTTCTTTGCTATGCAAGGTTTTAATTTGGCCTTCAGTTATGAAAGAGAGTCTAGCTGGGTACAATATTCTTGGTTGATAGTTGTTTGTTTTTAGGGCATGGCATACATCATTCCAGGCTCTTCTTGCTTTAATCATCTCTGCTGAGAAATGTGAGGTGATTCTAATTGGTTTCTCTTTATAGGTGATTAATCTTTTCTCCTTGACAGCTTTAAGGATCTTTTCCTTGGTCTGAATTGTTCCTGTGCGGATTGTAATGTGACGGTTGGATGTCCTATTCAGGTCGGGTTTATTTGAAGTTTTAAAAGCTTCTTGTATCTGAATATGCATATCTTTTTGCATGTTTGGGAAGTTCTCTGCTGGGATCCTGTTAAACATATGTCCTAGACCATTAACTTCTGTTTCTAGGAGCTACTCTACACCCATTATCCTTAGATTAGGCCTTCTGATGGTGTCTTCCAAGTGTTGGATAGATCTATCATATTTCTTGGACTTGTCTGGGAGGGTTGTATGTTCTTTCTCTATATCTAGGCTGTCTTCAATCTCCGAGATTCGATCTTCTGCATGGTCTAACCTGCTGTTAAGACTTTCTACTTTGTTTTTTATTTCTTTTCCTCCTAATTGGTCAGCTTTGATGGCTTTAAATTTTTTGTTGAAGCTTTGTTTTAGATCTTTTATGAACTTTTACTTCCTTAATTTGGTGCTCAGTGTTTATTCTCAAATCACTTACTTGATTGGCTATGGTTTCCTTGGACTCCCATTCCTTCTGTTGATGTCCATTCAGCATTCCCCTTGTGGTCTCCCTGACTTCCTTCAGCTCTTTGTTAATGGATTCCATGAATGCCTTTAGTGATCTTTGTGTATTCTCATCCTGCTCTCTCAATTCCTGTATTACTCTTTGCTTAGCTTCCTCAAGTTCCTGCCATTCCTGTAGTTCTCTTTGAGTGTTCTCAGCCTGTTCATGCCTTTCCTGCCTTTCTCTTTGAGTATTCTCAAACTGCTCATACAAATCCTGTATCAGTTTTTGAGTAGCTTCCTCACGCTCATGATATTCCTGTATATACCTTTGGATAGACTCCTGTATCTCGCTATCATGCTCATACAGAGTCCTTTGTAGGTTTTCAATCTTTTCCTTCATTGGCCTTTTGTTTGTCTCCATTGACCTTTTGTTTGCCTCCTCTCTCTCCTTGTCACACTCATACAGAATCCTTCATATGTTTGCCAGCAGTGTTTGTAGAACCATTTGGAAACTCTCCTCTGGGTTATTCATTATCTGTTCTGTCCCCTGATTATCATGAGTAGGAGTTGAGTTACCTGGACTTTCCATTTCTCTTGTGTTTTTCCGCCTTACTCTGCCCATTTAGGATGAAAATAACACGTTTTGTTCTAGAACACTATCTTAAGGCAAGTATCAACCAAATTCTGTATTTGCACAGTCAGTAGTCTGCAGATACAATCTAGTTCAACAGATACATCTATTCAACTTCAAACAACTATATATTAATGGGATACGAAACACAAAGAAGAATTTGGTAAACCAGAAATTATGAGGTTTAGGGAGAGATGTGTGTAAAAAATAGGAATAAAGTGATGTGGGGAGGCACAGGATGAGTTAACTTAACTAAGTCCTAATCTCAAAGCAGGAAATAGGTTTGATAGGATGAATTTAGGGAGAGAGAAAAAAAAGAAGAATGATAAAGAGAAAATAAAGATACCAGAAAAAATAGAAAAGTATAACTAAAAATATTATGCAGAAATAAAAACAAACTATTCAGAGAAGAACGTGGATATAATGAGAGAAGGGGAGGGATATAAAGGATACGTGAAAAACTTAAAATAAAAATACTTAAAATATTATATAGATATAAAGAGGTAGTACTGCTATTAAGGAATTTAAGTCTAAGAGGTTTTGAATTGAGTAATAAATTTGTGGATTAAGTGTGTACACAGTGGGTGATAAGGTTTAATAATCGACTATGGGTTTTTCTGAGGATGTGAGGGAAAACCATTATGTCACATAAAGAAGAACGAAAGAGAAGAAAAGGTGAAAAGGATAAGAAAGAAAGAAAAAAAGATCAGAAGTTCAGTACAGCTGAAAAAAAACAAAAACAATTTTTAAAAAAGAAAAAAAAGAAAGGAAAACGCACACACACATATATCCCTAAAATAAAAATTATAAGAGGAAAAAAAGTTACTAGGAAAGAATTTTTTTCAAAAAACGTAAAAATTAAAATTAACAAATTATTATAGAAAAAAATCTTTTATAAAAGGTACAAAAAATAGAAAAAATGTTCTTTGATTTTTTTGGGAGGTGTGGGAAAAATCCTGTATTTCACTGTGTCCATAACTAGCTTCTTGTTGGAGTCTCTGGTCTGCTTGTGGTGTTTGATTTTCCTGTGGCTTGGTTGGTTTCTTAAGTCAATTTGTTTTAACAGGCAGAAAAATGCTCTGCTTTACCCAAGATTTTGTGATCGTCCTCCCAGGTTAGTTCAATGGGAGGGAGATCTGCTTTGATTATCACAAAAGAGGGAGATGGCTTTTCCCTCAAGTTTGGAGATGCTGTGATGATGCTAGGTTCTGGGTAGAGTTGAGGCCTTTCAACAAACAGTAGCTTTCCCCAGGGGCTAGTTTGTGAAAAACTCATGGAGCCCAGCCTGGAGCCACTCTCAGGGTTTCTGTTTATTGAATTTCAATTGATTCTCAAGGCTGCCAAAGGGAGGGGCAGCCTCTGGCTCTGATTGCTCAGTGAAGAAAGCCATTCCTGGGACTGGCATCCGAGCTGGGTAACATTTCCCTGGGTGGAGCTGAGTCTGGCAGGTCAGTTTAGGTTCTTGTGACCTGCTAAATGACTAGTTTTCTTCCAAGGCCTGAAATGCTAGCATTTCCGCCGAGCTTTGTCAGTATCCAAGATGGAGATCTCTGGTACTGGGGGGTTGAGGGGTGACCTTCCCTCCTCTGCTCCCTGATGAGAAGCCTTTTCTTGAGGACAGGCAATTTGTGGGATAAAATTGTAAGGGGAGGCTAAAAATGTGGCTTAGTGGTAAAGAGCTCACTCAACATCCATGAATACCAGGGTTTTAATCCTCAGTGCCACACACTCAGAAAAAGCCAGAGGCAGTGGAGTGGCTCAAATGGTAGAGTGCTTGCCTGGAGAAAAACAATACCCAGGACAGTCAAAAACAATAGGCTAGATGCCGGTGGCTCACACCTGGAAAACTACCTTCTCATGAGGCTGAGATTTGAAGACCACAGTTCAAAGACAGCCTGTTAGACTCTTATCTCCAATGAACCACTAAAAAATTGCATGCGGAGCTGTGGCTCACGTGGTAGAGAGTTAGCGTTGACTGAATTGCTCAGGGACAGTGCCCAGGGTTGATACAAGAAAAAAATTGAGGGTTAATCAAAGTACTTTTCCTATTCACTAATTATGAGAACATTCTCTGGAAAATCAACTCTGATATACAAAAGAATTGGAGTCAGATCTCCAGGCTTAAGTGTAGCAGGTCCACATGCCCAGCCTTACAGACTCTAGCATTGTTACCTTGTGTCCACATTGTTCTGTAAGGTCCAATGTTGAAAGGCTTAATATGCTCCCCAAACCCTCTGTGATAAGCAGTTGACTTGTATTGTCAATGTTATTACACGTTTGAACCTAGCAGAGCACCAGTAGCTCTTGCCCATCACCCTAGCTCTTTGCAATTAAGGAAGTAATATACATATGTAAGTAAGTAGGACACTGATACATAAACTTGGCCTTCTCTTTTTGAATTTTCTTTTGTGGTCATCCCATAGCTTAAACTGAGGACATGATGCATTCCTCAACTGTTTTTCACAAGGCTGAGGTTCGACCACTGCCACAGCTCTACTTCCAGCCATCCGGTTGTTCAATGGACATAAGCGCCTCCCAGGTTTTCCTGCCTGGTCTGGCCTGTATCTCCTGCTTGGCTTTCTCTCTCAAAGCTGGAGCTCTACCCTCTAGGCCACTGCTCAACTTCTGGTTTTCTGGTGGTTTATTGGAGACAATAAACCTTTCCTGCTAGGGCTGGCTTTGAATGGAGATCTCCTGAGGGGGCTTCAAGTGGATTTCCTCAGGGATTCACCTAGAAGCCGCCCCACCCAAACCTTTAGTCTAAATCTCGAGCGGTACTAGAGAAAAACAGATACAGAAACATGCTTATAGTGTGTCCTAGATACTTAAGGTTGGAGAAACAAAACACTCATAATTATTCTATCATTCTATAGGCAAATGGACCAATGCAGATATTATGAGCATAGCTCAGATTTCGGTCCTCATCCTGAGACAGTAACTTCACTGCAGCTCAATGATAAGTGACAGAACTGGCATGTCATGTTGACATTTACTCCGAAATCCTGTAACACTCATTTCTCACTTTTGTCTTCAAACCTGTGACCAGAAGGTAAGATGAAGAGAGAAAACACTCTCAGAGAAAGCAACTATGAAGAACATTGGGTAGTTTACTTATAAGTCCCAACCATAGGAATGACCCTATTAAGAAGTCAGTCCAGATTATAAAACAAAGAAGAATAGAAAAAAGGTGAAAGTGGCTGCTGACTGTAATCCCAGCTCCTCAGGAGGCTGAAATGTAGAGAATTTGAGTGAAACAAACCAGAGGAAGAAAGTCCTTGACAATGCTATTTCTAAGAGATCACAGAAAAACCCAGAAGTGGGGCTGTGACTCAAGCTTAATGCAGTACCCTTGAGCAAAAAGAGTTCTTGGACCATGCCTAGGCTCATAGTTCATCACCAGGACCTGCACCCTCAAAAATAAAACCCGTACCTCAATTTATTTGTGTATGTATGGATGTATTTCTATAGGTGAAACTCCTGAGTAGCTATAATGAATGGCACCAAGCATGGAAAATTGTATTCAATACAATGAGTTCATAACACAGAGACTGCTTTTATGATATTGCAAGTTCCAGGGCTCCCCTCACTGCTCCCAATGTAGCCTGAGGGTTTCTCTGCATCCCAGGCCTGCTAGAAGAAGTCTCCCTCATTGTTTGGACAGGAACACAAAAGACCTCACTCCTGTACAGCTGTGTACCAAATAACTCCATCTGGGCCAATTAGTGAGGATGTGTGGGCGGGCTCTGAAACTCAGGAGAAAAAGGCCTCTTTTTACCTTTAGCTATCTCTCTGCCTAGTGCTCTGTTTTAACAGGAGACTTTCATTTTGCCACCTCCCATGGAAGGCCAAGTTCTGTGCTCTTATCCTGCTTTTATGAGACTATATTCCGGTGTTCAGATACAGTGCTCAATAAAATTCAGGAGGCCTTCAGGCAGAAAACTAGGGCACTGAGCATAATGAAACATTTCAGTGCCGGCAATGATGGGCCAATAATGCCTCTCCTTGGTTTCCAGAAGCTTGGGAAATCCAAGCACATGTTGGACATCACAAAGCTTCCTGTCATCTAGTACTGGTGAAGCCCATCAGGTTTTGAAACCTTTGACCTCTCCTAGTTGGGCCCTGGGTGGCTAGGTTTTGGGGTTGAACATAGGGCCTGGGTGCTGACCATGAGCTCAGAGCTGAAGTCTAGTGCTTTACCACTTTGTCAAGCTTAACTTCTGCTTTCTCTTTGTGTGTCACTGTGTGTACGTGCATGTGTGTGTGCATACACTAGTCCTGGAGCTTTAACTCAAGACATGAGCACTGTACCTAGTTTCTCTTGTACAAGGTTTGCCCAATTCCACTTGAACCACAAAGCCCCTTCAGGTTTTTCCTACTGATGTGGTTCTGAGAAATCAAGCCCAGGGTTTCATATATGCAAAGCACTCTAACCCTAAGGCACATTCCCAGTCCTCTACTTAAAGTTTGTTAGTGTGTTTCTGTCTTTTTTGTTGTTGTTGTCATTGTAGAGGTTGAAATCTGGGCCTGGGTGCTGTCCCTGAGCTCTTCAGCTCAAATCTTGTGCTCTACTACTTGAGCCACAGAGTAACTTCCGGTTTTCTGGTGGTTTATTGGAGCTAAGTGTCTCAAGGACTTTCCTGCCCATGCTAGCTTTGAACCATGATCTTCAAATCTCATCATCCTGAGTAGCTAGGATGACTAGCATGAGCCACAAGCACCAAGCTTCCACTTCAGGTTTCTTAGTGGTGAATTGGAGATAATAGTTTCATGGTACCTTTTGTGTCAGGGATAATTTGGAACCCAGATCTCAGCTTCTTGATAAGGCAGGATGACAGACCTCGGTTATAGAACCCTAAGCTGTGGCACTCTGCTGCAGAGGGGTCCTTGGTTCCATGTGGAGGAGTGCTAGCCATGAGACCAAGAGGTATGGGTCAGTGCCTAGGCCCTGAGTTCAAATTTCATGACTTAGAAAAAACAAGACAAAACAATTGCCTCCTGGAGACAACTCACTAGTCTTCAGTAATACATAATTTTGTCCCTGCCATGGGAACAGATCTGAGCCTCAATATTCTTTTCTGCATAATCATGTCAGTTGTGGAGTTCTTACAAGGACAAGATGAGAGAATGCACCCTTTGAAGGACAATATACATAACTCTCTTTTCTTTTGTCCCTCATGGGGCTTGAAATCTGGGCCTGCACTCTGTCCTTCAGCTCTTCAGCTCAAGGCTAGTGCTATACCACTTGAGCTACAGCGACACTTCCAGTTGTCTGGTGGTTTATTGGAGATCAGATTTTCAGCGACTTTCCTGCCTGGGCTGGCTCTGAATGACTATCCTCAAACCTCAGCCTCCAGATTAGTTAGGAGTACAGGCGTGAGCCACTGGTGCCTGGCTACAAATAACCCTTTTTATAGGACTCAGCACACAGCATCCTGTGAAAGACTCAACACCCAGTACCCAATGCAGGACGCAGCACACTGCACCTGTGAAGAACTCAACACATAGCATCCTGTGCAGGATTCAGCACACAGCACCCCGTGAGATCCTTAGCACCCCAGAAAGGACTCATCACGTAGATGTATCCCACAAGCTGTCATTAGTATTAGGGTGCTTTCATCAGTAACACCATTCTTTCAGAAACACATCACAAACTGCACAAAGTTCACATCTAATGATTCAGAGGGGTGTTATTTGGGGGGGAGTCAGCCACAGGGATTGCACTAAAATGTTGCAGGTATGGTCCTAAGATCTTTTGCTCAAGGCTAGAGATCTATCACTTTGAACCACAGCTCAGAGTTTCACAGATATCCCGCCAGGGCTGGATTTTAAACCCCCCAGTGTCAGATCTCAGCCCCCGAGTATCTTGGATGACAGGGGTGAGCAAGCCAGCAGCATCTGGTTCTGTGGGGCTGAGTTGCAGTCGTATACCTCTGACTAAGTCAGCTTAGATGGCAGCTGTCAGCACCAGACTCCCGGCTTGCTCTGTGATGAGGTAGTTGAAGTCCTATCCTTATAGAGTTGCAGTCACAACATTCAAAATTTTTTTCCTGCCCATTCTGGATTTGAGTAAGAGTCTATACACAGTCCCTAAGCTTTTATGCTCAAAGCTAATGCTCGACTGCTTGAGCGAGAGCACAACTTCTGGATTTTTATGTGCATGTGGTAGTGAGGTATCAAATCCAGGGCTTTGTATGTACTAGCCATCATTATACCACTAAGCCCCAGGTGTGACAAGTGTATGAACAGATAAATGTGCATATATATATATATATATATATACATATATATATATACATATATATGTATAAAACAAAAGAAAGATGTCTGTATATTATGAAATTACATATATTATATTATAACCTATTATTGACATTCAAATTATTCCTTCCACTTTTAAGTATCATGGTTGAATACATAAAGTGTTAATTGAAAATTAGTCAATCTAATCAAATTGTTGTGTATAATTTTATAGTATACTCATACACTAACTACTAATTTGTTACTTTTATTAAATTCCATTCGTATGGATGTACATGGAAATGGGTTTTTTAGAATCTCCCGCCAATACTTAGTGGCAGCCCTGGGATTCGACCTCCAGGCCTAAGTTTTGATTTTGGTTATGGCTTCCCTAATAGCCAGCCAAACATCAGCATGCAATGCCATGTACACTTTCTGGGCTTTGTCATTTACACGCTGGATGGCCATAATGTAAAGGGAAAAAATGTAAAACCACCTTCTTGTATTTCTCCATTTTATCCTTTTCCTTTTTATTTTATTTCTTGCCAATCCTGAGATTTGAACTTGGGTCCTAGAATCCCAGGGCCAGCTGTGGCAGAGATGCCAAGACCTGAGTTCATGCCTCATGCTTAGCAAAAAAAAAAATGATAAAATAAGGCTTTGGCTTGGAATTTGCACCATTTTTCTGGCAAGCCTGGGATTTGAACTCAGCATCTGGGTATCTCTGTGGCACTGTGGATGAAGGAGAAGCTCACTGTCCTTGAAGACAAGAAATTCAGACCAGTTCCCAGGGTCTGAATTGAAGCCCCAGCATTGGAAAAATACACACGAGTTTAGTGAGTATGACGATTATTACACTTATTCATTTAGTATTAATACACATATAACATTTCATTTATTACATCCGATCATACAGGATATATTTGCATATGAATTATACATCATACTGAGAACCAGGACATTTTTTCAGGAAAACAATGTGTCAAAAGTGGCTTCTTACTACATGAATTAATTTTTGGCAATGCTGGGATTTCAACTCACGGTCTACAATGTCCAATCCATAAATGGGTTCAAAGTCTTAGCACACCAACCTCTGGCAAACTGAGCTGCCAGAAAATTCTGACGACCAATTATCAAGCCACAGTAGGGCCCAATCTATATCTATCTATATCTATATCTATATATGTATATATGTGTGTGTGTGTGTAGATTGCTGTATATATATATATATATATATATATATATGCTGTATATATATATATATATATATATGTAGAGAGAGTGAATGTGACGATATTATTAAATTATATATATATATAGTTACCAATAATTAGTTATTAATTTATGTCTCCATTTAATGAAGTATTATGGTTGAATACTTATAAAAGCATTAATTAAAATTAATCAATATCCTTCGATTAGGGGAATCATAACGTGGTGCTAGAATGGAAGATATAAATCCAATGATTTTTTTGTGTGCCTTTCTAAAATAGAATCATGAATTAACTGCAAATTTAATTACTTTTATAACATTCCATTAGCATTCACGTAAATAGGAATGAGTTTGTCAGGATCTCCCTCCATTTGTGTGTGGCAGTCCTGGGATTCAAACTCCAGGCCTGGGAAGTTTACTTTGAATGCAAACCATTGGAATGACACTGAAGATTTCAGATTGTCACGATTAAAAATAGAACAACAAGAAGAAAACAAAGCCAAGTGTCAGTGGCTCCTGTACGTAATCCTACCTCCTCAAGAGGCTGAGATGTAGAGATTGGCAATTTAAATTCAGCCAGGGCAGGAAAGTCCACAATACTCTTATTTCTAAGAGATCACAGGAAAATATTCCCATGGGTTGGGTCTGTGGCTCAAGGGCAGAGCACTACTCTTGAGAAAGAGGTGATCAGGGATAGGGCCTAGGCTCATATTTCAACCTGAGACCAGCGAAAGAAAAAAAAAGGCAGTAACTCCATGTCTCTGTGTATTTATGCATGATGTATGGATGATGGTCATTCAGCAGTTTGCCCATGACCAGACACCCAACCTGGGCAAGCTGGGACAAGCCCTGAGAAAGTACTAAGCCTGAGCCAGTAGCTTGAACAAAGCATCCTTCTCTGCCATTTAATAACTGAAGCCCAGAAGGCTTGCCTTGGCTGGTGTATGCAACGGGTTCATTATGTTCTGGCTGAGGTGTCACATTGGGATATCTAGCAGCCAGCCTCTGCCTCCAGGGAGATCACTGTTCCTAGGATGTAGGAGTTGTGGAAGATTCTGTCTCCATATTCCCTATCCCTCTTTAGGACGTGAGCCTAGATCTCTGGGGTCTGGTGGCTATCACTCATTCATCATTCCTCATTGCCGAGTCTCACACTGTTCCCAAATCCTGGCAAAGATATGAAATGGCCAGCGATTTCTGTGCTGAAAAGAATATGCCAGTAAATTCCACACTCATAGTTCCTGTTAGAAGTAAGCCTTGGGCTGTGAATGTGGCTAAGTGGTAGAGTGCTTACCAAGCAAGCTTGAAGCCCTGGGTTGGATTCCTCAGTACCACACAAACAGAAAAATCCAAAAGTGTCACTGTGGCTTAAGTGATAGAATGTAGCCGTGAGCAAAAGCAGCTCAGGAACATGCCTAGACCCTGAGTCAAGCCACAACACTGGCAAAAAAATGTGAGCTTGGTAAGACATGCTCTTCTGGGACTCAGAGTAGGACCGAGGTTATAGGTAAGAGGTAGAGGGCAGGTGGTGGTGGCTCACCCCTGTAATAATAGCACTCAGGATGTTGAGCTCTGAAGATTATAACTGCAAGCCTGTGCAGGCAGGAAAGTCTATATGAGACTCTTTTCTCCAATTAAGCACCAAAAAACCAGAGCTGTGGTACAAGTTGTAGAATGATAGCCTTGAGCATAAAAACTCAGGGATAACCTCCAAGCCATGAATTCAAACCCCAGGACTGGCACACACACACTCATGCACACACACACACACACACACACACACACACACACACACACACACACCAAGATAGAGCATTTGACAGTCAGCCTGCACAAGTTCAATCTCTAGCAACTCAGTATTTAAAAAAAGTGAGATAAGGGAAGGAAAGACTTGCTCCAGGAGGTGATATGACAGTGCCAAAATTCCACAGGAGTTCTAAGATGGGGAACAGGACAGAAGGTCTCGGGCAGAACGTACAGAGCATGTGAAAAGGTCCTGAGGGGTGGTGTAGTGCAGGTGGTGTGGGTGGAATGAAGGTTTTGTGGCCTCAGACAAGTCTGGCAGAACACTGAAGGCTGGGTTAAGGTTTGTACTTGAGTCACAGGTAGGGCAGAGGGTGGGTTCTCAGAATGGGGCTCAGGGGAAGATTAGCTTGACTTTTTACCAAAGACCCCAGCCAACTTTGTGGCTGGAAGTCTGTTTTTCACAGCTCCTGACTCGCAGGCCTCCTTTGCATGGAGGAGTCAGGGCAAATGCAGGGAAGAACTCTTGCTTAAGAAAAACTTCTACCCAATGCCTCCAGTGGCTCAACCCTGTAAATCCTAGCTATTAAGAAGTCTGAGATCATAGATCGTTGGTCAAAGCCAGCTCTGCGGGAGGAAAGTTAGTGATACTTTTCTAGCCAATGAACTACCAAAATCCAGAAATGGAGCTGTGGCTCAAGTGGTAGAGTAACAGCCTTGAGGACAAAAGTTAAGAGACCAGATCCCAGACCCTGAGTTCAAGCCCCGGTAATGGCACAAAAAAAAATAAAGAAAGTTTTCAGCAGATCCCAGTCCACTGTGGAGAAAGGCCATTATCAGCTGGGCGCTGATGGCTCATGCCTGTCATCCTAGCTACTTAAGCCTGAGACCTGAGGATCAATCAAAATTAAAAGCTAGCCTGGGCAGACTCTTATGTCCAATAAATCACCAAAAAGCTGAGAATCAGAGCTACTGTCGTTCAAGTGGTACAGCACCAACCTTGTGAAAACAAGCTAAAGGATAGCACCTAGGGTCTGAGTTCAAGTCCCAGTAAACACACACACACACACACACACACACACACACACACACACACACACACACAATCATCCTTAACAGGTGCCAGTGGCTTATACCAGCAATCCTAGCTACTCAAGAAGCTGAGATCTTAGGATGGCAGCTTGAAGCCAGAACAGGCAGGAAAGTCCCTGAGACTCTTATCTCCACTAAACTTCTAAAAAAAGATGAAAGTTGAACTCTGGTTCAAGTGGTAGAATGTTAGCTTTGAGCAAAGGAAGCTCAGGGACATTTCCGAGGCCCTGAATTCCAGCTCTAAGATTTTTAAAAAAGACATCCATTGCCACTCCCAAAGGCCATAAATCCTGATTTTGGTCATCCTAGACCTCACTTCCACTCCTGCCACTTACACAGTATTGCCACTAGTGGCCGGTGTGTGGCCAACACTGGGTTAAAAAGTGAAAGTAACAAGGGGGTGCATAGCCAGGTCAACACTAATACCCCAAAAAAAATGAAGTATTGGCCATACCAATCTCTCATCCCCCAGTTCCCTGGCTCTGGAATCTAAAGTCTGTGCCTCTGTATTCTGAGCATCTGGAATTGTCTAGAAGGACCTGAGAGGCCCAGCTGGGGCTGGAAGATAGACTGTCCTGTGATAAAGTACATTTACATTTCCTAGACACTGACATATACTTCCAAGCCACCTTGGCCTCACAACCCATGTAGCCTTAGATCCTCCTTGCTTGGGCAGCCTTCAGTCAGCTCTCAAGCTCGAGTTAGCCAGAACCACCAGCAATCCTCCATTCGTCACTCCACTGCCAGCCTGCTGAGAGGGATATGCAGTCAGAGGCCCAGCTGAGGAAAAGTGTAGGACATCGCATTACTGAGGCCCTCCCTCTCAGGCAGCTGGCATCACTGACCCAGAATCCACTGGAGGCGGCCAAATATTGGGACAGCCAGGCTTGTGCCCCAGAGAAAAGTTGGAATACAGGCCTGTGGCAATTTGGACTCATTGTAGACCCTAATAAGGGGCTAAAGGCAAGGTTGGTGTGAAGGAGAGGCACCATCTGAGATCAGAAAGAGGCAGACCAGCAACCAGGAAGGGAACAGAAAAAGACGAGGGAAAATTACACACACACACACACACACACACACACACACACACACACACACACACACGGATATTCCAAGCCCTTAGCAGTACTTGAGAAGAAAACCATGAACTCCCTCTATTAAGATCACATCCAACCCGTGAGAAGATGGCACTATCATACAAAGACTAACTGTAGACACAGCATTGAGCCTCTCATATCTGGAATGTCTCATAACCCAGCATAGAATTTCCTACCGTACACACTGCAATGTCGAAAACTCAGCCAACCTCTTTGTTTAATATTGGTCATGAGGTTTGAACTCTGGGTCAGGGCGCTGTCTTTCAGCTCTTCAGCTGAAGATGAGCACTGTACAATTTGAGCCACAGTGTCGTTTCCTGTTTTCTGGTGGCTCATTGGATGTCAAGACCCACAGACTTTCCTGCCCAAGCTGCTTTGAACAGTGGTCTTTACATCTCAGCTTTATGAGTAGCTAGGATGACAGTTGTGAGCCACCGGAGGTGCCAGACTTCATCCATCTTCATGTACCCAGAGGTAACCAAATTCATCAGGCCACAAACTTCTTGCAACCCTTTACTTCAGACTTTGACACCCAGCATCGAAATCCATCCTTCATTAGGGAGAATACAGACACAACAATCCCACCCCTGTACCCATTTGCCCACGCCGTGCCTGCTATAGGCCTCGACCACTTGAGTTCTTGGTAAGACACCATCCATTCTACTGTGGCTTCAAACTGGTGCAAACATGGGGAGTTCTCAGAAATGTCTGTAAAGTGAGGCCAGCACTTGGTCTCTCAATCACAGCACCCTCCCACACACACCTCCACATATTTGCAGCGAAGATGTTTTACTTTCTTTCATTTTTTCGATTGTGGGCTTGAACCCTGGGCCTGGGTGCTGTCCCTGAGCTCTTCAGCTCAAGGCAAGCACTCTACTACTTGAGCCACAGGACCCCTTCCAGTTTTCTGGTGGTTTGTTGGAGATAAGAGTCTCAGGATCTTTCCTGCCCATTCTGGCTTTGAACCGTGATCCTCAGATCGCACCTAGGATGGCAGCCATGAGCTATTGGCACCCAGAAAAACATACTTTTCAATGCTTTCATCCTATACTCTCAGGAGACTGAGATCTGAGGACTGCAGTTGGATGCCACCCTTGGCAGCAAAGTGCATGAGAACTCGTTATCTCCAATTAAATACTCAAAAACCTGGAAGTGGAACTTTGGCTCAAGCAGTAGAGGGCTCGCCTTGAGCTGAAGAGCTGAGGGACAGCGCCCAATCCCAGAGTTCAAGCCCCATGCCTGACCAAAAAAAAATTCAGTTTTCACTAACAAGTAGGAGCAAAAATGTGAGATTCAATAGTAACTAGAGCATTACCATTATATTTATTTCTCATTGACCATTCTTGTAATGATTAATGAGAGTTTTCCAGCCAGGTTTAGCTTGAGAGTTAGTGTTAAGTAATGGATTAGATGGTAAGTAAATCTGAAATTGTTTTAGGGTACAGGAGTTCATGGAAATGTAGGATCATTGGAAACTACAGTATTTTTCCTGATAAGAGAATTTGAGGACAAATAATATGATGGTTCATGTTAGGGAACAAGATAACTTCAGAGATAGAGTCAGAAAATTTGTGGGAATTAGGGCAAATTGAAATTCATTTCCAGAGTGAAAACTGTAGTATCCATTAGAATGATTAAAAACTAGAGTCTTTTTCTTAAACATTACAATTGGACTATCATTAGAGTGAAAGTTATGTTACAGTTCCAGCTGGAGTTAGAGTTAGCATTAAGGAAATGGAAAGTTTAGGGTCAAACTGAAAGTAAATCTTCAAATAACAAGTCTAGTTACAAATAGGATGAATGGGAAATAAGAAACTGCTAATAATATTAAGATTAGGGTATGATATATGTGAGGGTTGGTCTCAATATTCCAGTTAGGGTTCTGGTTACAAAAATGGCAAGATACTGAGTAAAACTACAAACTATTTTTAGAAAGACGAGTTGAATCAAAGTTAGGATGAATAAAAACTAATGTATTTGTATGGCTTTTAGAATCCAAAGGCTATTAGTTCAAGGGTTAGGGTTACTGTTCTAGTTCAGGTTAGACTTAGGCTTAGGGAAGGGTAAGCTTTACTGTAAAACTGAGTTTTTTGCTAACATTTTCAAGTAAATAAGTTTGAAATTTAGCAAAAACTACAGAGTTTTCCTAAGTTTCCTATTCAAGGTTGAATAGGGTTAAATTGAGAGTTAGGTTTCTAGTAAGGTTTATATATAGTTAGGGTTAGGTACTAAAGTAGATTTTAAATAAAGCTGCAAGTTCTATTTAGAGATATAGGTGTTCAGTAAAAGTTAAGATCAGTGGAAACTGTGATAGTTTTCATGATATGATTTGAGGTTAATGATTCATAATAGGGAATGATTTCAGAGTCCAAGTCAGGGAATCTGTAGGATTTGGAGCAAACTGCAAATCATTTCAAAGACAATGAGTATCTGTTAGAATGTGTCTAAACTCGAGTATTTTCCATTAATTTTAGGATTGGGGTACTATTATCCTCAAGATTACTCTTAAGGTTCTATCCAAGATTAGAGTTAGGATTAGGGAAATGGAAGGCTGAGAAATTGAGTGACTTACTTTCATTGTGATGTATATTTACTATTCTAAGGCTTGAACTCAAGGGTTGGGTTCTGCCCCTGAGCTTTTTGCTGTAGGCTACCATTCTACCACTTGAGCCATGAGTCCACTTCCAGCTTTCTTTGACAGTGAATTGGAGATGCGAGTCTCACAGACGTTCCTATCTAAGCTGACATTTAACTGAGATCCCCAGATCTCTGCCTTGTGATTTAAGGTAGGATTAATGCATGAGGTACTAGTGACAGGGAAAGTGACTAAATTATACTGATTGTTTTTACTTTTGTTCGAGATTGAGATTTGAATTCATTATCTGACCGCTTTGCTCACTAAGTAACACTCTGCCACTTGAGCCATGTCTTCAAAAAAGATTATTGTAAATACCTGGAAATCATTAAATTTTCTTCAAATGATATGTATCATTAGTGTTGTTCTAAAACTTTTCCTAACCAAAAAAGATTTATTGACCCTAGAGCTTATCTGAGCAGATTCTCATGCTTTGCTTCTAATTGCATATCATTTTAGGGACCTGATTTTTAATTATTATTTTAAGTAGCAAAGCAGTTATCATTAAAGAAAGCAGTTTATGCGTACAATATACCTTGATCAATGCCAACCCTTTCAACATTCCCTCCCCTACACACCTCTTCCTTCACTCTCCTTAATTTTGTAGGATATTTACTGGATTCCTCTTTGCATTTTCCCACTTTTCTCCTATTCAATCTTCCACTTTTTCCCACTCCACTCCTCTTTTGACAACCATTTCCATATTATCCAGCAACTCTACTCCTGGGCATTTTCCCGAAAGAATACCAACCAGGATATAGTAACGGTTTCAGCACAACCATGCTTACTGAATCAGCACAGTTACTCCTCAAGAGAGAAATGAATTAAGTAAATGTAATACATGCGCGCGCGCGCGCACACACACACACACACACACACACACACACACACACACACACACTGGAAATTCTATTTACCCATCAGAAAGAATATTGTACCATTTGTATCTCTCATTTCTCATTTCATCTGCCTGGTATCTCATTGCCATCGTATTGTCCCTGTACTGCAGTAACTGCCACATGCAAACTGATGTAAAAGATTTTCAGGGATATGGGCTAACCATAGATTGCTAAGTATGAGTTCTCTGCTCATTCTCTTTGTCTATGCATGCCTTTGAGTAGTGATTGTACAGATTCATTTGTACCATTTGCTACACTGAAAAGAGATGAACCATACATACATATGCATGTATATATATATATATATATATATATATATATATGATTATACACACACACACACACACACACACACACATATATATATATATACATACATGGATATATGCACATATATCGATATATATTAAATACTTGAGTACATTTTATGTTTTCAAGAATTATGGAGCTAACAAAAATCACATGCATTCTCCTACCTTTTCAAATTTTTCAAAACCTAAAGCACTTTGTCTCTTTTGAATACCTAATTTTTAAGATAATTTCACCATCTCTGATCTGTCAATGGCCTTGAAATTAGATGTTCAAATAGGACAAAGTTATTTAGGCTTTTTGGTGGAAGAAAGGAATATTACTAGGTTTCTATTCAGGGGTTCTCTGCTTGCTAGACAGGACTTTGTATAGCACCAAGCATCTCAACTACTTTTGCCATACTTCTAGTCCATTTTATTTACTTGAGGTCTTGAACTTTTGCCCTGGTCAGATCTTAGATTGACTGAGACTTTGCTACCTATGCCTCAAAACAAAATTAGCTAGAATTACAGATGTGAACCATTATGGCCAGCTCATTTGTTGAGATGGCTGTCTTGGCAGTTATTTCTTTGGCCAGCCTCAGACCAAGATCCTTGTCATTTCTGCTTCCCAATCAGCTGGGATTACATATGGGGCTACTATACTTGGTGTACATGGAACTTTCTGTTTTTTTTTTTGTCGGTCGTGTGGCTTGAACTCTGGGCTTGGGCGCTGTCCCTGCACTCTTCAGCTCAAGGGGAGAGCTCTACCGCTTGAGCCACAGCACCAGTATCGGTTTTCTAGTGGTTTTATTGGAGATAAGAGTCTCACAGACTTTTTTCGTGGGTTGTCTTTGAACCATGATTCTCAGACCTGAGCATCCTGAGTAACTAGGATTAATGGGGTCAGCCACAGGTGTCCAGCACACCTTCTGTTGCTTAAAAGAGGTTTTCATTGAAAAATGCTGTGTAGAGGGGTTATAGTTACATGAGAAAGTTAATGAGTACATTTTCTATCAAGCATTGTTACCTCCTCCTTTGTTTTTCCCCTTTCCCACCTCCAGAACTAAACTCCCCAGTACTCCCTTCCCTTCTTACCCGCCTATCTTGTAAAGATCCTTTCTCAACATAGTGTCTTGTGCATCTCACTGTTACAATGGGTCAGCTTGTAACACTATTTATCTATTTTTTTCCCTTCCCCTCCCCAAGCTAGAGAAGGGTGTATACAAGATGCAGGGCACCAACAATAAATATAGTGAAAACAAGTGTAAAGCATGGGGGAGGAGCATAAAAAGAAAAAAAAACACACGGTAGATTATAAACCCTATCTTGGGGTTCATTTCGCTTAACATCGTCTTATCTGGGCGTATGTACATAGCTTTTGAACTTTTATATTTGTCCTAGACATATAATAGTTATTGCAAATAAGGGAAACTATAGGACCAATGTTTCTTTGGTTTTGGCTTACTTCACTTGATATAATGTTTTCTAAGTCCTCACTTAGAGCTCCCCTATGATACAGCAGTTCCCATTTTTGGGCATTTACCCAAATGATCACAAACAAGACCATACTAAGCTACTGGTACAACTATGATTATTGAAGCATTATTTACCATAGCTAAGATATGGAACCAACCCAGATACCCCTCGGTAGATGAATGGATCAAGAAAAGGTGATACACACACACACACACACACACACACACACACACACACACACACACTCACACACACACAATGGAATTCTATTCCTCCATCAGAGAGAATGACATCGCCTCATTTGCTAGGAAAAGGAAAGACACAGAAACAATTGCACTATGTGAAATAAGCCAGGCTCAAATAACCACAGGTCCCGTGGTTAATCTTACTTGGTGTAACTAGTACATGGTACCATGTAATCATATAAGAGGATGTTATATGAAATGAACCCCAAGATAGGGTCACAAATGATTTTTATTCCATGAGTTTCTTATCTCTATATAATCCCCCAAATAAAGTTGGAAGGGGAGCTGTCATTCAAATACAGAACACCACCCTTAAGGGTAAAAGCCTAAGTGACAAGGTAAGGTCCTAATTTTAAACCATAATATAGCCCTCAAAAAAGTTGATTTCTTTTCTGAGGTTTTTATTAAATTGTTCGGGGAAAATAATCGACTTGGTATTTATGTTTTGCATTACTATTAAAATCATGTTATATTTATTTATGTTATTCTTTATTTTCTTAAATTTTACTTACACTTTAATATCCAGTAATGATAAGAGATGATTACTGTTTCACAAGTTTTTATGTCAGTTGAATATATGGATGAGAGGTGCATACAAGGAGTTTGGACTGAAAATAGATATTTGCAAGGTCTTCCATAAGAATTGATAGTTGAAGGAGGTGTGGGTATGTATGAAATAAACTAAAGAAACCAGCAAGGAAAGATAAGGTGTGATTCTGGAAAGCAAACAATTTTGGAAGAAAAAAAAGGAAAATATATGGTTTTTGGTAAGAACATTGTAACTCACCTACACATTTAATTCCTTATTTTTAGTGGAAGACATTTCAGTAAACTTTATTTTACAAAGTTAAACATGATTGACATTTAATACTAACTGGCCTCTGTCTCAGGTAAGCAATTATTCTAGCCAGGTGCAAGGAGATCATGCCTATAATCCTAGCTACAAAGAGAGCTGAAACCTCTAGATCCTAGTTCAAAGCCTGTCTGGAGAGGAAAATTGGTGAGACTTTTCTGTGGCACTGTGGCTCAAAGTGGCAGCACTAGTCTTGAGTAATAAATCTCAGAGACAGAACCCAGACCCTGAGTTCAAGCACTCTGAACTTATTCTTAAAATACTTGTTCTCAGTTTTTCTTTAACTTGTCTGGAAGAATGTTTTAAAATTAGGGATTTTTTATTTCATGTTGTCATAATTTATTTTTAAGATGTTCAGAGAAAAATTTTTATAGTAAGAACTGGTTTGTATTGCTTTGTATTATGTTTTGCTTCTACACCTATAGATCAACTGGAAAGTAGGTGGCCAAACCCCACCTCCCCCCACCAAAGTTGTAAAGTTAATTTTTCGACATAATGACTTGTATATCTCATTGTTGCAATGTGTCCACATGTATCCCTAGTTAAACGATTTGTTTTTGCTCTTCTCTTCCACAAATTGTACCAACATCAAATACAGTGAAACCAGGGGGAGAGACATAAAAAAGAAATATAGAAATCATCTTATAAATATGTTAGAAACAACTGCATGAAACAAAAAAATTGAATACTTATCTTGGGGTTCATTCCCCTAGCATCAATTTATCTGATCTTTTCTGCTTGACTCAGCATATACTAGTCATTGCAAATAAGGGAAGCCATGGGACCTATGTTTCTTTGGTTCTGGCTTATTACTTCACTTAATATAATTTTTTCCAAGTCTTTCCATTTCCTAACAAATGGGGCAATGTTATTCTTTCTGATTGACGCATAGAATTCCATTGTGTATATATACCACATTTTCTTGATCCATTCATCTACTGAGGGGCATCTGGGTTCGTTCCATATCATAGCTATGGTAAATAATTCTGCAATAAATATAAGTGTGCTGGTAGCTTTAGTTTGGTCTTATTTGTGATCATGTGGGTAAATGCCCAAAAGTGGGATTGCTGGGTCATAGGGGAGTTCTATATGGAGTCTTTTGAGGAACCTCCATACTCCTTTCCACAGTGGTTGAACAAGTTTACATTCCCACCAACAATGTAGTAAGATTCCATTCTGTCAACATTCCCTCCAGCATCTGATGTTATTAGAGTTTTTGATTTTGCCATTCTAACTGTGGTGAGGTGGTACCTCAATGTTGTTTTTATTTGCACATCTTTTATGGCTAGAGAGTTTGAGCATTTCTTCATGTGTTTATTGGCCATCCTTCTTTCCTCTTCAGTGAAGTTTCTCTTTAAGTCTTTAGCCCACTTATTTAATGGCAGTTGTTCCTTTGAAGATTTGTTGTTGAGGGATTTAATTTTTTGAGTTCCAGGTATATTTTAGATATGAGACTCTTGTATGTTGTATGGCTAGTGCAAATCTTCTCTCAATCCGTGGGCTTTCTAGCGATCTTGCTAGCTATGTCCTTTGCCATGCAGAAGCTCTGCAATTGCATGCAATCCCATTTGTCCCATTTGTCTTTGATTTTTTTTTTTTGTATTTCTGGGTCTCTATTAAAATTTTGGCCTGTGCCAAGGAGACCGTGGGTTTCTTCTATTCCATCCTGTAATGTTTTCAGAGTAAGACTTCAAACTTTTAAAGTTTGAAGATCTTTGATTATGTTGAGTGGATGTGAGTAGATTAAGCTGTTGCATGCATTTGTGTGTGTGTGTGTGTGTGTGTGTGTGTGTGTGTGTGTGTGTGTGTTTAAGGAGGGTTATGTGTATCATTGAATTCAAGGATAAGGAAGTTGGTTCCTTTTTCTGAGATATACATTATGGTGTTTCTTTGTTGGTGGTAGGCTCTGATTGCTTGCCTTTGCCTGATGTGTACATTCCAGCTCAATTTTTCTATTAAAGTTCCTTAATTATTATTGAACATATAATTCTCTGATATTGCTTTGTCTTTAGTCTGCCATCTAGGATCTTCTTTTTCTCTTACATATTTACATTCAATATGAATTTTACCTCCTGACTAATTTTCCCCTTCAGTTTGCATTTTGAAATAAGTATTATAATACCTTCGATTTCTGTATTCATGAAGAGAAACCATTTTGAATTCTCTGTTTAATGTAATGACACCTGGATAGATTTGTTAGCACCATGACCTTAAATTATCTTTTGTAGTTTTAATTTAAAATAACCCTCTTCCATGTTTTTAGCATGGGTAGACAAAGAATTCCCATAATGCCTCACAACTTTTATGTTTCACTTTGTCTATGCTTCCTTGTCATTGCTAAATTGCTCTGGATGCCTGTATTAGCTACCCCCACCCTTGCAAAGCTGTTACTGCCACCCAATTTCCTGCCACTGCAACTCAGCAATTACAGTCACAATTACCCTTTCCCTGGTATCCTATTCTCTGCTACTCATTTTGCTACCCATAATTCTGAACACTATGGTTCCAGCCACCTGAACCCTGACATCCCTGTCTCTAGTACTACATTTACAAACAAAGCAAGGCAAGAGTAGGCACAGACAGTCCACTTGGGTACTCCTCTTTCAGGCACAATGGGGCATTATTCCTCAGGTATTTAACATGAGGAACTAACTAGTGGTGGGAAGAAAAGAGGTTACTCAGAGGGGACTAAAATCCAAGGATATCAATTTACAACTTGTTGCTAGGAAAAGCAGGCCCTAAGGTGAAAGTTAATGGAAAAGAAAATTTGACAAAAATATTGGGGATGATATAAATAAAGGTTTAGCTTAATCTTTTCTACAAGTGATCTGAATTATTTTATGATATAGATATGTAACTACTTGGCATTTTAAAAAGTATGTGAAGATTCACATTTATGTGGTACTTATATTAATTTATGGAATATTTGCGTATGATCCTGTTAATGATACTCAATAGTTTATGCTTTATGATATGCTCATGAGTCTGCCTTTGGCAATATGAATTGAGCTCTATAACAATAAATGGGATTTCATTGCCAAATACTACAAGGATATTACTGAGGCTAATACCAAAATAAAAGCTGGAACAAGAAAACTGAACAAAGCTACAAGTTTGAAGGGAAGGGGTCTGTGGTAAGGGCTATGACAAAAGAAATTCTTCACCATGGAATCTTGGAAGAATAGAATGTGTCTTGTTGAATCACTAGCTTTTTAAACATTCTTAGAAAGCAGAACATGATTTTTGATTCTTGCTTTTGGGTCCTCTTTAATGAATGGTTAAACAAAAAATTATCAAAATGACTGAAAATCCACTGATATGAATTATTAGATTAACATTATACTCAAAGTTGCCTTGAGTTGCAGGCAGGCTGGATTCCTTTCCTTTAAAATTAATGGAATAAGCTTCCTTTTTAATGGTTGGACAGTCCATGACACTTGTTCCAAAACAAGAAAAGATACTGGAGAGAAAAAAAAGAGGAAGGAGTGTCAAGCCTGCTGGAATTAGCATATTTCCCATTTGGACCTTAATGGGTTGTTACTACAAAGAATTAGAATTTCATATTAAGATAATAATTTCAAAATGGATGTGCTCAAGGATAGCTTCAAAATGTAATATTTAATGCTGTTGGATTACTTGGAGACAAAGGTTTACAGAAAATTTTAAATTCCAGAAAACTGTAATGTATTAATAAACACCTAGAAGAAATATAATTTAAAAATTCACCTGTTCAAACCAAATTCTGGCATGAAAGTCTGTGTGTCACTTATCTCCAAACAAGAAGTGGCACTGTGGCTCAATTCGGAGAGGGCTTCCCTTGAGCTGAAGAACTCTGGGATATGTTAATACCCAAGCCTTGAGTTCAAGGCCCATGAGTGACAAAAAGAAATTTTAAAGAATTAAATCATTAGGGCTGGAAGAAGACTTGTGGTAGAGTGCTTGTCTTGTATACATGAGGTCCTGGTTTAATTCCTCAGCACCACATAAGCAGAAAAAACTGGCAGTGGCACTGTGGCTAAAGTGGCAGTGTGCTAGCCTTGAGCTGAACGGCTCAGGGACAGTACCCAGACCCAGAGTTCAGGCCCCCCTACCAACAACATCACCACCAACAACAAAAAATTAAAACATCAAACAACCTGAAGATGTTGTCCAGAATAATGAATGCAGCATTATCCAGCTTCTCCTGAAACTGTGTGTTCACTTGCTGCAGGTCATCGAAGCTTCTGGTCTTTTCCTCAAGCTGAAGAGTCACATCATTCAGCCATTCAAAAAACATTTCGGTCTCCTTCTGTGCAGCGGTGACGGCAGAAGCCACCATATCCAGCTCTGCCATACAACGCTCTGCGGCCTGCAGGTGGCTGGTAAGAGCTTCGTGCTCCATTTATCTGTCATTGGCCACCTGCTTCACTTGGGCCAGTGCAGATTGTAAATCTCTTTCTGCTGAAACCAACCTCTGTATGGGTGACTTGTGGATCTCTAGCTCTGTGGTGCTTCATGCAACTGGGCTATCTTCTCCCTCTCTTTCTCTGGTCGATCCTGCAGGTCTGTTTTCTCCTTCTTCAGTTGTGGAATCTTGGCACTGAGTGTCTTGTTTCTTCTTTTGCTGCAGTCCAGGGTGGGAACCACGTGTTACTAGCACCTGTGCAGATCCTTGATGGTATCAGGACCCTTGACACTCTGGCCCCTGGTAGCTGTGACTGTGTCCAAAGGCAGGAAAGGTCCACGGTCTGCATCACCTTTGGCCAGACCCTCTGTTGAATCACGCTCCCCAGTGGTGTTTGTCTTAGAGATCCCTCCCTTTTTTGTGTTCTTTGTTTTCTTGAATTTTGCATGTCTGATGGGGGGATTCCTTTGCTGGTGTTCTGGAAATAGTTTGTTGCCTGTAGGTCTTTCACGGAGTCCTGTTGTATCAGAAATCTGAGCGCTAGGATGGGAAAGATGGGCTGGCCATGTTCCCAGACTCTGGGAAATCCTCTATTCTCTAACTATCTGACTAGGACATCAATTTTCCACCCTACTCCAAAGTCGCCTCATGTCTCATGCTTATCACTCAGCTACCTCTCCCTTCCTCAACTGCTGGTGGTAGTTTCAACCACCAAAGGGAATCCTGGTGCTGGGCATCATGGAATGTGGACGTGGCCACCATTCTTGTATCCCATTGGTCAGAAAGAAACATGAAATAATGGGGGATTGGCCGGAATCCTGTGATGCAGGCAGCATGGGTGGAGTCAAGATGATAGCGGCTTCCCCAGCCCCTTTCCCAGGGAACACTGTCCAATCCAGCTGGGGACAAGAAAGTGACCTGCTTTAGCTGGATGGCTGCACATATTGTTGTGTATGTCTGTTTGTTGCCAGTCCCGAACCTTGAACTCAGGATCTGGGCACAGTCCATGAGCTGCTTTTGCTTAAGGCTAGCCATCTACCACTGTAGCAATATGGCTCTACTTCTGGCTTTGTTGGCACTGAAGGTGGACAGGGGTCTCAAGGACTTTCCTGCCTAGGGTGACTTTGACTATGATCCTCTTATCACAGCCTTGTAAATATCAAGGAGGACTGCTGAGAGCCACTGGTGACTGCCTAATCACTGGTCTTGCTGATGTTCTTGGACAGACCGGTGAGTTCTCTATCCTCAGGTTTAAGTGGTGGGAGATGGAGCCTATAGTTCGAATCCTGGTCCTGCCATCTCCAAATGGCAGAAGATCCTAAGAAACTCATTCCTATCCGTGTGAATACCAGTGGAATGTGATGTATGTCTTAATTGAATGGGCCGTTCTTGAATGATTCTAGGATAAAATTATACACAATTATATTATAGGACACTGATCAATTTTAATTAATACTTCATGAATCATTTGAACAATCACATTCATTAAATGGAGGCATAATGATTACCTAAGAATTGGGCATCACATAGTATAGAGATGCCATTTTTCTGCCAGGACTTTCTTTTGTTAATTGGTATATACCTTTTTCTGAATGTAGTTTGGTATATGAAACTAGGATATATTATACCTGACCTGAAAATCAATTATTCAGTTTTTATCAGAAATGCTTATATCTAAATGTAGAGGGTAATCCAAATTATGTATATTCAAAGACAATGCTTGGTTAGTCCTCTTCTCACATTACCCATTCCCTTCTTGAGAACAATATACATTGTAAGGAAATGCTTAGAATGTTTTGGAGAAATTGTTTGACTTCAAACCAGTGAGTTACTCTATGCTGAATTTTGTTCGCTGAAATTTGTTTACTTTATATCCAGAAAAGCTAAATTCTTACTTTATCATTTTCCTTAGGCTTTAAACTCAGATTTAATCCCTTATCGGTGACAAATAAAGATATAAATATTTTTTAACAGTAGCAAAATTCAGGCTGAGGAATCTAGGTACAATGATACTCATGCAGATAGGCCTCATCAGTCATGAGACCATGATATCAAAATGTTAACCAATGCTTACTGGTGTCATGCTTATGCGATTTTGTGTATTATAAACAGTGGTTATTAGAATTCATTTTTGTAATCAACATCATTTCATGGGTTAGGAACTGAAGTGAGACATTATACTCAGAACAAAATTTAACGAGGCATCCAAAATTAGTTACTAGATATACATCATGTTACACAATGTTTTAAAAATGCAAGCTAAAGGAAATAATTTATGAAAAAAATCAACATTTACAATAAATACAGAATCAGTATGACTGATTTTTCTTTTTACCTCAGCTGCAATACGGCTTACATGATGACTTTTCTGGTTATATGTTTAGTTAAGTCTTGATATTTAGTTGGAGAAGTTCTTTCATATATTCATTTGTCAGATCGAAGAGGAAGTGAATTCCTTGCCAGAGTCAATACCCATAATAAAGTTACAGATGTATACTGATACTTTGCCAAAGTTTCAAATCTGCACGAGTAACTTGGTCTTTTTTGGATCTAAATAAATAGATATTCAATTTTGTCTGTACTAGAAAGATTTTGACCACCATTTATTAAACTATTATTTTCCAGAAACTACTTCTCTCTTTTCATGAGACTTTTAATTTCATTCATATCATGTATTCATGCTTTCCTTTGGATAAGCCACATTCAGTCTTCTACAAAGTGTAATTTGGAGTAGTTTAAAATTATGTACACTCATGTACAATGCTCAGATTCTACTATTTGCATATTTTTTCTTGTTAAATCAGTAGGAATTAGTTCTCAATATGGATACTATTGGAGTTATTCATTACATTTCTGAATTTTTTAAGTATGTCATGATTTTGTTATTTTATTCTTTTAAATATGTGCAGATCTCACGCCACATACAGTCACATTTGTTTTAAACAATTTGATCCATTCAAGGGTTTTGCTGTATTAGGTTCATCTAGATGAATTTAATTACAAATTAACACAACCGTATTTCTGAGACACAGTTATCTTTATGGCTTTATGCCAAGTTAACATGTATTTGAGGTTATTGTGCTTAAAAAAAACTGGGGACAACATGCTTTTGTTCCTGGGGGAGTTCTACTTTGTTGGTTATTTTTCCAGTTGTGACTTCAACATATGTGTGTATTTTATTTCAATTGTTTTGTGTCTATATTTTGTTTCCTATAACAAAAACTACTAAAAGAATCAGTGATTTAGAACTTTTCCAAATAGAATTCTAAGATAGACACTTGAAATTTTGTGACAACTGGGAATAGGCAGGTCTTCATACAAAGACATTGTTTGACATGATTTTAATTCTTCCTCCTTGCTGGGCACCAGTGGCTCACGCCTGTAACCCTAGCTCCCTAGCTACTCAGGAGGATCACGGAGACCTGAGGATCACGGTTCAAAGCCAGCCCTGGCAGGGAACTCTGTGAGACTCTTATTTCCAATAAACCACTAGAAAACCAGAAGCTGGAGCTCAAGCGATAGAGCACTCGCCTTGAGCTGAAGAGTACAGGGACAGGGCTCTAGCCCAGATTCAAGCCTCACGACTGACAAAAAAAAAAAAAAGATTGAATTCTTCCTCCTCTTGCCTCACTATTTCCAATAGAATTACTGCAAAGTCATAAGTTGAAAGAAAATAATTTTGTATGAATTCGGAAGTTTTGTTTCAATTGGGACACACTACACATTCATAATTCATTTTTTTAAATTTAATTTTATTTTATTTGTGAACATACTGTACAGAGGAGTTACAATTACATGGGTAGGATAATGGGTACATTTCTTACCAAGCATTGCAGCCTCCTCCTTTGTTTACCCTTCACATCCCTTCCCAGCCTCCCCCTTCCCCCCCAATCCCAATCCTTCTCTTTTCCCCCCTTCCCCCCGCCCGCCCCCCCCCCCCCCCCCCCGCACCGACGTTGTAAAGCTCGTTTTGGACATGACAACTTGTACTTCTCATTCTTGCAACAGGTCCACCTGTATCCTTAAACAACTGGTTTTTCCCCATCTCCTCTACAAGTTATACTGACATACTTCATTTTAACTCAAAAATCTTTCCTTTTAAATCTTCGTTTAAAATCACAGATGTGAATTTATAATGCTAAAATAGCAGCTACTAATTTATCTAAAATAATTCAAACTATTTTCACTTCACATTATATGTAATATAGAGTGTAATAATAATAGTAAGTAATATAGTATGTAATAATTGACTTTGGGGAAAGTCAATAACTGTGGATTTTTGTGAGATATTGAGTAATAGTAAAACTTATATATAATTCGATTAAAAAACTCACAGTTACATCTAAAAATAAATCATAGATATAAACTAATGCTGAAAAAGAAAGATTGTTTATTGGAAAAACCAGAAGTTTCAATAAGCTTACTTTTTAAAAATTGTCTTAGATCTGGGCTTTGTTGGCTCATGCCTGTAATCCTAGCTACCCAAAAGTCTGAGATCTGAGGGTAGTGGTTCAAAGTCAGCCTGGGGAGAAAAGCCTGTGAGACTCTTATCTCCAAGATATCTCTTGAAAACTAGAAACGGCACTGTAGCTGAAGAGATACAGTGGTATCCTTCAGTGGAAGAGAGGAGAGACAGTGCTCAGGCCCAGAGTTAGAGCCCTACGACCAACAAAACAAAATTGACATGAATTTTACTTTATTATTTTATGATTTTTATGGTGAAAATACAAACAGAGGGTTTACAATTACATGAACAAGGTAATGAGTATATTTCTTATCATGCATTTTTGCCTCCTCCTTTGTTTCCCCTTCCCATCCCTTCCTATCTCCCCTTCTACCATTCCACCAACCCTTCTGCACCAAAGTTGTAAAGTTCGTTTTTCAACATAATGTCTTGTACATGTCATTGTGGTAATTAGTTCACCTGTATAACAATTAGTTTTTCCCTTGCCATCCCCAAATTATACGAACATCAAATACAGTGAAAACAGGGGTTATACAGTGGGGGAGGGACATAAAAAGCAACAAATAAATCATGTCATAAATATGGCAGAAACAATAGCAAGAACGAAAAAAAAATTTGAATCCTTATCTTAGGGTTCATTTCTCCTACCATCAACCTGTCTGACAGTTTCTGTTTGTCTCAGACATATACTAGTTATTGCAAATAAGAGAAACCATGGCACTTATGTTTCTTTGGGCCTGGATTACTTCACTAAATATAATTTTTTCCAAGGCTTTCCATTTCCTAACAAATGGGGCAATGTCATTCTTTCTGATGGGCGCATAGAATTCCATTGTGTATATAAACTACATATTCTTGATCCATTCATCTACTGAGGGGCATCTGGGTAGGTACCGTATCTTAGCTATGGTAAATAATTCTGCAATAAACACAGTTGTGTTGGTAGCTTTAGTATGGTATTGTATGTAATCATTTGGTTAAATGCCCAAAAGTGTGAGTGCTGGGTCATCAGAGAGCTCTATGTAGAGTCTTTTGAGGGAGCTCCATACTGCTTTCCAAAGTGGTTGAACAAGTATACAGTCCCACCAATATCCCCACCAGCTTCTGTTATTAGAGTTCTTGATTATAGCCATTCTAACTAGGGTGAGGTGGTATCTCAATGCTGTTTTGATCTGCATTTCTTTTATGGTTAGGGAGTTTGAGCATTTCTTCGTGTGTCTATTCGCTATCCTTATTTCCTCTTCAGAGAAGTTTCTCTGTAAGTCTTTAGCACACTTATTTATTGGGGAGTTCTTTCTTTGAGGATTTGTTGTTGGAGGATATAATTTTTTGAGTTCCAGGTATATTTTAGATATGAGACCCTTGTCTGTTGTATGGTTAGTGAAGATCTTCTCCGAATCTGTGGGCTTACTATTGATCTTGCTAGCTTTGTCCTTTGCCAGTCAGAAGCTCTGCAATTTCATGAAATCCCATTTGTCCAACCTTTTTTTGATTTTTCATGTTTCGGGGTCTCTATTAAGAAAATTTCGGCCTGTGCCCAGGAGACCTAGGGTTTCTCCTATTCCATCCTGTAATGTTTTCAGGGTGTCTGCTTTGACTCCGAGGTCTTTGATCCATTTGGGGTTGATTCTGGTGCAGGGTGATATATAAGGATCTAGGTTTAATTTTCTACATGTGATTATCCTATTTTGCCAGCACTATTTACTGAACAGGCTGTCTTTCTTTCATTTTATTGTTTTAAGCTCCCTTATAGAAGTTTACGTGGCTATAGGTCTGTAGGTTCATTTCTGGGTTTTCAATTCTATTCCATTGGTCCTGAGGTCTGTTCTTGTGCCAATACCAAGCTGTTTTGATTACTATGGCTTTGTAGTAGAATTTGGAATTTGGTAGTGATATTCCTTCAGCACTGTTCTTTCTGTTAAGTATCATTTTTGCTATTCGGGGTCTTCTATTGTTCCATATGAATTTTTGGATTGCCTCTTCTGTTTTCTTGAAGAATGATTTTGGAATATTGATAGGTATCACATTGAATTTGTAGGTAGCCTTTGGAAGTATTGCAATTTTCACGATGTTGATCCTTCCAATCCAGGAGCGTGGGAGTTTTTTCCATTTTCTAATTCTGTTTTCACTTCCTTCTTCAGGTTTTTAAAGTTTTCATCATAACTTTCCTTCACTTCTTTGATTAAGCTAATTCCTAGGTATTTTTTTTTTTTTTGGTGGGGCTAGTATGAATGGAGTTGCTTTCCTGATTTCAGCCACACTTCTCCTTTTGGCATGCAGAAAAGCCATTGATTTTTGAGAGTTAATTTATACTATGCTTCTTTGCCAAAGTTTTGAATCAGCATGAGTAATTCGGGAGTGGAGTCTCTGGGATTCTTTAAATAAAAGACCATGTCATCTGCAAAGAGGGAGAGTTTTACATCATCTTTCCCTATGTGGATCTCTTTTATGTTTGCATCTTGTCTTATTGCTGTAGGTAGGCATTCTAATACTAAATTGAAGAGAAGTGGGGAGAATTCCTGAGTTAAGAGGAAATGGCTTTCGATTTTCACCGTCAATCATAATGCTGGCTGTAGGTTTGGCATATACAGCCTTTATTGTATTGAGGTATATTCTCTGGATTCATAGTTTTTCCAGAATCTTCATCATAAAGGGTGTTGGATCTTGTGAAATGCTTTTTCTGCATCTACTGATATATCCATGTGGTTCATCATTGCTTTTGTTGATGTGATGAATTATATTGACTGATTTGCATATATTGAACCAGCTTTGTATCCCTGAAATAAATCCTGTTTGATCCTGTGTATGATTTTTTGGATGAATTGTTGAAGTCGATTGGCCAAAATTTTGTTCAGGTGTTTAACATCCATGTTCATCAAAGAAATGGGTCTATAGTTCTCTTTCTTTGATGAGTCCCTGCCTGGTTTAGGATAACAGTTATGTTGGCATCATAGAATGAATTAGGTAGTGAACTTACTCTTTCAATTTTATTGAATAGTTGGAGGATGATTGGTGTGAGCCCTGCTTTGAATGCCTTGTAGAATTTCACTGCAAATCCATCTGGTCCTGGGCTTTTCTTAGATGTGAAGACTCTTATTGCTGTTTCTATTTCTATGCTTGATATGGGCATGTTAAGTTGTTAACTCTTGATTGAGTTTCAGCATGTCGATATTTGATAGAAAATTTCTGCCATGTCTCAAACTTATTAGCATACAGTTTTGAGAAGTATTCCATTATAGTGTTCTGATGGTGATGTTCCCATTCTCGTCTCTGAGTTTGTTTATTTGAGTGTGTTCACTTCTTTTTCTGATAAGATTTGCTCGTGGGGCCTGAACTCTGGGCCTGGGCGCTGTCCCTCAGCTCTTCAGCTCAAGGCTAGTGCTGTACCACTTGAGCCACAGTGCCACTTCCAGCTTTTTTCTTTTTGCTTATGTGGTGCTGAGGAATCGACCCGAGGGCATCATGCATGCAAGGCAAGCACTCTACCACTGAGCCACCTTCCCAGCCCCAATTTTGTTAATTTTTTCGAAGAACCAACTCTTTGTTTTTTTATTCTTTTTCGGGTGTTTTTGGATTCTAATTTACTTAATTCTAATTTAATTTTAATTATTTCTTTCTGTCTACTGGATTGGGGTTTATTTTGCTGATCTTTTTGAAGGAGGTTCAGATGTCTTATTAAATTGTGGTTTCAGATCTCTCTAATTTGTTGATGTGGGAATTCAGAGCTAAAAACTTGCCTCAGAGTACTGTTTTTGCTGTGTCCTAGAGGAGCTGGTAATTTGTGTGTTCATTTTTGTAGAATATCATTAACATTTGCATTTCCTTTCTAATCTCTTCCATGACCCACTGGTGACTCAACAGTGTGTTGTTCAGCCTTCATGTGTTACAGGACTGTCTTTGGTCGCTTTTCATGTGGAGTTCTAATTCTATTCCCTTAGATGCCATTTCTTGGCCTTGGTCTTGTTAGTTTTCTATCTGTAGGATATCTTTAAGTACCTTTGTAGGGATGGTTTTGTGGAGATATATTGTTTCAATTTTTCTTTGCTATGGGCAATTCTTATTTGACCTTCAGTTATGAAGGAGAGTTTAGCTGGGTAGACTATTCTTTCTTGTGGTTTTTCTTTAGGGCATGGCATACATCATTCGAGGCTCTTCTTGCTTTAATCATCTCTGCTGAGATATCTGAGGGTATTCTAAGTGGTTTCCCTGTATAGGTGATTGGTCTTTTCTCCTTGACAGCTTTAAGGATCTGAATTGATACTGTGCAGATTATAATGTGACTGTGACATGTCCTGTTCTGTTCTGGTCTATTTGGGGTTCTGAAAGCTTCTTGTATCTGAATAAGCCATAGGCCTATCTTTTTGCATGTTTGGGAAGTTCTCTGCTAGGATTCTGTTAAATAAATTTCCTAGACCATTGACTTCTGTCTCTAGTTGCTCCTCTATACCCATTATCCTCAGATTAGGCCTTCTGATGGTGTCTTCCAAATATTGGATAGATCTATCATATTTATTTGATTTATATTGGATAGTTGTATGTTATTTCTCTATAATATCTAGGCAGTCTTCAATCCCCGAGATTTGATCTTCTGCCTGTTCTAAACTACTGTCGAGACTTTCTATTTATTTTTAATTTCTTTTCCTACTAGTTGGTCGGCTTTGATGGCTTCAAATTCTTTATTGGAGCTTTGGTTTAGATCTTGTATGAGCTTCACTTCCTTAATTGTTTATTCTCAGATCACTTAGCTGATTGGTTATGGTTTCATTGGACTCCCATTCCTTCTGGCAGTCTCTATTCTGCATTCCCTTTGTGGTCTCCCTGAACTGTTTCAGCTGTCTCTTTATGGATTTTTTGAATGCCTCTATTTATCTCTGTCTATTCTGATCACGCTCTCACAATTCCTGTATTACTCTTTGATTAGTTTCCTCACATTAAAACAATTCCTGTAATTCTCTATAACTGTTCTCAGCCTGCTTATGCAATTCCTGTATTAATCTTTAAGTAGCTTCCTAATGCTCACAAGATTCCTGTACTACTCTTTGGATTGCCTCCTCTTGGTCCCTATCACACTTACACTGACACCTTTGCAATTTTTCAATCATGTCATTCACCATGTTTACCAGTAGTGTTTGTAGAGCTTTTGGGGAACTATTAATTATTATTATTATAATTAACTATTCTTATTATTATTATCATTAACTATTCTGTTACCTGATTATCATTAGTGGGAGTTCAGATACCTGGACTTGCCATTTTTCTTGTGTTTTTCCGGCTTTTTATGTCCATTTGGTATGAAAGTAACAGCAATTTTGTGCTAGAACACTATTTTAAGGTAAGCATCAACCAGAGTCCTTCAGTTGCAAACCATATGGTTGCAGATGCAATCTAGTTCAACAGATACCATCTACTCTAAATCAAACAACCATGGATTAATGGGTTAAGAACAACGAAGAAGGATTTGGCAAACCAGAAATTATTAGCTTCAGGGAGAAATGTGGGTCAAAATAGGACTAGAGGGATGTGGAGAGGTAAAATGAGAGTAAATATAACCAATTCCTAATCTCTGAGAGGGAAATGGATTGGACAGAATCATAGGAGAGAATTTTTTTAATGGAAAAACAAAAATTTAAATTTAAGAAATGAAACACGTAAAAATTATGTAAGTTTAGCTGGGCGCTGGTGGCTCACGCCTGTAATCCCAGCTACTCAGGAGGCTGAGATCTGAGGATCGCGGTTTAAAGCCAGCCCAGGGAGGAGAGACCGTGAGACTCCTATCTCCAATAAACCACCAGAAAACCGCAAGTGGTGCTGTAGCTCAAGTGTTAGAGCACTCGCCTTGAGCTTAAGAGCTGAGGGACAGTGCCCAGGCCCAGAGTTCAAGCCCCATGACCGACAAAAAAAATATGTAAGTTTAAAGAAATGATATTGAGAGAAGAAAAGTATGGGATGAGAGGAGGGGAGGGATAGAAAGGAAACGTGAAAACTAAAAAATAAATTTTTAAAATTAGTTACTTGAAAATTATGTAGGTATAAAGAGATAATACTGCTATTAACGAAGTTAAGCCTAAGAGGTTGTGAACTGAGTAACAAATTTCTAGCTTAAGTATGTACATAATGGGATAGACGGTCTAACAATTGACGACAGGTATGTATCTGGAGCTGAGCAGAACAGCAATTAAGTCATACAAAAAATAAAGAAAGAGAGAAAAAATGAAAACAATAAAAAAGGACCAAATGGTCAAAGAGATTACACACACACACACACACACACACACACACACCAAAAATAAAAATTATGAGAAAATAAAGATCAACAGAAAACACTTTAAAAAAATTAAAAATTAAAAAAAAATGTTCAAAAAAGAGTTCTTTGTTTTGGGGTGTTTTTTTGGAGGGGGGAATGGGAAGAGCCTGTATCTCCCCTGTGTCTATAACCAGTGTCTTGGTGGAATCTCTGGTCTGCTTGTGATGTTTGGTTTTCCTATGGCTTGATTGGTTTCTTAAGTCAATTTGGTCAGGCAGAAAATGCCTGGTGTTAGGCAGGATTTTGTGATCCCCTCCCAAGCTAGTTCAGTGGGAGGGAGATCTTTGAGTATCACAAAAGAGGGAGATGGCTGTTTCCTCTAGTTTGGAGATTCTGTGATGAGGCTAGGTTCTGGTTGGGTTGAAGCCTTTCAGCAAACAGTAGCTTTTCCCTGAGGGGCTAGCTCCTGAGACATTCACAGAGCCCAGCTTGAAGCCATTCTCAGGGTTTATGTTTACTGAATTTTAATTGTTGTTTAGGCTTCTGTAGGGTGGGGCAACCTCTGGCTCTGTTTATCCGGTGAAGAAGGTCTCTTCTCCGAGGGCAGTTTACTCTGCCTGGGCAGAATGACTTTCCCCTGGGTGGATCTGAGCCTGGCAGTTCAGTTCTAGTTCCTCTGACCTGCAAAATGACTCTTTTGCTTTTTTTCCAAAGCCTGAGTCAGAGCTATCTGCTCAACTGGGCCTTTGTCAGTATCAAAGATGGAGACCTCCGGTGGTGGTGAGGGGAGGGGTGGCCTTCCCACCTCTGCTCCCTGAGAAGGAGTGAGGAAGTCAGGGTTCTACTCACACCAGAATCTTGGTTCCTGGACCCTCTCTGATCTGAAATCTGCAGGACGAAGATATATGTTCCTTCTCAGTTCTTAATGGTGTTGAGTAGAATCCTCCAGTCTACTGTGTCTGGCTCCTTTGTTCTGGGCTCTCGGTTGTGGGAATGGTGTCTATGGCTGCCACCACTGCCACTACAGCCCTTGCAGCCGCAGCTACTGACAAGTGCTCAGATCTCTTTCCTTGCCTGGATTTTCCCTCTCTGGCCATACTCTTTGTACTGTGATGGCACACTTGGGTATGATTCTCTAGCCTAGGACTGTTCACAGGAACACTAATACTGCTTTCTATGCGAGCACTTGTTTTGAATCCAACCTCTCCTCAGCTATCTTCTTCTGAACTCCCTTAACACATTATTCTGACATGATATTGTGACATCACATTGACATTGTGATATCACTGTGCCATTCTGTTTTCACAAACCTATTATGACATCACATGTTAGAAAAGTCATGGGTTTAGGACTTCTAGCTCCTTCCTTGAACTCTTGTCCTCATTGTAAACTAGTAGCAATTGAAATCAGACATGTGATTTTAATATTACAAACTAGTAGTGACATCACTATTCTATGGGTGACCTCATTATCAACCTGATATCACAAACCTATTGCAGCATCACATTGCCATTGTGACCTCACAATCACATTGTGACATTTCAATTGTTTATGACCTCTTAGCTCTTTTGAAAAAGCATATGGCCTTTGTGACATCAAAGTTCAGTTGTTTACCCATATAATCATTGTGGTCTAACAATTAAGATCAGTTATACCATTGTAATATTATAAACCCTTGGAGGCAGGATCACCAGTGTGACATCATTAACCCGTCCTTTCCTCATAACTTTGACATGATGCCCTTGTGATACATAGGCCTTTGTGATCTCATAATGTTTTTGACTTCATATTTCAGTTATGATGTGTGATATTAGAAATGCACTCTATCATAAAAATTGTGTCATCACTGTCAGCTATCATGAGCATTGTGTTACATTGTGATATCACATAACTGTTAGGAGTTCATCACATTTGGGCCAATGCATGACTTTGTAGATCTCACAATCCCATTCTGAAATCATATTCTCATTGGGAGTTAATGAAAATTGAAGTCCAGCATGCCATTGTGACATTATCAACCCAATTGTGACATCATAAAACTATTGTGACCTCATCACCATTATGGAATCACCAACTAATTATTACATCAAAATATTATTATGAATTGATATTGTGACATCATATTGCCATCACTGTCCAATTCGGATTTGCAAACGGATTATGACCTCATAACATTTTACAAATTTTGTGGCCTTTGAGAATACTAAAGTGAACTAGTATACTTATAATGCATAAAACACAAGACAATCCAATGAGGCACATTGAAAATAACTTTACACTCGAAATGGGCCTGCATTTAACTTGTCCTGGTCTGTACACTCAGTGACAAGCCAGCACCAACCACGAAATCTCAGACCTCCAGTGAATGGGCAACCACACATAGTTAATTGGTCTGCAAAGCACCAACTCCCCAAATTATCATCTCCAAAGCTCCAAACTTCAATAGGTAAGGCTTTGTCCTTTTCCCTTACTCCCTCCTTCTTTATAGACTTTCCTTCACTTCACTTTTTCCCTTCCATCAATTCCTTTTTCGCTTTAGGCCTCTCCACTCTCCACAGGCCTACACTTCTCTGACCTGGTGGCCAATTGGCATACTTGCCCTCTTACTCTCCCTCAAATACCTCTTCTCCCGTCTTTCCCTTCCTGCTGTCTCACCACTTCCTTCCCTTGATTTTCTCCAATTCCATTTCTCTGACCATGCAGTGTATACATAGGTTGAACACCTCCATCACTCCAGTGGGTCTCCTGCCTAACAGTTTTCAACCATCACTTCAAAAACTGCCCATTCCCCAATCACTTTTTCACAGCTAATCATGTGAGGATGACATCCTACCCCTTCCAACAACATACCCTGACCGTTTGGTGGTATGTACCATGCACTCCAGTGGGCCAGGACATGGGGCCACATTGATTAGTGGGCCCTGCTGATTATTAGGGTCCCGCTGCTTTATACACCCCCCCAATGGTTTTCATGTCCAATCAAATCCTTGATTCCTTCTTACCAACTCCTAAAAATTCCCTTCTCTCCACCCAATGAACAGGCTTAAAATGTAATTTTAATAGAAAACAAGTAAATTATAGAAACACACTAGTTAGCAGAAATTAACACTTAGTAAGTCTTATCCTTAAGGGATCATCTGAGTGTCTCTGAAGAGTTCATCTTGCAGCATTCTCTGTATATTGGTCCTAGCACCACCAAATATGGTCCTTGCCACTTTGGTTCTAATTCAAGAGCATGATGAATTTTTACACTAGCTATCCAGGCAAGAAGAGTGGGTGAAGTTTTATTTTTCATCTCCATTTCTTAGCTTATCTCACTTACTTAAGGTCTAGTTTTTGAATTTATTGCTGAAGGAGACTTGCTATAGAATAAACTACATTACTCTCCCCAAAGAAATTTGCCTTCCAATTGGATTTAATTTCTTATTTTATATTTGAACTTATCTGTTGCCATCATGTTTGTTTATATTTTAAATACTTTGTATTATTACTTTTAAGTAGTTGTAGAAAGAAGTTCCCATTCTACAAAACAGTACATGAATACAAGGTGTCTGACAACATTGTCACCCATCCCTGATAACCCTTCCCTTGTCACAATTTTTTGTAAAGATTGAGATAAGTGATTACATATATTTTACATATTTCACAACATTGTGGAATTGTGATACTTAGTTAAAGTCACAAACACATTTTAACCTTGACAAGGCAAATTATCGTTACCATGGTCTAAATTTTGTTAATTCTATGAGCTTCGACAATCCAAATTATTTTTCCCTCCTCAGGTGATATTTACATTTTTTCCCTTTTGCTTAGTGCAAGCTATTCCCTCTTTCCCTCTCATTCCTCCCTTCCTATCAGTGTGTTTGGGTTACTTAGTTATTTTTCTTCTATGTCCAGTGCAGCTGATGGACACCTTTATTGTATGTTGCTCTATTTCCGACTTATTCTGTTCCTCCTCCTGGCTTCCCTCCATTGTGTGCCTATTTCTACCATCTACATAGTCAAGAACATAGAGTCATTAATGGTGATACAACAAAAAGAGTGGCTGTCCTTTGTTTCTCGAGTCCTGTTTACTTTGTCATACCTTCTTGCATTTTGTCTTTAGAATCCACATATCAGGTAGACCCTGTGCTATTTGTCTCTTTGTTCTTGGCTTACCTCACTCAAATAATTTGGTCTAGTTCCATCCATTTCCCTACAAATGCCATCATTTTATCATGTCTAATCACTGCATAGTATTCCATTGTATAAAGGTACCACAATTTTTGGATCCACTTATCAGTAGTGGCTCATCTGGGTTGTTTCCAAATCTTGGCTATTGTGAACAGTGCTGCAATAATCATAAAGGTGTGTGTGTCTTTGTATAGTGGTTCCTGTTGTTCTGAGTAGATGCCTAGGAGTGGTATGGCCAGTTCATAGGACAGGTCGATATTTAGCTTTCTGAGGTACCTCCAGACTTCTTTCCAAGTGGTTGTATTAGTATACATTTGCACCAGCAATGAAGTAATGCTTCGCTTTCTTTGCATCCCTTCCAGCATCTGTCATTGGCTGAATTTAGGATATGGGCCATTCTGACTGGGGTAAGGTGGTATCTCAGAGTTGTTTTTATTTTCATTTCCTTTACGGCCAGGGATAATGAACATTTCCTCAATGTTTCTTTGATGTTTTTACCTCTTCTTCTGAGAACTCTCTTTAGCTCCCTTGACCATTTCAAAATTGGCTTGTTAGGTTTGTAAAGGGTTAGTTTCTTGAGTTTACCATATATAATGGATATTAGACCCTTGTCTGATATATTGCTGGTAAATATTTTTTTCCCAATTATTTGGCTTTCTTTCTAGTTTGGTTACTATTTTTTATCTGTGCAGAAAATTTATTTTAAGGTAGTCCCATTTATCGAGTCATTCTCCAATTTGTTGTGACCTTGGGAATCTGTTCTGGAAGTTCCTTCCTTTGCCTATAAGTCCAAGTCTCTCTCATACTTGGTCCTGCAGTAGTTTCAGAGTTTCAGGCTTGATGTTAAGGTCTTTAATCCATTTTGAGTTGATGTTAGTGTATGGTGATAGGCTAGGGTCCACTTTTAGTTTTCTGCATGTGGCCAGTTTTCCCAGCACCAGTAGTTGAAGTGGTTATGATTCTTCCAACATATGTCTTTGGCTCCTTTGTCAAATATCAACTGACTGTACATATGCGGCTATATTTCTGGGTCCTCTAACCTGTCTCACTTGTTTTTGGGTCTCTTTTTGTGCCAGTACCAAGCTGTCTTTCTTATTATGGCTCTATAGTAGAGCTTGAAGTCCTGTATCATGATCCCTTCTGCATCCTTTCTTTTGCCTAAAATTGTTTTGGCTATGCTAGGGCTTTTGTTGTTCCCTATGAAATTTTGGACTATTTTCTCTATTTCAGTAAAGTAAGTCGTTGGAATTTTAATGGGAATTGCATTGAATATGTTTATTATTTTTGGCAGTATGGCCATTTTCACCATATTAATTCTGCCTATCCAGGAACATGGGAAGTCTTTCCATTTCCTGGTATCCTCTAAGATTCCTTTTTTTAGGCTTTTATAGTTTTCATGAAATAGGCCTTTTACAACTTTGATTAGGTTACTTCCTAAATACTTTTTTTGAGGTTATTGTGAATGAGGTTTTTTCCCTGATGTCCATTTCTGTTTGTACATTGTTGGTTTACAGAAAGCCGACTGCATCTCTGGGATGAAGCCTACTTGGTCATAATGTATGATTTTTTGATATGTTTCTGGATTCTGTTGGTTGCAGTTTTCTTGAGGAGCTTTGCATCTGTCTTAATCAAAGAGATTGGTGTGTAGTTCTTTTTTTGTTGGGTCTTTGCCTGGTTTGGGGATGAATGTAATATTGGCTTCATAGAATGAGTTTGGGATTACTTCCTCTGTTTCTATTTCTCTGAAGAGCTTGAGGAGTATGAGTATTAGCTCCTCTTTAAAGGCCTTATAGAATTCTGTAGTGAATCCATCAGGTCCTGGGCTTTTCTTGTTGGAAGATTTCTTATTACTTTATCTCATTGTAGGTTATTGACATTTGTAATTGATTTATTTCTTCTTGGTTCTGTTTGAGCAATTTGTATTTCTTTTTTTTCATGCAAGAAAAGTAGTTTATTTACCAAAAGGCTGCCCCCACCATGCATGGTGAAAAGCATGACTGAAAAGGATGGGGGTCGACCCACCTCTGATCAAGACTTATCTAGGCCAGGGACAGGAAGAGGTGTGGCCAGGTGCTGGAAAATTTTGGCCACATTGGATCTGGATGTGACCTCAGGGTCTGGAACCCTTCGAAGGTCAGATGGGAGGCATGTGACCAGAGGTGGCCTAGGATGTGACCTAGCAGGAGAAGGTGATTGCTTCCAGGTCTGCCAGTTATCTATGTAACAGATATTGGGTGTAAACTTAGCCAAGAGGGAGGGAGGTGTCCCTGTTCAGAACTTATATTCTAGCCATTTGATAATTATGAAAAAAAGGGTGAAGATTCTCTCTGGCTACTTCCTGTTTGCAAGCTGCATTGACAGTAAGGGTAAAAGGCTGATGTGTGGTCTCATTTGGGAGAAGGCAGAGGCCAACAGCTGTTACTTGGGCATTGAGTCCTTAGATAAAGTCGGGAGGAGGCAAGTCTCTTGGACGAAGTCTGGATATGTCTCATGATGCATTGAGGGACTGAAAAAAAATACTAGAGAGCAAATAAATGGCAAGAGGAAAGACTCGTGGCTGAAAATGTTGGTAGAAATGTCCCTACCTTCTTCTGACACCTGGCGGCTAGATAGAGAAGAAGTCAATTAACAAAGGCAAGAATATAAATTCCTGTCCAGTTGAAAGTTAGACAGGCATGGACATTAGATGGGCAATCTTCTTACTTCTATTGACGTCCCAGCTCTGGTTAATTTTGATAGGGCAGTCACAAAGTGGCTGATGTGATATCATCTCCTCTTACTCGTCTCCATGTTCCTTTGTTCCCCAGACTGGCTGAGTCTAGGTGCTCATTGTTGGGATAGTTAGTCCCAGTTGGTATTCAAGGAGGCTTGAACTCAAGGCCTTGAGGACTTCTGCTCAAGGCTAGCACACTACCATTTTGAGTGATGGTACCACTTGTAGTGTTTGCTGGTTAGAGGTAAGAGGTTCGAGCCATGCTTCCAGCCTGGCTCTTTGCAGGTTAGTTGGGATATGGATTTTGAGGGATTTTTCCACCCAGGCTGGCTTGCACTGCAATCTTTTCCAAAAAAGCTCTTTGTTATTTCCAATTAAAGCAACAAGGAGATCAAATATAATAAGTAGACCTTACCTGGTCCTTATCAAGAATTGACCAAATATTCTGCAATGACAAAACTTGATAGATGTGAGAATCTTAGCACAGATATGCCCAATATGTTAGAATCACGTAGTCAGTACTAGACTACACAACACAAAACAAAAAAGGCAAAACTCAAAATTTAAAATTTTTGATAACAATATTGAGACATCTTTGCTAACAAAGCACATCATATGGTTGAACCTCAGTTACCAGGGTCTGTGAAAAGAGCAACTTGTTAGCAATGCATATTAGAATAGATGGACGGAGGAGTAGCAAGCTTCGTGGAAGTGTAAGGGTTGGATGGGGCCAAACACTTAACCCACCATGTGGCCAAGAATGTGAACTCAAGATGGCAAATTTCTGAAAAAAATGCAAAGACATCCTGAACAAAAAATCAAGCCTAGTTTGGCTAGCCTTTGAGAGGGTACCTAGAGGGGGGTCTCCGGGAGCTAGTCCATGTTGCACACTTCAGGGCACAATCCAAAATGTTGTAGAGATATAGAAAGTTGGACATGAATAGTAGAGAGCAAAGAGAGCCTGAAGGTAAAGAGACTTCTCTAAATGTACCATTGCAGAGGCATGAATAGTGTAAATCTGAGAAGAGCAAAAAATATTAGGTCATCTGGCTATCCAGGGAGCGCAGGAGGCATGTCAGTGCGGTTTCACAGCTCTGGCATGACTCACAGGACCCCATTAAATGTGTTAGAGAGTCAGTTTGGTGAGTGAAGGAGAGCTGACCAGGAAGAAGCAGTGTCTCGGCTTGTCCCAGACCCTTATAGAGAGAAATGGCTAAGCCCCCCAAACCAGGCATTCTCCGCTTCAGAGATGACCATCCTTTCTGCTAAAGGCCATAGGAGCTCTGTGGAATGGAGCCACATCTGAGCAGAGATTGAGCAACAGAGAGCCGTGGAGAGTAGTTTCATTCACCAGAGTAGAGAAGTGGTGTGGACGTGGATGTGAAGGCCAGCAATGGTATTGGTGAAAAGTTTCACATAGTGTCTTAAGGCAGTTTGGTTTGCAGAAAAGGGGTGGTTAGGAAATTCTAGCATTTCCAACTCAAAAACCTCATCCCAGTTATGGCACCATTTGTAAGGTATACGAAATAGGTAGATTTCATTAAGTAGCCCATGAAAAGAACACCACACGCCAGCCATTCAGGCATGAAAAGAAGTTTATTTACCGAACTGCTGCCCCCACCATACATGGTAGAGAAGAATGGCTGAAAAGGAAGGGGGGGGGGGATAGCAATTTGTACTTCTGTAGAAATTCATCCATCTCTGCTAGGTTTTCCTTCCTTTGTGAGTAGAGTCTGGAATTATTTCTTTATGATTGTTTTGATGTCTTAAATGTTTTTTTAATTTTTCCTGTAGTATCTCTGATATTATTGATTTGGGTCTCCTCTCTTATTTTGTTAGTTACTCTTGCCAGTGGTCCCTGTTTTAGTGTCTTTTTTTAAACAGCTTATAAAAATTAATTTTATTCATAATTTTCATAGTCTCTATCTCATTAATTTCAGCTATTATTTCAGTTCTCTTTCTGTCTAGCAACTTTAGGTTCAATTTTTTCTTGTTTCTCTAGCAGTTTAAGTTACATCATAAGATCGTTTAGTTGTTCTATGTTTTCTTGATGTGTGCACTGAGAGCAGTAAATCTGCCCCTCAGGACTGCTTTCACTGTGTCTTTGTGATGTAGCTTCATTTTCACTGAATTGTAGGAACTTTTTAATTTCTTCTTTATTTTCTTCTGTGATCCATGTATTGTTCAACAGAGTGCTGTTTAATTTCCATATGTTTTTTTCTATTTATACCTTGTTCTTGAGAACAAGTTAGATTACACTATGCTCAGATAGAATACAGAGTATTATGTTGATCCTCTTGTATTTAATTAAATTCCATGTATGAACTAAGAAATTATCTGTTTTAGAAAAAGTTAGGGGAGTTGGAAGAGGAAGACCCTACTGGTGTGAATACCTGTAATTCTAGCTACTTAGGAGGCTCAGATCTGTGTATTTAAGTTCAAAGCCAGCCCAGGTAGCAAAGGTCATGAGGATTTTCTGGGGTTGCTCAGCACCACACCCTGCCTCAAGTCTGGGGTTGTTCACCACTTTTGCCACCATGAGCTGCTTATGCATGCCAGTATGGAGAGGCAGAAACCACCCCGGGTCTGGACTTGTTCACTGCAGCTGTCCCCAACTCAGCCACCGCTGCCACCCCGGGCTGGTCTGGGCAAGTGCCAAGAGGCACTGTGCCCCAATTCTGGGTGGTTTGCCACCACTGAGAGCTGCTGCTGCTGTTCCAGGTTAGGCTAGGCTATTTACATCAGCAGGACAGAGGTGCCACCTTGAGAGTTTAGGATGGTTTGGCACTGTTGACAGCTGCTACTGCTCCTGACTGGGCTGGGCTACTTGTACCAGCCAGGCAGAGGTGCAGTTCCAGGGAGGGTGAGGGGAGTCTTTGTTCCAGCTCTGCCTTCTGAGATTTCTGTTTGTATATTCTGGGTTGGCCCAGCTCTTGGGAGTCTCCTTGGAGACTTGGGATGCTTGTAGGCGTGTGGTCCTCAGAGGGTTCAGACCCTGGGCACTTAAGCAGTTTGGGATAAAATACTGTCACTTCAGCTGCGCAACATGGAGCCCCATCACCAACAAAGAGTGGGGGAAGGGTCTTTCCACTTACTGTCTGTGTAGGTTTTCCCCTTTTCTTTTTGCACTTCGTTTATCTCTCTGCGTAATTGCCTTTTTTTGTGGGTCACTTGGAGAAACAGAGCATTGAAATCCAAACTCTGTATTTGGTTGGAGAGAGCTGTGGTGTTTTCCTGCTGTTCCATCATCTTCTTGGTCCCTCCCCTTCAGGTGGAGTTTTTCTTATCCGGCCAGTGGGCCTTGGTTACCAAAAGATAGGGACATAAAAAAATGTTGTAAAGCCTGCAGATTGAAGTTAGACACTTCTGTTAATATAGCCTTCCTAATTTTAGGAACCCAAGGGGGTGTTCTACATTAAAGCATTTCAAAGGGATTGAATCCTTTAACATAAGGGCGACATCTTGCTCAAAAGAGAGTGAAGTGAAGGAGGCTTACCTAACTATGGCCAGTCTCTCTATTTAATTTAAAGTTTCCTTTAAGGTCATATTCATTCTTTCTAATGCTTGAACTCTGAGGCTTATAAGTGAATTGTAACTTCCAATTTATTCCTAGGGCATTAGTTAATAATTGAGAACTTGGGCCATGAATGCAGGGCCATGTTTGGACCCCACAGCTAAGGGTAAGCAAAATCAAGGTATCATTACATGCCTCAGCTCAGCCTGAAAAAATGTCCACTATTACTAACAGATACCAATAGCCATACTTCCCAGGCCTTACCTCTGTGGAGTCCACTTTCCCAAATTCACCATCTGAGGTTCCTCACATATGATTTATTTTCATATGTTTCAGCAATTCAGCAGTTACCTGTTGGAAATTACCTACACACGTTACAAAGTATTGTCAGGCTGAGGCCCCACCGGTTTTCAGAACAGTTTTAGGCAGTGTCCTCGGGCAATTTATCAGGTTACAAATATCTACATGTAAATTGATAGAAAGCTTGAGCCTGTATGCATTTTTCACAAGTTTAGTGTCAACATTTGCACACTTATTATCACTGTTTTTGCTTCTTCCTTTAATATTGATGACCAGTATTTCTAGAGAACCAACTAGTTTTAGAGTGTTCTCCCAAGCTACCTGATCAGCTCAGATGTTTCCCTGTATCTTAGGGTCTCTAGTTTCTTTAACTCCTGTAAAGTACTCGGAACCTTGGAGACTTCTTCCATTTTATTCTCCTCCTTTTATCTTAAACTTGCTTTCATGATCTCACTCTCCTTCTCAATGTGCTCCTTAACCTGCAAGTGTTTTGGCAGGGTCACAGGAGAGTTCCCTTGACTGGCCAAGTGCTGCTCCTTCTCACAACACCATTGCTTGCTCTTCAGCTCCTCCCTTAGGTTTGCAAAGGTGCTATTGAGAGGTATTTTTCCCACCTCCACCTGTTCCACTGAGACACGATGCTTCTGCATTACATTTATGGTGAAGATCTCAGCAGTTTTTGGGGGCTTTTACTCTAGTAGTTTCTCTTTCTAGTTTTCCACTTCAGTGTATTTTTGTGACAGATCATTCAACTGTTTGTTTAGCATTTCTGCTTTTCTTCCTAATGCTCTTTCCCTTTCCGTGGCATTGTCTATCAAAGCAAGTGGTCCTTTAACTCTTTCTGAAGAGAAACAATCTCTTTCTTGAGCATGATATTTTTCTGTTCTCTTTTCTTGGCCTCATCTTCTATGACACAGCACTTTCCCATCTTCTCTGCTAACTACTCTTTCCTACTTTCTCTGTTGCTTTGAATTTCTGGTGACACTTTTCAAAGCTTATAATCGATATATTCTTATATCAGGTCCAGCTCTTTTCTTTTTTTTTTTCTTTTTCTTTTGGGTCCGGTCGTGGGGCCTGAACTCTGTCCAGGACACTGTCCCTCAGCTCTTCAGCTCAAAGTTAGTGCACTACCACTTGAGCAACTTTGCCACTTCTGGCTTTTTTCTTTTTGCTTATGTGGTGCTGAGGAATCAAACCCAGGGCCTCATGCAAGCAAGACAAGCACTTTAACACTGAGCCACCTTCCCAGCCCCCCAGCTCCTTTTTCATAGCCATAATTTCTTAATGGAATTCAGAGGTCCTTTGCATGTTTCTCCAGAGCTATGAACACATTTTCTATGTGGTTAATGTGATTACTTAACCTGTCATTTACATTGTCCAGGTGGTGAATGTGATTACTTAGCCTGACATTTTCTATCTTTCTCCTCCTTGGACATTCCTTTTCCTAATGTCCATTTTGCTTGCATTAAGGTCACTGATCTAGTCCTAGAGGTTCTGTACTGCCATTTGCAAATGAATTGTACTGTCTTTGTCAAAGGTCTCTTGATCCCTATTCTGGTGCTCCTATCAAAACTCAAACTCTTTTCTTAGACTCGTTTTTTTTTTCAGGGTGTCTCTGTTATCAAACAGCAACTGAGCAACCACTTTACCTCAAAGCCTTCTAACTTTTCTAGCTTTCTTCTAATATCCGTGGCTGACTGGGTAACAAAGGCCATATTTAGGGCTCTTTGATTCTCCAGTACTTAAAGATCTATAGCCTATAGGTCCTATAGGCTTCCGGCAGAAGTTCCAGAAAAAGCATTAGGGTACTCACTGGGGAACATTACCATCTCACTCACCTTAGATTGAAGACTTGGCTTTCTAGCCACTGCGGTATCCCTGCTAGCTGAACCTGGAAATAATTGGTAAACACCTCCATACCTCGACTGCTGTAAGCCTCAGCTTGGGTAAGTCTGGGGAAAGAATTGTTCCAAATAGTCTAGTTCAATAGTGGGGTTACTCTGTCGTCCAAGGACCACCTTTAAGTCACTGAGCAGGATTCACTCCCTTTTCTACCAGGTGAAACACACCTGTAAAATTTTCTTACACTCATCCCAGATGTGCTTGTGTGTGAAAATTACTGTCTCTAATGAAGTAATGAGTCCCTGGTTTTATTTTTACTGAAAAGGATGGATTGTGCTGTTTCCATTGTACAGGTCACTAGTTGTAAAGGGAACAAATATTAGAAAGGGGTCCTGCCCACCATCTCCTCAATGTTCCTGTCTCAAGGGTAATAAGGGTAACATACCACATTGTACCACCTCAGTCTGGTACAAGTAACCACTTTTAGTATGAGAGGGCTCATTAAAGTTGCTGATGACAAAGAATAGGAGAGAGAGTACAACAGTGCATCTTCTTCTGAGGGATTCTGTAAACCTGGGGGAGAATATTTTTTGGATATGACAACCTAAGGCCTTGTTCTCCCTTCCTGAGAAAAGGAGTAAACAGGTGCATACAGGACACAGATAGAACTATCAGCATACATACAAAGACCAAGATACACAGCCACTTAACCCACATGTCCCATACCTCTCAATGTTGACCTCTACAGGAGCTCGCAGATGACAGAGAGAACGTCCCAGCTTGCCTCTTGAGGAGGCTACAGATGACCTCTGGAGGCTGTCACATATGTCCTCCCTTGGAGGCCCTGGATGACCTCTCATGGAGGTTCCAAATGTATTCCCAAGGAAGTATCAGATGACCTCCAAAGGAGTTTCCAGATGTCTTTCAATGAGGCTGAGATTACCTCTCAAGTAGCTCCCAGATGGCCACTCAAGGAGGCCACATGAACTCCAGAGAAAGTTCCAGATAATCGTCTTGAGAAAGCGACAGATGAACTTCAGAGAAGGTCTTATATAGCTTCTCAAGGAAGTCCCAGATGATGCCCAAAGACAGTCATAGATTTCTCATCATGGTAGCCTGAGGTGACCTCGCAAAGAGGCTCCTAGATGACCTCAGGAGGTGGTCCTAGATTACCTCTTAAGAAAGCCCCAATGACTACTTTTGAAGAGGTCTCAGGTGGCCTCCTGAGGAAGCCACAGGTGACCTCTGGAGAAAGTCCAAGATGGCCCCTGGAGAAGGACCCAGATGACCTCCAGCGTAGGTCTCAGATGGCTTCTCAAGGAAGTCGCAGATGTACTCTTGATGAGGTTCCAGATGGCTTCCCACGGAAGCCCTACATTATCTCTCAAGTAGGTTCCAGATGGCATCCCAAGGAAGCCACAAATAGCTTCCAGAGGGGTACAAAACAAGCTGGCAAGCTTGCCAAGGTGCACTTCTAGAGGTAAATAAATGACTTTTGTCCATGTTGGACCTCTGGAGACAAACACTCGAGGTAGACTCTCAATCCTGAGGGCTGACACTCTCACCTATGGGGATTTTTCCCTGGGGCCAAGGCCTGATGCAATCCAAATGGATTATCTCGATGAAGTCTTCAAAAATAAGGACATCTATATTTCAAGAAAATCCATCGAGACACGTTTTATATAATAAATGTTCTCCCAACCACCAACCCCCAAAATTATGATATCCAAAGCTCCAAACATCAAAGGGAAAGCCTCTTTTCCCCTTCTCTTTGTCTCTCCTTCACTACAGACAATACTTCTTTCGAGGTCTTTTCCTTTTTCCCTTCCACCAGTTCCTTCTTCTCTTTAGGATTCTCCACTCTCCACAAACCTGAACTGCTTTGCAAGGCTCATCAGTTACCATCCTTCACCTTCTGCCCTCTCTCAACTTCCCCTCCACCCAGGTCTTTCCCCTTATGCTATCACACCACTTCCTTTCTTCCAGGACTTTTTCTTTTTCTCTCACTTTCTATTGCTCTGAACAAGCAGCACATATAAAGTCTGTACCCCTTCTGCACTCCAACTGCCTGTTTTCAAATATCACATCCCAAACTGCCCACAGCCAATCACTTCTTAACAGCTCAACACGTGATGAATAATGCACCAGTCCCTCCCACAAGATGCCTCACCTTCTTTGGTGGCATTCTTTGTCCTCTCCAGCTGGCCAGGAGATGGGCTCATGCTCATTATCGGACCCTATAGATTATCGGGCCCTGCTGATTATCACAGTATCCTCGTGAACTAGTAGCAATTGAAATTGGAAATTTGATTGTGGTATGACAAACTCATTGTGACATCACAAACCCATTTTGACATCATCACTACCATGACATAACAAACCCTTTGTGACAACATTGTCATTGTGACATCATGATTCCATTGTGACATCTCAAATCTATTATGACCTCCTAGCTCCTTAGAAAAATAACATACCCTTTTCAACATCACAGTCCCTTTTTGTACCCATATCTTTATTGTGAACTGACAGTTGAGATCAGACATGCCATTATAACATCAAAAATTGTTTGTGACATCCTCAACATTGTGACATCACATTTTCATTATGAGAGCATCAGCTCATTGTGACATCACTAAACTCAATGACAGAATCACATTATGAGAACAATTCTTCTTGTGAAATCACAGACACATTGTGTATGCCTATTCTGTGATTTCATTGGATTTCAAATGTGGCATGAGAGTTGATATCAGAAACGCATTTTTGTGCCTACAAACCATTTTGACATCATACTAACATTGTAATATCACTAACACAATGTGACACACAAACCTCTCCTGTCCTCATAACTATTGTGACATGCTGACATTGTGATATCTTAGACCTTATTGCCCTCATAATTTGTTTTCAACCTCATATCTCATTTATGACTTGAGATAACAGAAATCAACTGTGACATCATGACCATTGTGACATCACACTGACAGATGTCATGATCATCATGTCACATTGTGATATCACAAAAGGTTTTGTTGTCACAATTAATTGGTGATGCCATTCAGTAAGGGGGCTATGATGTCACAATTGGTTAGTGATATCCAAATGGCATAAGAGATCTCATTTGTCATGAAATCACAGAGAATATGAGTTCACAGCAGACTGTGGTATCTCCAAAGTCATGTGTTTTCACAAATGTTATGAAGTCATAGGAGGATTATAATGTCACAGTGTGACACAATGTTTATGATGTCTGTCAGTTTGATGTCACAATGGTCATGATGTGACAGTGGATTTCTGATATCATATATCATAACTCAAATATTATAAGGTTGAAAGCAGATTACGAGCTCATAAATGGCCTAAGACATCACAATTGGTGCACATCACAAGACTTATGAGGTCAGGGCAGGTTTTTGATGTCACAGTGTGTTAGTGATATCACCATGGCACTGTGATGTCACAAAGTGATTGTGATGCCATATATTTATGAGATCACAATATATTTCTGACATCAACCCACATGCCACATTTGAAATAGCATGAAATAAGAGAATAGGTGCTTACAATGTGTCTATGACATCATAATGACAATATAATGTCATAATGCTATGAGGTCATTGTAAATTGGTGATGTTGCAAGGAGGTAATTGTGTAATAATGAATATATGTTGTCACACTGGCGATGGGGTCACAGGGGTTTTTGATGTTACAATGGCATATATGAATTCAATAGTCATGTGTTCACAATGAGGATATGGGTACACAAAGGGACTATGATGTCACATATGCCGTGTGTGTTTTCAAAGGTACTTAGGGTTCATGATAGCTTTATGATCCACAGTTGTGATGAGGTCACAATGGGCTTTTGATGTTATAATGATTTTGTAATATCTCAAACACAAGTCTATTTTCAATTGTTACTATTTTACAATGTGCATACAAGATCACAGAATGAGCTGGAAGTCATAATGGACATGAATTTTTAAAAATGTTAGGAGGTCATTTTAGGTTTGTGAATATACAATGGGACAGTGATATCACCATGACAATGTCAACTCATTATATCATGTCAAAATATTGTTTTGGTGTCACAATTAGTTGATGATTCCACATTTGTGATGAGGTCACAAAATATTGGTGATGTGTTGGGCATGTCACAATGACATGATGATTCTTAATTGTCTTAACTTACAATGAGTATATTAGTTCACAATGGGACTGTGGTTTCTCCAAAAAGTATGTGTTGTCACACATATATTGAAATCCTAAAAGGTTTGTGATGTCAGAATTTGACACAATGGATATGACATCTGGCAGTGTGATGCCACCATGGTCATGATGTCACTGGGAATTTGTGATATAAAATGTCATCTGTGAAATCTAATGAGGTCAACAACAGATTATGAGGACAAAAAGGCCTAAGCGATCAGAATTGCAGCATGTCACAAAAGTTATGATGAGAGGATAGGTTTGTGATATCATGGCGGGTTAGTAATATCACAATGGAAACATGATATACAAAGGGATTGTGATGTCACAATGGTTATGAGTTCCTGATTTGTTTATGATATCAACCTACATGCCACATTTGAAATAGAATGAAATCACAGAAAAGGCATTCATAGTGTGTCTTTGATGTCACCATGACACTGTGAAGTTATAATTCTATCATATTTCAGTTTTGTGATTTCACAATGAGTAGATGGTATAAAAATGATAATGTGATGTCACAATTATGATGATCTCACAAACTGTTTTGGATGTCAAAATGTCATGTCTGATTCTCAATTGTCAGTATTTCACAGTGGGGCTTTGGGTACACAGAGACTCTGATATCACAAAGCTATGTATTTTTCAAATGTCATAAGAGGTTATAATAGATTTGGAATGTCATAATGTGATCCTGGTATCAAAAACAACAATGTGAAGTCACAATGGGTTTGTGATTTCACAGTGGTGATGAGGTCACAATGGGTTAGTTATGTCACGAGTTTGTAATATCACAATTACTTGTCCAATTTCAATTGCTACTAGTTGACATGAGGACACTGAAATAACCAGCAGTGCCCCTATAATCCACGGGAACAGATAGTCATCATGGCCTCCTAGTCTCTACCAATGGAGAGAGGGGTGCATGACACTGGAGGGGGGAAAACATGCTGCTGAAGGAGATAGGATATCAAGCCCCACATGGTTAGCTGCCAAGAAGTGATTGGGCATGGACATTTGGTAAGTGATAATTGAAAACTGGAAGGCAGGAAACATATTGCAGTTGGGGAAGGGTGCAGCCTATATATAAGCTGCATATTCAGAGCAACAGAAGGGGAGAGAAAAAGATTAAAGGCATGGATGGAAAGAAGTGATGAGACTGATGGAGGGCAAAGACCTGGGAGGAGAGGAAATTGAGAGAGAGCAAGAGGTGAAGGACGGCAACTGGCCACCTGGACAAGGCAGGGCAGGCCTGTCAAGAGTAGAGCAGCCTGAAGAGAAGAATGGAATGGTGGAAGGAAAAGATGAAAAGACCTGAAAGGTAGGACAGATCTGTAGAGAAGGAGAATGAAGAGAAAGGAAAAAGCCTTGTCCTTTGAAGTGTGAAGTTTTGGAGATCATTATTTTGGGGGTTGGTTGTTTGCAGACCAGTTAACAAATGGCTGAACTGCTCTTTGGAGGTCTGAGGATTCATGGTTGAGACTGAATTTAGCCCTCGGCATCCAGCCCAGGCCAAGATAGTCGTTTCTTACAAAATTTATGAGGACAAGACAGGTCTGTGATGTTACATTGCATTAATGATATCACAATGTCAATATGAGGTCACAAAAGGATTGTAATGTCACAATGATGATGTGGTCACAATGAGTTTCTGAAATCAACCTATATGCCAGATTTGTGATAGAATGAAATCACAGAATAGGCAATCGCATTGTCTCTATGCCCTCACAATAAAAATTTGATGTCATAATGCCATGATGTCATTGTCATTTTGGGATGTAACAATGGGCTGATGGTATTATAACAACAATGTGATCTCACTCTAGAGATAATGTTACAACGCGTTTGTAATGGTACACTGGCATGTCTGATGTCAATTTTCTTTGTTCACAATGACGACATGATTACCAAAAGGGACCATGATATCACAAACACCATGTGCTTTTTCAAAGGTGCTAAGCTGTCACAACAGGTTTGGGATGTCACAAGGTTATCATGATATCACTGTAGCAATATGATGTCACAATGGGTTTGTGATGTCAAGTAGTGATAAGGTCACACTTGGATAGTGATGTCACAAAGAATGTAATATCACCATTACATGTTCAATTTCATTCTACTAGATCACAATGAAGATACGAGTTCACGTGAGGACCTAGAAGAAAGAAAGGCCATGAATTTTGTAAAATATGAGTACATAATAGGTTGGTGAAAATGCAGTGAGACAGAAATAGATGCAGAAAAAGCATTCGACAAAATCCAACACCCCTTTATGATGAAGGTTTTGGAAAAATTAGGAATCCATGGAACATTCCTCAAAACAATAAAGGCGGTATATGACAAGCCTACAGCCAGCATTATACTTAATGGTGAAAAACTAAAGCCATTTCCTCTTAACTCAGGAACAAGACAAGGATGTCCACTTTCTCCACTTCTCTTCAATCTAGTATTAGAATGCCTAGCTACAACAATAAGACAAGATGCAAGAAGTGGTGCAGTGGCTCAAGTGGTAGAGCACTCAACTTGGGCTGAAGACCTCAGCCACAGCACCCAGGCCCCAAGTTCAAGCACCACAATTGACAATAAAAAAAGGTCTGATTTTAGTGGAGGGGCGGGGCAAGCCTGGGAAGGGATGTGAAGGGTAAACAAAAGAGGACGCTGCAATGCTTGATGAGAAATGTACTCATTACCTTGCCCATGTAATTGTAACTCCTTTGTACAGTATGTTCACAAAAAATAAAAATTTAAATTTAAATTAAAAAATAGACAAGATGCAAACAAAAAGGGGATCCAAATAGGGAAAGAAGAAATAAAACTCTCCCTCTTTGCAGATGACATGATCTTGTATTTAAAGAATCCCATAGACTCCACTCCCAAATTACTCAAGCCGATTCAAAACTTTGGCAAGGTAGCAGGGTATAAAATTAACCCCCCAAAATCAATGGCTTTTCTGTATGCCAACAATGAAAAAAGTGTGGCTGAAATTAGGAAAGTAACTCCATTTGTAATATCTCCACCAAAAAAATACCTAGGAATTAACTTAACCAAAGAAGTGAAGGAACTCTATGATGAAAACTTTAAAAACTGGAAAAAGGAAATCAAAACAGAACTTAGAAAATGGGAAAAACTCTCATGCTCCTGGATTGGAAAGATTAACATCGTGAAAATGGCAATACTTCCCAAGGCTATCTACAAATTCAATGCGATACCTATCAAAATTCCAACCTCATTCTTAAAGGAAATATAAGAGGCAATCCAAAAATTCATATGGAACAATAAAAGACCCTGAATAGCAAAAACGCTCCTCAACAGAAAGAAAACTGCTGGAGGAACATCAATACCAAATTTCAAACTCTACTATAAAGCCATAGTAATCAAAACAGCTTGGTACTGGCACAAGAACAGACCTCAAGACCAATGGAATAGAATTGAAATCCCAGAAATGAACCTACAGACATATAGCCATCTAATCTTCGATAAGGGAGCTAGAAAAATAGAATGGAAGAAAGACAGCCTGTTCAGTAAATGGTGCTAGCAAAATTGGTTAACTACTTGTAGAAAACTAAAGCTAGATCCTTATATATCACCCTGCACCAGAATCAACCCCAAATTGATCAAAGACCTCAAAGTCAAACAGACATTCTGAAAACATTACAGTATGGAATAGGAGAAACCCTAGGTCTCCTTGGTGCAGGCTGAAATTTTAATAGAGACCCGGAAACACAACAAATCAAAGAAAGGTTGGACAAATGGGATTGCATGAAGTTGCAGAGCTTCTGCATGGCAAAGGACATAGCTAGTAAGATCAATAGAAAGCCTACGGATTGGGAGATCTTCACGAGCCATACAATGGACAAGGGTCTCATATCTAAAATGTACTTGGAACTCAAAAAATTAAATCTCCCCACCACAAATCCTCAAAGAAACAACTGCCAAATAAATAAGTGGGCTAAAGTCTTAGAAACTTTTCTGCAGAAGGTAGAAGGATGGCCAATAGACACATGAAGAAATACTCAGCCTCCCTAGCCATAAAAGAAATGCAAATCAAAACAACATTGAGATACCACCTCACACCAGTTAGAATGGCAAAAATCAAGAACTCTAATAACAACAGATGCTGGAGGGGATGTGGACAGAAAGGAACCTTACTGCATTGTTGGTGGGAGTGTAAACTTGTTCAACCACTTTGCAAAGTAGTATGGATGTTCCTCAAAAGATTTCACATACAGTTCACATCTGATCCAGCAATCCCACTTTTGTTCATTTACCCAAATGTTTACAAACAAGACCACACTAAAGCTACCAGCACAGCTATATTTATTGCAGCATTATTTACTATAGCTAAGATATGGAACAAACCAGATGCCCCTCAGTAGATGGATCAAGAAAATGTGGTATATATACACAATGGAATTCTATACCTCCATCAGAAAGAATGACATTGCCCCATTTGTTAGGAAATGGAAAGACTTGGAAAAAATTATATTAAGTGAAGTAAGCCAAGCCCAAAGAAACATAGGTCCCTTGGTTTCCCTTATTTGCAATACGTAGTATAGGTATGAGTCAAGCAGAAAAGGTCAGATAATGTGATGTTAGGAAAAGGAACCCTTAGAGATGTATTTTAATGTTTTTAATCTCATGCATTTCTTTCTAACGCATTTATAAGGTTATTTCTTTGTTGCTTCGTATGAACCTCCCCCACAGTATAACACTGCTTTCACTGTAATTGATGTCAGTAAAATTTCTGGAGGGGAAGGGGAAAAACAGGTCGTTTAAATAAGGATAAAGGTGGACCCATTGCAACAATGAGAATTACAAGTTGTCATGTTGAAAATGAACTTTACAACTTTGGTGGGGGGGGAGGATTAGGTGGGGGGGCTGGGGGAGGCTGGGAAGGGATGTGAAGGGTAAACAAAGGAGGAGGCTACAATGCTTGATAAGAAATGAACTCATTATCTTGCCCATGTAATTGTAACCCCTCTGTACACTAGGTACAAAATACACAATAAAAAGAAATAAATCATACTTAATTTTGGTAATAATAAAAAAAAAGAAAATGCTATGAGACAGAGATATCCCATTGGCAATGTGATACCACCATTACATGACATAGTATTGTTTTGAAGTCACAAATGGTGATGCCATACAGGTGATGAGGTCACTTAGGTTTGTGATTTCACAATGGATTGGTGATGTCACAACCTCATGCCATGTCCTTAATTGACAATGACTATATAAGTTCACAAGGCATATGTTGGCACAAGTGTAATGAGTCTTAACATGTTTGTGATGTCCTCATGTGACTCAGTGGTCATGACATCTGGCAGTGTGATGTCACAGTGTCATGATATCACAGTGGGTGCTTGATATCACAAGTCATGCCTGAAGTATTATGAGTTAAACAATTTATGTACTCAGGAGGCCAAAGAGATCACACTGGCAGAATGTCAAAATATTTATGAGGATGACTGTTTTGTGATGTCACAGTGGGTTAGTTATATCATAATGGCAATGTGGTGTCATCAATGTATTGTGATATTATAATGATTATGTGGTCACAATGTATTTCTGATATCAACCCACCTGCAACATTTGAAATAGAATGAAATCACAGAATAGGCATTCCAATGTATCTGTGACATCACAATTACATGTGATTTGATGTCATTGTTGTTTTATGATGTCATGATGGGCTGATGTTATCATAATGACAATGTGATGTTACACTGCTGATGATGTCGCAAAGGTTTTGCGATGTTAAAATGGCATGCCTGATCTCAGTTTTCATTAGCTCAACGTGAGGATATGAGTACACAAAAGGCCTGTCATGTCACAAAGGCCATGCTTTCTTTCAAAGCTTCTGAGGTCATAATAATTTTGGGATTTCACAATGTGATCATGTTGGTACAATGGGAATGTGATAACACAATGAGTTTGTGATGTCTCCGAGATGATAATGGCACAAAGAGTTAATGATGTCTCATCAAGTTTGTAATATAACAATGACATATACAATTTCAATTTCTTCTAATTCACTATGAGGATACTATAATAACCAGTGGAGCCAGAATTATCTGGGGGATCCGATATTCATTATAAATTCTTGGCTTGGCCCACCGGAGAGTGTGGGGAATGCCGCCAAAGGTCGAGGTGTCAAGCCTCACACAGTGAGCTGTGAAGAAGTGATTGAGCATTGGGCAATTTTGGAAGTGATGGTTGAAAACTGGTAGGCAGGAGATCCGTTGGAAGGAGGAGGGATACAACCTCTATATAAGTTGCATTTTCAGAGGATTTTAAGGGGAGATAAAAATGGGAGTTACCCGGATGGAAGAAAGTGGTGAAAGGAAAGGAAAAGCCTGAGAAGAGAGGAAGCTGAGGGAGAACAGAAAGTTGGCAAGTGGTCACTGGGTCAGAGTAGGGCAGGCCTGTGGAGAGTGGAGAGGCCTGAAGAGAAGAAGGAAGTGGTGGAAGGGAAAAAGGGAAAGACCAGGAAGGAATGACAGGTCTGTAGAGAAGAAGGGAAGAATGGAAAAGAAAACCCTTGCCCATTGAGGTTTGGAGCTTTGGAGACCATAATTTTGTGGTTGGTTGTTTGCAGAACAATTAAGAAAGGGCAGGGCTGCCCATTGGAGGTCTGAGGTTTGGTGGTCAAGGCTGCTCTTGAACCTGGGTATCCAGTCCAGGATAAGGTAATCACAGTCCCCTTTCTAGTGAAAAATGGTTTATTATATTAAATGTGACTCGATGGTTTGTCTCCTTGCCTTAGAAGTCATATGTACATGAGTTCACAGAAAGAGCTTGAAGTCTCAACATCCATGAATTTTCTAAGATCTGATGAGGCAATAACAGGTTTGTAAAAACACAATGGGAGAGTGATATCACAACAGCAATACCACAATATCATGTTAAAATTATGATTTGATACAACAATTAGTTGTTGATGCCATTGTCGTGATGAGGTCACAATAAGTTTGTGATGTCACAATCCGTTCACGATGTCAGAGTGGCATGGGAGATCTCTCAACTGTCATTAATTGGCAATGAATATAAATCAGTTCAAAAAGGGACTGTAATGTCTCCAAAGGCATGTTTTATTACAAATGTGAAGCCGTTCTAACAGGCTTGTGAGGTAAAAATGTGACACAATGGTCATGAAATCTGGCAGTTTGATGTCACAGGGGATTTCTGATATCACATGTCATACCTGAAATATGAGATTGGAAACATATTATGAGCTCACAAAAGGCCTAATATATGGCAATGGCAGTATGTCACAAAACTTATAAAGACAGGACTTGTTTGTGATGGCACAGCAGGTTAATGATATGACAATGGCAATGTGATGTCACAAAGGATTGTGATATCACAATGGTTATATGGTCAAAATGGGCTTCTGAAATAGAATGAATTCACAGAATAGTCCTTCACACTGTTAAGTCACAATATCACTGTGATTTATAGTGCTATGATGCCATTGTCATTTGGTTACATCACAATGAGCTGATGGTGTCGTAATGACAATTTGATGTCATTGCTGATTTATGATGTCACAATGATTATGAGGTCACATTATGTTTCTGATATTAACACACATGTCAACTTTGAAATAGAATGAAAAAGCCGGGTGCCGGTGGCTCATGCCTGTAATCCTTGCTACGCCAGAAGCTGAGATCTGAGGATCGCGGTTCAAAGCCAGCTCAGGCTGGAAAGTCTATGAGAATCTTATTCCCAATAAAAATCATTAGAAAACCAGAAGTGGCTCTGTGGCTTAAGCAATAGAGCGCTCGCCTAGAGCTGAAGAGCAGGGACAGCACCCAAGCCCAGAGTTCAAGCCCCACGACTGACAAAAAAAATTAAAATTAGGCATTCACAATATTTTTATAATATCACAATGACAATGTGATCTCATAATGCTGTCTTATTGTAGTTTTGTCATGTCAAAAGTAGTTGATGCTGTTGATGACAATGTTATGTCACTCTGGTGATGTCAAAAAGGGTTCATTATGTTAAATTGGCATGTCTGATATCAATTGGCAGTTCATAATGAGGATATAATTCCACAAAGGGAATGTGTTGTCACAAAGGGCATGTGTTTTTTCAAAGGTGCTAAGAGGTCCTAATAGGTTTGCGATGACCCAATGTGATAGTGATGTCAAATGGCAATGAACACTCACAATGGTTTTGTGATAACACATTGGTGATGAAATAATTTTGTGAAGTCACATCTCATAAAAACATGTCCAATTTCAGTTGCTACTATTTCACATTAAGGTATGAGTTCACAGAAAAAGACAAGTATAAAAGGCCATGAATTTTCTAAAATGCTATGAAGACATACTAGGTTTTTGAAAACACCATGGGACAGTGATATCACAATGGCAATGTGATGTTGCAATATGATGACAATAATGTTTTGATATTGCAATTTGTGATGCCACACTGATGGGTTCACAAGAAGTGTGTGATGTCACATGGGTTGGTGATATCAAAATGACACATGTGATCTCAAATGTCATTAACGCACAATGAGTACATGAGCTCACAAAGGTACTCTGATGTCTCCAAAGGCATGCATTTTCACAAAGTGATGAAGTCCTAACAGGTGTGTGTTGTGAGAATGTGACAAAATGCTCATAACATCTATCAGTGTGATGTCACCATAATCTAGATGTCACACTGGATTCGAGTATCACATTTCATACCTGGATTGGGTTTGAGAGGATTGGAATTTCACAGTGGGTTAGTGTTATCAATATGGAAATGTGGGGTCACAAAGGGATTGTGCTATCATAATGGCTATTAGATCACAATGTGTTTCTACTATATTAGGTTTGTGCTGTCATAATTGGTTGGAAATGTCACAATGGCATGCCAGATCTAAAATGTCATTAATTCACAATGAAGATATGAGTTCACAAAGGGACTGTGTTTTGTGTCTAAAGTCATGTGTTTCACAAATATGATGAAGTCCTAACAGATTTGTGAGTTCATAATGTGCCACCATGGTCTTGATATCTATCAATGTGATGTTACAATGTTCATGATGTCACAATATTCATGATGTTAGAGTCAATTTCTGATATCATATGTCATACCTGAATTATTATGAGTTTCAAAACTGATTATAAGCTTACTGAAAGCCTAAAATATCCTAATGGCAGCATTCACACAAGTTATGACTAAGTTATGACCTCCTCATCAGTATGGCATCATCAGTTGTGACATCAAAACATTATTATATCATGATGTTGAGACATTACATTGTCATTGTGAAATCACTGTCCTGTTGGGTTTTCACATAGTATGACCTCACACTATGAAGCTTCTTCTATCAACTGGTATCCTCATATTGAATTATGAGTAATTGAAATTGGACATATCATTCTGATATTAAAAACAAACTGTGACATCACAAAGCCATTGTGACCTCATCACCACGGTGACATCAAAAACCCAATGGGACATCGCATTTCCATTGTGACATTATGGATTACATTGTGCCATTACAAAACTATTATGACTTATAACCACCTTTCTGTAACATCACAGAACCTTTTTTGGATCCATAACCTCATGGGGAACTAATGACAACTGACATCAGACATACCAAGAAACACAACAAATCCTTTCTGACATAATTGTGACATCATGTTGCCATTACGACAACATCAGCTCATTTTGACATGTAAAACTACAATGACATCATAGCATTGCAACATCACATTGTTATTCTGATGTCATAGACATGTTGTGTTTGCCTATTATGTTATTGATTCTATTTCTAATGTGGCATGTCGGTTGATATCAGAAACCCGTGGTGTGTTCATGACCATTTTGATATCACGATGCCTTAGTTCCATCACATTGCCATTGTGATGTCACATTGCCAAATTGATGTCACAAAGGGATTTTGATGTGACAATGGTTGTGACATCACAATGAGTTTCTGATATCAACCCACATGCCATATTTCAAATACAATGAAATCACAGATTAGGCATTCATATTGTGACTATGATATCACAATGACATAATGGCAAATGTTATAATGTCATTGCCATTTTGTGATGTCACCATAAGCTAAAGATGTCATAACAACAATGTGATGTTACACCAGTTATGATGTCACACAGGGTTTATAATGTTACAATGGTTATGAGGTCACAATGTGTTTCTGATATCAACTGACATGCCACATTTTAAATAGAATGAAATCACAGGATATACATTCACAATGTGTCTAAGACAGCAAAATGGCAATGCAATGTCTTAATGCTATGAGGTCACTGTAGCTTGTTGATGTCACAATGTGCTGATGGTGTCATAATGATTGATATCAAACTGGTGATGATGTCACATTGTATGTCACAATGGTCTGTCAGATCTTAATTGCTATTAGTTTACAGTGAGGACATGAGAATGAAGTCACCATGACATACACAAATTAACTGTGATGACACAAATGCCATATTTTTGTCAAAAGTGCTAAAGTTCCTAACAGGTTTTGGTTGTCAAAGAGTTAATGATATAAAAATGGGTTAATGATGTCTAAACTAGTTTGTAATATCACATATTATTTCAAATTTCAATTGCTACAAGTTCACAATGATACAAGTTCACAGAAGGAGTTTGATGTCCCAAAGGCCATGCATTTTCTAAGGTGTGATGAGATCATAATAGGATTGTGAAAGCATGATGCTACAGTAATATCACAATTGCTATATGATGTCAAATTCTAATTAATTGGTGATACCATAATAGTGATAAGTTCAAAATTGTTTGGTGATGTTGCAGTAGATCGGTGATGTGACAATGGCATTCCCGACCTCAATTTTCATTAACTCATAATAAGTATATAAATTTAGAACGGGCTTGTAAGGATACCAAAGCATTTGTTGGCACAAATGTGGTGAAGTCAGAAAAGATTTATGATGTGACAATATGACACAATGGTCATTACATCTAGCGGTGTGATATCACTATGTTCATGATGTCAAAGTATATTTCTAATATTTCATGTCATTCCTGAAATAATAGGTCGAAAATAGATTTAGCTATCAATGGACCCAACATAACACAGTGGCAACATGTCACAAAACTTTTGAGGACAGGACATGTTTGAGTTGTCACAGTTGTTTAGAAAAATCACAATTTCAATGGTACATCACAAAAGGATTGTGATGTCACAATGGTTATGAAGTCAAAATGTGTTTTTGATATAAACCCACATGCCACATTTGAAATATAATGAAATCACATAATAGGCATTCATAATGTATATATGTTGTCACAATGACAATGTGATGTCATAGTGGTATGATGTCATTACAAATTTGTGATGTCACAATGAGCTGATGTCAAAATGACAATATGACGTCACACCGATGATTATATTGTAAATCCTTTGTGATATTTCTTTGGCATATCTGATCTCAATTGACATTTCACAATGAGGATATGGATACACAAAGTTACTGTCATGTCACAAAGGCCATGTGTTTTTTCAAAGGTGCTAAAGATGTCATAATGGGTTTGGGAGGTCTCTAGGTGATTGTAATGTCACAACAGCAATGTGATATCACAATGGCTTTGTGATGTCACATTGGTGATGAGGTCACAATGGACAGGACCAGTTTGTGATGTCACAACAGGTTATTATCACAATGGCACTGTGATGTCACAAAGGGATTTTCATGTCACAATGGCTTTGAGGTCATAATGGATTTCTGATATCCACCAATATTGCTCACTTGAAATAGAATGAAATCACAGAATAGGCATTCACAATATGTCTATGTCACTATGACATATGATGTCATAATACTATGATATGTAAGTTTAGTGATGTCAAAATGGCATGTCTTATCTTATTAGTCATTAGCTTACCATGAGGATCCCAAAGGTTGCCATGTTCTGAGTCCTTCAAAAGGCTCATTGTGCTGAGTGCATTACACAAGGTTCTTTGTGGTATTTTTTAAAATGGTTCTGAGTCCTTGAGAGGTAGTTATCCCAACAATCGCATACAGACACACACACACACACACACACACACACACACACACACACACAAACATGGAGGGACACCGTGCAACTGCTTGGTGGATGGGGTGGATGGAGAAGAGCCCCCCAGTGGTTGGGCTGAGGGAAGATTCGATGCACCCCCTGGGCAGCTGCTGGGGTTGGGGGGAAGCCCTCACCTGAGGTGAGGTTGCTTCTGCCATGGCCTGATAGACTTAAGGCAGAGTCAGGACAGCACAAAGCCAGGGATAGAGGCATGGCTGAGGGGGGGAAGAGGCTTGACCCAGAGGAGGACAGGGCGTGGCTGAGGGGGCACATATCTGCTGAAGCCAGGGGCTCACAGGGGCTGGAGCACTTGCGCAATGGGGCGGGGCAGCCCGGGAGAGAAGTGGGGGTAGAGAGAGAGCAGAGAGAAGAGCAAACACATACATCAGGGGTGGCAGCCTCAATGCCGCTGCTGCTGTAGGAGCATGGGTCTGGACCAGGAGCACAGAGCACACAAAGCCAGCACATCAGGCACATTCCTCACACCACCCCAGGGAGGCTCAGAGGCTAGGTAAGCCCTGAGTCTTAGGCCCCTGGCTGGGACCTCAGCTGAAGCAGGGGCATGCTCAGCCCAGCCATCCACCAGCCCCTGCCCCTGTCCCGTCTCCTGCGCTCCCTGCAGCATTGCACCTCCGCTGGCTCAGTCCTGTGGCGCCTCTTTGAGTCATCCAGTGATGGTGCGCCCACAGCCGGTTTAAGGCCCTGACCCGGTACCGGCCCCTGGTCCTCTGCTCTGGGCCCAAGCGTCCACCATGCCACTGCCATCATTGCAAACTGCACACATAACCACAGCCTACAGATTCTCCCAGCAGAACAAGTGAGTGGCTGCCTGCAAGTCAGCAACTTGTCACCTCCCCCTACCACTACTATTCCCACCCTGCAAATGCCGCCTCCCCTCTTGTGTCCCAACCACGCCTCGCCAGAACCAGGCAAGCCAACCTTGACTCTGCCACAAATGCGTCCCAGGAGTGGAGGGGTGGGGGATTGGGTGTTGGCTCTGGGAACTCACCCCCATCTCTAGTGGCCAGTATCCCTGGAAACGGGGAGATGCAGGAATGGGTGAGAAGGGGTCACCACTGAGCCCCTGGCTGGAGTAGTGGGAGCCACACAGTCCCATATCTGCACCCTTCCTCTCCCTGGTGGGAACCTGGTGGCTTTAGGCAGAGATGGGGAACAGCACCTCTGCACCTGCCTTATTGGGTCTTTTTTCTGAGAGTGGGGGGTGTTGGATGCAGAAGATAGGCCTCCCTTGCTGTGTGAGCCCTTGTCCTCTGTGCTCAGTCACCCTTTCATCTGAGGAAGATCCCAGAAAAGCCCACTAGGGAAGTGAGGGCACTGGGGGTCAGATAGTAGGTGAATATATGGGAAGAACACACACCTCAGACACACATATACCTGGCCTATCCCCGCACCCCAGCTATCAACAGTACTAACAGAGTGATCACATTTCCCAGCTCTGCCAGCATCTGCTGGTGCTCCCTGTCCATCTGGTCTTCTTGTCCTCCCCAAGAGTCTGCCCAGTTGCCCAGAAGAATCTAGGCTGGAAGTAGGAGTCTGTCCATGAATGTAGCCTTTAGGACCCCATCCAATTCCTGAATACCGCCCCCACCCTGGGTCACCCCCCCCCCCCCCCCCCCCCCCCCCCCGCTTGGGACCCCATGACCCACTGCTTGTTTCAGTCCTGGCTCTGAGGAGCCACGTGTCTGGGGATTCCTTCATCCAGCGTCCTGACCTAGGGTTTTGGTGAATGGGGAGTTAAGGCTGGTTGTTCCCAAGGGGAAGGGTCTGGCCCTGGAGAAGGGGAGAGGCAGGATCGTGCTGTGTCATTAGAGTGGTGCTCCCCTTGGGTTGGAGCCCTTGGTTCTGACAAGGAAACAGAGAATTGGAACCCGCATGCTCCAGCTAATACATTGTCCCAGATGAGGAAACAACAAAGTTAGGAGAGGTAATACTCTGAGTCCCTGTGTGTGTATGTGTGTGTGTGTGTGTGTGTGTGTGTGTGTGTGTTGTGTGTGTGTGTGTGTGTGTGTGTGTGTGTGAGAGAGAGAGAGAGAGAGAGAGAGAGAGAGAGAGAGAGAGAGAGAGAGAGAGAGAATCTTTCTCTTTGTACAGCCTGACCATCCTCAGGTGAGTGATTAGTTGGCAAATTGCAGGTGCTGCATGGAAGAGTCATCTGTCACCATTCTGGAGGTGTGTGTGTGTGTGTGTGTGTGTGTGTGTGTGTGTGTGTGTGTGTGTGTGTGTTTGGAGAGCAGGGAAATGAGAACAATGAAAATGTATTTGTCACCATGTTTAAAACATCAAAAGCATTTTCTTTCTCTCTGTGTATTTGTTGTTGTTCTTTCTTAATCAATACCAAATACAAGCCTAACCACAATTTTTGTTTTCTCTTTCACAGTTTCATGGCTCCTTTATGGAAGATTTCAGTAGACATTACTTTCCTCCCCTTTCCACCTCTCTCTTCCCCCTTTCCTGTAGCCCACAGTAGCTGCTGGGCCTGAGTGGGCCTCCCTTAGAAGAACAGTGTGAACCCTGGACTGGAGTGGATGCCTGTCCTTCTATCCCTAGCCAGAAGTTTCGTGAGGCGAATGAGATCAAAGCCACACTCTTCCAGCCAGACACTCTGCTCTTGTGTGTTTAGTTGGAGGTAATTCAAGGGTTTGGAATGTGTCTGCCCAACATAATTAGGGAACAAGATGAGGGAAAGGATAGGGCAGGGGCTGTGAAGCTATGAGGTTTTGGGGACTGGCGTATGGTAGGACATGGCAGATGGTTCACCATGAGAGTGGATGAGAGGAGAACCATATCTAGGGCATTAACGGTCTCTGTAGGCATCCGGGCACAGGGCTCTGGGCCCCCACTGGTGGTGAGGATAGCCTCCTGGGTCAGTGCCCAGTGTCAATCCTCCCTGGAGTCCTGCAGAATCCAATCTGTGTCCCACCTGGGCTGTTTCTAGCTGGGCAGTAATAGGCAAATCCATTCCCCCTATTGGAGCCCGCTCGGTATCAGGAGGTGGCAGTTAGCTAGGGCTCGCAGAATGCTAGTTTCTGTAACCTGCTATAGGTTGTCTGGAAAGAAAAGGGGACCACTGTCTTTGGAACCCTTTAAGTTTGATTGGGACAAATTAAATACCACATTTTCCAGGTTTTTTAAATTTAAGCTGGCAAGTTCGACTAATGCCTGGGATTATGGGTCAAATTAGATGGATGATTTCTGCAGTCAAACAATGATGTTCAAAGCGGCACAGGCAGAGTTCCCAAGCCCGACTATCTCCCGCTTTGAATGTTGTGCCTTGACTGCCTTTCTCTGGCAGCTGTTGAATCTCACCCCACTCAAGAACATTGTGGGGAGCAGAAATTGTGACCTCGCCATCCCCAGCCTGCCAGCTATGAGCAGAGATGATTCCCAGCACCTGTACTGGACTCTGGGAGATTCAGCGAACCCAGGCTGCCTCAAGGATCCTTCCTCGGCAGCATGAAACTTAGGGGCCAGATGTGGTGGAAGATCCTGGCTGGCCCAAGGGGGAGGACAGGAGGCCCCTTGAGCCAGGCGTTCAGCTCACAGCAACCTCATTCACACCTATGTGGGGAATTGAGTGCCACAGTGCTGGTCAGTTGCTGGACAGAGGCCTTTGAGAAGGCATCCCAGAGGCCCTGGAATGTAGCTAGTACATAGTGGCTCACACCCTCAGAGCCAAAAACAGTTCAGTGTGGTGGCACTTTGAGGGGGTAAGGGGGAGTAGGGAGAACTGTGGGAGAGCTTCATCAGGCTTCATCCCCCCTCCCCAACAGAGGATTCTTACCTGAATCAGATGGGACTTTTTTGTAGTATTGTCATAGACAGATGCTCATTTATTTATCCAACAAACCATTACAGTGTGCAATAGGCTCTGGGTGGTCATAGACAATGAAAAGTCCCAGGACTGGTTCCACAGCCCATGAAGAAACCTTGGATTGATCTGGATGCCAGTGCTTCAAGCCTGTCATCCTAGCTATTTAGGAGGCTGAGATCAGAGGATTGAGGCTTTTGGCCCAGGCAGGAAAGCCTGGAAGTCTCCTGTCTTCAATTAACTACCAAAAACAAAACACCAGAAGTGATGTGTGGCTCAAGCCATAGACTGCTAGCCTTAAGTAAAAAGGCTTAGGGATAGCACTTAGGCTCCGAGTACAAGGCCCATGACTGACACAAAAAAATTGAAGAGAGAGAAGAGGGAAGGACAGAGGGAGAAAATGAGAAAAAGAAGGAAGAAAGGAGAACATGCAAGCCTTGGTTTGGAGTCCCTGGATCAAGGGAGCCAACTATTCAGAATCTACTTGGGGACAGTTTCAGAGCCTAAAGTCAGTATGTAGGACCAAGCCACTGAACCCTCAGCAACTTCATGACAGCCAGGGGCTGTGTGATCACCGACTACAGAGGGAACCAGGGACGGGTAGAACCTAGGGCTCAGGGTGGGTCACCAGGTTTCAATTATCCCCAGCCTCATCGAGTTTATTTTCTGGTCAGATCAGAAGAATGTTTCCAAGGGCTAGGGAGGTATTGGAGTAAGAGAGTTTCGTGGGGGGGAGGCAAAGGATAAGTAGGAATTTGAAGAGGGAGAATGATCCTAGGTCACGTGTGTCAGGACATTGGAGCCATGACCTCTCCGGACAACATAGACTACCAGCCTTTGATCCAGCCACACTGCTATTAAAAGACCTGGCACCTTGGGTTCATCATTGACAACCTGGCTGCCGTTCACTGCAGTATGCCTGTGCAGTATATCCTTAGGGACTAGGACATTCCACGGCTCAATCTGATGATACCATGCCCGGTGTTCATTCCTTCACCAAAGACTGAGGTAAGCATGCCACTGCCACAGGACAGCCTGGGAATGAGGGCAGGAAATGGGTCTCCTGGCTGGCTAAGTCTTTAGGCTAGATGGCAGAGCTGGGATTCAGAGAGGGCAGGCTGAATTTGGGGCAGAGCTGGGTAGAGGTTGGTGGGAAAACCAGAGCCACTGGGCTCTGAGCAGAGCTGTTTCTTTGATAATACTCACAACATAGGAACATTTCTGGGATAGAGCAGCCCTTTGCACCTCCCCAAGAGGGACCTAGATCCCCCCAGTCTCCGTCCCTTGACCAGGAATCCCTTTGGTTCCCATATCATGTGGTTGGATAACTAGACCTTACCTCACTGCCCAGTGTTTAGGCAGGACAGTGAGTGATCCTGATTCTTTGATAAGGTCATGGGATCTTCAGTATTAAATTATTCTTTTTTTTGGGGGGGGGGGATCCAGTCTTGGGCCTGAACTCTGGGCCTGGGTGTTGTCCCTCAGCTCTTCAGCTCAAGGCTAGCACTCTACCACTTGAGCCACAGTGCCACTTCTGGCTTTTTTTCTTTCTGCTTATGTGGTGCTGAGGAATCGAACCCAGGGCCTCTGGCATGCAAGGCAAGCACTCTACCAATGAGCCACCTTCCCAGCCCAGTATGAGTTTATTCTTGAATGTCCCAAATTGGTGCATGGTCAGTTCCATCTAAGACTGCCATGATGTAAGACATAATATCTAGGGAATCAGAGCTGGATGGGGTCTGTTCTGGGAGTTTTGAGTATTATGTGTTAGCTTTGAGCTCCTGTGTGCCCACTTGCTTCTCTTTCTTGGGTGGGTCTATGTTAGAAAAAGCTTGAAACTAGGGCATGGATCTTGTCTATTATGCTCCAAGATAGCACTCTACCATTTGAATCACAGCTCCACTTCCAGCTTTTTGGGGTGTTTAATTAGATAAAGAGTTCTCACGGGCTTTGCTGCTAAGTGGCATCCAACTGCAGTCCTCAGATTTCAGTCTCCTGTGGGGAGAGGATGACAGGAATGGAAAAGTTTTTTTGGCTGAGTGCCAGTAGCTCATGGCTGTTATCCTAGGTACTCAGGAGCTGAGATCTGAGGATCACGGGTCAAAGCCAGCCTGATCATGAAAGACCCTGAGAGTCTTACCTAAGAGGAATTTCCAGAAAACCAGAAGCGGTGCTGTGTCTCAAACAATTGAGTTCTTGTGTTAAGCTAAAGGGCTCAGGGACAGAACTCAGGTCCAGAATTCAAGCCCCACAACATAAAAAAGAAAGAAAGAAAAACATCTTTGCCTGCAAATGATGGTGGAGGTGTGGGGGTGTGAGGAGGGTGCTTTGTTTGGGAGACAAAGTGCTGGCCTCGCTGTACAGACACTTGTAAGAACTCCCCAAGTTTGCCTCAGTTTGAAGCCTCAGCTTCAATAGGACATGTCCTGTGACAGGCAGGGAGTGGGTGAAGGGGTGCAGGTGTGAGATTGTTGTGTCTTTATTTCTTCCATTGAAGGATAGATTTGGATGCTAGGTATCAAAATCTGAAGTGAAGGGTTTCAAAAAGTTTGTGGCCTGATGAGATGGGTTTCCTCTGTCTATATGAATGTGGCTGAAGCCGGAAGCCACCGGTGGCTCACAACTCTCATCCTAGCTACTCAGAAGGCTGAGATGTGAGGACCGTGGTTACAAGTCAGCTTGGGCAGAATAGTCTGTGAAATTTGATGATAGACCACTAGAGAACAGGTATTGTTGCTTTGGTTCAAGTGGGAGAGTGCTCACCTTCAGCTGAATTGCTGAGGGACAGCACCTTGGCCCAGAATTCAAACCCCTTGACCAACAACAAAAAAAGAAGTGACTAAGTTTTCCACATAGCAGTGGGTATGATAGGAAATGCCATGCTGGTCTATGAGACATTCCAGATATGTGTGAGACTCAATGTTTTGTCTACAATGGGTCTGATGTCAGTACTGCCACATTCTAGGGGGTGGGATCTGATCCTAATTGAGGGAGTTCATGTTTCTGTTCTCAGGGAATGCTGAATCCTTGGGCTATCCTGTGTGTGTGTGTGTGTGGTGTGTGTTTGTCTGTCTGTCTGTCTGTCTGACTGTTTGTGTCTGTGTCTGGGTGTGTTTGCAGGTAGAAGAACTGGCCCTTGAACTCAAGGCCTAGGTGTTGTCCCTGAGATATCTTGCTCAAAACTAGAGCTCTGACACTTGAGCCACAGCTACACCTGTAGCTATTTGGTGGTTCAGTGTAGATAGGAGCCTCACAAACTTTCCTGTGTGGATGGCTTTGAACAGTGATCCTCAGACTTTAACCTCCTGAGTAACTAGGATGACAAAAAGGAGCCACCTATGATGGCTCTGTGGTGTGTGTGTGTGTGTGTGTGTGTGTGTGTGTGTGTGTGTGTAGATATTGGTTGTAACAAGGAGTGCTGGAGCCTTTGGTAACTTCTAATCACTGTCTTTGGGGGGTGCATGCGCTTTGTGGATGAGGTCTAGGGGCCTGGAAGGGTGAGACGATTGAAGGGGACTCAGCACCTATAAATTATAAGAGCAAGGGATCTTTGTGACCTGAAACTGTCTACTCCATTGGGCCTGGTTGGTGGCAGAGGGAGCATGGGAGGACGAGGGGGTGGGGCCCATAGGGGTTGGCTTCCCAGGGGGGCAGAGAGCGTGGTCAGAACTTAGTAAGGCTGTGAGCCCTGTTAGTATGGACCTTATTGGCATGGGTCAGACTCTGGGCCATCTCATTACGACGTCTGATGGGCAAGGCCAAACCTACTTTAAATCTTGACCTGTGTTCTTCAGATCTCAGCCTCCTGAGTAGGTAGGGTTATAGGCATGAGACTCTGGCACAGGGCCTCAGATTCTTTTTGGTATATTAGGGTTTGAACTCAAGAGCTTAGGCTTTCCAGTCAGGTCTTCTTCCATGGGAGCCAAGCCTTTCTGTCTTGGGCATTTCTGAGATGGAGACTCCATATATGCTCAGGCTTGGCTGGATCATGGTCCTCCTGTGACAGGCATGCACCACCATGCCTGGTCCTCTGTAGTTGGGATGGTAGATATGTAGCACCATGCTGAGTCATCGGTTTAGATGGTTGTCCTAAACTCAGTCTACAGCAGCCGATTCTTGACCAGAGTTGAAGCTCTGGGTGCGGCCTCAAACCATTGGTCCTCAGTCTTCTCACAGGACAGTTGTGGGGAAACAAGGGATCAATACAAGGGGAACTCTGGGGCAGGGCCAGGCATAGAGGGAATGGTCATCAGATAAGTTTCTTGGCAATTCTGTGAGCATATAACAGGAAGATACGTGGAAAGGACTAAGAAGGGGCCTGTTATTTATCATGCCACAGGTATGGGATTAGGAAACAAAACATGGCTCTCTTTCATCCTTACCCTATCCCCATGAGGAAGGGGATCCTTCACTATTCAGCTTTGCAGCTGGGGAAAAAGAGGCACGGAAAAGCTTGGTGACCTACTCATGACCCCCAGATGATAGGAAGCTCGGCCTGACTTGTCTGCCATGCTCCCTAGGACAATGGGTGCTATTCAGTCCATTTCTTGTGGTGGGAAGTCCACTTATTGTCAGTCGTGAGGCTTGAACTCTGGGCCTGCGCACTGTCCCCAAGCTGCTCAGATCAAGTTTAGGGCTCTACCACTTGAGCCACAACACCACTTCTGGTTTTCTGGTGGTTCTTTGGAGATAAGCGTCTCAAAGACGTTCCTGCCTGGGCTGGCTATGAACCATGATCCTCATATCTCAGCCTCCTGTGTAGTTACCATTGTAGGCCTGTGCCACCAGCATCCGGCTTAAGTATAATTCTCTCTCTCTCTCTCTTTCTCTCTTTTCTCTCTCTCTGTCTCTCTGTCTCTGTCTCTCTCTCTCTCTCTCTCTCTCTCTCTCTGTGTCTGTAACATGCTGAATGTGTGCTGGAGGTTTTGGCTCAGCGTCCCCATGTGGCTAGGACCAAAGGTGACCCTCTCATTCTGGAGGTAGGCTGTGTGTGGAACTAGCTTCCTTAGGTAAGCACCTCTGTGCCCGGGGTAGACCGTGATGGTTACTCATTGTCAGTCTGTCTGGTGAGTACTTCCCCACTACCCTCTGCTAAGACAGTTAAAGGAAAGTGGATGAGGAGGCATCGCATTGTCCAACTGCACAGCACTATCCCAAGCCTCTGATCCTCACTGCCACCTATCTGGACAGACCCTGATTATAAGAAACTGAATTCACTCTATGTCTACCTCACATTGCTGCAGTGTGTCGTTTCGGGGATAGGGGGCAGTGTGCAGAGTAAAGACCCCAGATCCGACACCTCCTGGGGGACATTTGTTCTGTGAGAGCATGAAGTCATTGCTGTGGATAAGAAAGAAGCCGGAATCAGACTGAGCCGGAACAATGCTCAAAGGTAGGTAGGCTATTGAAGTATCAAACCAACCCATGTCTGCTTCCCACTCACAAAAAGGAGGATGAAGTGCAGGTAGCCCAGCACTGGCCCTAGGGGACTATAAATGGATGGTGGCGGTCAGGTTCCAGTGGCTCTTGCCTGTCATCTTGGCTATTCGGGAGGCTGAGTTCTGATGGTCGGGACTCAGAGCCAGCCTAGGCAGGAGAGTCTGTGAGATTCTTATCTCCCATAAACTACCTCCTCCCCCCCCCCGAAAAAAGCCAGTTGTGGTGCTGTGGCTCAAGTGATAGAGCCTCAGCCTTAAGTAAAAGAAGCTCAGGGATAACACCCAGTCCCTGAATCCAAGACCTGGGACTCACAAAAAATGAAATAAATGAATAGTTGGCACTTGTTATCTTACTACCAAAAAGCATGGATTCATTCTTCTCTCTGGTACTTGTAGCCAAAGGTAAGTGGCTTCCCTTGATGTTCCTCTAAACATCACCTTCTCTCTATTATTGCTCCTGGATTCAGTTGCAGGATAGAATTCATATCACCCCACTTGATATGACCTTAAGTACCCTCCCCTGCCCGCCTTTCTTGGGGTGGGAATCCTGGATGTACTCACCACTGGGTGAAAAAAGCACCAGAGAGATGGGGGTAGGTATCCCTGAAAATCATACACACACACACACACACACACACACACACACACACACACACACACACACCTAGGCCAACTCTGACTAGCCTTTTCCAAAGATACTTTATCTCCTTGGGTTAACTGAGATGAACTTGATCCCCTATAAATGACTATTTTAAGTAAGGTTTGCTAGTTGACACGAGATGAACAGAAGCTCAAAGGAAAGGTTCTGGACCCTCTCTGGCTCAGGCTTACACTTGACACCCTAGCTCCTGGGTAGGCAGAGATCTGAGGATCAAAGATCGAAGCCAGCCATAAGCTGGAAAGCCGATAAGATTCTTCTCTGCATGGAACCACCAAAAATCCAAACGCGGAGTTGTGACTCAAGTGGTAGAGTAGCAGCCTTGAGCATGAAAACTCAGAGAGACAGATCCCAGATCCTCAGTTCAAACCCACACAAGAAATGGCCCCATTTGTTGCCCCCAGATTGCCTGGGCCTCAAGTGCCCTCTCACAGAGTATGATATCGCACTGGTCCCTGGGTAGTGAATCAGAGTCTTCAGGAATTAGGTGGTGAAAGCCAGGCCTTCACCTTTGTACGCTCTCAACCACACCAGCAGCCTGCAGAGTGGAGAAGATCCCCCTCTACCAGGGTGATTGGAGCGGGCTTCTTAGAGGCAGCACTTGAAAGGGGGTCTTGCTTAACAAGGAGGATGTGACAGGAAGCACAGAGAGAAAAGATGCCATAGATCCAGGACAACATAGCAGACTGTGTTCTTTTTCAGCCAAGGCTGCTGGTTAGATACTCAGTAAATATGTGCAAGACTGTCCTGAAACAGGCCCAAGAGGTCACAGATCAGCTATCCAATATTGGGATTTTATCTTAGCAGTAGTGGGCTCACCTAGCACACAGGAAACCCTGGGTTTGATTCCTAGGTCCCACATACACAGAACAAGCCAGAAGTGGTACTGTGGTCCAGGTGGAAGAGTGCTCACATCAAGCAAAAGAAGCTCAGGGACAGCGCCTGTACCCCGAGTTTCAGCCCCAGCACTGTCAACGTAAAACTTCACTCCAAGAGACCTGGGGAACAGATGGATGGTGTGCCCTGTAGCACTTAGTAGATCCATCCATGCTTTGTGTCTTCTTCTATGACAGGGGGAATCTAGACACTCTTTCTGCCCTGGGCACCCCTGGACCCGGTTATCAGGAACCCTCCCAAAGGCTTCCACTGAGACATAGAGCAACTGGCCCCAGAAATTCTCAGGTACTGGGTGGGTGTGGCGGGGCAGGCCTAAGAAGTCCTAGTGGGTCTGATATGCCCCAGACAACCAGGCCATCCTGAGGAAGCAGATGGGAGCTTAGAAAGGGGAAGTGATGTGAAGGGGGCTCTTTAATGCCCATGGCCCTCCCCAGATTCTGAGCCTCCCTTTGCTGTCCCTGAGGGAGGTAAAGGAGGGTCTAGGTGGCAGTGTCTAGAGGAGGACTAGTTGGAATTTGTAAAGAATGAGACACCATAGGCCATGCGCTGATGGCTCATCCTGGCTACTCAGGAAGCTGAGATCCAGAAGGTCTTGTATCCCTGCACAGGGTGGAAAGTCAAATGAGAGTCTCATTTCTAATCTCCATCTGGAAGTGGTGCCACGGCTCAAGTGGAAGAGCACTGGCCTTGAGCAAAATTCATCATCAGGGACAGTACCCAAGCCCTGAGTTCAAGCCCATCATCCAAAAAAAACAAGAAAGAAAGACACCCCTTGCTTGGCAGAGATGGTGAAGGAATGGGGATGCTGTGGTTGGTACATCAGGTTCTGGCCTCAGTGTACAGCCATTTCTAAGATCTCCTGAAGTTTGCCCCAGTGGGAAGTTACAGCATGCTGGGCATGTCTTACCAAGTATTCCAGAGGTTGTGGTCTATCGTAGGCAGGGTGTTGGCAAGGTTGGAGGGTAGTGTTGATTATATTCTCTCCAAGCAAGGAAGAATGGCTTTGGATACTGGTGTCAAAGTCTGAAAGTGAAGAGTTGCATGTGCTTTATGGCCTGACAAGTTGGATTTCCCCTGGTTGTAAGAAGGTGGCTGAAACCGGGCACTGCCAGTATCTCACAACTGTCATCTTAGCTACTCAGGAGGCTGAGATCTGAGGATCACGGTTCAAAGCCAGCTTGGGTAGGAAAGTCTGGTAGACTTTATCTCAAGTGAAGCACCAGAGAACTGGAAGTGGTGCTGTGGCTCCAGTGGTAGGGCGCACACCTTCAGCTGAAGAGCTGAGGGATGGCACGCAGGCCCAAAGTTCAAACCCCATGACCGACAACCAAAATAATCTGGCTGAGTTTTCTTCATAGTGGTGTGTACAGTAGGAAATGCCATGCAGTTTTATGAGACATTCTAGATGTGTGAGAGGCTCTGAGTTTTGTCAACATTCGGTCTGAGGATGGTAGTACCATCTTTTCGGAGGTTGGGATATTCAGTTGCTCAGGGACTGCTGAGGCCTTGGGCTACCAGTGTGTGTGTGTGTGTGTGTGTGTGTGTGTGTGTGTGTGTGTGTGTGTGTGTGAATTTTTCCCTCATCATTCTCTGCCCACTTCCTGGGTGCTTGTCTGCCTCATCATGACCTTGGATGGTGCCCTTCCTCAACAGCAACCCTGTCTTTAGTCATGGTCCACAATGAGTCCTAAATTGCCAGAGACCTGAATGCATATTCCAGCTTTTCCTTGGGACCCAAGTCCGGCTGTCCATATCTTTGTCCTCATCCAGGGGATTCTGGGTCCTCAGGGCCGGCTAACATATGTTCTCTCCTGCCTCTGGGGGGAGGGTCAGTCATGCTGTGTCCTGTCCTTTTCTCAGCTGGACCCATGGCTGCATGTCCCACTCCCAGCAGGCTGGTAGTGGTGTGGAGGAAGGGTGGTTGCCAGTGGCTCTGGCCAGCTCGACCTTGACAGCTGACTAAAGGCTCCCCAAACAATGATAATCTGGGGCTACATGAGAGGTGAGGCCAAGGTGGCATGGATGTATTGTTCAATGTCTAGGAAATGTCAACGTACCTTATCGTAGGCAAATCTATCTTCTGGACCCAGCTGGGCCTCTCAGGTCCTTCTAGACAATTCTGGATGCCCAGAATACAAAGGCATATACTTTAGATTCCAGGGCCAGGGAACTGGGGGATGAGAGACTGGTATAGCCAGTACCTCAATGTTCTGGGGCATTAGTTTTGACCTGGATGAGCTGAGATAGAACTGGGGGCAGTCCTGAGTCATAGTCAAAGTAAATTGTCAAGCCAGATGAAGTGGTTTCTCCCTAAGTCCTTCTTGGGCTGAGGGGTTTGGGCCATGGCAGTAAGTTCCATGGAACCTGCCCCTAGATCTCAACATGGGGCTGCAGTATCAAGGGAAGGACACTAGGGTTGATCCTCGGTAGTCGGCCATGATTGCAAACCTTCATCTGCCCCCCTTCCCCAAGCACTGGTGAGGAAAGCAGGGCACCGAGACCTTGGACTCCTGGGATAGTGACTGCTACAAGCAGCAGCCAGTTGGCTGTGGATTCCTGAGCCTACAAAACTTTCATGAGCCAAACTCAACACCTGCCCAAGGTCTGACTGACAAATTTGTACTCTTGTGATACTCATATGACTGGGCAATATTGGTGTGACATCTTGCAGCTCCTGCCCCTACTGGCCCAGAGCCATGGTCTGAGACTGATTTACTGCTCTGATCCACATTGCACCCATGACAGATGCCATTCTGATGATCTTCATGCCCCAAGGCTAGAGACTTCTCTGGTACTGTGGCCTGCTCTGTAGGCAATGGCCTCCAAACAGGCTGTTACCAAGACTTGTAGGACACCTAGATATTAGGAGACCCTCAGGGGCCCACTGGAAAGAACTTTGCCTAGAGCTACAGAGTAACGTCCAAGCAGGCCAGGTGTTGGTCATGGGGATTGAACTCTGGGCCTGTGCGCTTTCCCCCAGCTCTTCACCTTACCACTTGAGCCACAGAGCAACTTCCGGTTTTCTGTAGGTTCCTTGGAGATCAGAGTCTCCCAGACTTTCCTGCCTGGGCTGGCTTTGAAACGTGATCCTCACATCTCAGCCTCCTGAGGAGCTAGGAGGACAGGCGTAAGCCACCTGTGCCTGGATGATCTGGCCTTACACCACAGTGGACTAGGAGTTCCTGAAATCATTTCTTTAATTTTCCTGTGCTAGTATTGGGGCTTGAACTCAGGGTTTGGGCTCTGGTCTCTAAATTTTTCCTTCAAGGTTACCACATTACCACTTGAGCCACAGCTCCATTTATGGTTTTTGGCAGTTAATCAGCAAGAAGAGTCTCATTAACTTTCCTCTACTGAGCTGGCTTGACCCTCGATCTCTATTACAGTCTCCTGAGTAGCTAGGATTTACAGGGGTTGAGCCACTGGTGGCACTGGGCTAGAAGCTTTTCTAAAGCAAGAGTTCTTCCCTGTGTTTGCCCTGACTCCTCCATGCAAATGAGGCCTGAGGGTCAGGAGCTGTGAAAACAGATTTCCAGCCACAGGAAATGGCTTTGGGTCCCTGGCGAAATGCCAAGCTAGGCTTCCCCCTGGGTGCCATTCTGGGACCCCTCCCTCTGCGCTGTGACTCAAGTCAATGTTGAACCAGCCTTGAATTTCCTGCCTGCCTTTTCTGAAGCCATAGAACCTTCATACCACTCACACCACCTGCTCTGCAGCAAACCTCAGGACCTTTGCCCATGCTATACCTTCTGCCTGAGGCACTCTGTCTTGTACCCACATATTAGAACTACTGTGGAATTTTGGCACTGGCTATATCACTTCCTGGAGCAAATCTTTCCTTCCCTTCTCCATATTTATTTTTTTTAGTATTGATTTTTTTTTAATATTGATTGCTAGAAGATCAATAGAAAGCCCACGGATTGGGGAAGATATTTACTAGCCATACAACGGACACGGGTCTCATATCTAAAATATACTTGGAACTCAAAAAATTAAACCCCCCAACAACAAATCCTCAAAGAAACAACTGCCCAATAAATAAGTGGGCGAAAGACTTAAAGAGAAACTTCTCTGAAGAAGAAAGAAAGATGGCCAATTGACACATGAAGAAATGTTCAACTTCCCTAGCCATAAAAGAAATGCAAATCAAAACAACATTGAGATATCACCTCACCAAAGTTAGAACGGCAAAAATCAAGAACTCTAACAACAACAGATACTGGAGGGGATGTGGACAGAAAGGAACCTTACTTCATTGTTGGTGGGAATGTAAAGTTGTTCAACCACTTTGGAAAGCAGTACGGAGGTTCCTCAAAAGACTTCACATAGAACTCCCCTATGACCCAGCAATCCCACTTTTGGGCATTTACCCAAATGTTTACAAACAAGACCACACTAAAGCTACCAGCACAACTATGTTTATTGCAGCATTATTTACCATAGCTAAAATATGGAACCAACCCAGATGCCCCTCAGTAGATGAATGGATCAAGAAAATGTGGTATATATACACAATGGAATTCTATGCCTCCATCAGAAAGAATGACATTGCCCCATTTGTCTGGAAGTGGAAAAACTTGGAAAAAATTATATTAAGTGAAGTAAGCCAGGCCCAAAGAAACATAGGTCCCATGGTTTCCTTTATATGCAATATCTAGTATATGTATGAGTCAAGCGGAAAAGGTCAGACAATGTGATGTCAGGAAAATGAAACCTTAGATATGTATTTTAATGTTTTTTTTTCTTTCATGCATGTGTTTCTAACGCATTTATAAGATTATCTCTTTGTTGCTTTGTATGTCCCTCCCCCACAGTATAACCCCTGCTTTCACTATATTTGATGTCAGTATAACTTGCGGAGGAGATGGGGAAAAACCAGTTGTTTAAGGATACAGGTGGACCTGTTGCAACAATGAGAATTACAAGTTGTCATGTCCAAAACGAGCTTTACAATGTCGGTGCAGGGGGGCAGGACGGGGGGGGGAAGAGGGGGGAAGGAGAAGGATTGGGATTGGAGGGGAGGGGGGAGGCTGGGAAGGGATGTGAAGGGTAAACCAAAGGAGGAGGCTGCAATGTTTGGTAAGAAATGTACGCATTATCCTGCCCATGTAATTGTAACCCTTCTGTACAGTATGTTCACAAATGAAATAAAATTAAATAAAAAAATAAAAAAATATTGATTTGCTAGAGATGGAACTTGTTCAGGCTGACTGGAAAATGCTCTATATTGGTGTGTGTATGTGTGTGTGTGTGTGTGTGTGTGTGTGTGTGTGTGTGTGTGTGTTTGTGCCAGTTCTGGGGTTTGAATTCAGGCCTAGATGCTATCCTATCCCTGAGGTTTTGTGCTCCAGGCTAGCACTCTACTACTTGAACCACAGCTCTACTTCTGGCTCTTCGGGTGTTTAATTGGAGAAAAGTGTCTCATATTGACTTTCCTGCTTGCAATTGGGATCCTCAGATCTCATCCTCCTGAGTAGATTACAGGGGTGAGCCACCAGCACCTGGCCTCTACCCTACCTCTTACCTATAACCTCACCCTCCTCTGAGTCCCAGAAGAATATGTCTCATCAGGCTCAATTTTTTTTGCCAGTCTTGGGGCTTGAACTCAAAGCTCATACTTGGGAGAGACTCTAAACATGTGAAGACTGTGACAAATGCTTCCATTTAATTATGTATCATATTTCAACACTTAATAAAATGTTAATTAAAATGAGTCAATGCCCTAAATTATTGTGTATAATATTATAATAGGTGTGCACAATATAATATGTGTATAACAATACTAAATACAATGATCAATACATGAATCCAAGAAAAATAAAATACAAAATCAATAATAAAAATCATAATATGAATTTAACATGCATATATAAGTATATGTCATGTATTACACATTTATAGAAATATTTCTTTCATTGCAGGGCCTTCACTCAGGCCCTGGGAACTCTATCCTGAATTTCTTTTCCTCAAGGACAATGAGCTTCACATGCACCCATGGTGCAAAAGAGTTATCTGGACGGTGAGCTCAAAAACTAGCAATGGCAGAAATACTGGCCCCAGTTCCAAGAAAGTGACTTAGTTTTTTAAATTGAAGCAGTTATGTTTATTCAGTTCCATACTGAACATTAAAAAAAACAGTGTAGAGTTTTGTACAGCTATTCAAACATTCTTCCCTTACCTGCAAAGTGCTTCTCTGAGAACTACATTGTTTCTCTTTTTTTGTACATTTTTTATTGTCAAAATGTTCTACAGAGGGGTTACAGTTCCAGGAGCAAAATAATGAGTACATTTCCTATTGAGCATTGTTTACTCCTACTGTGTTTTTCCCCTACCATCCCTTCCCTCCCATCTCCACAACTACCTTCCCTTACCGAGGTCAGTGACTTAGTTTTTCCTTTTAGGTTGGCATGGGGTTTGAACTCAATTAATGGCACCTCTTCGCTCACACTGCTACAGATTTATGAAGAACCTGAGTTCAAATCCCAGGCTAGGAAAGAAAACTGGCAAAAATTCCAAACCAGGGAGCTTCATTTTTTTAAATTTAGTTAAATAGTGAATTTTTATATGTTCTCTTTTTTTTTTTTTTTTGACCAAGCATGGGGCTTGAACTCAGTTCGTGGAAACTCTGCTTCAGCTTGGATCTTGCTTGGCTGGGGTGCACTTATTGGACCCATAGCCAATCATGAGATCCTGGGCCAAGAGGACTTTCAGGAAGAAAAAAGTTTGGACAGCACAAAAAGTGGTGAGCTGCAGAGAGCTGGGGTTTTACAATTTTTTTTCTTTGCTCAGTGACCATCCTGGGTCTGAATGACAAAGCTGCAAAGTGGACCTGGCCTGCCATTGCTGGTGGCTGGTGGGCTATCAATGAGGCCATAGGCTAGCCTGTCAACATAGGCCCTGGGTTCAAATCCCAGTCCTGACACCAATAGCAGGAGATCACAATAGACTCATACCTATGCATAGGAATACCGATTGAAAAAGTAGTTTAAGCATCGGTCTACTCTAAAATTGGATGCAATAATCCTAGAATGCTGATTGATCTTAATTAATAGTTTATTAATCGTGAAAAGAATAATAATCCTTCAATGGCGGTTTAATAAATACCTAAGAGTTGGTAGGAACATAGTAGGTGTCCTTCTATCATAGAGAAACGGCTATGGAACTCTTTACCAATATATATTTATTTGTATACCTCCGTCTGCTTATCCATGTATCGCTGTTTAGGCCAAACCTGGGGGTCGATCTCAGAACCTGGGAACCACCTGACATCTTCATTGGCTAGAGGCTGCCATGCTCAAACTCACCCAATCATGAATTGGGCCTGCTAGGCACTAAGTTCAGATCCTGGCACTGCCAGGCATGATGGAGAACACATCTAACATCTGGATGTTATATGATAGGATGTAAACAATGTAATAAATGGTATAGGTGTCATCAGAGTAAATAAAATAAATTCTAAATAAATGAATGAAAAAAGAAATAAAATAAATAACCACACCAAACACAATATGGACTGAACATCTGTATGGAAGTATAAATCCTATCTTTAAAATATATATGAGGAGGGCTGGGAAGGTGGCTCAGTGTTAGAGTGCTTGCCTTGCATGCATGAGGCCCTGGGCTCGATTACTCAGCACCACATAAGCAGAAAAAAAAGCTGGCAGTGGCGCTGTGGCTCAAGTGGTAGAGTGCTAGCCTTGAGGTGAAGAGCTGAGGGACAGCGACCAGGCCCAGAGTTCAGACACATGAGTGGACCAAAAAAAAATTATATAAAGAGTATCTTTTCCAGGCCTGAGGCTTGAATTCAGCCCCCCTACGAGGAGGGAATGGCGGGAGATCCTGAGATACTCGTTTGTGGACCTGGGATGATTCATGGAATGTGATCAATCTCATCCTTGAATGAGTACTTTGTGCATGATGCAAGTAGGAAATGATAGGCAAGACTCATGGGGTATCGATAATTTGTAAAGAACAGTTGATGAAGCATGACAATAATCATCACAGTCATGAAATGGAGGCATCAGGAAAGATCCAAGAATCCATAGTCCACAGATGGGATTCCACCACTGGTTACCATCTCACTTACTCTATTCAAATGTGTACTTATTTGCATACTATTTTCACCTTATGAACGGATGACTGTTGTGCTCCCCGCTCTACCCTCGGGGTCTGGGGCTCAATAGCAGGTCCTTGGAATGGCCTAGCTCCTTCGTGGGTTAAAGGCTGGTGTGCTCAATTGGACCCATTCACCACTTGGTCCTGCTAGGTTCCGAGTTCAGATTCCCCGCCCTGCCAAAAGATTCATCTTGATGTCAGAAGTCAATCGTTGCACCTGTTTTCTTTCCTGTGCAAGTCCTGGATCTCAGCTAGGATGGAGAATGCATGGGCCAACCTGTGGCCATGGGAATAAGTTGTTATCCATTTTATCCCAGTTATATCTCTCTCTCATCATATACTCAAGAAAATACACAATACACCCATGAATAGCATACAAAATAAAGAGAATAACTACACTCAATGCACGATGCAGTCCAAACACGCATGTGAATATACATCCCATGTTTCAATGATCATTGAGGACTATTTTGGCCTCCCTGGGGCTCGATCTCAGTTCCTGGGAATGGCCCAACTCCTAAGTGGCTCACACTCTGGTGTGATCACGTGGCCCCATTGGGCAGTTGGGCCTTCTAGGCCCAAAGTTCGAATCCCAGGGACGCCAAAAATTCACCCTGATGTGAGAAGCCAGTCATTGCACCTGTTTTCTTGTACTGTGCAAGTTCTGGGTCTCAGCTAGGAAGGAGAATGCATACGCTACTCTATACTCATGGGAATAGGTTGTCATCCAGTTCACCACAGTTATATCTGTCATCCTATACTCAAGGAAATACACAATACATCAATGAATAAGACACAAAACAAAGAGGATGACTGCTCCAAACGCAAGATGCCTCCCACCCATGTTTGGAAATATAGATCCTCTATTTAATTATGAATTTATGACTATATTGGCCCCCACCAGGGCTCCATCTCAGGTCCCAGGATTGGCCTAGTTCCTTAGTGGCTCACAGTCTGGTGTGCTAACCATGACCCATTCAATTGGGCCTGCTAGACTTTGAGTTCAAATTCCTGCACTACCAAAAGATTCATACTGATGTGAGAGGCCTATGGTGGCACATATTTTCCTGTCCTGAGAATGTCCTGGGTCTCATTGAGTATGGAGAATGCTATATAGGCAATTCTTGGCCATGGGAATAGGTTGTCATCCATGTCAGCAGGGTTATATCTGTCACTCCATATGCAATAAAATATACAATACATCAATGAACAAGACAAAATAGAACGAATAACTACACTGAATGCAAGATGCATACCACACCTGTAGGTAAAGAGAAATCCTATGTTTAAAAATGGTGAACTTGCTATTTTGTCCAGTGCTGGGGCTTCAAATCAGGCCCTGCACCAGACCTTACATTCTAGTCTTCAAAGATGGTAAGCTTCCCCTTGCTCCACACTGCAACAGAGTTACCCAGACCTGAGCTCAAATCCCAGCACTGACAAAATTTCATCCTGATGTCAGAAGCCAGTCGTTGTGCCTTTTAGCCTCTCCTGTGAAAGTCCTGGGTCTCAAATATGATGGAGAATGCATAAACAACCCTGTAACCATCGGAACAGGTTGCCATCCATGTCGGCACAGTTATACCTGTCACCATACTTATTAAAATATACAATACCTCCATGAATTAGAGACAAAATAAGGAGAATAATTTCACTGAACACAAGATGCTGTCCACACGTGTATGTCAATATAGATCCTATGTTTAAATTATGAATTCATGACTATAGTGGACCACCCTGGGGATCAATATCAGATTCTGGGAATGGCCACACTCTTTAGTTGCTCACTGGTTCGTATGATTATCTTGACGGATTGGCCAGTTGGTTTTGGTCTGCCCTAAGTTCAGATCCCAGCACTACCAACAAGTGGATTGTGGAGTAAGAAGGAGAGTGTGAAACTTTTTCTTCCCTTTTCTCTGAGAATCCTGGGGGTCAGGCATGATGGAGAATATTTCTGCAAATCTAGATGTTCTGTGATAAGTTGTCATCAATGTAATAAGCAGAATGGGTTTCATCATAGTAAAATCAATGGTAAATAAATGAATAAAACAAAAGATACAAGGAACAACCACATCAAACATGTATGGACTGAACATCTATAGGTAAGTATAAATCCTACATTTACAATATATATAAATAGTATGTTTTCCAGGGCTGGGTCTTGAATTCAGTACTAGTGAATAGGCCTGACTTTTTTATCTTCATGTAAGATGATCTTCCCCTTTATTCACATTGCTGCAGATTTACCCAGATCCTGAGTTCAAATCCAAAGCCTGTAAGAATAAACTGTGTGAATTGCAAGCCAGGGAGCTAATTTTTTTTCTCAGCATGGGGCTTGAACTCAGGTCATGGCAAGTCTGCCTCAGCTTAGATACCCTAGGATGGGGTGAAGCCACTGGACACGCAGGTGCTCCTGTGATCCTAGAACCCCAGGTATTGCAGGGAAAACAATGCCTTTTATGTTTTCTTCCTTTGCAGCGACCTTTCTGGTTCTGAATGACACTGTTGCAAAGGGTGCTTCACCTTCCATTGCTGAAGGCTGACAGATTATCATGGAAGCCATAGACCCATATAGCAATATAGGTCCTCATTTCAAATCCCCGTCCTGACACCAACCAATGGCAAGAGATACTAAGAAACTGGTTCCCATCCAAAGGAATGTCACTGGAATTTTGTCAATGTCACAGTTGAATGAGTTCATCGTGCATGATGTTCCTATAAAATTAAACAGCGTCATTTCAGAAGGCTGGTTGATTTTATTTAATATTTATGAAGCATTAAAGGAATGTTATTACTTACAGGAACACAATAATTTCAGGACACTGATTGCTTTCATTAATAGTTTAAGGACTTAAACAATAACATTAATTACATGGACACATAATGAATACTCAGGAATTGGTAGGAATATAGTCTATATAACTGAATAATATATAGACATCTCTGGCACTCTATAAAGATATATATTTATTAGCATACTGCCATCTGCATGTCAATCTGTTCTTATTTTGTTAAGCCCTAGGGTTCGTTCTCAGGTCTTGGGAACATCCTGTCAGCTCAAATTGCCCCAGGATGGCCTGGTGACACTCACCCATTCTGCTTGCTTCACAGGATTCTGGCCACACCCCCATTCTTTCATGCTTCTTTCTGACCAATGGGATACAAGAATGCTTGCCATGCCCACATTCCATGCTGCCAGGTAGCACTGGGATTCCCTCTGTTAGTTTACACCACTACCAGTAGTTGAGGAATGTAGAGGTGGCTGAGTGGTGAGGAAGAGACTTGAGGTGACTTCGGAGTATAGTAGGAAATTGAGGCTCCCATCCCCACCTGGCCCTTTCCTTCCCTTCATGTGGTGCCAGGTTTCAAACCTCAGGCAATGGCGTGCTGCCAGCAAGCCTAAATCCCCGACCTGGTCCCTGCCCCTAGTCTTCTGCTCTGGGCCTATGTGTCTGCAATGCTGCTGCCATCTCTGCTGCCCCACTTGGAGGAGCTGCCAACAGCTTCTCTCAGCAGCACAGGTGAGTGGCCGCCCCAACACCAATTCAACCCGGGTCAAACACACCTCTGGGGGCACCATGACCCCCTTACTTGTTTCCTCTCCCCAGCTCTGATGAGAGACCTTTCTGTCTTGAGCATTTCTGAGCTAGAAACTAAATATATGCTCAGGCTGGGCTGGATTGCGGTCCTCCTGTGAAATATATGCTCCACCAGGCCTGGTCCTCTCTAGTTGGGATGTGGCACCATGCTCAGTCGTTGGTTTAGATGGATTATCCCAAAGTCAGTCCACAGCAGTGGATTCTTGGCCACTCGTGAAGTTCTTTGTAAGGCCTCAGACATTGAACCTCATTCTCCTCACAGGACAGTTGTGAGGAAACAAGGGATTTATACAGAGAGATCTCTGGAGAATGGCTAGGCAGAGTGGGAGCGGCCTCCAGATAAGGTTTTGGCAATTCTGTGAGCATATGACAGGAAGATACCAGAAAGGTCTCAGGTGGGGCCTGTTATTAATAGTGCAACAGGTGTGGGATTATGAACTGAAACATGGCTCTCTTTCATTATTACCCTATTCCCATGAGGAAGGCGATCCTTCACTTTGTTCAGTTTTGCAGTTGGGGAAACCGAGGCACAGAAAAGCCAGGTGACCTACTTATGACCTTAAGTTCTCAGGAAGCTCGGCCTGACTTCTCTACCATGATCCCTAGGACAATGGTTGCTATTCAGTCCACTTCTTGTGGTGGGAAGTCCACTTCTTTTCAGTCGTGGGTCCTGAACTCTAGGATTGGGCACTGTTCTTGAGCTCCTCAGCTCAAGGTTAGCACTCTATCACTTGAGACCACAGTGCCCTTTCCAGTTTTCTGGTGGTTCTTTGGAGATAAGATTCTCACAGACGTTCCTGCCTATGTTGTCTATGAACCATGATCCTCATATCTCATCCTCCTGTTTAGTTAGGATTAGAGTTCTAAGCCACTGGCACCGGATTTAACTGTAATTCTGGTTCTCTCTCTCTCTCTCTCTCTCTCTCTCTCTCTCTCTCTCTCTCTCTCTCAGGAACTGGTTGAATGGGTGCTGTAGGAGGTGGCCCAACATCTCCAGGTGGCTGGAACCCAAGATGGCCTATTCATTGTGGAGGTGGGCTGTGGGTCATAGCTGTCTCACTCAGCGTGTTGATACATCTCCATAAGGTAAGCCCTCTGTGCCCTTGCTAGATAGTGAGGATTATTCATTGTCCATCTAGCCATACTGAATTTATTTTATTGTATACTTTCTACATCATTTACTAGCATGTAGCCAATATTATGGTATATAGTTATGGAATGAAAATGTAATGTCAACTTAAGAAAGTCATTTAGGGTTCTGGGAATGTGGCTTCATGATACGTTGATTGCCTAGCATGCATGAAACCCTGAGTTCAATTCCTCAGTACCACATAAAAAGAAAAACACTAGAAATGGTGCTGTGCCTCAAGTGGTAGATTGATAGACTTGAGCAAAAAAAAAATTCATGAATTATTCCCTAGCCCTGAGTTTAAGCCCCTTAACTAGCAAAAACAAAACAAAACAAAACAAAACCAAGAAACATTTAGTTAACAAATACAAAATAAGGAACCCATACTTGGAATATTTAATTGCTCCTCCATACTGACATGCCACACCACATACACTTGGTTGAAACTTCTGGAATGAAAGGTTCTGGACAGGAGTGGAGCCTGGCATAGACTCAAGCCCCAGGTTTCCCCCAGGAGTTGGTGAAGAACAGGATTCCCTAGAGAAGACAATCTGGTCAGACTTAACCCGTTGTTCTCTGAGAAAGAGAAGTTCCAGTGTGACTGCTGCTCACCACAGTGACCCAGGGCCCAATGGCAGGATGCCTGCCCTGTGCCCTGACAAGTCCCACTTGGGAGAGCGTCTGTCTTGCCTCCAGGCCTGTTCAGTCCTGCCATTGTACACAACAACTCTTGTTTCCTCCTCTAACTAGCAGCTCAATATCCAACCACCATGGGAACCCAGTCTGAGAGGCACAGGCACAATGGAGGGGAAGCTGGTGAAGCAAGTGTTTGGAAAGGAGCAGAGATCACAGCAGGCAAAGTAGCCATGAGGATGTGTCTGCAAGGAGTCCTTAGCTGGGTTCAGCAAAGAGAGACCAGCGTAGGTGGGCGGGGCACTTCCATAACCAATTTGAACATCTAATAAAGCAGCCTATGGTGGACAGATGCCTTCTGATTTGACATCGGCAACAGAATAAGGAGCTGCAAATTCAATGAATAGTCTCTGGCCAGAGAAACAATGTCAAACGCTTAAGTTTCTGCACTTCCAGTGGTTCCTGGTATCTCCAGCTGAGTGTACATCTTTCTGCGGCCAGTTGGTGCGATGTCACCTTCTGCGGAGTCTGCATAAGAGATCGAGTTAGACAAAGAGCTTCAAGGAAGCATGCCTGCAGGAAGGGGGTGTTGGTTCAAGGCTTCCCATACACTTGGCTGCACCTTTATAGCCTCTACCTTTATTCTTACTATATTCTTCTTGGCTGTACATTCGTTGCCTTTATTCTCGTTTTGGCTATTTTTCTATTGATCCACGAAGAGAGCATGTTGTATTTTTCCAGTCCAATAGAGACGGCTTCTCTAAGTAGTAAAGACTAAGACCAAAGATTAAATGTGGGCAATGCTCCAATCAATCTATCATCTGATGTGATGTTGCCTCCAGAAACTCCTACAACTTCACAAGTACAGTAAATATAGTAAATATAGAGACATAGTAAATATAGAGACTTAAACTTTCCAGATATGTCCAACAGAGAAAATCAATGAATTAAACTAAGTTAGAAAGAGTTATCCCAGTAGTTCAGAGAGTTCTAAAACAGAGACCTCTGATTAAAAAAGAAAATTAAAATTCTCCCAACAGTTATGATTAAGTTTAGTCCAACTTATGTTATAGGGAATAGATGGTGGTTTCACACAAAATATAAAGTTAGTAACATCATATTTCCTGAACCAACCAAAGAACCATTTCCTTATACATGAGCTTATAAAGATGAAAATAGTTGGATAAAAATAAAAATAAAAAGAGTACAATATAAGTACAGCCCTGTCTTAGGTTTGTTAATTATTAAACATAAAAAGGCTGAATAGATGGCGCATTCTATTAAATAATATGCTAGACTTGTTTTGCACCACTTAGCTTACACAGTTGGTGGGATAGTCATCAATTTTCATGTAATTCATCAATGCTTTGCCTTTAAAAAATTGATTACGTGCTTAAATAAACAAAGAATCTATGTCACAATCACACACTGTATAAAAATGTTAATTCTCCTCAATAAAGATACACTCAGATGCAACTCTTTTGAGTCTGTATCTGTTTGTCACTTCGCCGACTCCTTGCCCACCTATCCTGGGATCCCTGTCCCGTCGCTCCCAGTGCTCTGGCCGAGCTGGTCCGTCACACTGACACCTGACTGTAGTCCCTAATTCATGTACTTTACTTACATTAGGATATTGTGTTGAAAAAAAAGTTTTGTTCATTAGGTCACAGCAATTAATGGCTTGAATGTGCTTAGATGTCAGGTGAAGATTAATTCTGGAAATTCAAAGTTTCCAGGTTTTTGAATGGTCACTACTAATTACAATGAGAGGGATAGTCTAAGTGAGATTTGGAAATATTTTTGGTCATTCATGGCACCAATACAGCAGAGAAAAATTAACAGTAGTGACAGAAGAGAAGGAAGAATTCCAGAGTTAATGAACAAATGAAAGTAACTAAGGTATACCAGAAATTGTTTTAGAGAACCATTTCATGGCACCAAAACAGCAGATACAAATTAACAGTAGTGACAGAAGAGAAGGAAGAATTCCAGAGTTAATGAACAAATGAAAGTAACTAAGGTATACCAGAAATTGTTTTAGAGAACCATTTTTGGTTATTGAACAAATAGTTATCAACTAGTCTTATTCCTCATTGAATTTAGCATTCTAAATCTCTTAGGCTACTTCTTAATTTCTGTGTAATAAATGTATCTCCTTCTGTGCTGTTCTTTCATACCTTATCTTTTTTGCTTTCTAAAAATCTCAGTCTTTCTATATTTCTCTATGAACATTTCCTGATACTAAATACACCTACAAAGATGGCAGAGGATGCTAATGTAAGGGTCCAATAGCTCATGAGTCATTAATGAAACAACATGGAAAGGAGGACATATTTAGTGCTACCTCACATTTTCTGAAAAGCTGCAATGCCGTCATTTGATTCAAATTTCCATTATTTGTCTACATAGGGTCATTCTGTGCACATAAGCGCAAATATGAGCTGGGTGCTGGTGGTTCACGCCTGTAATCCTAACTACTCAGGAGGTTGAGACCAGAGGATTGTGGTTCAAAGCCAGCCTGGTCAGGAATGTCCATGAGACCATTATCTTCAATCAACCACCAGAAACCCAGAAGTGGTGCTGTAGCTTAAGCGGTAGAGCATTCAACTTGAGCTGAAGAGCTGAGGGAGGGCCCTCAGGATCAGAGTTCAAGCCACACAACCAACAAAAAGTGAAAATATCACCTTAAGTTTCCCAAAAGGAAGGACAAGATCAATAATCTTCCCAAGCAGAAAAAATAATTTCAGAATGATTCAGTGCACCTACTTTTGCTGTTATTTAAGTTATGGTTTCTTTGCTAAACATATTCTCTTCCTTTAAAAATTGTCACATATTATCTTTACAATAAACTTCATCTAATATTTCTTCTTTCAAATGATAAGTCTATACAGTTGATGTCACTTAGCTTTCTTATTATCTTAATTCAAAGCCAAACCAGGCAGGACAGTCTTTCAAACTCTTATCACAAATTGAAGACCAAAAAAACCAGAAGTGGAGTTTTGGCTCAAGCAGTAGTGTACTAGCTTTGGGGGCAGGTGGGCAGGAAAGACAACTGTTCAGGGACAGGATCCAGCCTCTGGATTCAAGCCCCAGAACCAGCACAAACTAAACAAACAAGCAAACAAAAATCCCAGATATTTCTTTGGAACCTTCCTTAAAAGACTATTGGTCAGAGAAGAGGCTCCTTTTGCTGATCATACTCACTGGATCCTGCTTTTATGGAATCCTTATTGCTCTGGAGAACTCAGGACCAGACCAAAGGAATTGATACCTGACTCCTGCATCAAGAGAATCATCTCAGGGGTGAAATATCCATCCATATGACACTTTAAAACCTCCACGTCTTTGTTCCTTTGCAGGACAACACTTTTGTTCTATGCTGGCCATCAAATGGTACATTATTTTCTTTTGTAATACTCTCAACTAGAAGTTTACAGAAAAATTTTATATGAGTAAAGAACACACTCGAAAAAGCCACGGACAGAGTTTCCTTCAAGTCTTGAGATACTTTTCTTCTACAGTAAAAAGGAAAGCACAAGGTAACTTGAACTTTGTTATTCCTCTATGTTCCATTCCTCTCCTGGCGTCAGTTTCCAAATCCAGTAAAAGTTACTTCCAGTAACAATCGATGGTGCTGCTTGAGGTATAATGAATGCTTTCTGGCTTCACTGAAATAACACTAGAACACCTTTGGACCTGAGGTAACACGTGTTTCAGAGACAACTCAGTAAATAGAAAATATGAAATTTATATTGCTTATAAATACATTATACATGAGTACATTAAGTTCAAACTTTGTAAGTTCTCTGTAAATTAAGGTGAATTTTAAATGGGAAGAAGGTTCTCAGAACATTCTTTTTGTGAGTGTATGTGCTGTTCATAATTTCCCAAGTGTACATGAGCTAACAGTTAGGGAAACAATAGCAATAATAGGAGAAAGAGAAGTTCTGTGTTTAAGTATAAGGGTTCAATACAATAGAGCAAACTATAAATAAGACAACATTGAACCAATAAAGCCAAGTAAAGTATGTAGATTTATGGGAATGATATACAGAAAGCAAGACTCCTACGTGGAACTCCTTATACATGAAGTATAAGGCCACTCTTACTGTAAATCATGCTTGTTAATCATGCAACTTTGTAGAAAGTAGAATGGAAGAATAATCCTGTTTCCAAACAAGTCAGATATATGAGCTTGGATTTAACTGGAAAAAATGTCCATCTTGTGAGAGCAGGGATTATACTAGCAATGAACTGGTGGCTAAGATCACATTTCTTTTTTTTTTTCTTCACTTGTATATGTATATTTTTTTTGTTGGCGGTGGTCTTGGCACTTGAATTCTGGGCTTACAAGCTGTCTCTCTTCTATACAGCTCAAGGCTAATGCTCTACCACTTGATCCACAGTGCCATTTCCAGTTTACTTTTAGTTAATTGTAGAAAAGAGTCTCTGGGACTTTCATACCTGGGCTGGCTTTGAACCCCAATCCTCATATCTCACCACAACCCAGCTCACAATCACGTTTCTCACAGTGTACACTCAGGATAAGTAATGTGTGTGTTCATCTATCTTTAAAGAATTCTTGAGTTAGGGGCTGGGAAGGTGGCTCAGGGGTAGAGCGCTTGCCTTGCATGCATGAGGCCCTGGGTTGGATTCCTCAGCACCACATAAGCAAAAAAGAAAAAAGCCGAAAGTGGCGCTGTGACTCATGTGGTAGAGTGCTAGCCTTGAGCTGAAGAGCTGAGGGACAGCGCCCAGGGCCAGAGTTCAGGCCCCATGACCGGACCTCCCCCACCAAAACAACAACAAAAAAAGAATTCTTGAGTTAAAAATCTGGGCTACAGGTTAGACATTACCCTCACAAAAATGTTTTTAGTTTAAAAGTTGATACTCCTGGAGAAATAAAACCTTTGAATAAAAAGGAGTCTGGGAAGTTCAGTTTGCATCCAACTTAAGCAGAACAGTCTTTGCAACAGTACATATAATAAAGCAACCAAAAGCTGGATTGGAAGAATGGCTCAGGTGATGGAATACCAGTTATGAGCAAGATTGCTGAATAAGAGCTTGAGGCTTTTGCATGCATACATTCAAACATACACAAATACACAGAGGCACTTATATGTGCACACACAAATACACAAATGAAACAACTCTCAGAATGTGTAGAAAAGTTAGAAAACAACAGAATATATATCCTGAATAAGACGAGAATCAAGTGATAATTTTTAATATTAGAAAGTCCTCAAGTGAACTTCCTTTAAAAAAGTTTGAGAATAGTACATAGGTGGGGACCAGAGATAGTAAAAGAATCAATTAGTTATTATTATAGGGATCGCATCCATGGAGGAATGAATCAGAGGCCCCGCAAGTGCATCTGAAAATATTCATATCCTGTGTCAAATGTTAGAACATCTTTGAAAATAGTAGATAAGCAGTCTGAACAGTCACTATGGTGTATAATATCCCTGGAGAAGTTCAGAATTGGTAGACTGTATCTAGATTAAATAAACCAAGAAACTATGGCACGGCAATGTGATACAAGCCTAGAATTCTAGAATTGAGATTAAGACAGGAGATTAGAGAGCGGAATTACATGGTGATACCTTCCCTGGACCAGGTAGTATAATTTTGTCTTAATAAAACAAAACAAACAAGAAAGGAATACATAGTTGGAAGTTTGGGTTAATTTTGTCATTATGTTTTGAGAAGTCAAATTTTCTGTTGAAATGCGACTCATACTTAATCCTCACTTGTGTTTTAAATTCTCTCTTCAGTACAGAACATTCCTAGGTGCAAAATGACTCATGATTCCCATCCAAAATTTGAAAAAGCAAGTAATCATCATTCTGTTGTATCCCAAAGAAATGATGAAGGATTACAAAAACATAAGCCTGGAAAAGTAGCAAAGTTCGTCTAATGTAAGATTTTGAAGATCTTGCTAAATTAGAATTTAGATTTAAAATAAATATTTTGATGTTGTTTTTAATTTCATATTCTATCGGATGCTAAAATTTCTTTTTAAGTAAAGGGTTTAATTGACAAATTCACAAATGATTTTGCATTCTATTTGCCTAGAATATTCTTTCAAGAGATTTATATAATTAGAACTTAGTTAATAGATAAATCCAATAATTAATGAATAAAATGATAATATGAATTTTGTAGACAGAGTTGCCAAAAAATTGATGATATTAATTTATAAATTTAGAATAAGAGCAATTTTTGGAGTCTTTGTTATAACATGGTATGAAGAGCATAATCGTGTGACATCTACTTTCTTCTACCTGTATGTAGCACAGGAAGCAATTTCCTTAATTATTTGCCACTGTATACAATAAGAAAAATGTTAGTTTGGGGGTTTCTTTTTATTTTTGTTTTTGTTTTATTGGTTTGTCCTAGGGCTTGAACTCTAGGCCTGGACACTGTGTCTGAGCCTGTTTACGCTCAAGGCTCGTGCTCTACCACTTCAACCTCAATGCCACTTGAGTCTGACTTTTCCTGATAAGTTTATAAGATAAGAATCTAGGGAATCTTCCTGCCTGGGTAGGCTTTGAACTGTAATCTTCTGACCTTAGCATCCAGAATTTATATGATAGTTAAAAAAGTATAAATATAAATAATATTTGCAAGTGTTCCGATCTCAAGAATACCAGTTGGGGGGAAATGATGCAACCCAGTTTATTGTGCAGTTCTTTCCAAAACATGTATGGCATCACATTAGCAGAGTTCTATTTTTTTCACAATAGAGATAAGCTATTCATGATGTGAATTAAGGGAAGTTTGAGGTGCGCCCTAAAATTTCTATACTGTTGGGCTAGGATGACTCTATGTCATAAATATTGGGATTGGTGGTCATAAAAATAATACCTTACTGTGATAAACAATTGCTTACTCTTGAAGAATTATTACCTATGCTACATAGTTTTATCCTCAACCAGAATGAGGTTATTTTTCTGTTGACTCTCAATCTGTAACACCCCATTGAAAAATGCATCTATTCCAGAATTACATAACTTGCAAGCTGGTACTGTTTTGAATCTCTCAGGTATGGAATCTTCTGAATTTGAAAATGAGTATTTATTAGTCATTAGAATGTTGAAGAACACATATTTATTTACTTTTAAAAGTTATAGGTTTCCATAGAATTAAACTGTTTTTTCTTTTAGTATGAGAAAGTACTATATTAATTCTTTTTTCAAAATATTGGTAAGTATATTGTGAAAATATTGCCTAGTCAGATAGCATTCAAGTTGATGGTCCTCTGATTAAAAAGGGGGTAATTAATTCAAATTAGATGCCAAAGAGTATTGATTTTTAAAAAGTTACTACATAAAGAATAATATTTACTATACCAATACAGTGAAATTTTATTTCATGCAGCTTATTTTTTAAATTTAATTTTATTGTCAAAGTGATGTACAGTGGGATTACAGCAATTTTAAGGTAATGAATACATAACTTTTCAAACTTGTTACCCCCCCTTATTTTCTTCAGTTTTCGTTCACGCCAATACTCCTCACAAGTTGTAATGTATATTTACAACATATTGTCTTGTGAGTATTGCTATTGCATTGGTTTGCCTTTGTCCTTTGTCTCACCATTTTGTTGTTCCTCTTCCCTTCTCTAATTAAGGTAAATATATACACAATGCACAGGCTACCAAAATCAAATACAGCAGGGAATAAAGCATAGGGGAAAAACCCCAAAGAAAACAGAAATCACATAGTACATTAAAAACAACAACAGCAAATAATACTCTCTGTTTCCATATCTTGGAGTTCATTTTGCTCAGAATCAGCTTATATGGCTATATATATGCATAACAAAACCACTGGAAAATAATAGTTTCATGGAAACTATATCATGAAAACATGTTAACTGTTTTTCATGGTAACAGTGGGGTTACGATTGATGAATTCGCGGTTCTAATAAAGGAATTTCAAAACAGTTTTAAAATTATAACAGGTAAATTTTTATTTGTTCAAATTTTTTAACAACTTTGCCTATTATGAAAATTTAAAATTGCCTGGGAAAATAGGCTTTCATGCAAAGTAATCCATGGAGACTTAGCTGAGAGGGAGCAATGTGGGTGAAGATGGCTCATTTTCACACTAAACAAACAAACCTCAGAAACCTTGCTATAAATCCTGTGGTTCCCTTGAGAATTGTCCTTACCCAGGAAATCTACTCTTACTGTGTGAAACAAGGTTGTAGTGGAATTTAAATTCAAAGTTCTTTTAAAAAAGGCATCAAAATTTGTGAATTGACTTTAATTACCAAACAGTAATTCTCTGAAAAAGATAATTTGGGTCCAAATATTTAGGGAGAAAGTGCCCTCAACAATGAAAGAAGGTATTGGGTTTACACTTTTCTGTTTGTAATACTTTCCACAATGTCTTTGCACGTGAAGCACTGAACCACAGAAAAAAATCTGATTGGATACTTGAAACCAATGATTTCACATTTCTTAGTAGCTTACAAAATATAATATCCTTATTAATATGAGATAGTGAAGACTTCTCTTATTAAATAAGCCAAAAAGTTTTGGGATCAGAAAAGAATTGAGCAAATTGAAAAGGCAAAAAAACTCGTTCTTAGAAGCCCTAGCTAAGCATATTGGCTTCAGGAGTGGAGGGAGGCCAAACTTTTTGATATACATTGTCTTAATATTTTTACTACCTAAAGTGATTTTACAGAGCCTATTTAGCTCACTACAATGCAGAACAGATTGAATGAAGACATGAAAATAAATTCCACATCCAAATAAAAGAGTTTTAAAAGGAAAACGATGAAGATGTAGTGTGGGTAGAGCCGGTCAGATCTGGTTGAGTCAGCTAGAGTAGCAGTTGAAGCACACTTCCTGCTCATAGAGACGTGACCCACAGGCATGTCTGCTTAGCTTGCCAGCTATGAGCTGTTCATGCTCCCTACAAGTCCCCGGGGGACCAATCAGTGCCTGTCACCAAGCAGTACCCATCACAAGTGCCTTACATCAACTCCCCACTAAGTAATTGGCTGGGAAAGACTCAGGAAGTTGTGAAACCTGGGGCTACATAATCCCCCCCTTGTGCAGAAATAAACAAGACCTGCATAAGCCTGTTCTCCCAACGTGTGTTCCTTGTGTGAATCATTCATGCTTATCTCCTGCTGGAGATCTAGCCCTACAAGTGGCGCCCAACAAGTGGCTCAATTGCTTTCGGCAGATGGACGGTCTAGGGTCTAGTGCAAAATTAATGCCTCCATGGGAAACCTTCCCTCCGCAGCAGGAGAGCCTCAATCACAAGCACTTGTTACCCTGCTCCGGAGTAGGCAGATAAAAGTATTACAAAAGGAAGCTAGATTAATATGGGAAATAGTGAATGAATTTGTGTCCCTGGATTGACTCCGGGGCCATTTGAGATCCAGATAGGTGGACCCACGTCCTTCAGGCAGTTCATATAAAGGAAGTCCGTGACGGCTCTGAGCTGCCCCTAATCTTTTACCCCATTGTAGTAGCTATTCAAGCCTGTCTATCAGGGAAAGAAGAAGGGGAAACTCTGCAAGCCTTTAACACCTCGCTGCAAGAAGAAACAGAACAAAAGGAAAATAGCAAAGCTGCGCTAGCACTCCCAACTTCTTGTGACACAGCAAACAATTCCAGCAAGAACACAGATAACCAACAACTTCCACTATCAGGTGACCCAGGGGGCCAGCCAGCTGTGCTTGTAAAACCACTTCCCCCACACTATCAGTCCCAGGAAGCCAGCCCAATCACTTCTTTTGGCTCTTAGAACAGCCTGGGAACTCCCCTCAGAAAATTTTGTATCCTTGGGCAGAGATATCCAACTTTGCCCAAGAACAAAAACTCGTTGTTCCCCCTGTAATACAACAGTTGTTCACTGGCCCCACATCTACCGTGGCAACGACAGCCAAGCCTATAAATGAACCCCAGTTCATGTTCCCTGTAAACGTCCACTGAACCTCTGCCCCAGTGATTGGAAGAGCTTAATGATCTGTAGTCAACAAGAAAGTTTTAAAAAGGCTTAGAATGTATTCCTAAGTACCAGTTTTATAAATGGCTTTGCACTGTGGTTTGTGGTTATTTTATTTTACATGGGATAATATTTTCTACTACCTATAAGTTTTGGAAAAAGAAGAAAACTAAAATTTACTACTGTAGAGGAATATGGTAGAAATAGAAGACATTTTATGTTTGTCAAATCTCTGATGAGTACCATATTCAAGACTTAATGTCATATTTCTTACTATGTTAGACAGATAGGGAAAACATAAAACACCATATGATAAGGCAACTATTTGTGATTTTTAAATGTACTTATTATGTGATGAAATTTACTTTATTAGCTAATATTTTGGTTTGAAATATGGGAGGCTGATCTATTTAACAAATTTTTGAAGTCACCTACTGAAAAAACAAATGGTGGGGGGGTATAATTTCTACACTTTAATGAATGGATGAACCTGTTTGGCATTAGTGCTGGGTAAATAAATCAACTCTATTGTAACTTGCTCCCTACACTTCAAAAACTATTTATGTCACTAACTATCATCTACTTGTAAAGTTTTATTTGGCAAATGTGATTTTTAAAAGTTTATTTGAAAAGGAATATATTTCAGGAGATTAAATGTTGGTTATCATTTGTTTGACAATGACAACATTTTTATACTACAGAACCAAGTTTTACTGAAGTACCAGTGTTTTGAAACACTAAGGATCTTCTCAATTAATGTTTTTCTGAATTATATTTGAACTCTAGGTCAAGTATTCCGAGCATTGGTAGACCAATTATGGATCTATCGTTCCAGGAACTATTTTTTGGCCTGCTGATGCTGGACTGAAAATCATTCATTAATCATTAGGAGAGGGCTATTACAAATGATATTGTGACATTTGTGGTCTTATTCAATCATATATGATTGTTATCTGAAAATTGAAAGTTTGAATTACTCTACTTTCACATTTTGTGATTTCATCTTGCATTTTAAGTTGCCTTGCATTTCCCAATTGATTACTGCTAATTTCTGCATTTCAAGGAATTGGGGCCCTGAAATATAGGAAATGATAAATTGAGATGGATCTTCAATTGCTTTCTGTTGGCATGTTGCATGGGCCTAGGTGAGAACTCTTGCCTTAGTTATCTGATGATGCGGATAACTGGGACCTGTGATCCTAGGACCCGTGGATCCTGTAGAAGAATAATAGCTTTTAGACATCATATCAGCAAAATTTGAGTATAATTAGTAGGAATGCTTCAGAAACATGGAGAAAAACAGTTTGGAACCAGCGAATTAAAACAATAAAGAGAGCAGCAGAGTAAAATCCCTTATAGATTAGAAGAAAACAACCTTGTTTTTTTAACCATGTGAATTCAGAAGACCAAGAACATTTAGAAGGTATCACAAGTTTATACAGAAAACATTGCATTGATACTTTTTATATTCTAATATATATTCTAATCCTGATTATTTATATTCCAATCTAATTATTGGAATAAATATCAATTAATTTTTCAAATTATCAATTAATTCCAATAAGATTCACTGTGTGAAATATAAAATCAGCACATATAAATATAAAATATATAATAATATATAATATTAGAAAATGTTTTGCATTGTTCTCTTGTGGTAAGGGTATCAAAGGCAACGGTTTTTTTTTTCTTTTTGCTTATGTGGTGCTGAGGAATCAAACCCAGGGACTCAGGCATGCAAGGCAAGCGCTCTACCACTGAGCCACCAGAGGCAACGGTTTTAAAGTATTATTCCATTACCTCTACCTCAGTGTTTGGTAGAATTAGAGCTAAAGCTTTACCATTCGGAGATATACAGCCTAGAGGCAAGAGGAAACACTGTGATTAAAACATTACCTATTTAAGGCCTAATAACGAGGAGAAACATATGGACTTCTCCCGGAACTATGGAATATATTTGGTGATAGAAAACCTGTGGTGTAAGTTCCTGCCTGGTTGGATGGTAGACAGGCCAAGACATTAGGTAATCATACATATGAACAATTTTTTCACCTTTTTGGCTTTAGCTTCTTTTGAAATGTTAGGGTATAATAAACGATTATATTTTGAAAAAATACCTTCTAGTCTGAACAGTTGTGTCTGAACTGTTCGTCTCTTTATGATCCCTTGTAACAGATGAGTTTTGCTACAATAAGACAATCTATGCTGTCAGGGTAAGATTCTGGTTGGTCTGTTCCTACATGGAGCAGGGGTAAAGGGTCAGGAAGACATTTGTGCCAGTAAGGCCTCATTTGGAAAATTTTAAGCTGCAGAAGTTTAGAAGAAGCTCTTAAGCAAGGCTTACTTTGAATCCATTAGCTCCACAAAGCTGAATCAGTTAATAAATAAGTACTTGAAAATCCATCACTTTTGGCCCTAGATATAAAGGCTTCGAAGTATGATCCAATTTCAAATGAAAAAGACTTAACATAATCATTGAAAAAAATTGCAAATGTGAGCAATCGAACAAACACTATAAGTTTTTTCCACTATACACAGAATTTTACAGAAATAAGATGAATAGCAATTTTGGGAACAATAAAGTTTCCTTGTTACAAATAGGCAACCAAAGATATATGCCTGTCTTAAGATTGCATCATTAACTACTTAAATTTACAGGATACTACATGCTTCAGCAGCACGTCTACCCGAATTACAATACAGAGATTTACATGGCTCTTGTACAAGGATGATATGAAAATTTGTGAAGTATTGCATATTTTTCATTCTTGAGATGCAAGAAATGAAAAACAGTTATTAAAAAGTTGATTACAAATATACAAGTGTAAGAATACATGTAATTCATAGAAATAAAAGTTAGTTTGACATCATTCAATCTTCATTTTTTAGAAAGGCCTTTACATAGCATAACCTTTATAAAACATTTGAAATAAGATAACATTGTCATTTTATCCTAAAGAAATAAAATTCTATAAGGACCTAGGAATTAAAGGAATCTTAAACTGTTTCTATATGGAATGCAATCTGAAAGGACACATTTATTAATGAACCTATATATTATAAAACAATGTCGAATTCAAAGTATTATATCTAGGAGAGAATGAAATAGGTTATGGGCATTATACAAACAGAATACTAAATATTTTTAAATATACTTTTTTCAGACCAGCACCAGAAATATTTTTAGTTTCTGTACTACTCATTTCAACACATAAGTTAAAATTATTTCTGATTAAAAAATCACAAACTCTATAGAAATCATTATAGATGTATACAAACAACTCGAATATATTTTGACATCAAAGTCAGGCAATTCACTTGGAAGAATACCATGGAATCCATGAATTTTTAAAGTAAGATATTGCTGTTGCTTTGTATTGTGAAAATATTTTGTATGGACACATAGGATGGACTGGTAATTTTGAAATTTAAGAAACATAACCGAACCATTAGGACTTAGGAGAACAATTTGTACTTATCCTTTTGGCAATATCAAAAGCAGTTTCTTCCAAGTTGTGCTCCAAACCTGGTTTGATATAATATTTCACCAGAAGGAGATCCAGCATATCTTTGCTATATCTATTCCCAGCAGCAAGATGCAAGGGGGTCAAGAGGCCTTTTGTTTGGGCATTGGTATCTGTATCATGATGAAATAAAGAAGCCACTCTGGTATTATTCCATGTATAAGTACTGTGCAGGGGTGTCCAGCCATTCAGTTATTACATGAATATCTGCCTTGAGCCACCAACTCATGGACAATGTCTAAGTGTCCACTGTAGGTTCCTCGATGAAAAGGGGTATACTCATCGTCATCCCTAGTATTCACATGAGTGGCCTTTTTGGAAAGTCATCTCTGCACTGTAGTAAGGCGATTATTTTCAGCAGAACAAAGAAGAAATTTGCTTGGATCCTATTCCATTTTTTTCTTGCAATTGATACCATTTCTCACTTTTTCATCTTGTTCCACAACTTCATCAGAATTGCCTAACCAGAGACTTTGAGTGCCAGTGAGAATGAGCTGTCCATGTATTTCCCCAATACTTCACATTGGATGAAATGGTAAGAAAAATACGGTGAATTTTCTGCATCTGTTTTTTTCACTATTATTTATTTTCTCTTTTTTCATTTTTACTATTCTAAATTATTCTAACTGGAGAGTAGGGAATTGGTAGAGAGCAGAGGAAAGATTTTCCTCTGTATTCAAAGGTACTGACAGAAAATGAGGACCACTGTGTCTTCATGTGCAGCTTATTCTAGGAATGAGAAAATAGGAAATAATGCCTTCTATGTAAATGAATTGGGAATGGAAGAGCAGAAAGTGAAATGATGCAACCAAAAGTATAAAAGCAAAATAAATTAGGATAATTATGGAGCAATCATATTACCTATGAGAACCATGAAAGGAAGAGAAGGAGAGAGACAGATGTGCAATGATCTAGCTAGCCACAAAATCCATCCCTCTGATCAAATTATAGAGCAAATAATTTTATTTTTTAAAATAGATGGAAATAGGATTTAAGGTCAGATGTCTCCATTGTTTTTAATTATATTTTTATTATCTTAAATACTTGTATAAGGGAATTTCCATTCAACAAACCAATTATTTTATGTATAATGGATCTTTATATAACTTTTCCACACCCTTCCAAACCTCACCCCCCCTTTAATTTTTTCTAGTTTCATACTATCTGCATTGAATATTATACCTTCACTCTCTTCCTCCATAACTCTCTTTATTGCTTCCTTTTGACTTCCTCTCACATCTCCCAAGTGATAGTTTCCTGGTATTCATTTTATTGGACTAAAGTTCAATTTCATAAGAAATTACACCTTTGAAATACTCCTCTGCAAATAGCATGCTTTGGTTAATATTTTTGTGTAAACTTGTATAAATTTCTAGCTTCCAAATATGAAACAGAACATGGGTCCTTTGTGTGTCTGGCTCTGACTTAGTTCACTTAATATATTTTTAGTTCTACCCATTTCGTTGCAAATAATGTAACAGTCTTCAAAATGGCTGGGTGCAATCCAATTGTGTATATGTGCCACAAATTCTCCAACCATCACTCTGCAAAAGGGTATCTGGGCTGTTTCCGTAACTTGGCTATGGTGAATAGTGCAGCAGTGAACATGGTTGTGAAAGTGATTTTACTGTAACCTTTTGGATGAATTCATCACTACCTTTATAGGAGCAATCCTCTAGCCAGTTTTCCAGAATAACAACATCCTTCCTTTCATCTTCATCACAATGTATTTCAAGTCCTCAAAAACACACTTCCCCCTACAAGTCTCAATAAGCTAAAACCACACTGTGCCCATATTCTTTCAATACATTTTTTTCATAATTATACATATAATTTAGTGAAAACCTTCTATATACTTTCCTAATGTGGAAATGAGGGACAGGATAGAGTAAAAGTAAGAAGTATGCAATTTAATTAGCTATTATCATATTTAAAATCATTTTCAGCCCTAACTCATAGTCTCACATAATATTATTTTAATCTTTATTTGGTTACTTCATCTAACCCAAAAATTATAACAGGTGAGTTAAAAACAAAGGCAAAAAATGTGGTTTGATTTTCACACTCATGTGTGAGGTTGCACAACATGGGCAAATAGATGGATTGGAATTAATAGCTCTTATCCATTTTGTTAACGTACAGATGGTTTTCCCAAACTGATTCTCGCAATTCGTATTCTATTCAACAACAACAAACATGTGATAATTTCTTTTGTTTTGCTCTTTATTAGCTTTTGTTTCCATTTTATTTTATAATGGATGATTTTATAAATCTACTGTAGATACAAAATATGTTAAAATATTTCTATCCGTATGCATTGATATATACATACACACATATATTACACAGGTTATAATGATAATGTATAACTTAAGTAACTGTACAATTTGCTAAATTATTAAAACTATCGACGCCTCATGCCTGGCATCCTGGTTAGTCGGGAGGCCGAGATCTGACGATCATGGTTTGAAGCCATCCTGGGCAAGAATGACCAGGAACCTCTTATCACCAACCAACAGAAAATCAGAATTGGAACTGTGGATCAAAGTAGTAGAGTAGTAGCCTTCAGAGAAAAATCTCAGGCACATCATCCAGGCTCTTAGATCAAGAAGTACTATCTACCCAAATTAAATCTATTTAATTTACACCTGTGTAAGTAAAGTATTTCCATCACCCAAATGCACAACCATGTTCATTTGCAAGGTAACTCTGTTTTGTCTGAAGTACCATAAAACATTTTCACTTAAGTTGAAAGCATTGCACCATGGGCTCATTCGGTCTCTCTCATGCATTTTTCCACTCAAATACTCAAATCTTACAATTATTTGAATTATTTAAAATCATAGATTTTTACTTTAATACCCAAATATTAGAGTTTGAATTGAGTGTCTTGTGCCCCCTAAATGGGTGTTCTTACCATGTTGTGATGTCCTCAGCCATAAATTATCCTGATTATTTTTCAGATACTTGTGTATGACCTTGGGCTCAGTCCATGTTATGTTATTCTTCCTGGAATTTAGAATAACAGGTGCATGGCATTGTGCACAGATCTTTCTGTCCAGTCTGGGCTTTAACCTCTATCCTCACAAGAGTAGACTCTCATGTAGTCAGGATTTTCATAAGCTTTTCATAGCTGATTTTTTTTTTTTTTTTAGGTCTTTGCATTTCCTGCAGATTCTTGAGTACTGAATTAATTTGTTTCTTGGGTTGTTTTGTTTCATTTGAATGTATGTGTTGAGTTGTTCCTCACTTTTCCTTTTGTTTCTTTCAATCAAGTTCTTATCTAAAGTGCTGAGAAACCAATTCTTCTTTTTCATGATAGTCAAGGTGAACATGATTTATTCCAAAGAAATTTCAGTAATATTTAAACACCTTCATATCTATGGATGGTATATAAATGATAAGTGCTGCGAAGGGTCTTTTTATTTTCACAGCAGTCTTTGTCATACACAGACAGATCATGAAATATATGAAGATAATAATTCTACAGATGCAAGCAAAGAGAAGAAAAACCTATTATTAATTGTTTGACAGAGGCTTCCCTTCTAGTGAAAGGAATGCGTTGCTTGATGCAGGATTTCACAAAATTATATTGCTAGGAGGAAGTTAAACAATCATCTAATTCTACAGAATTGAGGGAGAAGAATCAAACTCCTGAATAGTTTATATTTGGGTCAAATAAAAGCACGCTTCCAAAAAGAGAGTTGACTTTAGAGAAACATGATGAGTTGTATTTAAATAAGTGCTTAGCTGATTTTGTTAATTTGTAAACTAATACATGGAAATAGAGTACAGCAAGGTAAAAAAAGAAGTTCGCATTGCAATACTTATGTGTGTGTGTGTGTGTGTACACATGCATGTGTATACACACACGCGCATGTGCAAGTGCTCATTCATTCATCATTCCTAAGTTTCTGTGACCTAGGATAGTGGTTTACAACTTGAACCATCGTTCCACTCCTGTTTTTTTGGAGATAATCGCATGTATTTTCATGATTGGACTGGCTTTGAATAGTGGTCTTCATATCTCAGCCTCCAGAGTACCTAGCTAAGCTTATTCAGCCTCCAAGTAGCTAGTTAAAATTGGGCCTGTCCTCTACGCTTCACTGTTCTTTTATTCTTGTCCTGAGGTGTTCACATGCCTAAATCATATATATGTCTAGTTGCTTTAAGAAATACTCTTACTGCTTGGCACCAGGGGCTTCCATCTGAACTCATAACTACTGAGGAGGCTTGAGAACAGAACCCAGGCCAAAAGTTTAGTGGACTTCCTTCTCAATCTATAGCTGGGTGCATTGGATCATTTCCACCACCCTGCACTATCTACAGGTTAAGATTGGAAGGACTACAGAATCCAAGCCTGCCAAGGTAGGAAGCTAGACAAGTTGGTGTGCAACTCTTATGCCATTGATAATGGAAAGGCTAAAACGACAGATCAGGTGCATTTTCGTGTGGAAAGGGATCCCCTATCCTAAAATTAACCACTGATATGACACCAGTCTAATAAAAACAGTACCCCAATTGAACACAATTTCCCACAACCAAAATAAGTATATACTTTAACATCCAGAGACTTAGTACAATCTGCTCTTTGCTCTAATATCAGCTTCATCTAATTATCATATGATGTGACAGAATAGTTTCTTCATTAAACTTATTATATATTTAAAATGACCTAGAAAATTCTTTCTCACTTATTAAGTGCAAACGAATGGCAAATTGCCTCATTTCTTACATATTTGACTACCACCATAAATTCATCTTATGATTATTATTAATAGTAATATATTCTGATTGATTACTTTACTTTTTAACAGTGTTTAAATTTTTGGCTTCTCTGCTGAAATTGAAGTATTTAAATAGTATCATCAAATTATATTACTTGGGTACTTAGGACAGTTTTTTAAAAAGTTTTTAACCAATGGTTTCTAGTAATTCTGTATTTTTGGGGGGGGGGGAGGTTTCCGGTCGTTGAACCTGATCTTTGAGCCTGGGCGCTGTTACTCAAGGCTAGCTCAAGGCTAGCACTCGACCACTTGAGAGACATTGCCAATTCTGGCTATTTTTTTTCTGTTTATGTGATGCTGAGGAATCGAACCTAGGGCCTCAAGCATGCAAGGCAAGCGCTCTACCCCTGAGCCACCTTCCTAGCTCTCTACAAATTCTTAATTGGGATATTATTTAGTTTATTTTTAAGTTCAATATAATTTTATTGTAAAGATAACGTACAAAGGGGATACAGTTGCATAAATAAGGTAATGAGTACATTTATTATGGAAGGAACATTGTTATCTCTTCCATTGATTTTTTTGCACACTCAAAAAAAATACTGATGTTTTTCCTGTTGCTATTGACCAATGGGTACTTTTCTTTCTTTGTTCATGCATTTTTATTATAAAATTGATATACATAGGGCTTACCGTTACTTAAGCCAACTAAAGAGTACACTTCATTTTATTTTCTAAATTTCAAATTTTGAACTTAATTATTTTCTTTCGTTTCTTTAGGGTAATTCTTTTTTCAGAGTTGTAGGATTAGTTAATTTAGTTTTGCATAATTTGAACACATGTAAATTATTCAGACATAAATTTTGCTTTCACAATAGTTAACATGTGAATATTTAAAAATTATTTTCTTAAATTTCATATGGTTGGTGAATTTAAAAAAATTTATTTTCTTATAGTTCTAAACATATTTGTCCAGGTAACAAATATTGCATTTTCAAGAAGCACGTACTTTATTAAAAAAGGCTTCATTACATGGTCACTTTTTGGAAATATTTGTACTTGAATTTAAAAAAAAAAAACTGTTCGAGCTGAGCATAGTGATTTGTGGTTTCCATTTTCTAACTATGGTGGGAAGTGTCAATAGGGTTTGTAATTCTGGAGAGACTGAGAAATTATGAGGCTTTATCATAAAATTTCCAGAGTGAAATGATTAGAGATATAGCCATCCCTAGCAAGATATAGAGCACCTGGTTATCATATTATACTTTTGAGTTAAAGCACCAGGAACATCAATCTTTTGTCAAAATAAAAGGATACATGTTTCAAAATGTTTATTATTTAAAAATTGTTTGAAAATTTCTCATGTTTTTTATTTCTTAATTTTCAATTTACTTAATCTATAATATTGTGACTATTTTATTTCAATGAAACTTTTAAATAGTATGGGCAATATTATGATTTCATATATTAAAATACTTTTACTGTTTGTTATAATTTCCTCTATTTCATATGATAACAACAATATTCCAAATGTGTGTGTGTGGTGTGTGTATGTGTGTTTATGTGGGTTTCTTGTGTGTGTGCTTTGTTTGTACTTTGTAATGCTTGGGAGATCACACAATTTCTTCACATATGTTAGGCCAATGTTTTACCACTGAACTATACTGCCTAGTTATTATACAAATTGTGTTTTCAGTTATGACTTTTAAATTTTCATTCCTAGTAGGCTTTTTCAAAATTATACATGATAAAATGTGATCCATCTTCTATCCACGTTAGCAATTGTTATTGTTATTATTTCTCTTATTTCTTTGGAAATTAATTATATTCCTATTACAACTTTTTTACATTGTAACAGCTCTTTACAATGCTTTATTTTCTATGTTCTTTTTTCTATGTTATCTGACTTTCAGTCCAAACTATCAGGTGGATTAAAAAGAAACTTGATTCAGGACAGTTTATTTTTCTCCTTCTCTTCTCTGAAGTCTTTCTGTTTTTTGAAACAATACCAATGACATACAGCTCCTATGTGGTCCACCATTCTTCCCCCCCTCTCTCTTCTACAGTACAGCTCAAGTCGTTATCATTCAGCTTTATTATGCTATAATGCTATCTAATTCTTAACTCATTCCTAAATTAATTTTAGTTGCTTTGAGCAATTTCTAAAGACATTTTATATATTATATAGGGTTTTTTTTGTTTTCACAAGGTGAAACTAGACTATCAAACGTCTAGATATCTCTTGAAAATATTGGTCCACCTTCTCCATTATCTCGTATGTAAATTCAAGGAATACAAGTCAGTCAGAACAATCTTGTAAAATGGTGTAGCTTGAGCCTTCATACTAGCTTTGAATCGTATTACCATGTTTAGTGAAGATAACGTAGTTCTACTATAAGAACAGACACATAGAAGGTAACAGATTTTGTATGGTCCACAGATTTTGAAAAGGATGCTATGACTTTATGAAATAAAAACAGAATCTTAAATGGTTGTATTGGCACTATTGCCTCTCTAGGTTTAAAGAATGATCTTAGACTACAACCTCAATCTTTTGTTTGTTTGTTTATATGTAGGTCATGGGGTTTGAACTCTGGGCTTGGGCGCTGTCCATGTGCTCTTCAGCTCAAGGTGAGCACTCTACCGCTTGAGTAACAGCAAAAATTCTGGTTTTCTAGTGGTTTATTGGAGATAAGATTCTCATGGACTTTCCTGCCCCGGCTGGCTTTAAACCATGATCCTCAGATCTCAGCCTCCTGAGTAGCTAGGATTACAGGTGTGAGCCACTGGCATCTGGCCTACCTCAAACCTTATAAAGAATGATTATCAAACTAAATGTGAGATGTAAAACCTATAAAACATAAATGTAAAAATTCATGACATTGGATCAGTAAAGGTTTCTAAAAATTTGACATGGAAAACATTAGTGGCTAAAGAAAAGCAAAAACTGGATTATATCAAGTGATAACCTTTCATAATTCAAAGGACACTATAACAGAAATGAAACCATAAACAACAGATAGAGGGCACATATTTGTTAATGCTACACTGTTAATGCTACAATGATTCTGAAACTTAAGTGTTTTTATATCTTCTAATTGTATATAAATTTTTCCTGAATAGGATATTTCTTTAAATAACAGATGTAAATTAATAGTCAATAGGAGGAACATATGAAATAAGCTCCTCTTTAGTGTCTAAGAAATAGTAAAAAGAAAACTCACAGAATGACCATAATATAAAAAGAAGACGCAAAATATAATAATGCATTTGTGGAGATATTGATATACTTCTCATTGTGATGGATTTGTATAATACTGCAATCATTTTAGCACACAAGTTTTCAAGCCTTCAAAAGGTGAAAGAGAATTGTATAGGGACCAGGCATTACACTTCTACGAATGTATTAAACAGAAATAAAAAACCTTTTTTGACAGAGAATGTAGTAAATTCACAGTGAACTTGAATAGTATGAGTGAGACCCTGGAAATGATCCCCAAAAACAAATTTTGAAAAGACACACTATAGAGGATGTATGCTGGGCAAATTCCTGTAACTGAATTTTACATCTACTTTAATGTCGGTTCTAAAATTTAAAGCATTTCTATTTGAAGAAATTCAAGTTTGTGAAAATTAGGCTTTGACAACCTATGTAGTTACAATTCACTTCTAAAGCACTAAAATGTATACAATAAAAGGAGATAACATTGTAAGTGAATTGCATGTCAGGAAAAAAAATTGTTAAAACTTCTTCACCAAAAATACAGAATTGCTAAAAAGATGTTTGCAAAGAATTTTTAGCCAGCACCAAAAACATCTTTTTAGCAAACCTAGCCTCATCACTGCATCCCCCTATTTTGTGATTCTCAAAGCAGATCACCCTCCCAGTAAACTAACCTGGGAGGGGGATCTCAAAATCTTGGGTAAAGCAGAGCATTTTTCTGCCTGTTCCAACAAACTGACTTAAGAAACCAATCAAGCCACAGGACCTCAAGCTGACCAGAGACTCCAACCAGACTCTGGTTACAGACAAAAAGGAGATACAGGACTCGTCCCACCCCTCCCCCCCCAAAAAAAAATCAAAGAACTTTTTTTTTTCTTCTTCTTCTTTTCTTTTTTTCTTTTTTCTTTTTGTTTTTTTTTTTCGTTTTTTGTTACCTTATATATATATAAAAAAAATTTATTTGCTTTTCTAAAACTTTTATTAATCTTTAATTTTTGCCTCTTCTGAAAAAATAATTGTTTTCCATTAACTTTTTTTTTTCTTTTCTCCTCTTATAATTTTTATTTTACGAATACGTGAATGTGTGTTTTCCTTTCTTTTCTTGTCTTCTTTCTCTTTTTCTTTCATTCTTAATTATCTTTTTGTTTTTTTGTCTAGCTCTACTGAACTTCTGATCTTTTCTTCCCACTTTCCTATCCTTTCCATCTTTTCCACTTTGTTCTTCTTTATGTGACTTAACTCTTGTCCTGCACATCCTCAGATAAACCCGTAGTTAACCAGTAGACCCTACCCCCCATTGTGTACACACTTAATCCACAAACTTATTACTCAATTCAAAACCTCTGAGACTTAAATTCATTAATAGCAGTACTACCTCTTTATACCTATATAATATTTTAAGCATTTTTTTAAAGTTTTTCACATCTCCTCTATGTCCATCCCTTTCTCTCAACATATTCACATTCTCTCTCTACTTGCATCCTACCCAACCTATTTCCTGCATTGTGATTAGGACATAGATAACTCTCCCTGTGCCTCCCCACACCAATCTATTCCTATTTTTTACCCACATCTCTCCCTAACCCTAATAATTTCTGGTTTTCCAAATTCTGCTCTGCGGTTCGAAGCCTTTTAACATATAGTTGTTTGATGTCGAATAGATGTATCTGTTGAACTAGATTGTATCTGTAGACTATTGACTGTACAAATGCAAACTTTGGTTGATGGTTGCCTTAAGATAGTGTTCTAGCACAAAACTGGTGCTATTTTCATCTCAAATGGGCAGAGTAAGCCGGAAAAACACAAGAAAAATGGCAAATTCGGGTATCTCAATTCCCAATCTTGATAATCAGGGGTTAGAACAGACAATGAATAATCCAGAGGAGAGTTCCCAAACAGCCCTACAAACACTGCTGGCAAACATGATAAATGAAAAGTTTGACAATGTACAAAGGACTCTGTATGAGCGTGACAGGAAGAGAGAAGAGGCATCCCAGAAGTTTATACAGGAATATCATAAGCATGAGGAAGCTACTCAAAAACTGATACAGGATTTGCATAAACAACTTGAGAATACTCAAAGAGAAAGGGAGGAATGGCGTGAGCAGGCTGAGAACACTCAAAGAGATCTGCAGGAATCCCACGAATGGGAGGAAGCTAATCAAAGAGTAATACAGGAATTGAGAGACCAGGTAGAGAACACACAAAGATCACTAAAGGCATTCATGGAATCCATTAACAAAGAGCTGAAGGAAGTCAGGGAGACCACAAAGGGAATGCTGAATGGAACCCAACAGAAGGAATGGGAGCCCAAAGAAACCATAACCAATCAACTAAGTGATTTGAGGACAAACACTAAACACCAAATTAAGGAAGTAAAGAAATTCATACAAGACCTAAAACAGAGCTTCAACAAAGAACTTGAAGCCATCAAACCTGACCTATTAGAAGGAAAAGAGATAAAAACAAAGTAGAGAGTCTTGACAGCAGGTTAGACCATGCAGAAGATCGAATCTCAGAGATTGAAGACAGCTTAGATATTATAGAGAAAGAACATACAACCATCCAAGACAAGTCCAAGAAATATGATAGATCTATCCAACACCTGGAAGACACCATCAGAAGGCCTAATCTAAGGATAATGGGAGTAGAGGAGCACCTAGAAACAGAAGTTAATGGTATAGGAAATCTGTTTAACAGGATCCTAGCAGAGAACTTCCCAAACATGCAAAAAGATAGGCCTGTCCAGATACAAGAAGCCTTTAGAACCCCAAATAGACCAGACCAGAATAGGACATCCCACCGCCACATTATAATCCAAACAGGATCAACTCAGAACAAGGAAAAGATCCTTAAAGCTGTCAGAGAGAAAAGGGTAATCACTTATAAAGGGAAACCAGTTAGAATCACCTCAGATTTCTCAGCAGAGACAATCAAAGCAAGAAGAGCCTGGAATGATGTATGCCATGCCCTAAAAACAAACAACTATCAACCAAGAATACTGTACCCAGCTAAACTTTCCTTCATAACTGAAGGCCAAATGAAAAACTTCCATAGCAAAGAAAAATTGAAACAATACATCTCCACCAAACCAGCCCTACAAAAGATTCTTAAAGATGTCCTACACATAGAAAACCAACAAGAACGCAATAAAGGCCAAGAAACTGCACCCAAACTGAGAATCCAAGAACCATAGGAAGAACCCAGTTTTCGCAGCCCCCAAGAAGGTAGATAACATGGCAGGAACTCCCAAATACCTCTCAGTCCTATCTCTTAATGTTAACGGACTGAATTCTCCAATTAAGCGACATAGACTGTCTAGTTGGATTAAAAAACAAGACCCTTCTATCTGCTGCCTGCAGGAGTCACATCTTGCCCGTAAAAACAAACACATTTTCAATGTCAAAGGCTGGAACAAAATCTACCAAGCAAACGGACCGCATAAACAGGCGGGAGTTGCAATCCTAATATCAGATAAAATAGACTTCAAATTAAAATTCGTGAAAAGAGATAAAGAAGGTCGCTACATTCTAATTAAAGGATCTCTCCTTCAGGAGGATATTACAATTCTAAATATCTATTCGCCAAACAATGGAGCACCCAAATTTATCAAAGAAACACTACTTTCCCTCAAATCCCATATAGATCCAAAAACATTAATTGTTGGGGATTTTAACACACCACTCTCCCCACTAGATAGATCAACTCGGCAAAAACTCAACAGAGAAACCACAGATCTAAACAGCTGCATAGATCAACTAGACTTAACAGACATTTACCGAACATTTAACCCAGCAGCATCAGAATACATGTTTTTCTCAGCAACACACGGAACGTTTTCTAAAATAGACCACATTTTAGGCCACAAAGCAAACTTGTCTAAATTCGGAAACATTGAAGTTATACCTTGCATTCTCTCTGACCACAAGGGAATAAAGTTAGAACTCAACACCAAAAGCCACCAAAGAAAGTCCGGTATCACATGGAGGCTGAACAACACACTGCTGAATCATGAGTGGGTCATCGAAGAGATTAGAAAGGAAATTCAAATGTTCATGCTATTCAACAAAAACGAACACACAAAATACCAGCTCCTCTGGGACACAGCAAAGGCAGTACTCAGAGGCAAGTTTATAGCTCTGAGCTCCTACAACAACAAATTGGAGAGATCTGAAACTAGCAATTTAATGACGCATCTAAACCTCCTTGAAAAAGAGCAGCAAGATAAACCCCAATCCAGTAGACGGAAAGAAATAATCAAAATTAAATCAGAATTAAATGAATTAGAATCCAAAAAATCTATAGAAAGAATCAACAAAACAAAGAGTTGGTTCTTCGAAAAACTTAACAAAATTGACAGACCCTTAGCAAATCTTATCAGAAAAAGAAGAGAACACACCCAAATTAATAAACTCAGAGATGAGAATGGAAACATCACCACGGAAACAAGCAAGATTCAGAACAATATAAGGGAATACTTCTCAAAACTGTATGCTAATAAGTTTGAGAACTTGACAGAAATGGACCTCTTCCTAGCAAATATTGACATGCCAAAACTAAACCAAGATGAGTTAAACTATCTTAACAGGCCCATATCAATCATTGAAATAGAAACAGCAATAAGAGACCTCCCAGCTAAGAAAAGTCCAGGACCAGATGGTTTTACAGCGGAATTTTACAAGGCCTTCAAAGCAGAGCTCACACCAATTCTCCTCCAACTCTTCAACGAAATTGAAAGAGAAAGCTCACAACCGAACACATTCTATGAAGCCATCATAACCCTCATCCCAAAACCAGGCAGGGACTCATCAAAGAAAGAGAACTATAGACCCATTTCTTTAATGAACATTGATGCAAAACTTCTCAACAAAATTTTGGCCAACCGACTTCAACAATTCATCCAAAAAATCATACACCACGATCAAACAGGATTCATTTCAGGGATGCAAAGCTGGTTCAATATACGCAAATCAATTAATATTATTCATCACATCAACAGGAGCAAGAATAAGAACCACATGGTTATCTCAATAGACGCAGAAAAAGCATTCGACAAGATCCAACACCCCTTTATGATGAAGGTTTTGGAAAAATTAGGAATCCATGGAACATTCCTCAATACAATAAAGGCTGTATATGACAAACCTACAGCCAGCATTATACTCAATGGTGAAAAACTAAAGCCATTTCCTCTTAACTCAGGAACAAGACAAGGATGCCCACCCTCTCCACTTCTCTTCAATCTAGTATTAGAATGCCTAGCTACAGCAATAAGACAAGATGCAGACATAAAGGGGATCCAAATTGGGAAAGAAGAAATAAAACTCTCCCTCTTTGCAGATGACATGATCTTGTATTTAAAGAATCCCATAGACTCCACTCCCAAATTACTCAAGCTGATTCAAAACTTTGGCAAAGTAGCAGGTTTTAAAATTAACCCCCCAAAATCAATGGCTTTTCTGTATGCCAACAATGAGAAAAGTGTGGCTGAAATTAGGAAAGCAACTCCATTTGTAATAGCCCCACAAAAAATAAAATACCTAGGAATTAACTTAACTAAAGAAGTGAAGGACCTCTATGATGAAAACTTTAAAATCTTGAAAAAGGAAATCAACACAGAACTTAAAAAATGGCAAAACCTCCCATGCTCCTGGATTGGAAAGATTAACATTGTGAAAATGGCAATACTTCCCAAGGCTATCTACAAATTCAACGCAATACCTATCAAAATTCCACCCTCATTCTTCAAGGAAATAGAAGAGGCAATCCAAAAATTCATATGGAACAGTAAAAGACCCTGAATAGCAAAAACGCTCCTCAACGGAAAGAACACTGCTGGAGGAATATCAGTACCAAATTTCAAACTCTACTATAAAGCCATAGTAATCAAAACAGCTTGGTATTGGCATAAGAACAGACCTCAGGACCAATGGAATAGAATTGAAAACCCAGAAATGAACCCACAGACCTATAGCCATCTAATCTTCGAGAAGGGAGCTAAAACAATAGAATGGAAGACAGACAGCCTCTTCAGTAAATGGTGCTGGCAAAACTGGTTAACTACATATAGAAAACTAAAGCTAGATCCTTATATATCACCCTGCACCAGAATCAACTTCAAATGGATCAAAGACCTTGAACTCAAAGCAGACACTCTGAAAACATTACAGGATGGAATAGGAGAAACCCTGGGTCTCCTCGGCTCAGGCCGAAATTTTCTGAATAGAGTCCCGGAAACACAACAAATCAAAGAAAGGTTGGACAAATGGGATTGTATAAGGTTGCAGAGCTTCTGCAGGGCAAATGACATAGCTAGCAAGATCAATAGAAAGCCCACGGATTGGGAGAAGATGTTTACTAGCCATACAACGGACAAGGGTCTCATATCTAAAATATACTTGGAACTCAAAAAATTAAACCACCCAACAACAAATCCTCAAAGAAACAACTGCCCAATAAGTAAGTAGGCGAAAGACTTAAAGGGAAGCTTCTCTGAAGAAGAAAGAAGGATGGCCAATAGACACATGAAGAAATGTTCAACATCCCTAGCCATAAAAGAAATGCAAATCAAAACAACATTGAGATATCACCTCACTCCGGTTAGAACAGCAAAAGTCAAGAACTCTAACAACAACAGATGCTGGAGGGGATGTGGACAGAAAGGAACCTTACTTCATTGTTGGTGGGAATGTAAACTTGTTCAACCACTTTGGAAAGCAGTATGGAGGTTCCTCAAAAGACTCCACATAGAGCTCCCCAATGACCCAGCAATCCCACTTTTGGGCATTTACCCAAATGATCACAAACAAGGCCACACTAAAGCTACCAGCACAACTATGTTTATTGCAGCATTATTTACCAAAGCTATGATATGGAACCAACCCAGATGCCCCTCAGTAGATGAATGGATCAAGAAGATGTGGTATATATACAAAATGGAATTCTATGCCTCCATCAGAAAGAATGACATTGCCCCATTTGTTAGGAAATGGAAAGGCTTGGAAAAAATTATATTAAGTGAAGTAAGCCAGGCCCAAAGAAACATAGGTCCCATGGTTTCCCTTATTTGCAATATCTAGTATAGGTATGAGTCAAGCGGAAAAAGTCAGAGAATGTGATGTTAGGAAAACGAACCCTCAAATATGTATTTTAATGTTTTTGTTTCTTTCATGCATGTGTTTCTAACGCATTTATAATATTATTTCTTTGTTGCTTTGTTTGTCCCTCCCCCACAGTGTAACCCCTGCTTTCACTATATTTGATGTCAGTATAACATGTGGAGGAGACGGGGACAAGCAAGTCGTTTAAGGATTCAGGTGGACCTGTTGCAACAATGAGAAGTACAAAATGTCATGTCAAAACCAGCTTTACAATGTCGGTGGGAGGGGGGAGGGGGGGTATGATTGGTGGGGGGGAGGGGGGAGTCTGGGAAGGGAGGTGAAGGGTAAACAAAGGAGGAGGTTGCAATGCTTGGTAAGAAATGTATGCATTTTTCTGCCCATGTAATTGTAACCCCTCTGTACAGTATGTTCTCAAATAAAATAAAATTAAATTAAAAAAAAAAAAGAACAAAATACACAATCAGCTTGATTTACTTGTGAAAGTAACAAATGAAATAAAACAATTCCACTTAAGGGACTCCAATATTAGTGTATGTGAAGATGTTCCTGAATGCTAATATCCATTAAATTTTTGGAATTTTAATTTCTGCTAACATATGAAAACTAGAGCAAGAAAACAAATATAGACTTAGAGTGAACCAGCTTGAAATCATTTTCTAAATTTTTTTGAAATTACAAAACAATTGATACTCCTTTATTTAGAAATCATTTAAAATATTTATCACTTATGATAATTCAAATACCAAGCAAGAGTAATTTTATATAATCATTATAAATATATTTTATTACTATTTTAAAATAGAATAAAAAAACAGTCCCAATACATGACCTACCTATCATTATTCTTAACTTCTAATCATTATCTAAATATCTTAAACAATCTAAATAGTCATGTCTTTAACATAGACAAAAATATTCTATACTTTTTTACTTAACATTTTCCAGGGGTATGTATTCATGTTTCTAAGAAATGTTCACAGCAGTTCAAAGATGTTTTTGTGAAATTAATGTGATAAGTTTTGTTGTTGTGGCTATTGTTTTTAGTGGTTAATTGGAGATAAGAATCTAACAAGTACTTTTCTGTCTGGGCTAGTTTCGAAAACAATTCTAAGATCTCAGCACCCAGAATAGCTCTTATTGTAAGGGTGAGTTACCGGCACTTGGTTTCAAGTTTTTTTTTTTTTTTTAAATTTTAATTATATTTTAAGATGCTTGTTTTACTATAATGTATATCATTCTACACATAAATTTAGATATGTGTATATATTTCTGAGGACAAATTATCTCTAAAAATGTACTATTCTACACATAATATTTATATATATATAGAAGACACACACACACACACACACACACACACACACACACACATATATATATATATATATATATATATATATATATATATATATATGACAGAGTCCCTCTAAAATTTTATGCTACAATTTTTGACTTTTTTCATTTCAAAGATATACAGTATATTTTTCTAAAAGTTTCCTAGAATAAAAAAACTAATAGTTCAAAAGAAAGTAAAGTTTATTACTTTCAAGGGAATTTTAGATATACACATGATATTGTAGTAATATTTACAGTATATTACTTGAAAAGATTCTGCCCAAACTCTTAAATATTTGATTGTAGTTACGGGGAGAGAAGAAGTAAATTCATACTGATTAGGAATTTGCAATGCTTCGAAAAATCTATTCTGTAATTTGTTATAAGCACATATTCAAGCTACCTGATATGGTTAAGTTTTTTATTTATTTGATCAAAATTTCAATATGGATGCATGCACAGTGGTAAGAATAATATTATTAATCAAAAGACAAATAATAATAAATCATAGACACATATCTGACGTTCAATAATTAGTACTTATGATGCTAATAATAATTTTGATGGAGAGGATGATGACCACAGTGTAGCCTGATAGTGACGATGTTGTGATTGAAAAGGGAAAAAAAACTTAGACATCCTTGAAACTGGATTTTCCACATTGAATGCATAGTTAAAAACAGCGTTAGATTACATACAATAAGAATAACAGGAGGAGGGCTGGGAAGGTGGCTCAGTGGCAGAGTGCTGGCCTTGCCTACATGAGGTTCTGGGTTTGATTCCTCAGTACCCCATAAGCAGAAAAAACGCGAAGTGGCATTGTGGCTCAAGTGGTAGAGTGCATTGAGCTGAAGAGCTGGGGAACAGTGCCAGGCCCAGAGTCCAGGCCCCATGACGAACCAAAAAAAGAAAAGAGAATAACAAGAGGAGAGTTTGAATATCAAGAAATGCAGTGACATAAACAGGTAGAGACAGTAAAAACCCTAATGTTATTCCAGCAGTCTTTGTAATGTATACTCATTGTTCTTGGTGGTATTATTTTCTTATAAATAAAATCGTTTATTTCCACATTTTGATGGACTAAGATATAGGTTTCAACTTTGTGTGATTAGTTCAAATAACATTCTCATATAGATACCATTCAATAACCAATGTTTTCCAATGGTATATTAAGAGTATGTTCTTCAGTACAGCTGTAAAGACATGACACAATTTACATAATACTACTTACATATCTGCAGTTACCATAAAAGAACACATGCTGTAGAGAAGGAGTTAAAATTTATTTTTATTTCTGCATGAAACAATTTCTGACTTTATACCAACAAACTGAATTTGACACTTTCCTTATTTGAAAGCTAAGGTAGAAAATGTAAGGACTCTTCACTTTTCTTTTTCCTTGCTCTAGAATTCAACAAATATATTCTTCAATATTTCTGGTAGATTACATCCATTTACAGATGAGATATGTTGTGAGTAAATAATGATACTAGAATTTTTGTCTGAGTACTTCACTCTGTGTGCTTACAAAGAGAGACATTGGGTGATGGACAGGAACATTATGAAAAGACTATGGAGAGAAATGCATACTTTGTAAACAGTTGTTTTAGGACTGAGTGACTGGTGATGAGTATTTGCAATAGGCTGGTGTCAGGGTCATAAAAAGGAGTACATAGAAATTACATTAGTAGCGGAAACTGAGAAAATCTTGATCTTTCATCTTATCTAATGGATGGAGGTAGGGTAAGAGGAAATCTAAAGGTTTTCCACATCTCTGTCTCCTAACTGTGTTAGTTACATTCTTGGTGATAAGGACTACAGGTGGAAAAGATGGATTTAGAGGAAAAACTCTGTGATAGTTCTAAGGTTTTTGTTAAACAGATGCAAAGATAGGTCTGTTTGGACATCATCAAAATATTCACGACCATGAATATGAAAAATAATAATAAAATCAGTTTCATTATTAACGGGAAGAGGAAATGAAAAGTTCTGATGAAAGTGTGAACAATGTGAGTACCAGTGTGGACAAGATTGGAGGAAAGCGATAAATAAGGAAACAAAAAAGTAATAAACACAGATTTACAGAAGAAAAGGAAGGAAAGAATTTTCAGGACGATATTGAAGGAAATCTACTATTTGGATTTGAAAGGTAAAATTACATAGACAAGTTCAATAATAACAGTGTTTTGGTGAAAGTCATATTGATAAAACGTTGAGATATGAATGTGAAGACATACAATTCTGGATCCATTAATTCAACAGATCCCATTGATTCTAAATATTGGGAACAAATGCTTTAATCCTGACCTTAGAAATGTTATACAGATATAAATGTCATGAACTTTTCTTAATGATATTCTGTGAATATTTTTGAAAACTTTATTTAGCCAGGAGATTATAGATTGAACCACAGCTCAGACAAGCATAATTTGTCCTACAGTTCCAATTAGTGACCCATCCATCCATATCTGTTTGGAATTTTATTGAAATATATTTAGATATGTTTGGATATCTTATCAGCCTACTCATTATAAATGTAGGACAAGTAGCACCAAGTATTAGGTTGAACATACAGCTTTAGTGATGTGACTGAAGACTCCTGGAATTGATTCCTCTTTAGAACAGAAAATGCCTCAATAGCCATTGACAAATCATAACTGCCATATATACTATTGAAATCTAATTCTTGTTAGGTATATCTCCATGCTGTGTCAACAAACCTGACACAAATTCTTATATGTAAGAAAATGTTCTTATAAATTCAAGCTTTTATTGAATGGAAAAGTTCAGACTTTACTCTCACCACTAGGATTAAATGCCTAAAAAGATAAGACATTTTGCTTTAATGTCTTTCTTTCATTTCATCATACACATTGTCAAGGAGTGAAGGATTCTAATTTAACAATAACACAATCGTGACTTGTATTAACACAACATCTAGGATCTAATGTTAATTCGGATACTTACTAATTAGCTCCAAATTTTGTGGATATTTATATTTCTCCTGGGTAAACTAATGAACTCCAGGAAAATGTCCCTAAGGTGCCTTTCAATTCTAATATCACTGTTTGTCTCAAAATGCTTTAAATTCTATATCCTCGAATATGGGCATAGGGTTATATTGTGGAACTTTTCTACTCAGAGTTAGTATTACCCTATTGCTTAGCATGGACAAAGTACCTTCATACATAGACTGGTGGTGTACAAATAAGTGGTAGTTGAACAATGTTCTTAGCAGTGTGTACAGACGAAATAGAAATAGAGCCACTATGAACTCAAAAGGAATGTGCAAAGAAGACAAAGGCACAAAGTAGAATGTGCCAAGAAAAGCTGAAGTATAATTTCAAATAATGTGCTCAGGTGTGAGGGTGTGTTCAAAGTACAGGTTCAGACAATGTAGTTGGATATCTTGGGCAGAAAACTGCTTTAAACTATTCTGAGATAATTGTACAAGTAGAAGCCCTTAACTCTGACTCTAATCAGCCACAACATCGTCAATTTAGGGACTATTTTTCAAGTGCAAAGTGAGAAAAAGAGGGCTGATCACAATTAGTGTTCAAGTTGAAGCAATTGCAATCACATAGCTTTTCTTATAAGTGTTCATTTATTTTGGAACATTAAGTAGGGAAAAGCCAAGTAAATATTTTGCATGTACCTAAATTAAGCGTACATACTATATTGGTCTCTCTTTTACTTGGAAGTTATAGATTATGTCTTTTTAATACTCTAACTTGGGACAATGATCTGCTGTCAGTTATTTTCTTCTCTTACCCTTCTTTTGACCTTCCACTTACATAATTATTAGTTAAAGAGACATAATTGAACTTGCATTTCTAAATTCTTCAAAATTATCTGAACTACTTCATACTTCTGGCAGGCTCCTATATCTTTCTCAAGGGAATATTTTGTCATTACGATTTTTATCCTACATGATATTGGATATCTTCCTGTCTAATTCAGTGCAATATATACATTAGACTCATCCTATATCTCAACACTTGTACCACCATAAAATACTATCTTACTTAGAAATCATGATATTATTATAGCTGGTGAGGTGGAATTTGTCATTTTTGAATGGCCTTAAGTGATATTTACATGCAATCATGTTTTAAACCAATATGCCACTCAGTAGATAAACGAATTGACAAAATGTGGTTTATATATGTACGGAGTAATTCTATGCTTCCTATTCACAAGGAAATGGAAAGGCTTGGAAAAATCCTACTAAGAAAAATAAGCAAGACACAAAGAAACAGATTCCATGGTTTCCCTCATTTGTAATAAGTAGGAAATATCTAAGATAGTCCTAGCAGATGAGCATAATGGCTCAATAGCTATGTATAAATGACCATATAAAATGATGCTGAGCAAAATAAACTCCTATATATGGAAAGAGAGGTTTTTCTTTGTGGTTGTTGTTTTTAATGTACTATGTGATTTCTTTTTTGTTTTGTGTTTCCCCTATGGTTTGTCCACTGTTGTATTTGATTTCAGTCTCCTGTGTATTGTATATACATTTATCTTCATTTGGCAAGGGAAGCAGAACAATAAAATGGCCAGACAAAGAACAAAAGGCAAACAAATGCAATAGCCATACTCACAGGACAACATGTTGGAAATTTACATTACAACTTGTGAGGGGTATTGGGGTGAAGAAAAAGTGTGAGAAAAATGAGGGAAGGGGTAAAAATTTTGACATGTTATGTATTCAATATCTTACAATTACTGCAACCCCTTCTATATGTCACCTTGACAATAAAATTAAGTTAAAAATGAGCTACATAAAATATAATTTCACTTTATTGATATAGTAAATATTATTCTATGTGTATTACCTTTTAAAAAAATGAACATTTTGACTGCTAACTTGAATTAGCTCTTTCTTTATCAGAGGGACATCAACTGGAATGTTATCAAACTATACAATATTTTCAGAATATACTTGCCATTATTTTGAAAAAAGCATTATTTTAGTATTGTCTCATACTAGAAAACAGTTCAATTCTATGGAAACCACTAACTTTAAAAACTGAAAACCGACTAATTGTTAAGAGGACATAATATATGTGTTCCTCAACATTCCTAAGAGTACTAACTACTCATTTTCAAATTCTGAATATGCCATAGCAGAGACATTCAAAATAGTACCTGTTTGCATTGTATTTAATTCTGCAATAGATGCAGTTTTCAATGATACATTACATATTTAAAAGTCAACAGAAAAAATAGACAAGTTCTTGTAGAGGATAAAACTATGAAGTATCTATAATAATTAATTCTTTTTTTTTTTGGGTCAGTCGTGGGGCTTGAACTATGGGCTTGGGTGCTGTCCCTGAGCTCTGCAGCTCAAGGTGAGCGCTCTACCGCTTGAGCCACAGTGCCACTTCCTATAAATAATTCCATAAGAGTAAACATTTGTTCATCAGAGTAAGCTATTATTTCTATGACAATCAATCCCAAGTTTTTATGCCGTAAAGTCATCCTAGCGAAACAGTTTGCAACTTGTAAGGTGCACCTTAGAATTCCCTAAATTCACATCATGGCTACTTTATCACTATAGTGAAAAAATACTACACTTTTGCTAATGTGATGACCTTCTTATTGTGGAAAGAATACTACACTAAACTTTGCTATATCATTTTCCCGCAGTGGTTTTCTTGAGATTAGAACACTTGCAAATATTATTTATTTTTATTTTTATTTATTTTATTATATATAATCTATCATATATATTCAAGAGATCTGTATATATTAATATTAAGATTTCAAGATTATGGTTGAAAGCCCACCCAGGCAACAAAGTTCCTCGGATTCTTATCTCCAATCAACTCATAAGGAAAAGCAAGACCCAAGTGGCACTGAGGTTCAAGTGATAGAGCAATAGCCTTGAGCAAAGACAGGCTCAGGGACACTACCCGAGCCCAGAGGTTAAGAACTATGACAAACCAAACAACAAAAACAAAATAAAAACAAACCTCAAACCTAGCATTTTTCTCATTGTATACAGAGGTACATAATTAAGGAAATTTCTTCCTGTGTTATGTATAGGTAGAAAAAAAAAGTTGTCACACAATTACTATCTTCATACCATGTTACACCAAAGTCTCAAAAGATTGCTCTTTTTCTTTTTCTTTTTTTTTTTTTTTAATTTTATTTTATTTTATTTGAGAACATACTGTACAGAGGGGTTACAATTACATGGGCAGGATAATGCATACATTTCTTACCAAGCATTGCAGCCTCCTCCTTTGTTTACCCTTCACCTCCCTTCCCAGCCTCCCCCCTCCCTCCCACCCAATCATACCCCCCCACCCCCCCCCCCCCCACCAACATTGTAAAGCTGGTTTTGACATGACATTTTGTACTTCTCATTGTTGCAACAGGTCCACCTGAATCCTTAATCGACTTGTTTGTCCCCATCTCCTCCACATGTTATACTAACATCAAATATAGTGAAAGCGGGGGTTACACTGTGGGGGAGGGACATACAAAGCAACAAAGAAATAATCTTATAAATGCGTTAGAAATACATGCATGAAAGAAACAAAAACATTAAAATACATATTAAAGGGTTCATTTTCCTAACATCACATTCTCTGACTTTTTCCGCTTGACTCATACCTATACTAGATATTGCAAATAAGGGGAACCATGGGACCTATGTTTCTTTGGGCCTGGCTTACTTCACTTAATATAATTTTTTCCAAGCCTTTCCATTTCCTAACAAATGGGGCAATGTCATTCTTTCTGATGGAGGCATAGAATTCCATTGTGTATATATACCACATCTTCTTGATCCATTCATCTACTGAGGGGCATCTGGGTTGGTTCCATGTCTTAGCTATGGTAAATAATGCTGCAATAAACATAGTTGTGCAGGTAGCTTTAGTGTGGCCTTGTTTGTGATCATTTGGGTAAATGCCCAAAAGTGGGATTGCTGGGTCATTGGGGAGCTCTATGTGGAGTCTTTTGAGGAACCTCCATACTGCTTTCCAAAGTGGTTGAACAAGTTTACATTCCCACCAACAATGAAGTAAGGTTCCTTTCTGTCCACATCCCCTCCAGCATCTGTTGTTGTTAGAGTTCTTGATTTTTGCTGTTCTAACTGGAGTGAGGTGATATCTCAATGTTGTTTTGATTTGCATTTCTTTTATGGCTAGGGATGTTGAACATTTCTTCATGTGTCTATTGGCCATCCTTCTTTCTTCTTCAGAGAAGCTTCTCTTTAAGTCTTTCGCCCACTTACTTATTGGGCAGCTGTTTCTTTGAGGATTTGTTGTTGGGTGGTTTAATTTTTTGAGTTCCAAGTATATTTTAGATATGAGACCCTTGTCCGTTGTATGGCTAGTAAAGATCTTCTCCCAGTCCGTGGGCTTTCTATTGATCTTGCTAGCTATGTCATTTGCCCTGCAGAAGCTCTGCAACCTTATACAATCCCATTTGTCCAACCTTTCTTTGATTTGTTGTGTTTCCGGGTCTCTATTCAGAAAATTTCGGCCTGAGCCAAGGAGACCCAGGGTTTCTCCTATTCCATCCTGTAATGTTTTCAGAGTGTCTGCTTTGAGTTCAAGGTCTTTGATCCATTTGGAGTTGATTCTGGTGCAGGGTGATATATAAGGATCTAGCTTTAGTTTTCTACATGTAGTTAACCAGTTTTGCCAGCACCATTTACTGAAGAGGCTGTCTGTCTTCCATTCTATTGTTTTAGCTCCCTTATCGAAGATTAGATGGCTATAGGTCTGTAGGTTCATTTCTGGGTTTTCAATTCTATTCCATTGGTCCTGAGGTCTGTTCTTATGCCAATACCAAGCTGTTTTGATTACTATGGCTTTATAGTAGAGTTCGAAATTTGGTATTGATATTCCTCCAGCAGTGTTCTTTCCGTTGAGGAGCGTTTTTGCTATTCGGGGTCTTTTATTGTTCCATATGAATTTTTGGATTGCCTCTTCTATTTCCTTGAAGAATGAGGGTGGAATTTTGATAGGTATTGCGTTGAATTTGTAGATAGCCTTGGGAAGTATTGCCATTTTCACGATGTTAATCTTTCCAATCCAGGAGCATGGGAGGTTTTGCCATTTTTTAAGTTCTGTGTTGATTTCCTTTTTCAAGATTTTAAAGTTTTCATCATAGAGGTCCTTCACTTCTTTAGTTAAGTTAATTCCGAGGTATTTTATTTTTTGTGGGGCTATTACAAATGGAGTTGCTTTCCTAACTTCAGCCACACTTTTCTCATTGTTGGCATACAGAAAAGCCATTGATTTTTGGGGGTTAATTTTATAACCTGCTACTTTGCCAAAGTTTTGAATCAGCTTGAGTAATTTGGGAGTGGAGTCTATGGGATTCTTTAAATACAAGATCATGTCATCTGCAAAGAGGGAGAGTTTTATTTCTTCTTTCCCTATTTGGATCCCCTTTATGTCTGCATCTTGTCTTATTGCTGTAGCTAGGCATTCTAATACTAGATTGAAGAGAAGTGGAGAGGGTGGGCATCCTTGTCTTGTCCCTGAGTTAAGAGGAAATGGCTTTAGTTTTTCACCATTGAGTATAATGCTGGCTGTATGTTTGTCATATACAGCCTTTATTGTATTGAGGAATGTTCCATGGATTCCTAATTTTTCCAAAACCTTCATCATAAAGGGGTGTTGGATCTTGTCGAATGCTTTTTCTGCGTCTATTGAGATAACCATGTGGTTCTTATTCTTGCTCCTGTTGATGTGATGAATAATATTAATTGATTTGCGTATATTGAACCAGCTTTGCATCCCTGAAATGAATCCTGTTTGATCGTGGTGTATGATTTTTTGGATGAATTGTTGAAGTCGGTTGGCCAAAATTTTGTTGAGAAGTTTTGCATCAATGTTCATCAAAGAAATGGGTCTATAGTTCTCTTTCTTTGATGAGTCCCTGCCTGGTTTTGGGATGAGGGTTATGATGGGTTCATAGAATGTGTTCGGTAGTGAGCTTTCTCTTTCAATTTCATTGAAGAGTTGGAGGAGAATTGGTGTGAGCTCTGCTTTGAAGGCCTTGTAAAATTCCGCTGTGAAACCATCTGGTCCTGGACTTTTCTTAGCTGGGAGGTCTCTTATTGCTGTTTCTATTTCAATGCTTGATATGGGCCTGTTAAGATAGTTTGCCTCATCTTGGTTTAGTTTTGGCATGTCAATATTTGCTAGGAAGAGGTCCATTTCTGTCAAGTTCTCAAACTTATTAGCATACAGTTTTGAGAAGTATTCCCTTATAATGTTCTGAATCTTGCTTGTTTCCGTGGTGATGTTTCCATTCTCATCTCTGAGTTTATTGATTTGGGTGTGTTCTCTTCTTTTTCTGATAAGATTTGCTAAGGGTCTGTCAATTTTGTTAAGTTTTTCGAAGAACCAACTCTTTGTTTTGTTGATTCTTTCTATAGTTTTTTTGGATTCTAATTCATTTAATTCTGATTTAATTTTGATTATTTCTTTCCGTCTACTGGATTGGGGTTTATCTTGCTGCTCTTTTTCAAGGAGGTTTAGATGTGTCATTAAATTGTTGGTTTCAGATCTCTCCAATTTGTTGATGTAGGAGCTCAGAGCTATAAACTTGCCTCTGAGTACTGCCTTTGCTGTGTCCCAGAGGAGCTGGTATTTTGTGTGTTCATTTTTGTTGAATAGCATGAACATTTGAATTTCCTTTCTAATCTCTTCGATGACCCACTCATGATTCAGCAGTGTGTTGTTCAGCCTCCATGTGATACCGGACTTTCTTTGGTGGCTTTTGGTGTTGAGTTCTAACTTTATTCCCTTGTGGTCAGAGAGAATGCAAGGTATAACTTCAATGTTTCCGAATTTAGACAAGTTTGCTTTGTGGCCTAAAATGTGGTCTATTTTAGAAAACGTTCCGTGTGCTGCTGAGAAAAACATGTATTCTGATGCTGCTGGGTGAAATGTTCGGTAAATGTCTGTTAAGTCTAGTTGATCTATGCAGCTGTTTAGATCTGTGGTTTCTCTGTTGAGTTTTTGCCGAGTTGATCTATCTAGTGGGGAGAGTGGTGTGTTAAAATCCCCAACAATTAATGTTTTTGGATCTATATGGGATTTGAGGGAAAGTAGTGTTTCTTTGATAAATTTGGGTGCTCCATTGTTTGGCGAATAGATATTTAGAATTGTAATATCCTCCTGAAGGAGAGATCCTTTAATTAGTATGTAGCGACCTTCTTTATCTCTTTTCACGAATTTTAATTTGAAGTCTATTTTATCTGATATTAGGATTGCAACTCCCGCCTGTTTATGGGGGCCGTTTGCTTGGTAGATTTTGTTCCAGCCTTTAACATTGAAAATGTGTTTGTTTTTACGGGCAAGATGTAACTCCTGCAGGCAGCAGATAGAAGGGTCTTGTTTTTTAATCCAACTAGACAGTCTATGTCGCTTAATTGGAGAGTTCAGTCCGTTAACATTAAGAGATAGGACTGAGAGGTATTTGGGAGTTCCTGCCATGTTATCTACCTTCTTGGGGGCTGCGAAAACTGGGTTCTTCCTATGGTTCTTGGATTCTCTGTTTGGGTGCAGTTTCTTGGCCTTTATTGCGGTCTTGTTGGTTTTCTATGTGTAGGACATCTTTAAGGATGTTTTGTAGGGCTGGTTTGGTGGAGATGTATTGTTTCAATTTTTCTTTGCTATGGAAGGTTTTTATTTGGCCTTCAGTTATGAAGGAGAGTTTAGCTGGGTACAGTATTCTTGGTTGATAGTTGTTTGTTTTTAGGGCATGGCATACATCATTCCAGGCTCTTCTTGCTTTGATTGTCTCTGCTGAGAAATCTGAGGTGATTCTAATTGGTTTCCCTTTATAAGTGATTACCCTTTTCTCTCTGACAGCTTTAAGGATCTTTTCCTTGTTCTGAGTTGATCCTGTGTGGATTATAATGTGGCGGTGGGATGTCCTATTCTGGTCTGGTCTATTTGGGGTTCTAAAGGCTTCTTGTATCTGGACAGGCCTATCTTTTTGCATGTTTGGGAAGTTCTCTGCTAGGATCCTGTTAAACAGATTTCCTAGACCATTAACTTCTGTTTCTAGGTGCTCCTCTACACCCATTATCCTTAGATTAGGCCTTCTGATGGTGTCTTCCAGGTGTTGGATAGATCTATCATATTTCTTGGACTTGTCTTGGATGTTTGTATGTTCTTTCTCTATAATATCTAGGCTGTCTTCAATCCCTGAGATTCGATCTTCTGCATGGTCTAACCTGCTGTCAAGACTCTCTACTTTGTTTTTTATCTCTTTTCCTTCTAGTTGGTCAGCTTTGATGGCTTCAAGTTCTTTGTTGAAGCTCTGTTTTAGGTCTTGTATGAATTTCTTTACTTCCTTAATTTGGTGTTCAGTGTTTGTCCTCAAATCACTTAGTTGATTGGTTATGGTTTCTTTGGGCTCCCATTCCTTCTGTTGGGTTCCATTCAGCATTCCCTTTGTGGTCTCCCTGACTTCCTTCAGCTCTTTGTTAATGGATTCCATGAATGCCTTTAGTGATCTTTGTGTGTTCTCTACCTGGTCTCTCAATTCCTGTATTACTCTTTGATTAGCTTCCTCCCATTCGTGGGATTCCTGCAGATCTCTTTGAGTGTTCTCAGCCTGCTCACGCCATTCCTCCCTTTCTCTTTGAGTATTCTCAAGTTGTTCACGCAAATCCTGTATCAGTTTTTGAGTAGCTTCCTCATGCTTATGATATTCCTGTATAAACTTCTGGGATGCCTCCTCTCTCTCCCTATCACGCTCATACAGACTCCTTTGTACGTTGTCAAACTTTTCATTTATCATGTTTGCCAGCAGTGTTTGTAGAGCTGTTTGGGAACTCTCCTCTGGATTATTCATTATCTGTTCTAACCCATGATTATCAGGATTGGGAATTGAGATACCCGAATTTGCCATTTTTCTTGTGTTTTTCCGGCTTACTCTGCCCATTTGAGATGAAGATAGCACCAGTTTTGTGCTAGAACACTATCTTAAGGCAACCATCAACCAAAGTTTGCATTTGTACAGTCAATAGTCTACAGATACAATCTAGTTCAACAGATACATCTATTCGACATCAAACAACTATATGTTAAAGGACTTCGAACCGCAGAGAAGAATTTGGAAAACCAGAAATTATTAGGGTTAGGGAGAGATGTGGGTAAAAAATAGGAATAGATTGGTGTGGGGAGGCACAGGGAGAGTTAACTATGTCCTAATCACAATGCAGGAAATAGGTTGGGTAGGATGTAAGTAGAGAGAGAGAGAAAAAGAAGAAAGGGAAAGGGGAATGAAAAGAGACCAGAAAATAAAATAGAAACGTAAAAATTAATGTTATTTTAGAGATTAAAAGACCATCTATTTATAGAGGAATATGAATATGTTGAGAGAAAGGGAGGGACATAGCGGAGATGAGAAAAACTTTAAAAAAATGCTTAAAATATTATATAGGTATAAAGAGGTAGTACTGCTATTAATGAATTTAAGTCTCAGAGGTTTTGAATTGAGTAATAAGTTTGTGGATTAAGTGTGCACACAATGGGGGATAGGGTCTACTGGTTAACTACGGGTTTATCTGAGGATGTGCAGGACAAGGGTTAAGTCACATACAGATGAACAAAGAGGAAAAGATGGAAAGGATAGGAAAATGAGAAGAAAAGATCAGAAGTTCAGTAGAGCTAGAAAAAAAACCAAAAAGATAATTAAGAATGAAAGAAAAAGAGAAAGAAGACAAGAAAAGAAAAGAAAACACACATTCACGTATTCCTAAAATAAAAATTATAAGAGGAGAAAAAAAAAGAAGTTAATGGAAAACAATTATTTTTTCAGAAGAGGCAAAAATTAAAGATTAATAAAAGTTTTAGAAAAGCAAAAAAAAATTTTATATATATATAAGGTAACAAAAAATGAAAAAAAAAAAGAAAACAAGGAAAAGAAAAAAAAAGAAAAGAAGAAGAAGAAAAAAAAAAGTTCTTTGATTTTTTTTTTTTTTTTTGGGAGGGGGGGGAAGAGTCCTGTATCTCCCTTTTGTCTGTAACCAGAGTCTGGTTGGAGTCTCTGGTCAGCTTGAGGTCCTGTGGCTTGATTGGTTTCTTAAGTCAGTTTGTTGGAACAAGCAGAAAAATGCTCTGCTTTACCCAAGTTTTTGAGATCCCCCTCCCAGGTTAGTTTACTGGGAGGGTGATCTGCTTTGAGAATCACCAAAGAGGGGGATGCAGTGATGAGGCTAGGTTCTGGGTAGAGTTGAGGCCTTTCAACAAACAGTAGCTTTTCCCTGGGGCTATTTTGTGAAAAAAAACTCACAGCACCCAGCCTGGAGCCATTCTCAGGGTTTCTGTTTTTCAATTGATTGTGGTGGCTGCTAGAGGGCGGGGCAGCCTCTGGCTCTGGTTACCCGGTGAGGAGAGCCACTCCAATGGCTGGCGCCTGAGCTGGGTGACTTTTCCCTGGATGGAACTGAGTCTGTGAGGTCACTTCGCCATTAAGTTCTTGTGACCTGCTAAATGACTCGTTTTATTCCAAGGCCTGAGCTGGAGCTAGCCGCTCCTCCGAGCTTTGTCGGTATCCAAGATGGAGATCACCGGTGCTGGGGGGGGAGGGGTGGCCTTCCCTCCTCTACTCCCAGAGGAGTGAGGAAGTGGGGCTTCTACTCACGCGGAGTCTTGGATCCCGGGTCCTCACTGGTCTGCAAAGTGCAGGATGAAGTTGTCCGCTCCTTGTCGGTTCTTGCTGGTGTTGAGTAGAATCCGCTCGTCCGCTGCGTCTGGCTCCTTCGTCCCAGACTGCGTCTCAGGTATGCCTCTGCGGTGGTGGTCGCCGCTGCGACCCTGCGGCCGCAGCGGCAGCTGCTCAGATGTGTCTGCTTGGCTTCCCCTCTCTTGACTAACTCTCTGTCCTGTGATGGCACACTTGGTGTGATTCTCTGGCTTGGGACTGTTTACTGGAACTCTGAAACTGTTTTCTATGCAAGAGCTTGTTCAGATTCCAGCTTCTCCTCCGCCATCTTCCCGGAACTCCAAGATTGCTCTTTTTCTATATTTATAAATTAATATAATCAATTTGTTGGCAATTTGTCTAGATTATTCACATTATCATTTTACACATGAACTGTTGGAATTATCTATTAACTAAGTTCTTATTATACCTCACTTGAAAGACTACTCTAGTCAATTTGAATGGAAGATTTATTTGTGAATTTGTAAATTAAAACTTTTAGTTGAAAAGAATTTTGTAGTATTCTAGCGAATATTAAAGGACAAACAAAAAATATCTATTTTAAATCTAAATTCTAATTTAGCCAGGTCTACAAAGTCCTACATTAAATGAACTTTCCTATTTCTCCAATAAACTTTTGTAAACCATCATGTCTTTGGAATCTAACTGAATGATGCTTACTTTTTCAAATTTTTGGTTAGGAATCATGAGCTCTTTTGCATCTAGACATGTTCTGTAATTAAGACAACATTTAAAACACATAATTTATACATAAATTGCATTTCTATAGGAAACTTGACTACCAAAACACAATGACAAAATTATCCCAAATTTCCAACTGTGTATTCCTTTCTTGTCTATTTTTATTCCTTTCTTGGTTGCTCTTATTGAGACAAAATTATATTCTGCTAGTTGGCCAAAGTTTCTGATCAGCTCAAGTAACTTGAGAGTGGAGTTCATGGAGTCCATTAAATACAAGATCATGTCATCCTCATGTATTTTTTTCCTTCTTTTTCTTTCTTTTTAAATTTTTTTATTTTTTTCTTGTGAAAATACTGTACGGAAGGGTTAAAATTTTCTGGGCAAGATAATGAGTACATTTCTTATCAAGCATTGTAGCCTCCTACTTTGTTTCCCCTATCCATCCCTTCCCATTTGCCCCCTGCGCCCCCACCCAATCCTCCAGTTAAAGCAGGTGTTATACCATGGGGGAGGGACATACAAAGCAACAAAGAAATAATCTTATAAATGTGTTAGAAACAATCCCATGAAAGAAAATAAACATTTGAATACAAATCTTAGGGTTCATTTCCCTAACATCAACTTATCTGCCCTATTCTCCTTGTCTGAGACATATTTTAGTTACTGCAAATAAGGGAAACCATGGGAGCTATGTTTCTTTGGATCTGGCATACTTCACTTAATATAATTTTTTCCAAGTCTTTCCATTTCCTAACAAATGGGGCAATGTCATTCTTTCTGGTGAGGCATAGAATTCCATTGTGAATAGATACCACATGTTCTTGATCCATTCATCTACTGAGGGGCATCTGGGTTGGTTCCATATCTTAACTATGGTAAATAATGATGCAATAAACATAGTCGTGCTGGAATTGTTAGTGTGTGTGGTCTTGTTTGTGAACATTTGGGTAAATGCCCAAAAGTGGTATTGTTGGGTCTTACGGGAGCTCTATGTGGAGTCTTTTGAGGAACCTCAATATTGCTTTCCAAAGTGGTTGAACCAGTTTACACTGCCACCAATAGTGCAGTAAGGTTCCCTTCTGTCCACATCCCCTCCATCGTCTGTTGTTATTAGAGTTCTTGAATATAGCCATGTTAACTGGGGTGAGGTGGTATTTCAATGCTGTTTTGACATGTATTTCTTTCATGACTAAAGAACATTTCTTCACTTGTTCATTGGCCATCCTTCATTCTACTTCAGAGAAATTTCTCGTTAAGTCTTTAGCCCACTTATTTATTGGGCAATTGTTTCTTTGAAGATTTGTTGTTGGGGGATTTAATTTTTTGAGTTCCAGGTATATTTTAGATATGAGACCCTAGTTTGTTGTATGACTAGTGAAGATGTTCTCCCAATCCTTGGGCTTTCTAGTGATCTTGATAGCTATGTCTTTTGCCATGCAGAAGCTCTGCAACTTCATGCAATCCCATTTGTCCCATTTGTCTTTGATTTCTTGTATTTCTGGATCTCTATTAAGAAATTTTGGCCAGTGCCAAGGAAACCTAGAGTTTCTGCTATTCCATCCTGTAATATTTGCAGAGTGTCTGCTTTGACTCTGAGGTGTTTGATCCATTTGGAGTTGATACTGGTGCAGGGTGATATATAAGGTTCTAGCTTTAGTTTTCTACATGTAGTTAATCAATTTTTCAGTATCATTTACTGAAGAGGCTGTCTTTCTTCCATTCTATATTTTTAGCTCCCTTATCAAAGATTAGATGCCTATGGGAATGTAGGTTCATTTCTGGGTTTTCAATTCTATTCCATTGGTCATCTTATATGTTTTACTTCATCTTTCCCTATTTGGATTCCCTTTAAGTTTGCATCTTGTCTTATTGTCACAGCTAGAATTCTTATACTAAGTTGAAGAGGAGTGGAGAGAGCGGACATCCTTATCTCTTTCCTGAATTTATAAGAAATGACTTTAAGTTTTCACCAATAAGTATAATGTTGTCTGTAGGTTCCTCAATCCTTAACCAAAAGCACAGCACTGGAGCAATATCAGTTCCAAATTTCAAACTATAGTGAAAAGCCATAGTAATAAGAACATCTTGGTACTGGCACAAGAACAGACCTGAGGACCAATGGAATAGGACTGAAGACTCAGAAATGAACCATGTGGCCTATTGCCAACTAAACTTTGACAAGGGAGCTAAAACACAGAATGGAAGAAAGACAGCCTTTTCAGTAAATGGTGTTGGCAAAATTGGTTAAACACCTGTAGAAAACTAAAGCTAGATCCATATATATCAAGTCCAAATGGATCAAAGACCTCAAAATTAAAGCAGACACCCTGAAAACATTACATGAAGGATAAGAGAAACTCTAGGACTCTTTAGCATAGGCCAAAACTTTCTTAATGGGGAACCAGAAACAAAACAAATCAAAGAAAGGTTGGAGAAATGGGATTGCATGAAACAGCAGAGCTTCTGAAAGGTAAAGCAAGATAGCAAGATCAATAGAAAGCACACTTACTGGGAGAAGTTCTTCATGAGTCATAAAATGGACAAAGTCTTATATCTAAAATATACTTAAGACTCAAAATCATAAATCACCCCACAACAAATCCTCAAAGGAACAACTGCCCAATAAATAAGTGGGCTGAAGAATTAAGGAGAGACTTCTTTGAAGATGAAATAAAAAATGTCCATTAGGCACATGAAGAAATGCTCAACTTTTCTTGTCATAAAAGAAATGCAAATCAAAACATTGAGATTGCACCTCACTCCAGTTAAAATGGCTTTAATCAAGAAATGTAATAATGACAGATGCTGGTGGGGATGTGGATAAAAAGGAACACTAATGCATTATTGGTAGGAGTGTAAACTTGATTAACCACTTTGGAAAGCAGTATGGAATTTTCTTCAAAAGACTCCATTAGAGCTCCCCAATGATCCAGCAACCCCACTTTTGGGCACTTACCCAAATGATGACAAAGCTACCAACACAACCATGTTTATTGCAGTATTATTCACCATAGCTCTGATATGGAACCAACCCCGATGCACCTCAGCAGATGAATGGATCAAGAACACACACACACACACACACACACACACACACACACTGGAAAGAATGACATTGCTCCATATATAAGGAAAGGGAAAGTCTTGGCAAAAATTATATTAACTGAAGTAAGCCAGACTCAAAGAAACATAGGACTCATGGTTTACCTTGTTTTACCTTTGTTTGCAAGGATTAGAACGTGTCTAGGACAAGCAGAGAAGATCAAAGGCTAAGTACATATGCCCATACAAAATGATGTTAAGCGAAATGTACCCCAAGTCAGAGACATATGTAATTTTTCTTTTCTTTCTTTTGTTTATAATATGCTTATAATGACTATGTGATTCTTTGGTAGGTTCATCCTCCCACAGTATAACCCTGTTTTCACTGTATTAGATTCAAGTGTTCTGCATCATATTATATATACATATATATATATATATATATACATATATATATATCACATATCATATATATGATATGTATATATGTATGTAATTTGGAGAGTGGAAGGGATATAGAAGAATGCTTAAATGGGGATGCAGGTTGACCAATTGTGACAATGAGATGTACAGGACACTGTGTCGAAAAAGAATTTATAATGTCTGGCAGGGGTCGATGAGCGAGGAGTTGGAGATGTGGGGATGGAAAAGATGGCAGGGGAAAAACAAAGGAGGAGGTAACAATCTTGTATAAGAAATGTACTCATTACCTAGTCCTGTAACTCTGAGTCCTCTGTACAGTATTTTTACAATAAAAGTATATATAAAAAATGTCTGCCTGGGGCTGGGAAGGTGTCTCAGTGGTAGAGCGCTTGCCTTGCATGCATGAGGCCCTGGGTTCGATTCCTCCGCACCACATAAGCAAAAGGAAAAAAGCCGGAAGTGGCGCTGTGGCTCAAGTGGTAGGGCACTAGCCTTGAGCTGAAGAGCTGAGGGACAGTGCTCAGGCCCAGAGTTCAGGCCCCACAACCGGACCAAAAAAAGAATGTCTGCCTGGTGTAAATTTCCAGTGCTGCCCTTGGAATTGCATTTTCTGCCTATTCTGGCTGTGGTTAGGTCAACCTGCCAAATGGATCAGTAGTCTTCAAGGCATCTTGGTCCTGAAGTGGGACTTGGATTATCCAGTGGTAGTTAGAACCAGGCCAAGGACGGGACAAAACCACTTCCAGGACATGCCTTCTTCATTCCCCATGCAACTAAGATTGCAAGCAGAATTTCTCTGAATTGGACTCCAGAAAACAATCAGTGAATCAAAAGGCGAGTCCACCAAACACCTCACTCCTCCCCCCCATTTCCTCCTTTCTCCCTCCTTGTGAAAGTACAAAATAATTTTGCAGTCTTTGGCACACACAAAAATGCCCACCATCTCCCCTGGTAAACTAGGTTTCAATTCATTAAGTCATGTAAACAGATAATGCTGCATTCATTATTCTGGACAACATCTTCAGGCTGTTTGATGCTTTAATTTTTGTTGTTGTTGTTGTTCTTGGTAGGGGGGCCTGACCTCTGTGTCTGGGTTCTGTCTCTGAGTTGTTCAGCTCAAGGCTAACGCACTACTACTTTAGCCACAGTGCCACTTCCAGTTTTTCTGCTTATGTGGTGCTGAGGAATTGAACCCAGGACCTCATGCATGCAAGACAAACATTCTACCACTGAGTCTTCTTCCAGCCCTAATGATTTAATTCTTTAGAATTTCTTCTTGTCAGTCATGGGGCTTGAACTCAGAGCCCGGGTATTAACATATCCCTGAATTCTTGAGCTCATGGGGAGCCCTCTCCCAATTGAGCCACAGTGCAACTTCCTATTTGGAGATAAGTGACACACAGACTTTCATGCCAGAATTTGGTTTGACCAGGTGAATTTTTAAATTATATTTCTTCTAGGTGCTTATTGGTACAATTCAGTTCTCTGGAATTTAAAACTTTCTGTAAACCTTTGTCTTCAAGTAATCCAACAGCATTAAATATTACATTTCAAAGCTATCCTTTAGCACATCCATTTTGAAATTATTATCTGAAGATGAAATTCTAATTCTTTGTAGTAACAACCCATTAAAGTCTAAATGGGAAATATGCTAATTTCAGCAGCCTTGACTCTTCTTCCTCTTTTTTTCTCTCCAGTATCTTTTCTTGTTTTGGAACAAGTGTCATGGACTGCCCAACCATTAAAAAGGAAGCTTATTCCATTAATTTTAAAGGAAAGGAATCCAGCCTGCCTGCATGTCAAGGCAACTTTGAGTATAATGTTAATTTAATAATTTATGTCAGTGGATTTTCAGCCATTTCGATAATTTTTTGTTTAACCACTCATTATAGAGGTTCCAAAAATCAAGAATCAAAAGTCATGTTCTGCTATCTAAGAATGCTTAGAAAGCTAGTAATTCAACAAGAAACATTCGATTCTTCCAAGATTCCATGGTAAAGAATTTCTCTTTTATCATAACCCTTACGACTGACCCCTTCCCTTCGAACTTGTAGCTTTGTTCAGTTTTCTTGTACCAGTTTTAATTTTGGTATTAGCCTCAGTAATCTCCTTGTAGTATTTGACAATGAAATTCCATTTATTTTTAGGGAGTTCAATTCATAATGCCAAAGGCAGAGTAATAAGCATATCATAAAGCATAAACTATTGAATATCATTAACATGATCATATGCAACTATTTCATAAATTAATATAAGTACTACATAAATGTGCATATTCATATACTTTTTAAAATGCCAAGTAGTTACATATCTATGTCATAAAATAATTCAGATCACTGGCACAAGAGACTAAGCTAAGCCTTTTTTATCATCCCTAATATTTTTGTCAAATTTTCTTTTCTCATTAACTTTCACCTTAGTGCCTGCTTTTCCTAGCAACAAGTTATAAGTTGATATCCTTGGATTTTAGTCCCCTCTGAGTAACCTCTTTTCTTTCCACCAGTAGTTAGTCCCTCATGAAAATACCTGAGGAATAACATCCCATTCTGCCTGCAAGAGGAGTACCAAAGTCGACTGTCTGTGCCTACTCTTGCCTTGCATTGTTTGGGAATATGGTCGAAGCGACACGGTTGTCAGGGATCAAATGGCTGATACTATGGTGTTCAGAATTATGTGTAGCAAAATGAGTAGCAGAGAAAGGGAGTACCAGGGAAAGGGTAATTGTGACTGCAATTGCTGAGTTGTACTGGCAGGAAATTGGGTAGCAGTAACAGCTTTGCTGTGTTTGGGGTAGCTAATACAGGCATCCAGAAAAATTTAGCAGGGACAAACAAGCATAGAGAAAGTGAAAGATGAAAGTTGTGAGACATTGTGGGAATTCTTTGTCTACCAATGCTAAAAACATGGAGGAGGGTTATTTTAAACTAAAACTACAAAAAATAATTTAAGGTCTTGGTGCTAACAAATCTGTCCAGATGTTATTACATTAAACAAAGAATTCAAAATGGTTTTTCTTCATGAATATAGAGATCAAAGGTATTATCATACTTATTCCAAAATGCAAATAAAAAGAGGAAAATCAGTCAGGAGGTAAAATTCATATTGAATGTTTACATTTAAGAGGAAAAGAAGATCCTAGATGGCAGACAAAAGACAAAGCAATATCATAGCACTATATGTTCAATAATACTTAAGAAACTTTAATTGAAAAATTGAGCTGGAATGTACACATCAGGCAGAAGCAAGCAATCAGAGCCTAACACCAACAAGGAAACACGATAATGTATATCTCAGAAAAAGGAACCAAGTTCCTTATCCTTGATTTCAATGATACAGATAACCCTCCACACACACACACACACACACACACACACACACACACACACACACACACACACAAATGTATGCAACAGTTCAATCTACTCACATCCATTCAACATGAATCAAAGATCTTCAAACTTTAAAAGTTTGAAGTCTTACTCTGAAAACATTACAGGATGGAATAGCAGAAACCCTAGGTCTCCTTGGCACAGGCTGAAATTTTCTTAATAGAGACCCAGAAATACAAAAAAAAAAAAATCAAAGACAAGTGGGACAAATGGGATTGCATGCAATTGCAGAGCTTCTGCATGGCAAAGGACATAGCTAGCAAGATCACTAGATAGCCCATGGATTCGGAGATCTGCACTAGCCATACAACAGATAAATCTAAAATATACATGGAACTCATATCTAAAATATCTAAAATATACGTAAAATATACCTGGAACTCAAAAAATTAAATCCCCCAAAAGCAAATCCTCAAAGAAACAAATGCCCAATTAATAAGTGGGCTAAAGACTTAAAGAGATACTTCACTGAAGAGGAAAGAAGGATGGCCAATAAACACATGAAGAAATGCTCAACCTCTCTAGCCGTAAAAGATGTGCAAATAAAAACAGCATTGAGGTACCACCTCACCCCAATTAGAATGGATATAATCAAGAATTCTAATAACAACAGATGCTGGGGGGGGGGGGCATGGGGACAGAAGGGAACCTTACTACATTGTTGGTGCGAGTGTAAACTTGTTCAACCGTGCGAGTGTAAACTTGTTCAACCACTGTGGAAAGCAGTATGGAGGTTCCTCAGAAGACTCCACATAGAGCTCCCTTATGACCCAACAATCCCACTTTGGGGCATTTACCCAAATATTTACAAACAAGACCACACTAAAGCTACCAGCACAACTATGTTTATTGCAGAATTATTTACCATAGCTATGATATTGGACCAACCCAGATGCCCCTCATTAGATGAATGGATCAAGAAAATGTGGTATATATACACAATGGAATTCTATGCCTCCATCAGAAAGAATGACATTGCCCCATTTGTTAGGAAATGGAAAGACTTGGAAAAAAATTATATTAAGTGAAGTAAGCCAAGCCCAAAGAAACATAGGTCCTATGGTTTCCCTTATTTGCAATAACTAGTACATTTCTGAGTCAAGCAGAAAAGGTCAGATGAAGTTGATGCTAGTTGAATAAACCCCAAGATAAGTATTCAATTATTCTCTTTCATGCAGTTGTTTCTAACATATTTATAAGATGATTTCTATATTGCTTTGAATGCCCCTCCCCAACGGTATAACCCCTGCTTTCACTGTATTTGATTTTTGTATAATTTGTAGAGAGGAAAGGCAAAAACAAATCATTTAGTTAGGAATACAGGTGGACCCATTGCATCAATGAGATGTACAAATCATTATGACGAAAAATGAACTTTACAGCTTTGGTGGGGGGAGGAGGGGTTTGGCCATCTACTTTCCAGCTGATCTATTGGTGTAGAAGTAATACGTAATACAAAGCAATACAAACCAGTTCTTACTATAAATAATTTTTTTCTGAACATCTTAAAAATAAATTCTGACAACATGAAATAAAAAATCTCTAAGTTTAAAACAGTGTTCTAGACAAGTTAAAGAATTATTGAGAACAAGTATTTTAAGAATAATTTCAGAGAGCTTGAACTCAGGGCCTGGGTTCTGTCTCTGAGATTTATTACTCAAGATTAGTGTTGCCACTTTGACCACAGTGCCACTTTCAATTTTGTCATGGTTAATTGAACAAAAGTCTCACCAATTTTCCTCTCCAGACTGGCTTTATACTAGGATCTAGAGGTCTCAGCTCTCTGAGTAACTAGGATGATAGGCATAGGCATGAACCCCTGGCACCTGGCTAGAATAATTGCTTACCTGAGGCAGAGGTCAGTTAGTATTAAATGTCAATCATGTTTAACTTTGTAAAATGCAGTTTACTGAAATGCCTTCCACTAGAAATAAGGAATCAAATGTGTAGGTGGGTTAGAAAGTTCTTACAAAAAGCCACATATTTTCCTTGTTTTTTTTTCTTCCAAAATTATGTGCTTTCCAGAATCATAACTTATCTTTCCTTGCTGGTTTCTTTAGTTTATCTCACACATGCCCACAGCTCCTTCAACTATCAATACTTTATGTGAAGAGCTTGCAAATATCTATTTTCAGTCCAAACTCCTTGTATGCACCTCTCATCCATATATTCAACTGACATAAAAACTTGTGAAACAGTAATCATCTCTTATCATTACTGGATATTAATGTGTTAATAAATTTAAGAAAATAAAGAATAACATAAATAAATATAACATGTTTTTAGTAGTAATGCTAAATATAAATACGTCGATTATTTTCTGAGCAATTTAATAAAAACCTCAAGGAAAAGAAATCAACTTTTTGAGTGCTGATATTATGGTTTAAACTCAGGACCTTACCTTGTCACTTAGGCTTTTTCCCTTAAGGGTGGTGCTCTGTATTTGAACGACAGCTCCCCTTCCAACTTTATTTGGGGGATTATATAGAGATAAGAATCTCATGGAATAAAAATCATTTGTGTCCCTATCTTGGGGTTCATTTCACATAACATCCTCTTATATGGTTATATGGTACCAAGTACCAGTTACTGCAAGTAAGATTAACCATGGGACCTATGGTTATATGAGCCTGGCTCATTTCACTTAATACAATTGTTTCTGTGTCTTTCTAATTCCTAGCAAATGAGGCGATGTCATTCTCTCTGATGAAGGCATAGAATTCCAATGTGTGTGTGTGTGTGTGTTTGTGTGTGTGTGTGCATCACATTTTCTCGATCCATTCATCTACTGAGGGGCATCTGGGTTGGTTCCATATCTTAGCTATGGCAAATAATGCTGCAATAAACATAGTTCTGCCGGTAGCTTAGTATGGTCTTGTTTGTGAACATTTGGGCAAATGCCAAAAATGGGATTGCTGGATCATAGGGAAGCGCTAAGTGGAGTCCTGAAAAAAATTATATCAAGTGAAGTAAGCCAAAGCCAAAGAAACATAGGTCCTATGGTTTCCTTTATTTGCCATAACTATTATATGTCTCAGACAAGCATAAAAGTTCAAAAGCTATGTACATAAGACCAGATAAGATGATGTTAAGCGAAATGAACCCCAAGATAGGGTTTATAATCTATCATGTGTTGTTTTTTCTTTTTATGTTCCTCTCCCATGGTGTAACCCCTGTTTTCACTGTATTTAATGTCGGTGCCCTGCATCTTGTATACACCCTTCTCTAGCTTGGGGAGGGGATGGGAAAAATATAGTTAAATAGTGATACAGGCTGACCCATTGCAACAATGAGATGCACAAGATACTATGTTGAAAAAGGATCTTTACAATATAGGTGGGGAAGAGGGGAAGGGAAGAGAGGGGAATATAGTTGTGGAGGTGGGAAGGGAAGGTTAGCGGAAAACTAAGGAGGAGGTAACAATGCTTGATAAAAAATGTACTCATTAACTTGCTCATGTATATATAACCCTCTATTCAGCATTTTTACTATTAAAACCGCTGCTGAAAAAACAGAAGGTGTGCGGGACACTGGTGACTCAAGCCTGAAATCCTAGCTATCATGAGGTTAAGATCTGAGGATCGCGGTACAAAGCCAGCCTGAGAAGGAAAGTCCGTGAGACTCTTATCTCCAATAAAACCACTAGAAAACCGATACTGGTGCTGTGGCTCAAGAGGTAGATTGCTCCCCTTGATCTGAAGAGTGCAGGGATAGCGCCCAAGCCCAGAGTTCAAGCCCCACGACCGACAAAAAAAACCCACAAAACAGAAGGTGTCATGTACACCATATATAGTAGCCCACATCTGAAATCCCAGCTGATTGGGAAGCAGAAATGATAAGCATCATGGTCTGAGTCGAGTCCAGAGAAATAACTGCCAAGAAAACCATCTCAACAAATGAACTGGCCATAGTGGTTCACATCTGTAATCCTAGTTAATTATGTTATGAGGCATAGGTAGCAAAGTCTCAGTCAAACTAAGATCAGACCAGGGCAAAAAGTTCAAGACCTCAAGTAAATAAAATGGACTAGAAGTATGACAAAAGTAGTTGAGCTGCTTGGTGCTATACAGACAAAGTGCTGTCTAGCTAGAATAGAACCCTAGTAATATTCCTTTATTCCACAAAAAGCCTAAATAATTTTGTCCTATTTGAACATCTAATTTCAATGCCACTGACAAATCAGAGATGGTGGCATTCTCTTAAAAATTAGGTATTCAAAAGAGACAAAGTACTTTATGCTTTGAAAAAATTGAAAAGGAAGGAAAATGCATGTTTTAATTTTTAGCTCCATAATTCTTGAAAATATAAAATGTACTCAAGTATTTAATATATATCAATATGTGTGTTTATATCCATGTATGTATAAATGTGTGTATGTATATAATCATATATATACATACATATATATGTGTGGTTAATCTCTTTTCTGTGTAGCAAATGGTACAAATGAATCTGTACAATCACTACTCAAAGGCATGAATAGACAAAGAATATGAGCAGAGAACTCATACTCAGGAATCTATGGTTAGCTCATAATCCTGAAAATCTTTTACATCAGGTTGCATGTGTCAGTTAGTGCAGTACAGGGACAATGTGATGGCAAAGAGTTACCAGGCAGATGACTTGAGAAATGAGAGGTACAAATGGTACAATATTCTTTTTGATGGGTAAGTAGAATTTCCAGTGTGTGTGTGTGTGTGTGTGTGTGTGTGTGTGTGTGTGTGTGTGTGTGTGTGTGTGTGTATGTGTGTGCCAGTCCTGGGGTTTGAATTCATGGCCTGGATTCTATCCCTAAGTTTTTATGCTCAAGGCTAGCATTCTACTATTGAACCACAGCTCTGGTTTTTGGTGCTTAATTGGAGAAAGGTCTCATAAAGACTCCTGCCTGCACTTGCTTGCACCTATAATCTTCATATCTCAACTTCCTGAGTGCTAATATTACAAGGGTGAGCCACCACCACCTGCCCTCTACCTCTTACCTATAATCTCGGCCGTCCTCTGAGTTCCAGAAGTGTATGTCTCACCAAGCTCACATTTTTTGACAGTGTTGTGGCTTGAACTCAGGGTCTGGGCCTGTTCCTGAGTTGCTTTTGCTCAAGGCTACATTCTATCACTTAAGCCACAGTGACACTTTTGGATTTTTCTGTTTATGTGGTACTGAGGAATCCAACCCAGGGCTTCAAGCTTGCTTGGTAAGCACTCTACCACTTAGCCACATTCACAGCCCAAGGCTTACCTCTAACAGGAGCTATGAGGGTGGAATTTATTGGCATACTCTTTTCAGCACAGAAATCGCTGGCCATTTCATATCTTTGCCAGGATTTGGGAACTGTGTGAGACTCGGCAATGAAGAATGATGAATGAGTGATAGCCACCAAGCCTCAGAGATCACAACTTACAGAGGGATAGGGAATATGGAGCCAGAACTTTCTACAACTCCTACAGCCTAGGAACAGTGGTTTCCCTGGAAGCAGCGGCTGGCTGCTAGATGTCCCAATGGGACACCTCAGCCAGAAAATAATGCACCCGTTGCATACCCCAGCCAAGGCAAGCCTTCTGGGCTTCAGTTATTAAATGGCACAGAAGGATGCTTTGTTCAAGCTACTGGCTCAGGCTTAGTACTCTCTGAGGGCTTGTCCCAGCTTGCCAGGTTGGGGGTCTGGTCATGGGCAACCTGATGAATGCCCATCATTCATACATCATTCATAAATACACAGAGACATGGAGTTATTGCCTTCTTTTTTTTCTTTGGCAGGTTGAAATATGAGCGTAGGCCCTATCCCTGATCTCCTCTTTCTCTACAGTAGCTCTCAGCCCTTGAGCCACAGCCACAACCATTGGGGGATATTTTCCTGTGATCTCTTAGAAATAAGAGTGTTGCAGACTTTCCTGCCCTGGCTGAATTCAAATTAGCATTCTCTACATCTCAGCCTCCTGAGGAGCTAGGATTACATACAGGAGCCACTTACACCTGGGTTTCTTTTCTTCTTGTTCTTTTTTGAATCGTGACAATCTGAAATCTTCAGTGTCATTCCAATGGTTTGCATTCAAAGTAAACTTCCCAGGCCTGGAGTACGAATGCCAGGACCGCCACACACAAATGGAGGGAGATCCTGATAAACTCATTCCTATTTATGTGAATGCTAGTGGAATGTTATAAAAGTAATTGAATTTGCAGTTAATCCATGATTCTATTTTAAAAAGCCACACAAATATTATTACATTTACATTTTCCTTTCTAGCACCATGTTATGATTCCCCTAATGGAAGTATATTGATTAATTTTTAATTAATGCTTTTATAAGTATTCAACTATGATACTTCATTAAATGGAGACATAACTTAATAACTAATTATTGGTAACTATATATATATATAATCTAATGATATCCTTACATTCTCTCTCTCTCTCTCTCATATATATATATATATATATATATATATATATATATATATATATATGTATATGGCACTACTGTGGATTGATAACAGGTCGTCAGTACTTCCTGGCAGCTCAGTTTGTCAGAGGTTAGTGTGCTAAGACTGTGACCCCATTTATGGATTGGGCATTGTAGGCTGTGAGTTGAAATCCCAGCATTGCCAAAAATTTACTCATGGAGTACGAAGCCATTTTCGACACATTTTTTTCCTGAAAAAATGTCCTGGGTCTCATAATGATGTACACTTCTTATGCAAATATATCTTGTGTGATAGGATATAATAAATGAAATGTTATATGTGTAATAATACTAAATGAATAAGGGTAATAAACGTTATACTCACTAAACTCATGTATGTATTTTTCCAGTGCTGGGGCTTAAATTCAGGCCCTGGGAACTGGTCTGAATTTCTTGTCTTCAAGGACAGTGAGCTTACCCTTCACCCACAGTTCCACAGAGATACCCAGATACTGAGTTCAAATCCCAGGCCTGCCAGAAAAATGGTGCAAATTTCAAGCCAGAGCCTTATTTTATTTTATTTTTGCCATGAATGGGGCTTGAACTCAGGTGTTGGCATCTCTGCCACAGTTACCTTGGGATCCTAGGACCCAAATTCAAATCTGGGGGTTGGCAAGAAATAAAATAAAAAGGAAAAGGATAAAATGGAGAAAATCAAGAAGATGGTTTTGCATCTTTTTTCGTTTGCATTGTGACCATCCTGCATGTAAATGATAAGGCCCAGAAAGTGTAAATGATATTGCATCTGATGTTTGGCTGGATATTAGGGAAGCCATAGCCAAAACCTCAAATTAGGCCTGGAGGTCAAATACCCAGACTGCCACTAAGCATTGGCATGAGATTCTAAGAAACCCATTCCCATATACATCCATACGAATGGAATTTCATAAAACTAACAAAGTAGTAATTAGTGTGAGTGTACTATAAAATTATACATAAAAATTATACTACATTGACTAATTTTCAATCAATACTTTATTATGTATTCAACCATAAACATGATACTTAAAAGTGGAAGGAATAATTTGATTGTCAATAATGGGTAGTAATATAATACATGTAATTTCATACTATACAGACACCTTTCTCTTGTTTTATACATATATGTGTATATATATATGTGTGTGTGTGTGTATATATATATATATATATATATACACACACACATATGTATACATATATGCCAATCTACACATTTATCTGTTCATACAGTTGTCACTCCTGGGGCTCAGTGGTATAATGATGGCTAGTACATACAAAGCCCTGGATTCGATTCCTCACTACCACATGCACATAAAAATCCAGAAGTTGTGCTCTCGCTCAAACAGTCGAGCATTAGCTTTGAGCACAAAAGCTTAGGGACTGTGTCTAGACTCTTACTCAAGGTCCAGGATGGGCATGAAAAAAAAGATTGAGTGTGACTGCAACTCTATAAGGAAAGGACTTCAAATACCTCATCACAGAGCAATCCGGGAGTCTGATAGTGACAGCTGCCATCTAACCTGACATCTCAAGCCTTGAGAAAAAGATCTTAGGACAGTACCCCCAACATTTTAGTGCAATCCCTGTGGCTGATCCCCCCACCAAAAAAAATACCCCTCTAAATCATTAGATGTGAACTTTGTGCAGTTAGTGATGTATTTCTGAAAGAATGGTGATACTGATGAAAGCACCCTAATACTAATGACAGCTTGTGGGATACATCTATGTGATGAGTCCTTCCTGGGGTGCTGGGGCCCTCACGGCGTGCTGTGTGCTGAGTCCTGCACAGGATGCTATGTGCTGAGTCCTTCACGGGGTGCAGTATGCTGAGTCCTGCATTGGGTGCTGGGTGCTGAGTCTTTCACAGGATGCTGTGTGCTGAGTCCTGTAAAGAGGGTTATTTGGAGCCGGGCACCAGTGGCTCACACCTGTAATCCTAACTATTCTGGAGGCTGAGAGTTGAGGATTGTGGTTCAAAGCCAGCCCAGGCAGGAAAGTCGCTGAAAATCTGATCTTCAATAAACCACCAGACACCTGGAAGTGTCGCTGTAGCTCAAGTGGTATAGCACTAGCCTTGATCTGAAGCACTGAAGGACAGAGTGCAGGCCTAGATTTCAAGCCCCATGACCGAAAAAAAAGAGTGTTATGTATTTTGTCCTTCAAAGGGTGCATTCTTTCATCTTGTCCTTGTAAGAACTCCACAACTGACATGATTATGCAGAAAAGAATATTGAGGCTCAGATCTGTCCCCATGGCAGGGACAAAATTATGTATTACTGAAGACTAGTGAGTTGTCTACAGGAGGCAATTGTTTTGTCTTGTTTTTTCTAAGTCATGAACCTTGAACTCAGGGCCTAGGCACTGACCCATACCTCTTGGGCTCATGGCTAGCACTCCACCACATGGAGCCAAGGACCCCTTGCAGCAGAGTGCCACAGCTTATAACCAAGGTCAGTCATCTTGCCTTCTCAAGATGCTGAGATATGAGTTCCAAACTATCCCTGACACAAAAGGTACCATGAGACTATTATCTCCAATTCACCACTAAGAAAACTGAAGTGAAAGCTAGGTGCTTGTGGCTCATGCTGGTCATGCTAGCTACTCAGGAGGATGAGATCTGAGGATCATGGTTCAAAGGTAGCCTGGGCAGGAAAGTCCTTGAGACACTTAGCTCCAATGAACCACCACAAAACCGGAAGCGGCTCTGTGGCTCAAGTGGTAGAGCACAAGATTTGAGCTGAAGAGCTCAGGGACAGCACCAAGACCCAGATTTCCACTGCTACAATGACAACAACAACAAAAAAGACAGAAACACACTAACAAACTTGAAGTAGAAGGCTGGGAATGTGCCTTAGGGGTAGAGTGCTTTGCACATATGAAACCCTGGGCTTGATTTCTCAGAACCACATCAGTAGGGAAAAGCCTGAAGCAGCTCTGTGGTTCAAGTGGGAGAGGGCAAACTTTATACCAGAGAAACTAGGTACAGTGCTCATGTCTTGAGTTCAAGCTCCAGGACTAGTGTATGTACACACACGTGCATGTACACACACTCCCACACAGAGAGAAAGCAGAAGTGAAGGTGTGATAAAGTGGTAGAGCACTAGATTTCATCTCTGAGATCATGTTAAGCACGTCATGCCCTGTGTACAACCCCAAAACCTAGCCACTCAGGGCCCAACTAGGAGAAGTCAAAGGTTTCAAGACCTGATGCGCTTCACCAGTCCTAGATGATAGGAAGCTTTGTGATACCAACATGTGCTTGGATTTCCCAAGCTTCTGGAAATCTAGGAGAGACCTTATAGGCCCATCATTGCTGGCAATGAAAAGTTTCATTAGGTTCAGTGCCATAGTTGTCTGCTTGGACTCCTGAATTATATTGATCACTGTATCTGAACACCGGAATATAGTCTCATAAAGCAGGATAAGAGCACAGAACTTGGCCTGCCATGGGAGGTGGCAAAAATGAAAGTCTCCTGTTAAAACAGAGCACTGGGAAGAGAGATAGCTAAGGGTAGCCTTTTTCTCCTGACATTCAGAGCCCGCCCACACATCCTCACTAATTGGCCCAGATGTAGTTATTTGGTACACAGCTGTACAGGAGTGAGGTCTTTTGTGTTCCTGTCCAGACAATGAGGGAGACTTCCTCCAGCAGGCCTGGGATGCAGAGAAACCCTCAGGCTACATTGGGAGCAGTGAGGGGAGCCCTGGAACTTGCAATACCATAAAAGCAGTCTCTGTGTTATGAACTCATTGTATTGAATACAGTTTTCCATGCTTGGTGCCATTCATCATAGCTACTCAGGAGTTTCACCTATAGGAATACCTCCATACATACACAAAGAAATTTAGGTACAGGTTTTTTTTGGAGGGGGCCGGTCCTGGGGTTGACCTATGAGCCTAAGCCTTGTCCAAGAGCTCCTTTTGCTCAAGGGTACTGCATTAAGCTTGAGTCACAGTGCCACTTCTGGGTTTTTTTTTGTGATCTCTTAGAAATAACATTGTCATGCTGCTTAATTGGAGATAGAGTCTTGGATTTGTGTGCACAAGGCTGTCTTTCAGCCCCAATCCTCATATCTCAGCCTGCTAAAGTGGCCCATTTTTTTAACAATGTTTTTTATGCTAAGATGTGTTTGCAAATGATTGACTTTAAATTAAGCCATATATTTGAATAACCCAAGTAATACATAATTTAGTTTTCCATTTGTGTTAATAAAACCTTTTGTAACCCCCCCCAAAAAATAATATTGTCAAGGACTTTCTTCCACTGGTTGGTTTCAAACTCAGATTCTCTACATCTCAGCCTCCTGAGGAGGTGGGATTACAGTCAGCAGGCACTTTCACCTTCTTTCTTTTCTTCTTTGCTTTATAATCTGGAATGACTTCTTAATGGGTCATTCTTATGGTTGGGACTTATAAGTAAACTTCCCAATGTTCTTTATATCTGCTTTATCTGAGAGTATTTTCTCTCTTCATCTTACCCTCTGGTCACAGGGATGAAGCCAAAAGTGAGAAATGACTGTTACAGGATTTAGGAGCAAATGTCCACAGGACATGCCAGTTCTGTCACTTAGCATTGAGCTGCAGTGAATTTACTGTCTCAGGATATGAGGACCAAAAGCTGGAGCGATCCTCACACTATCTGCATTTCTCCTTTTGCCTATAAAGTGATCTAATAATTATGAGTGTTTTGTGTCTCCAACCTTAAGTATCTAGGATACACTAGAAGCATGCTCCTGTTTCCATTTTTCTCTAGTACCTCTTGAGATTTAGACTAAAGTTTTGGGTGGAGTGGCTCCTAGGTGAATCCTTGAAGAAATCCACTTGAAGCCTCCTGACGAGATCTCCATTCAAAGCCAGGGGTAGCAGGAAAGGTTTATTGTCTCCAATAAACCACCAGAAAACCAGAAGTGGAGCAGTGGCCTAGAGAGTAGAGCTCCAACTTTGAGAGAGAAAGCCATGCAGGAGATACAGGCCAGACCAGGCAGGAAAACCTGGGAGGCGCTTATGTCCATTAACAACCAGATGGCTGGAAGTGGAGCTGTGGCAGTGGTAGAACCTCAGCCTTGTGAAAAACAGATGAGGAATGCATTGCATCCTCAGTTTAAGCCACGGGATGGCCACAAAAGAAAATTCAAAAAGAGAAGGCCTAGTTTATGTATCAGTGTCCTACTTACGTGTGTATATTACTTCCCTAAGTGCCAAGTGGCTGTATGCAAAACTTCTGCTTTTATTTACTGATTTATGTTTTAGATATGCTCATTGTACGTACTGCATCATTCTCTTCATTTCAGCCCCATTGCTTTTCTCTTCCAGGATTCTAGGCCTGTTTGCTTATATGATGCACACTGAAGCTCTCAGGAGCCTTTATTTACATTTTATTATGAGGCCAATGCAGGAGCAGTCACAAGTCAGGCAGGGGAAGAAAAGATCAGAGTTCATAGAAATAAGCAGTATTCAGAAAATTATACTTGGGTACTCAAAATGGTAGCATATATATGTAAAAACTACCATTAAGAAAAAAGAGGTGGGGCCTGGGAATGTGGATTAGTGGGAGAGTGCTTGCCTAGCATGCAAGAGGCCCTGGGTTCGATTCCTCAGTAACACATACACAGAAAAATCCAGAATTGGTGCTGTGGCTCAAGTAGCAGATTGCTAGAGACAGTGCCCAGGCCTTGAGTTCAGCCCAAGAAACGTGAAAGAGATAACTACGTAGGTAGGTAGGTAGGTAGGCAGGAAGGTAGGTTGGTACATAGATAGATAGAGAGATAGATAAATACATAGAAAGAAAGAAAGAAAGACTGAAAGAAAGACAGAAAGAAAGACTGAAAGAAAGAAAGAAAGTCTGTTCTTTTCTAGCTCTCTCTGACTCTCTCTGTTTTATTCCAGCTCTCTCTGCTACCTAGCTCTCTTGCTGCTCTTTACTAGCTCTCTATCTCCCTCGCTGTTCTATTCTAGCTCTCTCTCTGCTCTTTTCTAGCTCTCTCTGTTCCTCTCTGCTCTCTCTCTGTTCTTTTCTGCTCTTTCTGCTCTTTTCTAGCTCTTTTTCTAGCTCTCACTGCTCTATTCTAGCTCTCTCTGCTACCTAGCTCTCTTGCTGCTCTTTTCTAGCTCTCTATCTCTCTCGCTGTTCTATTCTAGCTCTCTCTGCTCTTTTCTAGCTCTCTCTGTTCCTCTCTGCTCTCTCTGCTCTTTTCTAGCTCTTTCCTCTCTTTCCCAGCTCTCTCTCATTCCCAGGCCTTTCCCTGCCATGTGGAGTGTCAACCTTGCCTGGTCCCAGCAGGTCTACTGAATAAACCTACCCCTTACCTGAAAAAAAAGAAAAAAGAAAAAAAAAGAAAGAAAGAAAGAAAAGAAGGAAAGAAGGGAGGAAGGAAGAAAAGAAGGAAGGAAGGAAGGAAGGAAGGAAGGAAAGAAGGAAGGAAGGAAGGTCAGTAGATAGATAGATAGATAGATAGATAGATAGATAGATAGATAGATAGATAGATAGATAGATAGATAGATAGATAATAGGTAGATAGATAGATAGATAGATAGATAGATAGATAGATAGATAGATAGATAGATAGATAGATAGATAGATAGATAGAAAAATGATAGATGAATCTGGTCTTGGACTTCAGGAGGAAAGAAGAGAACAATTCCCAGTCATGAGGCCTTCTGCAGTGAGCCAGGACAACAGCATCATCTTCACACAACCACAGAGCAGGAAGAATGTCTCTTTCCCACTTCTCAGGCAGCCGAAGGCCCAGGAGCCAAGAGGGCAGAGACAGGTTCTAGCTCAGCTGCTTGGAGACAAAAGAGAAATGACCCTGCCTCACCTTGGACTGAGGATTAGCATTAATGATGTGGAGAATGAAGGAAGGAGAAAAGACTGGCAGAGGTAGAAGAAGGGCCTTCAAATCTGATAGATGGAGAGTAAAAAACCCACTCCCTAAGACCAGAGAGCAGGGCTTTTCTACTCTGTTCCTCCCCTCTCGCTAACTAAACTGGCTCTCTATTGGTAACCTAAAGATAGCCTGAGGCTCCCTTCACCTGAGGGAGGAAGGTTAGTCATTGTTTGAGGAAGCTGTGAAAAGCCTGACCCTGGTGTAACTCTAACAAATGTTTCAGGTTTCCCCTATTGCTGGCTGTGCCTGGAATGAATGAAGTGGTTTTGCAGCTCTCTTCCCTGTTGAGTTTATATATTCTGCCTCCTTGTTCTCTTCACCTAGCCTGGCTTTTGAAACTGTTCTGTCCTTCAAATGCAGTGTTACACTCGAGTTCTTCCTGCTAACTGTGTCACGGCTTGGATCCTGAGAACTTCATTTGAACCCAGGATGGGTCAAGAACACTAAGAACATTTAGAGTAACTTCTCATCACCAAAAGAAAAACAAGAAGCTCTAGAACATCTGACCTTTCAGACGTGGAAGTCAGAGTGTCATAGACTTTCCGGCCCTGGCTGGCTTCGGTGTGATCCTGAGACCTCAGCCTCCTGAGCTAGGGTGATTGGCAAGAGCTACTGGTGCTCTGCTAGGTTCAGACGTGTAATGACATTGACAATACAAGTCAACTGCTTATCACAAAGGGCTTGGGGAGCATATTAAGCCTTTCAACAATGGACCTTTCAGAACCCTGTGGACACAAGGTTACAATGCTAGAGTCTGTGAGCCTGAGCATGTGGATCTGCTACACTTAAGCCTGGAGGTCTGACTCCAATTCTGGTGTATATGAGCATTGATTTCCAGAGAATGTTCTCATAATTAGGAAATAGGATAAGTACTTTGATTAACCCTCAATTTTTTTCCAGTTGTGTGTCTTGTATCAACCCTGAGCACTGTCCCTGAACAATTCAGTCAAGGCTAACTCTCTACCACTTGGGCCACAGCTCCACATGGGAATTTTTAGTGGTTCATTGGAGATAAGAATCTAACAGGCTTTTCTTGCCTAGGCTGTCTTTGAACGGTGGTCTTCAAATCTTAGCCTAATGAGAAGGTAGTTTTCCAGGTGTGAGCCTTCGGCATCTGACCGATTGTTCTTGACAGTCCTGGGGATTGTTTTCCTCAAGGCTAGTACTCTACCATTTGAGCCATTCCACTGCATCTAGCTTTTTCTGAGTATGTGCCACTGAGGATTGAAACCCTGGTATTCATGCATGCTGAGTGAGCTCTTTACCACTAAGCCACATTTCTAGCCTCCCCCTTACAATTTTATCCCACAACTTGCCTGTCCTTAAGAAAAAGCTTCTCAGTATAAATCATCTAAAGACATCCCTATAGGAAGGTGTCCAAACATAAGTAAGACAAAGCTCATTCTTGGGAGATACTCTAAACGTGAGAAGACTGTGACAAATGCCTCCATTTAATTATGTATCATTTTTCAACACAAAAAGTTTTAGTGATAAATGAGTGAATGTCCTAAATTATTGTGTATAATTTTATAATAGATGTGCAACATGTAAATGGGAATGATAATATAAGTAAAATAAACAATAAAAGAATGAATCAAATAAAAAATAAAATAAATACAAAATTAATTATGAAAAACATAACGTAATAAACATACATATGTAAGGATATATCATATATTACACATATATAGAAATATCTTTTCCATTGTAGGGCCTTCATTCAGGCCATGGGAACTCTAGCCTGAATTTCTTTTCCTCAAGGACAGTAAATTTTTCCTTCACCCATCGTATAAAAGAGTTACCTGGATGGTGAGATCAAATCCCACCAATGGTATAAATACTGGCCCCAGTTCCAAGACAGTGAGTTAATTTTTTAATGGAAGCAGTTCATTCAGTTTATTCAGTTCCATACTGAACATTAAATAAAAGGCAGTGTCGAATTTTTTACATCTATTCAGACATCCTTTCCTTAACCACAAATTGCTTCTCAGAATACACATTGTTTATTTTTTTGTATGTTTTTTATTGTAAAAATGTTGTACATAGTACTCACAGTTACATGCGCAAGGTCATGAGTATATTTCCTATTGAGCATTGTTACCTCCTCCTTTGTTTTCTCCTTACCATCACTTACCTCCCATCTCCACAACTACTCCCCCTGTTAAGCTCAGTGACTTAATTTTTTAGTTTTGTCTTGGCACATGGTTTGAACTCAAGTACTAGCAAATCTGCACTTTCCCTTACATTGCTACAAGTTCCTGAGTTCAAATCCCAGTCTAGGAAAGAAAACTAGCATAAATTCAAAACCAGGGAGCTCTATTATTTTTAAATTTTTTAACTAGTCAATTAATTTTTGTCTTTTAACTTTTTACTTTTTTCTTTTGGCCAATGTGGGGCTTGAACTCAGGTCGTGGCAGCCCTGCCTCAGTTTCGATCACCCTAGGCTGGGTGCAGCCTCGGGACCCATACCCAATCCTGGAATCCTAGGCCCAGAGGGCTTGCAGAAAAAAAAGTGAGATAGCACAAAAAGTGGCAAGCTGCAGAGGGCTGGGGGTTTAATTTTTTTTTCTTTGCATGGTGACCATCCTGGGTCTGAATGTCACGGGTGCAAAGTACACTTGACCTGCTATTGCTGAAGGCTGGCAGGCTAGCAGGGAAGCCATAGGCCAACCTGTCAACATAGGCCCTGGGTTCAAATCCAGGTACGGACAACTACCAATGGCAGAAGATCACAAGACACTCATTCCTATGCATAGGAATACCAATTGAAAGAGAAGTTTGTGCATTGTCGAGCCTAAAATTGGATGCAAAAATCCTAGGACAATGATTGGTCTTAAATTCATGCTTTATTAAGCATGAAAAGAATAGTATTCGTTTAGTTATGGTATAATAAATACCTAAGAGTTGGTAGGAATATACTATATGTCATTCAATCATAGGTAGGCAGCTATGGTGCTTTTTACCAACATATATTTATTTGTATACTACTGTCTGCCTATCCTTGTATCGCTGCTTTGGCCAATCCTGGATCACGATCTCAGCACCTGGGAATCACCTCACAGCTTCATTGGCTAGAGGCTGCTGTGCTCACACTCACCCATTCATGAATTGGACCGGCTAGGCCCTGAGTTCAGATCCTAGCACTGCTAAAAATTTAATCTTGGAGTATGAAGCCAAGTGTGACACCTGTTTTCCTTTTCTGGGAGAGTCCTGGGTGTCAGGCATAATGGAGAACACATCTACAAATCTAGATGGTATGTGATAGCATGTAAACAATGTAATACATAGTTAGGATTCATCATAGTCAATAAAATAAATGGTAAATAAATGAAAAAAATAAAAAATACAATGAATAACTACACCAAACATAATATAGACTGAACATCTGTATGGAAGTTCAATCCTATCTTTAAAATGTATATAAGGAGTACATTTTCCAGGTCTGGGGCTTGAATTCAGGCCCAGGGAACAGGCCTGACTTACTGGTCTTCAAGCACAGCAAGCTTCCCCTTTCATCACAGTGCAACAGAGTTACCCAGACCCCGGGTTCAAATTCCAAGATTTGCAGACAAAAAAATGGCACACATTCCAAGCCAGGGAGCTTCATTAGCATTTTTAATATTTTTTAAATTTCACTTTGCCTTTATTTGATACATACTGATTTTATAACATGAGAATTTTTCAAAAAAGGAGTTTAAACTTTTACATTTCAGTATAGCACATTGGTGTTTCTATTTTGACCATCTGCCCTGAAGAGTGAGAATGAAAATAAGGACATCATTTCTCCCTAGAATGTCGGGACTGTTGAATTTATTTCTATTTACGGTTATTTCTACAATTATAAACTCTCTGCATTTGTGTCATATGAGTTTTCCTCAGTGCCTACCACGAAATACACTAGGATAGTCCTCATAGCACAAAAGGTTGGGTTTCTGAATAAAACCTCACTTCTGTGAGGACAGTAGGTACTTCTAAGTATTTTGGGAATAAAATGGATTGTAAAATGAAAAACAAAAACAATGGGACTGTGATGTATCTCAGTAGTGGAGTACTTGCCTAAAGAGCATAACACCCTGGCAGAAAAGTTTCCTAAAGCTCAGAATGTTAGAATTTTATGATCTGCATGAACAAACTTCGTTTTTTATTTATTTTTTGCTTCTGGGGCTTGAACTCAGGAGTTATCCCCTGTGCTCTTCAGCTCAAGGCAAGTGATCTATGCTTGAGTCACAGTGCCACCTCAGTTTTCTTGTGGTTTATTGGAGATAAGAGTCTCTCGGACTTTCCTGCCTGGGCTGACTTGAACCACCAACCTCAGATCACAGCTTCCTGAGTAGCTAGGATTATAGGCATGAGTCACCGGTGCCAGGAACATGAACAAACTTCTTAAAGATTGATTCTGAGAAAAGAAACTTGGAATACACTTTTAGTATAAATAGTTTATAATGCCATGGTTAAGGCACTAATTCAGAAGTATTTATTCATTGGCTGGTTTCTTAGTTTATTTAAAGAGATATATATATATATACATGCATTATTAATATATATTATATATAAATAATAAATAATATATAAATATTATATATAAATATATATGTTTTTAAAAATATATATGTATATATATATGTATATATATATATATATATGTATATATACATATATATTATTAAAACTTTGAAGTACACCTAAGAGCTTATGTGTTCATGTAAAGTTATACAACTGCACAAGCTTCATTTTTTTTTCAGTTTGGTTGGTACCTTAAATTAAGTGGGATTTGTGTATTGTCGTTTTGTTCTCTGTTTTTGGAGGATTTCTCTCCCTTTTATCCCCCTACATCCTCTCCTCACATTTGAACTCAGCTTGCTCTTTCTTGGCTTCGTTGTTCATAGCTGATTTTCTACCACTTCAGCTATGCCTGTAGCCTGGCATTTGCCAGTTAATTGGAGATGATATCTCTCAGGCTTTTCTGCATTCATTGGCTTTCAAATTTCATCTTCCAGTTCTCAGCTTCCTGAGTAGCTTACAGATGAGAGCCACTGTGGTGCCTAGGGATAAATTAGACTTTGGTTGGTGTATTCTTTCTGTTTTTCTAAGCATGGGATCATCTACTATAGTATTTCTGTGAATGTCCTGTGTCTGAAATAAGATATATAATACATATGCAAATCTATATAATTTTCATAAGATGTAGTAAATTTAATATGTGTTATAAGCGTAATAATAGTCAATAAATGTGATGAATGAATAATACTACAAAAAGCAATATGCAGTAAAGATAAGTATGTAGATATTAATAATTTCAAATGTGGATGAAAATTAATTTACAGGGCTGGGGATTGAATTCAGGCCTAGGGAACAGACCTGAATTGCTTATATTCAAAGAGGGTGTTTTCCCATTCCCCAGAGTGCATTAGAGTTTCCCAGACTCCAAGTTCAAACCCCAGGCCTGGCAGAAATAAAAATGAGCACGCATTCCAAGCCAGAGAGCTCCGTTAGTATTTTTAATATTTTTAATTTTTTAATTTAATTTATTTTATTTTCTATATATTTTATTTATTTATTTATTTATTCATTCATTCATTTATTTAGCCAAGCACGGATCTTGAAGTTAGGTCATGGCAACTCTGCCTCAGCTTCCATCACCTTAGTCTGGGTTGGTGCAGCCTCTAGACCCACAGCCCATCCTGGGATCCTAGGCCTCAGGGGCTGACAAGAAAAAAAAAATGAAAATGGCAAGGAAAAATAGCCATGAATTGTGAACAGTTAGAGGTTTCTCGGTTTTCCTTCCTTGCATGGTGACCATCCCGGGTCCAAATGACATAACTGCAACCTGTAGGTCACCTGGAATTGCTGTCAGCAGGCTGTCAGCGAAGCCATAGGCCAATCTGCACACCTGGGCTCTGAGTTTGAATCCTGGTTATGACATTTACAAAGGACTGGAGAGCCTAAGAAACTATGTCCTGTCCATAGGAACACCAGAGGGATGTGGTCAATGTCATGGTTGGAAGAATAGTTTGTCAATTAGTTTAGCATAAAATTAAACCCACAATTCACAAAATGTGGATTGATTTTATTTATAATTTATTATGCATTAAAATAATAATGTGTGTGTGTGTGTGTGTGTGTGTGTGTGTGTGTGTGTGTGTGTTTTCAGTAGTGGGGCCGGAACTCTGGGCCTGGGTGTTGTCCCTCAGCATTTCAGCTCTGGTTTAGCACGGTACCATGTGAGACACAGCGCCATTCCCGGCTTTTTCCTTTTTTTTTTTTTAATTTAATTTTATTTTATTTGTGAACATACTGTACAGAGGGGTTACAATTACATGGGCAGGATAATGCGTACATTTCTTACAAAGCATTGCAGCCACCTCCTTTGGTTTACCTGGTTTTGGGATGAGGGTTATGATGGCTTCATAGAATGTGTTCGGTAGTGAGCTTTCTCTTTCAATTTCATTGAAGAGTTGGAGGAGTATTGGTGTGAGCTCTGCTTTGAAGGCCTTGTAAAATTCCGCTGTAAAACCATCTGGTCCTGGACTTTTCTTAGCTGGGAGGTCTCTTATTGCTGTTTCTATTTCAATGATTGATATGGGCCTGTTATGATGGTTTAACTCATCTTTGTTTAGTTTTGGCATGTCAATATTTGCTAGGAAAAGGTCCATTTCTGTCAAGTTCTCAAACTTATTAGCATAAAGTTTTGAGAAGTATTCCCTTATAATGTTCTGAATCTTGGTTGTTTCCGTGGTGATGTTTCCATTCTCATCTCTGACTTTATTAATTTGGGTGTGTTCTCTTCTTTTTCTGATAATATTTGGTAAGGGTCTGTCAATTTTGTTAAGCTTTTCGAAGAACCAACTCTTTGTTTTGTTGATTCTTTCTATTGTTTTTTTGGATTCTAATTCATTTAATTCCGATTTAATATTGTTTATTTCTTTCTGTCTACTGGATTGGGGTTTATCTTGCTGCTCTTTTTCAAGGAGGTTTAGATGTGTCATTAAATTGTTAGTTTCAGATCTCTCCAATTTGTTGATGTAGGAGTTCAGAGCTATAAACTTGCCTCTGAGTACTGCCTTTGCTGTGTCCCATAGGAGCTGGTAATTTGTGTGTTCATTTTTGTTGAATAGCATGAACATTTGAATTTCCTTTCTAATCTCTTCTATGACCCACTCATGATTCAGCAGTGTGTTGTTCAGCCTCCATTTGATGCCGGACTTTCTTTGGTGGCTTTTGGTGTTGAGTTCTACTTTTATTACCTTGTGGTCAGAGAGGATGCAAGGTATAACTTCAATGTTTCTGAATTTAGACAAGTTTGCTTTGTGGCCTAAAATGTGGTCTATTTTAGAAAACGTTTCATGTGCTGCTGAGAAAAACGTGTATTCTGATGCTGCTGGGTGAAATGTTCAGTAGATGTCTGTTTGTTAAGTCTAGTTGATCTATGCAGCTGATTAGATCTGCGGTTTCTCTGTTGAGTTTTTGCCGAGTTGATCTATCTAGTGGGGAGAGTGGTGTGTTAAAATCCCCAACAATTAATGTCTTTGAATCCATATGGGATTTGAGGGAAAGTAGTGTTTCTTTGATAAATTTGGGAGTTCCATTGTTTGGTGAATAGATATTTAGAATTGTAATATCATCAGGAAGGAGAGATCCTTTAATTAGTATGTAGCGACCATCTTTATCTCTTCTCACGAATTTTAATTTGAAGTCTATTTTATCTGATATTAGGATTGCAACTCCCGCCTGTTTATGGGGGCCGTTTGCTTGGTAGATTTTGTTCCATCCTTTAACATTGAAAATGTGTTTGTTTTTACGGGCAAGATGTGACTCCTGCAGGCAGCAGATAGAAGGGTATTGTTTTTTAATCCAACTAGACAGTCTATGTCTGAGAGGTATTTGGGAGTTCCTGCCATGTTATCCACCTTCTTGGGGGCTGTAAAAACTGGGTTCTTCCTATGGTTCTTGGATTCTCAGTTTGGATGGAGTTTCTTGGCCTTTATTGTGTTCTTGTTGGTTTTCTATGTGTAGGACATCTTTAAGAATCTTTGGTAGGGCTGGTTTGGTGGAGATGTATTGTTTCAATTTTTCTTTGCTATGGAAGGTTTTCATTTGGACTTCAGTTATGAAGGAGAGTTTAGCTGGGTACAGTATTCTTGGTTGATAGTTGTTTGTTTTTAGGGCATGGCATACATCATTCCAGGCTCTTCTTGTTTGATTGTCTCTGCTGAGAAATCTGAGGTGATTCTAATTGGTTTCCCTTTATAGATGATTACCTTTTTCTCCTTGACAGCTTTAAGGATCTTTTCCTTGGTCTGAGTTGATCCTGTTTGGATTATAATGTGAAGGTGGGATGTCCTATTCTGGTCTGGTCTATTTGGGGTTCTAAAAGCTTCTTGTATCTGAAGAGGCCTATCTTTTTGTATGTTTGGGAAGTTCTCTGCTAGGATCTTGTTAAACAAATTTCCTAGACCATTAACTTCTGTTTCTAGGTGCTCCTCTACACCCATTATCCTTAGATTAGGCCTTCTGATGGTGTCTTCCAGGTGTTGGATAGATCTATCATATTTCATGGACTTGTCTTGGATGGTTGTATGTTCTTTCTCTATAATATCTAGGCTGTCTTCAATCCCTGAGATTCGATCTTCTGCATGGTCTAACCTGCTGTCAAGACTCTCTACTTTGTTTTTTATCTCTTTTCCTTCTAATTGGTCAGCTTTGATGGTTTCAAGTTCTTTGTTGAAGCTCTGTTTTAGGTCTTGTATGAATTTCTTTACTTCCTTAATTTGGTGTTCAGTGTTTGTTCTCAAATCACTTAGTTGATTGGTTATGGTTTCTTTGGACTCCCGTTCCTTTTGTTAGGTTCCATTCAGCATTCCCTTTGTGGTCTCCCTGACTTCCTTCAGCTCTTTGTTAATGGATTCCATGAATGCCTTTAGTGATCTTTGTGTGTTCTCTACCTGGTCTCTCAATTTCTGTATTACTCTTTGATTAGCTTCCTCCCGTTTGTGGGATTCCTGTACTTCTCTTTCCTCCCGTTCATTGGATTCCTGCAGTTCTCTTTGAGTGTTCTCAGCCTGCTCACACCATTCCTCCCTTTCTCTTTGAGTATTCTCAAGTTGATCACGCAAATCCTGTATCAGTTTTTGAGTAGCTTCCTCAGGCTTATGAAATTCCTGTATAAGCTTTTGGGATGACTCCTCTCTCTCCCTTTCACGCTCATACAGAGTCCTTTGTAAGTTTTCAAACTTGTCATTTATCATGTTTGCCAGCAGTGTTTGTAGAGCTATTTGGGAACTCTCCTCTGGATTATTCATTATCTGTTCTGACCCCTAATTATCAAGATTGGGAATTGAGATATCCGGATTTCCCATTTTTCTTGTGTTTTTCCGGCTTACTCTGCCTATTTGAGATGAAAATAGCACGAGTTTTGTGCTAGAACACTATCTTAAGGCAACCATCAATCAAAGTTTGCATTTGTACAGTCAATAGTCTACAGATACAATCTAGTTGAAAAGATACATCTACTCAACATCAAACAACTATATGTTAATGGGCTTTGAACCGCAGAGAAGAATTTGGAAAACCAGAAATTATTAGGGTTAGGGAGAGATGTTGGTAAAAAATAGGAATAGATTGGTGTGGGGAGGCACAGGGAGAGTTAACTATGTCCTAATCCCAATGCAGGAAATAGGTTGGGTAGGATGCCAGTAGAGAGAGAGAAAAAAAGAAGAAAGGGAAAGGGAAATGAAAAGAGACCAGAAAAAAATAGAAACATAAAAGTTAATATAATTATGGAGAATAAAAGACCATCTCTTTAGAGAGGAATGTGAGTATATTAAGAGAAGGGAAGGGACATAGAGGAGAAGTGAAACACTTAAAAAAATGCTTAAAATATTATATAGGTATAAAGAGGTAGTACTGCTATTAAGGAATTTAAGTCTCAGAGGTTTTGAATTGAGTAATAAATTTGTGGATTAAGTGTGTACACAATGGGGGATAGGGTCTACTATTTAACTATGGGTTTATCTGAAGATGTGCAGGACAAGAGTTAAGTCACATAAAGAAGATCAAAAGAGAGGAAAAGGTGAGAAGGATAAGAAAGGGAGGAAGAAAGAGCAGAAGTTCAGTAGAGCTAGATGAAAAACAAAAAGATAGTTAAGAAAGAAAAAAAAAAGAGAAAGAAGACAAGAAAAGAAAGGAAAACGCTCATCCACATATTCTTAATATAAAAATTGTAAGAGGAAAAAAAATTTACTGGAAAACAATTATTTTTTCAAAAAAGGCAAAAATTAAAGATTAATAAAATTTTTAGAAAAGGAAAAATTATTTTTATATATATAAGGTACCAAAAAAAAAAAAGAAAGAAAAAGAAAAGAAGAAGAAGAAGAAAAAAGAAAAGTTCTTTGATTTTTTTTTTAATTTTTTTGGGAGGGGTGGGAAGAATCCTGTATCTCCCTTTTGTCTGTAACCAGCCTCTTGTTGGAGTCTCTGGTCTGCTTGAGGTCCTGTGGCTTGATTGGTTTCTTAAGTCAGTTTGTTTGAACAGGCAGAAAAATGCTCTGCTTTACCCAAGATTTTGAGATCCCCCTCCCAGGGTAGTTTAATGGGAGGGTGATCTGCTTTGAGAATCACAAAAGAGGGGGATGCAGTGGTGAGGCTAGGTTCTGGGTAGAGTTGAGGCCTTTCAACAATAAGTAGCTTTTCCCTGGGGCTATTTTGTGAAAAACTCACAGAGCCTAGCCTGGAGCCATTCTCAAGGTTTCTGTTTTTCAATTGATTGTTGAGGTTGCTAGAGGGAGGGGCAGCCTCTGGCTCTGGTTACCCAGTGAGGAAAGCCACTCCAATGGCTGGCGCCTGAGCTGTGTGACTTTTCCCTGGATGGAGCTGAGTCTGGCAGGTCACTTCGCCGTTAAGTTCTTGTGACCTGCTAAATGACTCGTTTTATTCCAAGGCCTGATTTGGAGCTGGCAGCTCCTCCGAGCTTTGTCAGTATCCAAGATGGAGATCACCGGTGCTGGGGGGGGAGGGGTGGCCTTCCCTCCTCTGCTCCCTGAGAAGGAGTGAGGACGTCGGGCTTCTACTCACGCCAAGTCTTGGATCCTGGGTCGTCTCTGGTCTGCAAACTGCAGGATGAAGATGGCTGCTCCTTGTCGGTTCTTACTGGTGTTGAGTAGAATCCGCTCGCCCGCTGCGTCTGGCTCCTTCGTCCCGGACTCTCTGTGTGAGCACTCAGGTATGGCCTAGGCTGCGGTCTGCGCTGCGACCCTGCCGCCGCTGCTGCGGCGGCTGCTGGAAAGCGCTCAGATGTGTTTTCTTGCCTTGGCTTTCCCTCTCTTGTCTAACTCTCTGCCCTGTGATGGCACACTTGGTGTGATTCTCTGGCTTAGGACTGTTCACTGGAACTCTAAAACTGCTTTCTATGGGAGAGCTTGTTCAGATCCAGCTTCTCCTCCGCCATCTTCCCGGAACCCCCCGGCTTTTTCTTATCGTGTGTTTCTGAGGAATTGAACCCGGGACTCATGCTTGCAAGACAAGCACTCTGCCAATAAGCCACCTTCCCAGCCCCTAAAAGAATACTATTGATTAAATGGATTCCTCACTAAATATCTGAGAATCACTAGGCAGGTAGTATATGTCATTGAATACTAGATAGACATCACTGGCAATATCTAAATATATATTTATTTGTATACCACCATCTGCATAGAGAGGTATTGCTACTTTGGCCAAACCTGTGTCTCCATCCTAGGTCCTGGGATCCACCTGGCACCTGAATGTGCTAGAGGCTGCCATGCTGACACTCACACATTCGTGAATTGGGCCTCTAGGCCCTCAGTTCAGGTCCCAGCATTGCTAAAAATGTCTTCTTGGAGTAAGATTGCAAGTGTGATACCTGTTTTCCTTTTCTGTGCAAGTGCTGGGTATCAGGTATGATGTTTATAATTTGTCTGCAAAGCTACATGCTATGGAGTAGATTTGAATGAATGTAATAAATGTTATAGGTGCACTCACAGCCCATAAAATAAATGGTAAACAAATAAATACATAATAAAGTATAATGAATCATTCCAACAAACAAGATATAGACTGAATGTATGGATGTAAGTATAAATGATATAATAAAAATGTCTATAAGTGTTATGTTCTCCAAGGCTGGGGCTGGAATTCAGTCTTAGGGAACAGGCCTGAATTCCTTGTCTTCAAGGGAGGAGAGCTTTCTTTTTCTCTCACCCCCTGCCCCAAGTGCATCAGAGTTACCCAGATCCCAAGGTGACATCCCTGGCTCCAAGACAGGGAGCTTCAATAGTGTTGTTAATTAATTAACTAATGTTTTGCCAAGCACGGGGCTTGAACTCAGGTTGTGGCAACTCTGCCTCAGTTTCCATCACCCTAGGCTGGGATGCTGCAGCCTCTGGACTCACAGCTCATCCTTGGGTCATAGGCCTCAGTGGCTCACAGGAAAACAAAATGAAAACAGCATTAAAAAAGCCCCAAACCGCGGATGGTCAGCAGTTTCTGTTTTCCTTCCATGCACGTTGACCATCCTGGGTGTTAATGACATGGTTGCAACCTGTAGGTCACCTGGCATTTCTGAAGGCTGGCGCTATCAGTGAAGCCATAGGCCAACGTGGACACTAGGCCCTGAGTTCGAACCCCGGTTATGCCACTTACAAGGGGCTGAAGTGCCTAAGAAACTATTGCTTGTCCATAGGAACACAAGAGGAATGTGATTAATGTCATACTTGAAAGGGTAGTCCGTCAATCAGTCTTGCATAAAATTAGACCCAATAATTACTGGACAGGCATTGATTTTAATTCGTAGTTTATTATGCATTAAAAGAATACTATTGATTAAATGGAGTCCTAACTAAATACATGAGAATCAGTAGGAAGGGAATATATGTCATTGAATACTAGATAGACACCTCTGGCAGTACCTAAATATCTAAATTTATATTTGGGCTGGGAAAGTGGCTCAGTGGTAGAGTGCTTGCCTTGCTTGCCTGAAGCCGTGGTTTCAATTCTTCAGTACCACATAAGGGAAAAGTACAAAAGCAGGAAGTGGCACTGTGGCTCAAGTGGTAGAGTGCTATCCTTGAGCTGAAGAGCTGGGGGACAGCGCCCAGGTCCAGAGTTCAAGCCCCACGATGGAACCCCAAAATAAATAAATTAATAAATTAATTAATTAATATGTATTTATATACCACCCTATTCATACAAAGTTACTGCTATTTTGGCCAAACCTGGGGCTTGATCCCAGGTCCTAAGACCCACTTGGCAGCTGAATGGTCTAGAGGCTGCGGTGCTGACACTCATCCATTTATGAATTGGGCCTCTCAGGCCTTCACATCAGATCCCATCATTACCAAAATTTCTTCCTGGTGTAAGATTTCAAGGGTGACACCTGTTTTCCTTTTCTGTACAAGTTCATAATATGTCTGCAAAGCTACATGCTATTGAATAGATGGGAATAAATGCAATAAATGTTATAGGTGCTCTCACAGTCCATAAAATAAATGCTAACTAAATAAATAAAAGATGAAATATAATGTATCACTCCAAAAACATGATATAGACTGAATATATTGATGTAAGTATAAATCATATATTTAACATGTCTATAAATATTATGACGTGCTTGAATTCAGGCCTAGGGAAGAGTTTAGTTCATGCATGTTTCTCATAGGAAATGATAGGCAAGATGTATGGCACAAAAATTAGTTTTAATTAAGAGTTCATGAAGTGTGAAAATAAGAATCACATTCAGGAATTGGAGGCATTGGGAAAGATCCAAGAATCGGTACTCAAATGGTAGATAGGATACAAACACAGCTCACTACATCTACTAATCTATCCAAATAGGTAATTAGTATACTAGCTTCAGTTTATGAATGGATGAATATTATGCCCCATCCCCACCCTGGGGCTAGATCTCAGGTACTGGGTATGGCCTAGCTCCTTAGTGGCTCACAAGCTGATCGACTCATGTGAACCTATTTGGCTGTTGGGCTTCCTAGACACCAAGTTCAAATCCCAGCACTACCAAAGGTTTATCCTGATGTGAGAAGCCAATCCTTGCACCTGTTTCCCTGTACTGTGCAAGTGCTGGGTCTCAGCAAAATCAAGAAAACATAGGCAACTCTACACCCGTGGGAATAGATTGTCATCCATGTCAGCACAGTTTTATATGTCATTCTATGCTCAATAAAATACACAATACATCCTTGAAAAAGACAAAAAATAAAAAGAATAACTACACTGAATACAAGACGCATATCACACCTGTATGTAAATAGAGATCCTATGTTTAAAAGACCTGGGCTTCTTATTTTGTCCAATGCTAGGGCTTCAAATCAGGCCCTGGACCAGGCCTGACATTCTAGTTTTCAAGGATGGTGAGCCTCCCCTTCCCCCACAGTGCAACAGAGTTACCTAGACCTAAGTTCAAATCCCAGCACTGACAAAAGATTCATCCTGATGTCAGAATCCAGGCGTTGCACCTGTTTTCCTCTCTTGTGAAAGTTCTGGGTCTCAACTAGGATGGAGAATGAATACATAGGCAACCCTATAACCATGGGAACAGGTTGTCATCCATGTCAGCACAGTTATAACTGTCAACATACTCAGTAAAATACACAATATCTCCATGAATTAGACATAAATTAAGGAGAAGAAATGCACTGAATGCAAGATGCTGTCCGCACATGTATGTCAATACAGATCCTATGTTTAAATTATGAATTTAGGAATATAATGGCCTCAGCTTCAGTAACCTCAGGGTGGCGGGCTGCCATGGGCCCATAGCCAATCCTGGGATCCTAGACCCTGAAGTCTTGCAGGAAAACACACACACACATACACACACACACAAACACACACACATACACACACACACACACACACACACACACACACACACACACACACACACACAGAGAAAAAAAGCCGCGGGATGGATTTTTGACAATGGTTTCCTTTCCACGGTGATCATCCTGGCTCTGAATGACTCGCCTACAAACGGTACTTCACCTCGCATTGGCAAAGGCTAGTGGGCTGCCAGGGAAGCCATAGGCCCATGTAGCAATGTTGGCCCTGAGTTCAAGTGCTGGTTCTGACACCAAACAAGAGACTCATTCCTATGCATCGGAATACCGATGGAATATGAGCAAACTCATGATTGAGAAGTTTCTCCATGGATCGGTCTATTCTAAAATTAGACACAATAATGCTAGGATGCTGACTGATCTTATTGAATAGTTTATTAAGCATTAAAAGAATCTTATTCCTTCAATGGTGGCATAATAACTACCTAAGAGTTGGTAGGAATGTAGTAGATGTCATTGAATCCTAGGTAGATGTCCCTGGTACTCTATACAAATATATATTTATTGGTATACTACCACCTGCCGATCCATGTATGGCTATTTTGTCCACCCCTGTGGCTCGATGTCAGGGTCTGGGAATTGCCTGGCAGTTTCCTGGGCTAGAGGTTGCCGTTTTGACACACACATTCATGAATTGGGTCTGCTAGGCTCTGAGTTCAGATCCCAGCACTGCCAACAATTGGATCGTGGAGTAAGAAGCAGAGTGTGACACCTGTTTTCCTTTGCTCTGAGCATTCTGGGTGTCAGACATGTTGGAGAACATGTCTACAAACCTAGATACTATATGACTATGTGATAGGATGTCATCAAAATAATAAATGGAATATGTGTTAACACAGTCAATAAAATAAATTGTAAATAAATGAATAAAACAGACATACAATAAATAACGACAACAAACAGGATATGTACTGAACATCTATGAGTAAGTACAAATCCTATCATTACAATGTATATAAATAGTATGTTTCCCAGGGCTGGGGCTTGAATTCAAGCCGAGGGACTAGGCCTGAGTTTCTTGTTTTCAAGCACGGTGAGCTTCCCCTTTGTCTACAGTGCCGCAGAGTTACTCAGACCCTGAGTTCAAATCCAAACGTTGGCATAAAAAACGGCACCAAATGCAAGCCAAGGAGATAATTTTTTTTTTTTTTGTGAAACAAGGTCTTGAACTCATGTAAGGCAACTCTATTTAACTTCCATCACCCTAGTCTGGGGTGCAGCCACTGAAACCACATGTGATCCTGGGATCCTAGACATCCAGGCCTTGTGTAGGGGGGGAACGCATAGAGAAGAATTGGTGGGATGGGGTTTTAACATTTTGCACCATGATCATTTGGGTCTGAATGACACGGCTCCAAAGGGTACTTCACCTTGCAGTCCTGAAGGCTGGCATTATACTGGGGAAGACAGTCCTTCAGGGCAATATAAACCTAGAGTCGAATCCCAGTCCTGTCACTTCCGAATGGCGGGGGATCCTATGAAACTCGATCCCATTTATGGGAGTAATGATTGAATGTTGTAAGTGTCACAGTTGAATGAGTTGCTCATGAATGATACTCGTATAAATTTAGACATCATGATTTCAGTAGGCTGATTGATTTTATTTAATATAAAGCATTAAAAGACAACTATTTCTTACAAGGCCACAATAATTTTAGGACACTGATTTACTTAATAGTTTATTAAGGATTAAAACAATATTATTAATTGTATGGAGGCATAACAAATACCCAAGAATTGTTAGGAATGTAGTCTATATAACTGAATAATGGATAGACATCTCTGGCACACTATAATGATATATATTTATTAGAACACTACCATGTGCGTGCCAATCTGTTCTTATTTGGACAACTCCAGGGGCTCAATCTCAGGTCCTGAAAAATGCCTATCAGCTCAGTTTGCCGCAGGATGTCATGTTGACACTCAATCATTCATGAATTTGGCCCTGTAGGCCATGAGTTCAGATACCAGCACTCTCAAACAATGATTCGTGGAGTAAGAAGCAGATGGTGACACATGTTTTCCTTTTCTGTGAAAGTCTTGTGTGTCAGATATGAAGTGGAATACATATGCAGACCTATATCCTATGTAATCAATGTAATCAATATTCTATGTGCCATAATAGTCAATAAAATAAATGGTTACTACATGAACAAAACAAAAGGTAAAATGAATAACTACACTGAATGCAATATGGAGTCAATATATGTATATAAATATAAATCATATATTTAAAATGCACACAAATAGGATGTTTTCTAGTGGTGGGGATCAATTTCAGGCCTAAGGAACAGACTTGAATTTCTTGACTTCAAGAAAGCAAGCTTCCCCTTCCTACACAGTGCAACAGAGTTACCCAGACCATGAATTACAATCCCAGTCCTGGCAGAAAAAAATGGCATCTCTATGCTATGTGACACCCAATTCTTAGGTATTTCATTATTTCTCCTTTTAATGAATGTAATTTTTTAAACGCTTCATAAAGTATTGATTAAAATCAATCAGTATCCTAGAATATAATTGTATATAATTTTATACTAGAATCATTCAAGAACTGCCCATTCAATCATGACATATATCACATTCCATTGGTATTCATATGGATAAAAATGAGTTTCTTAGGATTTCCTGCTATTTGAAGGTGGCAGAACCAGGATTGGAATTGTAGGCTCCAGCTCCCATCACTTAAACCCGAAGTTAGGGAACTCCCGGTCTGTCCAAGAACACCAGCTAGACCAATGATTAAGCAGGCACCAGTGGCTCTCAGCATTCCTCCATGATACTTACAAGGCTGTGAAAGGAGATTCATGGTCAAAGTCACCCGAGGCTGGAAAGTACTTGAGACCCCTGTCCAACTTTCGTGTCAACAAAGCCAGAAGTAGAGCCGTGTAGCTCCAGTGGTAGAGGGGTAGCTTTGAGCAAAAGCAGCTCATGGACTGTGCCTAGATCCTGAGTTCAATGTCCAGGACAGGCAACAAACAGACATACACAACAATTTGTGCAACCATCCGGCTGTCTGTTGGTTGACACCACTACTAGCAGTTGAGGACGGTAGAGGTAACTGAGTGAGTGGTAAGCAAGAGTATTGAGGCGAATTTGGAGTACAATAGGAAATTGAGGACCTAGTCAGTGAGTGGGAGAATAGAGGATTTCCCAAAGCCTGGGAATGTGGCCAGCCCATCTTTCCCATCCCAGGGCTCAGATGTCTCAAACAACAAGATTCTGAGACAGAGCTGCGGGCAACAAACTGCTGCCAGAACACCAGCAGAAGAATCCTCTCATCAGACCTTCAACATTCAAGAAAACAAAGAATACAAAAAAGGTAAGCACCCCAAAGACGAACACCAATGGGGAGGGTGACTCAACGGAGGGTCTGGCCAAAGGCCTCCCCTGCCTTTGGACACAGTCACAGCCACCAGGGTCCAGAGTGTCAAGGGTTCCAATACCACCAAGAATCTGCAGAGGTGCTACAGACATGTGTTGCCTGCCCTGGACTACAGCAAAAGAAGAAACCAGGTGCTCTGTGACAAGATCCAACCACTGAAGCAGGAAAAAACAGGCGTGCAAGATTGACAAGAGAAAGAGAAGGAGAAGGTTGCCCAAGTCTACAAAGCACTGAAAACTGAGCTAGACATCCACAAACTACCCATACAGAGGTTGGTTTCGGCAGAAAGTGATTTAAAATCGACACCAGCCCACATGCAGCTTACAGCCGATGGCAGAGAAATGGAGCACTGAAGCCCTCAACAGCTGTCTACAGGCCATAGAGAAGCACATGGGGGAGCTGGAGATGGTGGCTTCTGTGGTTACTACTTACAGAAGGAGACTGAAATGTTGTTCCAACAGCTGAATGATGTAACACTTCAGCTCAAGGAAAAGACCAGAAGTATCTATGACCTGGAGCAAGTGAACACAGAGTTTTAGGAGAAGCTGGAAGCACTCTGTACATAGAGGAGCAACAGGAAGAACAGAATCTGCAAGTTCCAGCAAGTGTTACAGAGGCATGATGTACTAAAGAAACTACAGGACAACCTGAGCTGAATGGTGACCGCAGCGAATCTGGAGACAGACACCTTCTCTCAGAACCTCAGCATTGAGAGGTCCATGCAGAAGGAGCAGGCCTGGTGGCTGACCGAGCAGGTAAACCAACTGACAGAGGAGAAAGAGTGAGGATCGAGGTAGGTGCTGCACCTAGAGAATAGCTGGGGGAACTGAGAACGAAGCTGGCAGAGCCATGGCCCCCCGAGGGTCCATCTCAGGAGGAGCAGCAACTGCGGGCCCATGCCTACCGCACACAGATGGGGTTGAAAAACCTGGAGGAACAACTTCACATCTAGGTCCAGGAAAACCAAGGGCTCCGTCTCCAGATTGTGGAGCAGCGGGAGCAACTGGAAAGACTAGAGGAAAAAACCAAGGGTCGGCAGGAGATCCCCGAGACCCCACGATGTGCATGTGTGTGCAACCCACAGCTGGAGGAACAGCTGGCCTTGTTGTGGGACGCTCTCCACAGGGTGAGTAGTGAGAATCACCAGCATCATGGACTCAGAGCAGCAGGTGAAGAAACATCTGCGGGAACAGCTGGACTGCTCAGAGGAGAAGATAGAGGAATGGAAAGAGGTGGCTGAGCGAGAGAGGGCCAAATGCCTCGGGAGCTGCAGGAGCAGCAGGAGCAGCCCCTGGCCTAGCTGCAGGAGCTGAGAGCCACCTGTGAGCAGCACATCACTTCCAATGAGCAGCTGTGCTCCAAGTAGTAGATCCTGCAGTAGCACCTGCAGAAGCAGACTCACCTTTTGGAGCAGCTGAAACAAGTGCAGGGTCTGACCAAATGGGGGGACTAGGTGGTGCCCCCAAAGTGGCAGGGCAGTTTCAAGTGCTTGGAAGTGACAAGTCCACAGGAGGAGCACCTGCAGGCCGATCTGAGCTTCCTGGCTTTCCCTGGGGAAGGGGAAGATGTGAACCCTGGAGAAGCAAAAGATGAGGAAGCGAGTCTCCTCGATGTGCCCATGGCAGAGGATGGAGATGTCTCCCAAACTGAGAGGGACATGGCTCTGTTAGCACTCTCAGAGGCTGAAATCCACAGGGGGCAACTCCTCCTGGACTGCTGCAGGCACTCCCTCTCCCCCGGATAGCTCAGTGACAGATACAGCCAGAGCCACAGGTCCCCTGTCCCATGAGCTGCCACCACATCATGTGAGAGAATGGGAAGTGGGACATGTGGGCATCAGAAAAGAAATCTGCTTCATCCACAATCTGCCTGATGAGGTGGGCTTCGAAAGTCCTGCAGATGAGCTCCACCATCGATGCAACCAGCTGTCAGCACATATCCACACTGTCCAGGAATCCCTCCTGGCATGTAAAGGACAGATGTTCATTCTGGATCAGCTGTGTCAGGAGAAAGCTGAGCCCATGTGCCGGCTGTCCCAGGAGAAGATGAAGAGTAGATAGCTGCAGGAGCTGCTGTCGTTCCTACACGGGGCTCCAGATGCTGACACAGGCTGAGCTCCCCACCAGTGCAGGTGCTTCAGAGGCCTCAGCCTCCTGGGTGGTCAAAATGAGGGAGATGCAGAAAGGTTTTGAAGAATTGTAACTTCAGGATTGTGTGGAAACTGAAAGAGGAGAGGTCAGGTTTCCCTTCCCCGGACTCCCTCACAGAGCATGTCCTGCTGTAGATCCCCACATCCCAGAACTGCCCACAGCTGGTGCGCTCAGGCTTGCAGTGCTCTATCCCTTTTTTCTGTAGACTGATGGGGATTATGACTCCCTATGTGACATACTGAGTCCCAAAATCCTCAGAAGCCAAGAGAACTAGGTGGCCAGGTGAGCTTCTCTAGGCCTTCATCTGCCTGGTGATAGGAAGCGTAAACTGCGGGCCGAGTAGAGAAGAAGCTGCTGGGAGGAGTCCCAAATTCCAGGGACATCTAATGGCCATTGGTGGCCAGGGAAGAGGCCCATGTTATGCTTATCACAAAGAATAAATTGTTTCCAAAGGGAAAATAAAGCCTCCACAAAGATTTGTTCTTCTAGTTATGGGGCTTGATCTCAGAGCCAGGCCACTCTCCTTGAGCTCTATTTGATCAAGCCTGGTGGTCTACAAGTTGAGCCCCACCTCCCCTTCCAGCTTTTTCTTTGTGGAATCGAACCCAGGTTTTCAGGCTTGCTAGGCAACCACTCTATCACTGAGCAACATTCTCAGCTAGGATGATCCCCCGCCCCCATACCCATATGGCCAATCCTCAGATAAATAGGAATTAGGGGCTAGGATGAATATGAAGCACAAGCCTGGTTCACATGGAAATACTCCTCTGCCCCCTCTTCAACACCCTTATTTAAAGTTTCTCTTTTACTATTGAGGGATGAGAGAGGGAGAGGGACGTCCGAGAGAGGAGTACCAAGAACAGTGGCCCCCTGAGTCCCATAGCCTCCCCCACACAAGTGGTCCTACAGATTCTCATCTTATCTGACTCAATGTTGTGTCTACACTGTCTCCCTAACCATGCAAGGCTCAGAATGAAATAAATGTCAGCCCTGGCCTCAGACCACACCCAGAGTAGAAGCTCCTAGTCCGAGGCTGACTTCCACCTCTGACTTCCCCGAGTTTGGCTGGACCCACCACTCACCACTGTGTTGGTGTCAATGATCTCATGGATGGATTTCAGGAAGAAGGTCTATGGCAAAGAGCAGAAGCAGCAGTGTGAGCAGGGAGGAAGGAGCAGGGGCAATTGGTCTGGGATCTTCCTCCATGGAGCCTTCCTGTCAATCCAGAGCCATCCTGACCTGAATCACGGCCAAGGCCAGGGTTGGACAAGATAGAGGAGCACAGGACTAAAGGAGGTACTGCTTTATCTTGGCCCACTTGAAATTTCCAATATTTGGCCCATGCCAATCCCAAAGCCAACATGCAATGCCTCACCTTGTTGTTGTTGTCCATGAGCTGTTGTCCCTGTGCTCTGTTTCTCAAGGCTTATACTCTACCACTTGAAGCACAGGGACACTTCTTGTTTTCTGATGGTGCATCGAGGATAAGAGTCTCACACACTTTCCTGCCCAAGCTCGCTTGGAAGCCAGATCTCACCTTCATGAGTAGCTAGGATGAGAGGAGTGAGCCACCTGTGCCCAGCATGTGATGCCTTTTTAAAAGATCTTGGCAAGTCTGTAAAAGGAACCCCAAAGGGTCTGGATAGACCATGACCCAATCAAGGATCTGGAATTGGGGAAGGCTGAGTGGGGAAGCCATTCTGTTCCCCAAAATTATAGATGTCAGTTGGTGTTGGATGCATCCAACTCCTAGGCCAACAACCACCAGACTTAGTTGGGGAAAAGGTAGAGAATACCCAAAGGTTACAGTGTAGAAATCTCTGATTTTGCATGCATCTGGGTTGGGAGTGTGTGTGTGTGTGTGTGTGTGTGTGTGTTTGTGTGTGTGTGTGTGTGTATCTTCAACGATGGTGGGTTTCCCCTCCCTCACAGTGCCAGAGTGTTAATCAGACCCTGAGTTGAAATCCCAGTCCTGTCAGAAAAATGTTTCAAATTCCAAGGAGGGTCTTAAATTTTTTTTGACGAGGTACATGCACTGTCTTGAAAGCACTCTCTGTGCTATGACATCATTCTATTCAAAGCAAATTTGGTAGCTGGGTGCTATTCTTCATAGCAACTATGCATGTTCACTGATAGAAATACATGCATATATACACAAACACATGCAGTTACTGGCTTTTTTTTTTTTTTAGTGCAGATCCTGAGGCTTGAACTATGAGCCTAGAAATTGTCCCTGAGCTCCATTTACACAAAGAGCAATTTATCTTGCTATAATCCATGGTACTTCATTAAATGGAGGCATAATTTAATACCTAATAATTATTAGTAATATATTACATGCAATTTAATAATATATAGACATCTCACATTCTATAAATATATTTATATTTAAATGTACAGTAGAATATACATATACATCTCTCTCTTTCTCTCTCTACATATTTATATACACATATTTGCAGCAATTTACACATCTATCTATTTATATATTGGCCACTAATGGGGCTAGAACTCAGGTCCTGGGGACTGCCTGGCATTGAATTTGTTTGAGGTTGCTGGGCTTAAACTGACCCCTTGATGAATTAGACATTCCAGGCCCTGAGTTCAAATCCCAGGAGTGCCGAAGTCAATAGGTGGAGTGAGAAGCCAATGTCGACCTGATTTCCTTTCTGTGGAAATATTGTGCCCTAGGTACAATATGAAATATCTATGCAAATACAAATATATGATATATATTATACATGTATACAAATATTATTTTTGCCAGTTCTAGGGCTGGAATTCACACACTGGGAAATGCTTCGAATTTTTTTCTTCTAGGAGTTTAGCTTTTACTTCACCCAGAGCACAACAGTGTTACCCAGTCCCTGAGTTCAAATTCCAGGTATGGCAGATAAAATGGCCCAAACTGCTAGCCAGGACATTAACTTTTTTGAGGAGGCAGGCACGGGGCTTGAACTCAGGTTGTCACAACTCTGCCTCAGCCTTGATTACCGTAGGCTGGGGTGCAGCTTTTATACCCACAGATGATCCAGGGATTCTACAACCCGAGTTCAACTCCAGCTCTGGCAAAAAAAAAATAAACCAACCAAGATGGAGGAAGAAAAACCTGGAAGTTTTAGACAACAGTTTTACCTTTGTTTCCTTTGCACTGTGACCATCCTGGCTCTCAATGACTCGGCTTGAAAATTGCACATGTCCTTGCATGGCCGAAGACTGGTGGGCTGTCAGTGAACCCTGAGCCCAACCAAGACACCTAGGCCCTGAGTTTGATCTAAGACTTCCACCTACTCGTTCCTATCTATAGGAACAATAATAGAATCTTTGAAATGTACCAATTGAACTACTGATTAGCTTGTCATTGTAGTATAAGATTGTACGCAATAAATACAGGTCACTGATTAATTTAATAAATACTTTATTAAGTCTCCTACAGTGATTAATTAATGGAGGCATAATTTTAGACCAAATAATTCATAGTAATAGAATATATAAATATAAGATATAGATCATCATTCTTTATATGGTGTTATACACTAGAATCGACATAAATGTCTGTCTCTCTATATAACTTTATTTATAGATTCATATACATATGTAAATACGCACACATGCTGCAATCTACATATCTATCTGTTTATATATTGGCCACTCCTAGGGCTTCATCTCAGGTCCTCAAATTTGCCCGAAAACTTCACTTATGTCAGACTGGTGTGCTAACATTGACCCATTCAAATCACAGAACTGCCAAAAACTTAATCCTGGTGGAAGAAGGCAATTGTCGCACTTGTTTTCCTTTTTAGTGAAAGTCCTGTGTCTCACGAATGATGTACATAGGCAAATCTATGTTCTATGTAATAGGATGTAAAAAATGTTATACATGTAATCATACTCTCTAAAATATATAATAAATTAATAAAAAACAAAATAAAATGAATACACTAACTTCAATATGCAGTAAAAATGTGTATGTAAGTATAAATCATGTATTTAAAATATATACAAATATTATTTTTGCGAGTGCTAGGAACAGGCCTGTCTTTCTTGTCTTCCAGCTTTATGAGCTTTCCCTTCCCCCACAGTACTGCAGATTTATCCAGACTTTAGTTCAAATCCCACGCCCAGCAGAAAAAATGACGTGAATACAACACCAAGTAGCCTAATAATTGTTTAAATATATTTAATGTATATATGTATGTATGCATCTATGTATTACTTATTTTTATTTTGTCAAGCACAGGGTTTGAACTCAGGGCATGGCAACTCTGCCTCAGTGTTGATCACTCTAGGCTGGGTTGCAGCCACTGGACCCACAGCCGAACTTAGGTTCCTGGGCCTCAAACTCTGACAGGAAAAATAAATAAAATGACACAGAAAAAAAAAGAAACAGTAAGTTGCAGATGGCTGCCAGTTTTGCATTTGTTTTCTTTTCAAGGTGACCATCCTGGGTCTAAATGACAGGGCTGAAAAGTGTTGGTTACCTGGCATTGCTGAAGGCTATTGGGCTTCCAGAGAAGCCATGGGCCAACACGATAACATAGGCCCTGTGTTCAAAGCTGGGTCCTGACCCCTACCAATGGAGGGAGATCCTAAGAGTCTTGTTCTTATTCATAGGAATACCGATGGAAAGTTATGAATGTCAAGGTTGAATTACTTGTTTCTGAATGATAATAGCATAAAATTAGAGAGTGATTTTAGGAGGCCGATGGATTTTAATAAATATTTTTGACACATTAAAAGAATACTATTAATTACGTGGACACTATAGTTTTGGGACAGTGGTCGATATAATTAATAATTCATTAAGGATGAAAACAGTAATATTAATTACATGGAGGCATAATAAATACCCAAGAATTGGTAGGAATGTAGCCTATATAACTAAATAATGTATAGACATCTCCAGCACTCTATAAAGATCTATATTTATTTGTGTACTAGCATCTGCATGTCCATCTGTTCTTGTTTTTTCAACCCCTGGGGCTCAATCTCAGGTGCTGGGAACTGCTTGTCAGCTCCATATGCCCCAGGCTGGCGTGCTGACACTCACCCATTCATGAATTGGGCCTTGTAGGCTGTGAGTTCACATGCCAGCACTCACAAAAATTGAATCATGCAGTAAGACACAGGGTGACACATGTTTTTTTTTTTTCTGTGAAAGTCCTGGGTGTGAAGTTTCATACAGAGGCAATTCTATATCCTATGTAATAAATGTAGTAAATATTCCATGTGTTATAGCAGTCAATAAAATAAATGGTAAAAGAATAAAAAAATAAAATGAGTAACTACACTAAGCACAATTTGGAGTCAACTACGTGGCTCAATTGCTCAGGGCCTGGGCACTGTCTGGCAGCTGAATTGGCTAGTGGCTGCTGTGCTGGCAGTCAGCCATTCATGAACTGAGCATTCTTTGCCCTGAGTTTAGATCCCAGAACTCCCAAAAATGTAATCTTGGAGTGAGAAGCCGAGCATGACACATGTTTTCCTTTTCTGTGAAAGTGCTCAGTGTCAGGTAGGATGTATAATTTGGATGTAAATCGATATGCTATATAATAGGATGTAATAAAGGTAAAAAACATCATAGGTAGAAGAATTGCCACTACAATAAATGATAAAAAGATTGAATCAGTAGTGAATCATTCTAGGATAAAATTAGATGCAATAAGTTTAGTTTGTGCACTAAGTTTAATTAATATTTTATTAAGCATTAACAGAATAAAAATTACATGGAGACATAATTAAATAACTAACAATTGGGAGTAACACATGATGCATAATTTAATAATATATAGACATTGGGCTCATTCTATGAAATATCTAATTATATGTATGGATATATGTACATATATGATAAACAATTATAAGATATTGAGTAATTATTAATTAATGCTTCATTAGTTGTTAACTGGGACACATCATTAAATGGAGACATAATTTAATACCTAAGAATTGATAGCAATATTATCTATAATTTAATAATATGCAGAAATCTATTTTTGTGTATATAATATTTATATACAGCAATCTTTATGTATTTATACCTCGTTCACTCCGGAGGCTCAGTGGTTGAGTGCTCTCACAGTAAGCACGAAGCTGTGGGTTCGATTCCTCAGTGCCACAAAACAGAAAACTCAGAAGTTCTGCTGTCCTTCAATCAATTGAGTGGTAGCCTTGAGCACAACTGTTAAGGGACATTGTCTAAGCTCTTACTCAAACCCCAGGTCTGATGCCAATAAAAGGTAGGATATTCTAACTGCAATTATAGAAGGACAGAACTTCAAATACCTCATTACAGATCAAGCTAGGATTCTGGTGCTGACAGCTGCCACCTAACCTGACTTAGCCACATGTAAATCGCTGCAACCCAGCTCTAAAGGTTACCCATGTCATCTTGGCTTATGCCCGTCATCCTAGCTGCTCCGGGGCTTTAAAACACAGTCCTGGCAGGAAGTCTGAGAGACACCTCAAAATGTGGCTCCAAGTGGTAGAGCTTTGAGTTCAAGCCCCATGGCTAACAACCCCTCCCCAGAAAAACACCCCACTAAACCTTTAGATATGAACTTGTATGGTTTGTAAAATTTTCCTCAAAGAATGTTAATACTGATGAAAGCACCCTAATTCTAATGACAGCTTGTGGAATGGAGCTATGTGCTGAGTCCTCCATAGAGTGCTTCGTTCTGAGGCCTGCACAGTGTGCTATGTGCTGAGTCTTTCACAGGATGCAGTGTGCTGAGTCCTGCATTGGGAGGTGGTTGCTGAGTCTTTCACAGGATGTTGTGTGCTGAGTGGTGCAAAGAGTGCCATGTGCTATGTCCTTAACCGGGTGCATTCTTACATCTTGTCTATGTAAGAGCTCCACAACTTAGATGATTATACAGACAAGAATATTGAGGCTCAGATAGTTCCCCATGTCAGGGACAAAATTCTGTATTACTGAAGACTCATGAGTTGTCTACAGCAGACAATGGTTTGGTTTGTTTTCTTCTTGGTCATGAACCTTGAACTCAGGACTGAGGCACTGACTCTTACCTCTTGGACTCATGGCTAGCACTCCACCACATGGAGCCATGGACCCCCTTGCAGCAGAGGCCATGGCCAAGGGGTCAGTAGCTGAAGTCTGTCATCCTGCCTTCTCGAGAAGCTGAGTTCTAAAGATCTGGGTTCCAAACTATACCAGACACAAAAGGTACCATGAGACTATTATCAATAATTCACTACTAACAACCTGAAGGGGAAGCTGGGTGCTTGAGCTCATGTAGGTTATCCTACCTTCTCAGGAGGATGAAATCTGAAGAGCATTGTTCAAAGCTAGCCTAGGCAGGAAAGTACTTGAGAAACTTAGCTCCAATGAACCACCAGAAAACCGGAATTAATTCTGTGGCTCAAGTGGTAGAGCACAAGACTGGAGCTGAAGAGGTCAGGGACAGCACCCATGCCAAGAATTCAACTCCTTCAATCAACAACAACAACAACAAAAAAGAGAGAAATAAACTAACATAGCTGAAGTAGAGGGCTGGGAATGTGCCTTAGTGGTAGAATAATTTGCATATATGAAATCATGGGCTTCATTTCTCAGGACCACATCACTAAGACAAAGCCTGAAGTGGCTCTGTGGCTCAAGTGGGAGAGGGATATCATTCTACGAGAGAAACTAGGTACAGTGCTCATGTCCTGAGGTCAAGCTTCAGGACTCATGTATATATGTTCATGCACACACACACCCGAGCACACACACACCGTGGTGCGAGCACACACACACACGCACACACACACACACACACACACACACACACACACACACACACACACACTTACAGACCAGAAGAGATGTTGTTACACAAAATGGTAAAGCACTGGGCTTCTGCAACTGAGCTCATGGTCAGCACCCAGGCCCTGTGTTCAAACCCAAAACCTAGGCACCCAGGGCCCAACTAGGAGAAGTCAAAGGTTTCAAAACATGGTGAGCTTCACCACTCCTAGATGACAGGGAGCTTTGTGATATCCAACATGTGCTTGGATTTCCCAAGCTTCCGGAAACATAAGAGAGGCATCATAGGCCCAACATTGCCTGCAATGTATCATTTCATTATGTTCAGTGCCCTAGTTGTGTGCCTGAAGGACTCCTGTATTATATTGAACAGTGTAACTGAACACCAGAATATAGTCTCACAAAGGCAGGATAAGCACACAGAATTTGGCCTGCCATCGGAGGTGGCACAAATGAAGGACTTCTGTTAAAACAGAGCACTGGGGATAGAGATCGGTTAGGGTACAAAGAGGCATTTTTCTCTTGACCTTCATTCATCCTCACTAACTGGCCCAGATGGAGTTGTTTGTTACCCAGCTGTACAGGAGTGAGGGCTTTTGTGTGCCTGTCCAGAAAATGAGAGAGTCTTCCTCCAGCAGGATTGTGATGTAGCGAAAACCTTAGGTAACACTGTGAACAGTGAAGGGAGCCCCGGAACATGCATTATCTTGAAAGAAGTCTCTCTGCTATGAACTCATCGTACTGAATACAAATTTCCTAGGTTGGTGCTATTCATCATAGCTACTCGGGAATTTCACCTATAAGAATACAATACATAGACAAAGACATGGAAGTACAGGCTCTTTATGAGGGAGTAGGTCCTGGGGTGGAAATATGAGCGTATGCATGGTCCCTGAGCTCCTTTTCCTCAAGGGTACTGCATTAAGCTTGAGTCACAGCCCGACATCTGGGTATTTCTGTGATCTCTTAGAAGTAACTGTGTCATGGACTTTCCTACACTGGCTGGATTCAAACTAAGTTTCTCTACATCTCAGCCTCCTGAGGACCTGGGATTGCAGACAGCAGCCACTGGCACCTTATTTTTTCTCTTCTTCATTTCTTAATCTCGACAGGGTCATTCCCAAGGTTTTAACTTATAAGTAAACTACCAAATGTTCTTTATAGCTGCTTTCCCTTAGAAGGATTTTCTCTCCTCATCTTCCCCTCTGGTCACAGGTTTGAGGCCAAAAGTGAGAAATGAGTGTCATAGGATTTGAAAGCTAATATCCACAGTACATGCCAGTTCTGTCACTTAGCATTGAGCTGCTGTGAATTTACTGTCTCAAGATATGAGGAACTAAAGCTGGAGCGATCCTCATACAGTCTGCATTGCTCATTTTTCCTATAAAATGATCTAATAATTATGAGTGTTTTGTGTCTCCAACATTAAGTGTCTAGAACACACTAGGAGCATCTTCATGTGAAGGGTTAAAGTTTTGAGGCAGTGACCGCTTGTTGCTTGTTTCTATCAGAGCAACACGTGCTGGTAATCCAAACACCTGGTTGGTTGTGTGCCTTTATAAACCCTGCAAATCTTTAGCAGGGAAATGAAAGTCCAACAGCATATCTTGAGCGGCTCATGGAAACTTTTAGTCAATATACCCGTATGATCTTGAGACCCAGGAGTTGGCTCAGATGATTATGTTTGCCTATATAAATCAAGCTGCACCAGACATAAAGCAGAAGTTGCAGGCTCTAGACAGACTTGGTGAAAAGTCTATTAGGGATCTGGAAGCTGTAGCGGAAAAGGTTTACAATAAGAGAGAAACAGAGTAGCAAATACAGGAAAGGAAGGACAGAGAACGTGAAATTGAGTGTGAAAAGAGCGACCAGGCCAAAGAAAAGAGGACAGACTTGTTGGACTCGCCACTATCGCATGCCGAGCATACCTGGTTTACAGATGGCAGCAGTTTCATTTGAGATGGAAAAAGGTACACCGGTGCAGCAGTCACCAAGGACACTGAGATAGTGTGGGAAGATGCACTCCCCCAGGGAACGTCTGCACAAAGAGCAGAACTAGTGACACTAACAAAAGCCCTACAGAAGGGAGCAGGGAAGAGACTAAACATTTACACGGACAGTCGGTATGCTTTTGCCACTGTGTATGTCCATGGAGCCATTTACCAAGAGAGGGGGCTGTTGACAGCTGAGGGAAAGGCTATTAAAAACGAACAAGAAATTTTAAGCCGCATCCGTGCCTCATGGGAACCAGCAAATATTGCCACTGTCCTGGCCATCAAAAGGTAACTGATTCAGTAATCAAAGGAAATAACTTGCCCGATCAGGCAGCTAAGGAGGTGGATCTCCAGCCCAGAGCGGAAGTAGACCCAGGGACACAAGCTTTGCCTCCTGAGCCTCAGTACTCCCAAGAAGACTTGGGGTAGATAAAGAAAATTTCCATGGACAGAGAAAGTAATGAAGACTGATGGAAAATGGTGAGGGGAAACTTATCTTGCCACAAAGATTGGGCAAGAGGATTCTTATGAGAATCCATTGGGTCTCTCACATGGGAACCCGAAGAATGGAGGACTTGCTCCTACACTCAGAAATAAAAATCAGGCAAGGAAATCAACTCATTGAGGACATTGTTAAAAATTTTAAAGCCTGTCAGTTCACTAATGCCCCTAATCAACTGGTTACAAAAGGAGCTCACCTCCATGGAGCTAGGCCAGGTGTATATTGTGAAGGAGACTTCACAGAAATTGAAACTGGAAAATTTGGATATAAATATTTGCTAGTTTTGGTAGACACCTTTTCCGGATGGATTAAAGCCTACCCAACAAAGCATGAGACCGCGAACATCATGGCTAAGAAGATTCTGGAAGAAATCCAACCCAGGTATGTAGGGCTTCCCATCCACCATTGGGTAGGACAATGGGTGACCGGCTTTGGTCTCAAAAGTAAGTTAGGGAATAGCCATGGCACTGGGGATGGATTGGAAATTGCACTATGCTTATAGACCCCAGAGTTCAGGGCAGGTAGAAAGAATGAATCAGACTCCAAAAGAGACCTTAACTAAATTGGTCTTGGTGACTGGCCCAGACTGGGTATCACTCCTTCCTTTTGCCCTGTTTAGACTAAGAAATTCACCCTATTAGCTTGGCTTTACTCCTTTTGAAATAATTTATGGACACCCTCCACCCATTATGCCTAGCCTTCAGACTGAATTGCTTGCTGATTTGGATGATATTGAATTTCTGTGTAAGCTTGACTATTTACAGCTGGTGCATAAGAGGATGTGGCCCCAGCTTAGAGCATTATATGATTCTGCTTCTATTCCTAACCCCATTTGTTTAAACCAGGGGACTGGGTGTTTGTTCAAAGGCACAACCTGGTATTTCTGGAACCACGGTGGAAGGGACCTTACATGGTGCTACTGGCTACACCTACTGCCCTTAAGGTGGATAGCATTGCTGCTTGGACCCACTGCTCCCACACCAGACCGGCTGATCCCTTTGCCCTGGACAACCGTGGGGAAACATTGGGAAGTCTCCAAGCAACCTACCCAACCACTCTGCCTACACCTCAAGAAAAGAAAAATGAACTGATTGTTATTGGTATTGTTGTTTAATAGTATGGCTAAAGTCAGTTAGGGACCATACCCATTCAAGATCAAGAGCAGCTGGAGGTTAGTTTGGGGCTAGAGCCACAAGATTGTGTCTCAGGACCTAAGTCAAGGGGGGGAATGAAGGGTTAAAGTTTTGAGGGAGTGACCACTTGTTGCTTGTTTCTAGCTAAGCAACACGTGGTGGTAATCCAAACACCTGGTAGGTTGTGTGACTTTATATACCCTGCAAATCTTTACCTTGGGGCTCTATTCGTAGGTGTTGCTGTATCAGAGTGTAGGACAAGGCCCGAGCTGGAGCCCATTTAAATAAAACCTTAAAACACCTGTAAAGTCTGACTCTTGGTGGTCTTTTTGGTGGGGGTCCTGCAACTGGGGTATAACAGTGTTTCCATTTTTCTCTAGTACTCCTTGAGATTTAGACTAAGGGTTTGTGTAGAGCGGCTCCTCAGTGAATTCCTGAGGAAACCACTTGAAGCCTCCTCAGGAGAACACCATTCAAGGCAGCCGAGCAGGAGAGTCTCTGAGACTATTTTGTCCAATAAACCACCAGGAAACAAGAAGTGGAGAAGTGGCCCAGAGGGTAGAGCTCCAGCTTTGAGAAAGAAAACTGAGCAGGAGTTACAATCCATACCATGCAGGAAAGTCTGAGAATTGCTTATGTACAATTAACTACCAGCTGGCAGGAAGTGGAGCTGTGGTGGAGGTAGAGCCTCAGCCTTGAGCAAAGCAGCTCAGGAACACATCAGTCCCTTAGTTTAAGCCCTGGATGGCCACAAAAAAATTCAGAAAGAGAAGGCCGAGTTTATGTATCAGTGCCCTACCTACTTATGTGTCTATATATATTACCTCCCATAGTGCAAACTCTGCTTTTATTTACTGGTTTATTTTTCAGATATGCTCATTGTGCATACTGAATCATTCCCTTCATTTCAGGCCCATTGCTTTTCTCTTCCAGGGTTCTAGGCCTGTGTCTTTACATGATGCACACTGAAGCTCTCAGCAGCCTTTATTTACATTGTATTATGAGGGCAATTCAGGAATAATCACAAATCAGGCAGGGGAAGAGAAGATCAGATTTCTTAGAAGTAACCGGTATTCAGAAAAATAAACTTGAGAACATAAAATGCTATCATACTTATGTAAAAACTGCTATTAAGAAAAAAATGAAGGGGCTAGGAATATAGATTAATGAGAGAGTGCTTGCCAGCAAGAAAGAAGCGCTGGGTTTGATTCCTCAGGCACCCGTACACAGACAAAGCCACAATATGTGCTGTTGCTCAAGTAGCAGAGTGCTAGAGACAGTGCCCAAGCCTTGAGTTCCACCCAACAACTGTCAAAGAGATAGCTACCTAGGTAGGAAGGTAGGTAGAGAGATAGAAAGAAAGAAAGAGAAAGAAAGAGAAAGAGAGAGAGAGAGAGAAAGGAAAGAAGGAAGGAAGGAAGGAAGGAAGGAAGGAAGGAAAGACGGAAGGAAGGAAGGAAGAAAAGAAAGAAAGAATATTGATAGATGAATCTGTTTTTGACGTCAGAAGAAAAGAAGGGAACCCTTCCCAATCATGAGGCTTTCTGCAGTGTGCCAGGACACCAGCATCGCCTTCACACAAACGCAGAGCAGGATGATTGTCTCTGTCCCATGTCTCAGGCAGCCAAGAGCCCCAGAGTCAAGAGGGCAGAGCCAGGTTCTAACTCAGGTGCTTGAAGACAGAAGAGAAATTGCCCTGAACCTCCTTGGATTGGGGATTTGCATTAATGATGTGGAGCATGAAGTAAGGATAATGGATTGGCAGAGATAGAAGGACCTTCAAACCTGACAAATGGAGAGTCAAAAACCGACTCCCAAAGACTAGAGAGCAGGGTTTTTTTACTCTGTTCCTCCCCTCTCCCCCACTAACCTGGCACTCTATAGGTAACGTAAAGATAGCCTGAGGCTCCCTTTACCCGAGGGAGGAAGTTTAATTAGTCATCGTTTGAAGAGGCTGAGAAAAGCCTGACCCTGCTGTAACTCTATCAAATGTTTCAGGTTTCCCCCATTGCTGGCTGTGCCTGGAATGAATGAAATGGTTTCACAGGTCACTTTCTTGTTGAGTGTGTACATTCTGCCTCCTAATCCTGCAGGCCTAGTTCTCTGCACCTAGCCTGGCTTTTAAAACTGTTTTCTGTCCTTCAAATAGTGTTACACTGGAGTTCTTCCTGCTAACAGAGCTAGGGCTTGGATGCTGAGAACTTCATTTGAACCCCAGATGGGTCAATAATATTTCTTTCCTTGTTCTGTAGCTCAAGAACTACAAGAACATTTAGAGTGCAATTAACTTCTCATCACCAAGGGAAAAACAGGAATTTCTTAAGCATCTGACCTTTCAGAACAGGAAGACAGAGTGTCCTAGACTTCCTTACCTTTGCTGGTTTCACGCAGTGATAGAGACGTCAGCCTCCTGAGCTAGGGTGATGGGCGTGAGTTATTGGTTCTCTGGCTAGGGTCAGAACTGTAATGACATTGACAATACAAGTCAACTGCTTATCACAAAGGGTTGGGGAGCATATTAAGCCTTTCAACAATGTGCCTTTCAGAACCCTGTAGGACACAAGTTTGTTTATTTTTTATTTAATTGTATTTTATTTTATTTGTGAACATACTGTACAAAGGGGTTACAATTACATGGGCAGGATATTGCATACATTTCTTACAAAGCATTGCAGGTTCCTCCTTTGTTTACCCTTCACATCCCTTCCCAGCCTCCCCCCTCCCCCCTCACCCAATCTTCGCCCCCCCCCACCACCGAAGTTGTAAAGCTTGTTTTCGACATGAAAACTTGTACTTCTCATTGTTGCAACAGGTCCACCTGTAACCTTAAACGACTTTTTTTTCCCCATGTCCTCCCCAAGTTATACTGACATCAAATATAGTGAAAGCAGGGGTTATACTGTGGGGGAGGGACATACAAAGCAACAAAGAAATAATCTTATAAATGCGTTAGAAACACATACATGAAAGAAAAAAACATTAAAATACATATCTAAAGGTTCATTTTCCTAACATTACATTATCTGACCATTTCCACTTGACTCATACATATACTAGATATTGCAAATAAGGGAAACCATGGGACCTTTGTTTCTTTGGGCCTGGCTTACTTCACTTAGTATAATTTTTCCAAGTTTTTCCATTTCTTAACAAATGGGGCAATGTCATTCTTTCTGATGGAGGCATAGAATTCCACTGTTTATGTATACCACATTTTCTTGATCCATTCATCTACAGAGGGGCATCTGGGTTGGTACTATATATTAGCTATGGTAAATAATGCTGCAATAAACATAGTTGGGCTGGTAGCTTTAGTGTGGTCTTGTTTGTAAACATTTGGGTAAATGCCCAAAAGTGGGATTGCTGGGTCATAGGGGAGCTCTATGTGAAGTCTTTTGAGGAACCTCCATACTGCTTTCCAAAGTGGTTGAACAAGTTTACATTCCCACCAACAATGAAGTAAGGTTCCCTTCTGTCCACATCCCCTCCAACATCTCTTGGTGTTAGAGTCCTTGATTTTTGCCATTCTAACTGGAGTGAGGTGGTATCTCAATTTTGTTTTGATTTGTATTTCTTTTATGGCTAGGGATGTTGAGCATTTCTTCATGTGTCTATTGGCCATCCTTCTTTCTTCTTCAGAGAAGTTTCTCTTTAAGTCTTTCGCCCACTTATTTATTGGGCAGTTGTTTCTTTGAGGATTTGTTGTTGGGGGATTTAATTTCTTGAGTTCCAAGTATATTTTAGATATGAGACCCTTGTCCGTTGTATGGCTAGTGAAGATATTCTCCCGATCCGTGGGCTTTCTATTGATCTTGCTAGCTATGTCCTTTGCCATGCAGAAGCTCTGCAACTTCACGGAATCCCATTTGTCCAAACTTTCTTTGATTTGTTGTGTTTCCGGGTCTCTATTCTGAAAATTTCGGCCTGAGCCAAGGAGACCTAGAGTTTCTCCTATTCCATCCTGTAATGTTTTCAGACTGTCTGCTTTGAGTTCAAGGTCTTCGATCCATTTGGAGAAGATTCTGGTGCAGGGTGATATATAAGGATCTAGCTTTATTTTTCTACATGTAGTTAACCAATTTTGCCAGCACCATTTACTGAAGAGGCTGTCTTTCTTCCATTCTATTGTTTTAGCTCCCTTATCGAAGATTAGATGGCTATAGGTCTGTAGGTTCATTTCTGGGTTTTCAATTGTATTCCATTGGTCCTGAGGTCTGTTCTTATGCAAATACCAAGCTGTTTTGATTAGTATGGCTTTATAGTAGAGTTTGAAATTTGGTATTGATATTCCTCCAGCAGTGTTCTTTCCGTTGAGGAGCGTTTTTTCCTATTCGGGGTTTTTTATTGTTCCATATGAATTTTTGGATTTCCTCTTCTATTTCCTTGAAGAATGATGTTGGAATTTTGATAGGTATCGCGTTGAGTTTGTAGATAACCTTGGGAAATATTGCCATTTTCACGATGTTAATTTGTCGAATCCAGGAGCATGGGAGGTTTTGCGATTTTTTATTTTCTGTGTTGATTTCCTTTTTCAAGATTTTAAAGTTTTCATCATAGAGGTCCTTCACTATTTTGGTTAAGTTAATTCTTAGGTATTATATTTTTTGTGGGGCTATTAAAAATGGAGTTGCTTTCCTAATTTCAGCCACACTTTTCTCATTGTTGGCATACAGAAAAGCCATTGTTTTTTGAGGTTTAATTTTATACCCTGCTAATTAGCCAAAGTTTTGAATCAGCTTGAGTAATTTGGGAGTGGAGTCTATGGGATTATTTAAATACAAGATCATGTTGTCTGCAAAGAGGGAGAGTTTTATTTCTTCTTTCCCTATTTGGATCCACTTTATGTCTGCATCTTGTCTTATTGCTGTAGCTAGGCATTCTAATACTAGATTGAAGAGAAGTGGAGAGAGTGGGCATCCTTGTCTTGTTCCTGAGTTAAGAGGAAATGGCTTTAGTTTTTCACCATTAAGTATAATGCTGGCTGTAGGTTTGTCATATACAGCCTTTTGTATTGAGGAATGTTCCATGGATTCCTAATTTTCCCAAATCCTTCATCATAAAGGGGTGTTGGATCTTGTTGAATGCTTTCTCTGCATCTTTTGAGATAACCATGTGGTTCTTATTCTTGCTCCTGTTGATGTGATGAATAATATTAATTGATTTGAGTATATTGAACCAGTTTGCATCCCTGAAATGAATCCTGTTTGATCGTGGTGTATGATTTTTTGGATGAATTGTTGAAATCGATTGGCCAAAATTTTGTTGAGAAGTTTTGCATCAATGTTCATCAAAGAAATGGGTCTATAGTTCGCTTTCTTTGATGAATTCCTGCCTGACTTTGGGATGAGGGTTATGATGGCTTCATAGAATGTGTTCGGTAGTGAACTTTCTCTTTCAATTTCATTGAAGAGTTGGAGGAGTATTGGTGTGAGCTCTGCTTTGAAGGCCTTGTAAAATTCTGCTGTAAAACCATCTGGACCTGGAGTTTTCTTAGCTGGGAGGTCTCTTATTGCTATTTCTATTTCAATGCTTGATATGGGCCTGTTATGATGGTTTAACTCATCTTTGTTTAGTTTTGGCATGTCAATATTTGCTAGGAAAAGGTCCATTTCTGTCAAGTTCTCAAACACATTAGCATAACGTTTTGAGAAGTATTCCCTTATAATGTTCTGAATCTTGGTTGTTTCCGTGGTGATGTTTCCATTCTCATCTCTGAGTTTATTAATTTGGGTGTGTTCTCTTCTTTTTCCGATCAGATTTGCTATGGGTCTGTCAATTTTGTTAATTTTTTCGAAGAACCAACTCTTCGTTTTGTTGATTGTTACTATAGTTTTTTTGGATTCTAGTTCATTTAATTCTGATTTAATTTTAATTATTTCTTTCCGTCTACTGGATTGGGTTTATCTTGCTGCTCTTTTTCAAGGTGGTTTAGATGTGTCATTAAATTGTTGGTTTCAGATCTCTCCAATTTGTTGATGTAGGAGCTCAGAGCTCTAAACTTGCCTCTTAGTACTGCCATTCTTTTGTCCCAGAGGAGCTGGTAATTTGTGTGTTCATTTTTGTTGAATAGCATGAACATTTTAATTTCCTTTCTAATCTCTTCCATGACCGACTCATGATTCAGCAGTGTGTTGTTCAGCCTCAATGTGATACTGGACTCTCTTTGGTGGCTTTTGGTGTTGAGTTCTAATTTTATTCCCTTGGGGTCAGAGAGAATGCAAGGTATAACTTCAATGTTTCTGAGTTTAGACAAGTTTTCTTTGTGGCCTAAAATGTGGCCTATTTTATAAAATGTTCCATGTGCTGCTGAGAAAAACGTGTATTCTGATGCTGCTGGGTGAAATGTTCGGTAGATGTCTGTTAAGTCTAATTGATCTATGCAGCTGTTTAGATCTGGGGTTTCTCTGTTGAGTTTTTGCCGAGTTGATCTTTCTAGTGGGGAAAGTGGTGTGTTAAAATCCTCAACAATTAATGTCTTTGGGTCTATGTGTGATTTGAAGTAAAGTAGTGTCTCCTATAAATGTGGGTGCTCCAGTGTTTGGCGAATAGATATTTAGAATTGTAATATCTTCCTGAAGGAGAGATCCCTTAATTAGTATGTAGCGACGTTCTTTATCTCTTCTCACGAATTTTAATTTGAAGTCTATTTTATCTGATATTAGGATTGCAACTCCCGCCTGTTTATTGGGGCCGTTTGCTTGGTAGATTTTGTTCCAGCCTTTAACATTGAAAATGTGTTTGTTTTAACGGGCAAGATGTGACTCCTGAAAGGAGCAAATATAAGGGTCTTGTTTTTTAATCTAACTAGACAGTCTGTGTCGCTTAATTGGAGAGTTAAGTCTGTTAACGATAAGTGATAGGACTGAGAGGTATTTGGGAGTTCCTGCCATGTTATCCACCTTCTTGGGGGCTGCGAAAACTGGGTTCTTCCTATGGTTCTTGGATTCTCAGTTTGGGTGCAGTTTCTTGGCCTTTATCATGGTCTTTTTGGTTTTCTATGTGTAGGACATCTTTAAGAATCTTTTGTAGGGCTGGTTTGGTGGAGATGTATTGTTTCATTTTTTCTTTGTTATGGAAGGTTTTTATTTGGCCTTCAGTTATGAAGGAGAGTTTAGCTGGGTACAGTATTCTTGGTTGATAGTTGTTTGTTTTTAGGGCATGGCATACATCATTCCTGGCTCTTCTTGCATTGATTGACTCTGCTGAGAAAAATGAGGTGATTCTAATTGGTTTCCCTTTATACGTGATTAATCGTTTCTTCTTGACAGGTTTAATTATCTTTTCCTTGGTCTGAGTTGATCCTGTGTGGATTATAATGTGACGGTGAGGACACAAGTTTATAATGCTAGAGTCTGAGAGGCTGAGCTTATGCATGTGGTACACTTGAATCATGAGGTCTGACTCCAATTCTGTGTACATCAAAATTCATTTTCCAAAAAATATTCTCATAAATAGCAAATAGGAAAATTACTTTGATTATCCCTCATTCTTTTTCCAGTTGTGTGTCTCAAACTGAAGCCTGGGTGCTGTCCCTGAGCCCTTCAGCTCAAGACAAACACTCTACCACTTGACCCACAGTGCCACATAGGGTTTTTTGATGGTTCATTGGAGGTAAGAGTCTAACAGGCTTTCCTTTCCTAGGCTGTCTTCAAACTGTGATCTTCAGATCCCAGCCTCCTGAGAAAGTAGGTTTCCAGAGCCACTGGAATCTGGCGTATTGTTTTTGCCAGAACTGGGGCTTGAAATTAGGGCCTGGGTACTGTCTTTGAGCTTCTTTTTTCTCAAGGCTAGCACTCTACCACTTAAGCCACACCACAGCTTCTGGCTTCTTCTGAGTATATGGCACTGTGGATTCAAATCCTGGCATTCATGCATGCTGAGCACTCTGTCTACCACTAAGCCACATTCCCAGCCCAACCTTACAATTATATCCCTTAATTTGCCTATCCACAAGAAAAGGCTTCTGAGTATAAATCATCTAAACAAATTCCTATAGGAAGTTGTCCAAAGATAAATAAGACAAAGTTCATACTGGGGACAGACTCTAACCATGTGATGACTTGACAAATGCCTCCATTTAATTATGAATCATGGTTCAACACTTAATAAAGTATTAATGAAAATGAATCATTGTACTGAATTATTGTATATTATTTTATAATATGTGTACACAACATAATGTGTACACATAATAAATATTATGTGTATAACAATACTAAATACAATAAACAATAAAATGAATAAAATAAAAATTAAATACAAAATCAATAATAATAATCATAATATGAAATAAACATACATATGTACCTATATATCTTATATTACACATGTATACAAATATTGTTTTCTATTGTAGGGACTTAATTCTGGCCCTGGGAACTCTAGCTTGAAAATCTTTTCCTCAAGGACAAAGAGCTTAGCCTTTACCCAAGGTGTAAAAGAGTAACTTGGACAGTGAGCTCAAATCCCAGAAATGGCAGAAATACTGGCCCCAGATCCAAGAAAGTGACTTAATATTTGTCACAGAAACAGTTTTGTTTATTAAGTTCCACACTGAACACTGAAAAAAATCAGTGTAGAATTTTGTACAGCTATTCAGACATCCATCCCTTACCCCCAAAGTGCTTCTTGAGCACGACATAATTTTTTTATGTTTTTTATTTTAAAAATGTTGTGCAGAAGGGTCACAGTTACATGACCAAGGTAATGAGTACGTTTGAGCATTGTTGCCTCCTCGTTTGTTTTTCCCCTACCATCCCTTCCCTCCCATCTTCACAACTAACTTCCCTGCTGAGGTCCGTGACTTCATTATTTATTTTTGGCTTGGCATGGGGTTTGAACTCAAGTAATGGCAACTCTGTGCTTTCCGTCACATTGCTACGGATTCATCAAGACTCTGAGTTAAAATCCTAGGCTAGGAAAGAAAACTAGAAGAAATTCCAAACCAAGGAGCTTTATTATTTCAATTTCGTTAGTGAGTTAGTTAATTACTGAATTAATTAATTAATTAGTTTTGCAACCACGGGGCTTGAACTCAGGTCATGGCAACTCTGACTCAGCTTCACTCTCCCTAGGATGGGGTGCAGCTTCAGGACCCAAAGTTGATCCTGGGACCCTAGGCCCAGAGGGTTTGCAGGAAGAAAAAAAAGCAGAACAGCACAAAATATGGGGAGCTGTAGAGGGCTCAGGGCTTTAAAATTTTTTCTTTGCATGCTGACCACCCTGGGTCTGAATGATATGGTTTCAAAGTAGACCTGGCCTGCCATTGCTGATGGCCGGCAGGCTATCAGGGAAGCCATAAGCCAACATGTCAACATAGACCCTGGGTTCAAATCCTAATCCTTACCCTTACCAATGGCAGAAGATCAAAAGAGACTCATTCCTATGCATAGGAATACAGATTGAAAGAGTAGTTCATGCATTTGTCTAGTCTAAAATTGGATGCAATAATCCTAGGATGCTGATTGACCTTAATTAATAGGTTATTAAGCATGAAAAGAACGATATTGTTTCAATGGAGATATAATAAATACCTAAGAGTTGGTAGAAATGTAGTAGATGTCATTCAGTCACAGATAGACAGCTCTAGAACTCTTTAACAATATTTATTTATTTTTATACCACCCTCTGCCTATCCATGTATTGCTGTTTTGGCCAAACTTGGGGCTTGATCTCAGTGCCGGGGAACCACCTGACAGCTTCATTTGCTAGAGGCTTCTGTGCTCACACTCACCCAATCATGAATTGGGCCTGCTAGGTCTTGAGTTCAGATCCCAGCATGGCCAAAAATTTAATCTTTGAGTAAGAAGCTGAGTGTTACACATGTTTTCCTTTTCTGAGAGGTCCAGGGTGTCAGGCATGATGGAGAACACATCTACAAATCTAGATGGTATGTGATATGATGTAAACAATGTAATAAATGTTATAGGTGTCATCAAAGTCAATAAAATAAATCGTAAATAAATGAATAAAAAAGAAATAAAATGAATAACCACACTAAACGTGATATGGACTGAACATCTGTATGGAAGTATAAATCCTAACACACTAAACACGGTATCTACTGAACATCGGTATGGAAGTATAAATCCTATCTTTAAAATGTATACAAGGAGTATGTTTTCCATGCCTGAGGATTGAATTCAGCCCACCCCCATGAGAAAACAATGGCGAGAAATCCCGAGATACTGGTTTCTGGACCAGGAAAAGTCATGAAATTCGATCGATCTAGTCGAATGAGTAGTTCACGCATGATGTGACTAGGAAATGATAGGCAAGACTCATGGGGTATCGCTTATTTGTAAAGCAGTGTTGATTAAGCATGACAATAATCATCACGGTCATGAAATGAAGGCATCTGGAAAGATCCAAGAATCAGTAGACACATGGTAGATTGGATTCCATCACAGATTGTCATCTCTCCTACTCTATACAAATGTGTACTTATTTGCATACTACCTTCAACTTATGAATGGATGACTGTGTGTGCCCTCCACCCACACCCCCACCTGGGGGTCTATCTCAGGTCCTGGGAACGACCTTACTCATTAGTGGCTCACAGGCTGGTGTGCTTACATGGACCCATTCATCAATTGGGTCTGCTGGTCCCCGAGTTCAAATCCCACCAGTGCCAAAAGATTCATCCTGATGTCAGAAGCCACTATCCTCACAACAGTAGACTCCCATGTAGTCAGGATTTTCAGAAGCTTATCATAGCTATTTTTAAAAAAAAATCTTTGCATTTCCTGCAGGTTCTTGAGTACTGAGTTAATTTTTGTTTTCTTGGGTTGTTTTGTTTCTTTTGAATGTATGTGTTGAGTTGTTCCTCATTTTTCCTTTTTTTTCTTTAATCTTTTTTTCTTACTCTTATAACTGTTATTTTAGGTGAATATGTGTGTGTGTGTGTTTTTTTTTTTTTTAAAGTATCTACTGACATTTTGGTCTTTTTTGTTTCTTCTTTCTCATTCTTTTTACTTTGTCATCTTTTGTTCTTTTTGCATGAATTATTGGCCGGGTGTGGTGGCATGCACCTGTAATCCCAGCTACTCAGAAGGCTGAGCCAGGAGGAACGGTTGAGTCCAGGAGTTCTGAGCTTCAGTACCCTATGTTGATTGGGTGTCTGCACTAAGTTTGGCATCAATATGGTGACCTCTTGGGAGCGGGGAAACACCAGGTTGCCTAGGGAGGGGTGAACTGGCCCAGGTCGGAAACGGAGAAGGTCAAAACTCCCATGCTGATTTGTTTGAATTATTTGTTGTTCTGCTCATCCTCATATATACCTGTCATTGATTATAAGACCTTATCCCACATTGTGTATATACTTAATCCAAAAATGTATTACTCAATTCAAAACCTCTTAGGATTAAATTCCTTAATAGCAGTATTATTTATTTACACCTATACAATATTGGAAGTATTTTTATTTTTAGTTTTTCAGGTCTCCTTTCTATCCCTCCCCTCCTCTCATCCTATCCCTGTTCATCTGTCAATATTACTTCTTTAAATTTTCATGACTTTTAAGAGTTTCACTTTTTACATTTAAATATTTGTCTTTCCATTTTTTTCTTGTCTCTTTTTTAAATTTTTTTCTTCTCTCTTTCCTATCATTCTTTCCAATCCATTTCCCTCTGTGAGATTAGGACTTGGTTAATTTCACTCTCCTTTTATCTTTCCACATCCCTCTAACCCTATTTTCCCCACCTTTCTCCCTAAACATAATAATTTCTGGTTTGTCAAATTCTTCGTTGCTATTCTTAGCCCATTAATACATAGTTGTTTAATGTTGAAGAGACTGTATCTCTTGAACTAGATTGTATCTGCAGACTTTTGACTATGCAATTACAGGACTTTGGTTGATGCTTGCCTTAAAATGGTGTTCTAGCACAAAACTGGCATTACTTTCATCCCAAATGGGCAGAACAAGCAAGAAAAACACAAAGAAAATGGCAAGTCCGGGTATCTCAATTCCCACTCAATATAATCAAGAGACAGAACAGATAATGAATAATCCAGAGGAGAGTTCCCAAAAAGCTCTACAAACACTACTGGTAAACATGGTGAATGAAAAGATTGAAACCCTGCAAAGGACTCAGTGTGAGCGTGATAGGGAGAGAGAGGTGGCAAACCAAAGATCAAAACAGGAAGCTCATGGGCTTGAGGAAGCTACTCAAAGATTGATACTGGAATTGGGTGAGCAAGTTGAGAACACTCAAAGAGAAATGAAAGTATTGCGTGAGCAGGCTGAGATCATTCAAATAGAACTACAGAAGTTGCATGAACGTGAGAAATCTAATCAAATAGTAATACAAGAATTGCAAGAGTGGGATGAGCATAGACAAAGATCAATAGAGACATTCATGGAATCGATAAACAGACACCTGAAAGGAGTCAGGGAGACCACAAAGGGAATGCTGAAGGAAGCCCAATAGAAGGAATGGGAGTCCAAGGGAACCATAACCAATCTACTAAGTGGTTTGAGAATAAACACTGAACACCAAATTAAGGAAGTAAAAAATTTCTTACAAGATCTAAAACAAAGTTCTAATAAAGAATTTGAAGCCATAAAAGCCCACCAATTAGAAGGAAAAGAAATGAAAAACAAAGTAGAAAGTCTTGACAGTCGGTTAGACCATGTAGAAGATTAAATCTCCGGCATTGAAGTCAGCCTAAGCATTATAGAGAAAGAACATACAACTATCCAAGACAAATTCAAGAAATATGATAGATCTATTCAACACTTGGAAGACACCATGAGAAGGCCTTATCTGAGGGAAATGGGTGTAGAGGAGCACATAGAGACAGAAATTAATGGTCTAGAAAATTTGTTTTACAAGATCCCAACAGAGAACTTCCCAACACGCAAGAAGATAGGCATATTCAGATACAAGAAGCTTTTAGAATTCCAAATAGACCAGACAAGAACAGGACATCCCATCGTCACATTATAATCCACACAGGATCAATTCAGACCAAGGAAAAGATCCTTAAAGTTGTGAAGGAGAAAAGATCAGTCACCTATAAAGGAAAACTAATTAGAATCACCTCAGATTTCTCAACAGAGACAAATAAAGCAAGAAGAGCCTAGAATGATGCATGCCATGCTCTAAAGACAACTATCAACCAAGAATAGGGTACCCAGCTAAACTCTCCTTCATAACTGAAGGTAAAATAAAAATCTTCCATAGCAAAGAAAAACAAACAATATATCTCCACCAAATCAGATCTACAAAAGATACTTAAAGATGTCCTACACATAGAAAACCAACACAACCACAGTAAAGGCCAAGAAATCACACCCAACAGAATCCAAGAACCATAGGAAGAACCCAGTAGGCGTAGCTCCCAAGAAGGTGGATAAAATGGCAGGAACACCCAAATACCTCCCAGTCCTATCTCTCAATATTAATGGATGTAACTCTTCAATTAAGCGACATAGACTGTCTAGTTGGTTTAAAATGCAAGATTTTTCTATCTGCTACCTTCAGGAATCACAACTTGCCCCCCCCAAAAAAACACATTTTGAAATTGAAAGGCTTGAACAAAATCTACCAAGCAAACGGACCCCATAGACAGGCAGGAGTTGCAATCCTAATATCAGATAAAAAGACTTCAAATTAAAATTATTGAGAAGAGATAAAGAAGGTTACTATATTACTAATTAAGGGATCTCTCCTTCAGGAGGATATTAAAATTCTAAATATTTGCCAAACAATAGTACACCCAAATTTATCCAAGAAATACTACTTTAAATCTCACATAGACCCAAAGACATTAATTGTTGGGGACTTTAACACACAACTATCCCCACTAAATAGATCAACTCGGCAAAAACTCAACAGAGAAACCGCCGATCTAAACAAGTGCATACATCAACTGATTTAGCAGACATCTACCGAATATTCATCCAGCAGCATCAGAGTACACTTTTTACTCAGCAGCACATGGAACATTTTCCAAAATACACCACATTTTAAGTCACAAACAAACTTGTCAAAATTCAGAAACAGTGAATTCATATCTTGCATTCTCTGAGACCAAAAGGGAATAAAATTAGAACTCAACACAAAAAGGCACCAAAGAAAGTCCAGTAATACATGGAGGTTGAAATACACACAGTTGAAACCCTATGGGTCATGGAAGAGCTGAGAAACGAAGTTCAAATGTTCATGATATTCAACAAAAATTGGCACAGAGATTATCTGCTCCTCTGGGACACACCAAAGGCACGATTCAGAGGCAAGTTTATAGTTCTGAGTTCCTACATCAACAAATTGGAGAGATCTGCAACCAACAACTTAATGAGATCTGACACTCCTTGAAAAAGAGCATCAAGATAAACCCCAATCCAGTAGATGGAAAGAAATTACAGAAAGCATTATACTCAGTGGTGAAAAACTAAAGCTATTTCCTCTAAACTCAGGAATGAGACAAGGATGCCCACTCTCTCGACTGCTCTTCAATCTAGTATTAGAATGCCTATCTACAGCAATAAGACAAGATGCAAACATAAAGGGGATCCAAATAGGGAAAAAAGAAGTAAAACTCTCCCTCTTTGTAGATGAAATGATCTTGTATTTAAAGACGCCGCTCCCAAGTTACTCAAGGTGACTCAAAACCTTGTCAAAGTAGCAGGGTATGAAATTAACCCTCAAAAATCAATCGCTTCTCTGTATGCAAACAATGAGAAAATTGTGGCTGAAATTAGGAAAGCAACTCCACTCGTAATAGCCCCGTAAATAAAAATACCTAGGAATTAACTTAACCAAAGGAGTGAAGGACCTCTATGATGAAAACTTTAAATACCTGGAAAATTAAATGAAAACAGATTTAGAAAGTGGCAAAATCTCCCATGTTCCTAGATTGGAAAGATCAACATCGTGAAAGTGGCAATACTTCTCAACACTATCTACAAATTGAATGTGATACCTATCAATATTCCAACTTTATTCTTCAAGGAAATAGAAAAGGCAATCCAAAAATTCATATGGAACAATAAAAGACCCCGAATAGCAAAAACGATCCTTAACAGAAAGAACAGTGCTGGAGGAAAATCAATACCAAATTTCAAACTGTTCTACAATGCCATAGTAACCAAAACAGCTTGGTACTGGCACAAGAACTGACCTCAGGATCAATGGAATAGAAATGAATACCCAGAAATGAACCTGCCACTAAAAATCCATCCAATGATTATTATAGTAATATATTCTGATTTATTACTTTATTTGTAAAAGTTTTTAAACATTTTGCTTTTCTGCTGAAATTTAACTATTTAAATGGTATCAATAAAGTATATTCCTTGGGTACTTGGGGCAGTTTTTTATAAAGTTTTTAACTAATGGCTTCTAAGAATTCTTAATTGCTATAATATTTGTTTTATTTTTAATTTCAATATAATTTTATTGTAAAGGTAATGTACAGAGTGGTTACAGTTACATAAATAATGTAATGAGTACATTTCTTTTGGAAGAAACATTGCTATCCCCTCCATCAGTTTTTTTTTTACCCTCAAACAATTACTGATGCTTTTGCTGTTGCTATTGATCAAATGTACTTTTGCTTTCTTTGTTCACGCATTTTTTTAAAATTTATTTTATTTTATTTGTGAACATACTGTACAGAGGGGTTACAATTACATGGGCAGGATAATGCGTACATTTCTTACCAAGCATTGCAGCCTCCTCCTTTGTTTACCCTTCACATCCCTTCCCAGCTTCCCCCCTCCCCCAGTTATAAAATTGATATCAAAAGGGATTACAGTTACTTAAGTCAAGTAAAGAGTACACTTCACTTTATTTTCTATATTTCAAATTTTGATCTTAATTACTTATTTTCTGGTTTCTTTAGGATAATTCTTTTTTCATAGTTGTAAGATTAGTTAATTTAATTTTGCATGATTTTTACACATGTAAATTATTCAGACACATATATGTTGCTTTTAAAATATTTAACATGTGAATATTTAAAATTATTTTCTTAATTTTTATATGGTTAGTGAATTTAAATAAATTGATTTTCATATAATTCTAAACATATTTTTCCAGGTAACAAATAATTACTGTATTTTAAAGAAGCACCTACTATATTAAGAAAGCCTTCATTTCCTGGTCACTTTTTTGTAATATTTATACTTGAATTAAAAAAAAAGTAAAAATTTCATGTCAAAAACGAACTTTACAATGTCAGTGTGTGGGGGGGGGAAGGTTTGGGTGGGGGGGAGGGGGGAGGCTGAGAAGGGAGGTGAAGGGTAAACAAAGGAGGATGCTGCAATGCTTGGTAAGAAATGTATGCATTATCCTGCCCATGTAATTGTAACCCCTCTGTACAGTATGCTCTCAAATAAAATAAAATAAAATTTAAAAAAAAAAAAAAAGTTTGAGCAGGGCATGGTGATTTGTGGCTTCCATTTTCTACCTATGGTAGGAACTGTGAATAGGGTTTGTAATTCGGGAGAGCCTGAGAAACAGACCTTATCATAAAAATGTCCAGAGTGAAATGATAGACATATAGCCACCCATAGTGAGATATAGAGCACCTGGTTATAATATTCTAAATCTTGAGGTTAAAACACCAGTAAAATTAATATTTTGTCAAAATTAAAGGATACATGTTTCAAAATGTTTATTATTTAAAACTTATTTGCAAAGGTTCTATTTCTTAATTTTCAATTTACTTAATCTTTAAGAATCCAAGTATACTGTGACTATTTGATTTCTAGTAAACGTTTAAATAGTATGAGCAATATTATGATTACATATATTAACCTATTTTTATTATTTGTGATAATTTCCTCTATTTAATATTATAATATCAATATTCCAAATGTGTGTATGTGGTGTGTGTGTATGTGTGTGTGTGTGTGTGTGTGTGTGTTTATGTGGTTTTTGTGTGCATGTGCTTTGTGCGTAGTTTGTAATGCTTGGGAGATCACACCATTATTTCACACATGCTATGTCAAGATTTCACCACTGAACTATACTATGTAGTTATAATGTAAATAGTGTTTTTAATTATGACTTTTAAATTTTCATTCATATTATGTTTTTCAAAATTATATATGATAAAATGTGATCCATTTTCTATCCAAGTTAGCAATTTTTATTGTTATTTTATTGTTATTTAGAATATTTCCACTGCTTTATCACTTCCAACTTCTTGTGTTTGTTATTGATAAAGGTTTTACTTTGGTTCTTTTCTCTCTTCATTCTTTTTGCCTTTAGAGTTTACCTATTATTTCCTTTATTTCTTTGGAAATTAATTATCATATTTCTATTACAGTTTATTTACATTGTAAGAGGTCTATACAATGCTTTATTTTCTATTTTATTTTTCCCATCTTCTCAGACTCTCAGTCCATACTATTAGGTGGACTAAAAAGAAGCTTGATTAAGGACACTGATTATTTTCCTCCTCTTCTCTGAAGTCTTTCTGATTTTGAAAAACAATAACAATGACATACAGCTCCTAGGTGGTCCCTCATTCTATCCCCTCTCACTCTCCTCTGTAGTACAGCTCAAGTCATTATCATTCAACTTTATTATGCTATAGTGTTATCTAAATCTTAACTCATTCCTAAATTAATTTTAGTTGTTTTAAGCATTTTCTTTTTTTTTTAATTTATTTTATTTTATTTGTGAACATACTGTACAGAGGGGTTACAATTACATGGGCAGGATAATGCGTACATTTCTTACCAAGCATTGCAGCCTCCTCCTTTGTTTACCCTTCACATCCCTTCCCAGCCTCCCCCCTCCCCCCCAGTCCCAGTCCTTCCCCCACCCCCCACCCCAAATCGACGTTGTAAAGCTCGTTTTGGACATGACAACTTGTACTTCTCATTGTTGCAACAGGTCCACCTGTATCCTTAAACGACTTGATTTTCCCCATCTCCTCCACAAGTTATACTGACATCAAATATAGTGAAAGCAGGGGTTATACTGTGGGGGAGGGACATACAAAGCAACAAAGAGATAATCTTATAAATGCGTTAGAAACACATGCATGAAATAAAAAAACATTAAAATACATATCTAAGGGTTCCTTTTCCTAACATTACATTATCTGACCTTTTCCACTTGACGCATACATATACTAGATATTGCAAAGAAGGGAAACCATGGAGGCTATGTTTCTTTGGGCCTGGCTTACTTTGCTTAATATAATTTTTTCCAAGTCTTTCCATTTCCTAACAAATGGGGCAATGTCATTCTTTCTGATGGAGGCATAGAATTCCATTGTGTATATATACCACATTTTCTTGATCCATTCATCTACTGAGGGGCATCTGGGTTGGTTCCAGATCTTAGCTATGGTAAATAATGCTGCAATAATCATAGTTGTGCTGGTAGCTTGAGTGTGGTCTTGTTTGTAAACATTTGGGTAAATGCCCAAAAGTGGGATTGCTGGGTCATAGGGGAGCTCTATGTGAAGTCTTTTGAGGAACCTCCATACTGCTTTCCAAAGTGGTTGAACAAGTTTACATTCCCACCAACAATGAAGTAAGGTTCCCTTCTGTCCACATCCCCTCCAGCATCTGTTGTTGTTAGAGTTCTTGATTTTTGCCATTCTAACTGGAGTGAGGTAGTATCTCAATGTTGTTTTGATTCGTATTTCTTTTATGGCTAGGGATGTTGAGCATTTCTTCATATGTCTATTGGTCATCCTTCTTTCTTCTTCAGAGAAGTTTCTCTTTAAGTCTTTAGCCAACTTATTTAATGGCAGTTGTTCCTTTGAAGAAACAACTGCCCAATAAACAAGTGGGCGAAAGACTTAAGCATTTTCTAAAGACATTTTTCCCTGTATAATATTTGGGGTCTTGTGTTTTCACAAGGTGCAAAATATGAGTGACTATCAAACATCTAGATATCTGTAGAATATTGGTTCACCTGCTCAATAAACTTGTATATAAATTCAAGGAATACAGGTCAGTCAGAACAATCTTGTAAAATGGTGTAGCTTGAGCCCTCATACTAGATTTGAATCTTATTACCATGCTTATTAGTGAAAGAACCGACATATAGAAGAATGTAACAGATTTATCAAAAATAAATTCTTAGTTTTATTGTCAATAGATTTTGAAAAGGATGCCATGACTTAATGGAATAAAAATAGAATCTTAAATGGGTGTTTTGGTACTACTGCCTCTCTAGATTTAAAGAATGATCTTAGACTACTACCTCAAACCTTATACAAAAATTTAAAATAAAAAAATGATTATCAACTAAATGTGAGTTGTAAAAACCTACAATACATAAATGTAAAAATTCATGACAATGGATCAGTAAAGTTTTCCAAAAATTTGACACAGAAAGCACTAGTGGCTAAAGAAAAGCAAGAATAAACTAATATCAACTGATAACGTTTCTTAATTCCATGAAAGTAGTGAGAACATATCCAACATATAGAGGGCACATATTTGTTAATGCTACAATGTTCATGCTACAATGATCCTGAATCTTAAGTAGTTTTATATCTTCTAATTCTGTATAAATTTTTCCTGAACAGGATATTCCTATGAAGAACATATGTAAGTTAATAGTCAATAGGAGGAGCATATGAATTAAGCTCTTCTTTAGTATCTAAGAAAAAAGAAAACGAAAACTCACTAGTATGACCATAATATAAAAAGATGACACAAAGTATAGTAATGCATTTGTGGAGAAATTGATATACTCCCCATAGCAGAATGATTTGTGTAATACTGAAGTCATTTTAGCAAGCACATTTTCAAGTCTTCAAAAGGTCAAAGAGAATTGTATATGTTCTAGCCATTACACTTGTATGTATGTATTAAAGAGAAGTAAAAAACTTGTAGGGATCGGGAATGTAGTTCATTGACAGTGCACTTGGACAGTATGAGTGAGAACCTGGAAATAATTCCCCAAAAGAAATTTTGAAAAGACACCCTATAGAAGATGTATGCAGGACAAATTCCCGTAACTCAATTTTATATCTATTTTAATATCTGTTCTAAAATTTATAGCATTTCTATTTGTAAAAATTAGGCTTGGAAAAACTTTGATTGTACAATTCACTTCCAAAGCACTAAAATGTATACAATGAAAGGAGATAATATAATGCATGTGAATTTCATGTGAGCAAAAAAAAAAAACTATAGTTAAAAATTCTTCACATAGAATGCAAAATACTTAAAAAAGATGTTTTTGGTGTTGGCTAAAAATTCTTTGTAAACTACAGCTTCTAAAACAAAGATGTGATTTCTGGTTTTTTTTTTTTGAGTTTTATTTGTCTTATTTGCAGTCTTCTATACTGTATTGAACAACCATACTTAAACACAGAACTTCTTTTTCTCCTATTATTCATATTGTTTCTCCTACTGTTAATTTATGTACACTTGTGAAATAATGCACAACACACACACACACACACACACACACACAAATATTTCTGAGAACCTTCTTCTCACTTAAAATTGGTCTTAATTTATAGAGCATTTAGGAAATTTGAACTTATTGTACTCCAGGATAATGGTTTTTTTCATTTTTTTATTGTAAAAATGTTGTACAGAGGGGTTAGAATTATATATATAAGTTAATTAGTACATAATTTATCAAGCATTGTTACCTCTTCTTTTGTTTTTCCCCTGCCTTCCTTTTCCTCCTCGTCACCCCAAATCCCCACTCCCCTCCTCAAGTTGTAAAGTTCATTTTCTACATAGAGAAATAGAGAAAGACAGATTTGTAGAAAGCAAAGAAGATCAGGTATGAAAGAGCAGCATAGAAGGATATACAACTTATCATACAGAGATTATGAACTAGCCTAAATTATTAGAATGCTAAAGGCCATGAGGAATAAGCTTAGTTGATAACTTGTTCTTCAATAACCAAAAATGGTTCTCTAGGACAGTTTATGTTATAACTTTGTTATTATTATCATTTATTCCTTCCAACTAGAGTTATTCCTTCTGTCAAAACTATTAATTAACCTCTGCCTTTTTGGTGCCATAACTTACCAAAAAGATTTCCAAATCTCACTTATACTACCCTTCTGATTGTGATTAGCAGTGGCCACTCAGGAGCCTGGAATCTTTGAATTTCCAGGATTAATCTTCACTGATATCTAAGCACATTCCTGGTATTAATTGTCATGACCTATTAACAAACGTGTTTTTTTTTTTTCAGCACAGTATTCTAATATAGGTAAAGTACATGAATTAAGGACTGTTGATAGGTATCAGTTGGAAGGAGCAATTATATATTCTAAGCATGTGTTCTTTATTTTGCTTTTCCTAGTTAAATGATTCTTTTGCCAGTACTGGGGCTTGAACTCGGCGCCAGGAAACTGTTCCTGAGCTTCTTTCTTTGTTTTTCTTTTTTTTGATCAAGGCTAGAACTCTACCAACTGAGGCAAAACACCACTTCCAGTGTTTCTTTTTCTGTTTATGTGGCACTGAGTAATTGAACCCAGGGTTTCATGTATGCTAAGCAATAACTGTTCCATGAAACCACATTCCCAGAGCCCTAAATGACTTTCTTTTTTATATTAATAAGTTTTTTTGTGAAAATACAGTACAGAGGGGTTATAATTACATGAGCAAGGTAATGAGTACATTTCTTATTAAGCATTTTTTTGCCTCCTCCTTTGTTTCCCCTTACCATCCCTGCCTACCGATCCCCGACCACCGCCAAAGTTGTAAAGTTCTTTTTTTGACAATGTCTTGTTGCAATGGGAATTTCTTAAGATGGCATTCCTTTTTCATTCTGTTAATATGTATTACAATTTAGGCCAGGTGGTAGAAAAGGAAGTGGAAAAAAATACTAAGTCCAGTAAGGCTGACATTCCTATCACATCACTAAGGAAGTAGTGTTAAGACCTGCAGGAATCTTAGGGCTGTTGTATGTGACATTATTATGTAAAACACTATTAACTGTCATCCCCGACATCCATAACATTCTGCTTCCATTTTCCTTGTCAAGAACCAAGTATCTACGCCTTTTTATTGATTGGGTGTGTTTCCTAGGAAGGAAGAAGGAGGATGTAGTATGTGATGGTGGAAAAATATGTGTATTGGCTCTCTGTCCACATTTTTTGCATTTTTAAAAAGTGCTACTGATGAACTCCCACTTACATCTAATTGACTTGCTGTTTGCACAAGATGCAGATAATTGAAGATATTTATTCTGGTGGATAGTCACATATATTAACAAAATCCATTTCTGGAAAAATAAGATACTAGTTAAGAAATTATAAATTATTGTCTATAAAATGGATTATTTTCTTGGAGAACAAAAGGTAGTATTGAAATGATTACTCCAACTTTCTTTGAGATTTTATGCTGTCTCAGTATCAAAATGTTCTCTAATTTATGTAACATCCAAACATAAAAGACATGATTTGAAGATCTCATTAGTTTGTGATGGCAAGTGTGATTGATTGTATTATGGTTCTCTTTTTTTTCCCTCTTTATCTCAAGTGTTGCATATCTTGGCATATTATTCTATGTCCTGAATCAGCTTCCTGTAAGTGAGATTTACCTCTACTCTGCAATGTCAAGGTGGGTCATGTGACTTACTTCAGCTTACAAAAGTGAACCAGAAGTGGTGAAGGGCTATTTCTAGGGGAAGATTTCTATCTCATTATCTGTGTCTTTTTTCCCCTTAGCTATAAAAATAGCATATTTCCAGAGGGAGTCTTCTTTCAACTTATATGTTGGAAGAGTTTAGCATGTGAAATTGAGGCAAAACTCAAATACAACCTCATACATATAACACAGGCAGAACTAAGCTAATATTAGAATATGATATTAAGATGCTAGTTCCTTACCATTCTTTTATACCTTTATGATAGTTGACTATAGTACACCAGAATTTGACAAATCCTGAACAAGAACTAAACAAATTGATAACACCTCTTATTGGAAGATATTACAATTTTTAATAAATAAGCATTCTCCATGTGATCACTTGTGGGATTATCTATTTCTATAGATGTATTTAATCACTCTAGAGCACTGTATCTAATATCCACAATCATTATCCAGACCTTGTGATTGAGATGAAGAAGAAAAAAAATCTAGATTTCTCCTCTTTTCCTCTTCTCCTTTTTCTAGTGTGGATTCTCATCTTTTCTCCAAATTCCCCTTTTAATAAAGGAAGAATGACACATTGTGGATATGTAGCAAAAGGCTTCAAAGCCAGAATTATATTCTTTCAGAAATAGATGAAGTAAATAAGAGTGGTTCAAGGAAGAATAAAAACATGATTTTTTTTTCCCTTTCTGGATTTCACCATAGACTCTGAATATGACTCTAAATAGCTAGTGAACCATTTTCCTCGGCTAACTTTTTAAAAATATAGTTTTTAAAATAAATGATAATTTTAAATTAAAAGTAATTTTAAAATAAATAGTAATTTGTTGTTTGCTTTGGGGAGACATGAAATAAGACTGCATTAACATTGTGTGAGTTGAGAGGGTAAATTTTATCAGAATCTAAACATAATGAAAAATAGATGATTTTAAAATAAATAGTTTGTAGATACATTTTTACTTTGACATACCCACAGAGACATATTTTTTTCTTCTTTTCTTCTCCACGCTGATTCAACTTCAATAAGCAGTTAATGTAATTCATATTCTATTTCTTTCAGAAATAGAATAGATCCAAAAAAGTTAGAAAAAGAGAACTAATATTGGGTAATGCATTCGTTAAAAATAGCAGTCAAATAAATATTAAGCATAATTCAAAAATAATAACAATCAAATGCTCTTGAAAAGAGAAGACTGTAAGCAGAATATACAAAAAGTGATAGTGCCACAACTACTTCAGGAGATGCTCTCTGACATTTAGGATTCTAGTACATGACAATGTTTTAATCAGGATTAATTGCTTTCTGGGACTAATTTTTTTGTTTAGTTATATTTCATTGAAGAAATACGTTGCTCAAAATTAATGAAAGGATAACAGTTTATAGTAGAAAGAATGCTACACACTCATTTTACATAGCAAAATACCTTTCCATATTTGTCTTCCCCAAATAACTAATCCCTCAAATATACATTTGCATTATATGTATATTAGTTTGTAAAATAATCACCATTCATAATCCAAGGAACACAAATATGAAGAATTATCAGATGGGGGAAATATATTTAATGGGTACTTTAAAGTCCGAGGTGTAGTTCGAAAGGACATGATGAGGTTAGAACCATCAGAGACATGTAAAGATACTACATTAGAAAATAAAGAAAACAACAACAACCCAGATTCTGAATTTCTGGAAAGAAGAACAGCAAGTAAATGCTTTTTCCACTAAAATTATTTGAAAAATATTTTTGCTCCTTAGGTGGCTCGATTTTAATGTAGTGAGACTTCTTTCAAATTTCTGTCCTTTAGAACTGCAAAATGATAAATACGGATTATTCAAGCCAACTAACGTATAGAAATATTTTACAGCACATTTAGCTTAGTAAACTAATTCAACTACAGCCTTTTCCTGAAGCAACTACAGGGACACAACATTTCCTAGTTTTTGAGAATAAGAAAATGTTACCACTGTCTTTGTACACATGTATGATGTGCATACTACTTACGGACCTTACATAGAGAAGTCTTGAAATTCTATATAATATTTAAATAAGAGGTTTCCTATCTTTATTTTCACATTTGGGGATCACTAAATACCAAAATTATGTAGAAGGCTAGGGTAAGAATGTGGAAATGAAATGTCTCCTAATATTATAGAGATAATATATGTCATTTTGAGTTACAGTTTCTAAAGTAATAAAAATAAGATAAAAACAGATACAAAACTCACTTTTCTATCCTTCCTAACTTTCCAACAGCAATTAGAGAATCCAGTAAATGTCCAGCCATCCCAGGATGGTATATGATGGTATAGGATCACTAGATGGTGAAAAAGAAGATAACAAAAATGGTTCCCCTGCAAGAATGGGAAACAAAATCTACATCTACAGATTGTAATATAGCTAGAAAATAGTTTCCACTATTCTAAGTCTTTGATATTTTAGGTTTGTTTACATAGTATGTTTCTACTCTTAGGAAATGACCCTTTATTAATACTCAAGTGTTTGTAGCTTATAACCCAGAAACAAACAATGCTTCTGAATGTAAAGAAGAATGATATTAAGAGTAATCAAGGCTACTTCCATAGCTATAGCTGATAAATAAGAATGATATTGGGGAATAGTCCAATAATCTTGAACTTTTTCATACCTTTACTTTTCTCCAACATGAGAAGTCCTAGTCAAAATTTGATACACATTAACAGAGGATTTTTCATTTTTTTATTGTTCACAGCAAAGCAAATACACTTTCCTCTTTGCAAGCCTGACTTTAAAGAGCAAGACCCACAAAATTATTTTATAGACAAAAGTTTACTGCTTTGACTTAGGTGTTTTCCTGCCTTTGGGTGTTGCTCTCTATTATTTTGGCAAATGCATAGAAAAACAAGATAAATCCATTATGCTTGTGTTGAATTGTTCAAAGTCAAGCTGTCTTCCGTTTTCTTCTTCACTGCTAATTAAGGTTTAATTATTGCTCTTTAAATGCAACAACACTTGATACTTTAACGTACATTCTCATTGAAATTGATGAAAACAGGAGTGTCTGTGATTGCTTTTTTAAAAATAGTTTTCAAGTATTTTCCTTGGCTGTTTTCATTATTGCCTTTGTTCTGGTCTTCTAATCAGGAACAGAGGGTTACCCAAAAAAATCTTCCTAAGATATCGGATGTTAGGTAGAAAAAAAATAGATGTATAATTAAAGATTTTCATCTCCTTAAAGATTGAAAAGCTCAGAAGACATTTTGCTATTATTAGCATTGTTAAGGTGATTTGAATATTTTGGTTCTTAAACTAAGTGAAATACATGTGAAATGTTACTTGTTACAACAATGATTATGGCTTGTACTTTTCTGCTCCAATGAGATGAAACGTCTGACTATGTTGGAGGGCATATTGATTTTAGGTTAGGAGGGTTAAATATATAAAGCCAAGGAAGATTCCTAAAACAGTATTGGCTTTCATGTATCACTTTATTATACTTAAGGTATATAAGTATAGAAATATACAAAAATGAATTGAGTGACAAATGTGTGATTTACAAAATTGATTCAATGACAACTAATCCAGAAAGCAATTCTCTATATTTATATAAACTAGTATACCTAGTAAGGATTTAAAAATTGTTAGAATATAGATTTTAACATTTATGTCATAATATTTGTTTATTTGTAACTGTTTATTTTTAATTTTTGTTGGTCGTGGGGCTTGAAATCTGGGCCTGGACACTGTCACTTAGCTCTTCAGCTCAAGACTAGTGCTCTACCACTTGAGCCATTGCCAGTTTTCCGGTGGCTCATTGGAAATAAGAGTCTCATGGACTTTCCTGCCTAGGCTGGCTTTGAACCATGAATCTCAGCTCTCAGCCTTCTTAGTAGCTAGGGTTATAAGAATGAGCCACTGGCTCCTAGCTACACAATTATTTTCTACATAGCTATGAGATATTGATTGATAATCTCATTCATTTATATGCTGTGTAATGATAAAGCTACATCATATCCATTAATTTCTGCTTGTAACATTTCTTTTTAGTGAGAATGCTCAAAAACATCTTCTGGCTAGGATGAAATATCTATTCTTAACTATAATCACTTTGCTTCTTGTGGTATACAATTAATATATTTAGTTTTAGTCCTAGAAGTCTGCTAATTAAAGTTACATAAAACATGAATTGTAAAGTGAAAGAAATTCATGATTCCATTACTTGTTTGAAGAAATCAATTATGCCTTTTGTTTCCAAATATATTTCTGTGGGAATGTGGAATATTCATTGATTTAATTGTTAAAATTTATAACAGTTACATTATATCAAGTTGGTTAAAACTTGTTTGGTCCTGGGGCTTGAACTCAAGGTCCCTGAGATTTGTTGCAATTTTTTAACAATTTACCATTTCAGTCATGCCTCACTTCTGGCTTTTTTGCTGATTAATCAGAGATAAGATTATCAGGGAGTTTATTTTGTGGGCTGCCTTCAAACAGCAATACTCAAATCACAGCCTCCAAAGTAACTAGGATGAGATACATGAGCCACCTGCTCCCAACTTCTATTCACCACTTGTATATGAGCTTTCATAGACTAAATTGTTTTACACTTTTATTGAGTTCAACTCTTTCATTTTCCTTTCCTATAGTTTTAATGCCAAATTTAAGACTGCTTCATCTCAAAATTGTCAAAACATCTTCCTTTGCTTTACATTTACATCTCTCTTTTTGCTTTATATGTCACTTTTTAATCCTGTTTGAAGTTAACATTTGAATAAATTGTTATGTTTAAGTCAATGTTCACTTTTTAATTTTCCCAAATACTGCCTAACCTATCACCTCTTATTAAGCAGAACGTCATTCCACAAATGTTTGGCTTCACCCCTTATTAAATATTCCTTGATAATATTTATGTGGATCTAATCTGGTACCCTACAGACCCATTGAGGTGTATAATCTTTCCTCTACAAATATAACAACTTTACACTAATAACTTTAATATTGGACAGAGAAATATATTCCAGTTTATTTTTCTTTGTCAGTGACTCAAAGAGTACTAGTCAGGTGTTTTTAAAAATTGTCATAAACATAAATAAAACTGTGAAACCGAGCGCTGTTGGCTCATGCTTGTAATCCTAGCTGCCTAGAGACTGAGATCTGAGGATTGTGGTGAAATCTAGCTGGAATGGGAATGTCCATAAGACACTTATATCCAATTAACCAACAGAAAACCAGAAGTGGCACAGTTGCTCAATGAGTAGAGCATTCACTTTGAACTAAAGAGCAGAAGGACAGTGCCAGGACCAGATTTCAAGCCCCATGAATGACCAAAAAAAGGGGAAGAGATAATTTATATCTTTTCTCAATTGTATCCTCCAATCAGCAAAAATTATGTCTCAATTTATTTAGATTTTTGCTTTTATATTCAGCATTGTATAAAATTTCAATGATAGTGAGTAAATAGCACTTTAATACATTTTGACAATGTGTGAAGCTAGCACAAAGAAATTCACAGAAAACAGAAATTCACACACTGCTACTGTGGAGGCTTTAATGCCTCATGCTTTTAGAGTATGTTTTAAAATAGAGAAAAACGTATCCTTATTCTTCGAAGATGAACTCCCCATGATTCACTCGTCATCTTTCTCAGCCGCAGCTGAGGGGCCTGCAGCACCTCCACGAGTATTAGACTAACTATTCCAGGTGAAAAGGAAAGAGAGAAGGAAAGATATTTACCTCCCAAAGTTGCTTGGCCAAAGAGACTCCTTCCAGCCCCACTTTGGGCGCCACCAGCCGCGGACCGGCTCTGTAGGGACGACGGAGGACACCTAGTGGAGGTGTCCTGGAACAGGTGGGGAGATGGCAAACAGACAACTCACACACAAGAGGAGTGAATGCTGAGTGTGATTTATTGCAGAGGATAACAAGCTTTTATAGAAAAAGTCTCCATGAGGAAGGGCAAAAGGTTACACAATCTTGTTGCAAGGCTTCATTTTTGGGTGGTCACCAGCTGGTCGCCTGATCTTGTTTTTTGGATAACAAGCTATGATGATAGGCACTTGTTTTCGGCTTTACCTCTATTTTTAAGAAATACAATTGGTTTCAATATTTATCACCTATTAACCATTAACCAGAGCATATGGGCAAGGTGCTGGACAGAAAGGCATGAACTCTAGTACATTATTGTTACTTTTGTTTAGTTTTGTACATTATGCGTTTCAAATCTTTTCTAAGCAATTGTGCTTCTTTGCCATTCTTTAGAGGGTCCCCAATTTGTGGCCCAAACTCATGATATTCAGTATACTTAGTTAAATCTGGCCATATATCAAATTCAAGCTCATAGTGTCGTCTCTGTAACCCTTTCACATAATCAATTACTCTTCTCCATAGAGGCCTTAACTGTCTCATGAGATCTTTCTTGTTCCTTCTTTGATAGTAAGCACCAAGGGGACCTAGATCTTGTAAATCTCTTACAAACAATTCCTTCTGCTGAAATGATGTCATGAAACTCCCAATACTTTTATATTTACTTATGACTTGTCTAATAGCTTCCATAAGAGGGGCTTTTAGGGTAACACTTAACTCTGTTGAGTTAGTCATATTCGCAGGATACTCATCGGATGATGGAGTCGTCAACACTTCCAAGAAAGAGCCCTCAATACGGGAACGTTGAGCATGAGTAAGTAGAACAAGCAGCAGGAAGAGTAAAAGATTAATAGGCACTCCTATACAGCGAAGTAAAGAAAATCAGGACCACATCTTTCCCAGGGGCTTGCCAGCCTTTCCAGGAGGTAGGCCTCTTTGAAGTCCCATTCTCATATCTGAAAGCAGGTGTCCCATACTAAGCAGACTCCACTGGAGTAGGCGTGGCATTTGCCCCTTTTTTTATTTTTTTGATGTGCCAGAGAAATTTCTTCTCGTATAGAGGGGATGGAACAGAAGACTAGTTTGAAGAGGACTGGAAAGACAACAAGAATACATATAATGATTAGTATTATGATTCCAAATGTAAACAAATAGTGCCACCAATCTAAAGGATTAAGACTTTTTAATCCTCTCTGTAGGTCTTTTGCCAAAGAATTTATCCCCAGAGTTTCCAAATGAGCTTGACTAGGGGCTGCGATGTCTTCCTGTAGCTTTCCTATATCATGAGTTAAGCTATTGTCCTTCCAGATTCCTTGTAAATGCACTTTGGTAGCTGTCATTATAAGGTAATGGGGTAACAATAATATATTTAAATGACTGATGACATCTAGTTGTCAGCTAGGTTTTTAGATTATTGACTTAAGCCCTTAACTTTAAGACTACTTCCTCCAAAGCCTCTAGTTTGCTTTCTAATTTTTGATCAATAATTTGCTGTTCTGTTAATGCTAGAGAAACATTTTTATTTAACTCATTAACAAAATGCGCTGAGCCTTTTTAAACAGCTTCTCTATCTGCCCCCACGTAGGTGGTGCTGCGTTTTTTGTTGAATTAGCCTGTGGTAGTGACAGAGAGAGAGCTCCTGATGTATTTTCATTTGATTCCTGGCTCTTTTTTGGGCCTGAGAAAGGCCTGATGAGTCTGTCTGGGACCCAAATGGGGGATTCTGAATCCTGTGGAAAAACACAAGCATAGCCTCTCCCAGATATTAACAGGATATCTGGCCCATGCCAGGTTCCAGTGAGTAGATCCTTCCATTTTACTAAAGGAAAAATTGTAGTTATCTCCATGCCCAATGTCTCATCATTCGGGTTATTCCTTGCTCATCAGCATTGAAATGATTAAGAACCAGTAAAACATGGTTAAGAGTGTAATGGGGGGAGTATTGCTTCCCTCCTTCTTGTCTAATTCTTGTCAATTGACTCTTTAAGGTCTGATGAGCCAGTTCTATGATTGCTTGGCCTTGTGGATTATACGGAATCCCTGTTTTGTGCACGATTTTCCATTGTGCACAAAATTCAGCAAAAGCTCTGGAGGTGTATGCTGGCCCATTGTCTGTTTTTATTTCTTTAGGAATTCCTAGGTCCACAAAGGCTTTAACCAAATGTTGAATAACATCTTTTACAGCCTCTCCAGAATAGGCTGTAGCAACCATAGCATGAGAATAAGTATCTATAGTAACATGGACAAAGGAGAGTTTCCCAAATTCTGTTAGATGGGTAACAACCATTTGCCACAAAACTCTCAGCTTTAAGCCTCTAGGATTAACTCCTATTTTTTGTGGATGAAAAACTTCTGGGCATGCCTCACATTCCCTAATAATTTGTCTTGCCTGTCCTCGGGACACTTGAAACATCTTTCTTAAGGCATTAGCATTGTGATGATGTAGTCTATGACTTTCCTGAGCTGCTTCTAAAGCTGACATTACATAACTCCCCTTAGTTAATAAGTCTGCAAACTTGTTCCCTTGAGACAAAGGTCCAGGGAGATTACTATGCCTCCTGATGTGTCCCACAAATACCTTTGTCGTTCTTTGTTATAATAGCTGTTGTAATTTTATTAAGTGCTCTTTTACTTTAGAATGACCAGTACCTAGGGCTGTTTCAATGGCAGGAAACAAGAAACCACATAGCAGGAATCTGTGTAAAGGTTAAACTCCTCTGAATAATTTTGAAAGGCTAGCAGAACCGCAATAAGTTCTGCCTGTTGTGCAGATACAGTTGGGTCATAAAATATTAATGGTGGTTTTGTGCTGCAATAAACCACAAACTTTCCGCTAGAAGATCCATCTGTAAAAATAGTTAATGCCCCGCCCAAAGGCTCTGTAATCACAACCTTTGGAAATATCACAGGGGTTTCAGTATAAAAATGTAACTAACAAGGGATGTTGAGGCTTATGAAAGCTTATTTTACCTTTGTAAGTTAATACAGCAATTTTCCAATCATCATCAAATTGTATCAAATGATCTAATTGTTTCTTATTATAAAGGATAATAATGTTAGGTATTTCTTGGCCAAATAATTCTCTAGCTCTTAATCTAGCCTTTAAAATCAAATTAGCACATAAAAAGGGATATGAAGCAATTATTTTTCCAGGGTTATGGGAATAATGGATCCAGTCCAGTATCCCATCCTGCCAAAAACATCCTGTGGGAGTAAAGCTTGTAGCCAGAATTATAAAGGACCATGTTTGTGTAATATTAATTTGCTGTATTTTAGCTGTATTCAATGCTTCTTCTACCATTTTTATACAGGATAGGGCTGCAGGAATTATTTCCCTTGTAGATTTAGGATTAGGGTTTCCGTCCAACATTTTCATCAAAGGATCTAATTGTTCTGTAGTTATTTTTAAACTAGGCCGAATCCAATTAATATTCCCCAATAATTTTTGGAAATCATTTAATGTTTTTAGTTTATCTATTCTAATTTGTGTCTTTTGGGACATAATATAATCATGTCCAATCACTTTTCCCAGATAAATTAAAGGTCATTCATGTTGAATTTTATCAGGAGCTGTTATCAATCTGAATTTTGTTAATTGTTCTATCATATCCTGTAATATTTTTTCTGTCTTTTCTCTAGTTTCATCAACCATAAATATATAATCCATATAATGAATAATATATGACCCTGGATATTTTTCTCTAATTTGTTCTATAGCCCTTTTCACATATTGTTGACATAAGGTAGGGCTGTTTTTCATGCCCTGAGGTAGCACTTTCCATTGGTACCTATCATAAGGTTGTTTAAAATTAGCCAAAGGGACACTGAAAGCAAATCTCTTGGAATCTTCTGGTTGTAATTTTATTGTAAAAAAGCAATCCTGTAAGTCTATTATTATTATATATCTTCTCTGTGGGACTGCAACAAGAGAGGGTAGACCTGGTTGAAAGGCTCCCATGTCATGCATGGTCACATTAATTGCCCTTAGATCTTGTAATAATCTCTATTTTCCTGACTTCTTTTTTATTACAAAAATTGGAGTATTCCATGGACTGGTAGTCTTTTCTATTCTTCCTTGACTTAATTGTTCTTGAACTAAGTCCTGTATGGCTTGAATATTTTCTTGAGTTAGAGGCCACTGACTAATCCATACAGGTTCATCACTTTTCCATATTATTTTGTCAGCATAAAGCTGTTCCTCAGTGGCCCCTATGAAAAATTTTGTCCCTTCGATGAGGAGTCTATTTGTCCTATTTGTATTTTCATATGTTGCATGATGTCTCTGCCCCATAAAGAAAAGGGCAAGCTGGGGATAACATAAGGTTTGAAGTGGCCTTGCTGCCCTTCACATACACATTTAAGTCTCTGAGCTGACTGAGCTACATTAGAAGCCATCCCTAATCCATAGGCCAATCTTTTCCAGCTATACAGTGCCACGCCGACTCCAGTGGAGTCTGCTTAGCATGGGAAACCATCTATCAGACCTAAGATAGGGGCTTCAGAGACCTATCTCTGAGTTTTGGGACTTCACCGAAGTCTACCTCAGAGAATGGGGCTTCTAAGAGGCCTACTCCTGGAAAGGCTGGCAAACCCCTGGGAAAGATGTGTTTCTGCCTTTCTTTTCCTCACTATATAAGAGTGCCTATTAATCTTTTACTGTTTCTGCTGTTCATTGTACTTACTCATTGTCAACGTTCCCTATTCAAAGTTCTTTCTTAAGAGTGTTGACGACTCCAATATCTGATGAGTGTCTTAAAAATATGACTAACTCACCAGAGTTAAGTGCTAACCTAAAACCCCTCTTATGGAGGCTAGTAGACAAGTCATAAGTAAATATTGGGGGTTTCACAAAGTCACTCCAGCAGAAGGAATTGTAAGAAATTTACAAGAAGCTGTAGGCGCAGCTAGAACAGAAGGAATGTATGGCAATTGCTGAGATAACTACTTAGGAGAAAGAACTTCCTGGTACTCTCATTTACTGAGACTTGCTAGATCTAGGCCTCCGTGACCTTACTATTAAAGAAGGAACAGGAAAAATCTTATGGGATAATTAAGGCCTCTATAGAAATAAGGTAATGGTTAGATGGTGACAAACGTTGAAACCCATTATATTTCTTAGAGATAAGCTGGAAACAAGTGCCTTTCAGGCGACCAACTGGTGACCTCCCAAGAATGAAGCCCTGCAGCAAGATTATGTAACCTTTTGCCCTTTCAGGAGACCAGCTGGTGACCGCCCAAGAATGAAGCCCTGCAGCAAGATGATGTAACCTTTTGCCCTTTCTTATGGAGACTTTTGCTATAAAAGTTTGTTATCCTCTTCATTAAATCGCACTCAGCACTCAGCATCCACTCCTAATGTGTGTGAGTTGTCTGTTTGCCATCTCCCCATCCTATTCCAGGTTCCTCCCCTAGGTATCCTCCTTCGTCCCGACAGAACCCGGTCCGCAGCAGATAAGTGACTCATAGACTTTCCTGCCAGGGTTTTCTTTGAACAGGTGAATTTTTAAATTATATTTTTTCTAGGTGTTTATTGGTACATTACCGTTTTCTGTAAACCTTTGTCTTCAAGTAAATCAACAGCATTAAATATTACATTTCAGAGTTATCCTTTAGCATATCCATTTTGAAATTATCTTAAGGTGAAATTCTAATTCTTTGTAGTAACAACCCAGTAAAGTCCAAATGGGAAATATGCTAATTTCAGCAGCCTTGCCTCTCCTTCCTCTTTTTTTCTCTACAATATCTTTTCTTGTTTTGGAACAAGTGTCATGGACTGTACAACCATTCAAAAGGAAACTTATTCCATTAATTTAATAGAAAAGGAATCCATCCTGCCTGTATCTCAAGGCAACTTTGAGTATAATATCAATCTAATAATTCATGTCAGTGGATTTTCAGTCATTTCGATAATTTTTTGTTTAACCACTCATTAAAGAGGTTCCAAAAAGCAAGAATCAAAAATCATGTTCTGCTTTCTAAGAATGTTTAAAAAGCTAGTAATTCAACAAGACACATTCTATTCTTCCAAGAGTCTATGGTGAAGAATTTCTCTTTTATCATAGCCCTTACCACTCACCCCTTCCCTTCGAACTTGTAGCTTTGTTCAGTTTTCTTGTACCAGCTTTCGTTTTGGTATTAGCCTCAGTAATCTCCTTGTAGTATTTGACAATGAAATTCCATTTATTTTTAGAGAGCTCAATTCATATTGCCAAAGGCAGAGTAATGAGCATATAATAAAGCATAAACTATTGAATATCATTAACATGATCATATGCAACTGTTTCATAAATTAATCTAAGTACCACATAAATGTGCATCTTCATATAATTTTTAAAATGCAAACTAATTACATATCTATATCATAAATTAGTTAAGATCACTGGCACAAGAGACTAAGCTAAACTTTTATATCATCCCCAATATTTTTGTCAAATTTTCTTTTCTCATTAACTTTCACTTTAGGGACTTCTTTTCTTAGCAAAAAGTTATAAGTTGATATACTTGGATTTTAGTCTCCTTTGAGTAACCTCTTTTCTTTCCACCACTAGTTAGTCCCTCATGAAAATACCTGAGGAATAACATCCCATTTTGCGTGCAAGATGAGTACCCAAGTCAACTGTCTGTGCCTACTCTTGCCTTGCTTTGTTTAGGAATGTGGTGGCAAAGACAAGGTTGTCAGGGATCAGGTGGCTGGAACCATAGTGTTAAGAATTATGGGTAGCAAAATGAGTAGCATAGAAAGGGAGTACCAGGGAAAGGGTAATTGTGACTGTAATTGCTGAGTTGTAGTGGCAGGAAATTGGGTAGCAACAACAGCTTTGCAGGGGTTGGGGTAGCTAATACAGGCATCCAGAAAAATTTAGCAGGGACAAACAAGCATAGAGAAAGTGAAAGATAAAAGTTGTGAGACATTGTGGGAATTCTTTGTCTACCCATGCTAAAAACATGGAGGAGGGCTATTTTAAAATAAAACTACAAAAGATAATTTAAGGTCTTGGTGCAAAAAAATCTGTCCAGGTGTTATTACATTAAACAGAGAATTCAAAGTGGTTTTTCTTCATGAATACAGAGATCAAAGATATTATCATAGTTATTTCAAAATGCAAATTAAAGGGGAAAATCAGTCAGGAGGTAAAATTTATATTGAATGTTAATATTTAAGAGGAAAAGAAGATCCTAGGTGGCAGACTAAAGGCAAAGCAATATCAGAGCACTATATGTTCAATAATAATTAAGAAACTTTAATTGAAAAATTGAGCTGGAATGTACACATCAGGCAAAGGCAAGCCTACCTCCAACAAAGAAACACCATAATGTATATCTCAGAAAAAGTAACCAAGTTCCTTATCCTTGTTTTCAATGATAAATATTACTCGCCTTACACACACACACACACACACACACACACACACAAATATATGCAACAGCTCAATCTACTCACATCAGTTCAACGTGAATCAAAGATCTTCCTGTAATATCTGAAACTCTCAAAGTTTCAAGTCTTACTCTGAAAACACTACAGGACGGAATAGGAGAAACCCAACTTCTCCTTGGCACAGGCCAAAATTTTCTTAATAGAGTCCCAGAAATAAAAAAAAATCAAAGACTAATATGACAAATGGGATTGCATGAAATAGCAGAGCTTCTTCATGGCAAAGGACATAGCTAGCAAAATTACTTGAAAGCCGACGGATTGGGAGAAGATCTGCACTAGCCATACAATGGACAAATCTAAAATATACCTGCAACTCATATCTAAAATATCTAAAATATATCTAAAATATACCTAAAATATACCTGAACCTCAAAAAATTAAATCCCCCAACAACAAATCTTCCATGAAACAAATGCCCAATTAATAAGTGGGCTAAAGACTTAAAGAGAAACTTCTCTGAAGAGGAAAGAAGGATGGCCAATAAACACATGAAGAAATGCTCAACCTCTCTAGCCATAAAAGATTTACAAATAAAAACATTGAGGTACCACCTCACACCAGTTAGAATGGATATAATCAAGAACTCTAATAACAACAGATGCTGGAGGGGATGTAGAGAGAAGGGAACCTTACTACATTTTTGGTGGGAGTGTAAACTTGTTCAACCACTGTGGAAAGCAGTATGGAGGTTCCTCAAAAGACTCCACATAGAGCTCCCCTATGACCTAGCAATCCCACTTTGGGGCATTAACCCACATGATCACAAACAAGACCATAGTAAAGCTACCAGCACACCTGTTTATTGCAGAATTATTTACCATAGCTATGATATGGAACCAACCCAGATGCCCCTCAGTAGATGAATGGATCAAGAAAATGTGGTATATATACACAATGGAATTCTATGTCCTACAGAGGGATAGGGAATATGGAGCAAGAACTTTTCACAACTGCTACAGCCTAGGAACAATGGTCTCCCTGGAGGCAGCGGGTGGCTGCTAGATGTCCCAATGAGACACCTCTGCCAGAACATAATGTACCCATTGCATACCCCAGCCAAGGCAAGCCTTCTGGGCTTCAGTTATTAAATGGCAGAGAAGGATGCTTTGTTCACGCTACTGGCTCATGCTAAGTACTCTCTGAGGGCTTGTCCCAGCTTGCCCAGGTTGGGGGTCTGGTCATGGGCAATCTGCTGAATGCCCATCATACATAATCCATAAATACAGAGAGACATGGAGTTACTGCCTTCTTTTTTTTCCCTTTGGCAAGACTGAGGTTGAAATATGAACCTAGGCCCTATCACTGATCTCCTCTTTCTCAAGGGTAGCTCTCAACCCTTGAGCCACAGCCACAACCCATGAGGATATTTTCCTGTGATCTCTGTGTTGTGGACTTTCCTGCCCTAGCTGAATTTAAATTGGCATTCTCTACATCTCAGCCTCTTGAGGAGCTAGGATTACATACAGGAGCCACTGCCACCTGACTTTCTTTTCTTCTTGTTGTTCTTTTTTTAATCGTGACAATCTGAAATCTTCAGTGTCATTCCAATGGTTTGCATGCAAATAAACTTCCTAGGCCTGGAGTACGAATGTCAGGACTGACACACACAAATGGAGGGAGACCCTGACAAACTCATTCCTATTTATGTGAATCCTAGTGGAATGTTATAAAAAGAATTAAATTTGCAATTAATTCATGATTCTATTTTAGAAAGCCACACAAAAAGTATTGGATTTGTATCTTCCATGGCAGAGGTTGGTGTGCTAAGACTGTGACCACAGTTATGGATTGAGCATTGTAGGCTGTGAGTTGAAATCCTAGCATTGCCAAAAATTTATTCATGTATTAAGAAGCCACTTTAGACACATTATTTTCTGAAAAAATGTCCTGGGTCTCATAATGATGTATACTTCATATGCAAATATATCCTGTGTGATATGATATAATAAATGAATTGTTATATGTATAATAATACTAAATGAATAAGTGTAATAAACGTCATACTCACTAAACTAATGTATGAATTTTTCCAGTGCTGGGGCTTCAATTCGTTCCTTGGGAACTCGTCAGAATTTCTTATCTTCAAGGACGGTGAGCTTACCCTTCACCCACAGAGCCACAGAGATACCCAGATGCTGAGTTCAAATCCCAGGCCTGCCAGAAAAATGGTGCAAATTCCAAGCCAGGGCCTTATTTTATTTTATTTTATTTTTGCTAAGCACGGGGCTTAAACTCAGGTCTTGGCATCTCTGCCACTAGGACCCAAGTTCAAATGTCGGGGTTTTCAAGAATTAAAATATAAAGGAGAAGGATAAAATGGAGAAATTCAACAAGGTGGTTTTACATTTTTTTTCCTTTGCGTTGTGACCATTCTGCGTGTAAATAACAAGGCCCTGAAAGTGTACATGACATTGCATGTTGATGTTTGGCTGGCTATTAGGGAAGCCATAGCCAAAACCTAACTTAGGCCTGGAGGTCGAATCCCTGGACTGCCACTAAGTATTGGCATGAGATTCTAAGAAACCCATGCCCATGTACATACATATGAATGGAATTTTATAAAAGTATCAAATTAGTAATTAGTGTATGAGTATACTATAAAATTATACACAACAATTATATTACATTGACTAATTGTCAGTTAATACTTTATTATGTATTCAACCATGATACTTAAAAGTGGAAGGAATAATTTGAATGTCAATAATGGGCAGTAATATAATATATGTAATTTCATACTATACAGACACCTTTCTCTTGTTTTATACATATATATGTATATATATATATGTGTGTGTGTGTGTGTGTATATATGCATATATGTATATATATATATGTGTGTGTGTATATACATAAACACACACACATACACACACACACACACACACACACACACACACATATATATATATATATATATATATATATATATACATATATGCCAATCTACACATTTATCTGTTCATACATTTGTCACTCCTGGGGCTCAGTGGTATAATGATGGCAAGTACACACAAAGCCCTGGATTTGATTCCTCATTACCACATGCACATAAAAATCCAGAAGTTGTGCTCTCGCTCAAGCAGTTGAGCATTAGCTTTGAGCATAAAAGCTTAGGGACTGTGTCTAGACTCTTACTCAAGGTCCAGGATGGGCATGAAAAAAAGATTGAATGTTGTGACTGCAACTCTATAAGGATAGGACTTCAAATACCTCATCACAGAGCAAGCCAGTAGTGGTGCTGACAGCTGCCATCTAACCTGACTTAGTCAGAGGTATATGACTGCAACTCAGCCCCACAGAACCAGATACTGCTGGCTTGCTCACTCCTGTAATCCAAGATTCTCGGGGGCTGAGATCTGACACTGGTGGGTTTAAAAAACAGCCCTGGCAGGATTTGTGTGAAACTCTGATTGTGGATCAAAGTGATAGATATCTAGCCTTGAGGAAAAGATCTTTGGACAGTACCCCCAACATTTTAGTGTAATCCCTGTGGCTGACTCCCCTCCCCCCAAAAATACTCCTCTGAACCATTAGATGTGAACTTTGTGCAGTTTGTGATGTGTTTCTGAAAGAATAGTGATACTGATGAAAGCATCCTAATACTGATGACAGCTTGTGGGATACATCTATGTGATTAGTATGTCCTGGGGTGTTGGGGCCCTCACGGGGTGCTGTGTGCTGAGTCCTGCACAGGATGCTATGTGCTGAGTCCTTCGCAGGGTGCAGGGTGCTGAGCTCTGTATTGGGTGCTGGGTGCTGTGTCTTTCACAGGGTGCTGCATGATGAGTCCTGTAAAGAGGGTTATTTGGAGCCGGGCACCAGTGTCTCACGCTTGTAATCCTAACTACTCTGGAGGCTGAGACTTGAGGATCGTGATTCAAAGCCAGCCCGGGCATGAAAGATGCTGAAATTCTGATCTCCAATAAACCACCAGACAACTGGAAATATCGCTGTAGCTCAAGTGATAGAGCACTAGCCTTGAGCTGAAGAGCTGAAGGACAGAATTCAGGCCCAGATTTCTGCCTACATTTAATGAATGTGATTGTTTAAATGCTACATAAAGTATTGATTAAAATCGATCAATATCCTTTACTAAAATTGTGTATAATTTTATCCTAGAATCATTCAAGAACTGTCCATTCAGTCATAACATACATCACATTCCATTGGTATTCATAGTAATGAGTTTCTAAGGATCTCCTGCCATTTGGAGGTGGCAGGACCAGGATTTGAACTGTGGGCTCCAGTTCCCACCATTTTAACCTGTGGATAGGGAACTCACTTGTCTGTCCAAGAACAGCAAGATTAATGATTAGGCAGGCACCTGTGGCTCTCAGCAGTCCTCCTTGATACTTACAAGTCTGTGATGGGAGGATCATGGTCAAATCCACCCTAGACAGGAAAGTCCTTGAGACCCCTGTCCAACTTCAGTGCCAACAAAGACAGAAGTAGAGCAGTGTAGCTCTTGTGGTAGAGGGCTAGCTTTGAGCAAAAGCAGCTCACAGACTGTGCCCAGATCCTTAGTTCAAGGTCCGGGACTGGCAACAAACAGACATACACAACAATCTGTGCAGCCATCCAGCTAAAGCAGGTCATCCTCTTGTCCCCAACAGAATTGGAAAGAGTTCCCTGGGAAGGGGGCTGGGGGAGCATCTGTCATCTTGACACTGACCATGCTGCCTACATCACAGGATTCCAGCCACACCTCATTCTTTCATTGCTCTTTCTGACCAATGGGCTACAAGAATGGTGGCCACCCCACATTCCATGTTGCCAAGCATCAAGATTCCCTCTGTTGGTTGAAACCACCACCAGCAGTTGAGGAAGGTAGAGGTGGCTGAGTGGTGAGCTGGAGACATGAGGCAACTTTGGAGTAGAGTAGGAAATTGACGTCCTTGTCAGTGAGTGGGAGAATAGAGGATTTCCCAGAGCCTAGGAATGTGGCCAGCCCACCTTTCCCATTCCAGTGCTCAGATGTCTGAAACAACAAGACTCCATGAGAGAGCTGCGGGCAAGAAACTACTGCCAGAACACTGGCAGAAGAATCCTCCCCTTAGACTTGCAACATTCAAAAAAACACCGAACGTGAAAAAGGGAGGGATCCCCAAAACAAACGCAACTGGGGAGGGTGATTTATCGGAGGGTCCAGCCAAAGGTGATGCTGACTGGGGGTCTCCCCTGCCTTTGGACACAGTCACAGCCAACAGGGTCAAGAATATCAAGGGTTGCGATACCACCAAGGATCTGCAGAGGCGCTAGCGACACATGGTGCCCACCCTGGACTGCAGCAAAAGAGGAAAACCAGGCACTCTGTGCCAAGATCCAACCACTGAAGCAGGAAAAGACAGACCTGCAGGATCGACTGGAGAAAGAGAGGGACAAGATAGCTGAGGTGCATGAAGAACCAAAAACAGAGCTAGAGATCCACAAGCCACCCATACAGAGGTTGGTTTCTGCAGAAAATGATTTACAATCTGCAATGGCCTAAGTGAAGCAGGTGGGCCAATGACAGAGAAATGGAGCAAGAAGTTCTCACCTGCCACCTGCAGGCCGCAGAGTGGCGCATGGTGGAGTTCGAGATGGCCGCTTCTGCCGTCACTGTTGCACAGAAGGAGATCGAAATGTTCTTCGAACAGCTGAATGATGTGACACTTCAGCTAGAGGAAAAGACCAGAAGCTTCAATGACCTGGAGCAAATGAACACAGTGTTGCAAGAGAAACTGGAAGCACTCTGGACACAGAAGAGTAACAGGAAGAACAGAATCTGCAAGTTCCAACAAGTGCTGGTGGGGCGGGAGGTACTGAAGAGACTACCAGATAACCTGAGCTGTATGGTGACCTCAGAAAATCTGGAGAGAGACACCTTCACAGAGAACCTGTGCATTGAGAGTTCCTCATGGAAGGAGGAGGCTCAGTGGCTGACTGACCAGGTGAACCAACTGACAGAGGAGAAGGAGAGAAGGGAGAGGCAGGTGCTGGACCTAGAGAATGAGCTGGGGGAACTGAGAAGGAAGCTGATAGAGCCATCTCAGGCTGAGCAACAGTTGCAGGCCCAGGCCTACCACACGCAGATGGAGTTGAAAAACCTGGAGGAACTAGGTCACATCCAGGTCAAGGAAAACCAGAAGCTCTGTCTCTAGAATGCGGAGCAGTGGAACAACTATGGAGACTGGAGGATAAGGCTCATCGTCGACAGGAGATCCCTGAGACCCCCATGATGCGCATGTGTGTGTGACCCATAGCCAGAGGAATAGCTGGCCCTGCTGTGGGATGCTCTCCACAGGGTGATCGGAGAGATGGAGGAGCTCACCAGAATCCTGAACTCAGAGCATCAGGTGAAGAAACATCTGTGGGAACAGCTAGATCACTTAGAGGAGAAGATAGAGGAATGGAAAGAGGTGTCCAAGAGAGAGAGCCATATGGCTTGGGAGCTGCAGGAGCAGCAGGAGCAATCCCTGGCCCAGCTGCAGGAGCTCAGAGCCACCTGTCAGCAGCACATTGCCTCCAATAAGCGGCTGAACTCTGAGAAGGAGGCCGTGTAGCAGCACTTGCAGAAGCAGACCAAGCTGATGGATCAGCTGAAGCAAGTGCAAGGCCAAACCAACTAGGGGGGCCAGGTGGTGCGCCCAAAGTGGCAGGACATGCTCAAGTGCTGGGAAGCCACTAGAGCACAGGAGGAGTGCCTGCAGGCCCAGCTGGGCTTCCTGGCTTTCCCTAGGGAAGGGAAAGCCATGAGCCCTGGAGAAGCAAAAGGTGAGGAGGTAACTCCCTCAGACGTGACCAAGCAGAGGCTGGAGACATCCCCCAGACTGAGAGGGATTTGGCTCTGCAAGCGCTCTCGGAGGCTGAGATCCACAGGGGGAAACTCCTGCTACACGAGCGGTGGCCCTGCTGTAGGTGACCAGCCCACCCGGCAGCACAGGGCCAGACAGAGCTGGAGCCACAGGACCCCCGCTCCATGATCTGCCACCACAGCAGGCGTAGGGATAGGAAGTGGGACACGTGGGCATCCAAGAAGAAAATCTGCTATGTCCATGACCTGCATGATGAGGTGGACTTCCATAGTCCAGCAGATAAGCTCCACCATCGATGCAGCTAGCTGTTGGCACACAACCGCACTGTGGAGGAGTCCCTCATGGGGTGTAAAGAGCAGACATTCGTCCGGGATGAGCTGTGTTGGGAGAAAGCAGAGCACATGTGCTGGCTCTCCCAGGAGAAGATGGAGAACAGAGAGCTGCAGAAGCTGCTGTTGCTCCTTGCAGGGGAAAGCACGGACAGCAGGCTCCAGTCCCCTGCCATCACCACTGCTTCAAATACCTCAGGCTCTGTGGTGAGCGAAAGGAGGGAGGAGCAGAAAGGTTTTGAAGATTTGCAGCTTCAAGACACCTTGGAAACTGCCAGAGAAGCGGTCGGAGTTCCCGACCCCGTAGATAACTCCCCCATGGAGCACGTCCTGCAGCAGATGCCCCACATCAAGAGTGGCCTGCAGCTCATGGGCTCGGGCAAGGAGTGCTCTGTCCCTTTCTTCCGTAGACTGATCTGGATGATGACTCTCTATATGACATACTGACTTTCAAAAGCCTAGGCAGCCACCAGAAATAGATGGCCAGATGGCCTTCTCTCAGGCCTTCATCTGCCACGAGATGGGATGGATAAACTGTGGGTCAGGTAGGGCAAAGGCTGCTGGGTTGCGACCCAAATTCAAGGGACATCTAATGGCACATTGGTGGCCAGGGAAGAGACCCATGTTATGCTTATCACAAACAATAAATTGTTTTCAAAGGGAAGAAAAGCCTCCAACAAAGATTTGTTCTTCCAGTCCTGGGTGTTGAACTCAGGGCCTGGCCACTGTCCTTGAGCTCTTATGGTCAAGGCTGGCACTCTACCAGTTGAGCCCCACCTCCCCTTCAAGCTTTTTCTGTATGGAATTGAACCCAGGGTATCAGTCATTCTAGGCAACCATCTACCACTGAGCCACATTCTCAACTAGGATGATTCCTCCCCCCCCCCAAACCCATATGGCCATTCCTCATATAAATAGGAAGTAGGGGCTAGGACGAATATGAAGCACAAGTATTGTTCACACAGAAATACTCCGCTGCCCCCTCTTTGATCCACTTAGTTGAACTTTCTATTCTAACATTTAGGGATGAGAGAGGGAGAGGTGAGTCCCGAGAGAGGAGTACCATGAGCAGTGGCCCTGTGAGCCCCACAGCCTACCTCACACAAGTGGTCCTCTAGATTCTGATCTTACCTGATTCAATTTGGAGTCTACACTATCTCTCCACCACTTCAAGGCTCAGGATGAAATAAAGGCCAGCCCTGACTTCAGCCCACACACAGGGTAGAAGCTCCTAATCCCAGACTGACTTTCACCTCTGACTTCCCCGAGTTAGGCTGGACCCACCACTCATCACAATGTTGGCAGTGATGACCTCATAGATGGATTCCAGGAAGAAGGTCTATGGCAAAGAGCAGAAGCAGCAGGGTGAGAAGGGTGGAAGGAGGCAGGGTGATTGCTCTGGGATCTTCCTCCTTGGAGCCCTCCCATCAAGCCAGGGCCATGCTGACCCAAAGCATGGCCAAGGCCAGGGTGTGAGATCAAACAGGATTCATTTCAGGGACGCAAAGCTGGTTCAATATACGCAAATCAATTAATATTATTCATCACATCAACAGGAGCAAGAATAAAACCACATGGTTATCTCAATAGATGCAGAAAAAGCATTCGACAAGATCCAACACCCCTTTATGATGAAGGTTTTGGAAAAATTAGGAATCCATGGAACATTCCTCAATACAATAAAGGCTGTATATGACAAACCTACAGCCAGCATTATACTTAAAGGTAAAAAACTAAAGCCATTTCCTCTTAGCACAGGAACAAGACAAGGATATCCACTCTCTCCACTTCTCTTCAATCTAGTATTAGAATGCCTAGCTACAGCAATAAGACAAGATGCAAAAAAAAAGGGGATCCAAATAGGGAAAGAAGAAATAAAATTCTCCCTCTTTGCAGATGACATGATCTTGTATTTAAAGAATCACATAGACTCCACTCCCAAATTACTCAAGCTGATTCAAAACTTTGACAAAGTATCAGGGTATAAAATTAACCCCCCAAAATCAATGGCTTTTCTGTATGCCAACAATGAGAAAAGTGTGGCTGAAATTAGGAAAGCAACTCCATTTGTAATAGCCCCCCCAAAAAATAAAATACCTAGGAATTAACTTAACTAAAGAAGTGAAGGACCTCTATGATGAAAACTTTAAAATATTGAAAAATGAAATCAAAACAGAATTTAGAAAATGGCAAAACCTCCCATGCTCCTGGATTGGAAAGATTAACATCGTGAAAATGGCAATACTTCCCAAGGCTATCTACAAATTCAACGCAATACCTAGGCTCTATCCCTGAGTTTTCTATTTTTTTTTCAATGTATGTCATTTTACTTTTATTTATTTATTTTTTATTGTAAAGATGCTATACAGAGGGTTACAGTTACACGAGTGAGGTAATGAGTACATTTCCTCTTGAACATTGTTACCCCCTCCATTGTTTTCCCCCTACCATCCCTTCTCTCCCTACCTTCCCCGAGGTTCTTTTTTCTAGGTCTTTTGTTGTTCCATATGAATTTTTGGACTGTTTTCTGTATTTCAGTGATGTACGTCATTGGTATTTTAATAAGAATTGCATTGAATTTGTGTATTAGTTTTGGAAGTATTACCATCTTTACTATATTAAGTCGGCCTATCCAAGAGCATGAGAGGTCTTTCCATTTCCTAGTGTCTTCTGCAATTTCTTTCTTTAACTTTTTATAGTTTTCATTAAATAGTTCTTTTACATCTTTGGTTAGGTTAATTCCTAAATATTTTATTTTTTGGGAGGTTATTGTGTCCCTGAGTTTTCTTGCTCAAGGCTAATGTTCTGCGACCTGAGCCCCAGCCCCACTTGCCTTTTGATGGTTAATTGTAAGTAAGAGTCTCAAGGACTTTGGTGGGGGCCCCAGGGAAGGAAGAGAAAACACAACTCTGGTGGGCAACCCCTGCCCCCTGGTGGCCAGATGCAGGATATGCATCCGCATGCCATTGTTCTCTAGACTTCAATTTTGGGAAGAGACCAGGGCCAAGCTGAATTTAATTCACCCTGAGTGCTGATGCCAGAGCAGGTCTGATCCCCCTAGGCCATGAGAGCTCCAGGAGGCCCAGCACCCAGGGGTACAAGGAAAGGAGAGGTCAGTTCCAGGCCGAGCTAAGAGCCTTTGCCCACAGACACCCCAACTTGGCCTTCCCTTCCTGATCACCATAAGACCTGTCAAAGAACAACCCAAAAAAACAAAATTGAAGCTATGGCTCCAAGTGGTAGAGCTCTAGCATTGAACCAAAGAACTCAGGGAAAGGGACCCCAAGCTATGCATTCAAGACCCCCAGTTGACTCTCCCCCATAAAACACAGGTTGGCTAATGTAAACTAGTAGGATTTTTGAAGTGTTTCTGAAGAATGGTGATGCTGAAGAAAGCACCCTAATTCTAATGACAGCTGAACTTGTGACATACAGCTATGTGCTGAGTAGTTCACAGGGTGCTGTTTGCTGGGGCTTTTCCACATTGGGGTTTTGTGCTGAGTCCTCAAAAAGGTTCTGTTTGCTGAGTCATCCCAAAGGGTGCTATGTGCTGAGTCCATTACATAACGTACTATATGCTGAGTCCTTCAAAAGGTGTGGTGTGCTAATTCATCCGAAAGGCTGCTGCTATGTGCTGCGCCCTTGAGAAGAGAGGGATGAGGTGAAATTTTCAAGTACTGTGTGCCAAGTCCTTTACACAGGGTGCTCTGTACTGTCCTTCAAATGGTGCTGTGTGGTGAATCCTTTGTCAGTGTGGTATGTACCGAGTCCTTCCACAGGGTGGTATGTGCTGAGTACTTCAAAATTGTGCTATGTGCTGAGTCTTTTGAAGGGTGCTATGAACTGTTTTACACAGGGTGCTACATACTCAGCCCTTCAAAGGGGGCTGTGGGTGCTCTTAACACAGGTTGCTATGTACTGAGTCCCTGGGAAAGAGTGCTACACGCTGAGTTTTTCAAAGCATGCCATGTGCTGAGTCCTTTACAGAGCGGGCTATGGACTCTCTCCTTCAAAGTGTGCTGTGCTGTGTGCTGAGTACTCTACACAAGATACTATATGCTGAGTCCTTCAAAGGGAGCTGTATGCTGAATCCTTTTTTAAAATTTTATTTTATTTTATTTGTGAACATACTGTACAGAGAGGTTACAATTACATGGGCAGGATAATGCATACATTTCTTGCTAAGCATTGCAGCCTCCTCCTTTGTTTACCTTTCACATCCCTTCCCAGCCTCCTCCCTCCCGCCCCAATCCCTATACTTCCCCTCCCCCGCCCCCAACCCCCCCCCCCCCCCCCCCCCGCGCACCGACGTTGTAAAGCTCGTTTTGGACGTGACAACTTGTACATCTCATTGTTGCAACAGGTCCACCTGTATGTGCTAAATCCTTTACACAGGGTGCTTTATGCTGTTTTTTGAAGTGTGCTGTGTGCTGAGTCATCTCAAAGGGTGCTATGTTCTGAGTCCTTGAGAGGTTGTTATCCCCAACAGTCTCACACATACACACACACACACACACACACACACACACACAATCACACACACATACACGAGGGTCACTGTGTACCTGGTTCCTGTGTGAAGTGGAGGGAGATGGAGAGTCTCCTCCACCAGCGGGGCTAGGGGAGAATCAATTCCCTGGGAAGGGACTGGGGTTGGGGGGGAGTGCTGAGCTGTGGTGAGGCTGCAATTGCCATGGCCTGGAAGCCTTAGGGCCCAATCAGGGCTGGACTTGTAGCCAAGGGTGGGGGTAGGGTCCTAGCAGAAGAGTGGACATGGCCAAAGGAAGGAGGGGGCAGGGGCCAGGGCTCACTGAGATGGCAGCAGTGCACAGGGGCATGGGGGAAAGCACTGGGGGAGGGGGCAGGCACAAGGTGGCCCAGGAGAGGAGTGGGGGCAGAGAGAGAGTGGAGAGAAAAGAGCAAGCACATGCATAAGGGCAAGCAGTTTCATCATCTGGCGGCCTCCCCAAACATTGCACAGGTCATGGTGGGGAGCACAGAGCATATGGAGCTGGCACAGCAGGCACACTGCCACGGGCAGCCACGAGGAGGCGCCTGAGACTGAGGTCCCGGTGTAGTGAGCACGGAGGTGATGGTGGCAGGGTCGGCCTTGGAAGAGGAGGATGAGCAGAGGCCTCGTGCAGCCCCTCTATGTTTCCACAGATACACCTGCCTCCTCCCAGCAGCATGGCGTGTCAAACATAGCACTTTCATCTTGGACCCGCATTGTCTCTCACAGTCGCCCAACAGACATGGCACACCCCTGGCCGGTTTTCAGCCCCAACCCGGTCGCAGCCCTCAGTCCTTGGACTCCAGGCCCACATGCACACAAAGCCACTGCCTACAGCTTCTCTCAGCAGCAAAGGTGATTGGCTGCCAAGGGCCCACAACCTGTGAACCCTCCCGCCCCACTTCTTCCCCCGCTGACATGGACCCATGCCTCTTGCCTCCCCTCTCCCATCCTTCTCTTGCCTGCGACGCACCCCACAGTCCGCCATGGCCCTGCCACATATGTGCCCAAGGGGTGGAGGGTGGGGGTGGGTGTCGACCCAGGGATCCCACCCTCATCCCTAGTGGCCAGTGTCCCAGGAAATGGGAAGATGCAGGAAAGAGTGAGAAGGGGTCGCCACAGAGCCCCTGGCCTGGAGCAGTGGGAGCAACACAGCTGTGCATCTACACCCGTCTTCTCCCTTGTGGGAACCTGGTGGCTTTAGTCAGAGGTGGGGAGCAGCACCTCACCTGCCTTCCTGGTTCTTTTCCTTTTTGCTGAGGGTGGTGGGTGTTGGATGGAGAATATAGGCCCTCCTTGCTGTGTGAGCCCTTGTCTTTTGTGCTCGGTCACCCTTTCACTTGAGGAGGGTCCCAGAAGAGCCCACTAGGGAGGTGAGGGCATTGGGGGTCAGATAGAAGGTGATTATCTGGGAGGAACACATCCCTTCCGACACACATACACTCGGCCTGTTCCCCCCATCCCAGCTGTCAACAGTCCTCACAGGGTGATCACATTTCCTAGCTCTGCCAGAATCTGCTGGTTCTCCAGGTCCATCTGGTCTCCTAGTCCTCCCCAAGAATCCACCAAGTCACCCAGACTCATCTAGGCTGGAAATAGGGAGTCCATCCATGTATGTAGCCTTTAGGATCCCAACCATTTCCCCAACACTGCCCCCACCCCAGGTCAGACACACCTCTGGGGCACTATGACCCCCTGCTTGTTTTCAGTCCTGGCTCTGAGGAGCCACCAATCTCAGGACAACACCCAGCATCCTGACCTAAGGTTTTGGTGAATGGGGAGTCAAGGCTGGTTGTTCCCAAGGGAAAGGGTCTGGCCCTGGAGAAAGGGAGATGCAGGGTGGTTCAACATCATTAGAGCGGTGCTTCCTTGGGTCAAGCCCCTGGTTCTGACAATGGAACCCCCGTGCTCCAGCTTGCACCTTGTCCCAGAGGAGGAACAAGCAATCTCAGGAGAGGCACTGCTCTGAGTCTGTTTGTGTGTGTGTTTGTGTGTGTGTGTGTGTGCAAGAGAGAGAGAGAGAGAGAGGAGAGAGAGAGAGATCATCTTTCCCTTATACAAGTAGACTGTGCTCAGGTGAGTGATCAATTGGCAAATTGCAGGTACTGCATGGATTAGTCTTCTGTCACAATCTGTATGTGTATGTGTTGGGAGAGCAGGGAGATGAGAAAAAATGAAAATATATTTAAGTCATCATGTCTAAAAAGAGCAAAAGCTTTTTATTTGTGTGTGTGTGTTTGTTATTCTTTCTTCATCAATGCCAAGTACGAGTCTAGCCATAATTTTTTTTCTCCTTCACCGTTTCATGGCTCCTTTGGGGGAAGATTTCAGTAGATGTTCCTTTCCACCTATCTCTTCCCTCTGTCCTGTATCCCACAGTAGCTTCTGGGCCTGCATGGGTCTCCCCTAAGAGGCCTATGTGAACCGCAGACCAGAGTGGACACCTGTGCTTCTGTCTTCAGCCTGAATGCTTGTGAGACCAGTGTGACCACAGCTGCACTCTTCCAGCCAGACCGTTTGCTCTCGTGTGTATAGTTGGAGCTAATTCAAGGATTGAGAATGTGTCTACAAAACATAATTAGGGACTGAGATGTGGGGGAGTAGGGCAGGGGCTGTGAAGCTAGGAGGGACTGGGGAGTGGTGAACGTTGTTACATATTAGACGGTTCACCACTACCGAGGATGAGGGAGCAACCTTACCCAGGGCATTGACGGTGTTCATGGGCATCTGGGCAGGGTGCTCCAGGCCCCCAGTGGTGGCGTGTTCCCTCCTGGGGAGGTGCACCGGTGGGCAGTCCTCCCTGGAGTCCTTCACACTCCAATCTGCATCCCTGTTAGGCCGTTTCCCAGCTGGGCAGTGGTAGGCAAGTGTGTTTCCCCTCCTGGAGCTTGCTCGGTATCAGGCCGTGGCAGTTAGCTAAGGCTCTCTGAGTGCCAGTTTCTATAACTTGGTGTAGGCTGTCTGGAAGGAAAAGGGGACCATTGACTTTGGAACCCTTTAAGTTTGATTGGGACAACTGAAATGCCACCTTTTCCAGGGTTTTTTCTTGAAGCTGGCAATTTCCACTAACACCTGGGATTATGGGTCAAATTAGATAGACCACTTCAGCCACCAAACAAGGACGTTCAAAGCAGCACAGGCAGAGTTCCCCAGCCAGATGGTCTCCTGCTATGAATGTCGTGCTTTGACGGCCTTTATGCAGCAGCTGTTGATTCTCCTCTGGCCCTCTCTAGGGTGACCACCACAGTCGAGGATGCCGTGGGGAGCAGAGATTGTGACCTCGCCATCCCTAGCCTGCCAGTTGTGAACAGAGATGATTCCCAGCATCTGCACTGGACTCTGGGAGATTCAGAAACCCGGGACACCTTGAGGATCCTTTCTCTTCAACATGAAACTTGGGGGCTGGATGTGGTAGAACATCCTGGCTGGCCCCGGGGGGAGAAGAGGAGGCCCCTTGAGCCAGGCCTTCACCTCACAGCAACCTTGTTCACACTTGAGTAGGGAATTGAGTGCCACAGAGCTCGTCAGCCATTGGCCAGAGATCTTTGAGAAGACAGGCATCCCAGAGGCCCCAGAATCCAGCGAGTACATCGTGGCTCACATCCTTGGAGCCAAAACAGTTAAGTACGGTGGCACCAGGAGGGTGGAAAGAGGGAAGAAGGAGAACTGGGAGAGGTACATCAGGTTCCCCCCCGCCCAGGATGCTTACCTGTATGGGATGGGACATTTCTGTAGTATTGTCATAGGCAGATGCTCATTTATTTATCCAACCACGAGTTACAGTGTGCCAAGTTCCAGTGTGTGAGGAGGTTATAGACGATGAAAGGTTCCAGTGCTGGTTCCACAGCACATGAAGAAACCTTGGCTTGAGCTGGATGCTGGAGCATCACTCTTGTCATCCTAGCTATTAAGGAGGCTGAGTTAAAAAGATAGAGGCTTAAGGCCAAGGCAGGAAAGACTTTAAGGCTCATATCTCCAACTAACTACCAAAAAGAAAAAGCCAAATAGTCTGGTTCAATAGTGGGGCTACTGTGTGGTCCAAGGACCAGCTTTGAGTCACTGAGCAGGATTCACTCCCTTTTCTACCAGGTGAAACACACCTGTAAAATTTGGAGGCACTCATCCCAGATGTGCTTGTGTGTGAAAATTGCTGTCTCTAATGAGGTAATGATCCCCTGGTTTTATTTTTTCTGGAAAGGATGGGTTTTGATGTTTCCAGTTATACAGGTTACTAGTTGTAAAGGGAAAATATATTAGAAAGGCGGCCTGCCCACCATCTCCTCCATGTTCCTGTCTCAAAGGTAATAAGGGTAACATACCACATTGTACCACCTCAGGCTGGTACAAGTAACCACTTTTGGTATAGGAGGACTTTAGATTAGAGGTACTGATGGCAAAGAATAGGAGAGAGTACATCAGTGCATCTTCCTCTGAAGGATTCTGTAACCCTGGGGGAGAATAGTGTTTGAATATGACAACTTTAGGCTTGTTCTGCCATCCTGAGAAAAGGAGTAAACCGAGGTACATACAGGACACAGATGGAACTATCAGCATACACACACAGACCAAGAACCACAGACACTTAACACACATGTCCCACACCACTCAATTTTGACCTCTACAGAGATCCCAGTTGACAGAGAGAACATCCAAAATTGCCTCTTGAGGATGCTGCAGATGACTTCTGGAGGATGTCTCATATATCCTCTCTAGAAGGCCCTAGATGACCTCTCATGGAGGTTCCAAATGGCTTCCCAATGAAGTGTCAGTTGACCTCCAAAGGAGTTTCCAGATGTCTTTTCAATGAGGATGAGATTACCTCTTGAGTAGCTCCCAGATGGCTACTCAAGGAGGCCACATATAGACTCCAGAGGAGGTACCAGATAACCCTCTTGAGAGCGCGACAGATGACCTCTAGAGAAGGTCCCATATAGCTTCTCTGGGAAGTCCCAGATGACATCCGAAGACAGTCATATTTTTCATCAAGGTAACCAGAGATGACCTCCCACAGAAGCTCCACATGACCTCAGGAGGTTGTCCTAAATTGCCGCTTAAGGAATCCCCAATGAATACTTTTGAATAGGTCTCAGGCGGCCTCCTGAGGAAGCCCCAGATGACCTCTGAAGAAAGTCCAAGATGGCCACTGGAGAAGGCCCAAGATGACCTCCAGGGTAGGTCTCAGATAGCTTCTCAAGGAAGTTGCAGATGCACTGTTGATGAAGTTCCAGATGGCTTCCCAAGGAAGCTCTACATAACCTCTCAAGGAGGTTCCAGATGGCTTCCCAAGGAAGCCCCATATGACCTCTCAAGGAGTTCCCAAATGGCTTTCCAAGAAAGCCACAAATGACCTCTAGAGGGGGTCCCAAAAACAGGCTGGCAAGCTTGCCCAGACGCACCCCTAGAGGTACCTATATGACTTTTGTCCATTTTGGTCCTCTGGAGACAATCACTCAAGGCCCTGAAAGCTGACACTCTCACCTATGGGAATTTTCCCCTGGGGCCAAGGCATGATGCCACCCAAAGGGATTAATCTCCATGGGGTCTCCAAAAATTCGGACCTCTATTGTTCAAGAGAATCCATTGGGACACATTTAATATAATAAATGTTCTCCAAACCACCAACCCCCAAAATTATGATATCCAAAGCTCCAAACATCAAAGTGCAAGCCTTTTTTCCCTTTGCCTTTGTCTCTTCTTCGCTACAGACCTATACTTCCTTTGAAGTCTTTCCCATTTTCTCTTCTACCAGTTCTTCTTCTGTTCAGGCCTCTCTACTCTCCACAGGCCTTAACTGCTTTGCCTGGGTCGTCAGTTGCCATCCTTCACCTCCTGCTCTCCCTCAACTTCCTCTCCTCCCAGGTCTTTCCCCTTCTGCTATCACACCACTTCCTTCCTTCCAGGACTTTTCAATTTTTATCTCCCCTTCCATTGCTCTGAACAAGCAGCATATATAAAGTCTGTACCCTTTCTCCACTCCAACTGCTAACAGTTTTCAACTGTCACATCCCAAACTCCCCACAGCCAATCACTTCTTAACTGCTCAACACTTGGTGATTAATGTATCAGCCCTTCCCACAGAATACCCTGTCTTTTCAAGCTAGCCAGGAGATGGGACCACGCTGATTATCAGACCCTACAGATCACTGGGGCCCTGCTGATTATTACAGTATCCTCCTTGTGAACTAGTAGCAATTGAAATTGGAAATTTGATTGTGATATTACAAACTCATTGTGACATCACAAACCCATTTTGACATCATCATTAGCATGACATCAAAAACCCATTGTGACAATATTGTCATTGTGACATCATGATTTCATTGTGATATCTCAAATCTATTATGACCTCTTAGATCCTTTGAAAACTCACATGGCCTTTTCAACATTACAGTCCCTTTGTGTCCCCATATCCTTGTTGTTAAGTAATGACAATTGAGATCAGACATGCCATTATAACATCAAAAATTGTTTGTGACATCCTCAATAGTGTGACATCACATTTTCATTATGAGAGCATCAGCTCATTGTGACATCACCAAACTCAATGACATAATCGCATTATAACAACAATTGTCATTGTGACCTCATAAACACATTGTGAATGCCTATTCTGTGATTTCATTGTATTTCAAATGTGGCATGAGAGTTGATATCAGAAACACATTTTTGTGCCTACATAACCATTTTGACATCATAATCACTTTGTGACATCACAGTGCCATTGTGATATAACTAATACCATGTGACATCACAAACCTCTCCTATCCTCATAACTTCTGTGAAATGCTGACATTGTGATATCTTAGAACTTTTTGCCCTCATAATTTGTTTCCACCCTCATATTTCATGTGTGACATGAGATACCAGAAATCCACTGTGACATCATCACCATTGTGACATCAAACTGACAGATGTCATGAACATCGTGTCACATTGTGACTTCACAAAAAGTTTTGATGTTACAATTAGTTGGTGATGCCATACAGGTAAGGGGTCACAGTAGGTCTATGATGTCACAATTGGTTGGTGATATCCAAATGGCATATTTTCTCAGTTGTCATGAAATCACAGAGAGTATGAGTTCACAAATGGACTGTGGTATCTCCAAAGGCATGGTTGTCACAAATGTGATGAAGTTCTAGGAGGATTGTGATGTCATAGTGTGACACAATGGTCATGATATCTGTCAGTATGATGTCACAATGGTCATGATGTCACAGTGGATTTCTGATATTACATATCATAACTGAAATATTATGTTTGAAAACAGATTACGAGCTCATAAAGGGCCTAAGACATCACAGTTGTAGCACGTCACAAGACTAATGAGGACAGGGCATGTTTATGATGTCACAGTGTGTTAGTGATATCACCATGGCACTGTGATGTCACAAAGTGATTGTGATGCCATATATTTATGAGATCACAATGATTTTCTGATATCAACCCACATGCCACATTTAAAATAGAATGAAATAAGAGAATAGGCATTTACAATGTGTCTATAACATCACAATGACAGTATAATGTCATAATGCTATGAGGTCATTGTAAATTGGTGATATTGCGAGGAGGTAATTGTGTAATAATGAATATATGTTGTCACACTGCTGATGGGGTCACAGTTACAGTGGCATATATGAATTCAATTGTCATGTGTTCAAATTGAGGATATGGGTACACAAAGGGACTGTGATGTCACAAATGCCTTATGTGTTTTCAAATGTACTTAGGGGTCATGATAGCTTTAAGATTCACAGTTGTGATGAGGTCACAATGGGTTTTTGATGCTATAATGATTTTGTAATATCTCAAACACATGTCCAATTTGAATTGCTACTATTTCAGAATGTGCATGCAAGTTCACAGAAGGAGCATGAAGTCCTAAGGGACATGAATCTTTTTAAATGTTATGAGGTCATATTAGGTTTTTGAAAACACAGTGGGACAGTGATATTACCATGGCAATGTCAACTCATACATCATGTCAGAATATTGTTTTGGTGTCACAAATAGTTGATGATGCCAAATTGGTGATGAAGTCACAAAAGATTGGTGATGTCACAATGTACTGACCATGTCACAATGACATGATGGTTCTCAATTGTCTTTAACTTACAATGAGTATATGAGTTCACAAAGGGACTGTGGTTTCTCCAAAAGTTTGTGTTGTCACATATTGAAATCCTAAAAGGTTTGTGATGTCAGAATTTGATACAATGGTTATGACATCTGGCAGTGTGGTGTCACCATGATCATGATGTCACTGCGAATTTATGATATCAAATGTCATATGTGAAATCTAATGAGGTCACCACAGATTATGAGGGAAAAAAGGCATGTCACAAAAGTTATGATGACAGGATAGGTTTGTGATGTCACGGTCTGTTAGTGATATCACAATGGCAATGTGATGTGCAAAGGGGTTTTGATGTCATAATGATTATGAGTTCAGGATTTGTTTATGATATCCACCTATATGCCACATTTGAAGTCGAATGAAATCACAGAAAAGTCATTCATAATGTGTCGATGATATCACAATGACAATGTGAAATTATAATTTTATCATATTTTAGTTTTGTGATTTCACAATGAGCAGATGGTATCACAACGACAATGTGATGTCACAGTTGTGATGACCTCACAAACTTTTTGATGTTAAAATGTCATGTCTGATTCTCAATTATCAATATTTCACAGTGGGGTTTGGGTACACAAAGGCACTGTTATGTCACAAAGATATGCATTTTTTCAAAGGTTATAAGAGGTCATAATAGATTTGAGATGTCACAATGTGATCCTGGTGTCTAAACAGCAATGTGATGTCACAATGGGTTCATGATGTCACAGTGGTTATGAGGTCACAATGGGTTAGTTAGGTCATGTGTTTGTAATATCACAATTATTTGTCCAATTTCAATCGCTATTAGTTCCCCATGAGGACACTGTAATAACCAGCAGTACCCCTATAATCCACGTGAACAGATAATAATCATGACCTCCTGGTCTGGACCACCAGAGAGGGGGGTGCATGCTGCTGGAGTGGGCAGGACATGCTGCTTAAGAGATAGGATGTTAAGCCCCACATGGTTAGCTGCCAAGAAGTTATTGGGCATGGACATTTGGGAAGTGATGATTGAAAACTGTAATGCAGGAAACGTATTTTAGTGGGGGCAGGGTACAGCCTATATGTAGGTTGCATGTTCAGAGCAGCAGAAGGGGGAAGAAAAAGGGGAAAGGCCTGGAAGGAAAGAAGTGATGAGACTGCAGGAGGGTAAAGACCTGGGAGGAGAGGAAATTGAGGAAGAGCAGGAGGTGAAGGATGGCAACTGGCCACCTGGACAGGGCAGGGAAGGCCTGTCAAGAGTACAGCAACCTGAAGAGAAGAAGGGAATGGTGGAAGGAAAAAATGAAAAGACCTGAAAGGTAGGACAGGTCTGTAGAGAAGGAGGATGAAAAGAAAGGAAAAAGCCTTGTCCTTTGAAGTGTGGAGCTTTGGAGATTATTATTTTGGGGGTTGGTTGTTTGAAGACCAGTTAACAAATGGCTGGGCTGCTCTTTGGAGGTATGAGGGTTCATAGTTTAGGCTGCAATTAGCTCTGGGGCTCCAGCCCAGGTCAAGGTAGTCGCTTGTTGCGAAATTTATGAAGACAAGACAGGTTTGTGATGTTACATTGCATTAATGATATCACAATATCAATATGAGGTCACAAAGGGATTGCAATGTGGCAATGGTGATGTCGTCACAATGGGTTTCTGAAATCAACGTATACGCCACATTTGAGATAGAATGAAATCACAGAATAGGCAATCACATTGTCTCTATGACCTCACAATGTAAATGTGATGTCATAATGCTATGATGTCATTGTCATTTTGGGATGTCACAATGGGCTGATGGTATCCTAACAACAATGTGATCTCACTCTGTAGATGATGTCACAAAGCGTTTGTAATGGTACAATGGCATGTCTGATGTCAGTTGTCCTTTGTTCACAATGAGAATATGGTTACCCAAAGGGACTGTGTTGTTACAAACACCATGTGCTTTTTCAAAGGTGCTCAGAGATCACAACAGGTTTGGGATATCACAAGGTGATCGTGATATCACTGTGGCAATATGATGTCACAATGGGTTTGTGATGTCACAGTGGTGATAAGGTCACACTTGGATAGTGATGTCACAATGAAATTGTAATATCACCACTACATGTCCAATTTTATTCTACTAGATCACAATGAAGATACAAATTAACATAAGGAGCTAGAAGTCAGAAAGGCCATAAATTTTGAAAAATATTATGAGGACATAATAGGTTGGTGAAAATGCAATGGGACAGAGATATCCCATTGGCAATGTGATGTTACCATTAAATGAGATAGTATTGTTTTGAAGTCAGAAATGGTGATCCATACAGGTGATGCGGTCACATAGGTTTGTGATTTCACAATGGGATGGTGATCTCACAATCTCATGCCAGATCTCTAATTGACAATGAATATGTAAGCTCATAAGGGATAATGATGTATCCAAAGGCGTATGTTGACACAAGTGTAATGGGTCTTAACAGGTTTGTGATTCACAATGTGACTCAGTGGTCATGACATCTGGCAGTGTGATGTCACAGTGGATTTCTAATATCACATGTCATACCTGAAGTATGAGTTAAACAATTTATGAACTCAGTGATGCCAAAGAGATCACACTGGCAGCATGTCAAAAAATTTATGAGACTAGGACAGTTTTGTGATGTAACAGTGGGTTAGTGATATCATAATGGCAATGTGGTGTCATCAAGGTATTGTGATGTCATAATAATTATGTGGTCACAATATATTTCTGATATCAACCTACCTGCCACATTTGAAATAGAATGGAATCACAGAATAGGCATTCCAATGTGTCTGTAACATCACAATGACCATGTGATGTCATAATGCTATGATGTCATTGTTTTATGATATCACAATTGGCTGATGTTGTCATAATGACAATGTGATGTTACACTGGTAATGATGTCACAAAGTTTTTGCTATGTTAAAATGGCATGTATGACCTCAATTGTCATTAGCTCAAAATGAGGGTATGGGTACACAAATGGCCTGTGATGTCACAAAGGCCATGCTTTCTATCAAAGCTTCTGAGGTTATAATAGGTTTGGGTTGTCACAATGTGATCATAGTGGCACAATGGCAATGTGATATCACAATGAGTTTGTGATGTCACCGCAGTGATGAGGTCACAATGGGTTAGTGATGTCTCATCAAGTTTGTAATATAACAACGACATATACAATTTCAATTTCTTCTAATTCACTATGAGGATACTGTAATAACCAGTGGAGCCAGAATTATCTGTGGGAGCCATTAATCTTTGTAAATTCTTGGCCTGGCCCACCAGAGAGTGTGGGGAAATCCACCAAAGGTGGAGATGTCAAGCCTCACATGGTGAGCTGTCAAGAAGTGAGTGAAGGGCTGGGAAGGTGGCTCAGTGGTAGAGTGCTTGCCTTGCAAGCCAGAGGCCCTGGGTTCGATTCCTCAGCACCACATAAGCAAAAAGCAAAAAGCCGGAAGTGTCTCTGTGGCTCAAGTGGTAGAGCGCTAGCCTTGAGCTGAAGAGCTGAGGGACAGCGCCCAGGCCCAGAGTTCAGGCCTCATGACCGGATCCGAAAAAAAAAAAAAAAGAAGTGATTGAACATTGGGCAGTTTGGAAAGTGACGGTTGAAAACTGTTAGGCAGAAGACCCGTTGGAGTGAGGAGGGGTACAACCTATATATAAGTTGCATTTTCAGAGCACTGGAAGAGGAGATAAAAATGAGAGCTAACCGGATGGAAGAAAGTGGTAATACAGCACGAAAGGAAAAACCTGAGAAGAGAGGAAGCAGAAAAGTGGTCATTAGGGCAGAGTAGTGCAGGCCTATGGAGACTGGAGAGGCCTGAAGAGAAGAAGAAAGTGGTGGAAGGGAAAAAGAGAAAGACCAGAAAGGAATGACAGGTCTGTAGTGAAGGAAGGAGTAATGGAAAAGTTAAAAGCCTTGCCCATTGAGGTTTGGAGCTTTGGAGATCATAAATTTTTGGCTGGTTGTTTGCAGACCAATTAAGATAGGGCGGGGCTGCCCATTGGAGGTCTGAGGTTTGATGGTCAAGGCTGCTCTTGGACCTAGTTATCCAGTCCAGGATAAGGTAATCAGAGTCTCCTTTCTAGTGTAAATTGGTTTATTATATTAAATGTGACTCAATGGTTTGTCTCCTTGCCTTAGAGGTAATAAGTACATGAGTTCACAGAAAGAGCTTGAAGTCTCAAAGGCCGTGAATCTTTTAAGATATGATGTGGCCATAATAGGTTTGTAAAAACACAATGGGGCAGTGAAATAACAATGCCCATACCACAATATCATGTCAAAATAATGCTTTGATACCACAATTAGTTGTTAATACCATTCTCGTGATGAGGTCACAATAAGTTTGTGATGTCACAATAGGTTCATGATGTCAGAGTGGCATGGGATATCTCAATTGTATTAATTGACAATGAATATATGAGTTCAAAAAGGGACTGTAATGTCTCCAAAGGCATGTGTTGTCACAAATGTGATGCCGTTCTAACAGCTTTGTGATGTCACAATATGACACAATGGTCATGACATCTGGCAGTATGATGTCATAAAGGATTTCTGATATCACATGTCATACCAGGAATATGAGATTGAAAACAGATTATGAGCTCACAAAGCCCTACGTTATGATGATGGCAGCATGTCACAAAACTTACAAGGACAGGACTGGTTGTGATGGCACAGCAGGTTAATGATATCACAATGGCAATGTGATGTCACAAAGGATTGTGATATCACAATGGTTATATGGTCAAAATGGGTTTCTGAAACAGAGTGAATTCACAGAATAGGCCTTCACACTGTTAAGTCATAACAATGTCACTGTGATTTATAATTCTATGATGCCATTGTTGTTTGGTGATGTCACAATGACCTGATGGTGTCATAATGACAATTTGATGTCACTTTTGATTTATGATGTTACAATGGTTATGAGGTCACATTATTTTTCTGATATCAACACACATGTCAAATTTGAAATAGAATGAAAAAGCCAGGCCCCAGTGGCTCATGCCTGTAAACCTAGCTACTCAGGAGTCTAAGATCTGAGGATCGCAGTTCAAAGCCAGCTCAGGCAGGAAAGTCTATGAGACTCTTATCTCCAATGAAAACCAGTAGAAAACCAGAAGTGGCTCTGTGGCTCAAGTTATAGAGTGCTCGCCTTGAGCTGAAGAACAGGGACAGCACCCAAGCCCAGAGTTCAAGCCCCACGACCGAAAAAATAAAAGATTAAAAACAGGCATTCATAATATTTTTATAACATCACAATGGCAATGTGATCTCATAATGCTATTTTGTTATTGTAGATTTGTGATGTCAAAAGTAGTTGATGCTGCCATAATGACAATCCTATGTCACACTGATGATGTCACAAAGGGTTCGTGATGTTACAATGGCATGTTTGATATCAATTGTCAGTTCATAAAGAGGGGATAGTTACACAAAGGGACTGTGATGTCACAAAGGCCATGTGTTTCTTCAAAGGTGCTAAGAGGTCCTAATAGGTTTGGGATGTCACAATGTTATAGTAATGTCAAATGGCAATGAAAGCTCACAATGGGTTTGTGATGTCACATTGGTGATGAAGTTAAATAATTTTGTGAAGTCACATCTCATAATCACATGTCCAATTTCAGTTGCTACTATTTCACAATGAGGATATGAGTTCACAGAAGACTGAAGTATAAAAGGCTATGAATTTTCTAAAAAGCTATGAAGACACAGTAGGTTTTTGAAAACACAGTGGAACAGTGACATCACAATGGCAATATGATGTTGCAATATGATGACTTAATAATGTCTTGATATCACAATTGGTGATGCCACACGTGATGAGTTTACAATAGGTGTGTGATGTCACCATGGGTTGGTGATATCAAAATGACACATGTGATTTCAATTGTCCTTAACCACAATGAGTATATAAGCTCACAAAGGGACTGTGATGTCTCCAAAGGCATGCATTGTCACAAAAGTGATGAAGTCCTAACAGGTGTGTGTTGTCAGAATGTGACCAAATGCTAATAACACCTATCAGTGTGATGTCACCATGATCAAGATGTCACACTGGATTCGGTTATCACATTTCATACCTGGATTGGGTATGAGAGGATTGGAATTTCACATTGGGTTAGTGATATCACTATGGAAATGTGCAGTCATGAAAGGATTGTGCTACCACAATGGCTATGATATCACAATGTGTTTCTACTATAATAGGTTTGTGCTGTCACAATTGGTTGGAAATGTCACAATGGCATGCAGGATCTCAAATGTCATTAATTCACAATGAAGATATGAGTTCACAAAGGGACTGTGTTGTCTCCAAAGTCATGTGTTGGCACAAATGTGATGAAGCCCTAACAAATTTGTGAGTTCACAATGTAACACCATGGTCTTGATGTCTATCAATATGACGTCACAATGTTCATGTCAGAGTTAATTTCTGATATCATATTTCATACCTGGATTATTATGAGTTTGAAAACAGATTATAAGCTTACTAAAGACCTAAAATATCCTAATGGCAGCATATCGCACAAGTTATGACTAAAAACTCATAGTCTTTGGAGCTTAAGATTCTTTCTTTGAAATTGTATCCTCATTGTGAACTAGTAGAAATTCAAATTGGACATGTCATTGTGATACTACAAAGTCATAGTGACATCACAAACTCATTGTGACCTTATCACCACTGTGACATCACAAAACCATTGTGATATCACATTGCTGTTGTGCCTTCACAATCACATTGTAACATCACAAAGCTATTGTGAACTCTTGAGATGTACAAATCGTTATGTCGAAAACGAACTTTTCAACTTTCGTGTGAGGGGGGAGGGGGGAGGGGGGAGGATTGGGTGGGGGGGCAGGGGGAGGATGGGAAAGTGAAACAAAGGAGGAAGCTACAATGCTTGATAAGAAATGTACTCATTATCTTGCCCATGTAATTTTAACCCCTCTGTACAGTATTTTTCACAATAAAAAAACATGAAAAAAAGAAAAAAGAAAACATGACCTCTGTGGCATCATAGACCCTTTGTGTACTCATATCTTCATAGTGAAGTAATGAAAATTCTTATCACTCGTAGCATTGTATCATCACAAATACTTTGTGCAATAATTATCACTGTGAAATCACATTGTCATCATGACACCACCATTCATTGTGACATCACCAAACCCCAATGACACATACCATATTTTAATTTTTTTCTTCTGTGAGTTTTTTTTTATTGTAAATACAGTGTACAGAAGGATTACAGTTACATGAGCAAGGTAATGAGTACATATACTGTCAAACATTGCTTCCTTGATATCACATTGTCATTTTCATGTCATAGACCCATTTTGAATGCCTATTCTTTGATTTCATTCTATCTCAAATGTGCCATCTGCGTTATCAGGAAACCATTGTGAACTCATAACCTTTGTGACATCTAAATCTCTTTGTCACAGCACATTGCCTTTGTTATATCACTAACCCACTGTGACATCAAATACCTCTCCTGTTCTCATAGTTTTGTGATATGCCATTGTGATATATTAGTGAGTTCGACCTCGTATTTCAGATATGACATGAGATATCTAAAATCCAGTGTAACATCATGATATCACACCGCTGGACATCATAACCATTGGGTCACTTTGTGACATCTCAGACCTGTTAGTTCTTCACCTTTTTGACTACATATGCTTTGCTGACATCATAATCCTTTCCCAAACTCATATACTCATGGTGTGTTAAGGACAATTGAGATCCCACATGCCATTGTGCCATCACCAACCTCTTGGGACATCTCAAATCTATTGCAATCTCCTCATCAATATTGCGTCACCAATTGTGACATCAAAACATTCTTATAACATGATGGTGAGATATCACATTGTCATTGTGAAATCACTGTCCCATTGGGTTTTCACATAGTATGACCTCATACTATGGAGCTTCTTCTATCACCTGGTATCCTCATATTGAATTATGTCATTGAAATTTGATATATCATTCTGATATTACAAACAAACTGTGACATCGCAAAACCATTGTGACCTCATCACCACTGTGACATCAAAAACCCAATGGCATATCTCATTTCCATTGTGACATTATGGATCACATTGTGCCATCCCAAACTTATTATGATCTCTTACCACCTTTGAAAACACACATGGCCTCTGAGACATCACAGAACATTTTGTATCCATATCCTCATGAGGAACTAATGAAAATTGACATCAGATATACCATTGAAACATAACAAATCCTTTCTGACATAATCATAATTGTGACATCATGTTGCCATTATGACACCATCAGCTCATTTTGGCATGTAAAACTACAATGACATCATAGCATTGTAACATCACATCGTCATTCTGATATCATAGACACGTTGTGTTTGCCTATTATGTTATTTGATTCTATTTCTATTGTGGCATGTCGGTTGATACCAGAAATCCATTGTGAGTTCATGACCATTGTGATATCACGATGCCTTACTAGCATCACATTGCCAGTGTGATGTCACATTGCCAAATTTATGTCAAAAAGGGATTTTGATGTGACAATGGTTATGACATCACCATGAGTTTCTCATATCAACCCACATACCACATTTCAAATACAATGAAATCACAGATTTGCCATTCATAATCTGACAATGATTTCACAATGACAATGCCAAATGCTATACTGTCATTATTTTGTGATGCCACCATAAGCTAAAAGTGTCATAACAACAATATAATGTCAAACTGGTTATTATGTCACACAGGGTTTATTATCTTACAATGGTTATGAGGTCACAATGTGTTTCTGATATCAACTGATATGCCACATTTGAAATAGAATGAAATCACCAGATATACGTTCACAATGTGTCTATGTCAGCAAAATGGCAATGCGATGTCAAAATGCTATCATGTCACTATAGCTTGGTGATGTCACAATGAGCTGATGGTGTCATAATGACAGTCTGATGTCGCACTGGTTATGATGTCACAATGTCACAATGGCATGTCAGATCTTAATTGCCATTAGTTTATATTGAGGATATGAGGATGAAGTCACCATGACATAAACAAATGAATTGTGATGAAACAAATATCATGTTTTTTTGTCAAAAGTGCTAAGTTTCCTAACAGGTACTGGTTGTCAAAGTGTTCATGATATAAAAATGGGTTAGTGATGTCAAAACTAGTTTGCAATATCACATCTTATTTCAATTTTCAATAGCTACAAGTTCACAATGATACAAGTTCACGGAAGGAGCTTGATGTCTCAAAGGCCATAATTTTCTAAGATGTGATGAGATCATAATAGGTTCGTGAAAGCATGAGGGTTGGGCTGGGAAGGTGGCTCAGTGGTAGAGCGCTTGCCTTGCACGCTCGAGGCCGTGGGTTCGATTCCTCAGCACCACATAAGCAAAAAGAAAAAAGCCGGAAGTGGCGCTGTAGCTCAAGTGGTAGAGTGTTAGCTTTGAACTGAAGAGCTGAGGGATAGCGCCCAGGCCCAGAGTTCAGGCCCCACGACCGGACCCCAAAAAAAAAAAGAAAAAGAAAAAAAAAGAAAGCATGAGGGTTCAGTAATATCACAATTGCAATATGTGTCAAATTATAATGTCATAAGAGTGTTGTTTTATCACAATTAGTTGGTGATGTCATAATAGTGATGAGTTCAAAATAGTTTTGTGATGTTGCAGTAGTTTGGTGATGCGAAAATGGCATTCCAGGCCTCAATTGTCATTAACTCATAATGAGTACATGAGTTTAGAATGGGATTTTGAGGATTCCAAAGTCATTTGTTGGCACAAATGTGATGAAGTCAGAACAGATTTGTGATGTGACACTGTGACACAATGGTCATTACATCTAGCAGTGTGATGTCACAATATTCATAATTTCACAGTATATATTTAATGTCATACCTGAAATAATATGAGGTCGAAAATAGATTGAGCTCTCAATGGGTCTAACACAGTGGCAACATGTCACAAAACTTAGGATAGGACATGTTTGAGTTGTCACAGTTGTTTAGAGATATCACAATGCCAATATTATATCACAAAAGAATTGTCAAGTCACAATGGTTATGAAGTCAAAATGTGTTTTTGATATGAACCCACATTTGAAATACAATGAAATCACATAATAGGCCTTCATAATGTATAAATGTTGTCACAATGACAATGTGGTGTCATAGTGGTATGATGTCATTACAGATTTTTGATGTCACAATGACCTGATGTTGTCATAATGACAATGTGATATCACATCAATGATTATATTGTAAATGCTTTGTGATGTCACAATGGCATATCTGATCTCAATTGATATTTCACAATGAGGATATGGATACACAAAGGGACTGTGATGTCACAAAGGCCATGTGTTTTTCCAAAGGTGCTAAAGATGTCATAATGTGTTTGGGAGGCAATAAGGTGATTGTAATGTCACAATAGCAATGTGATATCACAATGGCTTTGTGATGGCACATTGGTGATGAGGTCACAATGGACAGGTCAGGTTTGTGATGTCAGAACAGGTTAATGACATCACAATGGCACTGTGATGTCACAAAGGGATTTTCATGTCACAATGACTTTGAGGTCACAATGGATTTCTGATATCCACCAATATTGCTAGCTTGTAATAGAATGAAATCACAGAATAAGAATTCGCAATATGTCTATAATGTCACTATGACATATAATGTCATAATATTATGATATTTAAGTTTAGTGATGTCAAAATGGCCTGTCATCTTATTGGTAATTAAATTACCATGAGGATCCCAAAAGTTGCTATGTGCTGACTCCTTCAAAAGGCACATTGTGCTGAATCCATTACACAGGGTCTCTTGTGATTTTTTAAAAAGTGTGCTGTGTGCTGTCATCCCAAAAGATTAAATGCTCTGAGTCCTTGAGAGGACAATCACACACACACACACACACACACACACACACAAGGAACGTTACCTTGCACCTGCTTGGTGTGTGGGGTGGATGGAGAAGAGTCTCCCCCAGTGGTTTGGCTGAGGGGAATCTTCAGTTCCCCCAGGCAGCTGCTGGGGATGGGGGGAAACCCTGAGCTGAGGTGAGGCTGCTTCTGCCATAGCCTGGTAGCCTTAGGGCAGAGTCAGAGCAGCACAAAGCCAGGGCGGGGGCATGGCCGAGGTGGGGAGGGGTGTGACTGAGGGTAGGACAGGGCGTGGCTGAAGGGGCACATAGTTGCTGCAGCCAGTGGCACACGGGAGCTGGCATACTTGCGCAGCAGGGGCTGGGCAGCCTGGGTGAGAAGTGGGGGCAGAGAGAGAACAGAGAAGAGCAGGCACATGCACCAGGGGTGGCAGCATCATGACTGGCCTCCACTGCTGTAGGAGCACAGGTCTGGGCCTAGAGCACAGAGGACACAAAGCCAGCACAGCAGGCACATACCTCTCACAGCCCCAGGGTGGCTCAGAGGCCAGGTAGGCCCTGAGTCCAAGGCCCCTGCACCAGGAGCTCAGCTGTGGAGGGGGCAGGCTCAGCCCTGCCACCTGCCCGCCCCTGCCCCGGCCCCTTCTCCTGACCTCTCTATGACACCACGTTTGAAACAGGTTGCTGCCAGCTTGGACCCATAGCACCTCTTGTTGTCATCCAGCAATGGTGCACCCCTGGCCTCCTTGCTGCCCTGACCGGGTCTCAGTCCCCAGTGGAAGCCCCGCGGGTCTGCACCTTTCGACCTCCCCCTAGCCCCCACCCCCCACGGACTCAGACCCCTGCCTCCTGCCTCCCTTCTTGTGTCCCAAACGCCCCTCCCCAGCACCAGGCAGGCCAGCCCTGACTTTGCCACAAATGCGCCCCAGGAGTGGGGGGGGGGGGTAGGGGAGTGGATGTTGATCCTGGGATCCTACCCCCATCCCTAGTGGCCAGTGTCCCAGGAAAAGGGCAGATGCAGGGATGAGGGAAGAGGAGGCGCCACTTAGCCCCTTGCCTAGAGCAGTGGGAGCCACAGAGCTATGCATCTGCACCTTTCCTCTCCTTTGGGGGAACCTGGTGGCCTTAGTCAGAGGTGGGGAGCAGCACCTCCACACCTGCCTTCTTGAGATTTTTCCTTTTTTCTGGGGGTGGGGAGTGTTGGATGCAGAAGATAGCCCCCCTTCTGTGTGACCCCTTGTCTTTTGTGCTCGGTCACACTTTCCCCTGAGGAGAGTCCCAGAAGAGCCCACTAGGGAGCTGGGGGCACTAGGGGTCAAATAGAAGGTGAATGTCTGGGAAGAACACGCCCCTCAAACACACATACACCCTGCCTGTCCCCCTCCACTCCAGCTGTCAACATCTTTCACAGGGTGATCACATTTCCCAGCTCTGCCATCATCTGCTGGTGCTCCAGGTCCATCTGGTTTCCTCATCCTCCCCAAGAATCCACCAAGTCACCCAGAAGCATCTAGCTGGAAGTAGAAAGTTCATCCATGTATGTAGCCTTTAGGACCCCATCCATTTCCCCAACACTGCCCCTACCCCGGTTCAGACACTTCTCTGGGGGCACCATGACCTCCTGCTTATTTTCAGTCCAGGCTCTGAAGAGCCTCCTGTCTTAGGACTCCTTTACCTAGAGTCCTGGCCTAGGGTTCTGGTGAATGGGGAGTCAAGGCTGGTTATTCCCAAGGGAAAGTGTCTGGCCCTGGATATAGGGAGAGGCAGGGTGGTTCAGCATTATTAGAGAGGTGCTTCCTTGGGTTGAGCCCCTGGTTCTGACAAGGAAACTCCCGTGCTCCAGCTTGTACATTGTCCCAGATGAGGAACCAACAAACTCAGGAGGGGCACTACTCTGAGTCTATGTATATGTGTGTGTGTGCATGAGAGAGAGAGAGAGAGAGAGAGAGAGAGAGAGAGAGAGAGAGAGAGAGAGAGAGAGGAGAGAGAGAGAGAGGAGAGAGAGAGAGAGAGAGAGAGAGAGAGCCTGACTGTGCTTAGGTGAGTGATCAGTTGGCAAATTGCAGGTGCTTCATGGATGAGTCTACAGTCACTGTTCTGGATTTGTGTGTGTATTTGTTGTTCTTTTTTCAATGCCAAGTGTGAGACCAGCCATAGTTTTTGTTTTCACCTTCACTGTTTCATGGCTCCTTTGCGGAAGATTTCAGTAGATGTTCCTTTCCACCTCTCTCTTCCCCCTTTTCTATAGCCCACAGTAGCTGCTGGGCCTGCGTGGGTCTCCCCTAGGAGGCCTGTGTGACCCTCAGACCAAAGTGGACACCTTCTGCCTTAAGCCTGAAGGCTTGTGATATGAGTGTGACCACAGCCGCACTCTTCCAGCCAGACAGTCTGCTCTCGTTTGTATAGTTGGAGCTAATTCAAGGGTTGGGAATGTGTCTGCCAAATGTAATTAGGGAATGAGATGGAGGGGGGGAGTAGGGCAGGGACTGTGAAGCTAGAAGGGTCTGGGAAATGGTGAACGGTGTGACATTGCAGATGGTTCACCACTACCGAAGATGAGAGGACAACCTTACCCAGGGCATTGACGGTGACCATGGGCATCTGGGCAGGGGGCTCTGGGACCCCACTGGTGGTGTGGATTCCCTCCCGGGGGAGTGCACTGGTGGGAAGTCCTCCCTGGAGTCCTGCAGACTCTAATCTGTGTCCTGCCTGTGCTGTTTCCAGCTGGGCAGTGGTAGGCAAGTTCATTTCCCCCTGCTGGAGCCTGCTTGGTATCAGGACATGGCAGTTAGCTAGGGCTTGCTGAATGCGTTTCTGTAAACTGCTGTGGGCTGTCTGGAAAGAAAAGGGACCACTAACCTTGGAACCCTTTAAGTTTGATTGGGGCAACTGAAATGTCACCTTTTCCAGGGTTTTTTCTTGAAGCTTGCAATTTCCACTAACGCCTGGGATTATGGGTCAAATTAGACAGACCGTTTCAGCCAACAATCAATGACATTCAAAGTATCACAAGCAGAGTTCCCAAGCCAGATGGTCTCCTGCTATGAACGTCGTGCCTTGAATGCTTTTATTCAGCTCCTGTTGATTCTCCTCTAACTCTCTCTAGTGTGACCCCCAGAGTTGAGTGAAGGTTAAAATACTTGAGGCAGTGACCATTTGTTCCTTGTTTCAGAGCAGAGCAACACGTGGTGCTAAAGCACCTAGTTGTGTGCCTTCATAAGACCTGTAAATACTTAGCTCGGGGCTGTCCTCCTGGGCTCCGCTGTGTCAGAGTGCAGGACAAGGCCTGAGCTGCAGCCCGTTTAAATAAAACAGCTGTAGAGTCTGACTCTCGGTGGTCTTCTTGGTGGGGGTCCTGTGACCTAGACATAACACTGAGGATGTCATGGGGAGCAGAGATTGTGACCTCACCATCCCTAGCCTGCCAGCTGAGAGTAGACAGGATTCTCAGCACCTGCACTGGACTCTGGGAGATTTAGAAACCCAAGATGCCTCGAGGATCCTTCCTCTGTAACATGAAACTTGGGGGTTCAGATATGGTTGGCCATCCTGGCTGGCCCCAGCGGTTGAAGAGTAGGCCCCTTGAGTCTGGCCTTCAGCTCATGGCAACCTCATTCACACCTGAGTGGGGAATTGAGTGCCACAGAGCTGGTCAGCCGCTGGCCAGAGATCTTTGAGAAGATAGGCATCCCAGAGGCTCCGGAATCCAGCGAGTACACCGTGGATCATGTCTTCAGAGCCAAAACAGTTACGTTTGGTGGCACCAGGATAGTGGGAAGAGGGAGGAGGGAGAACTGTGGGAGAGCTACATCAAGCTTTGCCTCGTTCACCAGGATGCTTTCACGAATGGGATGGGACTTTTCTGTAGTATTTTTGTAGACAGATGCTCATTTATTTATCCAACAAAGAATTACAGTGTGCGCCAGGCTCTGGAGGGGTCATAGACAATGAGAGTTTCCAGTGCTGGTCCCACAGCACATGAAGAAACCTTGGTTTGAGCTGGATGCCGGTGCTTCATGCCTGTCATCCTAGCTACATAGGAGGCTGTGATGGGAGGATTGATGCTTGAGGCCCAGGCAGGAAAGCCTGTAAGACTCTTATCTCTAACTAACTAGCAAAAAGTAAAACCAGAAGTGGATGCGTGGCTCAAGCCGTAGTCTGTTGGCCTTGAGTAAAAGGGCTCAGGGACAGCACTTAGGCTCTGAGTTCAAGGCCCAGGAATGAGAGAAAGGAAGGAAAGAGAGAAAGAGGAGGGAAGGCTGGATGGAGAAAACGAGGAAAGGAAGGAAGAAGGGAGAACATGTGAGCCTTGGTTTGGAGTCCCTGGATCAAGGGAGCAAACCGTTCACAACCTATGTGGGGACAATTTAAGAGCCTAAAGCCAGTATGTAGGACAAAGCTACTGACACCTCAGCAACTTTCTGACATCCAGGAGCTGTGTGGTACCGACTGCAGAGGGAAGCAGCCTCGGGAGGACACTAGGACTCAGGATGGGTCACCAGGTTTCAATCATCCCTGGCGCCAATGAGTTTATTTTCTGGTCACATAAGAACAAGCTGTCCAAGGGCTAGGGAGGTATTGGTGTGAGGGAGTGTCGGGGGGGGGGCAGGATAAGCAGGAAGATGAAGAGGGAGGACGAACACAGGTCAGGAATGTCTGGACATTGGAGCCATGACTTTGCCTGACAACCTAGACCCAAAGTGATAGGGCCTTTGACCCAGCCACACTGCTATTAAGAGTCCTGGCACATTGGGTTCTCCATTGACCACCTGGCTATCGTCCACTGCAGGATGCCTGTGCAGTACATCCTTGGGGACTGGGACTTTCCAGGGCTCAATCTGAAGTTGACAACCCACCTTGTTCTTTCCTCCTCCAGAGACAGAAGTAAGCTGGCCACTAGCACAAGACAGCCAGGGAATGAGGGTGGGAGTAAGGACCCTTGTTGCCCCAGACTTGCTCTATGGGGCGCTAGGACCCCGTGATTGCCTTTCTCAGAGGCAGAGATGGGTCTCTTTGGTGGCTCAGCCTTTAGTCTAGGTGGCAGATCTGAGATTCAGAGAGGGCAGACTGAAGGTGGGGCAGGTTTGGATAGAGGCTGGTGAGAAAACCAGAGGCACTGGTCTCTGAGCAGGGTTGTTTCTTTGAGGATACTCACAACCCAGGAACATTCCGGGGATAGATCAGTCCTTTTCTCCTTCCTGAGAGGGAGGGACCTGGAGCCCTTGAATCTGCAGGCCTTGGCCAAGAAATCCTTTCATTCCCACATCCTGTGGTTGGATAACAAGACCTCACCTCCCTACCTAGTGAAGAGGCAGGACAGTGAGAGATCTTGCGTTTTTGATAAGGTCAGGGGATCCTGAATATGTGGTTGTATTTGAATATCCTAACTTGGTGCATGGTAAGTTCCATCTAAGATTACCATGATGTAGGACATAGAATCTAGAGAATCAGAGCAGGATGGGGTCTGTTCTGGGAGTCTTGAGTATTATGTGTGAGCTTTCAGCTCCCATATGCCCACCTGCTTCCCTTTCTTGGGTGGGTCTTTGCTAGCAAAAGCTTGAAACTAGGGACTGGGTCCTATCCCTTGTCATTTATACTCTAATCTAGCACTCTACCATTTGAGCCACAGCTCCACTTCCAACTGGTTTGGGTGTTTATAATTCGAGATAAAGAGTTCTCATGGACTTTGTTGCCAACGGTGGCATCCAACTTTGGTCATCAGATCTCAGTCTCCTGAGGGGATAGGATGAGAGGCATGGAAAAGTATCTTTGGCCGGGTGGCACTAGCTCATGACTGTAATCCTAGGTACTCAGGAAGTGAGATCTGAGGATCAGGGTCAAAGCCAGCCTGGGCAGGAAAAAACCTTGAAGCTCTTATCTCCAATGAACCACCAGAAAAGCAGAAGTGGTGTTGTGTTATGGCTTAAGTAGTAGAGTGCTCGCCTTGAGCTGAAATGCTCAGGGACAGCACCCAGGCCTAGGGTTCAAGCCCCACAACTGAAAAAAGAAACAAAGTAAAACATGTTGGCCTGCAAAGGATGGTTCAGGTGTGGGAGGGATGAAGAGAGGGGTGCTGTGGTTGGGAGACCAGGTGCTCGCCCCACTGTACAGACATTTCTAAGAACTCCCCAAGTTTACCCCAGCTTGAAGCCACACCTTCAAGAGGACATGGCTTGTGGCAGGCAGGGAGTGGGCGAATGGGTGCAGAGGTGGGATTGCTGTGTCTGTATTCTCTCCAATAAAGATGGATTTGGATGCTTGGTGACAAAAGCTGAAGTGAAGGGTTGCAAGAAGTTTGTGGCCTTATAAGATGGTTTTCCTCTGGGAATGTGAAGGTGGCTGAAACCGGAAGTCGCCAGTGGCTCACAGCTCTCATCCTAGCTACTCAGAAGGCTGAGATGTGAAGACCATGGTTCAGAGCCAGGTTGGGCAGAAAAGTCTGTGAGACTTGATGTCCAATGGATCACCAGATAACAGGAAGTGGTGCTGTGGCTTAAGTGGGAGAGTGCTCACCTTCAGCTGAAAAGCTGAGGGACAGTGACCTGTCCCAGAGTTCAAACCCCATGACCAACAACAGAAAAAGAGGTGGCTAAGTTTTCTGCATAGCAGTGTGTACGGTATGAAATGCCATGCTGGTCTATGAGACATTCCAGATATATGAGAGGCTCAATGTTTTGTCTTCAGTGGGTCTGAGGTCGGTAGTGCCACCTTCTTCGGGGTGGGATATGATCCTAATGGAATGAGTTCATGGTTCTGTTTTCAGGGACTGCTGAACCCTTGGGCTATCTGTGTGTGTGTGTGTGTGTGTGTGTGTGTGTGTGTGTCTGTCTGTCTGTCTGTCTGTATCTGTGTCTGTGTGTGTTTAAAGGTACAAGAACTGGGCCTTGAACTCAAGGCCTAGGTGGTTTTCCTGACCTTTTGTGGTCAAAGCTAGTGCTCTGACACTGTAGCCACAGCTCCCTCTGTGGCTATTTGGTAGTTCACTGTAGATAAGAGCCTCTCAGACTTTCCTGCAAGGGCTGACTTTTAAAAGTGATCCTCATTTTGTACTTCTCATTGTTGCAACAGGTCCACCTGAATCCTTAAACGACTTGTTTGTCCCCATCTCCTCCACATGTTATACTGACATCAAATATAGTGAAAGCGGGGGTTACACTGTGGGGGAGGGACATACAAAGCAACAAGGAAATAATCTTATAAATGCGTTAGAAACACATGCATGAAAAAAACAAAAACATTAAAATACATATTTGAGGTTTTGTTTTCCTAACATCACATTATCTGACTTTTTCCGCTTGACTCATACCTATACTAGATATTGCAAATAAGGGAAACCATGGGACCTATGTTTCTTTGGGCCTGGCTTACTTCACTTAATATAATTTTTTCCAAGCCTTTCCATTTCCTAACAAATGGGGAAATGTCATTCTTTCTGATGGAGGCATAGAATTCCATTGTGTATATATACCACATCTTCTTGATCCATTCATCTACTGAGGGGCATCTGGGTTGGTTCCATGTCTTAGCTATGGTAAATAATGCTGCAATAAACATAGTTGTGCTGGTAGCTTTAGTGTGGCCTTGTTTGTGATCATTTGGGTAAATGCCCAAAAGTGGGATTGCTGGGTCGTTGGGGAGCTCTATGTGGAGTCTTTTGAGGAACCTCCATACTGCTTTCCAAAGTGGTTGAACAAGTTTACATTCCCACCAACAATGAAGTAAGGTTCCTTTCTGTCCACATCCCCTCCAGCATCTGTTGTTGTTAGAGTTCTTGATTTTTGCTGTTCTAACTGGAGTGAGGTGATATCTCAATGTTGTTTTGATTTGCATTTCTTTTATGGCTAGGGATGTTGAACATTTCTTCATGTGTCTATTGGCCATCCTTCTTTCTTCTTCAGAGAAGCTTCTCTTTAAGTCTTTCGCCCACTTACTTATTGGGCAGTTGTTTCTTTGAGGATTTGTTGTTGGGTGGTTTAATTTTTTGAGTTCCAAGTATATTTTAGATATGAGACCCTTGTCCGTTGTATGGCTAGTAAAGATTTTCTCCCAGTCCGTGGGCTTTCTATTGATCTTGCTAGCTATGTCATTTGCCCTGCAGAAGCTCTGCAACCTTATACAATCCCATTTGTCCAGCCTTTCTTTGATTTGTTGTGTTTCCGGGTCTCTATTCAGAAAATTTCGGCCTGAGCCAAGGAGACCCAGGGTTTCTCCTATTCCATCCTGTAATGTTTTCAGAGTGTCTGCTTTGAGTTCAAGGTCTTTGATCCATTTGGAGTTGATTCTGGTGCAGGGTGATATATAAGGATCTAGCTTTAGTTTTCTACATGTAGTTAACCAGTTTTGCCAGCACCATTTACTGAAGAGGCTGTCTGTCTTCCATTCTATTGTTTTAGCTCCCTTTACAATGTCGGTGGGGGGGGAGGGGGGGTACGATTGGTTGGGAGGGAGGGGGGAGGCCGGGAAGGGAGGTGGAGGGTAAACAAAGGAGGAGGCTGCAATGCTTGGTAAGAAATGTATGCATTATCCTGCCCATGTAATTGTAACCCCTCTGTACAGTATGTTCTCAAATAAAATAAAACAAAATTTAAAAAAAAAAAAAAAAAAAAGAAATGTACGCATTATCCTGCCCATGTAATTGTAACCCCTCTGTACAGTATGTTCACAAAAAATAAAATTAAATTAAATTTTAAATAAGGAAAAAAAAAAAAAAAAGTGATCCTCAGACCTCACCTTCCTGAGTAACTAGGATGACAGACAGCAGCCAACTGTGCCGGCCTTGTGTGTGTGTGTGTGTTTGTTTGTATGTTTGTGTGGGAGTGAGTGTGTGTGGAAGTGGGTTGTAACAAGGAGCACTGGGCCCTTTTGTAACTTCTAACCACTATCTTTGGGGGGTGCATGAGCTTTATGGCTGAAGTCTGGGGGCCTGGAAGGGTGAGACGCTTGAAGGGGACTCAACACCATTAAATTATAAGACCAAGGGATCTTTGTGCCCTGGAACTGTCTACTCACTTGGGCCTGGTGGTGGCAGAGGGAGCTTGGGAGGACCTGGGGGTGGGGCCCACAGGGAGTGGGTCCCCAGGGGGACAGAAAGTGTGACCAGCATTTAGTAAGGATGTGAGTCCTGTTAGTATGGAGTGTATTGACGTCGGTCAGACTCTGGGTCTTCTGATCATGACGTCTGAGGGGAGAGCCAACCCTATTTTAAATCTTGACCTGTGATTTCCAGATCTCAGTCTCCTGAGTAGAAAGGATTATAGGCATGAGCCTCTGGCACCAGGCCTCTGATTCTTTTTGGTATATTAGAGTTTGAACTCAAGGCCTAGGTTTTCCAGTCAGGTCTTCTACCATGGGAGCCAAATTTTTCTTTCTTGATCATTTCCAAGATAGCGACTCAATATATGCTCAGGCTGGGCTGGATCATGGTTCTCCTGTGACAGTCATGGGCCACCATGCGTGGTCATCTGCAGTTTGGATGGTAGACATGTTGCGCCATGCTCAGTTCTTGGCAATTCTGTGAGCATATGACAAGAAGATAGCTGGAAAGGGCTCAGAAGGGGCCTGTTATTTATCGTGCAACAGGTATGGGATTATGAAACTAAACATGGCTGTCTTTCATCCTTACTCTATCCCCATGAGGAAAGGGATCCTTCACTGTGTTCAGTTTTGCAGCTGGGGAAAACGAGGCACGGAGAAGCTGGATGGCCTACTCATTTCCCCCAGCTTACAGGAAGCTCGGCCTGACTTCTCTGCCATGCTCCCTAAGACTATGGGTGCTAATCAGTCCACTTCTTGTGGTAGGAAGTACACTTCTTGTCAGTCAAGGGCTTGAAATCTGGGCCTGGGTGCTGTCCCTGAACCCCTAAGATCAAGTCTAGCGTTCTACCACTTGTACCACAGCACTACTCCTGGTTTTTTGGTGGTTCTTTGGAGATAAGAGTCTCAAAGATGTTCCTGCCTGTGCTGGCTATGAACCATGATCCTCATATCTCAGCCTCCTGTGTAGTTACCATTATAGGCCTGTGCCACCGGCACATGGCTTAAGTGTACTTTTAACTTCCTCTCTCTGTCTCTGTCTCTGTCTCTGTCTCTCTCTTTGTCTCCCTTTCTCTGTCTGTCTGTCTGTCTCTCTCTCTCTCTCACAGGAACTTGTTGAATGGGTGCTGCAGGAGGTGGCGTAGTGTCCCCATGTACCTGGGGCCCAAGATGACCCTCTCATTCTGGAGGTGGGCTGTGGGTCAGGAGCTGTCTTGCTCATGCTGTTGAACTAGCTCCCTGAACTATGCCCCTCTCTGCCCAGGCTAGACCATGATGGCTATTCATTGTCAGTCCGTCTGCTGAGTCCTTCTCCACTATTCTCTGCTAACCAAAGTGGATGAGGAGGGATCCCGTTTTCCAACCGCACAGCCCGATCCCGGGCCTCTGATCCTCACCACCACATATTGGGCCAGACCCTGATGATAAGAAAATGAATTCACTCTATGTCTACTTTCACTTTGTGTCATTTTGGGGAGAGGGGGCAGTGTGCAGAGGAAAGACCCCAGGCCTGACACCTCCTGGGGGACATTTGTTCTTGTGACAGAGCCAAGTCATTGCTGTGGATAAGAAAGAAGCCGCTATCAGACTGACCCAGAAAAATGCTCAAAGGTAGGTAGGCTGTTGAAGTATCAAACCCGCCTATGTCTGCTTTCTCAAAACATGCAGGGTGCAGTGTGGGTGCCCTGGGACTGGCCCCAGGGGATTATAAATGGATGGTGGTGAACAGGTGCTGGTGGCTGAGGTCTGATGGTCATGACTCAGAGCCAGCCCAGGCAGGAGAGTCTGTGATATTCTTATCTCCCATAAATCACCTCCCCCGACCAGAAAAAAAGCCAGATGTGGTGCTGTGGCTCAAGTGGTAGAGCCTCAGCCTTGACTAAAAGAAGCTCAGGGATGACACCGAGGCCCTGAACCCAAGCCCTAGGACTCATAAAAAATAAAATAAATGAATGATGGGCACCTGTTTTGTTACTACCAAAAAGGATGGATTCAGTCTTCTCTCTGGTACTTGAATCCAAAGGTAAGGGGCTTCCCTTGATGTTCCTCTATACCTCTCCTGTCTATTATCTCTCCCGGCTTGAGCTGCAGGATAGTATTTAGATCATCTCTCTTGATATGACCTTAAGTACCATCCCCTACTTTTCCTCCTTGGGATGGGGATCCTGGATTTACTCACCACTGGGAGGATGAGGCACTGCGGACATGGGGGTAAGTATCCCCGAAACTCATACTCTCACACACACACTCACCTAGGCCAAGTCAGAGTAGCCTTTTCCAAAAACACTTTATCTCCTTGGATTAACTGACCTAGGAGAGAAACTTGATCCCCTGTAAATGACTATTTTAACTAGGGCTTGCTAGTTGACATGAGATAAACAGAAGCTCAAAAGAAAAGCTCTGGTGCCTGTCACCTCTGGCTCAGGCTTGTGCCTGACATCCTGGCTACTTGGGAGGCAGAGATCTGAGGATCAAATTCGAAGCCAGCCATAAGCTGGAAAGCCAGTGAGGCTCTACTCTCCATGGAACCACCAAAAGTTAGAAGTGGAGCTGTGGTTCAAGTGATAGAGCACCAGCATTGAGCACAAAAATTCAGAGACAGGTCCCAGATCCTCAGTTCAAGCCCATATAAAGAAATGGTCCCATGTGTTGCCCCCAGACTGCTTGAGCCTTGAGTGCTCTCTTCCAGAGTGTGATACAGCACTGGTCTCTGGGTAGTGTATCAGAGCCTTCAGAAATTGGGTGGTAAAAGCCAGACCTTTCCCCTTTGTGCTTTCTGAACACACACCAGCTGGTAGGCAGAGCTTGACAAGGCCAGCAGCCTGCAGAACAGAGAAGATCCCTCTCACACAAATAATATGAATAACTACACTAATCACATTATGCAGTAAACTTGTATGTAAATATAAATCATGTATTTAAAATGTATACACATATTATTCTTTAGAGTGTTAGGACTTGAATTCAGGCCCTAGGAATAGGCCTGCCTTTTGTCTTCCAGCACGGTGAACTTCCCCATCCCCCACAGTGCTGCATATTTACCCAGAGCCTGAGTTCAAATCCTAGGGCTGGCAGATAAATGGGCATGAATTCCAAGACAAGGAGCCTCATAATATTTTAAATATTTTTAATGTATCAATGTATGTACTTATTTATTTCTTTTTATTTTGTCAAGCACAGGGCTTGAACTCAGGTCATGGTAATTCTGCCTCAGCTTTGATCACTCTAGGCTGGGGTGAAGCCCCTGGACCCACAGCTGAACCTGGGTTCCTGGGCCCCAAATGTTAACAGGAAAAAATAAATTAATGCGACACAGGAAAAAAAAAAAACCAACTGGCAACTTGCAGGTGGCTGCCAGTTTTACATTTGTTTGGTTTGCAAGATGACCATCCTGTGTCTGAATGAAACGGCAGAAAAATGTTGATAACCTGGCATTGCTGAAGGCTGGCGGGCTACCCAGAAAGCCGTAGGTCAACAGGTCAACATAGGTCCTGTGTTAGAAGCCCCTTCCTGTCCTCTACAAATGGAGGGAAATCCTAAGAGTCTCGTTCCTATTCATAGGAATATTGATGGAAGACTATGAATGGCAAAGTGGATTTGGTTGATTCTGAATACTACTGTACAATTAGACAGAGTGATTTTATGAGGCCAATGGATTTTAATGAGTATTTTTTGACACATTCAAAGAATACTATTAATTACATGGACGCAATAGTTTCCAAACCGTGGTTGAATTAATTAATATTTCATTAAGGATGAAAACAATAATATTAATTACATGGAGGCATAATAAATACCCAAGAATTGGTAGAAATGTGGTCTATGTAACTGAAGAATGTATAGACATCTCTGGCACTCTATAAATATCTGTATTTATTTGTGTACTACCATCTTCATCTCAATCTGTTCTTATTTTGTCAATGCCTAGGGCTCGATCTCAGGTGCTGGAAATGCTTGTCAGCTCCATATGCCCCAGGCTGGTGTGCTGACACTCACCCATTCATGAATTGGGTCTTGTAGGCTGTGAATTCAGTTGCCAGCACTCACAAAAATTGAATCATGGATTAAGAAGCCCATGGTGACTTATTTTTTTTCCTTTTCTGTGAAAGTCCTGAGTGTCAGGTGTGAAGTTTCATATATAGGCAAATCTATATCCTATGTAATAAATGTAATAAATATTTCACGTGTAATAATAGTCAATAAAATAAATGGTAAATAAATGAATAAAACAAAAATAAAATGAATAACTATACTAAGCTCCACATGGGGTCAACATCTGGAGCTCGATCTCAGGGTCTAGGAAAGGCCTGGCAGCTGAATTGGCTAGAGGCTGCTCTGCTGACAGTCACTCATCCATGAATTGAACCTTCTAGGCCCTGAGTTTAGATCCCAGCACTGCCAAAAATGTAATTGTGGAGTGAGAAGCCAAGAGTGACACATGTTTTCTTTTTCTTTGACAGTACTTGGTTATATGTAGGATGTATAATTCAGATGCAAATTTATAAGCTATGTAATAGGATGTCATAAATGAAAAAAATGTCATAAGTGGAAGAATTGTCACTACAATAAATGAAAAAAAGATTGAATTAGTAGTGAATCATTCTAGGATAAAATAGACACAATAATTAGAGGATATGCATTAAGTTTAATATTTTATTAAGCATTAACAGAATAAAAATTGCATGGAAACATAAATACCTAATTATTAGTAATAACAGCTAATGCACAATTTAATAATATATAGACATCTGTCTCATTCTATAAAATATGTGATTATATGTATGGATGTATGTACATATGTGATAAACAATAATAGGATATTGAGTAATTTTAATTAATGTTTTATTAATTGTTTACTGGGACACATCATTAAATGGAGACATAATTTAATACCTAATAATTGGTAGTAATTAATATATAAATTAATAATAGACAGACATCTTTTTATGTATATAATATTTATATACCAATCTCTATCTATGCCTCATTCACTCTTGGGGCCTGGTGGTTGAGTGCTCGCCTAGTAAGCACGAAGCCCTGGGTTCGATACCTCAGTGTGATATAAACAGAAAACTCAGAAGTTCTGCTGCCACGCCTACTCCAGTGGAGTCTGCTTAGCATGGAACACCTGCTATCAGATCTGAGAATGGGGCCTCACAGAAGCCTACCTCTGAGAATGGGAATTCATAGAAGTCTACCTCAGAGAATGGGGCTTCAAAGAGGCCTACCTCCTTGAAAGGCTTGCAAGCCCCTGGGAAAGATATGTTCCTGGTCCTGTTTTTCTTTTCTTCGCTGTATAGGAGTGCCTATTAATCTTTTACTGTTCCTGCTGCTTGTTCTACTTTCTCATGTTCAACGTTCCCTTATTCAGGGCTCTTTCTTGGAAGTGATGACGACCCCACCATCCGATGAGTGTCCTGAGAATATGACTAACTCACCAGAGTTAAGTGCTACCCTGAAAGCCCCTCTTATGGAGGCTATTAGACAAGTCATAAGTAAATATAAAAGTATTGGGGGTTTCATGACGTCACTTCAGCAGAAAGAATTGTTTGTAAGAGATTTACAAGAAGCTGTAGGCACGGCTAGAGCAGAAAGTGTATATGGCTATTGGAGACTTCCCTTTAATCCTGAAGCATATACAATAGACCCATATAGATATCCTGTAGATAAGAACGATGTAGAGGGATATTTAGACCAAAAGCTAAATAAGATTCCTAAAAGGTTGGTAGATGGAAAGTGGAAATGGCTTTTCAGAGGAAAATGGTAGGATCCTCCATTATCTAGAGGACCCTAAAGACTTCCCCCAGATCCATAGCCTTTTACAGGTGTGTATGATAAGGATGGCAACCGTTGGGTAAACTACTTAAGAAAAAAAACTTCCTATTACTCTCTTCCATTTACTGAGAGACTTGGTAGATGTAGGCCTCCTTGGTGCTTACTATCAAAGAAGAAATAAAAAAGATCTTATGAGACAGTTAAGGCCTCTATGGAGAAGAGTAAACGATTATGTGAAAGGGTTACAGAGAAGACACTATGAGCTTGAATTTGATATATGGCCAGATTTAACTAAGTATACTGAATATCATGAGTTTTGGCCACAAATTGGGGACCCTCTAAAAGAATGGCAAAGAAGCACAATTGCTTAGAAAAGATTTGAAATGCATAAAGTACAAAACTCAACAAAAGTAACAATAAAGTACTAGAGTTCATGCCTTTCTGTCCAGCACCGTGCCCATATGCTCTGTTTAATGGTTAATAGGTGATAAACATCTCGAAACCAATTGTATTTCTTAAAAATAGGGGAAACGCCTGAAACAAGTGCCTATCATCATAGCTCGTCATACAAAATACAAGCTCAGGCGACCAGCTGGTAACCACCCAAGAACAAAGCCTTGCAGCAGGATTATGTAACCTTTTGCCCTTTCTCCTGGAGACCTTTATCTATAAAAGCTTGTTATCCTCTGCAATAAATTGCACTCAGCATTCACTCCTCTTGTGTGTGAGTTGTCTGTTTGCCATCTCCCCAACTGTTCCAGTTATCTCCACTAGGTGTCCTCCGTCTTTCCGAAAGAGCCAGTCAGCGGCATTCTGATATCTTTCAATCAATTGAGTGCTAGCCTGGAGCACAAATGCTTAGGGACAGTGTCAAAGCCCTTATTCAAGCCCCAGGACTGACGCCACAAAAAGGTAGAATGTTCAACTGCAACTAGAGAAAGACAGGACCTCATCACAGAGAAAGCTAGTAGTCTGGTGCTGACAGCTGCCACCTAACCTGACTTGGCCAGATGTAAACTGTTGCAACCCAGCTCCATGGGTTAGCCCTGTCATCCTGGTTTACCCTGGCTTACCACCAACATCCCGGCTACTCGGTGGGTTTAAAACTTGGCAGGAAGTCTGCTAGACTCTTTGAAATATGGCTTGAAGTGGTAGAGTTTTAACCTTGAGCAAATGGTATTAGAACAGTACCCTATGCTTGGAGTTCAAGCCCCATGGCTAACCCCCCAAAAAAGAAAAACAACACCCCAATAACCATTAGATGTGAACTTGTGTGGTTTGTGAAATGTTCCTCAAAGAATGGTGATACTGATGAGAACACCCTAATTCTAATGGCAGCTTGTTGAATAGAGCTATGTGCTGAGTCCTTCATTAGGTGCTCTGTGCTGAGTCCTGCACATGGTGCTATGTGCTGAGTCCTTCACAAAGTGCAGTGTGCTGAGTCCTGCATTGGGTGCTGGGTGCTGAGTCTTTCACAGGATGCTGTGTGCTGAGTCATGCAAAGAGTGCCATGTGCTGTGTTCTTCACAGGGTGCATTCTTTCATCAGGTCCTTGTAAGAGCTCTACAACTGAGATGATTATGCAGACAATAATATTGAGGCTCAGATATGTCCCCATGTCAGAGAAAAAATTATGTATTACTGAAAAGTAATGAGTTGTCTCTTCAATTTTTTTGTTTTGTTTTTTCTCAGTCATGAACCTTGAACTAGGGGCCTGAGTGCTGCCCCTTACCACTTGGGCTAGCACTCCACCACGTGGAGCCAAGGACCCTCTTGCAGCAGAGTGCCACCTAGGGGTCCATAGCTGAGGTTGTCATCCTGCCTGCTTAGGAAGCTGAGATCTGAGGATCTGGGTTCCAAACTATCTCAGACACAAAAGATCCCATGAGACTATCATCTCCAATTCACCACTAAGTAACCTGAAGTTAAAGCTGGGTGCTTGCCGCTCATGGATGTCATACTAGCTACTCAGGAGGATGAGATCTGAGGATCATGGTTCAAAGCTAGTCTGAGCAGGAAAGTCCTTGAGACACTAAGCAACGATGGACCACCAGAAAAACTGAAATGGTGCTTTGGCTCAAATGGTAGAGCATAAGACTTGAGCTGAAGAGCTCAGAGACAGCACCCAGGCCCAGACTTCAACTCCTACAACAACACCAAAAAGACAGAAACAAACTAACAAACTTGAAGTAGAGGACTGGGAATATGCCTTTGGAGTAGAGTTCTTTTCATATATAAAACCCTGGGTTTGATTTCTCAGGACCACATCACTAAAAAAAAAAAAAAAAAAAAGCCTGAAGTGGCTCTGGCTCAAGTGGAAGAGGGGTGGAAGAGGGCTATCCTTGTACAAGAGAAACTAGTTACAGTGCTCAGGTACAGAGCTCAGGTTCTGAATTCAACTTCCAGGAATGGTATTTGAACCAGAGCACATGTGCAAGCACACACACGTACACACAGACTAGAAGTGATGCGCTGTTACACAAAATGGTAAAGCAGTGGGTTTCTTCACTGAGCTCATGGTCAGCACCCCAGCCCTGTGTTCATCCCCCAAACCTAGCCACCCAGGGACCAACTGGGAGAGGTCAAAAGTTTCAAAACCTGATGAGATTCACCAGCCCTAAATGACAGGAAGCTTTGTGATATCAGATAAGTGTTTAGATTTTCCAAGCTTCTAGAAACCTAAGAGAGGCATCATATGCCCATCATCGCCCTCAATGAAACATTTCGTGAGGTTCAGTGCCCTGGTTGTCTGCCAGAACGTATCCTGAATTATATTGAGCACTGTATCTAAATACTGGAATATAGTCTCCAAAGGCAGGATAAGTGCACAGAACTTGGCCTGCCACGGGAGGTGGCACAAATGAAGACTTCCTGTCAAACCAGAGCACTGGGGAGAGAGATAGTTTTGGGTACAAAGAGACCTTTTTCTCCTGACTTTTAGAGCCAGCCCAAAATCATTCTCACTATCTGACCTGGATAGAGATGTTTGTTACACAGCTGTACAGGAGTGAGGCTTTTGTGTGCCTGTCCAGACAATGAGACAGACTTCTTTCAACAGGCCTGGGATGCAGAGAAATCCTCAGGCTACACTGAGAACAGTGAAGGGAGCCCTGGAACATGCACTTACATGAAAGCAGTCTCTGTTATGAAATCATTTTCTTGAATAAAAATTTCCTAGCTTGGTGATGTTCATCATAGCTACTCTGGAAATTTACCTATAGGAATACATCCATACATACCCAAACACATGGAAGTACAGGCTCTTTTTGAGGTGGCATGTCCGAGGTTGAACTATGAGCCGAGCATTGTCCCAGAGCTCCTTTAGCTCAAGGGTAGTGCATTAACCTTGAATTACAGACCCACCTCTGGGTTTTTCTGTGATATCTTAGAAATAACAGTGTCATGGACTTTCCTATGCTGGCTGGATTCAAACTCAGATTCTCTACATCTCAGCCGCTGAAGAGGTGGTATTAAAGTGAGAAGCCGCTGGCACCTTCTTTTTTTTTTTTGTCGGCCGTGGGGCTTGAACTCAGGCCTGGGCGCTGTCCCTCAGCTCTTCAGCTCAAGGCGAGCGCTCTACCACTTGAGCTACAGTGCCACTTCCGGTTTTCTGGTGGTTTATTGGAGATCGGAGTCTCACGGTCTCTCCTGCCCGGGCTGGCTTTGACTCGCGATCCTCAGATCTCAGCCTCCTGAGTAGCTAGGATTACAGGCGTGAGCCACCGGTGCCCGGCCCGCTGGCACCTTCTTTCTTTTCTTCTTCATTTTTTAATCTAGACAATCTGACTTCTTAACAGGGTCATTCCAATGGCTTGAATTTATAAATTAACTACCCATTATTCTTTATAGCTGCTTTCACTGAGAAGGATTTTCTCTCCTCATCTTCTCTGGTCACAGGTTTGAAGCCAAAATTGAAAAGTGAGTATCACAGGATTTGGCAGCAAATGTCCACAGGACATGATAGCCCTGTCACTTAGCATTGAGCTGCAGTGAATTTACTGTCTCAGGATGAGAGGACCAATAGCTGGAGCAATCCTCATACTGTCTACATTGCACCTTTTGCCTATAAAATGATCTAATAATTATGAGTGTTGTGTGTCTCTAACCTTAAGTATCTAGAACACACTAGAAGCATCTTCATGTATCTCTTTTTCTCTAGTGCCTCTTAAAATTTAGATTAAGGGCTTGTGTGGAGGGGCTACTCGGTGAATCCCTAAGGAAAGCCCCTTGAGGCCTCTTGGGAGATCGCCGTTCAAAGTCAGCCTGAGGAGGAAGTCTGTGAGACTCTTAACTCCAATAAACCACCAGAAAAACAGAAGTGGAGCAATGGCCCAGAGGGTAGAGCTCCAGCTTTGAGAGAGAAAGCTGAGCAGGAGACAGAGGCTAGATCAGGCAGGAAAGCCTGGGAGGCGCTTATGTCCAATTAATGACCAGATGGGTGGAAGTGTATCTGTGGTGGTGGTAAAGCCTCAGCCTTGTGAAAAACAGCTCTGGAATGCATTGGGCCCTGATTTCAAGCCCTGGGATGGCCACAAAAAATTTTCAAAAAGAGAAGGCCAAGTTTATGTATCACTGCCCGATGCAGTTATGTGTGCATATTACCTCCCTGAGTGCAAACAGACCATATGCAATTCTTCTCCTTTTATTTACTGGATTATTTTTCAGATATACTCCTTGCACATACCGCATCATTGTCTTCATTTCAGGCCCATAGCTTTTCTCTTCCAGGGTTCCAGGCCTGTGTCCTTATATGATGCATCCTGAAGCTCTCAGCAGCCTTTATTTACATTTTATTATGGGACCAATGCAAGAATAGTCACAAATCAGACAGGGGAAGAGAAGATCAGGTTTCATAGAAGTAACCAGTATTCAGAAAATTAAACTTGGGGACGTAAAATGGGAGCATACATATGTAAAAACTACCATTAAGGAAAAGATGAGGACGCTTGGAATGTGGATTACTGAGAGAGTGCTTTCCTAGCATGCAAGAAGCCTTGGGTACGATTCCTTGGGAGCACATACACAAAAAAAGTCAGAATAGTTGCTGTGGCTCAAGTAGTAGAGTGCTAGAGACTAATGTCCTGGCTTTTATTTCAACCCAAGAACTGGCAAAGAGATATCTAGATAGGTGGGTAGATAGATACATACAGGCACATACATGCATACATACATACATACATACATACATAGATTCAATAGATAGATAGAAAGATGATAGATGAATCTGGTCTTGGATGTCAGGAGGAAAGAAGGGAACAATTCCCAGTCATGAGGCCTTCTGCAGTGTGCCAGGACACCAGCATTGCCTTCACACGACCACAGGGCAGGAAGACTATCTCTTTTCCACTTCTCAGGGAGCCAACGGCCCCAGAGTCAAACAGGCAGACCTAGGTTCTAACTCAGGGATTGGAGATTTGAATTAATGACATGGAGAATGAAGGAAGGAGAAAGGACTGGCAGAGATAGAAGAATGGCCTTCAAATCTGACAGATGGAGAGTGAAAAACCCACTCCTTAAGACCAGAGAGCAGCGTTTTTCTACTCTGTTCCTCCCCTCTTACCCACTAAACTGGCTCTCTATTGGTAAATTAAAGGTAGGCTGAGGTTCCCTTCACCTGAGGGAGGAAGGTTAATTAGTCATTGTTTGAAGAGGCAGAGAAAAGCCTTACCCTAGTTTAACTCTAACAATTGTTTCAGGTTTCCCCCCATTGGTGGCTGTTCCTGGAATGAATGAAGTGATTTTGCAGCTCCCTTCCCTGATGTGTGTGTACATTCTGCCTCCTAATCCTGTAGGCCTACTCTCTTCATCTAGCTTGGCTTTGAAACTGTTTTCTGCCTTCAATTACAGTGTTACACTGCAGTTCTTCCTGCAAACATGGCTAGGGTTTGGGTCCTGAGAACTTCATTTGAACCCAGGATAGGTCAATAATGTTTCTTTCCTGCTTCTATAGCTCAAGAACTCTAAGAATATTTAGAGTACAAGTACTTCTCATCACCAAAGGAAACTAAGGAAGCTCTTGAACATCTGACCTTTCATAAGTGGAAATCTTAGTGTCATAGACTTTTCTGCCCTCGCTGGCTTCACCCTGTGATCCTGGCACCTCAGTCTCCTGAGCTAGGGTGACGGGACTGAGCTACTGGTGTTCGGCTTGGTTCAGAATTGCAATGACATTGACAATACAAGTCAACTGCTTATCACAAAGGGTTTGAGGAACATATTAAGCCTTTCAACATTGGACCTTTCAGAACCCAGTAGGACACAAGTTTACAATGCTAGAGTCTGAGAGGCTGGGCATATGGATCTGCTACACTTGAGCCTGCAGCTCTAGCTCTATTCTGGTGTCCATCAGTGTTCATTTTCCAAAGAATGTTCTCGTAATTAGCAAATAGGAAAATTTCTTTGATTAAGCCTCACTTTTTTCCAATTGTGTGTCTCGAACTCAAGTGTGGCACTGTCCCTGAACCCATCAGCTCAAGGCGAACACTATACCACTTGAGCCACAGCGCTACATGGGTTTTTTTGCTGGTTCACTGGATATAAGAGTCTAATAGGCTTTCCTTGCCTAGGCTGTCTTTGAACAGTGGTCTTCAGCTCTCAGCCTCCTGAGAAGCTAGCATTCCAGGTGTGAGCACTGGCATCTGGCCTATTGTTTTTGACAGTCCTGGGGCTTGATCTTAGGGCCTTGGTACTGTCTCTGAGCTTCTTATTCTCAAGGCTAGGCACTTGACCCACACCACAGCTTCTGCTTTTTCTGAGTATGTGTCACTGAGGTTTAAAACCCTGGTATTCATGCATGCTGAGCGAGCTCTTTAAAATTTAGCTGCATTTCTAACCCCACACTTACAATTGTATCCCTCACTTTCGTATCCTCAAGAAAAGGCATCTGACTGTACATCATCTAAAGAAATCCCAAGGATGGCGGCAGAAACTGCAGCCACCATACCTGAATCACAGAGAGTCCGGGACGAAGGAGCCAGACCCGGCAGGTGAGCAGATTCTACTCAACACCAGCAAGAACCAACAAGAAGAAATCTTCATCCTGCAGTTCGCAGACCAGAGACGACCCAGGAACCAAGACTCAGCGTGAGTATAAGCCTAACATCCTCACTCCTTCTCAGGGAGCAGACGAGGGAAGGCCAGCCCTCCACCACCCCCAGTAATGGAGATCTCCATCTTGGATACTGACAAAGCTCGGCAGAGCTGCTAGCTCCAACTCAGGCCTTGGAATAAATCTAGAGTCATCTAGCAGGTCACAAGAGCCTAACTTGGCCTACCAGACTCAGCTCTACCCAGGGAAAAGTCACCCAGCTCGGGCGCCAGCCCCAGGAGTGGCTTTCTTCACTGGGTAATCAGAGCCAGAGGCTGCCCCTCCCTTTAGCAGCCTCGACAATCAATTGAAATTCAGTAAACAGAAACCGTGAGAGTGGCTCCAGGCTGGGATCCGTGAGTTTCTCACAAACCAGCCCCCAGGAAAAGCTACTGTTTGCTGAAAGGCCTCAACTCTACCCAGAACCTAGCCTCATCGCAGCATCTCCAAACTCGAGAAAAAAGCCATCTTCCTCTTTTGTGATACTCAAAGCAGATCTCCCTCCCATTGAACTAACCTGGAAGGAGGATCACAGAGCATTTTTCTGCCTGTTCAGAGAAACTGACTTAAGTAACCAACCAAGCCACAGGAACACAAGCAGACCAGAGACTACAACAAGAGGCTGGTTATGGACACAACGGAGACACAGGATTTTTCCCATCCCTCCCAAAAAAATCAAAGAACTTTTTTTTGTACCTTTTATAATTTTGTTTTCTAAAAAAATTTTTTAATCTTTAATTTTTACCTTTTTAGAAAAAAAATTGTTTTCTAATAATTTTTTTTCCTCTTAAAATTTTATTTTAGGGGTATAAGTGTGTGTGCGTTTTTCTTTCTTTTTTATGTTTCTGTTTTTGTTTTGTTTTGTTTTTTGTTTAGCTCTACTGACCTTCTGATCTTTTTTCTTACTTTTTTATCCTTTTCACCTTTTCTTCTCTTTCGTTCTTCTTTATGTGAGTTAATTGCTGCTCTGCACATCCTCAGATAAACCCGTATTCGATTATTAGACCTTATCCCCAATTGTATACACACTTAATCCACAAATTTATTACTCAATTCAAAACCTCTTAGACTTAAATTCCTTAATAGCAGTACGACATCTTTATAGCTTTTTAATATTTTAAGTATTTTTGTTTTTAAGTTTTTCACATGTCCTTTATATCCCTCCCCTTCTCTCATTATATTCATGTTGTTCTCTGAATAGTTTGTTTTCAATTCTGTAAAATATAACTAATTTTTACCTTTCTATTTTTTCTGGTCTCTTTTTGTTCCTTTTCTTTTCTTTTCTTTCTCTCTCTCTACTTACATCCTATCCAACCTATTTCCTGCTTTGAGATTAGGACTTAGTTAACTCTCCCTGTGCCTTCTCACATCACTCTACTACTATTTTTTACGCACATCTCTTCCTAAACCTAATAATTTCTAGTTTACCAAATTCTTCTTTGCAGTTCGTAGCCCATTAATATATAGTTGTTTGATGTTGAATAGATGTATCTGTTGAACTAGAATGTACCTGCAGACTATTGACTGTGCAAATACAGACTTCGGTTAATGCTTGCCTAAAGAGAGTGTTCTAGCACAAAACTGGTGTTAATTTCATCCCAAATGGGCAGAGTAAGCCAGAGAAACACAAGAAAAATGGCAAGTATGGGTACCTCAAATCCCACTCATGATAATCAGGGGACAGAAGAGATAATGAATAATCCAGAGGAGATTTCCCAAATAGCTCTACAAACACTGCTGGCAAACATGATAAATGAAAAGATAGAAAACATACAAAAGAATCTGTATGAGCGTGATAGGGAAGGAGAGGAGGCAATCCTAAAGTCTATACAGGAATATCGTAAGTGTGAGGAAGCTACTCAAAAACTGATACAGGATTTGCATGAGCAGCTTAAGAATACTCAAAGAGAAAGGGAGGAATGGTGTGAGCAAGCTGAGAACACTCAAAGAGAACTACAAGAATGGCATGAAAGGGAGGAAGTTAATCAAAGAGTAATACAGGAATTGAGAGAGCAGGATGAGAATACACAAAGATCACTAAAGGCATTCATAGGATCCATTAACAAAGAGCTGAAAGAAGTCAGGGAGACCACAAAGGGAATGCTGAATGGAACCCAACAGAAGGAATGGGAGTCCAAGGAAACCATAAACAATCTGAGAATAAACACTGAACACCAAATTAAGGAAGTAAAGAAGTTCATACAAGATCTAAAACAAAGCTTCAACAAAGGATTCGAAGCCATTAAAGCTGACCAATTAGAAGGAAAAGAAATAAAAAACAAAGTAGAAATTCTCAACAGCAGGTTAAACCAGGCAGAAGATCGAATCTCGGGTACTGAAGACAGCCTAGACATTGTAGAGAAAGAACTTACAACCATCCAAGAGAAATCCAAGAAATATGAGAGATCTATCCAACACTTGGAAGACACCATCAGAAAGCCTAATCTAAGGATAATGGGTGTAGAGTAGCACCTAGAAACAGAAGTTAATGGTCTAGGAAATTTGTTTAACAGGATCCTAGCAGAGAACTTCCCAAACATGCAAAAAGATAGGCCTATTAAAGTACAAGAAGCTTTTAGAACCCCAAATAGACCAGACCAGAATAGGACATCCCACCCTCACATTATAATCCACACATGATCAACTCAGACCAAGGAAAAGATCCTTAAAGCTGTCAAGGAGAAAAGATTAATCACCTATAAAGGGAAACCAATTAGAATCACCTCAGATTTCTCAGCAGAGACAATCAACGCAAGAAGAGCCTGGAATGATGTATGCCATGCCTTAAAAACAAACAACTATCAACCAAGAATTCTGTACCCAGCTAAACTCACCTTCATAACTGAAGGCCAAATAAAAGCCTTCCATAGCAAAGAAAAATTGAAACAATACATCTCCACCAAACCAGCCCTACAAAAGATTCTTAAAGATGTCCTACACATAGAACACCAACAAGAACACAATAAAGGTCAAGAAATTGCACCCAAACTGAGAATCCGAGAACCATAGGAAGCACCCAGTTTTCGCAACCCCCAAGAAAGTGGATAACATGGCAGGAACTCCCAAATGCCTCTCAGTCCTGTATCTTAACATTAACGGACTTAACTCTCCAATTAAGCGGCATAGACTGTCTAGTTGGATTAAAAAACAAGGTCCTTCTATCTGCTGCCTTCAGGAGTCACATCTTGCCAATAAAAACAAACACATTTTCAATGTTAAAGGCTGGAACAAAATCTACCAAGTAAACAGCAGCCATAAACAGACGGGAGTTGCAATACTAATATCAGATAAAATAAACTTCAAATTAAAATTTGTGAGAAGAGATAAAGAAGGTGGCTAAATACTAATTAAGGGATCTCTCTTCAGGCGGATATTACAATTCTAAATATATATTCGCCAAACAACGGAGCAGCCAAAGTTATCCAAGAAACACTATTTTCCAACAAATCACACATAGATCCAAAGACAATAATTGTTGGGGATTTTAACACACCGATCTCCGCACTAGATAGATCAACTCGGCAAAAACTCAACAGAGAAACCGCTGTTCTATACAACTGCATAGATCAACTAGATATAACAGACATCTACCGAATATTTCACCCAGCAGCATCAGAATACACGTTTTTCTCAGCACCTCATGTAACATTTTCTAAAATAGACCACATTTCAGGAAACAAAGCAAACTTGTCCAAATTCAGAAACATTGAAGTTATACCCTGCATTCTCGCGGACCACAAGGGAATAAAATTAGAACTCAAAACCAAAATCCACCAAAGAAAGTCTGATAAAACATGGAGGCTGAACAGCACACTGCTGAATCATGAGTGGGTCAAGGAAGAGATTAGAAAGGAAATTCAAATGTTCATGCTATTCAACATAAATGAGCACATAAATTACCAGCTCCTCAGGGAAACAAAAAAGGCAGTACTCAGAGTCATGTTTATAGCTCTGAGCTCCTACATTAACAAATTGGAGAGATCGGAAACCAACAATTTAATGAGCCATCTGAACCTACTTGAAAAAGAGCAGCAAGAAAACCCCAATCCAGTAGACAGAAAGAAATAATTAAAATTAAATCAGAATTAAATGAATTAGCATCCAAAAAAACTATAGAAAGAATGAACAACAGAAAGAGTTGGTTCTTCGAAAAAATTAACAAAATTGACAAATCTTAGCAACTCTTATCAAAAAAAGAAAAGAACACATCCTAATAAATAAACTTAGAGAAGAGAATGGAAACATCACCACGAAAACAACCAAGATTCAGAACATTATAAGGGAATACTTCTCAAAACTTTATGCTAATAAGTTTGAGAACTTGTCAGAAATGGACCTTTTCCTAGCAAATATTGACATGCCAAAACTAAACAAAGATGAGTTAAACCAGCTTAACAGGGCCATATCAAGCATTGAAATAGAAACAGCAATAAGACACTTGCCAGCTAAGAAAAGTCCAGGACCAGATAGTTTTACAGCAGAACTCTACAAGGCCTTCAAAGCAGAGCTCACACCAATACTCCTCCAAATCTTCAATGATATTGAAAGAGAAAGTTCACTACCGGACACATTCTATGAAGCCATCATAACCCTCATCCCAAAACCAGGCAGGGACTCATCAAAGAAAGAGTACTATAGACCCATTTCTTTGATGAACATTGATGCAAAACTTCTCAACAAAATTTTGGCCAATCGACTTCAACAATTCATCCAAAAAATCATACACCGAGATCAAACAGGATTCATTGCAGGGATGCAAAGCTGGTTCAATATACGCAAATCAATTAATATTATTCATCACATCAACAGGAGCAAGGATAAGAACCACATGGTTATCTCAATAGATGCAGAAAAAGGGTCCAACAAGATCCAAGACCCCTTTATGATGAAGGTTTTGGAAAAATTAGGAATCCATGGAACATTCCTCAATACAGTAAAGGCTGTATATGACAAACCTACAGCCAGCCTTATACTTAATGGTGAAAAACTAAAGCCATTTCCTCTTTACTGAGGAACAAGACAAGGATGTCCACTCTCTCCACTTCTATTCATTCTGGTATTAGAATGTCTAGCTACAGCAATAAGACAAGATGTAAACATAAAGGTGATCTGAATAGGGAAAGAAGAAATAAAACTCTCCCTCTTTGCAGATAACATGATCTTGTATTTAAAGAATGCCGTAGATTCCACTCCCAAATTACTCAAGCTGATTCAAACCTTTGGCAAAGTAGCAGGTTATAAAATTAACCCCCCAAAATCAATGGCTTTTCTGTATGCCAACAATTACTAAAGTGTGTCTGAAATTAGGAAATTAACTCCATTTGTAATAGCCCCTCAAAATATAAAATACCTAGGAATTAACTTAACCAAAGAAGTGAAGGACGTCCATGGTGAAAACTTAAAATCTTGAAAAAGAAAATAAAAACAGAACTTAGAAAATGGCAAAACCTCCAATGCTCCTGGATTGGAAAGATTAACATCGTGAAAATAGCAATACTTCCCAAGGCTATCTACAAATTCAATGCGATACCTATCAAAATTCCAACCTCATTCTTCAAGGAAATAGAAGAGGCAATCCAAAAATTCATATGGAACAATAAAAGACCCCGAATAGCAAAAACGCTCCTCAACGGAAAGAATACTGCTGGAGGAATATCAATACCAAATTTCAAGCTCTACTATAAAGCTATAGTAATCAAAACAGCTTGGTACTGGCATAAGAAGAGACCTCAGGACCAATGGAATAGAATTGAAAACCCAGAAATGAACCTACAAACCTATGCCAACTAATGTTGGATAAGGAAGCTAAAATAATAGAATGGAAGAAAGACAGCCTCTTCAGTAAATGGTGCTGGCAAAATTGGTTAACTACTTGGAGAAAACTAAACTAGATTCTTATATATCACCCTGCACCAGAATTAACTCCAAATGGATCAAAGACCTCAGAGTCAAAGCAGACACTAAGAAAACATTACAGGACGAAATAGGAGAATCTCTACGCCTCCTTGGCTCTGGCCGAAATTTTCTTAATAGAGACTGGAAACACAACAAATCAAAGAAAGATTGGATAAATGGGATTGCATGAAGTTGCAGAGCTTCTGCATGGCAAAGGACATAGCTAGCAAGATCAATAGAAAGCCCACAGATTGGGAGAAGATCTTCACTAGCCATGTAACGGACAAGGGTCTCATATCTAAAATATACTTGGGACTCAAAAAATTAAACCCCCCAACAACAAATCCTCAAAGAAACAACTGCCCAATAAATAAGTGGGCTAATGACTTGAATAGAAACTTCTCTGAAGAAGAGAGTAGGATGGCCAATAGACACATGAAGAAATGCTCACCTCCCTAGCCATAAAAGAAATGCAAATCAAAACAACATTGAGGTACCACCTCACCCCAGTTAGAATGGCTATAACCAAGAACTCTAAAAACAACAGATCCTGGAGGGGATGTGGACAGAAAGGAAGCTTACTTCATTGTTGGTGGGAGTGTAAACTTGTTCAACCACTTTGGAAATCAGTATAGAGGTTCCTGAAAAGACTTCACATAGAGCTCCCCTATGACCCTGCAATCCCACTTTTGGGCATTTACCCAAATGTTTACAAACAAGACCACACTAAAGCTACCAGCACAACTATGTTTATTGCAGCATTATTTACCATAGCTAAGTTCTGGAACCAACCCAGATGCCCCTCAGTAGATGAATGGATCAAGAAAATGTGGTATATATACACAATGGAATTCTATGCCTCCATCAGAAAAAATGACATTTCCCCATTTGTTAGGAAATGGAAAGGCTTGGAAAAAAATATATTACATGAAGTAATCCAAGCCCAAAGAAACATAAGTCCCATGGTTTCCCTTATTTGCAATATCTAGTATATGTATGAGACAAGCAGAAAAGTTCAGGTAAGTTGATGTTAGGGAAATGAACACCAAGATACGTATTTCAATGTTTTCTTTTTCTTTCAGGTGATTGTTTCTAACACATTTATAAGATTATTTCTTTGTAGCTTTGTATGTCCCTCCCCAATAGTATAACCCCTGCTTTCACTGTATTTGAGGTTGGTATAATTTGTGGTGGGGAAGGGAAAAACAAATCATTTAAATAGGTATACTTGTGAATCCATTTCAACAATGAGATGTACAAGTCGTTATATGGAAAAACGAACTAACAACTTTGGTGGGCGATGAGGAAGATTGGGTGGGGAGACTGGGAGAGGATTGGAAGGGGAAACAAAGGAAGAGGCTACTATGCTTGGTAGAAATGTACTCATTATCTTTCCCATATAATTGTAATCCCTCTGTACAGTATTTTCACAGTAAAAATTAAAATTAAAAATAATCATCTATTATTATTATAGTCTTATATTCTGACTTATTTACTTTGTAACAGTTTTTAAACTTTTTGCTGCTCTGCTGACATTTATGTATTTAAATATTATCATCAAAGTATATCGTTTGCGTACTGGGGGCAGATTTTACAAAGTGTTTAACCAATGGCTTTTAAGAATTCGTAATTGGTATATTATTTGTTTCATTTTTAATTTCAATTTAATTTATTTTGAAGGTAATGTACAGAGGGGTTACAGTCACATAAGGTAATGAGTACATTTCTTATGGAAGGAACATTGTTATCCCCTCCATGGGTTTTATTTCTACACTCAAACAACTACTGTACTTTTGTTTTCTTTGTTCATGTATTTTCATTATAAAATTGATATACAGATGGTTTGCAGTTATTTAGGTCAACTAAACAGTACAATTCATTTTATTTTCTGAATTTCAAATTTTGAACTTCTTTTGTTTCTTTAGGGTAATTCTTTTTTCATAGTTGTAGGATTAGTTAATTTAATTTTGCATGATTTTTAACACATGTAAATTATTCAGACACATATATTTTGCTTTTAAAATATTTAACATGTGAATATCTAAAATTATTTCCTTAATTTATATATGGTAGGTGAATTTAAATAAATTTATTTTCTTATAGTTCTAAACATACTTTCCAGGTAACAAATACTTACTATATTTCCAAGAAGCACATACTTTATTAAGAAAATCTTCATAACCTGGTTACTTTTTTTTTGTAAATATTTGTACTTGAATTAAAAAAAAAAGTTTGAGCTGGGCAAGGTGATTTGTAGCTTCCATTTTCTAGCTATGGTAGTAACTGTGAATAGGGTTTGTAATTCAGGAGAGCTTAAGAAACTGAGACCTCATTATAAAAATATCCAGACTGAAATTATTAGAGATATGGCCATCCCTAGTGAGATATAGAGCTAGAGCAGCTGGTTATCACCAGTAGCATCAATATTTTGTCAAAATAAAAGGATAAATTCTTCAAAATGTTCATTATTTAAAACTTGTTTGCAAAGGTTCTCATGTCTTCAATTTCTTATTTTTCAATTAACTTAATCTATAAGAATCCAAGTATATTGTAACTATTTTATTTCTACTAAACTTTTAAATAGTACAAGCAATATTATGATTTCCTATATTAAATTACTTTTACTATTTGTGGTAATTTCTTTTGTTTAATATGATAATAATAATCCAAATGTGTGTATGTGGTATGTGTGTGTGTTTATGTGGTTTTTGTGTGTGTATGATGATATGTGAATACTTTGTAATGCTTGGGATATCACTTGGGATAGCATTGTTTCACATATGCTAAACCAAGTTTTTACCTCTGAACTATACTGTGCAGTTATAATGTAAATAGTGCTTTAAATTATGACTTTTAAATTTTCATTCCTAGTATGTTTTTTTCAAAATTATATATTCTACAATGTGATCCATATTCTATCCATGTTAGCAAATTTTATTATTACTTAGAATATTTCCACTTCCACACTTGCGTTTGTTGATAAAGGTTTTACTTTGCTTCTTTTCTCTCTTCATTCTTTTTGCCTTTAGATTTTATCTATTTTTTCTCTTATTTCTTTGGTAATTATCACAATCTTATTGCAATTTCTTTACATCGTAACAAGTCTATACAATGCATTATTTTCTATTGTATTTTTTCCCATCTTCTCTGACTCAGTCCACACTATTAGGTGGATTAAAAAGAAACTTGATTCAGGACACTTTAATTATTTTCCTCCTCCTCTTCTCTGAAGACTTTCTGTTTTTTGAAACACAAAACCAATGACATACACAAAACCAATGACATACAGCTCGTATGTGGTCCATCATTCTATTCTATCCCCTCTCACTCTCCTCTGTAGTACAGCTCAAGTCATCATTCAGGTTTATTGTGCTATAGTGTTATCTAATTTTTAACTCATTCCTAAATTAATTTTAGTTGTTTCAAGCATTCTTTTAAGACATTTTACTATATGTAATATCTGGGATCGTGTGTTTTCACAAAGTGCCAAATATGAGTGACTATCAAACATCTAGATAACTCTGTTAAATAGTGGTCCACCTGCTCAATAAACTTGTATGTAAATTTAAGGAATACAGGTCAGTTAGAACAATTTTGTAAAATGCTGTAGCTTGAGCCCTCATACTAGATTTGAATCTTATTACCATGTGTAGTCTACTATAAGAACAGACACATAGAAGAATATAACAGATTTATCAAAAATAAATTCTTAGTTTTATTGTCAACAGATTTTGAAGAGGATGCCATGACTTTATTAAATAAAAATAGAATCTTAAATGGGTGTATTGGCACTATTGCCTCTTTAGATTTAAAGAATGAGCTTAGACTACTTCCTCAAACCTTGCACAAAATTTTAAAATAAAATATGATTATCAAACTAAATGTGAGATATAAAAACCTATAAAACATAAATGTAAAAATTCATGACATTGGATGAGTAAAGGTTTCTAAAAATTTGACATGGAAAGAATTAGTGGCTAAAGAAAAGAAGAATGTACTGGTTAATATCATCTGATTACCTTTTATAATTCTATGAAAGAAGTGAAAACATACCCAACAGATAGAGGGCACATATTTGTTAATGGTACAATGTTAATGCTACAATGATATTGAGTCTTAAGTACTTTTATATCTTCTAATTCTATATATTTTTTTCCCAAACAGGATATTTCTTTAAAGAACACATGTAAATTAATAATCAATGGGAGGAGCATATGAAATAAGCTCCTCTTTAGTTTCTAAGAAAAAAATAAAATGAAAACTCACTAGTATGACCATAATATAAAAAGATGACGCAAAATATAGTAATGCATTTGTGGAGAAATTGATATACTCCACATAGTAGATTGATTTGTATAATACTGCAATCATTTTAACAAGCAAGTTTTCAAGTTTTCAAAAGGTCAAAGAGAATTGTATATGATTCAGCTATTACACTTCTATGTATGTATTAAAGAGAATTAAAAAACTTATTTGGACATAGAATGTAGTTCACTGACAGTGCACTTGAATAGTCTGTGTGAGACCTTGGAAATAATCCCCAAAAACGAATTTTGATAAGACACACAATAGAGGATGTATGCTGGACAAATTATTGTAAGTGAATTTTATATCTATTTTAATGTCTGTTCTAAAATTTACACCATTTCTATTTGAAGAAATGCAAGGGAAAATTAGGCTTGGAAAATCTATGATTGTACAATTCACTTTCAAAGCACTAAATTGTATACTGTAGAAGGAGATAATATATGGCATGTGAATTACATGTTAGCAAAAAAAAAAAAAAAAAAAAACTATTGTTAAAGATACTTCACACAAATTGAAGAATACCTAAAAAGATGTTTTCGGTGTTGGCTAAATCTATTTGTAAACTACAGCTTTTAGAACAAAGATTTGATTTCTGTTTATTTTGAGTTTTTTGGTCTTTTATTTTAGTTTTACAGATATAACTCAATCAAAAAGTGTATGTGATAACTGGAATACCTGGGGATTATGCATGACTTATAAGTAATTGATAACCTTTTCTGGAAGAAACGTTTAGCAAATGACAGAAGACCCAAATCCGTACACCTGTGATTTATGAAAGCCATATGTTACTTGCTCAATAAAATTGTTTTTCTCTACTTTGCTAGGAAAAAAAGTATTCTCAGGATAAGAGCCAATAGCAATGAAAAGAAACAAAATACACAATAATCTTGATTTATTTGTGAAAATAACAAATGAAATAAAGCAATTCCATTTATGGGGCTCTAATATTAGTATCTATGAAAATGTTCCTGAATGCCAACATCCACTGAATTTTTGGAATTTTAATTTCTACCAACATATGAAAACTAGAATAAGAAAACAAATACAGTCTTAGAGTAACTAGACTTGGAATAAATTTCTTAATAGTTTTGAAATTACAAAAGAATTGATACCATTAAAAAATGATTCTTTCCTATGGAAATCATTTAAAAATGTTTAACATTTATTATAATTCAAATACCAAACAAGAGTAATTTTACATAATCATTACAAATATTATTTTATTACTATCGTAAAATAGAATAAAACACCAGTCTTGATATGTTATCATTATTTTTAATTCCTAATCATTACCTAAATATCTTAAACAATCTAAATAGTCATGTATTTAACATAGATGTAAATATTCTATACTTTTACTTAACATTTTGCAGGGGCATGTATTCATGTTTCTAAGAAATGTTCACAGCACTTAAAAGATGCTTTTGAGAAATTAAGGTAATATATTTTGTTGCTGTTGTTGTTGTTGTTGTTTACAAGGCCTGTGCATTGTCCTTAAGCCTTTTTATGCTCAATGCCAGCACTCTACAACTTGAGGCACAGAGCTAATTCCTGTTTATAGTGGCTAATTGGAGATAAGAATCTAACAAGTACTTTTCTGTCTGGGCTAGTTTCAAAATCAAATCTAAGATCTCATTACCCAGAATAGCTCCATTTATAGGTGTGAGTCAGTGGCACTTGGTTTGATGTATTTTTTAATTTTAAATATGTTTTAAAATGTTTGTTTCATTATAATGTACATCATTCGACACATAAATGTAGACATATGTATATATTTCTGATGACAAATAATCTCTAAAAATGTATGTCTTTCTATTCACACACACACACACACACACACACAAATATATATATATATATATATATATATATTTCTGAAGATAGACACCTTGTAAAACTTTATGCTCTTTTTTGACCTTTTTTCATTTCAAAGATATACAGTATATTTTTCCAAACGTTTCCTAGAATAGAATGACTAACCTTCAATAGAAAGTAGAGTTTATTACTTTCAAGGGTATTTTAGATATACACATGATATTGTAGTAACATTTACAGTATATTACTTGAAATGATTCTGTTCAAACTTTTAAATATTTATGTGTAGTGGTGGGGAGAGAGGAAGTGAATTCATACTGGTTAGGAATTTGCAATACTTCAAAATTCTATTCCATAATTTGTTATAAGCACATAGTTAAGTTACCTGTTTTGGCTTAGTTTTTTTTGCTTCTTTATTTGATCAAAATTTTAACATGGATGTATGCACAGTGGTAATATTAAAATTATTAATCAACAGAAAATAATTGCAAAATCATAGATACATATCAGACTTCAATAGTTAGCAATTATGATGCTAATATTAATTTTGATGATGATGAGGAGGACCAAAGTGTACCCTGATAATGACCATGTTGTGATTCAAAAGGAAAAAAAAAAACCTTACACAATTTTGAAGCTAGATTTCCCACATTGAATACATAGTAATCAACAGCTTACATACAAAAAGAATAACAAGACGAGAGTTTCAATATCAAGAAATGTAATCACATAAACAGGTAGAGACAGTAAAAACCCTAATGTAATTCCTACAGTCTCTTTCATGTATTCTCACTATTCTTGGCGGTATTGTTTTCTTATAAATAAAATCATTAATTTCCACATTTTGATGGAATAAGATGTACTTTTCAACTTAGTGTGATTAGTTCAAATAACATGAAAGCCATGGCTCTCATATACATACTATTCAATAACCAATGTTTTCCAGTAATATATTAAGAGTATGTTCTTCAATACAGTTGTAACACATGACAATATTTACATAATACTACTTACATATCTGTAGTTACCTTAAAAGGCCTTAGGCCTTAGAGCAAGGAGGTAAAATTTATTTTTATTTCTGCATGAAACAATTTGTGACTTTATATCAACAAACTGAATTTGACTCTCTCCTTATTTGTAAGATAAGTTGGAAAATGTAAGGTCTCTTCACTCTTCTCTTTTCTTGCTCTAGAAGTCAACAAATATATTCTTCATTATTTCTGGTAGATTACATCCATTTAGAGATGGGAAATGTAAGGCCAACAGTCAATGTATTGAGCAAAGAATGATAGCAGAATTTTTGTCTGAGGTCTTCACTCTGTGTGCTTACAAAGAGTAATTTGCTGATGGAGAGGACCAATATGAAAAGACTATGGGGCAAAAGCATACTTTGGAAATGGTTGATTTAGGACTAGGTGACAATGATGAGTAAATGAAACAGGCTGGTGTCAGGGGCATGAAAAGGAGTACATAGAAATCATATTAGTGACAAAAACTGAGAAAATCTTGATCATTCATCTTATCTAATGGGAGGGAGTAGAGAGGTAAGAAGAAATCTAAGGTCCTTCCACAGGTCTGGCTAGCAACTGTATTAGTGATATTCTTAGTAATAAGGACCACAGGTGGAAATGATGGATTTAGGGGATAAAACTCTCTGATAGTTCTAAAGTTCATATTAAACAGATGCAAAGATAGGTCTGTTTAGACATCATCAAAATATCCAGGACCATGGATATAAAAAAGGATAATAAAATTGGGGGGGTATTATTGAAAGGGAAGAGGAAAAGAAAAGTTCTCACACAAATGTTAGCAATGTGAGCACCAGTGTGGACAAGACTGGAACAAAGAGAAAAACAAGGAACCAAAAAAGAAATAAACACAGATTTTCCAAAGTAAAGGAAGGAAAGAATTTTCAGGAAGATATTGAAGGAAATATGCTATTTGGATTTGAATAGTAAAAGGATATAGACAAGTTTAAAGATAAAATTTTGAGCCATAAAATTCTGGATCCATGAATTCAACAGATCCTGTTGATTTTAAATGCTGGAACAAATGCTTTTATCCTGACCTTAGCAAAATTATACAGATATAACTCTCATGAACTTTACTTAGAGGTATTCTGTGAACATTTTTGAAGACTTTGTTCAGCCAGCAGATTAGAGATTGAACTACAGCACAGACAAGCCTAATTTGTCCTACAGTTCCAATTAGTGACCCATGTATCCACAACAGTTTGAGATTTTATTGAAATATCTTTAGATATATTTGGATATTTTATCAGCCTATTCGTTATAAATGTAGGAAAAGTAAAACCAAGTATTAGGTTGAACATACAGCTTTGCTGATGTGATTGAAGACTCCTGGAATTGATTCCTCTTTAGAATATAAAATGCCTCAAAATCCGTTGACACATCATAACTGCCATATACTCTGAACCTGCCACAAATTCTTGTATGTAGGAATTACTCTTATAAACTTCAAGCTTTTATTGAATGGAAGAGTTCAGACGTTACCCTCACCACTAGGATTAAATGCCTATAGAGATAAGACATTTTGCTTTAATGCCTTTCTTTCATTTTCTTATACCCATTTGCAAGTAGGGAAGGATTCTGATGTAACAACAATACAATGGTGACTTGTTTTAACACAACGTCTAAGATCTAGTGTTAATTTGGATACTTACTAATTAGCTCCAGATTTTATGGATATTTATATTTCTCCTGGGTAAACTAATGAGCTCCAAGAAAATGTCCCTAAGAAGCCTTTCAATTCTAATTCACTCTTTGTCTCAAAATGCTTTAAATTCTACATCCTCTAATGTGGGCATAGGGTTATATTGTGGAACTTTTCTCCTCAGAGAGTGAGTACTACCCTATTACTTAACATGGACAAAGTACCAAACAAAAAGTGGTAGTTGAACAATGTTCTTAGCAGCTTTTACAGATGAAATGGAAATAGAGCAACTATGAACTCAAAAGGAATGTGCAAAAAGACAGAGGCACAAAGTAGAATGTGCCACGGAAATGCTGAAGTGTAATTTGAAATTATGTGTTCAAGTGTGAGGGTGTGTTCAAAGTATAGCTTCAGACAATGTAATTGGATATCTTCGGGGGAAGCTGCTTTAAACTATTCTGGGATAATTGTACAAGTAGAAGCCCCTTAGTCTGACTCTAATCAGCTACAACATAATCAACTTAGGGATTATCTTCCAAGTGCAAAGTGAGAAAAAGAGGGCTCATCAGAGTTAGTGTTCAGGTTGAAGTACGTTTTCATTTATTTTGGAGCATTAAACTAGGAAAAAGCCGAGTAAACATTTTGCAAGTACCTTAATTAAGTGGGACTGGGGCTGGGGGTTTATCCCAGCAGAAAGGTGCCCTTCTGGCACGCGCAAGGCCCTGGGTTCAGTCCTCAGCCCTGGAAAAAAAAAAACCCTAATTAAGTGGGATGTATTATATTGGTCTCTTTTTAACTTGGAAGTTATACATTATGTCCTTTTATACTTGGGACAATGATCTGCGGTCAGTTGTTTCTTCTCTTCCGCTTCTTTTGCCCTTCCACTTACATAAGTTTTATTTAAAGAGATATACTTGCGCTTGCATTTCTAATTCCTTCAAAATTATCTGAACTGCTTCATACTTCTGGCAACCTCCTGTATCTTTCTCAAGGGAATATTTTGTCACTACCATTCTTATCCTATATGATATTGGATACCTTCCTGCCTAATTCAGTGCAAGTTATACATTAGGCTGATCCACACATCTCAACACTTGTACCACCATGAAATCCTATCTTATATAGAAATCATGATTTTACAATGTCTGGGGAAGTGGCATCTGTCATTTTTGAATGGCCCTACGTGATACTTACATGCAGTCATGTTTCAAACCAATGTGCCACTCAGTAGATGAACGAATTGACAAAATGTGGTGTGTGTATATATATATATATATATATATATATATATATATATATACCCGGTGGAATTATATGCTGCCAATTCATAAGGAAATGGAAAGACTTGGGAAAATCCTACTAAGTAAAATACACAAGACACAAAGAAATAGATTCCATGGTTTCCCTCATTTGTAATAAGTAGGAATATCTAGGATTGTCCTAGCAGATGAGCACAATGGTTCAATAGGTATGTGTAAGATGATGCTGAGCAAAATGAACTCCTACATATGGAAACAGAGGTTTTTCTTTGTGGTTGTTGTTTTTAATGTACTATGTGATTTCTTTTTTCTTTTGTGTTTTCTCCTATGGCTTGTTCCCTGCTGTATTTGTTTTCAGTATCATGTGTCATTGTGTGTGTGTGTATATATATATATATATATATATATATATATATATCTTAATTTGGCAAGGGAAGAGGAACAATAAAATGGCGAGACAAAGGTCAAAGGGCAAACCAATGCAATAGCAATACTCACAAAACAAAATGTTGGAAATTTACATTACAACTTGTGAGGGGTACTGGGGTGAAGGAAAACAGTAAGGAAAATGAGGGAGTGGGTAAAAAGTTCATGTTATATATTCACTACCTTACAATTACTTCAATCCCTTCTATATATCCCCTTGAAAATAAAATTTAATTAAAATATAAGCTACATAAAATATAATTTTACTGTATAGGTATAGTCAATATTATTCAATTACCCCTTTCTTTATCAGAGGGTCATTAACTTGAATGTTATCAACTATACAATATTTTCAGAATATACTTCCCATTATTTTGAAAAAACATTATTTTAGTAATGTCTCATACTAAAACAGAAAACGGTTCTCTTCTATGGAAAGTACTAACTTTTAAAACTGAATAATTGCTAAGAGGACAAAATATATGTGTTCTTCAAAATTCCTATGACTACTAAATACTCATTTTCAAATTCTGAACATGCCATACCAGAGACATTTAAAATAGTATCTGTTTGCCTTTTATTTAATTCTGCAATAGATGCAGTTTCCAATGGGATGTTACATATTTAAAAGTCAACAAAAAATGGCCACATTCTGTTAGAAGATAAACCTATGAACTATCTATAATAATTAATTCCTGAAGAGTATACATTTGTTCATCAGACTAAGCTATTATTTCTATGACAATCAATCCCAAGTTTTTATGCCATAAAGTCATCCTAGCACAACAGTTTCCAATTTGTAAAGTGCACCTTAAAATTTCCTAAATTCACATCATGACTTGCTTATCACTATTGTGAAAAAATACTACACTTCTGCTGTGATGCCCTCCCAATTGTGCGAAGAACACTACAATAAACTTTGCTGCATCATTTTCCCCCAAGTTTCATTCTTGAGATCAGAACACTTTCAAATATTATTTATTGTTATATTTATTTTATTATATATTATTATTATTATTTTATCTATCATAGATATTCAGGAGATCCAAATATCTGAATATTAAGATCTGAAGATTATGGTTCAAATCCCACCGAGGCAGGAAGTTTCCTTAGCTTCTTATCTCCAATAAACTGTTCAGGAAAAGCCAGACATCACTAACGAAGTACAGTGTTAAGACCTGCAGGATTCATAGGGCTGTTACATGTGACATTATTATGTAAAGCACCACTAACAGTCATCTCTGACATCCATAACATTCTGCTTCCACTTACAAGTAAATCAGAGTGGCTCGAAGAAGAATAAAAATATGATTTTTCCCTGTCTGGCTTCCACCATAATGTGGGACCATGACTCTAAATATCTAATAAACCATTTGCCTTGGCTATTTTCTTAAAATAGTTTTTTAAATAAATAGTAATTTTTAAAAAAATTTAAAAATAATTTTTAAATAAATAGTAATTTGTTGTTTGCTTTTGGCAGGCATGAAATAAGACTGCATTAACATTTTGTGAGTTGAGAGGCTAAATTTTATCAGAATCTAAACATAATGAAAAATAAATGATTTTAAGATAAATAGCTCTTAGGTACATTTTTTTTTATTTTTTTAATTTTATATTTTAATTTTTTGTGAACATACAGTACAGGGGGGTTACAATTACATGAGCAAGATAATGAGTACATTTCTGATCAAGCATTGCAGCCTCCTTCTTTGTTTACCCTTCACATCCCTTCCCTGCCTCCCCCCGCCCACCAGCCCAATCTCTCCCCGCCCCCTTAGGTACATTTTTAACGTGACATACACACAGAGACATCTTTTTTCTAAGCAGTTCATGTAATTCAAATAACTATGTTTCAGAAATAGATGACACAAAAAGTTAAAAAAGAGAACCAGTATTGTGTAGTATAGTCTTTAAAAATAGCTGACAAATAAATATTAACCATAATTCCCGAAATAATACCAGTCAAATGCTCTTGAAAAGAGAAGATTTTAAACAGAATGTATAAAAAGTGCCAGTGCCAGCGCTGCTTCAGGAGCTGCTCTCTGGGATTGAGGGCTTCTAGTACATGAGGATGTTTTAACCAAGATTAATTGCTTTCAGGAACTAAATATTTTTTAGTTATAATTCATAGAAGAAATCTGTTGTTCAAATTTAATGAAAGGATAACAGTTTATATTAGAAAGAATGCTACACACTTATTGTGGTAGGCAGTGAAATACCTTCCCAAAATATCATCCCCAAATATCTAATTCCTCAAATGTAGATTTGCATTTTATACCTATCTATCTATCTATCTATCTATCTATCTATCTATCTATCTATCTATCTATCTATCTATCTATCTATCTATCTAAAGTTTGTAAAATAATCACCTTTCATTACCCAAGGAGCCCAAATTTGAATAATTATCAGATGGGGGAAGTATATTCAAATGGGTACTTAAAAGTCCCAGCTGTAGTGGGAAAGGGGCATGATTAGGGTAAGAACCTTCAGAAAGATGTAAAGTTGCTACATTAGAAGATAAAGGAAAAGACAACAACCCAGATTCTTAACTTTCTGGAAAGCATAACAGGAAGTAAATGCCATTTCCACTAGAATCATCTGAAAAGTATTTCAGCTCTGTCGGTGGCTCGATTTTAATCTAGTGAGACTTCTTTTAGATTTCTGTCTTTTAGAACTAAAATGATAAATACGGATTATACAAGCCACTTAACTTGTCGAAATTTGACAGATTTGATAGAGTAAACCAAGTCAACTACAGCCTTTTACTGATGCAACTACAGAGACAACACATGTCCTAGTTTCTGAGAATAAGATAAAGTTGCCAATGGCTTTGTATACATGTATGATGTACATACTACTAAAGGCCTTGCATTAATGAAGTCTTGAAATTCTAAATAATATCTAAATAAGGAGCTCCCTATCTTTATTTTCACATTTGGGGATCAATAAGTACTACAGTTATGTAGAAAGCTAAGGTAAGAATATGGAAATGAAATCTGTCTCCTAATATTATAAAGATAATTTATGTCATTTTGAGTTATAGTTTCTAAAGTAATAAAAAATGAAGTAAAACAGAAACAGAAACTCAGTTTTCTATCCTTCCTAACTTTCCAACAGAAATTAGAGAATCCATTAAAGATACAACAATTCCAGAATGGTATAGGATGTTATAAGATCACTAGATGGTGAAAAAGAAGATAACAAAAATGGGTCCCTTGGAACAATGGGAAACAAAATCTACACCTACAGATTGTGTTATAGCTAGAAAAGTTTCCACTATTCTGTCTTTGATATTTTAGGTTTGTTTACACAGCAACTTTCCTCTCATAGGAAATGACTCTTTATTAATACTTAAGGGTTTGCAGCTTATAACCCAGCAACAAATAAATGCTTCTAAATGTAAAAAAGAATGATACTAAGAGTAATGAAGGCTACTTGTGTTGCTATAGCTAATAAATAAGAATGATCTTTGGGAATAGTCAAACAATCTTGATCTTTTTCATACCTTTCCTCTTCTTCAACAAGAGAAATCCTAGTCAAGATATGTAAAACATTAATAAAGGTTTTTTATATTTTTTATTGTTCACACTAAAGCAAATACACTTTTCCTCTTTGCAAGCCTGATTTTGAAATAGTCAGAACTTCATAATTATTTTATAGGCAAAAGTTTATTGCTTTGGCTTAGTTTTTTTCCTGCATTTGGGCATTGCTCTCTATTATTTTGGCAACTACACAAAAAAACAAGATAAATCCATGATGCTTATGTTTAATTGTTCAAAGTCAAGCTTTCTTCAAACAAAATTTTCTGTTCCCTTCTACACTGCTAATTGAAGTTTAAATGATAACAAAAACGTGATACTTTAATGTACATTTTCATTGAAACCAGTGAAAACAAGAGTGTCTGTTATTGCTTTTTAAAATGTTTTCAAGTATTTTCCTTGGCTATTTTCATTATTGCCTTTGTTCCATCCTGTAATTAGGAGCACAGAGTTTACAAAAAGATCTTCCTAAGGAATAAGATGTTAGTCAAAAAATAGGTGTATAACAAAGATTTTCATCACTTACGAGATTGAATAGGTCAGAAGACATTTTGCCATTACTGGCATGGTTCTTAAACTAAGTGAAATGCATGTAAATGTGACAGTTATTCCAAACAATGACTATGGCTTATACTTTTCTGCTTCAATAAAATGAGTAACTTTACTGTAAATGAAACCTCTGGCAAGGTTGGAGGGCATATAGATTTAGGGTAGAAGGGTTAATGTTAGAAAGCCAAGAGAGATTCCATAAACAGCAATGGCTATCACTTATCAGTTAATTATATTTATGACATATGAGTATATAAACATAAATATGAATTGAGTGAGAAATATGTGATTTACACAATTGATTCAATGATGACTAAGACCAGAAAACACTTCCCTACATTTATGTAAACTATTATATCTGGTGAAGATTTAAAGAGTTTTAGAATATATATTTTAACATTTATGTCAAAATATTTATTTTTACCTGTTTATTTTTACATTTGGCGGCTGTGGGGTTTGAGATCTGGGCCTGGACGTTTTCTCTCAACTGTTCAGCTCAAAGCTAGTGCTCTACCACTTGAGCCACTGCCAGTTTTTTGTTGGCTCATTGGAGATAAGAGTCTCAGGGACTTTCCTGCCTAGGCTGGTTTTGAACCATGATTCTCAGCTCTCCGAATACTTAGTAGCTAGGATTACAAGTATGAACCACTGGCACCTACTACATAATTATTTTTACACATTTATGAAGTATGGAGTGGTAATCCCATTCATTTATATCTTGTGTTTTCCTGCAAGCATCCAGTTTCTCTGTTTCTTGATTGCATTTAGTATGGACATTATTGTATTATGTGAAGTAATTCTCATATATGTTTTATGATGTCATTTTAGTTCTAATGTTCATTCATTTGATGACTGATGATAATTTTCTTGTGCTTATTTTTCACAAGAGGTATTTTGATGTTTTCTAATTGATTTTTTTAACATTAGGTTTTGAGAGTTCTATGTACACTCTAGGTTTGAGGCATACTTCAGATACAGGAATTGTAACTATTTTATCTTTGACTATGGGTACCTTTCATCATCATCATCATCATCATCACCATCATCATCATCATCACTATTAGTATTACTACTATTACTTTTTTACATGTATGTATGGTCCTGGGGTTTGAACTCAGGGTCCCTGAGATTTGTTGCATTTTGTTAACAATTTACCATTTGAGTCATGCCTCAGTTCTGGCTTTCTTGCTGATTAAGCAGAGATAAGATTCTCAGGAACTTTATTTTGTGGGCTGCCTTCAAACAGCAATACTCAAATCACAGCCTCCCAAGTAGCTAGGATGTGATACATGAGCCACCTGCTCCCAACTTCTATTCACTACTTGTATATGAGCTTTTACAGACTAAATTATTTTACACTTTTATTGAGTTCTACTATATCAAGTTTTCCTTTCCTATAATTTTAATGCCATATTTAAGTATGCTTCATCTCCAAATTGTCAAGACATCTTCCTTTGCTTTATATTTACATCACTCTTTTTGTTTTATATGCCACCTTCAAAACCTGCTTTAAGAGAATATTTGAAGAAATTATTATATTTAAGTCAACATTCACTTTTTAATTCTCCCCAATACTGTCTAATCTATCACCACTATTAAAGAAAATGTCATTCCACAAGTGTTTGGTTTTACACTTTTATTAAATATTCCTTGATAATATGTATGTGGCTCTAATATGGTGCCCTACAGACCCATTGAGCTATATAATCTTTTCTCTACAAATATGACAATTTTACACTAATAGTTTTAATATTGGACAGAGAAATATATTCCAGTTTATATTCCTTTGTCAATGAATCAAAGTGTGTTGGTCAGGTGTTTTAAGAAATTGTCAAAAACTTATAAATAAAATTGTGAAGCTGGGCGCTGATAGCTCATGCTTATAATCCTTGCTGCATAGGAGGCTGATATCTGAGGATTGTGGTTCAAATGCAGCTGGAATGGGAATGTCTGTGAGACTCTTATCTCCAATTAACCATGAGAAATCTAGAAGTGGCAAAGTTGCTCAAGGAGCAGAGCACTCACTTTGAGGTGAAGAGCTGAGGGACAGTACCCAGGCCCAGATTTTAAGCCCCAAAAATGACCAAAAAAAAGGGAGGAGGAAGGAGGAGACAATATGCATCCTCCAATCCATAAAAATTATATGTCTCTACTTATTTAGATTTTTGTCTTTATATTCAGCATGGTATAATTTTCAATGATGGTGGGTGAACAACACTGAAATAGATTTTGACGATGTGTGGAGATAGCACAAAGACATTCACAGAAAACCATTGAAAAATAAAGGGATATGGGAATAGAGAAAGACAGAAACAAGTTAATCATGCCCTTGATCAATATGTGAGTGTGCAAAATATTTCAATACGATTTCTTCATAAAATTAATATACACCAATTAATTAATATCTTCCAAATGCATTGGTATTCAAGCATGACATAAAGGATAAATACAGATTCTGTGGTGAAATGAAACAATAATAGATGACAAAATACATGATTATAGTAATTGTGTAAACAAGCTAAGAAATGTGGTCAACAGCTGGGGCTCATGGCTCATTAGAAGAGAAGGCCATTGGTGTCTAAAATAATACTAAAATGTTAGACTTGAACCTATATTTAAGACTGCTTATTGCTAAAGTCAATAAAGGACATGTTTGGCAAATAAAGTAAAATGATAGCTTACGGACAAATGAAAATAATAATATACATATAAGTCTATATACATGTATATATACATCTGCATATTCATTTATGTGTATGCATATATAGTTATTTGTATATATACACATGTAAGTATGAATATATGCATACGTACACATAGTATGTATACATATACACTTATTTAAAGAGACTTGAATCAGAAATATATTAAGAGCATACTAATGCCAATGAAAAACTTAACCATCCTGACTAAGTTATCTAAAAGTCCAAATACATATCTCTGTAATAATATATCATCAACCAAATAACATATGGAAAGATCATAACCTACCTAGACATTGCATACATATAGAGATTAGTGGAAATAGAAACAAGATAGCACTGCACAACCACTATGTAGAAATTGGAATCCTTATACATTGGTGTTTAGCACTTAAAATGATATAGTCGGTTTGTTAAACATACTGACAATCTTTAAGATATTACACATATAGTTGCTCTATTATCCAGCATTTTGAATCATAATTTTATATACAAAATAGATTTCAACACATGCCCAATGAGACACATGTACAAGCATATACATAGCAAAACCTTTTACAATAATATATAATAAAATATTGAAATGCCAATTGAGGACATTATACAATTATACACATGCATACAAAACAATATGCTCTATAATTGAGAAAAATTTACATGAACTTACTTGGGAAACACTAATATTACATGGGAGAAATGGATAAAATAAACTTCATTTTCTAATTAAATTAGCTTTTTAAAACTGGCACATCTGCAGTGGTAGACTATGAAGTAATGGTTGGTCAATGGATGGTAGGTTGAAATGATGACAGGAAGTGACTACTAATAAATACTGGAGTATTTTGAGAGGGTTATGATGACAAAATGTTCTAGAACTGAAGGTGATGTTCATAGTCCAACTCTAACTTTCTATGAATCATTGTACTTTATCGAAGAATTACAGATTGCATTACAGATTGCATTTGCATTAACCTTAGGAAAAATTTTAGAATAGTAGTGGGTGAATCTGAGAGATAATTTAGAAATTAAAATCACAAAATTCTGTAATGCATAAGTTTATTATGTTGGTGAATGAGACTATCAATAAATATCATCTGTGGCATATCCTCTAAGTGACTATATATGATATTGCGAGTCAGTGAATATTCTACAAAATTATGTAAATTGAGGGATGAGATAGGATTGAGAAGGATGAGGGAAAATGATCATCAAGATGTATTATACTGGGCTGGAAATGTGGCTTAGTGGTAGACTTAGTGGTAGTGTGAAGCCCTCGGTTTGATTCCTCAGTACTACATAAACAAAAATTATGGAATTGGCACTGTGATACAAATTGTAGAGTGTTAGCCTGAGGAAAAGAAGTTCAAGGACATTGCCCATTGTCAAGACCCTAAGTTCAAGACCCAGGACTGGCCAAAAAAAAAGGAAGCATTGTATTAAGACAGGCACTACTGGCTCATGCCTGTAATCCTAAATAATCAGGAGGGTGAGGATTGAGGTTTGAAGCCAGCCCAGGCAGGAAAGTCTGTGAGATTCTTATCTCCACTTAAATCTCAGAAAAATCTGAAAGTGCGACTGTTCCTCCAGTAATAGAGTTCTAGTGTTCATCCAAAAGAGCTCAGGGGCAGCGCCCAGGCCCAGAGTTCATACCTCAGGAGAGAAAAAAGGAAACTAAAATAACTCACTAAACACTATTCATAAACTGCATGGTCAAACAGCAACCCCCAATTACGTACTTAAAGTTAATTAAAAATATGCTTAGAATAAAATACAAGTCATCTTAGGGACCAAATATAGATAGAATTCAAAGGTTGTTTACAAGGGCAAAGTAAATTTTATATCACGAAGTTTGAGTTGGCATTTGTTCTTCAGTCTTAAAAAATAATTTATAAAATTGACAATACTGCCAATTATAGGTCAATTTCATTGAGGAACAGATTGAATTCTGCTGTCTTTTCATAGCAAATCATAGTGATGAGTTTTTTGCCTCTTGTTGAAGTACAACTGATATTTTAAAGTAGATTTTCCCTACTATAATATTAATTTAATCAATCATTTCATTAGGGCGATGTTGGTCAGATTTTCTAGTAAATCTTATCCCTTGTACTAAATGAGAGCATGCTATGTCAGTTTTCTATTAATATGACAAAATACTTTATAAAATTAACCTAAAAGGAGGAAAGATTAATCTTGGCTTCTGATTTTATACATTTCAGTTCATGTTTCTTATCCTCATTGCTTTGGGTTGGTGGTGGCACAGTACCCCATGTCAGGAACACGTGATGGAGTATGTGTTTTCATGGAAGCGAGGAAGTAAAGAAGAGGAGGAAGAGCCAGGCGCTGGTGGCTCACACCTGTAATCCTAGCTACTCAGGAGGCTGAGATCTGAGGATCGCAGTTCAAAGCTAGCCCAGGCAGGAGAGACCGTGAGACTCCTATCTCCAATAAACCACCAGAAAACCGGAAGTGGCGCTGTAGCTCAAGTGGTAGAGTGCTCGCCTTGAGCTGAAGGGCTGAGGGACAGCACCCAGGCCCAGAGTTCAAGCCCCACGGCCGACCAAAAAAAAAAAGAAAAGGAGGAATAAGAGTGGGAGAGGAAGAAAAAGGAGGAGGGGGAGAGGAAGAGGGAGAAGGAAAAGGAGAAGGAAACGGAGAAGGAGACAGAGAAGAAAAAGAAGGAAGAGGAGGAAAGGACTTTGATTTTATTGTCCTCTTTGATCACAAGTTCAGAGTGACCAAATCTCTACAACTGTGCCCACTTGAAAATGTTCACCACCTCTTTATGGCAACATAGTGAAAACTAATTATTAATCCCAATCCTTTATGATTTCAGATTTAATTTCTAGAGTGGTGGGTAGACATTTCTGTACAATTGTATAACTTCTGTTCCTAAATATTTACTTGAATTAATCAGAGGAGATATTTGGCTCGGAGTTGGTTAGGTTATACATGAATGAAATATTTTGAGTACAAATACATTTAATTTAACAGATAAGGAAGCATAAAGAGATTTCACTTTTTTATCTTCAAAAATGACTATTTCATCTAACTAATAATGACTTGAATTTTTCATAATTTTATAGCATTTTTATTCAAGTATTTTGTCATCTATAGTGAAGTTCATTCTTTCAAGTAGAAGGAAAATGAATACTATCACTTCTATAGAGAGTAATTTATAATATGATTTTCCTGCCATTCAACAGTAAATTATATTCAGATCTATAGGAATAATTGGATAAGTCATGGAATATCTTGCTTTAGTTATCTCATATTTAGATTGATTCAATTTCTAAAAGTCAGTGTTGACATAAAATACATGAAATTAACCTCTGAAATGACTTCTACTCAAACCTCAGAAATACATGACCAGTAACTAAGATTTCTGCATACTCAAAAATTATATGAATCGACATTTTATGTCAAAAAATTTTAGGGTAAAAAGAATAGAAAATCATGTAGCCACAATAGATAAAAATTGATGTTAATGACAAATTGCTTCACTCAGCCTGACAGAGCCTATTGATTTTAGCTTACATGAGACATTTGATTAATGATCTTTTTGTCGCTTTTGAATAATAGAGTATTTCAATTTGTCCAAAGATTCTGTCATTTAAACCTTCGAGTGTATATTTTTTCATAAAAATGAAAAGTATTTTTCCACAGTGCAGGTTCAGATTTAATAACTAAGTAAATATCTAAATGTTAATTTGTTAAATTGACCTCTGGAATTCAAATAACAAGAAATTTATTTTATATTTAGATATATTATATCCATGCTGAATATGAGTGTCTCAAGCTTCTAATCCTGGGTACTCTGGAAGCTGCAGTTAAAAGCCAGCCTTGGCAAGAAATGTTGTGAGACACATCTCAATCACACACACACACACACACACACACACACACACACACACACACACACAGAGAGAGAGAGAGAGAGAGAGAGAGAGAAAGCCAGGAGTGGAGTTGTGGATCAAATGTTAGGACACTATACTTGAGTGAATAAAACTAAGGGATAGGCCTTGAGTTCAAATTACAAGAACAAAACACACGCACACACATACACAGAGAGACATGGAAAATATTATGTCTAAATTCTTATTTTAGTTTGAAGAAATAAACGATATCATGAAAAGTCATATTTGTTACATATACTGCAACTTTTGTGAAGTGGTTTTTAGTAAAATTTGTTTTAAGATATAGCATAGGTTATTAAAATTAATATTAATCTACTTAATAGTTATAATTCCTCATAACACCTTGGAGTACAACATTTGGTATTTTTCTATAGTCTTAAGAAGTATTCTGAGTAAAAGAAAGAAAGGAAGAATGGATGAAAGAAAGAAAGAAAGAAAAAGAAAGACAGACAGAAAGAAAGATAGAAAGAAAGGAAGAAAGAAAAGAAAGAAAGAAAAGAAAGAAAGAAAAAGAAAGAAAGAAAGAAAGAAAGAAGAAAGAAAGAGAGAGGTAGGGATGGAGGGAAGGAGGGAGAAAGGAAAGAAGAAAGGAGGGAAGGAAAGAAGGAAAGAACAAATGAATGAATGAAGGAAGGAACAAAAACAATTTAATTTATAAAATCTGCTATTTAGCCCAACATAAATTTCATGTAAGTTAACCCTTTAGTAAATGCAAGTTTGTAATTGTCAATTCTCTGCCTGTTCTCTATGCATGAATGAAACTAACAAATGAAGGATCAGAAATAACCACGTGAATGTTTGTAGTAAATACGTACACAAAGCTTTTTCTCATTTTGTATACATCATCAAATAACTATTTACAAACAATTTACATTTAGTTATAAATATTCTAAAAATTGATGCAACCAAAGGATGTAAATGTATTATATAATGTGAACTCTAGTATTTATAATGCTAATAATATTACAATCTTCATTTTATATTAATCATAATAATTATGTATTTTATCAGAGAAATTAGCATCCTCTAATTTTGGTGTCTGTGGGAGTCCTCATAGCAGACATTATTAAAATCAAAAGAGATCTGTATTTCTGAAAGCAATTAACTCAATGGAGATTGTTCAAATACATCAGAAGGGCCTTAGAAAGGTTACACCATGTTTACATGATTAGCTTTGATGTAGTTCAAGAGCCACAAAATAATCATACTTCGTTTTGCTATCACTATAAATATTCCCATTGTAAGAAGAATCATTCATATAATTTACTTGTTATAGGTTTGTCCTTAAGTTATTATTTTCTATGAAATAATATCCAAATGATAAACTACACTGAGTTAAAGCAAAAGTTGCAAAATATATTGGACGATGTAACTCCTCCCAAATACATATTTTGAAATTGTATTCACCTGTCTGGTGACAGAGATGACCCTGAAATAATGATCCTGATAAAAGAAGCCCAATATAACTACTCTGCCATGTGAACATCCAGCAAATAAAGTATAATGAACTAGAAAGTAGACCCCCATAAGACAAGGAATTGATTTGAATAACCATTTTTTATAATCAATGTTCAAGCTTCTAGATTATGAGTAATATACTCCTGATGTTTGTAAGCCACTTACTTTGAAGTATTCTCTTATAAAAGCCCAATGATTGACAAAAAGCAAAGTAGTTTTGATTTAAATTTAAATTTTCAGACAAAAAGATAATCTTTTATTATTTGAACTTTATTCTCCAAACCTTCAGGTTACAAATATTTTTAAATGGGAATTGAATTGATGTGCAACTCTCTATTCAACTATCATAATTAATTTTTTGAATATTTTAATATCTTTAAAAAGTTGTACAAAGGAGTTGCCATTCACTGAAACAGTTTATGGATGCAGTGCATCTTGGTCAATGTCACTTCTTTCAATATTCTCATCCACTCCTCCCAATCAACCCCAGTCTTTACGTATCTCAATATTATGTTATGTATGGAATTACTTGCCATTTAACAAAGCAATTTATGTGTACAATGCACCTGGAATTGTGTTACCATTTCAACATCTTCACTCCCATTTCACACTACTCCTTGCTTTGTATATTTCAATTCTGGGAAGTATACAATAGTATAATGCCTGTATTCTATCCTTTTCCCCTTCAATTTCCTACCCCTCTCACATTGTCCCCATTGTCCTCTCTTGCAGTACACATTTACTGGTATTTATTTTGTGGGGCTTTGACTTAATCTTTTAAGAAAATAATAACAGTATTTCACTCTCCATGGACTCTGATACTTGAGATAATTCATTTGTACCTGTTTGTATACCATCCAGTATGTTTAACCCCCATGGTATAACCCCTGATTTCACTGCATTTGATGTTGGTGTAATTTGTGGAGGGGAAGGGCAAAAACAAATCGTTTGACTAGGGATACAGGTGGACCCACTGCAACAATGAGATGTACAAGTCGTTATGTCGAAAAACGAGCTTTACAACTTTGGTGGAGGGGGGGAGGATCAGGTGGGAAGAGGTGGGAATTGTATGGGAAGGGATGGGAAGGGGAAACAAAGAGGAGGCAACAATCCTTGATAAGAAATGAACTTGTTATCTTTCCCATATAATTGTAACTCCTCTGTACGGTATTTTCACAAGAAAATTAATTAATTAAAAAAGAATTTTACATTTATAAGAACCTTCTATCTACCACAAATGAAGAAAATCATGCAACCTAGGTTTCTCTGAGTGCAGTTAATTTCACTTAATATTATTTCTAAGTATTTCATTTTCCTTAAGAATGGTGCAATATTATTCTTTCTGATGGATTAATGGAATTTGATTATTTATATATATATATATATATGTATATATATGTGTATATATACATACATACTTATAAATAGGGATCAATAAAATTATATATATATATATATGTCTTGTATGTATATGTATATATGTACATATGTATGTATGTATATGTGTGTGTGTGTGTGTATGTAGGTTGCCTGATTTCCCTTATTTGTTGTATTAGAATATGCCTATAATTCTACAAGTAAACACACTTAGATGGTAAAAGAGAAAACATTAAACATGGACAAGATATATTATATGGGATTCAAAAAATTTATACAGTGAGATCAATGGAGGATGCCCTTTGGAGAAGATCACAAAGGCTCAATAGCTGTATGAGTATTATCATATAAAATAATATTCAGCAAAAGTATCTAGAAGAAATGATAATGAGAGTTTTATTATTTTGCTTTTTCCTCCTGTCTTCTGTTGCTCTTTTGATTTTTGTACCTTTGGTCTTATATGTAAGTTTGGAAAAGGCAAGGGGAAAGAGAAATGGTGGGGCAAAGGGTGAACAAAGGCAGCAGTGCTACTCAATAAACACTACATTGAAAATGAACTATACAACTTATACGGGAGGGAGGTTCAAATGGAAAATCTGGGAGAACATGAGGGAATAGGTGAGACTGTTCAAAAGAGTGTCCAATATCTGATCATATAATTGTAACCCTTCTGTACATCATCTTTTTTTATTGTAAAAATACTGTACAGAGGGGTTACAATTACATGGGCAAGATATGAGTACATTTCTTATCAAGCATTGTAACCTCCTCCTTTGTTTCCCCATCCCATCCCTTCCCATCCTCCCCCCTCACTGAATCCACCTCCATCCCTCCCCCCCCACCAAAGTTGTAAAGTTCGTTTTCGATATAACGACTTGTATGTCTCATTGTTGCAATGGGTCCACCAGTATCCCTATTTAAACGATTTGTTTTTTCCCTTCCCCTCCATAAATTATATCAACATCAAATAGAGTGAAAGCAAGGGTTATACCGTTGGGAGGGACATGCAAAGCAACTAAGAAATAATCTTATAAATATGTTGGAAACAATCGCATGAAAGAAAAAACATTTGAATACATATCTTAGGGTTCACAGATTAAAAATGGACTTCATAAACAGGCTAGAGTAGGTATACAAATATTAGATAAAATAGGCTTTAAATAAAAAGTTGGATGAAAGTAAAAAGAGACAAAAAACGACATTAAATATTGACAAAGAAAACTCTCCATCACGGGGATATAACAATTCTAAATATCAATGCCCTGAATCCTAGAGCTCCCAAGTTCATCAGAAAAATGCCACTTAACGTAGAAATATTCATACATCCAAACACATAGTTGGTTGCTTGAACACATCATTCTTACCTCTGGATAGGCCAGCCAGGTAAAAACTTAGCAAAAAAAATCTTCAGACCTAAGTAACTGCAATGACAAGGTATTCCTAATAGATATGTACAGAATATTTCACCTAGCAGCATCACAATATATATCTTTCTCAGCAGCCCATCAAATGCTCTCCAAAAATATATATCTTAAATCATAAGGAAAATCTATGAAAATTCAAAAATAAAAATGAAATTACTCCTTGTATCCTGTCAGATTATGATGGGACCAAATTAGATATTGACATCAAAAGGCATCATAGAAAATTCTGAAACTCACAGAGACTGAATAAAACATTGCTAAATCATCAGTGAGTCACTGAAGAAATATGGAGGGAATTTCCAACGTTTATGGAATTCAGTGGAAGTGAACACACAAAATACTACCTTCTCTGGGACACAACAGCACAGGCAATATTCGGAGGAAAATGTATAGTTTTGAGTATGTACAGCAATAAATTAGAACAATCTTGAATCAGCACTAATGGTGCACCACTAGGTCCTTGAAAAACAGGAACAAGCCCAACCAAAAACCTGTAGACAGAAATAATACAAATTAGATTAAAGCAATAAATAAATCAGAGTTTCAAAAAAACATACAAGCAATCATAATTGACTTTTATCTACTAGTAACTCACGAATTCACTCAATGAATGACAATGTAGCTATTTTCAGAGATAGACTCAAACAGCTCAAACCAGTGAACAAAAAAGCTTCTAGAATTCTAAAAAGCAATATTCTATTTGACTTTAAAAAATTTCTCTGTTGTTATTATTAAGGTGATTTATAGAGGGATTACAATTGCATGAGTCAGGTAATGAGTACATTTCCTTTTATGAAATGTCTTTGGTTCCCTCACTTGTTCCTAGTCCCTCACTCCTGTCCCCATCCATGTGTTAAATAGTTTACTTTCATCAATGTTCAATGAACTCCACTGCTGCAATATTTTACCCTTTTCCCTAAGGCTCTGTGCCCACCCCTCATCTTCCTGAAGACGTACAATGAATATATCACACGTAAGGTAAAGACAGTTTCATCACAAACTATAAAGAACAACAAACACAAAACTAAATAGGAGACTTCTGTTTCCATGTCTCATAGTTTGTTTGAGTATGTATATCATGTTATATAAATATAATTGTTTTTTATCATAAAGTCAATTCAGGGACTATGGTATGATAACTTATAATGTTGCTTTGTATTTAATAATGCTCTTAATTTTAACATTAAATTTGTAAGTAACACAATTCAAGTCCTAGTGAAATTTGAAGGTTCAGGTTTAAAGTTAAATTTTCAAAGTGTGTAATAATTCCATTTTGGCAACCAAAATGAAAAACAGGGATGTTTTATACACAAGAATGTCATTATTTCATGTGTAAAAAAAGTAAAATAAATGTAATATTAATCCAGTGGAAATAAGAAATCAAATACTTTTGCAATGAATCAATTCCATAGATTATAAGATCTATTGATAAAATTAATAAAACTAGTAAAGATGGTTTTTAGACAGAACTTCTTGTACATTTAATGTTGCAATGGGTCCGCCTGTATCTCTATTTAAACAATTTATTTTTATCCCTTCCCTTCCACAAATTATACCAACGGGGAGATGTGAAGGAATGGGAAGGGGAAACAAAGGAAAAGGCAAAAATGTTTGATAAGAAATGTACTTATTACCTTGCCCATGTAATTGTAACCCCTCTATAGGGTATTTTCACAATTAATAATAATAATAATAAATATATATATAATAAAACCCAGGACTTAGGAAAACGTATTTTAAGAGAAAAAAGATTAATACAACTTGTTTTAAGTAGATTACTTAAGACATGAAGCAAGTGATAATTTTCTTTTCTAGGTGGTTGATATAGAAATCAAACCCAAAGATTCCAGAGTTCGGTGTGCTTAATACGTGTCAATTTGCACATATGCTTGACTCATCTCAACATTATATGAAGATAACTGAGAACAGGACTAGAATAAAAAACATCACTGAAATGTTTATTTTATGACTGAATATTTCTTTTTTATATCTCTTTATTTTATTTGAAAAATCTGGTAATTTATTGAAGTTACATCAACAGTAATGAGAAATAAACAGCCCCTAACGCCTTAAAAGACACTCAATAAGACAAAAAGGAAACAACAAAGAAGAATATTGAACCTTATTTTGTACGTGGTCTTTGTATATTGTGGTGCTGTGTAATTGTATATTATGTGCCTATCCCATGAATCTGGGCTCAAATCACTAGGGCTACTGGAAGAAAATTTCAAAATCTAGAGCAGCTAACACAGCTGTGCAGTTGTTTGTGGGTTTCACTACATTAGCAGCTAGGCATGAACTGTACAACGGAAATAATTTCTGTACTTTGCAGGCAAGAATGTGATGAAAAGCATACTGTTATCTTCTTAGATGAAATATGAAGACCACACTTTAAAAGCTTACTAAATGATCAGCCTTTTAAAGAACAGTGCCATTTTTAAGGCACTCTAGATAATTCAAGCCCTTCATTCCACCCACAAGCATTGCTGCCATTCACAAATCATTGCCAAAGTGAATTTGCAGTTCTTTTTGATATTTCAAATGGCTTAGGAGTAACATAAACAATAATTCAAGTTGTTGAGAAAATTTAATTTAGAATAATCAAACAAATCAGATTTAACACCATAGCATAACCTTTAGGAAAAATGAACTAAGGAATATGGCATCTCCTTTGTAATTTAATATTAGACCTTAGGGCCAAATGCCAGAAACAGAGTATGCAAGGAAAAAGAAGTTTTTGATAAGTTATATAAAAGATTAAACAGGGGAAAGTAATTTTACCTACATTTTCTATTATATGATGACATATTTTATTCTGCTAATCAGAGAGACTCAAAATTATTTTTAATTATGATATGAAAAATGCATTGTCATAAATGAATTAAATCAGGGAGTAGATGGTACAGGAGCTGGGTGATTCTGTTAAATATTCTCATTATTTTGAATGATCTGGTATTTTTATATGTGTGGAATTATGGATGTATTTTATGTCTGGGCAGGAAAGTTTGATTATTAGATGATTGTCTGACACCGAATGTCAGGAACCTAACCTGAGTCAGAGTGGTAAATATGTGTGTGTGTGTGTGTGTGTGTGTGTGTGTGTGAGTGTGCCTTGAAGCAAGTATTTCAAAGGAAGAATCTTATTTTCCTCAAGGTATATACTTAATTGTATTAGTTATACTACATTAATGACAGCAGTTTCATATGTTTATGTTTCTATAATTGCATGAACAAACTAAAAACTTACTTTCGGGGTATGAGTTTTGTGGAAGGTCAGCAGAAAGTATAAACATCTGGAATCTTGAGAAAGCTATCAATGGCAATCATTTCAGTGTAGATCAGTTTTAGACAACACTTGCAAGGATATGTAATCCTATATGAAAATGCAACATTTATTGATTTTCCAAAGCTACACTATTCTATAAATTTGTAGAAAAACATGTTAAATTATGGATCTTCACTAGCTATAAAACGGACAAGGGTCTCATAACTAAAATATACCTGGAACTCAAAAAATTAAATCCCCCAACAACAAATTCTCAAAGAAACAATTGCCCAATGAATGAGTGGGCTAAAGACTTAAAGAAAAACTTCTCTGAAGAAGAAAGAAAGATAGCCAATAGACACATGAAGAAATGCTCCACCTCCCTAGCCATAAAAGAAATGCAAATGAAACAACATTGAGATACCACCTCACCCCAGTTAAAATGGCTATAAATAAGAACTCTAATAACAACAGAACCTGGAGGGGATGTGCAGAGAAGGGAACCCTATTGTGTTGTTGGTGGGCATGTAAACTTGTTCAACCACTGTGGAAAGTAGTATGGAGGTTTCTCAAAAGAATACACATAGCGCTCCGCTATTTCCCAGCAATATCTCTTTTGTGCACTTACCCATATGATCACAAACATGACCATACTAAAGCTACCAGCACAACTATGTTTATTAAAGCATTATTTACCATAGCTAAAATATGGAACCAACCCAGATACCCCTCAGTAAATGAATGGATCAAGAAAATGTGATATATATACACAATGGAATTCTATGCCTCCATCAGAAAGAATGACATTGCCCTATTTTTTTAGGAAATTGAAAGACTTGGAAAAAATTATATTAAGTGAAGTAAGCCAGACCCAAAGACATATAAGTCTCATGGTTTCCCTTATTTGCAATTATTAGTATATGTCTTGGACAAGCAGCAATGATCAGATAAATTGATGTTAGGTGAAATGAACCCAAAGATAAGGACTCAAATGTTTTTTTTTTCTCTTGCTATTGTTTTTAGCATATTTATAAGATGATTTCTTTGTTGCTTTGTGTGTCTCTCCCCCATGACATAACCCTTGTTTTCACTGTATTTGATGTTGTTATAATTTGTGGAGGGGAAGGGAAAAACATGTTGTATAAATAGGGATACAGGTGGTCCCATGCAACAATCAGATATACAACAAGTTATGTCGGAAAGTGAACTTTACAACTTTGGCGCCTGGGTTGCTTTGAGGGGTATATGGGAAGGAATGGTAAGGGGAAACAAAGGACGGGGAAACAATGTTTTATAACAAATGTAATCATTACCTTGCTCATGTAATTGTAACCCTTCTGTATGTATTTTCACAATAAAAATAATGAAATAATAAAGTAAAAATCCATGTCAGTTTGTTTTTGGTGGTCGTGGGGCTTGAACTCTGGGCCTGGTCGCAGATTTCAATGAGCTCTTCTGCTCATTGATACCACTGTACCACTTGAGCCACTGTGCCGTTTCTAGTTTTCAAGTGGATTATTGGAGATAAAAGTCTCAGAGACTTTTCTGTCCAGGCTGGCTTTGAATCACTATCCTCGATCTCAGACTCCTGATTAGTTAGGATTACATGCATGAGCCACCAAAGCCCAGATCCAAGACAATGTATAAAAAGCAAGCTTATTGAAACGTCTGGCTTTTTCCAATAAACAATCTTACTTTTTAGCATTAGTTTATAACTATGAGTTATTTTTAGATGTAACTGTGAACTTTTTAATAGAATAAAATATAATTTTTAATATTACGCAGTATCTCAAAAAATCCACTGTAATTGACATTCCCCAAAGTCAATTATTACATATTATCTTACTCACTATTATTACAGTCTATATTACATATAGTGTGAAGGGAAAATAGTTTGGACTATTTCATATAAATTAGTAGATGCTATTTTAGCATTATAAATTCACATCTGTGATTTTAAAGGAAGGAAAGAAGGTTTTAGAGTTAAAATCAATTATAAATGTGTAGTGTGTCCCAATTAAAGCAACAATTCTGAGCTCATACAGACAAAATTATTTTCTTTCCACTAAAGACTTTGAAGTAATACTATTTGAAATAGTGAGGCAATAAGAGGAAGAATTCAAATCATGTCAAACAATGTCTGTTTTACTCTACTACCACCTCCACTAACAAGACCTATCCGGTCCCAGATGTCACAAAACTTCAAGTGTCTCTCTTAGAAATCTATTTTGAAAAGTTCTAAAATCACTGATTCTTTTTGTACTTTCTGTTATATGAAACAAAATATAGACACAAAACAATTGAAATAAAATAAACACATATGTTGAAGTCACCAGAGCTAAAAAAACAACCAACAAAGTAGAAGTCCACCAGGAACAAAAACATGTTGTGCCCAGTTATTTTTAAGCACAAAAACCTCAAATACATATTACCCTTGACTAGAACCATAAAGATAACTGTGTCTCAAAAATACGGTTGTGTTCATTTGTAATTAAATTCATCTAGATGACCTGATATATCAAATCCCTTGAATGGATCAAATTGTTTAAAAGAAATGTGACTGTAAGTGGAGTAAGATCTGCACATATTTAAGAGAATAAAATAACAAAAATCATGACATCTTAAAAAATGCAGAAATGCAATGAATAAGTCTAGTAGTATCCATATTGAGACCTAAATCCTACTGATTTAACAAGAACAAAATATGCCAATAGTAGAATCTGAGCAGTGTACCTGAGTGTACATAATTTTAAACTACTCCAAATTACACTTTGTAGAATACAGAATGTGGGTTATCTAAAGGAAAACATCAACCCATGATATAAATGACATTAAAAATCTCATGAAAAGGGCTGGGAAGGTGGCTCAGTGGTAGAGCGTTTGTCTTGCATGCATGAGGCCCTGGTTTTGATTCCTCAGCACCACATACGCAAAAATAAAGAAGCCGGAAGTGGCGCTGTGGCCCAAGTGGTAGAGCACTAGCCTTGAGCTGAAGATCTGAGAGATAGCACCCAGGCCCAGAGTTCAGGCCCCACGACTGGACCTCAAAAAAAAAAATCTCATGAAAAGAAAGTAGTAGTTTCTGGAAAATAATAGTTTAATAAATAGTGGTAAAAAATTGTTTTATACTACTGACAAAATAGCATACATATTTAGTTAAATCCAAAAAAGACCCAAGATACTCAAGCTCATTTGAAACTTTGGCAAAGTAGCAGGATACAACTGTAACATTATTATGCATGTTGACTCTGGCATGGAATTAATTTCCTCTTTGATCTGACAAATGAATATATGAAAAAAGAGAACTTCAACTAAATATCAAGACCTAACTTAACATATAACCATAAAAGTCATCATGCAAGCCGTATTGCAACTGGGATAAAAGAAAGATCAGTCATACTGATTCTGTATTTATTGTAAATGTTGACTTTTTCATAAATTATTTCCTTTAGCTTACATTTTTAAAACAGTGCGTTAAGTGTATATCTTGGTAACTAATTTTGGATTCCTCCTTCAATATAGTTCTGAGTATAATGTCTCACAGCAATTCCTAACCCATGAAATGATGTTGATTACAAAACAAATGGTAATAACCATTGTTTATAATACACAAAATCTCATAAGGATGACACCAGTAAGCATTGGTTAACATTTTGGTATCATTTTCTCATGACTGATGAGGCCTATCTGCATGAGCATAATTGTACCTAGATTCCTCAGCCTAAATTTAACAACTGTTAAAAAATGTTTATATCTTTATCTGTCACCCATCAGACATTAAACCTGAATATAAAGCCTAAGGAAAATGATAAGGTAAGAATTTAGCTTTTCTAGATATAAACAAAATGCAGCGTAGAGTAACTGGTTTAAAGTCAACCTATTTCTCCAAAACATTCTAAGCATTTCCTTAAAATGTGTATTATTCTCAAGAAGGTAATGGGTAATGTGAGAAGAGGACTAACCAAGCATTGTCTTCAAATATACATAATTTGGATTTACCTCTTTATTTTGCTATAAGCATTTTTGATTAAAAAAAACACAGGTTGAATAATTGATTTCCAGATCAAGTATAATATATCCTAGTTGAATATACCAAAGTACATTCAGAAAATGGTATATAGCAATTAAGTAAGAAAGTCCAGGCAGAAAAAATGGCATCTCTATACTATGTGATGCCCAATTCTTTGGTATTTCATTCTGCCTCCATTTAATGAATGTGATTGTTGAAATGCTTTATAAAGTATTAATTAAAATCAATCAGTGTCCTAGAATACAATTGTGTATAATTTTATCTTAGAATCATGCAAGAACTGCCCATTCAATCATGACATACATCACATTCCATTGGCATTAATATGGATAGAAATGAGTTTCTTAGGATCTCCTGCCATTTGGAAGTGGCAGGACTAGGATTCCAACTGTGGGCTCCAGCTCCCACCACTTAAACCTGAGGATAGGGAACTCAGGGGTGTGTCCAAGAACATCAGCAAAACCAATGATGAGGCAGGCACCAGTGGCTCTTCCTTGATATTTACAAGACTGATAGGAGGATCATGGTCAAGTCACTCTAAGCCAGAAAGTCCTTGAAACCCCTGTCCAACTTCAATCCCAACAAAGCCAGAAGTAGAGCCATGTGGCTCCAGTGGTAGAGGGCTAGCTCTGAGCAAAAGCAGCTCAAGGACTGTGCCAGATCCTGAGTTCAATGTCCGAGACTGGCAACAAATGGACATACACAACAATCTGTGCAGCCATCTGGCTCAAGCAGGTCATCCTCTTGTCCCTAACTGAACTGGACAGAGTTCCCTGGGAAAGGGGCTGGGGGAGCCACTGTCATCTTAACTCTGCCCATTCTGCCTGCATCACAGGATTCTGGCCACACCCCCATTATTTCATGATTCTTTCTGACCAATGGGATACAAGAAATGTGGCTACGCCCACATTCCATGTTGCCTGGTAGATGGATGAGGCTCTGTTAACACACTGAGGCTGAGATCTACAGGGGGGGAAATCATACCTCAGAAGCGGTGGGCCAGCTGCAAGCACCTGGCCCACCTGGCAGCTCAGTGACAGACTGAGCTGGAGCTACAGCCCCCTGCCACATGTGCTGCCACCACAGCATTCATGGGGATGGGAAGCAGGACATGTGGGCGTCCAAGAAGTAAATCTGCTTCGTCCACAACCTGCCTGATGAGGTGGACTTCCAGAATCCAGCAGGTGAGCTCCACCATCGATGCAGCCAGCTGTCAGCACACATCCAAACTATTGAGGAATCCCTCGTGGTGTGTAAAGAGCAGATGTTGGCTCTGAATGAGCTGTTTTGGGAGAAACCCAAGTGTGTATGCTGGCTGTCCCAGGAGAAAGTGAAGAAGAGGAGAGTGCTGCAGGAGCTGCTGTTGATCCTCACAGAGGAAGGCATGGACAGCAGGCTCCAGATGCCAGCACAGGCTGAGGCCCCCCCCCCCACCAATGCTGCTTCAGATGCATCAGGGCCTGTGGTGTGTGAAATGAGGGAGGAGCAGAAAGGTTTTGAAGAATTGCAACTTGAAGACAGCGTGGAAACTGCCAGAGGATAGGTCGGGGTTCTAATCACCATAGAGGACTCCCCCAAGGAGCACGTCCTGCTGTAGATGCCCCAGATACAGATCTGCCCACAGCTCAGGCGAGGAGCACTCCCTCCCTTTCTTCTGTAGACTGATGGAGATAATGACTCTCCATGTGACATATTGACTCTCAAAAGCCTTGGAAGCCACCAGAAGTAGGTGGTCAGGTGCCTTCTCTCAGGCCTGCATCTGCTGGGTGATGGGAAGGTTAAACTGGGGGTTGGATAGGGCAGAGGCTGCCGGGAGGTGGCCCAAGCTCAAGGGATATAATGGCCCATTGGTGGCCAGGGAAGAGACCCATGTTATGCTTATAACAATAAATTTTTTTCAAAGGGGAAAAAAGCCCCCAACAAAGATTTGTTCTTCCAGTCCTGGGGCTTGAACTAAGGGCCTGGCCACTCTCCCTGAGCTCTTTTTGATCAAGGCTGGTGCTCGACCAGTTGAGCCCCACTTCCCCTTCCAGCTTTTTCTGTGTGGAATCAATTTTTCATAAATTATTTCCTTTAGCTTACATTTTTAAAACAGTGCGTTAAGTGTATATCTTGGTAACTAATTTTGGATTCCTCCTTCAATATAGTTCTGAGTGTAATGTCTCACATCAATTCCTAACCCTTCAGTCATGCTAGGCGACCACTCTACCACTGACGCACCTTCTCAGCTAGGATGATGCACCCCTCCCAAACCCAAATGGCCATTCCTCAGATAAATAGGAAGTAGGGGCTAGGATGAATATGAAGCACTTCTGGTTCACACCAAAATACTTCCCCACCCCCTAATCCCACACCCTTAGTTGAAGTTTCTCTTCTACCATTGAGAGATGAGGGAGGGAGAGGGGAGTCCTGAGAGAGGAGTATCAAGAGCAGTGGCCCCACATCCTCCCCCACACAAGGATTCCTCTAGATTCCAATCTTACCTGACTCAATGTGGAGTCTACACTGTCTTCCCACCACTGTAAGGCTCAGGATGAAATAAAGGTCAACCCTGGGCTCAGCCCACACCCAGGGTGGAAGCTCCTAATCCCAGACCTACTTCCACCTCTGACTTCCCCGAGTTAGGCCAGACCCACCACTCACCACTATGTTGGTGGTGATGACCTCATGGATGGATTCAAGGAAGAAAGTCTATGACAAAGAGCAGAAGCAGCAGGGTGAGAATGGAAGAAGGAAGTGGGGTGATTGCTCTGGGATCTTCCTCCTTGGAGCCCTTCCTTCCATCCAGAGCCATGCTGACCCAAAGCATGGACAAGACCAGGGGATGAGACAAGATGGACCAGCACAGGACTAAGGAGGCACTGCTTTGTAGTGGAGCACTTGAAAATTCCAATTATATTTGGCCAATGCCAATCCCAAACCCCACATGCAAAGCCTCTCCTTGTTGTTGGACACGAACACTCTCCCTGAGCTCTTATTCTCGAGGCTGGCACTCTACCACTTGAGCCAAAGGACCACTTTTGTTTTCTGACGGTTCATCGAGGATAAGAGTCTCACACACTTTCGGCCCAGGCTGGTTTGACACCGTGATCCTCCAAATCTCAGCTTCCTGAGTAGCTAGGATGCCAGGCATGAGCCACCAGTGCCCAGTATGTGATGACTTTTGAAGGCATCTTGGCGATTTTGTAAAGGAGCCCCAAAGGGCCTGGATAGACCATGACCCAATCAAGGAGCTGTGATCAGAGAAGGATGAACTTCTACCCATTCTGTTCCCCAAAATTAAAGATGCCAGGTAGTGGTGTATGCATCAGACACCTAGACCAGCAGCCACCAGGCTTAGTGGGGAAAAAGTAGAGAATATCCAAAGATTGCATTATAGAAATCTGATTTTGCATGCATGTGGTGTGTGTGTGTGTGTGTGTGTGTGTGTGTGTGTGAACTCAGGGTCTAGAGTTTTCTTGCTCAAGGCTACTGCTCTGCCACTTGAGCTACAGCCCCACTTGCTTTTTGATTGTTAATTGTAGGTAAGTGTCTCAAGGATTTTCCTGTCCAGGGTGACTTGGAAGCATGATGGAGACCCCAGGGAAGCAAGAGTAAACACAACTCTCAGGTACAATCCCTATGGTGGGCCACTCCTGCCCCCTGGTGGCCCGATGCGGGATATGCAGCCCCGTGCCATTGTCCTCTAGAGTTCAATTTTGAGAAGTGACCAGGGCCAAGCTGACTTTTGTTCACCCTGATTGCTGATACCAAAGCAGGTCTTTTCCACCCTAGGCCAAGAGAGCTCCATGAGGCCCAGCTTCCCAGGAGCACCAGGAAGAGAGAGGTCAGCTCCAGGCTGAGCTAAGAGCCTTTGCACACAGACACCCCAACTTGGCCTTCCTTATCACCATAAGACCTGTCAAAGGACAACCAAAATACAAAATTGGAGCTGTGCCGCCAAGTGGTAAAGCTCTAGCCTTGAAACAAAGAGCTCAGGGATAGGGCCCCCAAACTTTGAGTTCAAGACCCCCAGCTGACCCTCCCCCATAAAACACAGGTTGGCTAAATATGAACTAGTAGGATTTGTCAAGTGTTTCTGAAGAATGGGGATACTGAAGAAAGCACCCTAATTCTAATGAATGCTGAACCTTTGACATACAGCTATGTGCTGAGTCCTCAAAAAGGTGCTGTTTGCTGAGTCATCCCATAGGTTGCTATGTGCTGAGTCCCTGAAGAGTGGGCCGTGCTGAGTTTTTCAAAAGGTGCTGTGTGCTGGGTCCATTACACGATATACTGTATGCTGAGTCCTTCAAAAGGTGTGGTGTGTTAATTCATCCAAAAGGGTCCTAATATGTGCTGTGCCCTTGAGAAGAGAGGGATGAGGTGTGTTTTTTGAGTGCTGTGTGCTGAGTCCTTTTCACAGGGTGCTCTGTATTGTCCTTCAAACGGTGCTGTGTGCTGAGTGCTTCCACAGTGCGGTATGTGCTGAGTCCTGCCATAGTGTGGTATGTGCGGAAACCTTCAAAATTCTTCTATGTGCTTTCTTCGAAGGGTGCTATGCAATGAGTGGTTTGCAAAGGGTGCTTTTTACTCAGCCTTTCAAAGGGCTGTGTGGAGTCTTAACACAGAAGGTGCTATGTAATGAGCCCCTGGGAAAGTGTGTTATGTGCTGAGTTTTTCAAAGCATGCAATGTGCTGAGTCCTTTACGCTGCAAGCTATGGACTACCTCCTTCAAAGGGTGTTGTGTGCTGAGTACTCTACACAGGGTACTATATGCTGAGTCCTTCAAAGGGAGCTGTGTGCTGAGTCCTTTACACAGGGTGCTTTGAGCTGTTTTTGGAAGTGTGCTGTGTGTCATACCAAAGAGTGCTATGTTCTGAGTCCTTGAGAGGTAGTTATCCCCAACATCACATACACACACACACACACACACACACACACACACACACACACACATACACAAGGGTCACCATGCACCTTCTTAGTGTGTGGGAGTGAAGGGGGATGGAGAAGAATCTTCTCCAGGGGTGGAGCTGAGGGAAGATTCGATCCCTGGGACAGGTACTGGGGTTGGGGGAGAGTGCTGAGCTGAGGTGATGCTGCAATTGCCATGGCCTGAAAGCCTTAGAGCCCAGTCAGGGTTGTGATTGCAGCTAGGGGTGGGGGGCATGGCCTAGGGGAGGAGTGGGCATGGCCAAGTGGAGGAGGGGGAGGGGCCCTGGGATACACTGTGGTGGCAGCGATGGGGGGGAGCAGGCAGGCCTGTGTGGTGGCCCAGGAGTGGAGTGGGGGCAGAGAGAGAGAAAGCAGAGAGAAGAGCAAGCACAAGCATGAGGGGAAGCTGTTCCAGAGGCTGGTGGTCGCTGCCATCAAAGCGCAGTCCTGAACAGGAGCACAGAGCACCTGGAGCCAGCAAGGCAGGCACAGTACTGCGGGCAGCCCCACGGGGGCATGGCGGCCTGCCCTGAATCTGAGGTCCTGGCACAGGAAGCACGGCGGTGGCTTCGGCAACCTGGGTAAGAAAGTCTGTGAGACTATTATCTCATAAACTGGTTAGCAAGAAACCAGAAGGGGCACTGGCTCAAACTGGTAGAGTGATAGCCTTGAGCACAAAAAAACAAGGACTGCCCCCAGGCCCTGAGTTCAAGCCCCACATATAAAAATATGTAAAAAAAATTGCAATCACTTGTAATCTCAACATCTTCAATTGGTGGTGTATTTAAAGTTAATTTGCATCTCACTTCGTATGTATTTGAGGGGGAACTAAACATATAACATTTTTTTTAAAAAAAATGAGCAGCTGGGTTCAGGTGGCTCATGCCTGTAATCCTACCTTTTCAGGAGGCTGAGAAATGAATATGGTGGTTTAAAGACAACCTGGGCAGAAAAGTTCCCATGAGACTGCTATTTCCAATTAACCACTAAGTGGTTTAAACTGGTATGGTAGAGTACTAGCATTGAGCAAAGGAGTTCTGGGACAATATCCATGCCCTGTGTTCAAGTCCCATGTCTGAAGGACAAATAGAAATCAGGTCTGGGAAGTTGGCTCAGTGCTAGAGTGTTTGCCTTGCATGTGGAACCTTTGGGTTCAATTCCTCTCTACCACATAACCAGAAAAAGCCAGAAGTGGCACTGTTGCTCAAGTGGTAGAGTGCAAGCCTTGAGGTGAAGAGCTAAGGGACAGTGTCCAGGCCAGAGTTTAAGATCCATGATGGATAAAAAGCAAACAAACAAAAATAATTCAAATATTTAAATGATGTGCACAATACACTATACACTAAAGATGAAAGATTAAATTAATGAACTAATAATTAAAGTGACCAACATTGTTTCGATTTTGTAAGTGGTGAATATAGCAGAAAAAGTGATAAGAAATAATGATTCATTTCTAACCACTCATATTGTTTTAAATTCATTTACTACTTTTAAACTAAAGGGGCACATAAGTATCATTTTACAAAAAAAAACCAAAAGTTGTACATGTATTTCAGCCTGAATTCCACATTTTATAATTTTCCTTTTAGTAAATAATCAGTATCTTTTCATATAAAATACCTGTAATCCCTTTATTTAATACTTATCATTCTAGTATTTGATTATATCATAATTCCTCCCTTACTTCTTTTCTTCACATCCTTTCCTCCTTTCTATACTAGCTGTTAAATTAAGGGCTTCATGCACTTAAGGTAGGTCCTCTAAAAGGTGAGCCACATGCCTGCTCTTTTTGCTTTAGTCACTTTTTTTTTTTTTTTGGTCATGTGGCTTGAACTCTGGGCCTGGAGACTGTCCTTGCACTCTTCAGCTCAAGGCAAGTGCTCTACTGTTTGAGCCACAGTGCCACTTCTGATTTTCTGGTGGTTTAATGGAAATAATAGTCTCACAGATTTTCCTGCCTAGACTGGCTTTGAACTGTGATCTTCAGATCTCACGTCCTGAGCAGCTAAGATTACAGGCATGAGCCCCCCGCACCCAGCTCTGCTTTATACTTATTTTGGGGGGGGGGGCTGAACTCTGGGCCTGGCCACTGTCCCTCAGCTCTTCAGCTCAAGGCTAGCACTCTACCACTTGAGCCACAGTTCCACTTCCGGCTTTTTTTTATTCTGCTTATGTGGTGCTGAGGAATGGAACACAGGGCCTCATGCATGCAAGGCAAGCGCTCTACTACTGAGCCACCTTCCCAGCCCTGCTTTATCCATTTTTATGGCAGGGTTTTCTGTTTATGACCAGGCCAGCATGGTCTACAATCCTTCTTTCTACCTTTTCTGAGTAGATGAAATATAAAGCACAATGCATTGTGTTCAGATATTGATTGAGATCCAATATTGTGAATGTTTCCCTGGGCTAGCCTCAAATCATAATCCTCTCTGTATCAGTCAAGACCTAATAGCTGGCATTACAACTATGAGCTACCATGTGTGGCTCAAATTTCTGACAACTAGATCATATGAACAAAGTTTTAATAATTTTAAATGTTGAATTTGAGGAAAATGAGTGCTTTTATTTGCCTAGCTTCAAATTTCACCAAAAAACACAAATATTAACTTTTGATTTCCTAGATTAAATAAGCAGATAAACTTTAAAAAGCAATTAACTATTTAAAGAAAATAGCTAGGACTGGAAAGGTGGCTCAGTGGTAGAGCGCTTGCCTTGCATGCCTGAGGCCCTGGGTTCAATTCCTCAGCACCACATAAGCAAAAAGAAAAAAGCCAGAAGTGGCACTGTGGCTCAAGTGGCAGAGGGCTAGCATTGAGCTGAAGGACTGAGGGACAGCGCCCAGGCCCAGAGTTCAGGCCTTACAATTGGACACCCCTCCAAAAAAAAAAAAGCTAAATAGTAATCATCCTTACCACTGTAACTTTGGACTTAACACCTTGTCAAACATTGTTTACATCATAGTTGGTTTTTAATGGGCAGTATATTCCATAAACGGATCATGCCACCCCCAATGTCGATGGTCAAACAGCCTATATGCACAGGAGTGAAAGCCAGGCTGTAGGCCATCACACTATCCATGCTCTTATATCTGACTTGCTTTGGAAACAGGATTATTCTTCTATTCTACTTTCTACAAAGTTGCATGATTAGCAAGCATGATTTAGAATGAGAATGGCCTCATACTCCATGTTCCACGTAGGAGTCTTGCTTTCTGTATATCACTCCCATAAATCTACATACTGGACTTGGCTTTATTGTTTCAATGTTGTCTTATTTGTAGTCTTCTATATTGTATTGAACCCTTATACTTAAACTCAGAACTTCTTTCTTCTATTATTGCTATTGTTTCCCTCACTGTTAGCACATGTAAACTTGGGAAATAATGAACAGCACGTACACTCACAAAACGAATGTTCTGAGAACCTTCTTCCCATTTAAAATTTGCCTTAATTTACATAGAACTTACAAAGTTTGAACTCAATGTACTCATGTATAATGTATTTATAAGCAATATAAATTTCATATTTTCTCTTTAATAAGTTGTCTCTGAAACACGTGTTACCTCAGGTCCAAAGGTGTCCTAGTGTTATTTCAGTGAAGCCAGAAAACATTCATTATACCTCAAGCAGCACCATCGATTGTTACTGGAAGTAACTGTTACTGGATGAGGAAACTGACCCCAGGAGAGCAGTGGAACATAGAGGAATAACAAAGTTCAAATTACCTTGTGCTTTCCTTTTTACTGTACAAGAAAAGTATCCCAAGCCTTGAAGGAAACTCTATCCCTGGCTTTTCCGAGTGTGTTCTTTACTCATATAAAATTTTTCTGTAAACTTCTAGTTTTGAGAGTATTACAAAAGGAAATAATGTACCATTTGAAGGCCAGCATAGAACAAAATGAAATAACGATGTTTTAAAAGTGTTCTCCTGCAAAGGAACAAAGACATTAAGGTTTTAAAGTGTCTTATGGATGGATATTTCACCCCTGAGATGATTCTCTTGATGCAGGAGTCAGTTACCAATTCCTTTGGTCTGGTCCTGAGTTCTTCAGAGCATTAAGGATTCCAAAAAAGCAGGATCCAGTCAATATGTTCAGCAAAAGAAGCCTCTTCTCTGATCAGTACAACTTTAAGGAGGGTCCCAAAGAAATATCTGGGCTTTTTGTTTGCTTGTTTGTTTAGTTTGTGCTGGTTCTGGGTCTTGAACCCAGAGGCTGGATCCTGTCCCTGAACAGTTGTCTTTCCTGCCCACCTGCCCCCAAAGCTAGTACTCTACTGCTTGAGCCAAAACTCCACTTCTGGTTTTTTGGTGTTCAATTTGTGATAAGAGTTTGACACACTCTCCTGCCTGGTTTGGTTTGAATTAAGATAGTAAGAAAGCTAAGTGACATCAACTGTATGGACTTCTCTTTTGAAACAAAAAATATTAGATGAAGTTTATTGTAAAGCTAGTATTTGACAATTTATAAAGGAAGAGAATATGTCTAGCAAAGAAGCCATAACTTAAATAACTCAGCAAAAGGAGGTGCACTGAATCATTTTGAAATTATTTTTTCTGCTTGGGAAGATTATTGATCTTGTCTTTCCTTTTGGGGAAACTTAAGGTAATATTTGCACTTTTTGTTTGTTGTGGGACTTGAACTCTGATCCTGGGCGCACTCCCTCAGCTCTTCAGCTCAAGTCGAGAGCTCTACCGCTTAAGCTATATCACCACTTCTGGGTTTCTGGCAGTTAATTGAAGATAAGGGTCTCATGGACATTCCTGACCAGGCTGGCTTTCAACCACAATCCTCTGGTCTCCTGAATAGCTAGGATTCCAGGCGTGATCCACCAGCACCCAACACATATTTGCGTTTATGTGCACTGAATGGCACTATATAATGGAACACAATACATATATGGACACAATATATATTGGACAATATATAATGGACACAAATAATGGAAATTTGAATCGAATGATGGCATTGCAGCTTTTCAGGAAATTTGAGGTAACAATAAATATGTCCTCCTTTCCATGTTGTTTCATTAATCATTAACGACTCATGAGCTATGGGACCCTTACATTAGCATCCTCTGCCATCTGTGTAGGTGTATTTAGTATCAGGAAATGTTTATAGAGAAATATAGAAAGACAATTTTTAGAAAGCAAAGAAGATAAGGTATGAAAGAACAGCAAAGAAGGAGATACATCTTTTACACAGAAATTAAGAAGTAGCCTAAGAGATTTAGAATGCTAATGGTAATGAGAAATAAGACTAGTTGATAACTATTTGTTCAATAACCAAAAATGATTCTCTAAAACAAATTCTGGTATATCTTAGTTACTGTCATTTATTCATTAACTCTGGAATTATACCTTGTCTTCTGTCACAACTGTTAATTTGCCTCTGCTGTTTTGGTGCCATAAATGACCAAAAATATTTCCAAATCTCATTTAGACTACCCTTCTCATTGTGATTAGCAGTGACCATTCACAAACCTGGAATCTTTGAATTTCCAGAATTAATCTTCACCTGACATCTAAGCACGTTCAAGCCATTAATTGCTGTGACCTAATGAACAAAACTTTTTTTTTCAACACAATATACTAATATAAGTAACGTACATAAATTAGGGAATACTACTGTCAGGTGTCAGTATGGCAGGAGCAATTATATATTCCAAGTATGGGTTCCTTATTTTGTATTTACTAACTAATTTTTTTTCCTAGTCAAGGGGCTTAAACTCAGCGCTAGGGAATAATTCCTGAATTTATTCATTATTTTTGCTCAATTCAATCACTCTACCACTTGAGGCACAGCACCACTTCCAGTGTTTTTCTGTTTAAGTGGTACTGAGGAATTGAACTCAGGGTTTCATGCATGCTAGGCAATCACCGTATCACAAAGCCACATTCCCAGAGCCCTAAATGACTTTCTTAAGTCGATATTATATTTTTATTCCATAACTATGTACCATAATATTGGCCTGGTGCTAGAAAATGATGTAGAATAGAATACAATAAAATAAATCCAGTAAGGCCAGATGGACAATGAATAACCCTCACAGTGTAGCAAGGGCACAGAGGGCTTACCTCATGGAGATGTATCAACACGATGAGTGAGACCACTCCTGACCCCCAGCCAACCTCCAGAACCAGAATGAGTAGGCCATCTTGTGTTCCAGCCACCTGGGGACATTGGGCCACCTCCTACAGCACCCATTCTACCAGTTCCAGTCCCAGAGAGAGAGAGAGAGAGAGAGAGAGAGAAAGAGAGAGAGAGAGAGAGAGAGAGAGAGAGAGAGAGAGAGAGAGAACCAGAATTACAGTTAAATCCGGTGCCAGTGGCTTAGAACTCTAATCCTACCTAAACAGGAGGCTGAGATATGAGGATCATGGTTCATAGACAGCCCAGGCAGGAACATCTGTGAGAATCTTATCTCCAAAGAACCACCAGAAAAGTGGAAGGGGCACTGTGGGCTCAAGTGATAGAGTGCTAGCCTTGAGCTGAGGAGCTCGAGAACAGTGCCCAATCCTAGAGTTCAAGACCCACGACTGAAAAGAAGTGGACTTCCCACCACAAGAAGTGGACTGAATAACACCCATTGTCCTAGGGAGCATGGTAGAGAAGTCAGGCTGAGCTTCCTGTGAACTTGAGGTCATAAGTAGGTCACCTGGCTTCTCTGTGCCTCAGTTTCCCCAGCTGCAAAACTGAACAAAGTGAAGGATCTCCTTCCACATTGGGATAGGGTAATAATGAAAGAGAGCCATGTTTCAGTTCATAATTCCACACCTGTAGCACGATTAATAACAGTCCTCACCTGAGCCCTTACTGGTATCTTCCTGTCATATGCTCACAGAATTGCCAAAAACTTATCTGAAGGCTGCTCCCTCTCTGCCTAGCCATTCTTCAGAGATCTCTCTATATAAATACCTTGTTTCCTCACAACTGTCCTATGAGGAGACTGAGGTCCAATGGTTGAGGCCCTACCAAGAGCTTCACGTGTGGTCAAGAATCCTCTGCTGTGGACTGAGTTTGGGATAATCCATCTAAACCAACGACTGAGCATGGTGCCACATGTCTACCATCCCAACTAGAGAGGACCAGGCCTGGTGGAGCATATCTTTCACAGCAAGACCACGATCCAGCCCAGCCTGAACATATATTTAGTTTCTATCTCAGAAATGCTCAAGACAGAAATGTGGCTCATCAGAGCCGGGGAGAGGAAGCAAGCATGGGGGTCATGGTGCCCCCAGGGGGGATGTTTGACCCGGGTTGAATTGGTGTTGGGGTGGCCACTCACCTGTGCTGCTGAGAGAATCTATTGGCAGCTGTTCCAAATGGGGCAGCAGCTATGGCAGCAGCATTGTGGACACATGAGCCCAGAGCAGATGACTAGGGGCAGAGACCAGGTCGGGGATTTAGGCCTGCTGGCAGCACGCCATTGCCTGAGGTTTGAAACCTGGCACCGCATGAAGGGAGGGAAGGGGCCGGGTGGGGGTGGAAGCATCAATTTCCTACTATAATCCAAAGTCACCTCGAGTCTCTTCCTCACCACTCAGTCACCTCTACCTTCCTCAACTACTGGTAGTGGTGTAAACTAACAGAGGGAATCCCAGTGCTACCTGGCAGCATGGAATGTGGGCGTGGCCAGCATTCTTGTATCCCATTGGTCAGAAAGAAACATGAAAGAATCGGGGTGTGGCCAGAATCCTGTGAAGCAAGCAGAATGGGTGAGTGTCAACAGGCCATCGTGGGGCAATTTGAGCTGCCAGGATGTTCCCAGGACTTGAGAACGAGCCCCAGGGGTTAACAAAATAAAAACAGATTGACATGCAGATGGCAGTATGCTAATAAATATATATATTTATAGAGTGCCAGAGACATCTATACATAATTCAGTTATTTAGACTATATTCCTACCAATTCCTGAGTATTCATTATGCATCCATGTAAGTAATGTTATTGTTTAAATCCTTAAAATATTAATGAAAGCACAGTGTCCTGAAATTATTGGGTTCCTCTAAGTAATAATATTCTTTTAATGCTTCATCAAAATTAAATAAAATCAACCAGCCTTCTGAAATGATGCTGTTTAATTTTATGGGATCACCATGCACCATGAACTCATTCAACTGTGACATTGAGAACATTCCAGTGTTATTCCTTTGGATGGGAACCAGTTTCTTAGTATCTCCTGCCATTGGCTGGTATCAAGAAAGGGGATTCGAAACGAGGGCCTATGATGCCACGTGGGCCTATAGCTTCCCTGATAGTCTGTCAGCCTTCAGCAAAGCAAGGTGAAGTACCCTTTGCAACAGTGTCATTCAGACCCAGAAGGGTCACTGCAAAGGAAGAAAACATAAAAGGCCACATTTTTTCTGTGCATTGATTTCCCTGAAAGACCTGGGGTTCTTGGATCACAGGAGCACCTGTGTGTCCAATGGCTTCACCCCAACCTAGGGTGATCGAAGTTGAGGTGGACTTGCCACGACCTGAGATCAAGCCCCATGCTGAGAAAAAATTAGCTCCCTGGCTTGCAATTCACACAGTTTATTCTTACAGGCTTTGGATTTGAACTCAGGATCTGGGTAAATCTGCAGCAATGTGGATAAAGGAGAAGATCATCTTACATGAAGATAAAAAAGTCAGTCCTGTTCACTAGTCCTGAATTCAAGACCCAGCCCTGGAAAACATGCTATTTATATATATTGTAAAGATAGGATTTATGCTTACCTATAGATGTTCAGTCCATATATGTTTGGTGTGGTTGTTCTTGGTATCTTTTGTTTTATTCATTTATTTATCATTGATTTTACTATGATGAAACCCATTGTGTTTATTATATTGATGACAACCTATCAGAGAACATCTAGATTTGAAAAAATGTTTTCCATGATGCCTGGCCCCCAAGATACTCAGAGAAAAGGAAAAAAAAAGTTTCACACGCTCCTTACTCCATGATTCACTTGTTGGTAGTGCTGGGATTTGAACTCAGGGCAGAGAAAAACCAATTGGTCTATCAGTCAAGGTGATCATATGAACCTGTGAGCAACTAAGGAGTGTGGCCAATCCCAGAATCTGACATTGATCCCCAGGGTGGTCGACTATAGTCAGAAATTCATAATTAAAACATAGGATCTATATTGACATACATGTGTGGTCAGCATCTTGTGTTCAGTGGAATTATTCTCCTTATTTTGTCTCTAATTCATGCAGGTATTGTGTTCTTTAATAAGCATGGTGACAGGTATAACTGTACGGACATGGATGACAACCTGTTCCCATGTTTACAGAGTTGCCTATGCATTCTCCATCATATTTGAGACCCAGGAGAGGATAAAAGGTACAACAACTGGCTTCTGACATCAGGATGAATCAGTTGTCAGTGCTGGGATTTTAGCTCAGGTCTGGGTAACTCTGTTGCACTGTGGGAGAAGGGGAAGCTCACCATCTTTAAAGAGTAGAATGTCAGGCCTGGTGCAGGACCTGATTTGAAGCCCCAGCACTGGACGAAATAGCAAGCCCACCTTTTTTAAACATAGGATTTCTCTTTACCTGCAGGTGAGGTATGCATCTTGCATTCAGTGTAGTTATTCTTTCTATTTTGTGTCTTTTTCAAGGATGTATTGTGTATATTATTGCGTATGAGGTGACAGACATAACTGCTGACATGAATGACAACCTATTCACATGGCTAAGAGTTGCCTATGTATCATTCTCCATCCTCAATGAGACCCAGGACATTCACAGGACAGGAAAACCTGTGCCACCATAGGCTTCTCACATCAGAATGAATCTTTGGTAGTGCAGGAATTTGAACTCAAAGCCTAGCAGGCCCTATTGGGAAATGGGTAATGGTGAGCACATCAGGCTAAGATCCACTAAGGAACTAGGCCATTCCTGGCACCTGAGATGGAACCCTCATGGGGGCCAATATAGTCATAAATTCATAATTAAATAGAGGATCTATAATTCCAAACATGGGTGGGCGGCATCTTGTGTTTGGTGTAGTCATTCTCTTTGTTTTGTGTCTTATTCATTGAGGTATTGTGTATTTCCTTGAGTATAGGATAACAAATATAACTGTGGTGAACTGGATGACAACCTATTCCCTTGAGTTTAGAGTAGCATATACATTCTCTTCCTAGCTGAGCCCCAGAACTTTCCCAGTACAGGAAAACAGGTGCAACAACTGGCTTCTCACATCAGGGTGAATTTTTGGCAGTGATGGGATTCGAACTTTGGACCTAGGAGGCCCAACTGCCCAATGGGTCCACGTGATCACACCAGACTGTGAGCCACTAAGGAGCTGGGCCATTCCCAGGAACTGAGATCGAGCCCCAGGGAGGCCAAAATAGTCCTCAATGATCATTGAAACATGGGATGTATGTTCACATCCGTGTGTGGACTGCATCGTGCATTAAGTGTATTCTCTTTATTTTGTATGCTATTCATGGGTGTATTGTGTATTTTCTTGAGTATATGATGACAGGTATAACTGGGCTGACATGGATAACAACTTATTCCCATGGCCACAGGGTGGCCCATGCATTCTCTGACCTAGTTGAGATCCAGGACTTGCACAGGAAAGAAAACAGGTGCAACGATTGACTTCTGACATCAAGATGAATCTTTTGGCAGGACGGGGAATCTGAACTCGGGACCTAGCAGGACCAAGTGGGGAATGGGGTCATATGAGCACACCAGCCTTTGAGCCACAAAGGAGCTAGGCTGTTCTAAGGAACTGCGATTGAGCCCCGCCCCCGAGGGGACAGCGGGGTGCACAACAGTCATCCATTCATAAGGTGAAGGTAGTATGCAAATAAGTACACATTTGTATAGAGTAGGAGAGATGGTAACCTGTGGTGGAATCCAATCTGTGTGACAACCGATTCTTGGATCTTTCCTGATGCCTCCATTTCATACTGTGATGATTATTGTCATGCTTCATCAACTGTTCTTTACAAATAATCGATACCCCATGAGTCTTGCCTATCATTTCCTACTTGCATCATGCACAAACTTCTCATTCAAGGTTGAGATCGATTACATTCCATGACTCATCCCAGGTCCAGAAATGAGTATCTCAGGATCTCCCGCAATTTCCTCTGCATAGGGGGGCTGAATTCAAGCCTCAGGCCTGGAAAAGATATTCCTTATATACTTTTTTTTTTTTTTTTTGGTACACTCGTGCGACTGAACTCTGGGCCTGGGCGCTGTCCCTCAGCTCTTCACCTCAAGGCTAGCCCTCTACCACTTGAGCCACGGCTCCACTGCCGGCTTTTTTTTTCTGCTTATGTGGTGCTGAGGAATCGAGCCCAGGGCCTCATGCATGCAAGGCAAGCGCTTTACCATTGAGCCACCTTCCCAGCCCTCCTTATGTATATTTTAAAGATAGGATTGATACATCTGTACAGATGTTCAGTCCATATTGTGTTTGGTGTGGTTATTTATTTAATTTCTTGTTTCATTCATTTATTTAGAATTTATTTTATTGACTCTGATGACACCTATACCATTTATTACATTGTTTACATCCTGTCACAAAACATCCAGATGTTAGCTATGTTCTCCATCATGCCTGGCAGTGCCAGGATCTGAACTTAGTGCCTAGCAGGCCCAATTCATGATTGGGTGAGTTTGATCATGGCAGCCTCCAGTCAATGAAGATGTCAGGTGGTTCCCAGGCTCTGGCCAAAACAGCGATACATGGATAGGCAGACAGAAGTATACAAATAAAAATATATATTAGTAAAGTCTTCCATACCCGTCTATCTATGATGGAATGACACCTACTATGTTCCTTCCAACTCTTAGGTATTTATTATACAGCAATTGAAGGAATATTATTCTTTTCATACTTAATAAACTATTAATTAAGCTCAATCAGCATTCTAGGATTATTGCATCCAATTTTAGCGTAGACCAACGTATAAATTACTCTTTCAATCAATATTCCTATGCATAGGAATGAGTCTCTTGTGATCTCCTGCAATTGATGTCAGGACTGCGATTTGAACCCAGGGCCTATGTTGACAGGTTGGACTATGGCTTCAATAATAGCCCACCAGCCACCAGCAATGGCAGGTCAGGTCCACATTGCAGCTTTGTCATCCCGACCCAGGATGGTCACTGTCCTAAGAAAAAAATCGTAATCCCCCAACTCTCTGCAGCTCACCACTTTTCGTGCTTTCCAAATTGTTTTTCTTCCTGAAAGCCCTCTGGGCCCAGGATCACAGGATCGGCTATGAGACCAGAGACTGCACCCCAGCAAAGGGAGATCCAAGCTGAAGTAGAATTTCCACGACCTGTGTTCAAGCCCCATGCTTGGCCAATAAAACTATATATATATATATATATATATATATATATATATATAAATTAATTATTTAAATAAATTTAAAAAATAAAGCTCCCTGGTTTGGAATTTCTGCCAGTTTTCTTTTCTAGCCTGGGATTTGAACTCAGAGTCTTGGTAAATCTGTAGCAATGTGAGTGAAGAGTTGCCATTACTTGAGTTCAAACTCCATGCCAACCAAAAATGAAAAACTAAGTCATTGACCTCGGCAGGGGGAGGTAGTTGTGGAGATGGGAGGAAAGGGATGGTAGGGGAAAAACACAGGAGGAGTAAACAATGCTCAATAGGAAATGTACTCATTACCTTGCTCCTGGAACTGTAACCCCTCTGTAGAACATTTTTACAATAAAAAATATACAAAAAAAGAGAAACAATGTAGTTCTCAGAGAAGCACTTTGAAGGTAAGAGAAGGATGTTTGAATAGCTGTACAAAACTCTATATTGCTTTTTTTAATATTCAGTATGGAACTGAATAAACATAACTGCTTCCATCAAAAAAATTAGGGAAACAAAGGAGGAGGCTACAATGCTTGATAAGAAATGTACTCATTATCTTGCCCATGTAATTGTTACTCCTCTGTACGGTATTTTCACAATAATAAAAAAAAAAAAGTACTCCTTTCCTGACATACGCAACCGTAACCCTTCTGTACATCATCTTTACAATAAGAATAGAAAAAAAGAGCTATTTATTGATGCTATTTGTTTCTTTGTGATTGAGCTCTGATAGACGTGACCATACTATAGCTGGCCTTGTGCTCTAATTGTGACAAGTCCTCTTCTTTTGGAATCAGTAATGCTGAAAACAAAGGCCGTCTTTCTTGCCTCCATGACACTGAATCTTCACCTTATTTATTAAAGGAGGATTATGTAACATTTAAAAAAAAATAAGTCACTCTCTTAGAACTGGGGCCAGTATTTCTGCCATTGCTAGGTTTTGAGCTCACCGTCGAGGTAACTCTTTGTACCATGGGTGAATGCGAAGCTCATTGTCCTTGAGGAAAATAAATCCAGGATAGTGTTCCCAGGGCCTGAATGATGGCCCTGCAAATGGAAGAAATATTTCTATACATGTGTAATACATGATATATACATTTATATGGATGTTAATTTCATATTATGAATTTTATAATTGATTTTGTATATTATTTTTCTTTGATTCATTTATTTATGGTATTTAGTATTATTATACACATAATATTATATTTTGCACATCTATTATAAAATTATACACAATAATTTAGGGCATTGACTCATTTTAATTAACATTTTATTAAGTGTTGCAACATGATACATAATTAAATGGAAGCATTTGTCTCAGTCTTCACATGTTTAGAGTCTCTCCTAAGTATGAGCTTTCAGTTCAAGCCCAAGTCTGCTAAAAAAAAAATTGAGCCTGGTGAGATATATTATTCTTGAACTCAGAGGAGGGCCAAGGTTATAGGTAAGAGGTAGGATAGAGGGCAGGTGCTGGAGGCTCACCCCTGTAATCTACTCAGGAGGATAAGATCTGAAGATCCCAATTGCGAGCAGGAAAGTCAATATGAGACACTTTTCTCCAAGTAAACACCCCAAAAGACAGAAGTTGAGCTGTGGATCAAGTAGTAGAGTGCTTTCCTGGAGTACAAAACCTCAGGGATAGGATAATATCCAGGCCCTGAACTCAAGCCCCAGGACTGGCACACACACACACACACACACACACACACACACACACACACACACACACACACACACACACACACAACACACACCAATATAGAGCATTTGCCAGTCAGCCTACACAAATTCCATTTCTAGCAACTCAATATTAAAAAAAAAATAAAGATGGAGAAGGGAAGGAAAGACTTTCTCCAGGAAGTTTTATACCCAGTGCCAAAATTCCACAGTAGTTCGCATATGTGGGTACAAGACAGAGAGCCTCTGGAAGAAAGTATAGCATGGGCAAAGGTCCTGAGGTGTGCTGTAGTGCAGGTGGTATGAATGGTATGAAGGTTTTATGGCTTCAGAAAAGTCTGGCAGGATATTCAAGGCTGGGTCAGCGTTGACTTGAGTCACAGGGCAGAGGGTGGGGTCCCAGAATAGCGCCCAGGGGGAAGATTAGCTTTTCTTTTTGCCAGGGACCCAAAGCCATTTCCTGGGTCTTGAAACCTGTTTTCACAACTCCTGACCCTCAGGCCTCCTTTGCATGGAGGAGTCAGGGCAAACGCAGAGAAAAACTCTTGCTTTAGAAAAGCTTCTAGCCCAGTGCCACCAGTGGCTCAACCCCTGTAAATCCTAGCTACTCACGAGACTCAGATATAGATCGAGGGTCAAGCCAGCTCAGGAGAGGAAAGTTAATGAGACTTTTCTTGCCAATTAACTACCAAAATCCAGAAATGGAGCTGTGGCTCAAGTGGTAAAGTGGTAACCTTGAAGGAAAAAGTTTAGAGACCAGAGCCCAGACCCTGAGTTCAAGCCCCAATACTAGCACAGGAAAATTAAAGATTTCAGGAGCTCCTAGTCCACTGTGGTGTAAGGCCAGATCATCGAGGCACAGGTGGCTCAGCCTGTACTCCTAGCTCCTCAGGAGGCTGAGATGTGAGGATTACTATTCAAAGCCAGCCAAGGCAGGAAAGTCTGGGAGACTCAGATCTCCAAGGAACCTACAGAAAACCGGAAGTTGCTCTGTGGCTCAAGTGGTAAGGTGAAGAGCTGGGGGACAGAGCCCAGGCCCAGAGTTCAAACCCCATGACCAACACCTGGCCTGCTTAGACCTTACTCTGTAGCTCTAGGCAGAGTTCTTTGCAGTGGGCCCCTGAGGGTCCCCTAATGTCTAGGTGTCCTACAAGTCTTGATAGAAGCCTGTTTGGAGGCCATTGCCTACAGAGCAGGCCACAGATTCAGAGAAGTATCAAGCCGTGGGGCATGAAGTTCATCAGAATGGCATCTGTCATGGGTGCAATGTGGATCAGAGCAGTAAGTCACTGTCTCAGACCACAGTTCTGGGCCAGGAGGGGCAGGAGCTGTAAGATGTCATACCAGATAATGCCCAGTCACATGAGTATCACAAGAGTGCAAATTTTTCAGTCAGACCTTGGGCAGGTGTTGAGTTGGGCTCATGAAAATTTTGTAGGCTCAGGAATCCACGGCCAACTGGCTGCTGCTTGTAGCAGTCACTATCCCAGGAGTTCGAGGGCTCGGTGCCCTGCTTTCCTCACCAGTGCTTGGGAAAGGGGGGGCAGATGAAGGTCTGCAATCATGGGCCGACAACCAAGGAGGAACCCTAGTGTCCTTCCCTTGATCCTGTAGCCCCATTTAGAGATCGAGGGGCAGGTTCCATGGAACTTAATGACATGGCCCAAACCCCTCAGCCCAAGAAGGACTTAGGGAGAAACCACTTGATCTGGCTTGAGAGTTTACTGTGACTATGACTCAGGACTGCCCCCCAGTTGTAGCTCAGCTCATCCAGGTCAAAAGTATTGCCCCAGAACATTGAGGTACAATACCAGTCTCTCATCCCCCAGTTCCCTGGGTCTGGAATCTAAAGTATATGCCTCTGTATTCTGCGAATCCAGAATTGTCTAGAAGGACCTGAGAGGCCCAGCTGTTGCCAGAAGTTAGATTTGCCTACGATAAGGTATGTTGACATTTCCTAGACATCGAACAATACATCCAAGCCACCTTGGCCTCACCTCTCATGTAGCCCCAGGTAATCCTTGTTTGGGAAGCCTTTAGTCAGCTATCAAGGTCGAGTTGGCCAGAGCCACTTGCAACCACCCTTCCCCCACACCACTACCAGCATGCTGGGAGTGGGAAATGCAGCCAGGGGCCCAGCTGAGAAAAAACAGGACAGAGCATGAGTCACCCTGGCCCCCAGAGGCAGGAAAGAACATATGCCAGCCTGCCCTGAGGACCCAGAATCCCCTGGATGAGGACAAAGATATGGACAGCCAGACTTGGGTCCCATGGAAAAGCTGGAATATGCAGGTCTCTGGCAATTTGGGACTCATTGTAGACCATGATAGGGGACTAAAGACAAGGTTGCTATTGAGGAAGGGCACCATCCAAGGTCAGGAAGAGGCAGACAGACAAGCAACCAGGAAGTGGGCAGAGAATGATGAGGGAAAAAGACACACACACAGAAACACACACACACACACACACACACACACACACACACACACACACACACACACACGGGTAGCCCAAGGTCTCAGCAGTCCCTGAGCAACTGAACATCCCAAACTCCAAGAATATGACACTATCATCCTCAGACCAAATGTTGACAAAACTCAGCGCCTCTCACACATCTGGAATGGCTCATAAAACAGCATGGCATTTCCTACTGTACACAGCACTATGAAGAAAACTCAGCCACAGCATTTTGGTTGTCAGTCATGGGGTTTGAACTTTGGGCCTGCCTGCTATCCCTCAGCTCTTCAGCTGAAAGTGTGCGCTCTACCACTAGAGCCACAGCACCACTTCCAGTTTTCTGGTGCTTCCCTTGAGTTAATGTCTCACAGAGTTTCCTACCCAAGCTGGCTTTGAACAGTGATCTTCAGATCTCAGCCTCCTGAGTAGCTAGGATGACAGTGGTGAGACACAGGCATTGCCCAGTTTCAGCCACCTTCTTACAACCAGGGGAAATCCAAATTGTCAGGCCATAAAGCACATGCAACCCTTCGCGTTCAGACTTTGACACCAGTATCCAAAGCCATTCTTCCTTGGTTGGAGAGAATATAATCGACAGTACCCTCCAACCCTACTCCCATTCGCCCACTCCCTGCCTAAGATAGGCAACAACCTCTGGAGTTCTTGGTAAGACAACGCCCAGCCTGATGTAACTTTACACTCGGGCAAATTTGGGGAGTTCTTAGAAATGGCTGTACACTGAGGCCAGAAACTGGTGTCCGAACCATAGCAACCCAACTCCTTCACCATTTCTGGCAATCAAGAGGTGTCTTTCTTTCTTGTTTTTTTGGGTGAGGGGCTTGAACTCAGGGCATGGGTACTGTCTCTGATGATGAATTTGCTCAAGGGAGGGCTCTACCACTTGAGCCATGGCACCACTTCCGGTTGGAGATTGGAGATGAGAATCTCAAAGGAATTTCCTCCTTGTGCTGGGAAACAAGACCCTCTGGATCTCAGCCTCCCGAGTAGCCAGGATGACAGGCGTGAGCCATCAGCACATGGCCTATGGTGTCTCATTCTTTACAATTCCCAACTAGTCTTCCTCTAGACACTACCACCTAGACCCTCCTCTACCTCCCTCAGGGACAGCAAAGGGAGGCTCAGAATCTGGGGAGGGCCATGGGCATTAAAGGGCCCCTTCACATCACTACCCCTTTCTAAGCTCCCATCCGCTTCCTCTGGATGGCCTGGTTGTCTGTGGCATATCAGACCCACTAGGACTTCTTAGGCCTGCCCTGTATCCCCCGCCACATCCAACTGGTACCTGAGAATTTCTGGGGCAAGCTGCTCCATGTCCCAGTGGAAGACATGGGAAGGTTGCTGATAACTGGGTCCAGGGGTGCCTAAGGCAGAAGGAGTGTTCAGATCCTCTTTGTCAAAGAAGGAGACACAAAGCGTGGATGGATCTACTAAGAGCTACAGGGCACAGCCATCCAACTGTCACCCAGGTCCCTTGGAGTGCAGTTTTACATTGACAATGCTGGGGCTTGAACTTGGTGTCCAGGCGCTATCCCTGAGGTTCTTTTGCTTGATGTGAGCACTCTTCCACACAAGCCACAGTAACACTTCTGGCTTTTTCTGTGTATGTGGGACCTAGGACTCGAACCCAGGGTTTCCTGTGTGCTAGGTGAGCCCACTACTGCTAAGACAAAATCGCAACATTGGATAGCTGTTCTTCTGTGACCCCTGGGGCCTGTCTCGGACAGTCTTGCCCAGCTTTACTGAGTTTCTAACCAGCAGCCCTGGCCGGAAAAGAACATGCTCCGCTATGTTGTCCTTTATCTATGGCATCTTTTCTCTTTATGCTTCCTGTCATATCCTCCTTGTTAAGCAAGAACTCCTTTCAACTGCTGCCTCTAAGAAGCCCGCTACAATCACCCTGGCAGAGGTGGATCTTCTCCAATCTGCAGGCTGTTGGCCTTGTCATGCTCTGCCTTCTAGCAGGTGTGGGTTGAGAGTGCACAAAGGCGAAGGCCTAGCTTTCACCACCCAATTTCTGAAGGCTCTGATACACTACCCAGGAACCAGTGCGGTATCACACTCTGTGAGAGGGCACTTGAGGCCCAGGCAGTCTGGGGGCAACAAATGGTGCCATTTCTTGTGTGGGCTTGAACTGAGGATCTGGGAGCTGTCTTTCTGAGTTTTCATGCTCAATCAAGGCTGCTACTCTACCATTTGAGCCACAGCTCCACGTCTGGATTTTTGGTGGTTCCATGCAGAGAAGAGTCTTATCAGCCTTCCAGCTTATGGCTGGCTTCGATCTTTGATCCTCAGATCTCTGCCTACCAAGGAGCCAGGATGTCAAGTGTGAGCCTGAGCCAGACAGGTTCCAGAACCTTTCCTTTGAGCTTCTGTTTATCTCGTGTCAACTAGCAAGCCCTTTTTAAAATAGTCATTTATATTGGACCAAGTTCCTCTCCTAGGTCAGTTAATCCAAGGAGATAAAGTATCTTTGGAAATCGCCAGTCAGAGTTGGTCTAGGTGTGTGTGTGTGTGTGTGTGTGTGTGTGTGTGTGAGAGAGAGAGAGAGAGAGAGAGAGAGAGAGAGAGAGAGAGAGAGAGAAAGAGTATGAGTTTCAGGGATACCTACCTCCAACTCTCTGGTGCTTCTTTCACCCAGTGGTGAGTACATCCAGGATCCCCACCCCAAGAAAAGTGGGGAGGGGAGGGTACTTAAGGTTACATCAAGTGGGATGATCTGAATTCTATCCTGCAACTGAAGACAGGGTGATAATAGAGAGAAGGAGAGCTTGAGAGAAACATCAAGGGAAGCCCCTTACCTTTGGCTACAAGTACCAGAAAGAAGAATGCATCCATCCTTTTTGGTAGTAAGATAACAAGTTCCCACTATTCATTTATTTTATTTTTTGTGAGTCCCAGGTCTTGGATTCAGGGACTCGGTGTCATCCCTGGGCTTCTTTTATTCAAGGTTGAGGCTATATCACTTGAGCCAGAGCACCAAAACTGGCATTTTTCAGGGGGGGAGGGAGTTTGTTTATGGCAGATATGAATCTCAGAATTGCTGCTGGGAAGGTAGCTCAGTGGCAGAGTGCTTGCCTTGCATGCCTGAGGCCCTGGGTTCGATTCCTCAGCACCACATAAGGAAAAAGAAAAAAAGCCAGAAGTGGCGCTGTGGCTCAAGTGGCTGAGTGCTAGCCTTGAGCTGAAGAGCTGAGGGACAGTGCCCAGGCCCAGAGTTTAGGACCCATGACTGGACCAAAAAAAAAAATCTCACAGACTCTCCTGCTTGAGCTGGCTCTGAGTTACGACCATCAGAACTCAGCCTCCCGAATAGCCAGGATGACAGGTGAGAGCCACTGGCACCTGACCACCACCATCCATTGATAGCTCTCTAGGGCCAGTGCTGGGCTACCTGCATTGCACCCTCCTTGTGAGTGGGAAGCAGACCTAGATGTGTTTGATACTTCAACAGACTACCTACCTTTGAGCATTTTTCTGGCTCAGTCTGATGCTGGCTTCCTCCTTTTCCACAGCAATGACTTTGCGCTGTCACAGAACAAATGTCCCCCAAGAGGTACTGGACCTGGGGTCTTTCCTCTGCACACTGACTCTATTCCCCAAAACGACACACTGCAGCAACGTGAAGTAGACATAGAGTGAATTCAGTTTCTTCTAATCAGGGTCTGGCCAGATAGGTGGCAGTGAGGATCAGAGGCTTGGGATAGTGCTGTGCAGTTGGACAATGAGATGCCTGTTCATCCACTTTCCTTTACCTGTCTTAGCAGAGGGTAGTGGGGAAGGACTCACTGGACAGACTGACAATGAATAACCATCACGGTCTACCCCAGGCACAGACGGGCTTACTAAAGGGAGCTAGTTCCGCAGTCCAAGCGAGAATGACCCTGACACACAGCCTAACTCCAGAGTGAAAGGGTCACATTGGGTCCCAGCTACATGGGGACACTGAGCCAACTCCTCCACGACAAATTCAACAAGTTACTGAGATAGAGACAGAGAGAGAGAGAGAGAGAGAGAGAGAGAGAGAGAGAGAGAGAGAGAGAGAGACTTACACTTAAGCAGGCTGCCGGTGGCACAGACCTACAATGGTAACTACACATTGAGATATGAGGAACATGGTTCAGAGCTGGCCCAGGCAGGAATGTCTGTAAGACGATTATCTCCAAAGAACCACCAGAAAACCAGAAGTGGTGTTATGGCTCAACTGGTTGAGCCCTAAACTTGATCTGAGCAGCTTGTAAACAGAGTTCAAGCCCCATGACTGACAATAAGTGGACTTCCCACCACAAGAAATGGACTGAATAGCACCCATTGTCCTAGGGAGCATGGCCGAGAAGTCAGGCCAAGCTTCCTGTCACCTGGGGATCATGAGTAGGTCACCCAGCTTTTCCGTGCCTCATTTTCCCCAGCTGCAAAGCTGACCAGTGAAGGATCCCCTTCCTCATGGGGATAGGGTAAGGATGAGGAGAGCCATGTTTTGTTTCATAATCCCATACCTGTTGCATTATAAATAACAGGCCCCTTCTGAGTCCTTTCCAGGTATCTTCTTGTTATATGCTCACAGAATTGCCAAGAAACTTATCTGATGACCGTTGCCTCTATGCCTGGCTCTGCCCCAGAGTTCCCCTTCTATTGATCCCTTGTTTCCTCACAACTGTCCTGTGAGGAGACTGAGGACCAATGGTTCCAGGCCGAACCCCGAGCTTCAACTGTGGTCAAAAATCGGCTGCTGTGGACTAAGAGTTTTGGACAGTAATCTAAACCAATGACTGAGCATGGCGCTACATATCTACCATCCCAACTACAGAGGACCAGGCATGGTGACACCTGCCTGTCACAGGAGGACCATGATCCAGGAAAGCCTGAGCATATATGGAGTCTCTATCTCAGAGATGCCCAAGACAGAAAGGCTTGGCTCCCATGGAAGAAAACCTGATTGGAAAGCCTAAGCTCTTCATTTCAAACCCTCATATACCAAAAAGAATCTGAGGCCCGGTGCCAGAGGCTCATGCCTATAACCCTACCTACTCAGGAGGCTGAGATCTGAAGATCACTGGTCAAGATTTAAGGTAGGGTTGGCCTTGCCCATCAGACGTCATGATGAGATGACCCAGAGTCTGACCCATGCCAATAAGGTCCATACTAACAGGGCTCACAACCTTAATAAGTGCTGACCACACTCTCTGTCCCCTGGGGAGCCAACTCCTACGCCCCCCACCCCCAGGTCCTCCCGTGCTCCCTCTGCCACCAACCAGGCCCAAGTTAGTAGACAGTTCCGGGTATACAAAGATCCCTTGCTCTTATAATTTAAAGGTGCTGAGTCCCCTTCAAACGTCTCACTCTTCCAAGCCCCCAGACCTCAGCCACAAAGTCCACGCACCCCCCAAGACAGCGGTTAGAAGTTACCAAAGGGTCCAGCACTCCTTGTAACAACCAACTTCTACACACACACACACACACACACACACACACACACACACACACACACACACACACACACACAGAGCCATCATGGGTGGCTCCTGTCTGTCATCCTAGTTATTCAGGAGGCTGAGGTCTGAGGATCACTGTTCAAAGCCAGCCACTCAGGAAAGTTTGTGAGGCTGCTATCTATACTGAACCACCAAATAGCCACAGGTGGAGCTATGGCTCAAGTGTTAGAGCTCTAGCTTTGAGCAAGATATCTCAGGGACAGCACCTAGGTCTTGAATTCAAGGCCCAGTTCTTCTACCTCCAAACACACAGACACAGACACAGACAGTCTGACAGTCACACACACACACACACACATACACACACACACACACACAAAGGATAGCCCAAGGATTTAGCAGTCCCTGAGGACAGAAACATGAACTCCCTCAATTAGGATCAGATTCCATGCCCTGGAAGGTGGCAGTACCGACATCAGACCCACGGTAGACAAACCATTGAGCCTCACACATATCTGGAATGTCTCATAGACCATCATGGCATTTCCTATCATACACACTGCTATGTGGAAAACTTAGTCACCTCTTTTTTTGTTGTTGGTCAAGGGGTTTGAACTCTGGGCCAATGTGCTGTCCCTCAGCAATTCAGGTGAATTGAGCCAAAGCAACACTTCCTGTCCTCTAGTGGTCTATCATCAAGTCTCACAAACTATTCTGCCCAAGCTGACTTGTAACCAAGGTTCTCACATCTCAGCCTTCTGAGTACCTAGGATGAGAGTTGTGAGCCACGCGTGGCTTCCTGCTTCAGCCACCTTCATATACACAGAGGAAACCCATGTCGTCAGGCCACAAATTTTTGCAAACCTTCACTTCAGATTTTGATACCCAGCATCCAAAACTATCCTTCAATGGAGAAAATAAAGACACAACAATCTCACACCTGCACCCCTTCACGCACTCCCTGCTTGTCACAGGACACGTCCTCTTAAAGCTGTGGCTTCAAACTGGAGCAAATTTGGGGAGTTCTTACAAATATCTGTACAGTGAGGCCAGCACTTGGTCTCCCAAACACAGCACCCTCCCCACACCCCCACACCTCCACCATCATTTGCAGGCAAAGATGTCTTACTTTCTTTCTTTTTTATGTTGTGGGACTTGAACTCTGGGCCTGGGTGCTGTCGCTGAGCTTTTCAGCTTAAGGCAAGCACTCAATTGCTTGAGCCACAGAATTGCTTCTGGTTTTCTGGCAATTACTTTTAGGTAAGAGACACAGGGTCTTTCCTGACCAGGCTAGCTTTGACCCGTGATCCTCAGATCTCACCTCCTGAGTACCTAGGATAAATGCCATGAGCTACTGGCTCCCAGCCAAACAAACTTTTCAATTCCTGTCATCCTCTCACCTCAGGAGACTGAAATCTGAGGACTGCAGTTGGATGCCACTTAGCAGCAAAGCCCGTGAGAACTCTTTATCTCCAATTAAACACCCCAAAAAGCTGGAAGTGGAGCTGTGATTCAAATGGTAGTGTGGTATCTTGGAGCATAAAAGACAAGATCCACGCCCTAGTTTCAAGGTTTTTCTAGCATAGACCCACCCACAAAACGGAAGCAAGTGGGCACACGGGAGCTCAAAGTTAACACATAATATTCAGGACTCCCAGAACAGACCCCATCCAGCTTTGATTCTCTAGATTCTATGTCCTACATCATGGCAGACTTAGATGGGACTGAACATGCACCAAGTTGGGACATTCAAGTACAATCTCATACTGAAGATCCCCTGATCTTATCAAAGACTCAGGATCTCTCGCTGTCCTGCCTGAACACTGGGCACTGAGGTAAGGTCTAGTTATCCAACCACATGATATGGGAACCAAAGGGATTCCTGGTCAAGGGACTGAGACTGGGGGGATCTAGGTCCCTCTTGGGGAGGTGAAAAGGGCTGCTCTATCCCAGAAATTTTCCTATGTTGTGAGTATTATCAAAGAAACAACCATTCTCAGACCACAGTGCCCCTGATTTTCCCACCAGCCTCTACCCAGCTCTGCCCCACCTTCATCCTGCCCTCTCTGAATCCCAGATCTGCCACGTATACTGAAGAGTGAGCCAGCCAAGAGACACACTTCCTGCCCTCATTCCCAGGCTGTCCTTTGGCAGTGACATGCTTACCTCAGTCTTTGGAGAAAGAATGAACACCAGGAGTGGTATTGTCAGACTGAGCCCTGGAAAGTCCTAGACCCCAAGGATGTACTACACAGGATTCCTGCAGTGAACCTCAGCCAGGTTGTCAATTATGAATCCAAGGCACCAGGACTTATATTTGCAGTGTGGCTGGATCAAAGGCTGTTAGTCTATGTTGTCAGGCGAGGTCATATCTCCAATATCTTGACACACGTGACCTAGGATCATTCTCCCTCTTCAAATTTCTACTTATACTTTGACCCCCCCTCCCATGAAACTCTCTCACTCCAATACCTCCCTAGACCTTGGGAACTTTCTTCTTATCTGATCAGAAAATAAACTCGATGAGGCTGGGCATAATTGAAACCTGGTGACCCACTCTGAGCCCTAGGTTCTACCCGAGGCTGGTTCCCTCTGTAGTCGGTGACCACACAGCTCCTGGATGGCATGAAGTTTCTGAGGGGTCAGTGGCTTGGTCCTACAGACTGGCTTTAGGCTCTGAAATTGTCCTCACAGAGATTGTGAATAATTGGCTCCCTTTATCCAGGGACTCCAAACCAAGGCTTGCATGTTCTCCCTTTTTACTTCCTTCCTCTTTTTCTCCCTCTGTCCTTCTCTCCTCTCTCACTTTACTTTCTTTGTGTCAGTTCTGGGCCTTGAACTAGGCGCCTAGTTGCTGTCCCTAAGCCTTTTCACTCAAGGCTAGCAGTCTATGTCTTGAGCCACACATCCACTTCAAGTGGTTTTTTATTTTTTTTTTGGGTCGTTAATTGAAGGCAAGAGTCTTACAGGCTTTCCTGCCCGGGCCAAAAGCCTCAATCCTCTCTTCTCAGCCTCCTAAGTAACTAGGATGACAGGCTTGAAGCACTGGCATCCAGATCAATCCAAGGTTTCTTCATGGTCTGTGGAACCAGTCCTGGAACTTTTCGTTGTCTATGACCCCCAAGAGCCTGGTGCACACTGTATTGGTTTGTTGGTTAAATAAATGACCATCTGTCTATGACAACTACAGAAAATTCCCATCTGATCCAGGTAAGAATCCTCTGTGGGGGAGTGGGGACAAAGCCTGATGTAGCTCTCCAACAGTTCTCCCTCCTCCCTCTTACCCACTCCTGGTGCCACAACACTTAACTGTTTTGGCTCTGAGGGTGTGAGCCACTATGTACTCGCTACATTCCAGGGCCTCTGGGATGCCTATCTTCTCAAAGATCTCTGTCCAGCAGCTGACCAGCTCTGTGGCACTCAATTCCCCATGGAGGTGTGAATGAGTTTACTGTCAGCTGAATGCCTGGTTCAAGGAGACTCCTGTACTCGCCCTGGGGCCAGCCAGGATCATCCACCACATCTGGCCCCTAAATTTCATGTTGGAGAGGAAGGATTCTTGAGGCAGCCTGGGTTCTCTGAATCTTCCAGAGTCCAGTATAGGTGCTGGGAATCATCTCTGGTTTTTGCTGGCATGCTGGGGATGGCAAGGTCACAATCTCTGCTCCCCACAATGTACTCGAGTGGGGTCGTCACCCTAGAGAGATGCAACAGCTGCCAGGGAAAGGCAGTCAAGGCACAACGTTCAAAGCAGGAGACAATCTGGCTTGGGAACTCTGCCTGTGCCGCTTTGAACATCATTGTTTGATGGCTGAAATCCCAGGCATTAGTGGAAATTGCCAGCTTAAATTAAAAAAAACCTGGAAAATGTGGTATTTAATTTGTCCCAATCAAACTTAAAGGTTTCCAAAGTTAGTGGTCCCCTTTTCCTTCCACACAGCCTATAGCAGGTTACAGAAACTGGCATTCAGCGAGCCCTAGGTAACTGCCACCTCTTGATACCGAGTGGGCTCCAGCAGAGGGAATGGACTTGCCTACCACTGCCCAGCTGGAAACAGCCCAGGCGGGAACACAGATTGGATTCTGCAGGACTCCAGGGAGAACTGACACTGGCACTACCCCAGGAGGGTATCCTCACCACCAGTGAGGGCCTGCATCCCTGTGCCAGGATGCCCACAGAGACCGTTAATGCCCTAGATATGGTTCCCCTCATCCACTGTCATGGTGAACCATCTGCCATGTCACACCATACGCCAGTCCCCAAAACCTCATTGCCTCACAGCCCCTGCCTTATCATTTCCCTCATCTAGTTCCCTAATTATGTTGGGCAAACACATTCGCAACCCTTGAATTACCTCCAACTAAACACACAAGAGCAGAGTGTCTGGCTGGAAGAATGTGGCTGTGATCTCATTCGCCTCACCAAACTTCTGGCAGGGGATAGAAGGACAGGCTTCCACTCAAGTCCAAGGTTCACACAGTTCTTCTAGGGTAGGCCCACTCAGGCTCAGCAGCTACTGTGAGCTACAGGAAAGGGCGAAGAGAGAGGTGGAACGGGGAGGAAAGTAATGTCTACTGAAATCTTCCGTAAAGGAGCCATGGAACTGTGAAGGAGAAGACAAAAATTGTGGCTGGGCTTGTACTTGGTATTGATGAAGAAAAACAACAACAAATGCACACACACACACACACAGAGAAATAAAATGCTTTTGCTGTTTTTAGACATGGTGACTTATATATATTTTCATTGTTCTCATCTCCCTGCTCTCCCAACACACACACACACACACACAGACACACAGACACACAGACACACAGACACACACACACACACACACCTCCAGAATGGTGACAGATGACTCTTCCATGTAGCACCTACAATTTGCCAACTCATCACTCACCTGAGGACAGTCAGACTGTACAAGGAGAAAGATTCTCTCTCTCTCTCTCTCTCTCTCTCTCTCTCTCTCTCTCTCTCTCTCTCTCACACACACACACACACACACACACACACACACAGAGTCATCACGCGTGGCTCCTGTCTGTCATCCTAGTTATTCAGGAGGTTGAAATCTGAGGATCACTGTTCAAAGCCAGCCACTCAGGAAAGTTTGTGAGGCTCCTATCTACACTGAACCACCAAATAACCACAGGTGGAGCTGTGGCTTAAGTGTCAGAGCTCTAGCTTTGAGCAAGATATCTCAGGGACAGCATTTAGGCCTTGAGTTCAAGGCCCAGTTCTTCTACCTCCAAACACACACAGATAAAGACACAGACACACACACACACACACACACACACACACACACACACGGATAGCCCAAGGATTCAGCAGTCCCTGAGAACAGAAACATGAACTCCCTCAATTAGGATCACATCCCACCCCTGAGAAGGTGGCAGTACCAACATCAAACCCACGGTAGACAAAACATTGAGCCTCTCACATATCTGGAATGACTCATAGACCAGTATGGCATTTCCTACCATACACACTGCTATGCGGAAAACTTAATCACCTCTTTTTTTTGTTGTTGTTGGTTAAGGGGCTTGAACTCTGGGCTTTGGTGCTTGCCCTGAGCTCTTTAGCTTAATCAAGCACTCAATTGCTTGAGCCACAGAATTGCTTCTGGTTTTCTGGCAATTCCTCGGAGATAAGAGTCTCAAGGTCCTTCATAACCAGGCTGGCTTTGACCCATGATCCTCAGATCTCACCTCCTGAGTACCTAGGATAAAAGCCATGAGCTACTGGCTCCCAGCCAAACAAACTTTTCCATTCCAGTCATCCTCTCCCCTCAGGAGACTGAAATCTGAGGACTGCAGTTGGATGCCACTTAGCAGCAAAGCCCGTGAGAACTCTTTATCTCCAATTAAACACCCCAAAACGCTGGAAGTGGAGCTGTGATTCAAATGGTAGAGTGCTATCTTGGAGCATAAAAGATAAGGTCCATGCCCTAGTTTCAAGCTTTTTCTAGCATAGACCCAACCAAGAAAGGGAAGCAGGTTGTCATATGGGAGCTCAAAGTTAACACATAATACTCAGGACTCCCAGAACAGACCCCATCCAGCTCTGATTCTCTAGATTCTGTGTCCTACATCATGGCAAACTTAGATGGGACTGACCATGCACCAAGTTGGGACATTCAAGTACAATCTCATACTGATGATCCCCTGACCTTATCAAAGACTCAGGATCTCTCACTGTCCTGCCTGAACACTTGGCAGTGAGGTAAGGTCTAGTTATCCAACCACATGATATGGGAACTAAATGGATTCCTGGTCAAGGGATGGAGACTGGGGAGATCTAGGTCTCTCTTGGGGAGGTGAAAAGGGCTGCTCTATCCCAGAAATGTTCCTATGTTGTGAGTATGATCAAAGAAACCGCCCTGCTCAGTGCCCAGTGCCTCTGGTTTTCCCACCAGCCTCTACCCAGCTCTGCCCCACCTTCAGCCTGCCCTCTCTGAATCCCAGATCTGCCATCTAGACTAAAGACTGAGCCAGTCAAGAGATCCATTTCCTGCCCTCATTCCCAGGCTGTCCTGTGGCAGTGGCATGCTTACCTCAGTCTTTGGTGGAGTAATGAACACCGGGGGTGGTATCATCAGTTTGAGACCTGGACAGTCCTAGTCCCCAAGGATGTATTGCAGAGGCATCCTGCAGTGAACGACAGCCAGGTTGTCAATGATGAGACCAAGGTGCCAGGACATTTAATAGAAGCGTGTCTGGATCAAATGCTGGTAGTCTATGTTGTCAGGGGAGGTCATGGCTCCAATTTCCTGACACACCTGACCTGGGTCCATCCTCCCTCTTGAAATTCCTGCTTATCCCTTCCCCCCCCCCCCTCCACGTTGAAACTCTCACCACCCTAGCCCTTGGAAACTTTCTTTTTATCTGACCAGAAAATAAACTCGATGAGGCTGGGCATAATTGAAACCTGGTGACCCACTCTGAGCCCTAGGTTCTACCCGAGGCTGGTTCCCTCTGTAGTCGGTGACCACACAGATCCTGGATGGCATGAAGGTGCTGAGGGGTCAGTGGCTTGGTCCTACAGTTCTGAAACTGTCCCCACAGAGATTGTGAATAGTTGGCTCCCTTGACCCAGCGACTCCAAACCAAGGCTTGCATGTTCTCCCTTCTTCCTTTCTTTCCTCTTTTTCTCCTTGTCCTTCCCTCCTGTCTCTCTCTACTTTCTTTGTGTTAGTCCTGGGCCTTGTACTGGGAGCATATGTGCTGTCCCTAAGCCTTTTTATTCAAGGCTAGCAGTGTATGGTTTGAGCCACACATCCACTTCTGACGTTTTGTTTTTGGTCATTAATTGAAGACAAGAGTCTTACAGGCTTTCCTGCCCGGGCCAAAAGCCTCAATCCTCTCATCTCAGCCTCCTAAATAGGATGACAGGCTTGAAGCGCTGGCATCCAGATCAATCCAAGGTTTCTTCATGGTCTGTGGAACCAGTCCTGGAACTTTTCGTTGTCTGTGACCCCCCAGAGCCTGGTGCACACTGTAATGGTTTGTTGGATAAATAAATGAGCATCTGTCTATTACAATACTACAGAACAGTCCCATCTGATCCAGGTAAGAATCTTCTGTGGGGGAGTGGGGACAAAGCCTGATGTAGCTCTCCAACAGTTCTCCCTCCTCCCTCTTACCCCCTCCTGGTTCCACCACACTTAACTGTTTTGGCTCTGAAGATGTGGACCACCATGTATGTACTCACTACATTCCAGGGCCTCTGGGATGCCTATCTTCTCAAAGATCTCTGTCCAGCAGCTGACCAGCTCTGTGGCACTCAATTTCCCATGTAGGTGTGAATGAGGTTGCTGTTAGCTGAATGCCTGACCCAAGGGGCCTCCTCTCCTCCCCCTGGGGCCAGTCAGGATTACCACATCCGGCCCCCAAGTTTCATGTTGCAGAGAAAATCTCCTCGAGGTATCCCTGGTTTCTGAATCTCCGAGAGTCCAGTGCAGGTGCTGGGAATCGTCTCTGCTCACAGCTGGCAGGCTAAGGATGGTGAGGTCACAATCTCTGCTCCCCACGACATTTTTGGCTGTGGTGGTCACCCTAGAGAGAGCTGGAGGAGAATCAACAACTGCCGAAGAACGTCTGTCAAGGCATGACGTTCATTACAGGAGACCATCTGGCTTGGGAACTCTTCCTGTGCTGCTTTGAACGTCATTTTTTGGAGGCTGAAATCGTCTGTCTAATTTGACCCATCATCCCAGGCGTTAGTGGAAATTGCCAGCTTCAAGAAAAAAACCTGGAAAACATTGCATTTCAGTTGTCCCAATCAAACTTGAAGGGTTCTAAATTCAGTGGTCTGCTTTTTCTTCTAGACAGCCTACAGCAGGTTATAGAAAGTGGCATTCATCAAATACAAGATCATGTCATCTGCAAACAGGGAGAGTTTTATTTCTTCTTTCCCTATTTGGATCCCCTTTATGTCTGCATCTTGTCTTATTGCTGTAGCTAGGCATTCTAATACTAGGTTGAAGAGAAGTGGGGAGAGTGGACATCGCCATGGTTTCCCTTATTTGCAATATCTAGTATATATATGAGTCAAGCAGAAAAGGTCAGATAAGGTGATGTTAGGAAAATGAACCCTAAGATATGTATTTAAATGTTTTTTTTTTCATTTATGCATTTGTTTCTAAAGCATTTATAAGATTATTTCTTTGCTGTTTTGTATGTCCCTCCCTCACAGTATAATCCCTGCTTTCACTATATTTGATGTCGGTATAATTTGTGAAGGGTAAGGGGAAAAACAAGTCGTTTAAATAAGGATATAGGTGGACCCGTTGCAACAATGAGAAGTACAAGTGGTCATGTTGAAAACGAACTTTACAACTTTGGTGGGGGGAGAGGATTAGGTGGGGGTGCGGGGGGAGGCTGGGAAGGGATGGGAAGGGTAAACAAAGGAGGAAGCTACAATGCTTGATAAGAAATGTACTTGCTATCTTGCCAATGTAATTGTAACCCCTCTGTACAGTATTTTCACAATAAAAAAAAAAAAGAAAGTGGCATTCAGAGAGCCCAAGCTAACTGCCAGGGCAGTTAGCAAGCAGGCTCCAGCAGGGGGAGCACACTTGCTTACCACTGCCCAGCTGGAAATGGCCCAAGCCAGACACAGACTGGAGTCTGCAGGACTCCAAGGAGGACTGTCCACCAGTACATTGCCCCTGGAGGGAATCCATGCCACCAGAGGGGGCCTAGAATACCCTGCCCAGATGCCAATGGACACAGTCAATGCCCTGGGTAAGTTTCCCTTTCAGTCTCAGTCGTGGTGAACCATCTAACTTTTCACAACATTCACCACTTCCCATACCTTCCTAGCCTCACAGCCCCTGCCCTATTCTCCCCTCCCCCCAATCTGTTCCCTAATTACGTTTGGCAGACACATTTCCAACCCTTGAATTAGCTCCAACTATACACACTAGAGCAGACTGTCTGGCTGGAAGAGTACGGCTGTGGTCACAGTTGCCTCATGAGCCTTCTGGCTGAAGACAGAAGAATAGGTGTCCACTCTGGTCTGTAGTTCACACAGGCCTCCTAGGGAAGACCCATACAGGCCCAGCAGCTACTGTGGGCTACAGGAAAGGGATAAGAAAGAAGTGGAAAAGAATGTGTACTGAAACCTTCCCCAAAGGAGCCATGAAACGGTGAAAGAGAAATCAAATTATCGCTGGACTCTTACTTGGCATTGATGAAAAAAGAACAACAGCACACACACACATACACACAAATAAAAGGCTTTTGCTCTTTGTAGACATGGTGCCTTAAATATATTTTCATTGTTCTCATCTCCCTGTTCTCCCAACACACACACAGAAACACACACACACACACACACACACACACACAAATCCAGAACTGTGACAGAAGATTAGTCCATGCAGCACCTGTAATTTGCCAACGGATCACTCACCTGAGCACAGTCAGGCTGTATAAGGAGAAAGATGATCTGTCTGTCTGTCTGTCTGTCTGTCTGACTGTCTCTCTACCTCCCCCATCTCTCTCTCTCTCATGCTCCTTCTCTCTCTGTCATGCACACACACACTCACACACACAGACTCAGAGCAGTGACTCTCCTGAGTTTGTTGGTTCCTCCTTTTGGACAAGGTACAAGCTTGAGCACGGGGGTTGCCTGGTCAGAACAGGGGATCCAACCAAAGGGAGCACCACTCTAATAATGCAGAACAACCCTGCCTATCCCTTTCTCCAGGGCCAGACACTTTCCCTTGGGAACAACCAGCCTTGACTCCCCATTCACAAAAATCCTAGGCCAGGAAACTTGGTGAAGGTGTCCAGAGATCGGTGGCTTCTCAGAGCCTGGGGTGAAAACAAGCAGAGGGTCATGGTGCCGCAGATGGTTGTCTGACCTGTGTTTGGGACAGTGTTGGGGAAACGGATGGGGTCTTAAAGGATACATACATGGATGGACTCCCTACTTCCAGCCTAGATGCTTCTGGGTGACTTGGTGGATTCTTGGGGGGGACGAGGAGACCAGATGGAAAGGGAGCACCAGCAGATGCTGGGAGAGCTGGGAAATGTGATCACACTGTGAGTACTGTTGACAGCTGGGATGGGGGGTAGGGCAGACAGGCTGGGTGTATGTGAGTCGGAGTGGGTATATACCTCTCAGATATTCATCTTCTGTATGACTCCAAGTGTCCTCACATACCTAGTGGGCTCTTCTGGGACCCTCTTCAGGTGAAAGGGTGACCGAGCACAGAAGACAAGGGCTCACACAGCAAGGAGGGCCTAACTTCTGCATCCAACACCCACCACCCCCAGAAAAAAGAAAAAGACTCAAAAAGGCAGGTGTGGAGATGCTATTCCCCACCTCTGATTAAAGCCACCAGGTTCCCACCAGAGAGAGGAAGGATGTAGATGTGTGGCTGTGTGGCTCCCACTGCTCCAGGACAGGTGCTCTGTGGCACCCCTCCTCACCCATTCCTGCATCTCCCTGTTTCCTGGGACATGGCCACTAGGGATGGGGGTGGGATCCCCAGGTCAACACACACCCCTACTCCTGACCCCTGGGGCACGTTTGTGAGAAGGCCATGGCAGACTGTGGGGTGGGGGAGGGTGGACTCGAGAAGGAGACAGGAAAGGGGAGTCAGGAGGTGCAGGTCCGGGTCAGTGGTTGGTTGGCCGGAGTGTTTCCAGGCTGTGGGCCCTCAGAGCCACCACACATGTGTACTAATGGGAGAAGCTGTAGGCGGTTGCTCCGGGTGCACATGGGCCCAGAGTCTTAGGACCAGGGGTGGCGACCAATTCAGGGACGCAAGCCGGCCATGGGTGTGCCATCTCCTCTGGGCGACTGTGAGAGGCAGCTGGGAGTCGAAAGTGCCATGTTTAAAATGCAATGCTGCTGGGAGGGGGGAGGAGCATCTGCGGGCGCATGGCAGGACTGCATGTGGCCTCTGCTCCTCTTCTTCAGCCTACACCACCCCCACCTCAGCCACTCCTGTGCCCCCCTTGCGGGGATCTCAGTCTCAGGGCCACCATGGCCACCGTGCCTCCGCATGGCTGCCCGTGGCGATATGCCTGCTGCGCCAGCTCCATGTGCTCTGTGCTCCCCACCAGAACCTGCAATATGATCAGCGAGGCTGCCAGCTGATGAAGCCACTTGCCCTTGTGTATACTCGCTCTTCTCTCTGCTCTCTCTCTGCTCCCACTCCTCTCCTGGGCTGTGTTGCCCCCACCAGGCATGCCCACTGAAAGATTAAAAATTAGAGATACATTTTACAATTGCTAACTGCTGATTTTGCTTTTGTAAACTTGCTCGCCCTAGCACTAAACCCCCTCCCTTCTGGAAATAAGGAATTGAGTAAAGAGTCTTGGAGCCCAGATGCCGGCCCCTGGACAAGGTCTGTGGTCATAAATAAAGAACAAACAAGTAAATTCTCCAAGTGGTCAAATGGGACCTAAGAATGGGACCCAAGATAAGGACCCAAGATAAGGGCCCAAGATAAGGACCACCTGGCAAGTCCAGCAAACTAGGCCAAAGGTTAATCAATCACAAGCCTGTAACTATGTAAACTCCCCCCCCCCAGGGTGACCGCTCCCTCTAAACTTGCCCTGAGGCAACTGTTTTAAACTTCCCCGAGTAGTAAAAATGATTGCTGGAGTACATAGTGACTTTTAAACGGGCCAATCCTGGGGACACCTGGTGTTATATGCTAATCTTGTGGATTTTGCCTTTAAGAATGCCTGTAACTCCTTCTCCGGGCTCTCTCCTGAGCCGAGGCAGAGAGACATTTGCGCAAACACTGAATAAACTCATGCTTGTTGCATCTACTGGTTTGGAGTCTTGGTTTCTGGGGCGCCCTCCCATTGAAGAAAATATCCCAGGAGTCTGGGGTTTTTCATTTGGTGCATTGACCAGGAAGCCGGCGCCCCCAGACCCCAAATTCCAGGACCGGTAGGAGGTAAGATAGAGCTTTTACGTTTCACATCTTCTGTGTTTGTTATCTCTGTTCTGTATTCTGCACTCTGGGATCCAAAGAAAATTGCCTGTACAGGGTCTGTATTGAGGTCAGTGGGGGAGGCAGACGTTCCCTGAAACCCCTGGCTCGGCTCGGGCAGACATGCCCTTGAGGTTTGCTTGGGCCTACGGGCCCTTGAGGTTTGCTCGGGCCTACGTGCCCTTGAGGTTTGGGGGGGAAGAGGGAACGTGGAGTCTCTCTCCTTCCCGTGAACTGGAGGAAGGGGGGAACTTGGAATCTCTCTCCTTCCCGGGGAGTTTAGCCGTTGTGGGCCACTCCCATCTGAAGTTGCTTTCTCTGTTTGCAGTCGTTCGACTGCCGCGCAGCACCTGTCTGGTTTCCTCTGTTTCTGTTTAGTGTTAATTGTCTCTGTTGTCTATTTTGTTGTCCTTAAAGGGATGGGGCAGCAACTAACAATCCCCTTAAGTCTGACTTTAGGTCACTGGAAGGAAGTTACAGCCCAATCCCAGATTGTCAGGTTTTAGGAACTTGCTTGTTTGTCAATTATGAAATTGCCACTGACCACCTGCGAGTGGCCCCAGTTAGATCTCAGCCTCGGGCCTTGGCTTGGGGGGTCTGAGCATGGGGGAGAACCTGTCAGTCTGAGGGGACGGCCGCTGGGGACTTTTTTCCCTTGCCCCAAGATGACTGGCAATTCTCCTCCACCTTGGAAGGCCCCTGGGTCAACGCTTGCAGGAATCTAAAAAAAAAAGAAAGAAAGAAAGAAAAGAAAAAAATCCTCCGGAGGTGAGTAGGGGTGTTGAGTCCCCTGCTAAGTGAATGGTGGTGAGATGTCGTCCCATTCACTGAGACCTGATTTTGTCTTTGTGGCCACTTGTCTGTCTTGTTTTCTTTGGTGTGTTTGTTTTATGTTTTCTGGGGTAGGGAAGTTCTGGGTGAGTGTGGCAGGCTCACTCAGCAGACTCTGGATTCAGCTTGCTGAGTGGGAGCAGCACAGAGTTCCGGTAGGGATAAACTGGGGCCCATTAGTCCCCAACTCAGCCTTCAGTTCTTGTCTAGTTCTGTTTTAGAATTGGTACGAGTTTAAATGTAGATCCTTGGTTTTTGTGTTTATCTGTGTTTTTGTTATTTATTTATTTTAACATGTCTGGGGGAATAAAAGTTCCAGCTGGGTTCAGTCACAGACCTGCTATGCCCACCCTCCCTGTGAGGCATGGAAGGTTACTGGGCTAGTTTGGTTCCCTTCAAGCCTCAGGCTGCATTTTCTCCTTGTGCAGGCTGCCAGCAGGGAGGGTGTAAAAGGCTGTGTGCCTGGTTTGGACTTTTTCAGCTAGTCCTGACAATGTAACAATTTGTAAAGTGCTCTTGTCTAAAATTGGATTAAAAAAATTCTGGCCAGTTTAGTTTTAGGTGACCCCCTCCCCCAGCCCTCCTCCAACAGAAGGGATTCAAAAGACTAATTAGTGACTTGCCTTGCTAGATAAGCAAGCTCTGGGAAAATAAAGCCCAACATAGATACCTAGTTTAAAAAAACACTATCTTAAATTTTTGTTTAAAAACTTTAGAAGGTGTACGTACGACTGATTTTGATTTTTGCGTGCTTTAAGATCTGTATGAATGTTTTGTGTGTGTCTGTGAACGTGTTCAAAGATAAAAATTGTCAGCATGCTGTAACAATTGGGTGAGTTTTAATTTAAAAATTCAAAAGGTTATGAGGTTTGGACATTACCAAAAATTTTAAAGAATCTTCACATTGTTTTTATGGCTTTTTAAAGATTCTTTAACTTGCAAATTACAAAATCTGGTATTTTAAAATGCATAAGACTGTTTATACTGTAATCAAGTTATCTGGCTTAGCAAAAATGCATTGGCAGTTTGGGATTTAGTTCCCTTGGCTAAAATTTGGGGATAAATATTAGAAATTTAAATGTAAAGGTTAGTTTAACACTGTCAAAGACAGTCCCTGTTTTGCTTAAAACTGTGTATTTCATTCAAGAACCAAGAGAAGAGATGGAGAAAAACTTAGAAGCCAAAAGAAGACCTATCTTTAGGGGTAAGGGGTGAACAAGTCGAAGTGCAGTTCAGCTGGTCATGCATGGTGGGACAGGCCCTAGGAGGAATCCATGCATGGTGAAAGAGGGCAAGCTGGCACAAATGCAGTTCATCTAACCCTAGAGTTGGATTGGGTGTGTGCCCATTCCATAGAAGGGGCTGAGTGGCCCATCTTTGTTCTCTCTTTTCCCTGCAGACAGACACTGAAAACATGATGGTTAAAATGAGTGATGTGATGATCTGATTAGTATTGCTAAAACTTCCCCTTGTATGTGTTAACATTAAAATTAGAAAGGCCTTAAAAAGAGAGTTAAAAGGTTATTTGTATAATGTGACTTGTTTTTAATGTTTTACAATTAAGATGTTTTTAAAAGTCATAAAGATGCTAAGTCTAGCTTTTTGATTCAGTTATGATGATTGTTATTTGTGTGGCTGTTTTAAAACAAGCAGTCAAGAGGCAATGAGTGACATTTGGCCTCAAGATTTCAAGAGATCTTTTCAAAAGGAAAATAAAAACTAAAGTATACAATATTAAAAAAAAGATTAATAGGAGACTAAAAAAATAGGGAATGGATTTTTGGATATAAAATTTAAAAGTAAAGTTGTTTTTAACATTGGCTTCAATGTGCACAGAGGAAAAATTAGGATTACCAAAATAATTGCTATTCCAGTTTGCTCTTATAGCTTGTTTCTTAAATTTCCAGCAAGCCCAGAGCAAAGCACAGAGGATTCTTACAAGTTTGTCAGATGTAACTTTAATAAGTTTCAGGTAAGAGCATGCTTAAAAGCTACTTCTATGTTGACCACCTTGTTGCTTTTAATTGGAGTAAAATGGCCTTTTATAAGATTCATTGATCTGGAACTGGTTCAAAGCCAGCCCGGGCACAAAAAGGTCCCTGTGAGACTGTCACCTCTATTCAGCCAGCAGGGTACTAGCCCTGGACTAAAGAGTCAGGGGACAGTACTCAAGCCCCAAGCTCGAGACTCACAGTGGCAGAGTACTAGCCCTGGACTGGAGAGTTAGGGGACAGCATTCAAGCCCCGAGTCTGGGACTCAAAGTGGCAGAGTGCTAGCCTTGAGCTATAGAGCTGAGGGACAGTGCTCAGGCCCCGAGTTCAAGTCCAGCAATCAGCTAAAGGGAAATGCCAATGAGGCATTTATCCCAATGTGAAGAAGACACTCCTGGGACAAAAGCAATGGAGGAGCATCCAGAGGCAGTAAGCCACTGCTTGGATGGCAGAAATGTCAGATCCTAGAGTCATTTGGTTATGGCCCTTCAAAACTGGTCAGAGCCGGGAGGTCATAAAAAGAGTTTGTAAGCATGCCTAATGTCCATGACTATCTACCTTGTGAGGGACAGGAACTTGCCAGTCCTCTGTGATAGTAAAAAGCTAATGTTATAAAACGTGGGGGATAGTTTAAATCTCAACCCCTTTATGTGCCAAAAGCTCTAATTGGCAGCTCTAATTGAGCTGACACTAGTTACATGAATTTCACCTGCTCAGGAAAAATACAGAGAATGTGTTTCTATTGATATCTGTCTCAGGCATTGTTGGGATCATTAGAGATCACATTCCTAAGCCATCTAGGAAGATGCTTTTGCAAACCAGAGTGAAAAACAAGCTATACTGCTGTAGCCGGAGAAAAGGTCTGTGCAGTTGTCAAAAGTTAAATATTGTTCTTAATGACATCTAACCCTGATGGCCTCTTTGTAAAATAGGCTAAGGTTATAGGTTCCTGGCTAGGTAGGATTAACGTCCCTGAAGTCAGCTTGAAAAAGTTACAGAAGATGGACTTTCGCCCTTCTACCCCCAATTTAAGATCAAGGGTCCAGAGTCAGTTTTGAAGAAATGAGGCAAAATAGATAAAATAATTAAAAAAAAAAGGCATAAAGAATAGTGTTAACTGTTCTAGGTGTTCAAGGTGTGGAGACTGCATCTGTCAGAGATGGCTACAAGACTAAGCCTTCTGAGCCTTCTGTGTCTATTTACAAAATATCTGGTTAGTAAAAAGTTGTGATTTTGGTAAATTGTCCTGGGCTATTGTTTAAAGATCTTAAAAACCAGCAGGATCAAAGCCTGCCAAGCCTATGCAATGTATCCTTAACCAGTCTCTGTAGGAATTTACAGCCCAGCATGAGGTGTGACAGTCCCTTGTAGCCACTGAGAAACCCTGCTGCTGCTGCTGCTGCTGCTGCATTCAACTACGGCCTGAAAGCCACCTGGAGGAACTCCTGCCTGATTCCATCACCTGAGTCTGCTTCCTGGTTGACTGCTGCTAAATCTAAGATCTTGTGGGACATTCTTTTGGGTGATATCCAGAAACCCTCTCTTCCCACAGTGGATATTGGGGACAAGGATATCGCTGGCTTGCTTGCCCTAGGTACTTCAGTGCATAGTGACTAGAAATCCTCTCCATGGTCACAGCCTAGTTTGGCTCTGGTATGGTAATAACCTGAGTGTGTTATCAATGGAGGTAATACTCTTAGCCTTAAAATCTAGCAAGCTTCTGCATCACAGTGGTGCCTTAAGGCTGTTCTAAGATAAAGGTTCCACAAGCCAAAGGAAAATTGGGCAGTTTTAAACTCCAGCCACAAAGATGCTCAAGGAATTTTAAAAAAAGAGGGTAGTAAAGAAAGCCTTGGAAAAGGAATTGGGGAAATTTGAAAAGTAAGAATTGTCTTTAAGACAAACCTCAGAAAATTTAAGTACGTAGCAGATGGTATGAGTATGTCTTAAAATTGGAGATTACAAGTAAAGCTAGTATAAAATTAACTGTGATACACGGAGTCAGGACTGGTGGGAAAAAAAATGTAAGTGGCCCTGGTACTGTTAATTTTGTTACAATCGGACCTTGTATACTCAACAGACTGGTGTCTTTTGTAAAAGAAAAAGATCAGCGCAGTCCATTTATTAGTTCTGAGATCCAAATATCAAGCATTGAGAACAACTGACACTCCACAAGATAATATAGAGACACCCTAAATTTTAAGATTAAAGTTAGCCCAAAGAAAAAAGAGGGAATGAAAGATTAAAAATTAGAGATACATTTTACAATTGCTCACTGCTGATTTTGCTTTTGTAAACTTGCTCGCCCTAGCACAAACCCCCCTCCCTTCTGGAAATAAGGAATTGAGTAAAGAGTCTTGGAGCCCAGATGCCTGTAACTGCTTCTCCGGGCTCTCTCCTGTGCTGAGGCAGAGAGACCGTTTGCGCAAATGCTGAATAAACTCTTCTTGCTTATTGCATCTACTGGTTTGGAGTCTTGGTTTCTGGGGCACCCTCCCGTTGAAGAAAATATCCCAGGAGTCTGGGGTCTTTCACCCACCCTGTTGCCCTACCCTGAGCCATGCCCTTGGCCACTGCTGCCATGGGAGTGTGCCTTGGGCCCGGCTCCCTCCTCCTCGTGCCCCTCCCCCTCTTCCCCTCGGGCCTGGCCCTCACCCCTGGCTGCAAGCCAAGCCCTGACTGGGACCAAAGGCTTCCAGGCCATGGAAATTATAGCCTCACCTCAGCTCATCACTCCCTCTCAACCCCAGTACCTGCCCAGGGTATCAAATCTCCCCTTAGCCCCACGGCTGGAGGAGACTCTCTTCCATGCCCCTCCAATCCACACACCAAAAAGGTGGTGCACGGTGACCCTTGTATGTATGTTTGTTAGTGGTTATGTTTGTGTGTGTATGTTTGTTTGCGTGTGTTTGCATGTGTGTGATTATTGGGGATAACTACCTCTCAATGACTCAGAACATAGTACCCTTTTAGATGAGTCAGCACACAGTACACTTCAAAAGCAGCACAAAGCACCCTGTGTAAAGGACTCAGCACACAGCTCCCTTTGAAGGACTTAGCATATAGTAAGTACCCTGTGTAGAGTACTCAGCAAACAGCATCCTTTGAAGGAGGGAGTCCATAGCCCACAAGGTAATGGACTAAGTGCATGGCATGCTTTGAAAAACTCAACGCTACCATTCTTTCCCAGGGACTCAGTGCATAGCACCCTGTGTTGAGATCACACACAGCCTCCTTTGAAGGGCTGAGTATGTAGCACACTGTGTAAAATAGTACACAGCACCCTTCAAAAAACTCAGCACATGGCACAATTTTGAAGGACTCAGCACATACTACCCTGTGGAAGGACTCAGCACATAGCACCATTTGAAGGACAGTACAGAGCACCCTGTGTAAAGGACTCGGCACAGAGCACTTGAAAAATTCACCTTATCCATCTCTTCTCAAGGGCTCAGCACACAGCAGTACCCTTTGGGATGAATTAGTACACTGCATCTTTTGAAGGACTCAGCATACAGTAGCTGTGTAATGGACACGGCGCACAGCACCCTTTGAAAAAAACCACCAGGGCCCACTCTTCTCAGGGATTCAGCACATAGCACACTTTGGGATGACTCAGCAAACAGGACTTTTTGAGGACTCACACAAAACCCCCATGTCGGAAGGACCCAGCAAACAGACCTTGTGAAGGACTCAGCACATAGCTGTATGTCACAAGTTCAACTTTCATTAGAATTAGGATGCTTTCTTCAGTATCACCATTCTTCAGAAACACTTGACAAATCCTACTAGTTCATATTTAGCTAAACTGGAGGAGGGTCAGCTGAGGGTCTTGAACTAAAAGCTTGGGGGTCCTGTCCCTGAGCTCTTTGGTTCAATGCTAGAGCTCTAGCACTTGTAGGCACAGCTACAATTTTTTTTTGTTTATTCTTTGACAGTTCTTACGGTGATTAGGAAGGCCAACTTGGGGTATCCGTGAGAAAAGGCTCTTAGCTCAGCCTGGAGCTGACCTCTCCCTTCCTTGTGCCTCTGGGAGCCGGGCCTCCTGGAGCTCTCTTGGCCTAGGGTGGAACATACCTGCTCTGGCATCAGCACTCAGGGTGAGCAAAAGTCAGCTTGGCCCTGGTCACTTCCCCCAATTGAATTCTAGAGGACGATGACACGGGGCTGCATGTCCCGCGTCTGGCCACGAGGAGGCAGGAGTCACCCACCATAGGGATTGTACCTGTGAGATATGTTTACTCTTACTGCCCTCGGGCCCCCGTCGTGCTATGAAGCCATCCTGGACAGGAAAATCCTTGAGACTCTTATATAAAATTAACCATCAAAAATCAAGTGGGGTTGTGGCTCAAGTGGCAGAACACTAGATTGAGCAAGAAAACTCAGGGATAGAGCCTAGGCCCTGAGTTCACACACATACACACACACACTCACACATACACACCACATGCATGCAAAATCAGAGATTTCTACAGTGCAATCTTTGGGTATTCTCCACGTTTTCCCCACTAAGCCTCACGGGGGTTGACCTAGGTGTTGGATGCATACAAAACCACCTGGCATCTTTAATTTTGGGAAACAGTATGGCTAGAAGGTCAGCCTTCCCCATCCCAGCTACTTGATTGGGTTGTGGTCTATCCAGGCCCTTTGGGGCTCCTTATACAGACTCTCCAAGATTCCTTCAAAAGGCATCACATGCTGGGCACTCGTGGCTCATACCTGTCATCCTAGATACTCAGGAAGCTGAGATCTGGAGGATTATGGTGCCAAGCGAGCCTGGAAGGTGTGTGAGACTCTTATCCTCGATGAATTATCAGAAAAAAAGAAGTGTCGCTGTGGCTCAATTGGCAGAGTTCCAGCCTTGAGAAAAATAGCTCAGGGACAGTGCTCACAACCAACAACAACAAGGAGAGGCATTGCATGTTGGCTTTGGGATTGATATGGGTCAAATATAATTGGAATTTTCAAGTGCTCCAAGACAAAGCAGTACCTCCTTTAGTCCTGTGTTACTCTATCTCATCTCACACTCTGGCCTTGGCCATGCTTTGGTTAGCATGACTCTGGCTTGACAGGAGGGCTCCAAGGAGGAAGATCTCAGAGCAATCATCCCCACCACATCCTTCTGCCCTGCTCGCTCTGTTGCTTCTGCTCTTTGCTACAGAGCATCTTCTTGGAATCCACACATGAGGTCATGGCCACCAACATTATGGTGAGTGTGAGTCTGGCCTAACTCAGAGCAGTCAGAGATGGAAGTTGGTCTGGGACTAGGAGCTTCTACCCTGTGTGTGGGCTGAGGCCAGGGCCTACATTTATTCATCCTGAGCATTGAAGAGGTGATGAGAAAGTGTAGAATCCACATTGAGTCAGTTAAGTTTGGAATCTAGAGGATCACTTGTGTGAGGTAGGCTGTGGTGTCAGGGGGCCACTGTTCTTGGTACTCCTCTCTCGAGACTCCCCCGTCCCTCTCTCATCCCTCAATGGTAGAAGAGAAACTTCAACTAAGTGTGTCCAAGAGGGGGCAGGGGAGTATTTCTGTGTGAACCAGACTGTGCTTCATATTCATCCTAGCCCCTACTTCCTATTTATCTGAGGAATGGCCATATGGGTTTGGGAGGGGGGGGGGGAGGAATTATCCTAACTGAGAATGTGGCTCACTGCTAGATGGTCGCCTAGCATGATTGACACCCTGAGTTCAATTCCATATAGAAAAAGCTGGAAGGGGAGGTGGGGTTCAACTGGTAGAGTGCCAGCCTTGACCAAAAGAGATCAGGGACAGTGGCTAGGCCCTGAGCTCAAGCCCCAGGACTGGAAGAACAAATCTTTGTTGGAGGCTTTTCTTCCCTTTGAAAACAATTTATTGTTTGTGATAAGCATAACATGGGCCTCTTCTCTGGCCACCAATGGGCCATTAGATGTCCCTTGAATTTGGACCACTTCCTGGCAGCCTCTGCCCTACCTGGCCCATAGTTTACCCCCATCTTGTGGCAGATGGAGGCCTGAGAGAAGGCCACCTGCCACCTAATTCTGGTGGCTGCCGAGGCTTTTGAGAGTCAGCATGTCACATAGAGAGTTATCATCCACATCAGTCTACAGAAGAAAGGGAAGGAGTGCTCCTTGCCTGAGACCTCAAGCTGTAGGTGGCTCTGGATGTGAGGCATCTGCCACAGGATGTGCTCCATGGGGAAGTCATCTATGGGGTTGGAACCCCGACCTCTCCTCTGGCAGTTTCCAAGCTGACTTGAAGTTACAATTCTTCAAAACCTTTCTGCTCCTCCCTCATTTCGCCCACCCCAGAGACTGAGGCATCTGAAGCAGTGGTGATGGGGGCAGGAGCTCAGCCTGTGCTTGCTTCTGGAGCCGCTGTCCGTGCCTTCCCCTGCGAGGACCCACAGCAGTTCCTGCAGCTCTCTCTTCTTCTCCATCTTTTCCTGGGAGAGCCAGCACACATACTCGGCTTTCTCCTGACACAGCTCATCCAGGACAAACATCTGCTCTTTACATGCCATGAAGGACTCCTCGATGGTGCGGATGTGTGCCGACAGCTGGCTACATTGATGGTGGAGCTCATCCACTGGACTCTGGAAGTCCACCTCATCAGACAGGTCCTGGATGAAGCAGATTTTCTTCTCGGATGCACATGTCCCACTTGCCATCCCCACGCCAGCTGTGATGGCAGCTCACAGTGCAGGGGGCCTGTGGCTCCAGCTCTGTCTTGCACTGAGCTGCAGGTGGGCTGGACACCTGCAGTAAGGCCGCTGCCCCTGCAGCAGATTTCCCCTGTGGATCTCAGCCTCTGAGAGGGCTCGCAGATCCATGTCCCTCTAGGTCTGGGGCATGTCTCAATTCTCTGGGATGGTCATGTCGGGGGGAGTAACCTCCTCTCCTTTTCTTCCCCAGGACTCACACTTTCCACTTCCCCAGGGAAAGCCAGGAAGCTCAGCTGGACTTGGAGGCGCTCCTCCTATGGTCTGGTCACTTCCAGGCACTTGAGAGTGTACCGCCACTTCGGGGGCACCACCTGGCCCCCCCAGTTGTTCGGGCCCTACACTTGCTTCAGCAGCTCCAGCAGCTGGGTCTGCCTCTGCAGGTGCTGCTTCAGGGCCTCCTTCTCAGAGTTCAGCCGCTCATTGGAGGCAATGTGCTGCTCACAGGTGTCTCTGAGCACCTGCAGCTGGGCCAGGGACTGCTCTTGCTGCTCCTGCAGCTCCCATGATGCTTGGCCCTCTCTCTCTCTCTCTCTCTCTCTCTCTCTCCCTAACTCTTTCTCTCTCTCTCTCTCTCTCTCTCTCTCTCTCTCTCTCTCTCTCTCTCTCTCTTTCTCCCTCTCTCAGCCACCTCTTTCCATTCCTCTATCTTCTCCTCTGAATGGTCTAGGTTTCCCACAGTTCTTTCTTCACCTGTTGCTCTGAGTCCAGGATGCTGGTGAGCGCCTCCTTCTCACCGCTCCCCTTGTGGAGAGTGTTCCATAGCAGGGCCAGCTCTTCCTCTGTCTATGGGTCACACACAAACACATGGACCTTGTGGGGTCTAGGGTATCTCCTGCAGATCCTTGGCCTTATCCTCCAGTCTCTGCAGTTGCTCCTGCTGCTCTGTGTTCTGGAGACAGAGCTTCTGGTTTTCCTGGACTTGGATGTGAAGTTGTTGCTCCAGTTTTTTCAACTCCATCTGTGTGCCGTAGGCCTAGGCCTGGAACTGCAGCTCCACCTGAGATGGTCCTGCGGGGGGCCATGGCTCTGTCAGCTTCGTTCTCAGTTCCCCCAGCTCATTATCCAGCACCTGCCTCGTCCTTCTCTCCTCCTCTATCATTTGGTTCACCTGCTCGTTCAGCCACTGAATCGCCTCTTTCCATGCGGACCTCTCAATGCTCAGGTCCTCTGTGAACGTGTCTCTCACCAGAATTGCTGAGGTCACCATCCAGCTCAGGTTGTCCAGTAGTCTCTTCAGTAACTCATGCGCCACCAGCACTAGTTGGAACTTGCAGATTCTGTTCTTTCTGGTGCTGTTCTCTGTCCAGAGCACTTCCAGCTTCTCCTGCAACTCTGTGTTCACTTCCTGCAGGTCATCAAAACTTCTGGTCTTTTCCTCAAGCTGAAGGGTCACATCATTCAGCCGTTCAAAGAACATTTCAGTCTCCTTCTGTGCAGCAGTGTCCGTAGAAGCCACCATATGCAGCTCTGCTACACACCACTCTGCAGCCTGCAGGTGGCTGGTAAGAGCTTCGTGCTCCCATTATCTATCATTGGCCACCTGCTTCACTTGGGCTGGTGCAGATTGTAAATCTCTTTCTGGTGAAACCAACCTCTGTATGGGTGACTTGTGGATCTCTAGCTCTGTTTGTGGTGCTTTATGTAACTGGGCTATCTTCTCCCTTTCTTTCTCTAGTCGATCCTGCAGGTCTGTCTTCTCCTGCTTCAGTGGTGGAATCTTGGCACTGAGTGCCTGGTATCTTCTTTTGCTGCAGTCCAGGGTGAGCACCACGTGTCACTAGCACATCTGCAGATCCTTGATGGTATCAGGACCCTTGAAACTATGGCCCCTGGTGGCTGTGCCTGTGTCCAAAGGCAGGGGAGGCCCACGGTCTGCATCACCTTTGGCCAGACCCTCTGTTGAATCACGCTCCCCAGTGGTGTTTGTCTTGGGGATCCCTCCCTTTTCTGTGTTCTTTTTTTTCTCGAATGTTGCAGGTCTGATGGGAGGATTCCTTTGCTGCTGCTCTGGAAGTAGTTTCTTTCCTGTAGCTCTTTCATGGAGTCCTGTTGTTTCAGACATCTGACCACTGGGATGGGAAAGATGGGCTGGCTATGTTCCCAGGCTCTGGGAAATCCTCTATTCTCCCACTCACTGATTAGGATGTCAATTTTCTATTCTCCTCCAAAGTCTCCTCGAGTCTCCTGCTCACCACTCAGCCACCTCTACCTTCCTCAACTGCTGGTGGTAGTGTCAAACACCAAAGGGAATCCTGGTGCTGAGCATCATGGAATGTGGGTGTGGCCACCATTCTTGTATCCCATTGGACAGAAAGAAACATGAAAGAATGGGGGTGTGGCCAGAATCCTGTGATGCAGGCAGCATGGATGGATTCAAGATGACAGCGGCTCCCCCAGCCCCTTTCCAAGGGAACTTTGTCCAATCCAATTGGGGACAAGAGGGTGACCTGTTTTAGCTGGATGGCTGCACATATTGTTTTGTATGTCTGTTTGTTGCCAGTCCTGAACCTGAATTCAGGATCTGGGCACAGTCCATGAGCTGCTTTTGCTTAAGGCTAGCCCTCTACCACTGTAGCCATATGGCTCTACTTCTGGCTTTGCTGGCACTGAAGGTGGAAAGGAGTCTCAAGGATTTTCCTGCCTAGGGTGACTTTGACTATGATCCTCCTATCACAGCCTTGTAAGTATCAAGGAGGACTGCTGAGAGCCACTGGTGACTGCCTAATCACTGGTCTTGCTGATGTTCTTGGACAGACAGTTGAGTTCCCTATCCTCAGGTTTAAGTGGTGGGAGATGGAGCCTATAGTTCGAATCCTGGTCCTGCCATCTCCAAATGGGAGAAGATCCTAAATAACTCATTCGTATCCATATGAATACCAGTGGAATGTGATGTATGTCATGATTGAATGGGCCGTTCTTGAATGATTCTAGGATATAATTATACACAATTATATTATAAGACACTGATCAATTTTAATTAATACTTCATGAATCATTTAAACAATCACATTCATTAAATGGAGGCATAAAGAAATACCTATGAATTGGGCATCACATAGTATAGAAATGCCATTTTTCTGCCAAGACATTCTTTAGTTAATTGGTATATACCATTTTCTGAATGTAGTTTGGTATATGAAACTAGGATATATTATACCTGACCTGATAATCAATTATTCAGTTTTTATCAGAAATGCTTATATCCAAATGTAGAGGGTAATACAAATGATGTATATTTGAAGACAATGCTTGGTTAGTCCTCTTCTCACATTACCCATTCCCTTCTTGAGAAAAATACACATTGTAAGGAAATGCTTAGAATGATTTGGAGAAATTGGTTGACTTCAAACCAGTGAGTTACTCTATGCAGAATTTTGTTTACTTTATATCCAGAAAAGCTGAATTCTTGCTTTATCATCTTCCTTAGGCTTTATACTCAGATTTAATCTCTGATAGGTGACAAATAAAGATATAAATATTTTTTAACAGTAGCAAAATTCAAGCTGAGGAATCTAGGTACAATGATACTCATGCAGATAGGCCTCATCAGTCATGAGACCATGATATCAAAATATTAAACAATGCTTACTGGTGTCATGCTTATAAAATTTTGTGTATTATAAACAGTGGTTATTAGAATTTTTTGTAATCAACATCATTTCATGGGATAGGAACTGAAGTGAGACAATATACTCAGAACAAAATTTAACGAGGCATCCAAAATTAGTTACTAAGATATACATTATGTAACACAATGTTTAAAAATGCAAGCTAAAGGAAATAATTAATGAAAAAAATAAACATTTACAATAAATACAGAATCAGTATGACTGATTTTACTTTTACCCCAGTTGCAATACGGCTTACATGATGATTTTTCTGGTTATATGTTTAGTTAGGTCTTGATATTTAGTTGGAGAAGTTCTTTCATATATTCATATGTCAGATCGAAGAGGAAATGAATTCCTTGCCAGAGTTAAAACCCATAATAATTTTACAGATGTAAACTGATACTTTGCCAAAGTTTCAAATCCGCACGAGTAACTTGGGATCTTTTTTGGATCTAAATAAATAGATATGCAATTTTGTCAGTACTAGAAAGATTTTGACCAACATTTATTAAACTACTATTTTCCAGAAACTACTTCTCTCTTTTCATGAGATTTTTAATTTCATTCATATCATGAGTTGATGTTTTCCTTTAGATAAGCTACATTCAGTCTTCTACAAAGTGTAATTTGGAGTAGTTTAAAATTATGTACACTCATGTAAAATACTCAGATTCTACTATTTGCATATTTTTTCTTGTTAAATTAGTAGAAATTAGTTCTCAATACGGGTACTTATGGAGTTATTCACTACATTTCTGAATTTTTTAAGTATGTCATGATTTTGTTATTTTATTCTTTTAAATATGTGCAGATCTCACTCCGCATACAGTCACAATTGTTTTATACAATTTGATCCATTCAAGGGATTTGCTATATTAAGTTCATCTAGATGAATTTAATTACAAATTAACACAACCGTATTTCTGAGACACAGTTATCTTTATGGCTCTACGCCATGTTAACATGTGTTTGAAGTGTTTGTGCTTAAAAAAAAAAACTGGGCACAACATGCTTTTGTTCCTGGGGGAGTTCTACTTTGTTAGTTGTTTTTCCAGTTGTGACTTCAACATATGTGTGCATTTTATTTCAATTGTTTTGTGTCTATATTTTGTTTCGTATAGCAGAAAGTACAAAAAGAATCAATGATTTAGAACTTTTCCAAATAGAATTCTAAGATAGACACTTGAAATTTTGTGACAACTGGGAATAGGCAGGTCTTCATACAGAGACATTGTTTGACATGATTTGAATTCTTCGTCTTTGCCGGGCACTGGTGGCTCACGCCTGTAATCCTAGCTACTCAGGAAGATCAAGGAGATCTGAGGATCACAGTTCAAAGCCAGCTCAGGCAGCAAAATCTGTGAGGTGCTTATCTCCAATAAACCACTAGAAAACCAAAAGTAGAGCTGGGGCTCAAGCGGTAGAGCACTCACCTTGAGCTGAAAAGCACAGGGACAGGGCTCTAGCCCAGAATTCAAGCCTCATGACTGACAAAAAAAATGATTGAATTCTTCCTCTTCTTGCCTCACTATTTCCAATAGTATTACTACAAAGTCACAAGTGGAAAGAAAATAATTTTCTCTGTATGAATTCAAAATTTTTGTTTCAATTGGGACACACTACACATTCATACTTCATTTTAACTTGAAAATCTTCTTTCCTTCGTTTAAAATCACAGATGTGAATTTATAATACTAAAATAGCAGCTACTAATTTATCTGAAATGATCCAAACTATTTTAACTTCATATTATATGTAATATAGAGTGTAATAATAATAGTAAGTAATGTAGTATGTAATAATTGACGTTGGGGAAAGTCAATAACTGTGGTTTTTTGTGAGATACTGAGTAATAGTAAAATTATGTATGATTCGATTAAAAAATTCACAGTTTCATCTAAAAATAAATCATACTTATAAACTAATGCTGAAAAAGTAAGATTGTTTATTGGAAAAAGAGAGAAGTTTCAATAAGCTTACTTTTTAAAAATTGTCTTAGATCTGGACTTTGTTGGCTCATGCCTGTAATCTTAGCTACCCAAAAGTCTGAGATCTGGGGATAGTGGTTCAAATTCAGCCTGGGCAGAAAAGTCTGTGAGACTCTTATCTCCAATATATCTCTTGAAAACTAGAAACGGCACTGTAGCTGAAGAGATACAGTGGTATCTTTCAGCCGAAGAGAGGAGGGACAGTGCCCAGGCCCAGAGTTAGAGTCCTACGACTGACAAAACAAGATTGACATGAATTTTACTTTATTAGTTTATGATTTTTTATTGTGAAAATACAAACAGGGGGTTTACAATTACATGAACAAGGTAATGAGCACATTTCTTTTCAAGCATTTTTGCCTCCTTGTTTCTCCTTCCCATTCCTTCATATCTCCCCTTCTACCACCCCAACAACCCCTCCGCACCAAAATTGTAAAGTTCATTTTCGACATAATATCTTGTACATGTCATTGTGGTAATTAGTCCACCTGTATAACAATTTGTTTTCCCCTTGCCATCCCCAAATTATACCAACATCAAAAACAGTGAAAACAGGGATTATACTGTGGGGGAGGGACATAAAAATCAACAAATAAATCATGTCATAAATATGGCAGAAACAATAGCAAGAACAGAAAAAAAATTGAGTCCTTATCTTAGGGTTCATTTCTCCTAACATCAACTTCTCTGACAGTTTCTGTTTGTCTCAGACATATACTAGTTATTGCAAATAAGGGAAACCATGGCACTTATGTTTCTTTGGGCCTGGATTACTTCACTTAATATAATTTTTTCCAAGACTTTCCATTTCCTAACAAATGGGGCAATGTCATTCTTTCCGATGGACTCATAGAATTCTATTGTGTATATAAACCACATTTTCTTGGTCCATTCATCTACTGAGGAGCATCTGGGTAGGGACTGTATCTGAGCTATGGTAAATAATGCTGCAATAAACATAGTTTTGTTGGTAGCTTTAGTATGGTATTGTTTGTAATCATTTGGTTAAATGCCCAAAAGTGTGAGTGCTGGGTCATCGGGGAGCTCTATGTAGTCTTTTGAGGAAGCTCCATATTGCTTTCCAAAGTGGTTGAACAAGTATACAGTCCCACCAATATCCTCACCAGCTTCTGTTGTTATTAGAGTTCTTGATTATAGCCATTCTAACTAGGGTGAGGTGGTATCTCAATGCTGTTTTGATCTGCATTGCTTTTATGGCTAGGGAGTTTGAGCATTTCTTCGTGTGTCTATTCCTTATCCTTATTTCCTCTTCATGGAAGTTTCCCTGTAAGTCATTAGCCCACTTATTTATTGGGGAGTTCTTTCTTTGAGGATTTGTTGTTGGGGGATATAATTTTTTGAGTTCCAGGTATATTTTAGATATAAGACTCTTGTCTGTTGTATGGCTAGTGAAGGTCCTCTCCGAATCTGTGGGCTTTCTATTGATCTTGCTAGCTTTATCTTTTGCCAGGCAGAAGCTCTGCAATTTCATGAAATCCCATTTGTCCAACCTTTCTTTGATTTTTGGTGTTTCTGGGTCTCTATTAAGAAAATTTCGGTCTGTGCCAAGGAGACCTAGGGTTTCTCATATTCCATCCTGTAATGTTTTCAGGGTGTCTGCTTTGACTCGAGGTCTTTGATCCATTTGGAGTTGATTCTGGTGCAGGGTGATATATAAGGATCTAGCTTTAGTATTCTACAAGTGATTAACCAATTTTGCCAGCACCATTTACTGAACAGGCTGTCTTTCTTCCATGCTGTTTGTTTTTTAGTTACCTTATCGAAGATTAGGTGGCTGGCTATAGGTCTGTAGGTTCATTTCTGTGTTTTCAATTCTATTTCATTGGTCCTGAGGTCTGTTCTTGTGCCAATACCAAGCTGTTTTGATTACTATGGCTTTGTAGTAGAGTTTGGAATTTGGTAGTGATATTCCTCCAGCACTGTTCTTTCTGTTAAGGATCATTTTTGCTATTCAGGGTCTTCTATTGTTCTGTATGAATTTTTGGATTGCCTCTTTTGTTTTCTTGAAGAATGAGTTTGGAATATTGATAGGTATCACATTGAATTGGTAGATAGCATTGGGAAGTATTGCAATTAGCACGATGTTGATGCTTCCAATCCAGGAGCATGGGAGGTTTTTCCACTTTTTAAGTTCCGTTTTGACTTCCTTTTTCAGGTTTTTAAAGTTTTCATCATAAAGGTCCTTCACTCCTTTGATTAAGTTAATTCCTAGGTATTTCATTTTTTGTGGGGCTATTATGAATGGAGTTGCTTTCCTGATTTCATCCACACTTCTCACTGTTGGCCTGCAGAAAAGCCATTGATTTTTGAGAGTTAATTTTATACTATGCTTCTTTGCCAAAGTTTTGAATCAGCATGAGTAATTTGGGAGTGGTGTCTCTGGGATTTTTTAAATACAAGACCATGTCTTCTGCAAAGAGGGAGTCTTTTACATCATCTTTCCGTATTTGGATCCCTTTTATGTTTGTATCGTGTCTTATTACTGTAGGTAGGCATTCTAATACTAAATTGAAGAGAAGTGGGGAGAGTGGACATCCTTGTCTCGTTCCTGAGTTAAGAGGAAATAGCTTTCGTTTTTCACCATTATAATGCTGGAAGTAGGTTTGTCATATACAAGCCTTTATTGTATTGAGGTATGTTCTCTGGGTTCATAGTTTTTCCAGAGTCTTCATCATAAAGGGGTGTTGGATCTTGTGAAATTCTTTTTCTGTATCTATTGATATATCCATGGGGTTCTCATCATTGCTCTTGATGATGTGATGAATTATATTAACTGATTTGCATATATTGAACCAGCTTTGCATCCTGTTTGATCATGGTGTGTGATTTTTTGGATGAATTGTTGAAGGCCAAAATTTTGTTGAGAAGATTTGCATCAATGTTAATCAAAGAAATGGGTCTATAGTTCTCTTTCTTTGATGAGTCCCTGACTGGTTTGGGATAACCAGGTTATGTTGGCATCATAGAATGAATTTGATAGTGAACTTACTCTTTCAATTTTTTTGAATAGTTGGAGGAGGATTGGTGTGAGCCCTGCTTTGAATGCCTTGTACAATTCCACTGTAAATCCACCTGGTCCTGGGCTTTTCTTAGATATGAGGTCTCTTATTGCTGTTTCCATTTCTATGCTTGATATGGACATGTTAAGTTGATTTAAATCATTTTGGTTGAGTTTCAGCATGTCCATTTCTGCCAGGTCTCAAACTTATTAGCATAAAGTTTTGAGAAGTATTCCATTATAATGTTCTGATGGTGATGTTCCCATCCTCATCTCTGAGTTTGTTAATGTGGGTGTGTTCACTTCTTTTTCTGATAAGATTTGCTAAGGGTCTGTCAATTTTGTTAATTTTTTCGAAGAACCAACTCTTTGTTTTGTTGATTATTTTTATGGTGTTTTTGGATGATAATTTAGTTAATTCTAATTTAATTTTAATTATTTATTTCTGTCTACTGGATTGGGGTTTATTTTGCTGATCTTTCTGAAGGAGGTTCAGATGTCCTATTAAATTGTTGGTTTCAGATCTCTCTAACTTGTTGATGTAAGAATTCAGAGCTATAAACTTGCCTCGGAGTACTGCCTTTGCTGTGTCCCAGAGGAGCTGGTAATTTGTGTGTTCATTTTTGTTGAATATCATTAACATTTGCATTTCCTTTCTAATCTCTTCCATGACCCACTGGTGATTCAGCAGTGTGTTGTTCAGCTTCCATGTGTTACAGGACTGTCTTTGGGCGCTTTTCATGTTGAGTTCTAATTTTATTCGCTTAGATGCCATTTCTTGGCCATTGTCTTGTTAGTTTTCTATCTGTAGGATATCTTTAAGTAACTTTGTAGGTCTGGTTTTGTGGAGATATATTGTTCAATTTTTCTTTGCTATGAACAATTTTTATTTGATCTTCAGTTATGAAGGAGAGTTTAGCTGGGTACACTGTTCTTTGTTGTGGTTTTTCTTTAGGGCATGGCATACATCATTCCAGGCTCTTCTTGCTTTCATCATATCTGCTGAGAAATCTGAGGATATTCTAATTGGTATCCCTGTATAGGTGATTGGTCTTTTCTCCTTGACAGCTTTAAGGATCCTTTCCTTGGTCTGAATTGATCTTGTGTGGATTATAATATGACGGTGACATGTCCTATTCTGTTCTGGTCTATTTGGGCTTCTGAAAGCATCTTTTATCTGAATAGGCCATAGGCCTATCTTTTTGCATGTTTGGGAAGTTCTCTGCTAGGATTCTGTTAAATAAATTTTCTAGACCATTAACTTCTGTCTCTATGTGCTCCTCTATATCCATTATCCTCAGATTAGGCCTTCTGATGGTGTCTTCCAAATATAGAATAAATCTATCATATTTCTTGGATTTATCTTGGATATTTGTATGTTATTTCTCTTGGATTTATCTTGGATATTTGTATGTTATTTCTCTATAATATCTAGGCTGTCTTCAGTCCCTGAGATTTGATCTTCTGCCTGGTCTAACCTGTCAAGAATTTCTATTTGTTTTTAATTTCTTTTCCTTTTATCTGGTCGGCTTTGATAGCTTCAAATTCTTTGTTGGAGCTTTGGTTTAGATCTTGTATGAGCTTTACTTCCTTAATTTGGTGTTCAGTGTTTATTCTCAGATCACTTAGCTGATTGGTTATGGTTTCCTTGGACTCCCATTCCTTCTGGCAGGCTCTATTCTACATTCCCTTTGTAGTCTCCCTGAATTGTTCCAGCTGTCTCTTTATAGATTTTTTGAATGCCTCTATTTCTCTCTGTCTATTCTGATCACGCTCTCACAATTCCTGTATTACTCTTTGATTAGTTTCCTCAAATTAAAGCAATTCCTGTAATTCTCTATGATGGTTCTCAGCCTGCTTATGCAATTCCTGTATTAATCTTTAAGTAGCTTCCTAATGCTCACAAGATTCCTGTAATACTATTTGGATTGCCTCCTCTTGGTCCCTATCACGCTCACACTGAGACCTTTGCAAATTTTCAATCATTTCATTCACCATGTTTACCAGTTTGTAGAGCTGTTGGGGGAACTATTAATTATTATTACTATCATTAACTATTATTATTATTATGATTAACTATTCTCTCACATGATTATCATTAGTGGAAGTTCAGATACCTAGACTTGCCATTTTTCTTGTGTTTTTCCGGCTTGTTCTGCCCATTTGGTATGAAAGTAACAGCAATTTTGTGCTTGAACACTATTTTTTTTTTTAATTTTATTTTATTTTATTTGAGAACATACTGTACAGAGGGGTTACAATTACATGGGCAGGATAATGCATACATTTCTTACCAAGCATTGCAGCCTCCTCCTTTGTTTACCCTTCACCTCCCTTCCCAGCCTCCCCCCTCCCTCCCACCCAATCATACCCCCCCCACACCGACATTGTAAAGCTGGTTTTGACATGACATTTTGTACTTCTCATTGTTGCAACAGGTCCACCTGAATCCTTAAACGACTTGTTTGTCCCCATCTCCTCCACATGTTATACTGACATCAAATATAGTGAAAGCGGGGGTTACACTGTGGGGGAGGGACATACAAAGCAACAAAGAAATAATCTTATAAATGCGTTAGAAACACATGCATGAAAGAAACAAAAACATTAAAATACATATTTGAGGTTTCGTTTTCCTAACATCACATTATCTGACTTTTTCCGCTTGACTCATACCTATACTAGATATTGCAAATAAGGGAAACCATGGGACCTATGTTTCTTTGGGCCTGGCTTACTTCACTTAATATAATTTTTTCCAAGCCTTTCCATTCCCTAACAAATGGGGAAATGTCATTCTTTCTGATGGAGGCATAGAATTCCATTGTGTATATATACCACATCTTCTTGATCCATTCATCTACTGAGGGGCATCTGGGTTGGTTCCATGTCTTAGCTATGGTAAATAATGCTGCAATAAACATAGTTGTGCTGGTAGCTTTAGTGTGGCCTTGTTTGTGATCATTTGGGTAAATGCCCAAAAGTGGGATTGCTGGGTCATTGGGGAGCTCTATGTGGAGTCTTTTGAGGAACCTCCATACTGCTTTCCAAAGTGGTTGAACAAGTTTACATTCCCACCAACAATGAAGTAAGGTTCCTTTCTGTCCACATCCCCTCCAGCATCTGTTGTTGTTAGAGTTCTTGATTTTTGCTGTTCTAACTGGAGTGAGGTGATATCTCAATGTTGTTTTGATTTGCATTTCTTTTATGGCTAGGGATGTTGAACATTTCTTCATGTGTCTATTGGCCATCCTTCTTTCTTCTTCAGAGAAGCTTCTCTTTAAGTCTTTCGCCCACTTACTTATTGGGCACTTGTTTCTTTGAGGATTTGTTGTTGGGTGGTTTAATTTTTTGAGTTCCAATTATATTTTAGATATGAGACCCTTGTCCGTTGTAAGGCTAGTAAAGATCTTCTCCCAGTCCGTGGGCTTTCTATTGATCTTGCTAGCTATGTCATTTGCCCTGCAGAAGCTCTGCAACCTTATACAATCCCATTTGTCCAGCCTTTCTTTGATTTGTTGTGTTTCCGGGTCTCTATTCAGAAAATTTCGGCCTGAGCCAAGGAGACCCAGGGTTTCTCCTCTTCCATCCTGTAATGTTTTCAGAGTGTCTGCTTTGAGTTCAAGGTCTTTGATCCATTTGGAGTTGATTCTGGTGCAGGGTGATATATAAGGATCTAGTTTTAGTTTTCTACATGTAGTTAACCAGTTTTGCCAGCACCATTTACTGAAGAGGCTGTCTGTCTTCCATTCTATTGTTTTAGCTCCCTTATCGAAGATTAGATGGCTATAGGTCTGTAGGTTCATTTCTGGGTTTTCAATTCTATTCCATTGGTCCTGAGGTCTGTTCTTATGCCAATACCAAGCTGTTTTGATTACTATGGCTTTATAGTAGAGTTTGAAATTTGGTATTGATATTCCTCCAGCAGTGTTCTTTCCTTTGAGGAGCGTTTTTGCTATTCGGGGTCTTTTATTGTTCCATATGAATTTTTGGATTGCCTCTTCTATTTCCTTGAAGAATGAGGGTGGAATTTTGATAGGTATTGCGTTGAATTTGTAGATAGCCTTGGGAAGTATTGCCATTTTCACGATGTTAATCTTTCCAATCCAGGAGCATGGGAGGTTTTGCCATTTTTTAAGTTCTGTGTTGATTTCCTTTTTCAAGATTTTAAAGTTTTCATCATAGAGGTCCTTCACTTCTTTAGTTAAGTTAATTCCGAGGTATTTTATTTTTTGTGGGGCTATTACAAATGGAGTTACTTTCCTAATTTCAGCCACACTTTTCTCATTGTTGGCATATAGAAAAGCCATTGATTTTGGGGGGTTAATTTTATAACCTGCTACTTTGCCAAAGTTTTGAATCAGCTTGAGTAATTTGGGAGTGGAGTCTATGGGATTCTTTAAATACAAGATCATGTCATCTTCAAAGAGGGAGAGTTTTATTTCTTCTTTCCCTATTTGGATCCCCTTTATGTCTGCATCTTGTCTTATTGCTGTAGCTAGGCATTCTAATACTAGATTGAAGAGGAGTGGAGAGAGTGGGCATCCTTGTCTTGTTCCTGAGTTAAGAGGAAATGGCTTTAGTTTTTCACCATTGAGTATAATGCTGGCTGTATGTTTGTCATATACAGCCTTTATTGTATTGAGGAATGTTCCATGGATTCCTAATTTTTCCAAAACCTTCATCATAAAGGGGTGTTGGATCTTGTCGAATGCTTTTTCTGCGTCTATTGAGATAACCATGTGGTTCTTATTCTTGCTCCTGTTGATGTGATGAATAATATTAATTGATTTGCGTATATTGAACCAGCTTTGCATCCCTGAAATGAATCCTGTTTGATCGTGGTGTATGATTTTTTGGATGAATTGTTGAAGTCGGTTGGCCAAAATTTTGTTGAGAAGTTTTGCATCAATGTTCATCAAAGAAATGGGTCTATAGTTCTCTTTCTTTGATGAGTCCCTGCCTGGTTTGGGGATGAGGGTTATGATGGGTTCATAGAATGTGTTCGGTAGTGAGCTTTCTCTTTCAATTTCATTGAAGAGTTGGAGGAGAATTGGTGTGAGCTCTGCTTTGAAGGCCTTGTAAAATTCCGCTGTGAAACCATCTGGTCCTGGACTTTTCTTAGCTGGGAGGTCTCTTATTGCTGTTTCTATTTCAATGCTTGATATGGGCCTGTTAAGATAGTTTGCCTCATCTTGGTTTAGTTTTGGCATGTCAATATTTGCTAGGAAGAGGTCCATTTCTGTCAAGTTCTCGAACTTATTAGCATAAAGTTTTGAGAAGTATTCCCTTATAATGTTCTGAATCTTGGTTGTTTCCGTGGTGATGTTTCCATTCTCATCTCTGAGTTTATTAATTTGGGTGTGTTCTCTTCTTTTTCTGATAAGATTTGCTAAGGGTCTGTCAATTTTGTTAAGTTTTTTGAAGAACCAACTCTTTGTTTTGTTGATTCTTTCTATAGTTTTTTTGGATTCTAATTCATTTAATTCTGATTTAATTTTGATTATTTCTTTCCGTCTACTGGATTGGGGTTTATGTTGCTGCTCTTTTTCAAGGAGGTTTAGATGTGTCATTAAATTGTTAGTTTCAGATCTCTCCAATTTGTTGACGTAGGAGCTCAGAGCTATAAACTTGCCTCTGAGTACTGCCTTTGCTGTGTCCCAGAGGAGATGGTATTTTGTGTGTTCATTTTTGTTGAATAGCATGAACATTTGAATTTCCTTTCTAATCTCTTCCATGACCCACTCATGATTCAGCAGTGTGTTGTTCAGCCTCCATGTGATACCGGACTTTCTTTGGTGGCTTTTGGTGTTGAGTTCTAACTTTATTCCCTTGTGGTCAGAGAGAATGCAAGGTATAACTTCAATGTTTCTGAATTTAGACAAGTTTGCTTTGTGGCCTAAAATGTGGTCTATTTTAGAAAACGTTCCATGTGCTGCTGAGAAAAACGTGTATTCCGATGCTGCTGGGTGAAATATTCGGTAAATGTCTGTTAAGTCTAGTTGATCTATGCAGCTGTTTAGATCTGCGCTTTCTCTGTTGAGTTTTTGCCGAGTTGATCTATCTAGTGGGGAGAGTGGTGTGTTAAAATCCCCAACAATTAATGTCTTTGGATCTATATGGGATTTGAGGGAAAGTAGTGTTTCTTTGATAAATTTGGGTGCTCCATTTTTTGGCGAATAGATATTTAGAATTGTAATATCCTCCTGAAGGAGAGATCCTTTAATTAGTATGTAGCGACCTTCTTTATCTCTTTTCACGAATTTTAATTTGAAGTCTATTTTATCTGATATTAGGATTGCAACTCCCGCCTGTTTATGGGGGCCGTTTGCTTGGTAGATTTTGTTCCAGCCTTTAACATTGAAAATGTGTTTGTTTTTACGGGCAAGATGTGACTCCTGCAGGCAGCAGATAGAAGGGTCTTGTTTTTTAATCCAACTAGACAGTCTATGTCGCTTAATTGGAGAGTTCAGTCCGTTAACATTAAGAGATAGGACTGAGAGGTATTTGGGAGTTCCTGCCATGTTATCTACCTTCTTGGGGGCTGCGAAAACTGGGTTCTTCCTATGGTTCTTGGATTCTCAGTTTGGGTGCAGTTTCTTGGCCTTTATTGCGGTCTTGTTGGTTTTCTATGTGTAGGACATCTTTAAGAATCTTTTGTAGGGCTGGTTTGGTGGAGATGTTTTGATTCAATTTTTCTTTGCTATGGAAGGTTTTTATTTGGCCTTGAGTTATGAAGGAGAGTTTAGCTGGTTACAGTATTCTTGGTTGATAGTTGTTTGTTTTTAGGGCATGGCATACATCATTCCAGGCTCTTCTTGCTTTGATTGTCTCTGCTGAGAAATCTGAGGTGATTCTAATTGGTTTCCCTTTATAAGTGATTACCCTTTTCTCTCTGACAGCTTTAAGGATCTTTTCCTTGTTCTGAGTTGATCCTGTGTGGATTATAATGTGACGGTGGAATGTCCTATTCTGGTCTCGTCTATTTGGGGTTCTAAAGGCTTCTTGTATCTGGACAGGCCTATCTTTTTGCATGTTTGGGAAGTTCTCTGCTAGGATCCTGTTAAACAGATTTCCTAGACCATTAACTTCTGTTTCTAGGTGCTCCTCTACACCCATTATCCTTAGATTAGGCCTTCTGATGGTGTCTTCCAGGTGTTGGATAGATCTATCCTATTTCTTGGACTTGTCTTGGATGGTTGTATGTTCTTTCTCTATAATATCTAGGCTATCTTCAATCCCTGAGATTCGATCTTCTGCATGGTCTAACCTGCTGTCAAGACTCTCTACTTTGTTTTTTATCTCTTTTCCTTCTAGTTGGTCAGCTTTGATGGCTTCAAGTTCTTTGTTGAAGCTCTGTTTTAGGTCTTGTATGAATTTCTTTACTTCCTTAATTTGGTGTTCAGTGTTTGTCCTCAAATCACTTAGTTGATTGGTTATGGTTTCTTTGGGCTCCCATTCCTTCTGTTGGGTTCCATTCAGCATTCCCTTTGTGGTCTCCCTGACTTCCTTCAGCTCTTTGTTAATGGATTCCATGAATGCCTTTAGTGATTTTTGTGTGTTCTCTACCTGGTCTCTCAATTCCTGTATTACTCTTTGATTAGCTTCCTCCCGTTCGTGGGATTCCTGCAGATCTCTTTGAGTGTTCTCAGCCTGCTCACGCCATTCCTCTCTTTCTCTTTGAGTATTCTCAAGTTGTTCACGCATATCCTGTATCAGTTTTTGAGTAGCTTCCTCACGCTTATAATATTCCTGTATAAACTTCTGGGATGCCTCATCTCTCTCCCTATCACGCTCATACAGAGTCCTTTGTACGTTGTCAAACTTTTCATTTATCATGTTTGCCAGCAGTGTTTGTAGAGCTGTTTGGGAACTCTCCTCTGGATTATTCATTATCTGTTCTAACCCCTGATTATCAGGATTGGGAATTGAGATACCCGAATTTGCCATTTTTCTTGTGTTTTTCCGGCTTACTCTGCCCATTTGAGATGAAGATAGCACCAGTTTTGTGCTAGAACACTATCTTAAGGCAACCATCAACCAAAGTTTGCATTTGTACAGTCAATAGTCTACAGATACAATCTAGTTCAACAGATACATCTATTCGACATCAAACAACTTTATGTTAAAGGACTTCGAACCGCAGAGAAGAATTTGGAAAACCAGAAATTATTAGGGTTAGGGAGAGATGTGGGTAAAAAATAGGAATAGATTGGTGTGGGGAGGCACAGGGGGAGTTAACTATGTCCTAATCACAATGCAGGAAATAGGTTGGGTAGGATGTAAGTAGAGAGAGAGAGAAAAAGAAGAAAGGGAAAGGGGAATGAAAAGAGACCAGAAAATAAAATAGAAACGTAAAAATTAATGTTATTTTAGAGATTAAAAGACCATCTATTTATAGAGGAATATGAATATGTTGAGAGAAAGGGAGGGACATAGAGGAGATGAGAAAAACTTTAAAAAAATGCTTAAAATATTATATAGGTATAAAGAGGTAGCACTGCTATTAATGAATTTAAGTCTCAGAGGTTTTGAATTGAGTAATAAGTTTGTGGATTAAGTGTGTACACAATGGGGGATAGGGTCTACTGGTTAACTACGGGTTTATCTGAGGATGTGCAGGACAAGAGTTAAGTCACATAAAGATGAACAAAGAGGAAGAGATGGAAAGGATAGGAAAGTGAGAAGAAAAGATCAGAAGTTCAGTAGAGCTAGAAAAAAAAACAAAATATAATTAAGAATGAAAGAAAAAGAGAAAGAAGACAAGAAAAGAAAAGAAAACACACATTCACGTATTCCTAAAATAAAGATTATAAGAGGAGAAAAAAAAAAAAGTTAATGGAAAACACTTATTTTTTCAGAAGAGGCAAAAATTAAAGATTAATAAAAGTTTTAGAAAAGCAAAAAAAAAATTTATATATATATAAGGTAACAAAAAAATGAAAAAAAACAAAACAAGAAAAAGAAAAAAAAAGAAAAGAAGAAGAAGAAAAAAAAAGTTCTTTGATTTTTTTTTTTTTTTTTTTGGGAGTGGTGGGAAGAGTCCTGTATCTGCCTTTTGTCTGTAATCATAGTCTGGTTGGAGTCTCTGGTCAGCTTGAGGTCCTGTGGCTTGATTGGTTTCTTAAGTCAGTTTGTTGGAACAGGCAGAAAAATGCTCTGCTTTACCCAAGATTTTGAGGTCCCCCTCCCAGGTTAGTTTACTGGGAGGGTGATCTGCTTTGAGAATCACAAAAGAGGGGGATGCAGTGATGAGGCTAGGTTCTGGGTAGAGTTGAGGCCTTTCAATGAATAGTAGCTTTTCCCTGGGGCTATTTTGTGAAAAAAAAACTCACAGCACCCAGCCTGGAGCCATTCTCAGGGTTTCTGTTTTTCAATTGATTGTGGTGGCTGCTAGAGGGTGGGGCAGCCTCTGGCTCTGGTTACCCGGTGAGGAGAGCCACTCCAATGGCTGGCGCCTGAGCTGGGTGACTTTTCCCTGGATGGAACTGAGTCTGTGAGGTCACTTCGCCGTTAAGTTCTTGTGACCTGCTAAATGACTCGTTTTATTCCAAGGCCTGAGCTGGAGCTAGCCGCTCCTCCGAGCTTTGTCGGTATCCAAGATGGAGATCACCGGTGCTGGGGGGGGAGGGGTGGCCTTCCCTCCTCTGCTCCCAGAGAGGGAGTGAGGAAGTGGGGCTTCTACTCACGCGGAGTCTTGGATCCCGGGTCGTCTCTGGTCTGCAAAGTGCAGGATGAAGTTGTCCGCTCCTTGTCGGTTCTTGCTGGTGTTGAGTAGAATCCGCTCGTCCGCTGCATCTGGCTCCTTCGTCCCGGACTGCGTCTCAGGTATGCCTCCGCGGCGGTGGTCGCCGCTGCGACCCTGCCGCCGCAGCGGCAGCTGCTCAGATGTGTCTACTTGGCTTCCCCTCTCTTGACTAACTCTCTGTCCTGTGATGGCACACTTGGTGTGATTCTCTGGCTTGGGACTGTTCACTGGAACTCTGAAACTGTTTTCTATGCAAGAGCTTGTTCAGATTCCAGCTTCTCCTCCGCCATCTTCCCGGAACTCTTGAACACTATTTTAAGGTAAGCATCAGCTAGAGTCCTTCAGTTGCACAACCAAAATGGCTGCAGATACAATCTAGTTCAACAGATACAATCTATTCTAAATCAAACAACCATGGATTAATGAGTTAAGAACAACGAGGAAGGATTTGGCAAACCAGAAATTATTAGCTTCAGGGAGAAATGTGGGGAAAAATAGGACTAGAGGGATGTGAATAGGTAAAATGAGACTAAATGTAACCAATTCCTAATCTCTGAGAGGGAAATGGATTGGACAGAATCATAGGAGAGAAATTTTTTAAAAAAAGAAAAAAATGGAAAAATTAAATTTAAATTTAGGAAATGAAACACTTAAAAATTATGTAAGTTTAAAGAAATGATATTGAGAGAAGAAAAGGATAGAATGAGAGGAGGGGAGGGATAGAAAGGAAACGTGAAAAGTATAAAATAAAAATTTTAAAATTAGTTACTTGAAAATTATGTAGGTATAAAGAGATAATACTGCTATTATAAAAGTTAAGCCTAACAGGTTGTGAACTGAGTAATAAATTTCTGGCTTAAGTATGTACATAATGGGGTAGAAGGTCTACCAATTGATGACAGGTATGTATCTGGAGTTGAGCAGAGCAGCAATTAAGTCATGCAAAAAATAAAGAAAGAGAAAAAATGAAAATAATAAAAAAGGACCGGAAGGTCAAAGAGATTAAACGCACACACACACACACGCACACATACACACACACACACACACACACACACACACACACACACACACACATACACCAAAAATAAAAATTATGAGAAAATAAAGATCAACAGAAAACACTTAAAAAATAAAAATTAAAAAAATGTTTAAAAAAGAGTTCTTTGGTTTTGGGTGTTTTTTTTGGGGGGGAATGGGAAGAGCCTGTATCTCCCCTGTATCTATAACCAGTGTCTTGGTGGAGTCTCTGGTCTGCTTGTGGTGTTTGGTTTTCCTATGGCTTGATTGGTTTCTTAAGTCAGTTTGGTCAGGCAGAAAACGCCCTGTGTTAGGCAGGATTTTGTGATCCTCCTCCCAGGCTAGTTCAGTGAGAGGGAGATCTTTGAGTATCACAAAAGTGGGAGATGGCTGTTTCCTCTAGTTTGGAGATGCAGTGATGAGGCTAGGTTCTGGGTAGGGTTGAAGCCTTTCATCAAACAGTAGCTTTTCCCTAAGGGGCTAGCTCCTGAGACACTCACAGAACCCAGCTTGGAGCCATTCTCAGGGTTTATGCTTACTTAATTTCAAATGTTGTCTAGGCTTCTGTATGGTGGCGCAGCCTCTAGCTCTGTCTACCCAGTGAAGAAAGTCTCTTCCCCGAGGACAAATCCCCGAGGACTTTCCCCTGGTGGAACTGAGCCTGGCAGGACACTTCTAGTTCCTGTGACCTGCAAAATGACTCTTGTTTTTCTCCAAGGCCTGAGTTGGAGTTATCTGCTCAACCGGGCCTTTGTCAGTATCAAGGATGGAGACCTCCAGTGGTGGTGAGGGGAGGGGCAGCCTTCCCACATCTGCTCCCTGCGAAGGAGTGAGGAAGTCAGGGTTCTACTCACACCAGATTCTTGGTTCCTGGACCCTCTCTGGTCTGAAAACTGCAGGACGAAGATATCTACTCCTTCTCAGTTCTTGCTGGTGTTGAGTAGAATCTGCTAGTCTACTGTGTCTGGCTCCTTTGTCCTGGACTCTCTGTTGTAGGTATGGTGTCTATGGCCACCGCCACTGCCACCCCAGCCCTTGCAGCCGTGGCTACTGGCAAGTGCTCAGATCTCTTTCCTTGCCTGGATTTTCCCTCTCTGGCCATCCTCTTTGTACGGTGATGGCACACTTGGGTGTGATTCTCTAGCCTAGGACTGTTCACAGGAACACTAAAACTGCTTTCTATGCGAGCACTTATTTTGAATCCAACCTCTCCTCAGCAATCTTCTTCTGAAATCCCTTAACACATTATTATGACATGATATTGTGACATAACATTGACATTGTGATATCACTGTGCCATTCTGTTTTCACAAACCTATTATGACATCAACATGTTAGAAAAGTCATGGGTTTTAGGACTTCTAGCTCCTTCCTTGAGTTCTTGTCCTCATTGTAAACTAGTAGCAATTGAAATCAGACATGTGATTGTAATATTACAAAATAGTAGTGACATCACTATTCCATGGGTGACCTCATTACCAACGTGGTATCACAAAGCTATTGCAGCATCACATTGCCATTGTGACATCACAATCACATTGTGACATTTCAATCGGTTATGACCTCTTAGCACCTTTGAAAAAGCATATGGCCTTTGTGACATCAAAGTTAAGTTGTTTACCCATATAATCATTGTGGTCTAACAATTAAGATCAATTATACCATTATATTACAAACCCTTGGAGGCAGGATCACCAGTGTGACATCATTAACCAGTCCTTTCCTCATAACTTTGACACGATGCCCTTGTGATACATAGGCCTTTGTGATCTCATAATGTTTTTGACTTCATATTTCAGGTATGATGTGTGATATTAGAAATGCCCTCTACCATGAAAATTATGTCATCACTGTCAGATATCATGAGCATTGTGTTACATTGTGATATCACATACCTGTTGGGAGTTCATCACATTTGGGCCAATGCATGACTTTGTAGATCTCACATTCCCATTCTGAATTCATATTCTCATTGGGAGTTAATGAAAATTGAAGTCCAGCCTGCCATTGTGACATCAACAACCCAATTGTGACATCATAAACCTATTATGACCTCATCACCATTATGGAATCACCAACTAATTATTACATCAAAATATTATTATGACTTGATATTGTGACATCATATTGCCATCATTGTCCCATTTGGATTTGCAAACTGATGATGAGCTCATAAATTTTACAGATTTCATGGCCTTTGAGACTACTAACGTGAACTAGTATACGTATGATGCATAAAACACAAGACAATCCAATGAGGCACATTGAAAATAACTTTATTTACACTCGAAATGTGCCTTCATTTACCTTGTCCTGGGCTGTACACTCAGTGACAAGCCAACCCAAACACCAAATCTCAGACCTCCAATGGGCAGTCACTCATAGTTAATTGGTCTGCAAAGCACCAACTCCCCAAATTATCATCTCCAAAGTTCCAAACTTCAATAGGAAAGGCTTTGTCCTTTTGCCTTACTCCCTCCTTTATAGACATTCCTTCATTTTCCTTTTTCCCTTGCATCACTTCCTTTTGCTCTTTAGGCCTCTCCACTATCCACAGGCCTACACTCCTCTGGCCTGGTGGCCAATTGGCATACTTTCCCTCCTATTCTCCCTTAAATTCCTCTTCTCCCAAATCTTTCCCCTCCTATTGTCTCACCACTTCCTTCTCTTGATTTTCTCCAATTCCATTTCTCTGACCATGCAGCGTATACATAGGTTGAACACCTCCATCACTCCAGTGGGTCTCCTGCCTAACAGTATTCAACCATCACTTCACAAACTGCCCGTTCCCCAATCACTTCTTCACAGCTAATCATGTGAAGATGACATCCTACCCCTTCCAACAAGATACTCTGGCCCTTTGGTAGTATGTCCCATGCACTCCAGTGGGCCAGGATATGGGGCCTCATTGATAGTGCTGCTGATTATTAGGGCCCCGCTGCTTTACACACACCCCACTGGTTTTCATGTCCAATCAAATCCTTGATTCCTTCTTACCAGATCCTAAAAATTCCCTTCTCTCCACCCAATGAACAGGCTTAAAAGGTAAATTTAATAGAAAACAAGTAAATTATAGAAACACACTAGTTAGCATTAGTTAACAGTAAGTCTTATCCTTAAGGGTTCATCTGGGTGTCTCTGAACAGTTCATCTTGCAGCCTTCTCTGTATATTGGTCCTAGCACGACCAAGTATGGTCCTTGCCGCTTTGGTCCTAACTCAGGAGCATGATAAATTTTTACCCACACCAGCTGTCCAGGCAAGAAAGAGTGGGTGAAATTTTTTTGTTTTTTGTTTGTATCTCCATTTCTTAGTTTACTTCACTTACTTGAGGTCTAGCTTTTGGAATTATTGCTGAAGGAGACTTGCTATAGAATAAACTCCATTACTCTCGCCAAAGAAATTTGCCTTCCAATTGGACTTAATTTCTTATTTTATATTTGAACTTATCAGTTGCCATCCCTGTTTATTTTTTAAATTCCTTGTATTATTATTTTTAAGTAGTTGTAGAAAGAAGTTCCCATTCTACAAAACAGTATATGAATACAAGGTGTCTGACAACATTGTCACCCATCCCTCATAACCCTTCCCTTCTCACACTTTTTTGTCAAAATTGAAATAGGTGATTACATATATTTCACAATATTGTGGAATTGTGATAGTTAAAGTCACAAACACATTTTAACCTTGACAAGGCAAATTATCGTTATCATGGTCTAAAATTTGTTAATCCTATGAGCTTTGACAATCCAAATTATTTTTCCCAACTCAGGTGATGTTTACATTTTTTCCCTTTTGCTTAGTGTAAGCTATTCCCTCTTTCCCTCTCATTCCTCCCTTCCCATCATTGTGTTTGGGTTACTTAGATATTTTTCTTCTATATCCAGTGCAGCTGATGGACTACTTTGTTGTATGTTGTTCCATTTCCCACTTTTTCTGTTCCTCCTCCTGGCTTCCCTCCATTGCGTGCATATTTCTACCATCTACATAATCAAGAACATGGAGTCATTAGCGGTGATACAACAAAAAGAGTGTCTGTCCTTTGTTTCTCGATCCTGTTTACTTTGTCATACCTTTTTGCATTTTGGCTTTAGAATCCACATATCAGGTAGATCCTATGCCATTTGTCTCTTTGTTCTTGGCTTACCTCACTCAAATAAATTGGTCTAGTCCCATCCATTTCCCTACAAATGCCATCATTTTGTCCTGTCTAATGGCTGCATAGTATTCCATTGTATATAGGTACCACAATTTTTTGATCCACTTATCAGTAGTGACTCATCTGGGTTGTTTCCAAATTTTGGCTATTGTGAACAGTGCTGCAATAATCATAAAGGAGTGTGTGTCTTTGTATACTGGTTCCTGTTGTTCTGAGTAGATGCCTAGGAGTGGTATGGCCAGTTCATAGGACAGGTCGATATTTAGCTTTCTGAGGTACCTCCATACTTCTTTCCAAGTGGTTGTATTAGTATACATTCCTACCAGCAATGCAGTAATGCTTCTCTTTCTTTGCATTCCTTCCAGCATTTGTCATTGGCTGAATTTAGGATGTGGGCCATTCTGACTGGGGTAAGGTGGTATCTCAGAGTTGTTTTTATTTGCATTTCCTTTACAGCCAGGTATGATGGACATTTCCTCATGTGTTTCTTTGCCGTTTTTACCTCTTCTTCTGAGAAGTCTCTCTTTAGCTCCCTTGACCATTTCAAAATTGGTTTGTTAGGCTTGTAAAGGGTTAGTTTCTCCAGTTTACCATATATAATTGATATTAGAGCCTTGTCTGATATATTGCTGGTAAATAATTTTCCCAATTATTTGGCTTTCTTTCTAGATTGGTTGCTATTATTTATTTGTGCAGAAACTTTATTTTAAGGTAGTCCCATTTATCGAGTCATTCTCCAATTTGTTGTGACCCTGGGAATCTGTTCTGGAAGTTCCTGCATTTGCCTATAATTCCAAGTCTCTCTCATACTTGGTCCTGCAATAGTTTCAGAGTTTCAGGCTTGATGTTAAGATCTTTAATCCATTTTGAGTTTATGTTAGTGTATGGTGATAGGCTAGGGTCCACTTTTAGTTTTCTGCATGTGGCCAGTTTTCCCAGCACCAGTAGTTGAAGAGATTATGATTCTTCCACCGTATGTCTTTGTCTCCTTTGTCAAATATCAACTAACTGTACCTATGTGGCTATATTTCTGGGTCCTCTAACCTGTCTCACTGATTTTTGGGTCTCTTTTTGTGCCGGTACCAAGCTGTCTTTGTGATTATGGCTCTATAATAGAGCTTGAAGTCCTGTATCATGATCCCTCCTGCATCCTTTCTTTTGCCTATAATTGTTTTGGCTGTGCTAGGTCTTTTGTTGTTTCATATGAACTTTTGGAATATTTTCTCTATTTCAGTAAAGCAAGTCATTGGAATTTTAATGGGAATTGCATTGAATATGTTTATTAATTTTGGCAGTATGGCCATTTTCACCACATTAATTCTGCCTATCCAGGAACATGAGAAGTCTTTCCATTTCTTGGTATCCTCTAAGATTCCTTTTTTTAGGCTTTTATAGTTTTCATGAAATAGACCCTTTACATCTTTGGTTAGGTTACTTCCTAAATACTTTTTTTTGAGGTTATTGTGAATGAGGTTGTTCCCTTGATATACATTTCTATTTGTACTTTGTTGGTTTACAGAAAGCCGACTGATTTTTGTGGGTTAACTTTGAATCCTGGTATTTGCCAATTTGGTTTATAAGCTCTAAGTGTTTGGGGATGGAGCTTTAGGGATCGTTAACTTATAAAATAATGCCATCTGCAAAAAGAGAGAGTTTATATTCTTCATCTCCTATGTGGATCCCTTCAATGCATTTTTCTTGCCTTATTACTTTGGCTAAAAATTCCAGAACTATATTGAAGAGGAGTGGAGAGAGTGGGCATCCTTGCCTTGTTCCTGTTTTTAAGGGAATTGGTTGTAGTTTTTCCCTATAAAGCATAATATTGGCTTTTGATATGCCATGTAACGCTTTTATTGTCTTATGAAATGTTCCTTTTATTCCTATTTTTTCCAGAAATTTTAACATGAATGAGTGCTGAATTTTATCAAAATCCTTTTCCAAATCAATGGAGATAATCATGTGATTCTTGACCTTGGATCAATTTTACATTTTACAATGTAATCCAATTGATTGGATCAATTGGATTGATCCAAACCAATGGATTGATCAATATTACATTTATTGACTTACATATGTTAATCATCCCTGCATCTCTGGGATGAAGCCTACTTGGTCATAATGTATGATTTTTTATGTTTCTGGATTCTGTTGGCTGCAATTTTATTGAGGAGATTTGCATCTGTCTTAATAAAAGAGATTGGTGTGTAGTTCTTTCTTTGTTGGGTCTTTGCCTGGTTTGGGGAGGAATGTGATATTGGCTTCATAAAATGTGTTTGGGATTATTTCCTCTGTTTCTATTTCTCTGAAGAGCTTGAGGAGTATGGGTATTAGCTCCTCTTTAAAGGCCTTATAGAATTCTGTAGTGAATCCATCAGGTCCTGGGCTTTTCCTGTTGGAAGATTTCTTATTACTTCTTCTATCTCATTGTAGGTTATTGACATTTGTAATTGATTTATTTATTCTTGGTTCTGTTTGGACAATTTGCATTTCTTTTTTTTCAGGCAGGAAAAGAAGTTCATTTACCAAAAGGTTGTCCCCACCATGCATGGTGGAGAAGCATGACTGAAAAGGAAGGGTTGTCGACCCACCTCTGATCCAGGACTTATCTAGGTCAGGGACAGGAAGAGGTGTGGCCAGGTGCTGGAAAATTGTGGCCACACTGGATCTGGCTGTGACCTCAGGGTCTAGAACCCTCCGAAGGTCAGATGGGAGGCTTGTGACCAGAGGTGGCCTAGGATGTGTCCTAGCAGAGAAGCAGAAGGTGATTGCTTCCCCGTCTGCCAGTTACCTATGTAACAGATATTGGGTGGAAACTTAGTCAAGAGGGAGTGAGGTGTCCCTGTTCAGAACTTACATTCCAGCCATTTGATAATTATGAAAAAAGGTGAAGATTCTCTCTGGCTACTTCCTGTTTGCAAGCAGCATTGACATTAAGGGTAAAAGGCTGATATGTGGTCCCATCTGGGAGAAGGCAGAAGGCAACAGCTGTCACTTGGGCATTGAGTCCTTAGATAAAGTCTGGAGGAGGCAAGTCTCTTGGACGAAGTCTGGAGAAGTTCCATGACGCATTGAGGGACTGATAAAAAATACTAGAGAGCAAATAAATGGCAAGAGGTAGGACATGGGGCTGAAAATGTTGGTAGAAATGTCCCTACCTTCTTCTGACACCTGGAGACTAGATAGAGAAGAAGTCAAATAACAAGTACAAGAATATGAATTCCTGTCCAGTTGAAAGGTAGACAGGTATGGACATTAGATGGGCAGTGTTCTTACTTCTATTGACCTCCCAGCTCTGGTTAATTTTGATAGGGCAGGCACAAAGTGGATGATGTGATATCATCTCCTCTTATTCTTCTCCATGTTCCTTTGTTCCCCAGACTGGTCGAGTCTAGGTGCTCGTTGCTGGGATGGTTAGTCCCAGTTTGCATTCAAGAAGGCTTGAACTCAAGGCCTGAGCACTGTCCCTGAGCACTTCTGCTCAAGGCTAGCACTCTACCACTTTGAATGATGGTACAACGTATAGTGTTTGCTGGTTAGACATAAGAGGCTCGAGCCATGTTTCCAGCCTGGCTCTTTGCAGGTTAGTTGGGAGATGAAGTTTGAGGGATTTTTCAGCCCAGGCTGGCTTGCACTACAATCTTTTCCACAAAAGCTCTTTGTTATTTCCAATTAAAGCAACAAGGAGATCAACTATAATGAGTAGAGCTTACCTGGTCCTTATCAAGAATTGACCAAATATTCTGCAATGACAAAACTCGTTAGATGTGAGAATCTTAGCACATATATGCCCAATATGTTAGAATCACATAGTCAGTACTAGACTACATAACACAAAACAAAAAAGGCAAAACTCAAAACTTAAAATTTTTGACAACAATATTTAGACATCTTTGCTAACAAAGCACATCAGATGGTTGGGCCTCAGTTACCAGGGTCTGTGAAAAGAGCAACTTGTTAGCAATGCATATTAGAATAGATGGATGGAGGAGTAACAAGCTTCGTGGAAGTGTACGGGTTGGATGGGGCCAAACCCTTAACCCACCATGTGGCCAAAATGGTGAACTCAAGTTGGCGAATTTCTGAAAAAAAATGCAAAGAAAGCCTGAACAAAAAATCAAGCCTAGTTTGGCTGGCCTTTTTGAGGGAACCTAGAGAGGTTCCCTGGGAACCAGCCCATGTTGCACTCTTCAGGGCACAATCCAAAAAGTTGTAGAGATATAGAAAGTTGGACATGAATAGCAGAGAGCAAAGACAGCCTGATAGTAAAGAGACTTCTGAACATGTACCATTGCAGAGGCATAAATTGTCTAAATCTGTGAACAGCAAAAAATATTAGGTCATCTGGCTATCCAGGGAGCACAGGAGGCATGTCAGCGGGGTTTCACAGCTCGGACATGACTCGCAGGACCCCATTAAATGTGTTAGAGAGTCAGTTTGGTGAGTGAAGGAGAGCTGACCAGGAAGAAGTGGTGTTCAGGCTTGACCCAGACCCCTATAGAGAGAAATGGCTAAGCCCCCCAAACCAGGCATTCTCGGCTTCAGAGATGACCATCCTTTCTGCTAAAGGCCGTAGGAGCTCTCTGGAATGGCGCCACATCTGAGCAGAGATTGAGTAACAGACAGTCGTGAAGAGTAGTTTCATTCACCAGAGTAGAGAAGTGGTGTGGACGGTGGAGGTGTGAAGGCCAGCAATGGTATTGGTGAAAAGTCTCACGTGGTGTCTCAAGGCAGTTTGGTTTGCAGAAAAGGGGTGGTTAGAAAATTCTAGCATTTCCAATTCAAAAACCTCATCCCAGTCATGGCACCATTTGTAAGGTATATTAAATAGGTAGGTTTCATTAAGTAGCCCATGAAGAGAACAACACACTCTATTCAGGCATGAAAAGAAGTTTATTTACTGAACTGCTGCCCCCACCATACATGGTAGAGAAGAATGGCTGAAAAGGAAAGGGGGGATAGCAATTTGTATTTCTGTAGAAATTCATCCCTCTCTACTAGGTTTTCCTTCCTTTGTGTTGGAGTCTGGAATTATTTCTTTATGATTGTTTTGATGTCTTGGATGTTTGTTGTAATTTTTCCTGTGGTATCTCTGATATTATTGATTTGGGTCTCCTCTCTTATTTTGTTAGTTACTCTTGCCAGTGGTCCTTCAGTTTTAGTGACTTTTTTTAAGCAGCTTTTAAAAATTAATTTTATTTATAATTTTCATAATCTCTGTCTCTTAAATTTCAGCTCTTATTTCGGTTCTCTATCTAGCAACTTTAGGTTCAATTTTTTCTTGTTTCTCTAGCAGTTTTAGTTGCATCATAAGATCGTTTACTTGTTCTATGTTTTCTTGATGTGTGCACTGAGAGCAATGAATCTGTCCCTAAGGACTGCTTTCGCTGTATCCCATTGGTTTCTTTGTGATGTATCTTCATTTTCACTGAATTGTAGGAACTTTTTAATTTCTTCTGTGATCCATGTATTGTTCAACAGAGTGCTGTTTAATTTCCATGTTTTTTTCTACTTTATACCTTGTTATTGAGAACTAGTTAGATTCCACTATGCTCACATAGAATACAGAGTATTATGTTGATCCTCTTGTAGTTGCTTAAATTCCATGTATGAACTAAGAAATTATCTATTTTAGAAAAAGTTAGGGGGGTTGCAAGAGGAAGACCCTACTGGGGTGAATACCTTTAATTCTAGCTACTGAGGAGGCTCAGATCTGTGTATTCAGGTTCAAAGCCAGCCCAAGGAGTCTTTTTTGGGGTTGCTCAGCACCACACCCTGCCTCAAGTCTAGGGTTGTTCACCACATTTGCCACCATGGGCTGCTTATGCAAACCAGTATGGAGAGGTGCCACACCCCACTACGGGTCCAGAGTTGTTTGCTGCCGCTGTTGATGCCACTGCTGCTGCCACAGCTGCTGCCACTGCCACAGCTGCTGCCACTGCCCCAGGATCACCTGGGCCACTTATGCAAGCCAGGCACCCCACCTCAAGTCAGGTGTTAACCACTGCTGCTGTCTCAGGATAGGCTGGGCCACTTATGGAGGCCAGTATGGAGAGGCACAAACTGCCACAGGTGTGGACTTGTTCACTGCAGCTGTCCCCACCTCAGCCACCGCTGCCGCCCCAGGCTGGTCTGGGCAAGTGCCAAAAGGCATTGTGCCCCAATTCTGGGCCGTTTGCCACCATTGCCAGATGCTGCTGCTGCTGCTGCGGTTCCAGGTTAGGCTAGGCTATTTGCACCAGCAGGACAGAGGGGCCACCCTGAGAGACTAGGGTCGTTTGCCACTGTTGACAGCTGCTATTGCTCCTGACTGGACTGGACTACTTGTACCAGCCAGGCAAAGGCGCTGTTCCAGGGAGGGTGAGGGGAGTCTTTGTTCCAGCTCTGCCTTCTGAGATTTCTGTTTGTATATTCTGGGTTGGTCCAGCTCTTGGGAGTCTCCTGGGAGACTTGGGATGCTTGTGGATGTGTGGTCCTCAGCGGGTACAGACCCGGGGCACTTAATCAGCTTGGCACAAAACCCCATCACTTAAGCTGCGCAACGTGGAGCCCCATCACCAACAAAGGGTGGGGGAAGGGTCTTCCCACTTTACTGTCTGTGTAGGTTTTTACCTTTTCCTTTTGCACTTCCTTTATCTCTCTGAGTAATTGCCTTTTTTTGTGGGTCACTTGGAGAAACAGAGCATTGAAATCCAAACACTGTATTTGGTTGGAGAGAGCTGTGGCGTTTCCCTGCTGTTTCATCACCTTCTTGGTCCCTCCCCTTCAGGTGGAGTTTTTCTTATCCTCAGGTGGATTTTTTCTTATCCGGCCGTTGGGCCTTGGTTAACAAAGGATAGGTACGTAAAAGAATATGTTGTAAAGCCTGCAGATTGTAGTTAGAAATTTCTGTTAATATAGCCTTCCTAATTTTAGGAACCCAAGGGAGTGTTCTACACTAAAGTTTTTCAAGGCATTGAATCCTTTAGCATAAGTGCTACATCTTGCTCAAAGGAGAGTGAAGTGGAGGAGGCTTACCTAGCCATGGCTAGTCTCTGTATTTAATTTAGTTAAAGTTTCCTTTAAGGTCATATTCAATCTTTCTAGTGCTTGAACTCTGAGGCTTATAAATGGATTGTAACTTCCAATTTATTCCTCGGGCATTAGTTAATAATTGAGAATTTGGGCCATGAATGCAGGGCCATCTTTGGACCCTACAGCTAAGGAGGAAACCAAATCAAGGTATTATTACATGCCTCAGCTCAGCCTGAAAAAATGTCCACTATTACTAACAGATACCAATAGCCATACTTTCCAGGCTTTGCCTCTGTGGAGTCCACTTTCCCAAATTCACCATCTGAGGTTCCTCACATATGAATTCTTTCCATGTGTTCCAGAATTTCAGCATTTACCTGTTGGAAATTAACTACACACATTACAAAGTATTGTCAGGCTAAGGCTCCTCCGGTTTTCAGAACAGTTTTAGGCAGTGTCCTTGGGCAATTTACCAGGTTGCAAATATCTACATGTAAACTCACAGAAAGCTTGAGCCTGTATGCATTTTTCACAAGTTTAGTGTCAACATTTGCACACTTATTACCACTGTTTTTGCTTCTTCCTTTAACATTGATGACTAGGAGCTCTAGATAACCAACTTGTTTTAGACTGGTCTCCCATGCTACCTGATCAGCTCAGATGTTTCCCTGTTTCTTATGGTCTCTAGTTCCTTTAAATCCTGCAGAGTACTCTGAACCTTGAAGACTTCTTCCATTTTATTCTCCTGTTCTCTCAAGCTTGCTTTCATGATCCCACTCTCCTTCTCAATGTGCTCCTTAGCCTGCAAGTGCTTTGGCAGGGTCACATGAGAGTTCCCTTGACTGGCCAACTGCTGCCACTTCTCACAACAACCTTGCTTCCTCTTCAGCTCCTCCCTTAAGCTCACAAAGGTGCTATTGAGAGGTATTTTTTCCCACCTCCACCTGTTCCACTGGGACACGATGCTTCTGCATTACATTCATGGTGAAGATCTCAGCGTCTTTTGGGGCTTTTACTCTAGTAATTTCTCTTTCTAGTTTTCAACTTCTGTGTATTTTTGTGACAGATCTTTCAACTGTTTGTTTAGCTCTTCTGTTTTTATTCCTAATGTTCTTTCTCTATCCATGGCATTCTCTATCAAAGCAAGTGGTCCTTTAACACTTTCTGAAGAGAAACAATCTTTTTCTTGAGCCTGATATTTTCCTGTTCTCTTTTCTTGGCCTCTTCTTCTATGACACAGCGCTTCCCCGTCTTCTCTGCTAACTACTCTCCTTCCTTCTCTGTTGCTTTGAATTTCTGGTGACACTTTTCAAAGCTTATAATTGACATGTACTTCAACCTAATATATTCTTATATCAGATGCAGCTCCTTTATCTTTTTCTTTCCTTTTTATTTTGGGTCCGGTCGTGGGACCTGAACTCTGGCCTGGACACTGTCCCTCAGCTCTTCAGCTCAAGGCTAGCGCTCTACCACTTGAGCCACATTGCCAATTCTGGCTTTTTTCTTTTTGCTTATATGGTACTGAGGATTCGAACCCAGGGCCTCATGCATGCAAGGCAAGCACTCTACCACTGAGCCACCTTCCCAGCTCCCCAGCTCCTTTTTCATAGCCATAATTTCTTAATGGAATTCAGAGGTCCTTTGCATGTTTCTCCAAAGCTATGAACACATTTTCCATGTGGTTAATATGATTACTTAACCTGTCATTTACATTTTCCAGGTGGTTAATGTGCTTACTTAACCTGTCATTTTCTTTCATTCTCCACTTTGGACATTCTTTTTCCTAATGTCCATTGTGCTTGCATTAAGCTCACTGATCTAGTCCTAAAGGTTCCCTACTGCCATTTTCAAATGAATTGTGCTGTCTTTGCCAAAGGTTTCTTGATCCTTTTTCTGGTGCTCCTACCAAAACTCAAACTCTCTTCTTAGACTCGTTTTTTTTTTTTTCAGAGTGTCTCTCTTATCCAACACCAACTGGGCAACCACTTTACCTCAAAACCTTCTAACTTTTCAAGCTTTCTTCTAATATCTGTGGCTGACTGCATAACAAAGGCCATATTTAGGGCTCTTTGATTCTCCAGGACTTAAAGATCTATAGCCTGCTTTACAATGTTGGTGTGGGGGGGGAAGGATTGGGTGGGGGGGGAGGGGGGAGGCTGGGAAGGGAGGTGAAGGGTAAACAAAGGAGGAGGCTGCAATGCTGGGTAAGAAATGTATGCATTATCCTGCCCATGTAATTGTAACCCCTCTGTACAGTATGTTCTCAAATAAAATAAAATTAAATTAAAAAAAAAAAGATCTATAGCCTATAGTTCCTATAGGCTTCTGGGAGAAGTTCAAGAAAAAGCATTAGGGTACTCACTGGGGAACAGTACCATCTCACTCACCTTAGATTGAAGACTTGGCTTTCTAGGCACTGCGATATCCCTGCTAGCTGAACCTGGAAATAATTGGTAAGCACCTCCATACCTCGACTGCTGTTAGTCTCAGCTTGAGTAAGTCTCGGGAAAGACTTGCTCCAAATAATCTGGTTCAGTTGTGGGGCTACTGTCTGGTCCAAAGACCACCATCAAGTCACCAACAGTATTCACTCCCTTTTCTACCAGGTGAAAAGCACCTGTAAAATTTTCTGACAGTCATCCCAGATGTGCTTGTCTGTGAAAATTACTGTCTCTAATGAGGTAAGAGCCCCTGTTTTTTTCTGAAAAGGATGGATTTTTCTGTTTCCAGATATACAGGTTACTACTTGTAAAGGGAACATATGTTAGAAATGGGCCCTGCCCACCATCTTCTCCATGTTCCTCTCTCAAGGGTAATAAGGGTAACATACCACATTGTACCACATCAGTCTGGTACAAGTACCCACTTTCTGTGTGGGAGGTCTTATTATAGTTGCTGATGACAAAGAATAGGAGAGAGAGTACATCAATGCATCTTCCTCTGAGGGATTCTTTAAACCTGGGGGAGAATATTTTTTGGATATGACAACCTAAGGCCTTGTTCTACCATCCTAAGAGAAGGAGTAAACAGGTGCATACAGGACACAGATAGAACTATCAGCATACATACAAAGACCAAGATCCACAGACACTTAACCCACATGTCCCATACCTCTCAATGTTGACCTCTACAGGAGGTCCCAGATGACAGAGAGAACGTCCCAGATTGCCTCTTGAGGAGGCCACAGATGACCTTTGGAGGATGTCACATATGTCCTCCCTAGGAGGCCCTAGATGACCTCTCATGGAGGTTCCAAATGGATTCCCACAGGAGTTTCCAGATGTCTTTTCAATGAGGCTGAGATTACCTCTCAAGTAGCTCCCAGATGGCCACTCAAGGAGGCCACATATGAACTCCAGAGGAAGTTCCAGATAATCCTCTTGAGAAAGCAACAGATGACCTCCAGAGAAGGTCCTATATAGCTTCTCAAGGAAGTCCCCGATGATGTCCAAAGACGGTCATAGATTTCTCATCATGGTAGCCTGAGATGACCTCCCAGCGAAGCTCCAGATGACCTCAGGAGGTGGTTCTAGATTGCCTCTTAAGAAAGCCCCAATGACTACTTTTGAAGAGGTCTCAGGTGGCCTCCTGAGGAAGCCCCAGTTGACCTCTCGAGAAAGTCCAAGATGGCCCCTGGAGAAGGCCTCAGATGACCTCCAGCGTAGGTCTCAGATGGCTTCTCAAGGAAGTCGCAGATTTACTCTTGATGAAGTTCCAGATGCCTTCCCATGGAAGCCCTACATTATCTCTCAAGTAGGTTCCAGATGGTGTCCCAAGGAAGCCACAAATAGATTCCAGAGGAGTTCAAAACAAGCTGGCACCTCTAGAGGTACATAAATGACTTTTGTCCATGTTGGACCTCCAGAGACAAACACTCAAGATAGACTCTCAACCCTGAAGGCTGACACTCTCACCTATGGGGATTTTTCCCTGGGGCCAAGGACTGATGCAATCCAAATGGATTATCTCGATGGAGTCTTCAAAAATAAGGACATCTATAGTTCAAGAAAATCCATCGAGACACGTTTTATATAATAAATGTTCTTGGATTACATTTATTGGATTGATCAATGGATTGATCAATTGGATTGATCCAACCAATTACATTTTACAACGTAATCCAAACCACCAACCCCCAAAATTACAATATCCAAAGTTCCAAACATCAAAGGGAAAGCCTCTTTTCCTCTTCTCTTTATCTCTCCTTCGCTACACACCTATACTTCTTTTGAGGTCTTTTCCTTTTTCCCATCTACTAGTTCCTTTTTCTCTTTAGGACTCTCCACTCTCCACAGACCTGAACAGCTTTGCAAGGCTCGTCAGTTGCCATCCTTCACCTTCTGCCCTCCCTCAACTTCCTCTCCACCCAGGTCTTTCCCCTTAGGCTATCACACCACTTCTTCCTTCCAGGACTTTTTCCTTTTTCTCTCACCTTCTATTGCTCTGAACAAGCAGCCTATATAAAGTCTGTACCCCTTCTCTACCTCAACTGCCTGTTTTCAACTATCACATCCCAAACTTCCCACAGCCCAATCACTTCTTAACAGCTCAACACATGATGATTAATGCACCAGTCCCGCCCACAGGATGCCTCACCTTCTTTGGTGGCATTCTTTGTCCTCTCCAGCTGGCCAGGAGATGGGCCCATGCTGATTATCAAACCCTATAGATTATCGGGCCCTGCTGATTATTACAGTATCCTCCTTGTGAACTAGTAGCAATTGAAATTGGAAATTTGATTGTGATACCTCAAACCCATTTTGACATCATCACCGCCACGACATCACAAAGCCATTGTGACAACATTGTCATTGTTACATCATGATTCCATTGTGACATCTCATATCTATTATGACCTCTTAGCTCTTTTGAAAATCACATGCCCTTTTCAACATCACAGTCCCTTTGTGTATCCATATCCTTGTTGTTAAGTAATGACAATTGAGATCAGATATGCCATTATAACATCAAAAAGTGTTTGTGACATCCTCAACAGTGTGACATCACATTTTCATTATGAGAGCATCAGCTCATTGTGACATCACCAAACTCAATGACAGAATCGCATTATGACAATTCTCGTTTTGACATCATAGACACATTGTGAATGCCTATTCTGTGATTTCATTGTATTTCAAATGTGGCATGAGAGTTGATATCAGAAATACAATTTTGTACCTACAAAACATTTTGACATCATAATCACTTTGTGACATCACAGTACCATTGTGATATCACTAACACAATGTGACATCACAAAGCTCTCCTGTCCTCATAACTTTTGTGACTTGCTGACATTGTGATATCTTAGACTTTTGCCCTCATTATTTTTCAATCTCATATTGCATGTATGACTTGAGATAACAGAAATCAACTGTGACATCATGACCATTGTGAAATCACACTGACAGATATCATGATCATCATGTCACATTGTGACATCACAAAAGGTTTTGATGTCACAATTAATTGGTGATGCCATACGGTAAGGGGTCTATGATGTCACAATTGATTAGTGATATCCAAATGGCATAACATATCTCATTTGTCATGAAATCACAGAGAATATGAGTTCACAACAGACTGTGGTAACTCCAACGTCATGTTTTCACAAATGTTATGAAGTCCTAGGAGGATTGTGATGTCACAGTGTGACACAATGATGTCTGTCAGTGTGATGTCACAATGGTCATGTTGTCACAGTGGATTTCTGGTATCATATATCAAAACTGTAATATTATACGGTTGAAAACAGATTACGAGCTGTAAAGGGCCTAAGACATCACAACTGCTGCACATCACAAGACTTATGAGGACAGGGCAAGTTTGTGATATCACAGTGTGTTAGTGATATCACCATGACACTGTGTTGTCACAAAGGGATTGTGATGCCATATATTTATGAGATCACAATATATTTCTGACATCAACCCACATGCCACATTTGAAATAGAATGAAATAAGAGAATAGGCATTTACAATGTGTCTATGACATCACAATGACAATAAATGTCATAATGCTATGAGGTCATTGTAAATTGGTGATGTTGCAAGGAGGTAATTGTGTAATAATGAATATGTGTTGTCCCACTGGTGATGGGGTCACAAAGTGTTTGTAATGTTACTATGACATATATGAATTCAATCGTCATGTATTCACAATGAAGATATGGGTACACAACAGGACTATGATGTCACATATGCCATGTGTGTTTTCAAAGGTACTTAGGGGTCATAATAGCTTTATGATACACAGTTGTGATGAGGTCACAATGGGTTTTTGATGTCACAATGATTTTGTAATATCTCAAACACAATTCCATTTTCAATTGTTACTATTTCACAATGTGCATACATGTTCACAGAATGAGCTGGAAGTATTAATGGACATGAATTTTTAAAAATGTTAGGAGGTCATTTTAGTTTTGTGAATGAACAATGGGACAGTGATATCACCATGACAATGTCAACTCATCACATCATGTCAAAATATTTTTTTGTTGTCACAATTTGTTGATGATTCCACATTGGTGGTGAGGTCACAAAATATTGGTGATGTGTTGGGCATGTCACAATGACATGATGATTCTCATTTGTCCTAACTTACAATGAGTATATGAGTTCCCAATGGGACTGTGTTTTCTCCAAAAGTATGTGTTGTCACACATATATTGAAATCCTAAAAGGTTTGTGATGTTAGAATTTGACACAATGGATATGACATCTGGCAGTATGATGCCACCATGGTCATGATGTCACTGGGAATTTGTGATATCAAATGTCATATGTGAAATCTAATGAGGTCAACAACAGATTATGAGGACAATAAGGCCTAAGGTATCAGAATTGCAGCATGTCACAAAAGTTATCATGAGGGGATAGGTTTGTGATATCATGGCAGGTTAGTAATATCACAGTGGCAACATGATATATAAAGGGATTGTGATGTCACAATGATTATGAGTTCCTGATTTGTTTATGATATCAACCTACATGCCACATTTGAAATAGAATGAAATCACAGAAAAGGCATTCATAATGTGTCTATGATGTCACCATGACAATGTGAAGTTATAATTCTATCGTATCATTTTAGTTTTGTGATTTCACAATGAGTAGATGGTATAAAAATGATAATGTGATGTCACAATTATGATGATCTCACAAACTGTTTTGGATGTCAAAATGTCATGTCTGATTCTCAATTGTCAATATTTCACAGTGGGGCTTTGGGTACACAAAGAGACTCTGATATCACAAAGCTATGTATTTTTCAAATGTTATAAGAGGTTATAATAGATTTGAAATGTCACCATGTGATCTTGGTATCAAAAACAACAATGTGAAGTCACAATAAGTTTGTGATGGCACAGTGGTGATGAGGTCACAATGGGTTAGTTCTGTCACTAGTTTGTAATATCACAATTGTTTGTCCAATTTCAATAACTACTAGTTGACCATGAGGACACTGTAATAAACAGCAGTGCCCCTATAATCCACGGGAACAGATAGTCATCATGGCCTCCTAGTCTGGACCAATTTGAATGGGGGAGTGCATGACACTGGAGGGGGCAGGACATGCTGCTGAAGGAGATAGGATGTCAAGCCCCACATGGTCAGCTGCCAAGAAGTGATTGGACATGGACATTTTGTAAGTGATCATTGAAAACTGGAAGGCAAGAAATTATTGCTGTTGGGGAAGGGTACAGCCTATATATAAGCTGCATTTTCAGAGCAAGAGAAGGGGAGAGAAAAAGGTTAAAGCCCTGGATGGAAAGAAGTGATGAGACTGCTGGAGGGCAAAGACCTGGGAGGACCTGGGAGGAGAAGAAATTGAGAGAGAGCAGGAGGTGAAGGATGGCAACTGGCCACCTGGACAAGTCAGGGCAGTCCTGTCAAGAGCAGAGCAGCCTGAAAAGAATAATGGAATGGTGGAAGGAAAAAAATGAAAAGACCTGAAAGGTAGGACAGATCTGTAGATAAGGAGAATGAAGAGAAAGGAAAAAGCCTTGTCTTTTGAAGTGTGGAGCTTTGGAGATCATTATTTTGGCGGTTGGTTGTTTGCAGACCAGTTAACAAATGGCTGAACTGCTCTTTGGAGGTCTGCGGGTTCATGGGTGAGACTGAATTTAGCTCTCCGCATCCAGCCCAGCCAAGGTAGTCGCTTGTTACAAAGTTTATGAGGACAAGACAGTTTTGTGATGTTACATTGCATTAATGATATCACAATGTCAATATGAGGTCAAAAAGGGATTGTAATGTCACAATGATGGTGTGGTCAAAATGGGTTTCTGAAATCAACCTATATGCCATATTTGTGATACAATGAAATCACAGAATAGGCAATCGCATTGTCTCTAGGAATTCACAATGAAAATGTGATGTCATAAAGCCATGATGTCATTGTCATTTTGGGATGTAACAATGGGCTGATGGTATTATAACAACAATGTGATCTCACTCTGGAGTTGATGTCACAAAGCGTTTATCATGGTACACTGGCATGTCTGATGTCAGTTGTCTTTGTTCATAATGACAACATTGTTACTCAAAGGGACCATGATATCACAAACACCACGTGCTTTTTCAAAGGTGCTAAGCGATCACAAGAGTTTTGGGATGTCACACGGTGATCATGACATCACTGTGGCAATATGATGTCACAATGGGTTTGTTATGTCAAGTGGTGATAAGGGCACACTTGGATAGTGATGTCACAATGAATGTGTAATATTACCATTACAGGTCCAATTTCATTCTACTAGCTCACAATGAAGATATGAGTTCACATAAGGAGGTAGAAGTCAGAAAGGCCATGAATTTTGTAAAATATCATGAGGACATAATAGGCTGGTGAAAATGCAATGAGACAGAGATATCCCATTGGCAATGTGATGCTACCATTACATGAGATAGTATTGTTTTCAAGTTACAAATGGTGATGCCATACAGATGATGAAGTCACATAGGTTGGTGATTTCACAATGGGATGGTGATGTCACAATCTCATGCCAGATCTCTAATTGACAATGAATATATAAGTTCACAAGGGAAAATGATGTGTCCAAAGGCATATGTTGGCACAAGTGTAATGAATCTTAACATGTTTGTGTTGTCCTCATGTGACTCAATGATCAAGAAATCTGGCAGTGTGATGTCACAGTGGTCATGATATCACAGTGGATTTTTGATATCACATGTCATGCCTGAAGTATTATGAGTTAAACAATTTATGATCTCAGAGAGGCCAAAGAGATCACACTGGCAGCATGTCAAAAAATTTATGAGGATGTCTGTTTTGTGATGTCACAGTGCGTTAGTGATATCATAATGGCAATGTGGTGTCATCAAGGTATTGTGATATTATAATGCTTATGTGGTTACAATGTATTTCTGATATCAACACACCAGCAATATTTGAAATAGAATGAGATCACAGAATAAGCATTCCAATGTATCTGTGACATCACAATTACATGTGATTTGAGATCATTGTTGTTTTATGATGTCATGATAGGCTGATGTTATCATAATGACAATGTGATGTTACACTGGTGATGATGTCACAAAGGTTTTGCGATGTTAAAATGGCATGTCTGATCTCAATTGTCATTAGCTCAACATGAGGATATTAGTACACAAAAAGCCTGTCATGTCACAAAGGCCATGCTTTCTTTCAAAACTTCTGAGTTCATAATAGTTTTTGGATTTCACAATGTGATCATGTTGGTACAATGGCAATGTGATAACACAATGAGTTTGTGATGTCTCCGAGGTGATGAGGTCACAAAGAGTTAAAGATGTCTCATCAAGTTTGTAATATAACAGTGACATATACAATTTCATTTTCTTCTAATTCACTATGAGGATACTACAATAACCAGTGGGGCCAGAATTATTTGTGGGAGCCGATATTCATTGTAAATTCTTGGCTTGGCCCTCCGGAGAGTGTGGGGAATGCCGCCAAAGGTGGAGGTGTCAAGCCTCACACGGTGAGCTGTCAAGAAGTGATTGAGCATTGGGCAGTTTTGGAAGTGATGGCTGAAAACTGTTAAGCTTGAGATCCATTGGAGGGAGGACGGGTACAACCTAAATATAAGTTGCATTTTCAAGGCATTTTAAGGCGAGATAAAAATGGGAGTTACCTGGATGGAAGAAAGTTGTGAGACAGCAGGAAAGGAAAAACCTGAGAAGGGAGGAAGCTGAGGGAGAGCAGAAGTTTGGCAATTGGTCACTGGGGCAAAGTAGGGCAGGCCTGTGGAGAGTAGAGAGGCTTGAAGAGAAGAAGGAAGTGGTGGAAGGGAAAAAGGGAAAGACCTGGAAGGAATGACAGGTCTGTAGAGAAGGAGGGAAGAATGGAAAAGTAAAAATCCTTGCCCATTGAGCTTTGGAGCTTTGGAAATCATAATTTTGTGGTTTGTGGTTTGCAGAACAATTAAGAAAGGGTGGGGTTGCCCATTGGAGGTCTGAGGTTTGGTGGTCAAGGCTGCTCTTGAACCTGGGTATCCAGTCCAGGATAAGTTAATCACAGTCCCCTTTCTAGTGAAAAATGGTTTATTATATTAAATGTGACTCGATGGTTTGTCTCCTTGCCTTAGAGGTCATATGTACATGAGTACAGAGAAAGAGCTTGAAGTCTCAAAGTCCATGAATTTTCTAAGATCTGATGAGGCCATAACAGGTTTGTGAAAACACAATGGGAGAGTGATATCACAACAGCAATACCACAATATCATGTCAAAATAATGATTTGATATAACAATTAGTTTTTGATGCCATTCTCGTGATGAGGTCACAATAAGTTGGTGATGTCACAATGGGTTCATGATGTCAGAGTGGCATGGGAGATCTCAACTCTCATTAATTGGCAATGAATATATGAGTTCAAAAAGGGACTGTAATGTCTCCAAAGGCATGTTTTGTTAGAAATGTGAGATCACAATGTGACAAAATGGTCATGACATCTGGCAGTTTGTTGTCAATGGGGATTTCTGATATCACCTGTCATACCAGAAATATCAGATTGAAAACAGATTATGAGCTTACAAAGGGCCTAATATATGGCAATGGCAGTATGTCACAAAACTTATAAGGACAGGACTGGTTTGTGATGGCACAGCAGGTTAATGATATCACAATGGCAAAGTGATGTTACAAAGGGTTGTGATATCACAATTGTTATATGGTCAAAATGGGTTTCTGATATAGAATGAAATCACAGAATAGGCCTTCACACTGTTAAGTCTATGAATGTAACAATGTCACTGTGATTTATAATGCTATGATGCCATTGTCGTTTGGTTATGTCAAAATGAGCTGATGGTGTCATAATGACAATTTGATGTCATTGCTGATTTATGATGTTACAATGGTTATGAGGTCACATTATGTTTCTGATATTAACAGGCAGGTCAAATTTGAAATAGAATGAAAAAGCTGGGCGCCGGTGCCTCACGCCTGTAATCCTTGCTACTCCAGAGGCTGAGATCTGAGGATCGCGGTTCAAAGCCAGCTCAGGCTGGAAAGTCTATGAGAATTTTATTCCCAATAAAAACCATTAGAAAACCGGAAGTGGCTCTGACTCAAGCGATAGAGCACTCGCCTAGAGCTGAAGAGCAGGGATAGCACCCAAGCCCAGAGTTCAAGCCCCACAACTGACAAAAAAAATGTTAAAAACAGTCATTCACAATATAACATCACAATGACAATGTGATCTCATAATGCTATCTTGTCATTGTAGTTTTGTCATGTCAAAAGTAGTTGATGCTGTCATAATGACAATGTTATGACACTCTGGTGATGTCACAAAGGGTTCATGATGTTAAATTGGCATGTCTGATATCAATTGTCAGTTCATAAAAAGGGTATAGTTCCACAAAGGGACTGTGCTGTCACAAAGGGAATGTGTTTTTTCAGTGGTGATAAGAGGTCCTAATAGGTTTGCGATATCACAATGTGATAGTGATGTCAAATGGCAATGAAAGCACACAATGGTTTTGTGATGACACATTGGTGATAATATCAAATAGTTTTGTGAAGTCACATCTCATAATTGCATGTCCAATTTCACATGTCCAATGAGGATATGAGGCCATGAATTTTCGAAAATGCTATGAAGATATACTAGGTTTTTGAAAACACAATGGGATAGTGATATCACGATGGCAATGTGATGATGCAATATGATGACAATAATATTTTGATATCATAATTTGTGATGACACACTGATGAGTTCACAAGAAGTCTGTGATGTCACAATGGGTTGGTTATATCAAAATGACACATGTGATTTCAATTTTCATTAACTCACAATGAGTACATGAGCTCACAAAGGGACTCTGATGTATCCAAAGGCATGTATTTTCACAAAAGTGATGAAGTCCTAACAGGTGTGTGTTGTCAGAATGTGACAAAATGCTCATAACATCTATCAGTGTGATGTCACCATGATCTAGATGTCACATTGGATTCGAGTATCACATTTCATACCTGGATTTGGTTTGAGAGGATTGGAATTTCACAGTGGGTTAGTGTTATCACTATGGAAATGTGGGGTCACAAAGAGATTGTGCTATCACAATGGCTATTAGATCACAATGTGTTTCTACTATAATAGGTTTGTGCTGTCACAATTGGTTGGAAATGTCACAATGGCATGCCAGATCTCAAATGTCATTAATTCACAATGAAGATATGAGTTCACAAAGGGACTGTGTTGTCTCTAAAATCATGTGTTTCACAAATATGATGAAGTCCTAACAGATGTGAGTTCATAATTTGCCACCACCGTCTTGATGTCTGTCAATGTGATGTCACAATGTCATGATGTCACAATGTTCATGATGTCAGAGTCAATTTCTGACATCATATGTCATACCTGAATTATGAGTTTCAGAACAGATTATAAGCTTACTAAAAGCCTAAAATATCCTAATGGCAGCATATCACAGAAGTTATCACTAAGTTATGACCTCCTCATCAGTATGGCATCACCAATTGTGACATCAGAACATTATTATAACATGATGTTGAGACACCACATCATCATTGTGAAATCACTGTCCTATTGGGTTTTCACATAGTATGACCTCACACCATGAAGCTTCTTCTATCAATTCGTATCCTCATATTGAATTATGAGTAATTGAAACTGGATATATCATTCTGATATTACAAACAAACTGTGACATCACAAAGCCATTGTGACCTCATCACCACTGTGACATCAAAAACCCAAAGGTATATCTCATTCCATTGTGACATTATGGATCATATTGTGCCAGTCCAAAACTATTATAACTTATAACCACTTTTGAAAACACACATGGCCTCTATGACATCACAGAACCTTTTTTGTATCCATAACATCATGGGGAACTAATGACAACTTACATCAGACATACTAAGGAAACATAACAAATCCTTTCTGACATCATAATTGTGACATCATGTTGCCATTATGACACCATCAGCTCATTTTGACATGTAAAACTACAATGACATAATAGCATTGCAACATCACATTTTTATTCTGATGTCATAGATATTGCATTTGCCTATTATGTTATTGATTCTATTTTTAATGAGGCATGTCGGTTGATATCAGAAACCCATTGTGTGTTCATGACCATTTTGATATCATGATGCCTTAGTTCCATCCCATTGCCATTGTGATGTCACATTGCCAAATTGATGTCACAAAGGGATTTTGATGTGACAATGGTTGTGAAATCACAATGAGTTTCTGATATCAACCCACATGCCACATTTCAAATGCAATGAAATCACAGATTAGGCATTCATAATGTGACTATGATATCACAATGACATAATGGCAAATATTATAATGTCTGTGCCATTTTGTGTTGACACCATAAGCTAAAGATGTCATAACAACAATGTGATGTTACACCAGTTATGACGTCACACAGGGTTTATAATGTTACAATGGTTATGAGGTCACAATGTGTTTCTGATATCAACTGACATGCCACATTTTAAATAGAATGAAATCACAGTATATACATTAACAATGTGTCTAACACCACAAAATGGCAATGCGATGTCATAATGCTATGAGGTCACTGTAGCTTGTTGATGTCATAATGTGCTGATGCTGTAATAATGATTGATATCACACTGGTGATGATGGCACAAATGGTTTGTGATGTCACAATGGTATGTCAGATCTTAATTGCTATTAGTTTACAGTGAGGACATGAGAATGAATTCACCATGACCTATACAAATGAACTGTGATGACACAAACGCCATGTTTTTTGTCAAAAGTGCTTAAGTTCCTAACAGGTTTTGGTTGTCAAAATGTTAATGATATAAAAATGGGTTAATGACGTCAAAACTATTGCTACAAGTTCATGATGATACAAATTCACAGAAGGAGCTTGATGTCCCAAAGGCCATGCATTTTCTAAGATGTGATTAGGTCATAATAGGTTTGTGAAAGCACGATGGTACAGTAATATCACAATTGCAATATGATGTCAAATTCTAATTAATTGGTGATGCCATAATAGTGACGAGTTCAAAATTGTTTTGTGATGTTGCAGTAGATTGATGATGTGACAATGGCATTCCAGACCTCAATTATCATTAACTCACAATGAGTATATAAATTTAGAATGGGCTTGTGAGGATTCCAAAACATTTGTTGGCACAAATGTGATGAAGTCAGAACAGGTTTGTGATGTGACAATATGACACAATGGTCATTACATCTAGCAGTGTGATGTCACTATGCTCATGATGTCAAAGTATATTTCTAATATTTCATGTCATTCCTGAAATAATATGAGGTCGAAAATAGATTGAGCTATCAATGGGCCTAACATAACACAGTGGCAACATGTCACACAACTTTTGAGGACAGGACATGTTTGAGTTGTCACAGTTGTTTAGAGATATCACAATTTCAATGTTACATCACAAACGGATTGTGATGTCACAATGGTTATGGTCAAAATGTGTTTTTGATATGAACCCACATGCCACATTTGAAATGTAATGAAATCACATAATAGTCATTCAGACTGTATATATGATGTCACAATGACTATGTGATGTTATAGTGGTATGATGTCATTACAGATTTGTGATGTCACAATGAGCTGATGTTGTCACAATGACATTGTGATGTCACACCCATGATTATATTGTAGATACTTTGTGATATTTCTTTGGCATATCTGATCTCAATTGACATTTCACAATCACAAAGGTCATGTGTTTTTTCAAAGGTGCTAAAGCTGTCTCAAGGTGATTGTAATGTCACAACAGCAATGTGATATCACAATGGCTTTGTGATGTCACCTTGGTGATGAGGTCAAAATGGACAGGACCAGTTTGTGATGACACAACAGGTTACTATCACAATGGCACTGTGATGTCACAAAGTGCTTTTCATGTCACAATGGCTTTGAGGTCACAATGGATTTCTGATATCCACCAATTTTGCTAACTTAAAATAGAATGAAATCACAGAATAGGCATTCACAATATGTCTATAATGTCACTATGACATATGATGTCCTAATACTATGATATGCAAGTTTAGTGATGTTAAAATGGCATGTCTTATCTTATTAGTCATTAGATTACCATGAGGATCCCAAAGGTTGCTATGTGCTAAGTCCTTCAAAAGGCTCATTGTGCTGAGTCCATTACACAGGGTTCTTTGTACTAATTTTTTAAATTGTTCTGAGTCCTTGCGAGGTAGGTATCCCCAACAATCACACACACACACATACACACACACACACACACGTAGAGGGACATCTTGCACCTGCTTGGTGTCTGGGGTGGATGGAGAAGAGTCCCCCAGCATTTGGGCTGAGGGGAGATTCGATCCCCCCCCCCCCGGGCAGCTGCTGGGGTTGGAGGGAAGCCTGGACCTGAGGTGAGGCTGCTTCTGCCATAGCCTGGTAGCCTTAGGGCAGAGTCAGGACAGCACAAAGCCAGGGATGGGGGCGTGGCTGAGGGAGGGAGGAGGCGTGACCCAGTGGAGGACAGGGTGTGGCTGAGGGGGTACATATCTGCTGCAGCCAGGGGCACATAAGGGCTAGAGCACTTGTGCAGCGGAGGCAGGGCAGCCCGGGAGAGAAGTCGGGGCAGAGAGAGCAGAGTGAAGAGCAGGCCGATGCACCAGGGATGGCGACCTCAAAGACTCTGCTGCTGTAGGAGCATTGGTCTGGGCCAGGAGCACAGAGCACAGAAAGCCAGCACATCAGGCACATCCCTCGCACCATTGCTGAACACTGCACACAGAACCACAGCCTACAGATTCTACCAGAAGCACAAGTTAGTGGCTGCCCACAGGTCAGCACCTTGCGACCTCCCCCTACCACTCCTGTGGAGAGCTGCAGGGGCAGCGACCAAAGATGGCGCTGGCTTCCACCTTCCGCCTTCCCGATGGCGAGTGCTTTCTGTGAAAAACAACTCCTTATATGGCTATGGCTTGGCTACTGACTTGCTTCCATGTTTGGGACCCTATTAGTATATGCCGTGTGGCACCTCGGGATTGGCCATGTAGGAGGCTTATAACCGGGCGGGGCGGGGAGAAGCTTGCAGACAAGGTTCCTGAATAAACTGCTTTGAGAAGAATCCCGGGTCTTGTCTTCCTTGCTGGTGGAGGTGGTCGCCACAAATGGTGGCCCGTACGGGGAACTAACTCCACAAGGGATTCAGAACTCCTGGCAGTCAGGGTGGTGCACCGGTAAGTTCCCAGGTAAGTGGGAATCTGCGATTAAAGCGGGCATAATACGGGGCTCTTCTCTGTAGATAAAGAGAGAGCGGGAACCCGGGAAGAAATAATATATAGGCCTAAATGAAAGTAAAAGAAAATAAAATTTTTAATAACTGAGATGGGCACCGCGACGTCACATCCAATTTTTCTGGCCCTGGAAGAGCTACTAAGCTCGAAAGGACTAAAGTTAAAGAAGGGTACCTTACAGAGGTTCCTTGATGAATGCGATATTGTGGCTCCTTGGTTCATAGTGTCCGGGAGCCTTACAGTAGCCTCATGGGACAAATTAGGGAAGGATTTGGATTTTGCCTATGAACAGGGCACATTAAAGACAGGAGTCCGCCCCATTTGGAAATTGATTAGGGGCTGCCTGGAGGACCAGCGCTGCTGTGAGGTTATAGAAAATGGACAGTCAGCACTGGAGCAGTTACAGGAGGAGAGGTCAGAGAAGGCGATCAATGAAAAGGGAGACAGTGAACAGGGCAAAAGGGGGCGACTATACCCAGATCTGTCTGAGCTAAAATCGGAAAGAGGAAGTTCAAGCGAGTTAGAGGAGGAAGAAGTGAGAGTACTTATTCAACAGATGAAAAGGAGCCTTATAAAAAAGGGGGAACGTAAGCTAAGCCAACCTGTGCTTAATGAGGACTTAGAAAGAACTTCCGGTCAGACCCCTTTAGATCCTCCTCCATATCAACATGGAGCCAATGGGCATATGTTTTGCCCGGACACTTGGTGAACTGCTCGAGCAGAACTCGCCTTCCCAGTTTTTCAAGACGATAATCAACAGAGATTCCATGAGCCTCTAGAATTTAAAGTAATTAAGTCCCTGGCTGAGTCTGGGATGTATGGGATTACAACCTCTTTTACCGTAGCTCAAGTGGAAGCTATAAAGAGATACTGCATGACCCCCTCTGATTGGGCGAGCCTAGCACGGGCATGTTTGAGTCCAGGCCAATACTTGGATTGGAGGGCATTTATGCTGGAATTTTTTTAATGAACATGCAGCCATCAATCAAGCGAACAGACACCAGGCTTGGGACAGAGACATGCTCTTAGGACAAGGCCGCTTTGCTAATGCTCAGACAGGATATGCCCCTGAAGTGTATCAACAGATAAATGATGTTTGCATTAAGGCGTGGAAATCACTACCAAATAAGGGGGAAGTTAGCGGCAATCTCACCAAGATCCTGCAGTGCCTACCGAGCCTTTTTCGGATTTTGTGGCCAGAATGGTGGAAGCAGCAGGCAGAATTTTTTGGGACCCTGACATGGCCATGCCTCTTATAAAACAATTAGTCTATGAGCAATGCACCAAAGAATGTAAAGCCGCCATTACCCGGTATAAATATAGAGGATTGGAGGCATGGATGAAAGTGTGCAGAGACCTGGGAGGACCTAGAACTAATGCAGGCCTTGCCGCCGCAGTACTCCAGTATTCAAATAGGTAGGGGGGAAACTCTGGAGTGACATCTGGAGCATGCTTCAAGTGTGGCAAGGCTAGTCATTTCAAGAGAGATTGTCCAGAGAGGAAAGGAACCGGAAGAGGTGGAGGAGTTACAACGGGCAAACAGCCAGGGCTGTGCCCCAGAGGTAGAAAAGGAAAGCATTGGGCCAATGAATGTAGATCAGTCAAAGATGTTAACAGCCAGGCCTTGGGCCCCATCACGCAGCCAAAAAATGGGCAGAGGGGCCCTCGTCCCCAGGGCCCGCAAATGTATGGGGCAATGGAGAGCCCAAACAAGGAAATTTCCCAAGAAGGATGGCCAACCTGAGGCATCCCAAGAACCGCGGAGAGCCACTACAGGCTCAGCGGGACTGGACCTCCGCGCCACCACCAGACTCGTACTAATCCCGCAAATGGGCGTTCAGTTAGTAGAGTCAGATTTTCAAGGTCCTTTGGAACGGGGCACAGTGGGGTTACTAATTGGCCGGTCTTCCGTTGCCCTTAGAGGGCTTAAATTTCACCCAGGAGTTATTGACCCAGATTATACAGGTATAGTTAAAATCATGGTAGAAGCTCCAAAAGGCATTGTAGCAATTTCCCCTGGAGACGGAATTGCCCAATTGTTACTCCTGCCTAGTCTACATGAAAAATTTCCTGCCATACAGTCTGAGAGAGGTGGAAAGGGTTTTGGCTCCTCCAGAATTGAGTCAGTGTACTTAGCCCTGGATTTAGACCAGAGACCCATGCTTGAACTGGAGATTGAAGGAAAAAGGATTATAGGACTGTTAGACACAGGGGCCGATCGTAGCTTTATTGCAAAAAAGGATTGGCCGAGAGGGTGGCCATTACAGGCCTCAGAACAAACCTTGAGAGGGTTGGGCTATGCCAAAGCTCCTGACCTAAGTGCAAGACCCCTCAATTGGAAGGATGGAGAAGGACACTCTGGAAACATCCAGCCTTATGTTTTAGAATTGCCTGTCTCCCTGTGGGGTTGAGATTTACTAAAAGAGATGGGGTTTTGCCTTAGTAATGAATATTCTCCTACCTCAAAGGAAATGATGTTACAAATGGGCTACTGCCCAGGGCAAGGACTGGGAAAAAACTTGCAAGGCCATAAAGAGCCTATTGATGTCCACCAAAAACTTGATAGACATGGCTGGGTTTTTCATAGGGGCCGCTGAGGATCAAGTTCCCATTACCTGGAAGACGGAGGAACCGGTATGGGTAGCTCAGTGGCCTCTATCCTCCAAAAAGCTTTAAGCCGCTCATAAACTGGTAGAAGAACAAGTAGCCCTGGGCCATGTGAGACCCTCAGTTTCACCATGGAATACTCTAATAATTGTGATAAAAAAGAAGTCGGGTAAATGGCGATTACTTCATGATTTGCGTGCCATAAACGCACAGATGCAAATTATGGGCCCTGTAAAAAGAGGGTTACCTTTGCATTCCGCACTTCCTGCCCATTGGCTTATTATAGTAATAGACATAAAAGATTGTTTCTTTTCTATCCCCTTGCATTTCACTGTTTGTGAGTGCTTTCCCTTTACTGTGCCCTCTTGTAACCATGAGGAACCTGACCAAAGATATGAGTGGGTCGTGCTGTCTCAGGGTATGGCCAACAGCCCCACTACGTGTCAGCTGTTTGTCGGCAGGGCTATAGCTCCTGTTAAAAAAATGCATCCAAAACTCAGGGTGGTCCATTATATGGATGACATTTTGATAGCTCATAAGGAAGAGGCTGGGTTACAAAAGGCCTATGCAGAATTGGTTTTTGCCTTAAGGGAACAGGGTCTTTATCCGGCGCCAGAAAAAATACAAACAGGCAGAGTGGTGGAGTATCTGGGAGTCAAGATACATCCCAGGTCGATCATGCCCCAAAAATTGACCCTGAGAAAAGATAACTTAAAGACTTTAAATGATTTTCAAAAATTGTTGGGGGATATTAATTGGATAAGGGGGTATTTAAAATTGCCAAATTATGAATTAAAACCCTTATTTGATATGCTAAAAGGAGATATAGATTTAAACTCCCCACGAGACCTGACTGAGAGCGCCCGATTTGCTCTCAAAAGGGTGGAGGAGGCTTTAAGTGCCGCCTGTTTAAACAGGCTACAAGATGGCCAACCCTTTGATTTATGCATTCTTCCCACTGAGACCCAACCAACTGGGGTACTTTGGCAAAAGGGGCCGTTGATGTGGTTACATTCTCATGTTTCCCCCGGAAAGACGCTGGAGTATTACCCTGAGGCGGTAGCGGACTTAGCTCTGCAAGGAGTTCAACACAGTTTACAATTTTTTGGAGTTTATCCGCACTCCATCATTGTTCCCTACAGTGCCTACCAAGTTCAGACTTTATGTGCCACTATTGATAATTGGTCCATTTTGAGATGCATGTTTCCAGGAGATATTGTTAATCATTTGTCCAAAGACCCCCTACTAAGATTTGTAAAGGAACATCCAGTGATTTTTCCAAAGGTAACTGCCCGAAAGCCTATTAGAGGGGCTATAAATATTTTTACGGATGGCTCCAAAACGGGATGCGGGGTATACGTTGCAGGTAACCAAGACCCCGTGCAGCATCAATTTGTCCCCGGTAACCCACAGATTGTTGAGTTGATGATTGTAATTGAAGTATTTAAAGCTTTCTCCTGTCCCTTTAATTTAATATCAGATTCAGCCTATGTAATAAATGCTTTAAAAATATTGGAAGCGGTTGGTACAATAAAGGCTACCAGTTCTGTTCTAGCTCCCTTTACCCTGCTACAGTCCCTTATATGGCAACGCAAGGAACCCTTTTTTCCAATGCATATTCGAGCACATATGGGCCTCCCAGGACCACTGACAAAGGGTAATGCCCTAGCTGATGCACACACTCGTGCTGAGTGGGCGCTCCATGCTTCTTCTGTTGACTTAGCAAAAGATTTTCATGCCAAATTTCATGTAAACGCCAGGACTTTACAAAGTCGCTTTATCACGCCAAGTGATAAAGGAGTGTCCCCGATGTATTATTTACCATAAGCCCCCTACATTTGGAGTTAATCCACGAGGTTTAAGACCCTTACAAGTATGGCAGAATGATGTAACTCATGTACCTGAATTTGGCCGCTTAAAATATCTACATGTTTCTGTTGACACCTTTTCGGGTGTTGTACTTGCCACCCCCCTGCCAGGGGAAAAGGTTACAGATGTAATATCTCACTGCTTGGAAGCGTGGACGGCCTGGGGAATGCCAAAACAGCTAAAAACTGATAATGGTCTGGCCTATACTGGGCAGCGCTTTGTTTCCTTTTGCACTCAAATGGGTATTACCCTGGTGCATGGACTGCCCTATAACCCTCAAGGACAAGGAATTGTGGAAAGAGCTCATCGCACTATCAAGGAAATGTTACAAAAACAAAAAGGGGGAGCTGGACCCCTGATGGCTACAGCAAGACAAAGAATAGCCATGACACTTTTCACCCTAAATTTTTTGAATTTGGATAACGCTGGTCGCTCTGCGGCGGATAGGCATAACAGTTCCACTCCTTCGGCCTTAGGATCGGCTTTGTGGAAGGATGTGCTCACGGGGCTCTGGAACGGGCCTGACCCCGTGCTGGTATGGGCCCGAGGATCTGTTTGTGTTTTTCCTCAGAATCGTTAGGATCCAGTGTGGGTGCCCGAACGACTTGTGCGGCGAGTCCAAGATGAACAGGACCTGGAAGAAACAAAAGATTGCGTTGCTGATCATACAGCTCCTGATGATCCAACAGGGGCAGCCGGTAGCGAGATGGGGAATACTGTCTGCATTCCCGAGGCCCATGCCTGTGAGACATGACGCCTCTCTTTCCCTAGATTTTTCACCACAAATAAGACTCTTAACCTTCCCTTTTACCCAGAGGATAAAATAATGGCAGGGTTGGTGAAGCTAGAAATATTAGCTTGATGGGCATGCTATGCTTTTGCTTAAGTGATGTGACCCTTAATGGTAGTTGCATAACCTTGACTCGTTCCCCGGCCGCTTATTTTAGATATTGGTATGGGAATCCGGGATCAACTGAGGTTTGGGCAAATGCTACTGGATTTGTTGGTACTGTTTTAGGCAGAGATTATGAAAGCTTAAAGTTAAGCATCGACCCGTGAAGTGTAAAACAACCTAAATGGGCCCCTTTTTGCTTGCCTGACCGTATGGGGAGGCTTGGCCTTGGACAGGTTGCCAATCACGACAAGTTGTTTCGGCTGATGAGTCTAAGCGTTTTTCTTTCTCCCCTAGTGTTTTGTCCAATGCTAGTTTACTATTTAGGGCTGGAATTAATCCCTTTAATAATTGGCTGTTATGTGGTCTTAATGGAAGTTGCTTGCAGGCCGAACCTATAGTTATGCTGCAAGGGGGTCACTTTTTTTTATAGCAAACATGACTTGCAATTTGACTAGTACTGCCCGTACTGTGGGTGCCAATTGTCATTTTAGTAAAAATTATACGGTATTTAGCTTTCAGCCTACCCCCGTGTGTGTGGTTTCCCCTTTTGTGTTTTTGGTAATTAACAACACCTCTGTATGTTCAGATGATGTGTGTGCTTGTACTAATGAAACCTGCTATTATGCTACCTGCTGGAGTTCTCAGTATCCGTTAGCTATAGTTGCACGCATTCCGCGTTGGGTGCCTGTGCCAGTAGATGCTTCTCAAGCTGTAACCTTGTTTAGGCATAAGAGAGATTTTGGCATCACTGTGGCCCTTGTAACTGCTATAGCTGTGGCTGCCGCGGGTGCGATGGCTGCCGCTGTCGCCATTTCACATACTGTGCAGACGGCTCAGACTTTAAATAACCTGTCGGCTACTACAGCCAGAGCTCTGGATTTACAACAAGTGACCAATGCACAATTAAAAGGAGGACTGATGCTGTTAAATCAAAGGGTTGACCTTGTGCAGGAGCAGGTTGATATCCTGTGGCAGTTGGCTCAGCTGGGATGTGTTCAAAAATATGAAGGGCTTTGTATTACTGCTGTTCAATATTATAACTATACCCAGGCAGCAAATTTGTCTAAACAACTGTCAAGTTATCTTTTAGGCAACTGGACGGGGGAATTCGACCAATTGATGTTACAGCTACGATCGGCCATTGTCGCAGTAAACTCCACCCAGATGGATGATGCCCTGTTACAAGATGTTTCCTCCTGGATTTTGACAGCTGTGGATCATTTGAAGGAGTGGGTGGGAATGAGCTCCCTTATCGGTATCCTGGCATTGGTGATCTTGCTGTGCCTGTGGTGCATATGCCGGATTAGGAGCTCACAGCGCAGGAGTATGGCTATGGTGGTCCAGGCCTTCACTGCCATTGAGGCCGGACAGTCCCCCTACGCGTGGCTTGCCATGTTAAAGGAATAGCACAGGGTGTAAGGCAAACACACTGCACTTGGGAATCACTTCCCGGAGTGAGCCCAAGAAGAGCATGTTGGGTTGCAAGTGGGTTGATGCCCAAGATCCCACCTCTGCAAAAAAGGCATCGGACAGGCCTGGTCATCACTGGGGAAGGCGCCCCTCAGGCGAAGACCAGTGCAGGGTCCTCTCATTAATGTTTTAGACAGAGGCCCAACCTCTACTCTTACATGTCGCGTAATAAATAAAAAACGGGGAGTTGTGGAGAGCTGCAGGGGCCGCGACCAAAGATGGCGCTGGCTTCCGCCTTCCGCCTTCCCGATGGTGAGTGCTCTCTGTGAAAAACAGCTCCTTATATGGCTATGGCTTGGCTACTGGCTTGCTTCCGTGTTTGCGACCCTATTAGTATATGCTGCGTGGCACCTCGGGATTGGCCATCCAGGAGGCTTATAACCAGAGCGCGGGTGCGGGGCGGGGAGAAGCTTGCAGACAAGGTTCCTGAATAAACTGCTTTGAGAAGAATCCCGGGTCTTGTCTTCCTGGCTGGTCAAGGTGGTCGCGACACACTCCCATTCCCCCCCCCTGCAAATCCCGCCTTCCTTCTTGTGTCCCAACCACGCCTCCCCAGCACCAGGCAGGCCACCCCTGACTCTTCCACAAATGCACCCCAGGAGTGGGGGGTTGGGGAGTGGGTATTACTCTGGGAACTCACCCCCATCCGTAGTGGCCAGTATCCCTGGAAATGGGGAGATGCAGGAATGGGTGAGAAGGGGTCACCACTGAGCCCCTGGCTGGAGCAGTGGGAGTCACAAAGTCTCACATCTGCACCCTTCCTCTCCCTGGTCGGACCTGGTGGCTTTAGTCAGAGGTGGGGAACATCACCTCTGCACCTGCCTTATTGGGTCTTTTCCTTTTTTTCTTGGAGTGGGGGATGTTGGATGCAAAAGATAGGCCTCCTTTGCTGTGTGAGCCCTTGTCCTCTGTGCGCAGTCACCCTTTCATCTGAGGAGCGTCCCAGAAAAGCCCACTAGGGAGGTGAGGGCACTGGGTGTCAGATAGTAGGTGAATATATGGGAGGAACACACGCCCTCAGACACACATATACCCGGCCTATCCCCCACCCCAGGTGTCAACAGTACTCACATGGTGATCACATTTCCCAGCTCTGCCAGCATCTGCGGGTGCTCCCTGTCCATCTGGTCTCCTTGTCCTCCCCAAGAATCTTCCCAGTTGTCCAGAAGCATCTAGGCTGGAAGTAGGATTCTGTCCATGTATGTAGCCTTTAGGACCCCATCCATTTCCTCAACACCGCCCCCACCTTGGGTCAGACACCCCCCTTGGGAACCCATGACCCACTGCTTGTTTCAGTCCTGCTCTGAGGAGCCACCTGTCTGGGGATTCCTTCACCCAGCGTCCTGGCCTAGGGTTTTGGTGAATGGGGAGTTAAGGCTGGTTGTTCGCAAGGGGAAGGGTCTGGCCCTGGAGAAGGGGAAAGGCAGGGTCGTGCTGTGTCATTAGAGTGGTGCTCCCCTTGTGTGGGAGCCCTTGGTTAGGACAAGGGAACGGAGAATTGGAACCCATGTGCTCTGATGAGGAACCAACAAACTTAGGAGAGGTATTACTCTGAGTCTGTATGTGTGTGTGTGTGTGTGTGTGAGAGAGAGAGAGACAGAGAGACAGAGAGAAAGACAGAGAGAGAGAGAGAATCTTTCTCCTTCTACAGCCTGACTGTCCTCAGGTGAGTGATCAGGTGGCAAATTGCAGGTGCTGCATGGAAGAGTCATCTGTCACCATTCTGGAGGTGTGTGTGTGTGTGTGTGTGTGTGTGTGTGTGTGTGTGTGTGTGTTGGGAGAGCAGGGAGATGAGAACAATGAAAATATATTTAAGTCACCATGTCTAAAAACAGCAAAAGCATTATATCTCTCTGTCTCTCCTTGTGTGTGTGTGTATTTGTTGTTGTTTTTCTTCATCAATACCAAGCACAAGCCCACCCACAATTTTTGTTTTCTCCTTCACAGTTCCATGTCTCCTTTATGGAAGATTTCAGTAAACATTACTTTCCACCTCTCTCTTCCCCCTTTCCTGTAGCCCACAGTAGCTGCTGGGCCTGAGTGGGCCTCCCCTAGAAGAACTGTGTGAACCCTGGACTGGAGTGGATGGCCATCCTTCTATTCCCAGCCAGAAGTTTGGTAAGGCGAATGAGATCACAGCCACATTCTTCCAGCCAGACACTCTGCTCTTGTGTGTTTAGTTGGAGGTAATTCAAGGGTTGCGAATGTGTTTGCCCAACATAATTAGGGAACGAGATGAGGGAAATGATAAGGCAGGGGCTGTGAAGCAATGAGGTTTTGGGGACTGGCGTATGGTGTGACATGGCAGATGTTTCATGACGACAATGGATGAGAGGGAAACCATATATAGGGCATTAACGGTCTCTGTGGGCATCCTGGCACAGGGCTGTAGGCCCCAACTGGTGGTGAGGATACCCTCCTGGGGTAGTGCCAGTGTCAGTCCTCCCTTGAGTCCTGCAGAATCCAATCTGTGTCCCACCTGGGCTGTTTCCAGCTGGGCAGTGGTAGGCAAGTCAATTCCCTCTGCTGGAGCCTGCTCGGTATCAGGGGGTGGCAGTTAGCTAGGGCTCGCTGAATGCCAGTTTCTGTAACCTGCTATAGGCTGTGTGGAAGGAAAAGGGGACCACTGACTTTGGAAACCTTTAAGTTTGATTGGGACAAATTAAATACCACATTTTCCAGGTTTTTTTTAATTCAAACTGGCAATTTCCACTAATGCCTGGGATTATGGATCAAATTAGATGGATGATTTCAGCCATCAAACAATGATGTTCAAAGTGGCACAGGCAGAGTTCCCAAGCCAGATTGTCTCCTGCTTTGAACGTTGTGCCTTGACTGCCTTTCTTCGGCAGCTATTGCATCTCTCTAGGGTGACGACCCCACTCGAGGACATTGTGGGGAGCCATGATTGTGACCTCCCATCCTCAGCATGCCAGCATTAAGCAGAGATGATTCCCAGCACCTGTACTGGACTCTGGGAGATTCAGAGAACCCAGGCTGCCTCAAGAATCCTTCCTCTGCAACATGAAATTTAGGGGCCAGATGTGGTGGACGATCCCGGCTGGCCCCAGAGGGAGGACAGGAGTCCCCTTGAGCCAGGCATTCAGCTCACAGCAAACTCATTCACACCTCCATGGGGAATTGAGTGCCACAGAGCTGGTCAAATGCTGGACAGAGATCTTTGAGAAGATAGGCATCCCAGAGGCCCTGGAATGTAGCGAGTACATAGTGGCTAACACCCTCAGAGCCAAAACAGTTAAGTGTTGTGGCACCAGGAGTGGGTAAGAGGAAGGAGGGAGAACTGTTGGAGAGCTACATCAGGCTTTGTCCCTACTCCTCGACAGAGGATTCTTACCTGAATCAGATGGGAATTTTCTGTAGTATTGTCATAGACAGATGCTTATTTATTTAACCAACTAACCAATACAGTGTGCACCAGGCTCTTGGGGGTCATAGACAACGAAAAGTTCCAGGACTGGTTCCACAGCCCATGAGGAAACCTTGGATTGATCTGGATGCCAGTGCTTCAAGCCTGTCATCCTACTTACTTAGGAGGCTGAGATCAGAGGATTGAGGCTTTGGCTTGGGCAGGAAAGCCTGTAAGACTCTTGGCTTCAATTAACGACCAAAAAAAAAAAAAACACCAGAAGAGGATGTGTGGCTCAAGACATAGACTGCTAGCCTTGAGTGAAAAGGCTTAGGGACGGCACCTAGGCTTGCAGTACAAGGCCCAGAACTGACACAAAGAAAGTAAAGAGAGAAAGGAGGGAAGGACAGAGGGAGAACAAGAGGAAAGGATGGAAGAAGGGAGAACATGCAAGCCTTGGTTTTGGAGTCCCTGGATAAAGGGAGCCAATTATTCACAATCTCTGTGGGGACAGTTTCAGAGCCTAAAGCCAGTATGTAGGACCAAGCCACTGACCACTCAGTAACTTTATGCCATCCAGGAGCTGTGTGGTCACCAACTACAGAGGGAACCAGCCTCGGGTAGATCCTAAGGCTCAGAGTGGGTTACCAGGTTTCAATTATGCCCAGCCTCATCGAGTTTATTTTCTGATCAGATAAGAAGAAAGTTTCCAAGGGATAGGGAGGTAGGGATAGGGAGGTATTGGAGTGAGAGAGTTTCAAGGGGGGGGGGGTTTCAAAGTATAAGTAGGAATTTGAAGAGCGAGAATGATCCTAGGTCACGTGTGTCAAGACATTGGAGCCATGACCTCGCCTGACAACATAGACTAACAGCCTTTGATCCAGCCACACTGCTATTAAAAGTCCTGAAACCTTGGATTCATCATTGACAACCTGGCTGCCATTCACTGCAGGATGCCTGTGCAGTACATCCTTAGGGACTAGGACTTTCCAGGGCTCAATCTGACGATACCACTCCCAGTGTTCATTCCTTCACCAAAGACTGAGGTAAGCATGCCACTGCCACAGGACAGCCTGGGAATGAGGGCAAGAAGTGGGTCTCTTGGCTGGCTCACTCTTTATTATAGATGGCAGATCTGGGATTCAGAGAGGGCAGGCTGAAGGTGGGGGAGAGCTGGGTAGAGGCTGGTGGGAAAATCAGAGGCACTGTGGTCTGAGCAGGGTTGTTTCTTTGATAATACTCACAACATAGGAAAATTTCTGGGATAGAGCAGCCCTTTTCACCTCCCCAAGATGGAACTATATCCTCCCAGTCACAGTCCCTTGACCAGGAATCCCTTTGGTTCCCATATCATGTGGTGGAAAACTAGACCTTACCTCACTGCCCAGTGTTCAGGCAGGACAACGAGAGACCTGAGTCTTTGATAAGGACAGGGGATCTTCAGTATAAGATTGTACTTCAATGTCCCAACTTGGTGCATGGTCAGTCCCATCTAAGTCTGCCATGATGTAGGACATAGAATCTAGAGAATCAGAGCTGGATGGGGTCTGTTCTGGGAGTCCTGAATATTATGTGTTAGCTTTGAGCTCCCGTGTGCCCACTTGCTTCCTTGTCTTCGTTGGGTCTATGCTAGAAAAACGTTGAAACTAGGGCGTGGATCTTGTCTTTTATGCTCCAAGATAGCATTCTACCATTTGAATCACAGCTCCACTTCCAGCTTTTTGGGGTGTTTAATTGGAGATAAAGAGTTCTCACGAGCTTTGCTGCTAAGGGGCATCCAACTGCAGTCCTCAGATTTCCATCTCCTGAGGGGAGAGGATGACAGGAATGGAAAAGTTTGTTTGGCTGGGTGCCAGTAACTCATGGCATTTATCCTAGGTACTCAGGAGGTGAGATCTGAGGATCACGGGTCAAAGCTAGCCTGGTCAGGAAAGACCCTGTGTCTCTTACCTAAAAGGAATTGCCAGAAAACCAGAAGCTGTGCTGTGGCTCTAGCAATTGAATGCTTGCTTTAAGCTGAAAAGCTCAGCGACAGCACCCAGACCCAGAGTTCAAGCCCCACAACATAAAAAAGAAAGAAAGTAAGACATCTTTGCCTGCAAATGATGGTGGAGGTGTGGGGGTGTGGGGAGGGTACTGTGTTTGGGAGACCAAGTGCTGGCCTCACTGTACAGATATTTGTAAGAACTCCCCAAATTTGCTCCAGTTTGAAGCCACAGCTTTAAGAGGAAGTGTCCTGTGACAAGCAGGGAGTGGGCGACGGGGTGCAGGTGTGATTGTTGTGTCTTTATTTTCTCCATTGAAGGATAGATTTGGATGCTGGGTATCAAAATCTGAAGTGAAGGTTTGCAAAAAGTTTGTGGCCTGACGACATGGGTTTCCTCTGTGTATATGAAGGTGGCTGAAGCAGGAGGCCACGCGTGGCTCACAACTCTCATCCTAGGTACTCAGAAGGCTGAGATGTGAGGACCGTGGTTACAAGTCAGCTTGGGCAGAATAGTCTGTGAGATTTGATGATCGACCACTTGAGAGCAGTTAGTGTTGCTTTGGCTCAAGTGGGAGAGTGAACACCTTCAGCTGAATTGCTGAGGGACAGCAACTTGACCCTGAGTTCAAACCCCTTGACCAACAACAAAAAAAGAGTTGACTAAGTTTTCCACGTAGCAGTGTGTATGATAGGAAATGCCATCATGGTCTATGAGACATTCCAGATATGTGTGATGCTCAATGTTTTGTCTACCATGGGTCTGATGTCGGTACTGCCAACTTCTAGGGCGTGGAATCTGATCCTAATAGAGGGAGTTCATGTTTCTGTTCTCAGGGACTGCTGAATCCTTGGGCCATCATTTGTGTGTGTGTGTGTGTGTGTGTGTGTGTGTGTGTGTGTGTGACTGTGTGTTAGTCGGACTGTCTGTGTCTGTGTCTGTGTGTGTTTGGAGGTAGAAGAACTGGGACTTGAACTCAAGGCCTAGGTGCTGTCCCTGAGATATCTTGCTCAAAGCTAGAGCTCTGACACTTGAACCATAGCTCCAACTGTGGCTATTTGGTGGTTCAGTGTAGATAGGAGCCTCACAAACTTTCCTGAGTGGCTGGCTTTGAACAATGATCCTCAGATCTCAGCCTCCTGAATAACTAGGATGACAGACAGGAGCCACCCATGATGGCTCTGTGTGTGTGTGTGTGTGTGTGTGTGTGTGTGTGCGTGTGTATAGAAGTTGGTTGTTACAAGGAGTGCTGGACCCTTTGGTAACTTCTAACCGCTGTCTTGGGGGTGCATGGACTTTGTGGCTGAGGTCTGGGGGCTTGGAAGGGTGAGACGTTTGAAGGGGACTCAGCACCTTTAAATTATAAGAGCAAGGGATCTTTGTATACCTGGAACTGTCTACTAACTTGGACCTGGTTGGTGGCAGAGGGAGCACGGGAGGACCTGGGGGTGGGGCCCGAAGGAGTTGGCTCCCCAGGGGACAGAGAGTGTGGTCAGCACTTATTAAGGCTGTGGGCCCTGTTAATATGGACCTTATTGGCATGGGTCAGACTCTGGGTCATCTCATCATGACGTCTGATGGGCAAGGCCAACCCTACTTTAAATCTTGACCTGTGATCTTCAGATCTCAGCCTCCTGAGTAGATAGGGTTATAGGCATGAGCCTCTGGCGCAGGGCCTCAGATTCTTTTTGGTATATTAGGGTTTGAAATCAAGAGCTTAGACTTTCCAATCAGGTCTTCTTCCATGGGAGCCAAGCTTTTCTGTCTTGGGCATTTCTGAGATAGAGACTCCATATATGCTCAGGCTTGGCAGGATCATGGTCCTCCTGTGACAGGCAGGACCTGTCACCATGCCTGGTCCTCTGTAGTTGGGATGGTAGATATGTAGCACCATGTTCAGTCATCAGTTTAGATTACTGTCCCAAACTCTTAGTCCACAGCAGCAGATTTTTGACCACAGTTGAAGCTCGGGGTTCAGCCTGGAACCATTGGTCCTCAGTCTCCTCACAGGACCGTTGTGAGGAAACAAGGGATCAATACAAGGGGAACTCTGGGGCAGAGCCAGGCATAGAGGCAACGATCATCAGATAAGTCTCTTGGCAATTCTGTGAGCATATAACAAGAAGATACCTGGAAAGGACTTAGAAGGGGCCTGTTATTTATCATGCCACAGGTATGGGATTATGAAACAAAACATGGCTCTCTTTCATCCTTACCCTATCCCCATGAGGAAGGGGATCCTTCAATGTTCAGCTTTGCAGCTGGGGAAAACGAGGCACGGAAAAGCTGGGTGACCTACTCATGATCCCCAGGTGACCGGAAGCTTGGCCTGACTTCTCGGCCATGCTCCCTAGGACAATGGGTGCTATTCAGTCCATTTCTTGTGGTAGGAAGTCCACTTATTGTCAGTCATGGGGCTTGAACTCTGGGCCTGGGCACTGTCCATAAGCTGCTCAGATCAAGTTTACGGCTCAACCAATTGAGCCATAACAGCACTTCTGGTTTTCTGGTGATTCTTTGGAGATAATCGTCTTACAGACATTCCTGCCTGGGCCAGCTATGAACCATGATCCTCATATCTCAATGCGTAGTTACCATTGTAGGCCTGTGCCACCGGAAGCCTGCTTAAGTGTGATTCTCTCTCTCACTCTCTCTGTCTCTCTCTCTCTCTGTCTCTCTCTCTGTCTCTGTCTCTATCTCAGTAACTTGTTGAATTTGTCGTGGAGGAGTTGGCTCAGTGTCCCCATGTGGCTGGGACCCAATGCAACCCTCTCATTCTGGAGGTAGGCTGTGTGTCAGGATCATTCTCGCTTGGACTATGGAACTAGCTCCCTTTGGTAAGCCCCTCTGTGTCTGGGGTAGACTGTGATGGTTACTCATTGTAAGTCTGTCCGGTGAGTCCTTCCCCACTACCCTCTGCTAAGATAGTCAAAGGAAAGTGGATGAGCAGGCATCTCATTGCCCAACTGCACAGCACTATCCCGAGCCTCTGATCCTCACTGCCACCTATCTGGCCAGACCCTAATTAGAAGAAACTGAATTCACTCTATGTCTACTTCACGATGCTGTAGTGTGTCGTTTTGGGGAATAGACTCAGTGTGCAGAGGAAAGACCCCAGGTCCAGCACCTCTTGGGGGACATTTGTTCTGTGACAGCGCAAAGTCATTGCTCTGAATAAGGAGGAAGCCGGCATCAGACTGAGCCAGAACAATGCTCAAAGGTAGGTAGTCTGTTGAAGTACCAAACACACCCAGGTCTGCTTCCCACTCACAAAAAGGAGGGTGCAATGCAGGTAGCCCAGCACTGGCCCTAGGGAGCTATCAATGGATGGTGATGGTCAGGTGCCAGTGGCTCTCACCTGTCATCCTGGCTATTCGGGAGGCTGAGTTCTGATGGTCGTAACTCAGAGCCAGCCCAAGTGGTAGAGTCTGTGAAATATTTTTTTTTTTTTGGTCCAGTCATGGGTCCTAAACTCTGGGCCTGGGCACTGTCCCTCAGCTCTTCAGCTCAAGGCTAGCACTCTGCCACTTGAGCCACAGCGCCACTTCTGGCTTTTTTTCTTTTTCCTTATGTGGTGCTGAGGAATCGAACCCAGGGTCTCAGGCATTCAAGGCAAGCACTCTGCCACTGAGCTACCTTCCCAGCCGCAAGTCTGAGATTCATATCTGCCATAAGCTAACTACCCCCCCCCCCCCGAATAATGCTAGTTTTGCTGCTGTGGCTCAAGTGATAGAGCCTCAGCCTTGAGTAAAAGAAGAACAGGGATGACACCGAGTCCCTGAATCCAAGACCTGGGACTCACAAAAAATAAAATAAATGAATAGTGGGCACTTGTTATCTTACTACCAAAAAGGATGGATACATTCTTCTTTCTGGTACTTGTAGCCAAAGGTAAGGGGCTTCCCTTGATGTTTCTCTCAAGCTCTCCTTCTCTCTATTATCACTCTGTCTTCAGTTGCAGGATAGAATTCAGATCACCCACTTGCTGTAACCTTAAGTACCCTGCCCTCCCCGCCTTTTTTGGGGTGGGGATCCTGGATGTACTCACCACTGGGTGAAAGAAGCACCAGAGAGTTGGAGGTAGGTATCCCTGAAACTTATACACACACACACACACACACACACACACAAACACACTCTCTCTCTCTCTCTCTCTCTCACCTAGGTCTACTCTGACTAGCGTTTTCCAAAGATATTTTATCTCCTTGGATTAACTGACCTAGGAGAGGAACTTGATCCCCTATAAATTACTATTTTAACTAGGGCTTGCTAGTTGGCACGAGATAAACATAAGCTCAAAGGAAAGGTTCTGGAGCCTGTCTGGCTCAGGCTCACACTTGAAATCCTGGCTCCTCGGTAGGCAGAGATGAGGATCAAAGATCGAAGCCAGCCATAAGCTGGAAGGCTGATAAGACTCTTCTCTGCATGGAACCACCAAAAATCCAGACGTGGAGCTGTGGCTCAAATGGTAGAGTAGCAGCCTTGAGCATGAAAACTCAGAAAGACAGCTCCCAGATCCTCAGTTCAAGCCCACACAAGAACTGGCACCATTTGTTGCCCCCAGACTGCCTGGGCCTAAAGTGCCCTCTCACAGAGTGTGATACCGCACTGGTTCCTGGGTAGTGTATCAGAGCCTTCAGAAATTGGGTGGTGAAAGCCAGGCTTCGCCTTTGTGCACTCTCAACCCACACCAGCTGGAAGGCAGAGCATGACAAGGCCAACATCCTGCAGATTGGAGAAGATCCGCCTCTGCCAGGGTGATTGGAGCGGGCTTCTTAGAGGCAGCAGTTGAATGGAGATCTTGCTTAACAAGGAGGATATGACAGGAAGCATGAAGAGAAGAGATCCCATAGATAAAGGACAACATAGCGGAGCATGTTCTTTTCCGGCCAGGGCTGCTGGTTAGAAACTCAGTAAAGCTGGGCAAGACTGTCCGAGACAGGCCCCAGGGGTCACAGAAGAACAGCTATCCAATGTTGGGATTTTGTCTTAGCAGGAGTGGGCTCACCTAGCACACAGGAAACCCTGGGTTCGAGTCCTAGGTCCAACATACACAGAAAAAGCCAGAAGTGTTACTGTGGCTTGTGTGGAAGAGTGCTCACATCAAGCAAAAGATGCTCAGGGATAGCGCCTGGATACCAAGTTCAAGCCCCAGCATTGTCAACGTAATACTGCACTCCAAGGGACCTGGGTGACAGGTGGATGGCTGTGCCCTGTAGCTCTTAGTAGATCCATCCACGCTTTGTGTCTCCTTCTTTGACAAAGAGAATCTGGACACTCCTTCTGCCCTAGGCACCCCTGGACCCAGTTATCAGCAACCTTCCAACGTCTTCCACTGGGACATGGAGCAGCTTGCCCCAGAAATTCTCAGGTACCAGTTGGATGTGGCGGGGGATACAGGGCAGGCCTAAGAAGTCCTAGTGGGTCTGATATGCCCCAGACAACCAGGCCATCCAGAGGAAGCGAATGGGAGCTTAGAAAGGGGTAGTGATATGAAGGGGGCCCTTTAATGCCCATGGCCCTCCCCAGATTCTGAGCCTTCCTTTGCTGTCCCTGAGGGAGGTAGAGGAGGGTCTAGGTGGTAGTGTCTAGAGGAAGACTAGTTGGAAATTGTAAAGAATGAGACACCATAGGTCATGCGCTGATGGCTCACGCCTGTCATCCTGGCTACTCGGGAGGCTGAAATCCAGAGGGTCTTGTTTCCCAGCACATCCAGGGGATTGTAGGTCTCTCCTGCCTCTGGTGGTGAGGGTGACTCATGCTGTGTCTTATCTTTTTCTCAGCTAGGACCCTGGCTGCATTACCCAGCATGCTGGTAGTGGTGTGGGGGAAGGGTGGTTGCCAGTGGCTCTGGCCAACTCGACCTTGATAGCTGACTGAAGGCTCCCCATGAAAGTATAATCTGGGGCTCCATGAAAGGTGAGTCCATGGTGGCTTGGATGTATTGTTCGATGTCTAGGAAATGTCAACATACCTTATCGTAGGCAAATCTAACTTCAGGCAACAGCTGGGCCTCTCAGGTCCTTCTAGTCAATTCTGGATTCCCAGAATACAGAGGCATATACTTTAGATTCCAGACCCAGGGAACTGGGGGATGAGAGACTGGTATAGTACCTCAATGTCCTGGGGCAGTATTTTTGACCTGGATGAGCTGAGCTACAACTGGGGGGCAGTTCTGAGTCATAGTCAAAGTAAACTCTCAAGCCAGATCAAGTGGTTTCTCCCTAAGTCCTTCTTGGGCTGAGGGGTTTGGGCCATGTCATTAAGTTCCATGGAACCTGCCCCTCGATCTCAACTTGGGGCTACATTATCAAGGGAAGGACACTAGGGTTCCTCCTTGGTTGTCGGCCCATGATTGCAGACCTTCATCTGCCCCCCTTCCCCAAGCACTGGTGAGGAAAGCAGGGCACCGAGTCCTCGGACTCCTGGGATAGTGACTGCTACAAGCAGCAGCCAGTTGGCTGTGGATTCCTGAGCCTACAAAATTTTCATGAGCCCAACTCAACACCTGCCCAAGGTCTGACTGACAAATTTGCACTCTTGTGATACTCGTGTGACTAGACATTATCTGGTATGACATCTTACAGCTCCTGGCCCCAAACTGTGGTCTGAGACAGTGACTTACTGCTCTGATCCACATTGCACCCATGACAGATGCCATTCTGATGAACTTCATGCCCCACGGCTTGATACTTCTCTGAATCTGTGGCCTGCTCTGTAGGCAATGGCCTCCAAACAGGCTTCTATCAAGACTTGTAGGACACCTAGACATTAGGGGACCCTCAGGGGCCCACTGCAAAGAACTCTGCCTAGAGCTACAGAGTAAGGTCTAAGCAGGCCAGGTGTTGGTCATGGGGCTTGAACTCTGGGCCTGGGCTCTGTCCCCCAGCTCTTCACCTTACCACTTGAGCCACAGAGCAACTTCCGGTTTTCTGTAGGTTCCTTGGAGATCTGAGTCTCCCAGACTTTCCTGCCTTGGCTGGCTTTGAATAGTAATCCTCACATCTCAGCCTCCTGAGGAGCTAGGAGTACAGACTGAGCCACCTGTGCCTCGATGATCTGGTCTTACACCACGGTGGACTAGGAGCTCCTGAAATCTTTTCTTTAATTTTCCTGTGCTAGTATTGGGGCTTGAACTCAGGGTCTGGGCTCTGGTCTCTAAACTTTTTCCTTCAAGGTTACCACTTTACCACTTGAGCCACAGCTCCATTTCTGGATTTTGGTAGTTAATTGGCAAGAAAAGTCTCATTAACTTTCCTCTCCTGAGCTGGCTTGACCCTCGATCTATATCTGAGTCTCGTGAGTAGCTAGGATTTACAGGGGTTGAGCCACTGGTGGCATTGGGCTAGAAGCTTTTCTAAAGCAAGAGGTTTTCTCTGCGTTTGCCCTGACTCCTCCATGCAAAGGAGGCCTGAGGGTCAGGAGTTGTGAAAACAGATTTCAAGCCCCAGGAAATGGCTTTGGGTCCCTGGCAAAAAGAAAAGCTAATCTTCCCCCTGGGCGCTATTCTGGGACCCCACCCTCTGCCCTGTGACTCAAGTCAACGCTGACCCAGCCTTGAATATCCTGCCAGACTTTTCTGAAGCCATAAAACCTTCATACCATTCACACCACCTGCACTACAGCACACCTCAGGACCTTTGCCCATGCTATACTTTCTTCCAGAGGCTCTCTGTCTTGTACCCACATATGCGAACTACTGTGGAATTTTGGCACTGGGTATAAAACTTCCTGGAGAAAGTCTTTCCTTCCCTTCTCCATCTTTATTGTTTTTTTAATATTGAGTTGCTAGAAATGGAATTTGTGTAGGCTGACTGGCAAATGCTCTATATTGGTGTGTGTGTGTGTGTGTGTGTGTTTGTGTGTGTGCGCGCGAGTGTGTGTGTGTGTGTGTGTGTGTGTGTGTGTGTGTGCCAATCCTGGGGTTTGAATTCAGGGCATGGATGCTATCCTATCCCTGAGGTTTTGTGCTGCAGGCTAGCACTGTACTACTTGAACCACAGCTATTCTTCTGGCTTTTTGTGTGTTTAATTGGAGAAAAGTTTCTTAAATTGACTTTTCTGCTTGCAATTAGGATCCTTAGATCTCTTCCTCCTGAGTAGCTTACATTGGTGAGCCACTAGCACTGCCCTCTACCCTATCTCTTACCTATAACCTTGGCCCTCCTCTGAGTCCCAGAAAAATATGTCTCACCAGGCTCAATTTTTTTGCCAGTCTTGGTGCTTGAACTCAAAGCTCATACTTGGGAGAGACTCTAAACATGTGAAGACTGTGACAAATGTTTCCATTTAATTATGTATCATGTTTCAACACTTAATATAATGTTAATGAAAAATGAGTCAATGTCCTAAATTATTGTGTATAATTTTATAATAGATGTGCAAAATATAATATTATATGTATAATAATACTTAATACAATAATCAATAAATGAATCAAAGAAAAATAAAATACAAAATCAATAATAAAATTTATAATATGAAATCAACATACATATATAAGTATATATCATGTATTACACATTTATAGAAATATTTCTTCCATTGCAGGGCCATCATTGAGGGCCTGGGCACTCTATCCTTAATTTCTTTTTTTTTTTAATTTAGTTTTATTTTTTTTTGTGAACATACTCTACAGAGGGGTTACAATTACATGGGCAGGATAATGCGTACATTTCTTATCAAGCATTGCAGCCTCCTCCTTTGTTTACACTTCACATCTCTTCCCAGGCTCCCCCCCACCCCCTACCAATCCTCCCCCTTCCCCCCACCCCTCACCAAAGTAGTAAAGCTCGTTTTCGACATGACAAATATGGAACGAACCCAGATGCCCCTCAGTAGATGAATGGATCAAGAAAATGTGGTGTATATACACAATGGAATTCTATGCCTCCATCAGAAAGAATGACATTACCCCATTTGTTAGGAATTTGAAAAACTTGGAAAAAATTATATTAAGTGAAGTAAGCCAGGCCCATAGAAACATAGGTCCCATGGTTTCCCTTATTTGCAATATCTAGTATATTTATAAGTCAAGCGAAAAATTCAGATAATGTGATGTTAGGAAAATGAACCCTTAGATATCTATTTTAATGCTTTTTTCTTTCATGCATTTGTTTCTAACGCATTTATAAGATTATCTCTTTGTTGCTTTGTATGTCCCTCCCCCACAGTATAACCCCTACTTTCACTATATTTGATGTCAATATAAGTTGTGGAGGAGATGGGGAAAAACAAGTCCTTTAAGGATACAGGTGGATATATCCTGAATTTCTTTTCCTCAAGGACAATGGTCTTCGCTTTCACCCATGGTACAAAAGAGTTACCTGGACGGTGAGCTCAAAAACTAGCAATGGCAGAAATAATGGCCCCAGTTCCTAGAAAGTGACTTAATTTTTTTGATGGAAGCAGTTATGATTATTCAGTTCTATACTGAACATTAAAAAAAGCAGTGTAGAATTTTGTACAGCTATTCAAACATCTTTCCCTTACTTCCAAAGTGCTTCTCTGAGAACCGCATTGTTTCTCTCTTCTTTTGTATGTTTTTTATTGTAAAAATGTTCTACAGAGGGGTTACAGTTCCAGGAGCAACGTAATGAGTACATTTCCTATTGCGCATTGTTCACTCCTCCTGTATTTTTCCCCTACCATCCCTTCCCTCCCGTCTCCACAACTACCTCCCCCTGCTGAGGTCAGTGACATAGTTTTTCATTTTTGATTGGCATGGGGTTTGAACTCAAGTAATGGCAACACTTCGCTCACATTGCTACAGATTTACGAAGACCCTGAGTTCAAATCCTAGGCTAGAAACGAAAACTTGCAGAAATTCAAAACCAGTGAGCTTTATTTTTTTTTAATTTAGTTAAATAATTATACATATATATATATATATATATATATATATATATATATATATATATATATATATTGATTTTGGCCAAGCATGGGGCTTGAACACAGGTCGTGGAAATTCTAATTCAGCTTGAATCTCCCTTTGCTGGGTTGTAGTCTCTGGACCCATAGCCGATCCTGGGATTCTGGGCCAAGAGGGCTTTAAGGAAGAAAAAACCGTTGGAAAGCACAAAAAGTGGTAAGCTGCAGAGAGCTGGGGTTTTACGATTTTTTCCTTTGGACAGTGACCATCCTGGGTCTGAATGACAAAGCTGCAATGTGGACCTGACCTGCCATTGCTGGTGGCTGGTGGGCTAACAGTGAAGCCATAGGCCAACCTGTCAACATAGGCCCGGGGTTGAAATCGCAGTTCGGACAGCAATCCCAGGAGATCAAAAGAGCCTCATTCCTATGCATAGGAATACTGATTGAAAGAGTAGTTTATACATCGGTCTACTCTAAAGTTGGATGCAGTAATCCTATAATGCTGATTGAGCTTAATGAATAGTTTATTAAGCATGAAAAGAACAATATTCCTTCAATGGCGGTTTAATAAATACCTAAGAGTTGGTAGGAACATAGTGGGTGTCATTCTGTCATCCATAGACAGCTATGGAATTCTTGTTTTTTTGTTTTTTTTGGTCCGGTCGTGGGGCCTGAGCTCTGGGCCTGGGCGCTGTCCCTCAGCTCTTCAGCTCAAGGCTAGTGCTCTACCACTTGAGCCACAGTGCTACTTCTGGCTTTTTTCTTCTTGTTTATGTGGTGCTGAGGAATCGAACCCAGGGCCTCATGCATGCAAGGCCAGCGCTCTACCACTGAGCCACCTTCCCAGCTCGGCTATGGAATTCTTTACAAATATATATATTTATTTGTATACCTCCGTATGCCTATCCATGTATCGCTGTTTTGGCCACACCTGGGGGTCGATCTCAGAGCCTGGGAACCACCTGACATCTTCATTGGCTAGAGGCTGCCATGCTCAAACTCACCCAATCATGAATTGGGCCTGCTAGGCACTAAGTTCAGATTCTGGCACTGCCAGGCATTATGGAGAAGACATCTAATATCTAGATGTTATGTGACCGGATGTAAACAATGTAATAAATGGTATAGGTGTCATCAGAGTCAATAAAATAAATTCTAAATAAATGAATGACACAAGAAATAAAATAAATAATCACACCAAACACAATATGGACTGAACATCTGTAAGGAAGTAAAAATACTATCTTTAAAATATATATAAGGAGGGCTGGGAAGGTGGCTCAGTGGTAGAGCTCTTGTCTTGCATGCATGAGGCCCTAAGCTCGATTCCTCAGTACCACATAAGCAGAAAAAAAAGCTGGCAGTGGCGCTGTGGCTCAAGTGGTAGAGCACTCACCTTGAGATGATGAGCTGAGGGACAGCACCCAGGCCCATAGTTTAGGCCCACATGTGGACCCCCCAAAAATAATATAAGGAGTATCTTTTCCAGGCCTGAGGCTTGAATTCAGTCCCCCTATGCGGAGGGAATGGTAGGAGATCCTGAGGTACTCTTTTCTGGCCTGGGAAGAGTCATGGAATGTTATTGATCTCATCCTTGAATGAGTAGTTTGTGCATGATGCAAGTAGGAAATGATAGGCAAGACTCATGGGTTATCGATTATTTGTAAAGAAGTTGATGAACCATGAAAATAATCATAACAGTCATGAAATGGAGGCATCAGGAAAGATCCAAGAATCAGTAGTCACGCAGATTGGATTCCACCACAGGTTACCATATATCCTACTCTATACAATTGTGTACTTATTTGCATACTACCTTCCGCTTATGAATGGATGACTGTTGTGCTCCCCGCTCTCCCCTGAGGGGCAGGCTCAATAGCAGTTTCCAAAGGCTGGTATGCTCATGTGGACCCATTCTCCACTTGTTCCTGCTAGGTTCCGAGTTCAGATTCCCCGCCCTGCCAATAGATTCATCTTGATGTCAGAAGTCAATTATTGCACCTGTTTTTTTTCCTGTGCAAGTCCTGGATCTCAGCTAGGATGGACAATGCTTGGGCCACCCTGTGAACATGGGAATAAGTTGTTACCCATGTTATACCTGTCATCATATACTCAAGAAAATACACAATACATCCATGAATAGCATACAAAATAAAGAGAGTAACTACACTCAATGCACGATGCAGTCCACATACGGATGTGAATATACATCCCATGTTTCAATGATCATTGAGGACTATTTTGGCCTACCTGGGGCTCGATCTCAGTTCCTGGGAATGGCCCAGCTCCTTTAGTGGCTCACAGTCTGGTGTGATCACGTGGACCCATTGGGCAGTTGGGCCTCCTAGGCCCAAATTTCGAATCCCAGCATTGCCAAAATTTCACCCTGATGTAAGAAGGCAGTCGTTGCACCTGTTTTCCTGTACTGTGCAAGTTCTGGGGCTCAGCTACGAAGGAGAATGTATACGGAACTCTATACTCATGGGAATAGGTTGTCATCCAGTTCACCACAGTTATATCTCAAGGAAATACACAATACATCAATTAATAAAACACAAAACTAAGAAAATGACTACACCAAACGCAAGATGCCTCTCACCCATGTTCGGAAATATATATCCACTGTTTACTTATGTATTTATGACTACATTGGCCCCCACCAGGGCTCCATCTCAGGTCCCAGGAATGGCCTTGTTCCTTAGTGCTCACCATTACCCATTCACCAATTGGGCCTGCTAGGCTTTGAATTCAAATTCCTGCACTACCAAAAGATTCATTCTGATGTGAGAAGCCTATGGTGACACAGGTTTTCCTGTCCTGTGAATGTCCTGGGTCTCATTGAGGATAGAGAATGCTATATAGGCAACTCTTAGCCATGGGAATAGGTTGCCATCCATGTCAGCAGTTATATCTGTCACCCCATATGCAATAAAATACACAATACATCCATGAATAAGACACAATATAGAACGAATAACTACACTGAATGCAAGATGCATACCACACCTGTAGGTAAAGAGAAATTCTATGTTTTAAAAACGTGGTCTTGTTATTTTGTCCAGTGCTGGGGCTTCAAATCAGGTCCTGCACCAGGCCTGACATTCTACTCTTCAAAGATGGTGAGCTTCCCCTTTTCACACAATGCAACAGAGTTACCCAGACCTGAGCTAAAATCCCAACACTGACGAAAGATTCATCCTGATGTCAGAAGCCAGTCGTTGTGCCTTTTATCCTCTTTATCCTCTCCTGTGAAAGTCCTGGGTCACAAATATGATGGAGAATGCATAGACAATACTGTAACCTTGGGAAAAGGTTGTCATCCATGTCAGCACTGTTATACCTGTCACCATGCTTTTTTAAAGTACACAATACCTCCATGAATTAGAGACAAAATAAGGAGAATAATTGCACTGAACACAAGATGCTGACCACACATGTATGTCAATATAGATCCTATGTTTAAATTATGAATTTCTGACTATAGTTGACCACCCTGGGGATCAATGTCAGATTCTGGGATTGGCCACACTCCTTAGTTGTTCACAGGTTCGTATGATCACCTTGACTGATTGGCCAATTGGTTTTGCTCTGTCCTGAGTTCAGATCCCAACACTACCAACAAGTGGATTGTGGAGTAAGGAGAGTGTGAAACTTTTTTTCCTTTTCTCTGAGAATCCTGGGGGCCAGGCATCATGGAGAACATTTCTACAAATCTAGATGTTCTCTGATAGGTTGTAATCAATGTAATAAACAGAATGTGCAAATAAATGAATAAAACAAAAGATACAAGGAACAACCACACCAAACATGTATGGACTGAACATCTTTAGGTAAGTATAAATTCTATCTTTACAATATATAGATATAGTATGTTTTCCAGGGCTGGGTCTTGAATTCAGGACTAGTGAACAGGCCTGACTATTTTTTATCTTCATGAAAGGTGAGCTTCCCCTTTATCCACATTGCTGCAGATTTACCCAGATCCTGAGTTCAAATCCAAAGCCTGTAAGAATAAACTGTGTGAATTGTAAGACAGGGAGCTAATGTTTTTCTCAGCATGGGGCTTGAACTCAGGTCGTGGCAACTCTGCCTCAGCTTCGATCACCCTAGGATGGGGTGCAGCCACTGGACACACTGGTGCTTCTGGGATCCTAGACTCCCACGTGTTACAGGGAAAACATGCACAGAAAAATTGTGGGCTTTTAGGTTTTCTTCCTTTGCATAGTGACCCTTCTGGGTCTGAATGACACTGTTGCAAAGGGTATTTCACCTTGCATTGCTGAAGGCTGGTAGACTATCAAGGAAGCCATAGGTCCACGTGGCAACATAGGGCCTCATTTTGAATCCCCATACTGACACCAACCAATGGCAGGAGGTACTAAGAAACTGGTTCCCATCCAAAGGAATAACACTGGAATTTTGTCAATGTCCCAGTTGAATGAGTTGATCATGAATGATGAGCCTATAAAATTAAACAGCAGCATTTCAGAAGGCTGATTGATTTTATTTAATATTTATGAAGCATTAAAAGAATATTATTACTTACAGGAACACAATAATTTCAGGACACTGAGTTCTTTCATTAATATTTTAAGGATGAAAACAATAACATTAATTACATGGACGCATAATAAATACCCAGGAATTGGTAGGAATATAGTCTAAATAACTAAATAATGTATAGACATCGCTGGCACTCTATAACATATATATATATATATATATATATATATATATATATATATATATATATATATATATATATGTTAGCTTACTGCCATCTGCATGTCAATCTGTTCTTCGGTTAACTGCTGGGGCTCGTTCTCAGGTCCTGGGAACAACCTGTCACCTCAATTTGCCCCAGGAAGGCATGTTTGCACTCACCCATTCATGAATTTGGCTTTGTAGGGCATGAGTTCAGATGTCAGTGCTCCCAAACAATGAATCGTGGAGTAAGAAGCTGATGGTGACACATGGTTTCCTTTACTGTGAATCTTCTGTGTGTCAGGTATGAAGAGGAATACATATGTAGACCTATATCCTATGTAGTCAATGTTCTATGTGCTATAATAGTCAATACAATAAATGGTCAATATATGAATAAAACAAAAAATAAAATAACTACACTGAACGCAATATGGAGTCAACGTATGTATAAAAATATAAAACATATATGTAAATTGTACATGAATAGGGTGTTTTCTAGTGCTGGTGATCGATTTCAGGCCTAAGGAACAGACTTGAATTTCTTGACTTTAAGGAGGCAAGCTTCCTCTTCCCACAGTGCAACAGAGTTACCCAGACTATGAGTTCCAATCCCAGTCCTGGTAGAAAAAAACGTCACCTTTATAGTAATTGAGGCCCAATTCTTAGGTATTTCATCATGCCTCCATTTGATGAATGCGATTGCTTAAATGTTTAATAAAATATTAACTAAAATCGATCAGTGTGGTGTAATATAATTGTGTATAATTTTATCCTAGAATCATTCAAGAACTGTTCATTCAATCATGACTTGCATCACATTACATTTGTAATCATATGGATAGGAATAAGTTTCTTAGGATCTCCTACCATTTGGAGGTGGCACGACCAGGATTCGAATTGTGGGCTCCAGCTCCCACCACCTCAACCCGAGGATTGGGAACTCACCTGTCTGTCCAAGAACGTCAACAAGACCAATGATTAGGCAGGCACCAGTGGCTCTCTGCAGTCCTCCTTGATACTTACAAGGCTGTGATAGTAGGATCATGGTCAAAGTCACCCTAAGCAGGAAAATCCTTGAGACCCTTGTCAACCTTCAATGCCAACAAAGCCAAAAGCCTTGTGGCTCTAGTGTAGAGGACCAGCCTTGAGCAAAAGCAGCTCATGAACTGTGCCCAGACCCTGAGTTCAACGTCTGGGACTGGCAACATATAGAACTGCAAAACAATCTGGGTAGCCATCCAGTTAAAGCAGGTCACCCTCTTGTCTCCAACTGAATTGGAGAGAATTCCCTGGGAAAAGGGCTTGGAGAACTGCTGTCATCTTGACTCCGCCCATGCTGCTTGCTTCACAGGATTCTGGCCACAACCCTATTTTTTCATGCTTCTTTCTGACCAATGGGATACAAGAATGGTGGCCATGCCCACATTCCATGCTGCCAGTTAGCACTGGGATTCCCTCTGTTAGTTTACACCACTACCAGCAGTTGAGGAAGTTAGGGGTGGCTGAGAGGTGAGGAAGAGACTCAAGGTGACTTTGGAGTATAGTGGGAAATTGATGCTCCCATCCCCACCCGGCCACTCCCTTCCCTTCACACAGTGACAGGTTTCAAACCTCAAGCAATGTCATACTGCCAGCCCGGCCAAAAACCCTGACCTGGTCCCTGCCCCTATTCTTCTGCTCTAGGCCCACGTGTCCACAATGCTGCTGCCATCGATGCTGCCCCAATTGGAGCAGCTGCCAACAGCTTCTCCCAGCAGCACAGGTGAGTTTCCACCCCAACAACAACCTACCCTGGGTCAAACACCCGTCTGGGGGCAACAGGACCCCCCTGTTTGTTTCCTCTCCCTGGCTTCGATGAGCCAACTTTCTGTCTTGAGGATTTCTGAGATAGAAACTAAAAATATTCTCAGGCTGGGCTGGATCACTGTCCTCCTGTGAAAGGTATGCTCCTCCAGGCCTGGTACTCTGTAGTTGGGATGGTAGACATGTGGTGTCATGCTCAGTCATCAGTTAAGATGGATTATCCCAAACTCAGTCCATAGCAGCGGATTCTTGACCACACCTGAAGCTCTTGGTAGGGCTTCAACCATTGCACCTCAGTCCCCTCACAGGACAGTTGTGAGGAAACAAGGGATTTATACAGACCGATCTCTGGAAAATGGCTAGACAGAGAGGGAGTGGCCTTCAGATAAGGTGTTGGCAATTCTGTGAGCATATGACAGGAAGATACAAGAAAGGGCTCAGGTGGGGCCTGTTATTAATCATGCAACAGGTGTGGGATTATGAACCGAAACATGGCTCTCTTTCATTATTACCCTATCCCAATGAGGACGGAGATCCTTCACTTTGTTCAGTTTTGCAGCTGGGGAAACCGAGGGACAGATAAGCCAGGTGACCTACTTATGACCTCAAGTTCACAGGAAGCTCGGCCTGACTTCTCTACCATGCTCCCTAGGACAATGGGTGCTATTCAGTCCACTTCTTGTGGTGGGAAGTCCACTTCTTTCAGTCATGGTTCTTGAATTCTAGGATTGGGCACTGTTCCTGAGCTCCTCAGCTCAAGGCTACCGCTTTATCACTTGAGCCCACAGTGCCCCTTCCACTTTTCTGGTGGTTCTTTGGAGATAAGATTCTCACAGATGTTCCTGCCTGGGCTGTCTATGAACCATGATCCTCATATCTCAGCCTCCAGTGTAGTTAGGATTAGAGTATTATGCCACTGGCACCTGATTTACGTGTAATTCTGATTCTCTGTCTCTGTCTCTGTCTCTGTCTCTGTCTCTCTCTCTCACTGTCGTTCTCAGGAACTGGTAGAATGGGTGCTGTAGGAGGGGGGGCCAACGTCCCCAGGTGGCTGGAACCCAAGATGGTGCACTCATTCTGGAGGTGGGCTGTGGGTCAGGAGCTGTCTCATTCATCGTGTTGATACATCTCCATGAGATAAGCCCTCTGTGCCCTTGCAAGACTGTGAGGGTTGTTCATTTTCCATCTAGTCTTACTGGATTTATTATATTGTATTCTTTTCTACATTATTTTCTAGCACCTGGCCAATATTATGGTACATATTTACTGAATGAAAATGTAATGTCAACTTAAGAAAGTCATTTAGGGATCTGGGAATGTGGCTTCATGATATGGTGATTGCCTAGCAAGCATGAAACCCTGAATTCAATTCCTCAGTACCACATAAACAGAAAAACACTGGAAATGGTGCTGTGCCTCAAGTGGTACAGTGATAGCCTTGAGAAAAACGCAAAAAAAAAAAAAAAAAAAAAAAAACACCCAAACCAAAACAAAACCAAAAAACATTTAGTTTGTAAATGCAAAATAAAGAACCATACTTGGAATATATAATTGCTCCTGCCATACTGACACCTAACAATAGTCCTTAATTCATGTACTTTTACTTATATTTGGATATTGTGTTGAAAAAAAGTTTTATTCATTAGGTCACAGCAATTAATGTCTTGCATGTGCTTAGATGTCAGGTGAAGATTAATTCTGGAAATTCAAAGATTCCAGGTTTTTGAACGGTCTCTGCTAATCACAATGAGAAAGGTAGTCTAAGTGAGATTTGGAAATCTTTTTGGTTATTCATTGCACCAAAACGGCAGAGGCAAATTAACAGTTGTGACAGAAGAGAAGGAATAACTCCAGAGTTAAGTAATAAATGATAGTAACTAAGGTATACCAGAAACAGTTTTAGAGAACCATTTTTCGTTATTGAACAAATAGTTATCAACTAGTCTTATTCCTCATTACCTTTAACATTCTCAATCTCTTAGGCTACTTCTTAATCTCTGCCTAATAAATGTATCTCCTTCTGTGCTGCTTTTTCTTACTTTAACTTCTTTGCTTTCTAAAAATCTCAGTCTTTCTATATTTCTCTATGAACATTTCCTGATACTAAATACACCTACACAGATGGCAGAGAATGCTAATGTAAGGGTCCCCTAGCTCATGAGTCATTAATGAAACAATGTGGAAAAGGAGGACATATTCATTGTTACTTCAAATTTTCTGAAAAGCTGCAATGCCATCATTTGATTCAAATTTCCATTATTTGTCTACATAGTGTCATTCAGTGCACATAAACTCAAATATGAGCTGGATGCTGGTGGATCAGGAGACCAGAGGATTGTGGTTTAAAGCCAGGCTGGTCAGGAATGTCCATGAGACCCTTATCTTCAGTTAACCACCAGAAACCCGGAAGTGATGTTGTAGCTTAAGCGGTAGAGCTCTCGACTTGAGCTGAAGAGCTAGGGGAGTGTGCCCAGGATCAGAGTTCAATCCCCACAACCAACAAAAAGTGCAAATATTACCTTAAGTTTCCCCAAAAGGAAGGACAATATCAATAATCTTCCCAAGCAGAAAAAATAATTTCAAAATGATTCAGTGCACCTACTTTTGCTGAGTTATTTAAGTTATGGCTTCTTTGCTAGACATATTCTCTTCCTTTATAAATTGTCAAATACTAGCTTTACAATAAACTTCATCTAATATTTTTTGTTTCAAAAGAGAAGTCTACACAGTTGATGTCACTTAGCTTTCTTACTATCTTAATTCAAATCAGGCAGGAGAGTCTGTCAAACTCTTATCGCAAATTGAACACCAAAAAACCAGAAGTGGAGTTTTGGCTCAAGCAGTAGAGTACTAGCTTTGGGGGCAGGTGGGCAGGAAAGACAACTGTTCAGGGACAGGATCCAGCCTCTGGGTTCAAGACCCAGAACCAGCACCAACTAAACAAACAAGCAAAGAAAAATCCCAGATATTTCTTTGGGACCCTCCTTAAAGGTGTACTGATCAGAGAAGAGGCTTCTTTTGCTGATCATATTGACTGGATCCTGATTTTTGGAATCCTTATTGCTCTGGAGATCTCAGGACCAGACCACAGGAATTGGTAACTGACTCCTGCATCAAGAGAATCATCTCAGGGGTGAAATATCCACCCATAAGACACTTTAAAACCTCCATGTCTTTGTTCCTTTGCAGGAGAACACTTTTAAAACAACGTTATTTCCTTTTGTTCTATGCCGGCCTTCAAATGGTACATTATTTCTTTTTGTAACACTATGAACTAGAAGTTTAGAGAAAAAATTTATAAGAGTAAAGAACACACTCAAAAAAGCCAGGGATAGAGTTTCCTTCAAGGTTTGGGATACTTTTCTTGTACAGTAAAAAGGAAAGCACAAGATAACTTGGACTTTGTTTTTCCTCTATGTTCCATTCCTCTCCTGGGGTCAGTTTCTACATCCAGTAACAGTTACTTCCAGTAACAATCGATGGTGCTGCTTGAGGTGTAATGAATGTTTTCTGGCTTCATTGCAATAACACTATAACACCTATGGACCTGAGGTAACACGTGTTTCAGAGACATCTTATTAAAGAGAAAATATGAAATTTATATTGCTTATAAATACATTATACACGAGTACATTGAGCTCAAACTTTATAAGTTCTCTGTAAATTAAGGCGAATTTTAAATGGGAATAAGGTTCTCAGAACATTCATTTTGTGAGTGTACGTGCTGTTCATTATTTCCCAAGTATACATGTGCTAACAGTAAGGGAAACAATAGCAATAATAGGAGAAAGAGAAGTTCTATTTTAAGTCTAAAGGTTCAATACAATATAGAAGACTACAAATAAGGCAACATTGAAACATTAAAGCCAAGTCCAGTATGTGGATTTATGGGAGTGATATATAGAAAGCAAGACTCCTACGTGGAACATGAAGTATGAGGCCACTCCCATTCTAAATCATGCTTGCTAATCATGCAACTTTGTAGAAAGTAGAATGGAAGAATAATTTTGTTTCCAATGCAAGTCAGATATAAGAACATGGATTTAACTAGAAAAATGTCCATCTTGTAAGAGCAGGGATTGTGCTAGAAATGAACTGGAGGCTAAGATCACATTTCTTTTTTTTCTTTACACACACCCACACAGAGACACACACACACACACAGACACACACACGCACACACCCACACACACACACATACACACACACACACACACACACACACACACACACACACACACACACATATATATATATATATATTTGTTGGCGGTGTTCTTGGCACTTGATCTCTGGGCCTGTGAGCTGTCTCTCTGCTATTCAGCTCAAGCTAATGCTCTACCACTTGATCCACAGTGCCATTTCCAATTTACTTTTAGTTAATTCGAGAAAAGAGTCTCTGGGCCTTTCCTACCTGGGCTGGCTTTGAACCTCAATCCTAATATATCACCATGACCCAGCTTATGATCACATTCCTAACAGTGTACACTCAAAATATGTAATGTGTGTGTTCATCTATCTTTATAAGAATTCTTTAGTGAGGGGCTGGGGAGGTGGCTCAGTGGTAGAGCGCTTGCTTTGCATGCATGGGGCCTTTGGTTCGATTCCTCAGCACCACTTAAGCAAAAATGAAAAAAGCCGAAATTGGCGCTGTGACTTAAGTGGTAGAGTGCTAGCCTTGAGCTGAAGAGCTGAGGGACAGAGCCCAGGCCCAGGGTTCAGGCGCCATGGCTGGACCCCCCACCAAAAAAAAAAAAAAAGAAAGAATTCTTGAGTTAAAAATCTGGGCGACAGCTTAGACATTACCCTCAAAAAATATTTGTAGTTTAAAAGTTGATACTCCTGGAGAAACAAAACCTAAGAATGTAAAGGAGTCTGGGAAGTTCAATTTGCATCCAGCCTGGGCAGAACACTCTTTCACTCTTTGCAACAGTATATAAAATTAAGCAGTCAAAATCTGGATTGGAACAATGACTCAAGTGATGGAATACCAGTCATGAGCAAGATTGCTGAATAAGAGCTTGATGCTTTTGCCTATATACATACAAACATATACATACACCCAGAGGCACTTATATGTGCACACACAAATATACAAATGAAACAACTCTCAAAATGTATAGAAAAGTTAGAAAACAATAAATGTAGTGCTGAATAAGACGAGAATCAAATGATAATCTTTAATATTAGAAAGTCCTCAAATGAACTTCCTTCAAATAAGTTTGAGAATATTACATTGGTAGGGATCAGAAATAGTAAGAGAGTCAATAATCATTATTAAAGGGATGGGATCCACGGAGGAATGAATCAGAGATCCGGCAGGTGCATCTGAAAATGTTCATATCCTGTATCAAATGTTAGAACATCTTTGAAAATAGTAGATATAGTCTAAGCAGTCACTCTGGTGTATAATATTACTGAAGAAGTTCAGAATTGGTAGTCTGTATCTAGATTAAATAAAACAAGAAACTATGACAGGGCAATGTCATACAAGCCTATAATTCTAGCACTGAGATTAAGACAGGAGATTAGAGAATGGAATTACATAGTGATACCTTCCCTGGACCAAGGTGTATAATTTTGTCTTAATAAAACAAAACAAACAAGAAAGGAATTTTGTCATTATGTTTTGAGAAGTCAAATTTCCTGTTGAAATGCAACTCATACTTAATCCTTACTTGTGTTTTAAATTCTCTCTTCATTAAAGAACGCTCCTAGATGCAAAATGACTCATGATTCCCATCCAAAATTTGAAAAAGTAAGTTATCATCATTCTGTTGTATCCCAAAGAAATGATGAAGAATTACAAAAGCTGAAGCCTGGAAAAATAGCAAAGTTCGTCTAATGTAAGGTTTTGAAGATCTTGCTAAATTAGAATTTAGATTTAAAATAAATATTTTGGTTTTGTTTGTAATTTTATATTTTATAGGTTTCTACAAAATTCTTTTTAAGTGGAGGGTTTAATTGACATTCACAAACGATTTTGCATTCTATGTGCCTAGAATATTCTTTCAAGAGAGTTATAATTAGAACTTAGCTAATAGATAATTCCAACAGTTCATGTATAAAATGATAATGTGAATGTTGTAGACAGCTGCCAACAAATTGATGATATGAATTTATAAATTTAGAATAAGAGCAATTTTTGGAGTCTTTGGTATAAAATGGTATGAAGAGAATAATCGTGTGACATCTTTTTTCTTCTACATGTATGTAACACAGGAAGCAATTTCCTTAATTATTTGCTACTGTATACACTGAGAAAAATGTTAGGTTTGGGGTTTATTTTTATTTTTGTTTTATTGGTTTATCCTAGGGCTTTTACTCTGGGCCTGGACACTGTCTCTGAGCCTGTTTATGCTCAAGGCTTTTGCCCTAACACTTCAACCTCAGTGCCACTTGCATCTGGCTTTTGCTGAGAAGTTTATTGGAGATAAGAATCTAGGGAATCTTCTTGCCTGGGTGGGTTTTCAACTGTAATCTTCTGATCTTAGCATCCAGAATTTATATGATAGCTAAAAATTTATAAATATAAATAATATTTGCAAGTGTTCCAATCTCAAGAATACCAGTGGGGAGGAAATGATGCAACCCAGTTTATTGTGTTGTTCTTATCAGAACATGTATGGCATCACATTAGCAGAGTTGTATTTTTTCACAATAGAGATAAGCTATTCATGATATAAATTAAGGGAAGTTTGAGATGCACCCTAAAAGTTGGAAAATTTTGGGCTAGGATGACTCTATATCATAAATATTGGTATTGGTGGTCATAAAAATAATAGCTTATTGTGATAAACAATTGCTTACTCTTGAAGAATTAATTATTACCGATGCTGCATAGTTTTATCCTCTACCAAAATGTGGTTATTTTTCTGTTGACTCTCAATCTGTAACACCCCATTGGAAAATGCATCTATTGCAGAATTAAATAACATGCAAGCCTGTATTGTTTTGAATCTTTCAGGTATGCAATCTTCCGCATTTGAAAATGAGTAGTTACTAGTCATTGGAATGTTGACGAACACATATATTCTGTCTTCTTAACAATTTATTTACTTTTACAAGTTATTGGTTTCCATAGAATTAAACTGTTTTCGCTTTTAGTATGAGAAAGTACTATATTTATTCTTTTTTCAAAATATTGGTAAGTATATTGTGAAAATATTGTCTAGTTGGATAGCATTCAAGTTGATGGTCCTCTGATTAAAAAGGGGTAATTAATTCAAATTAGACACCAAACAGTATGGATTTTTAAAAAGTTACTACATAAAGAATAATATGTACTATACCAATACAGTGAAATTGTATTTCATGCAGCTTATTTTTTAAATTTAATTTTATTGTCAAAGTGATGTACAGTGGGGTTACAGTAATTTTAAGGTAGAGATTACATAACTTTTCAAACTTGTTACCCCCTCCCTCATTTTCTTCACAGTTTTCCTTCACCCCAATATCCCTCACAAGTTGTAATGTACATTTCCAACATATTGTCTTTGTAATGTACATTTCCAACATATTGTCTTGTGAGTATTGCTATTGCATTGGTTTGCCTTTGTCCTTTGTCCCACCATTTTGTTGTTCCTCTTCCCTTCCCTAATTAAGGTAAATATATACACAATACACATGTTATCAAAATCAAATACAGCAGGGAATGAAGCTTAGGGGAATCACCCCAAAAGAAAATAGAAATCACATAGTACATTAAAAACAACAACTGCAAATAATACTCTCTATTTCCATATCTTGGAGTTCATTTTGCTTAGCATCAGCTTATAAGGTTATATATATGTACAACAAAGCCACTGGAAAATAATAGTTTCATGGACACTATATCATGAAAACAACATGTTAACTGTTTTTGATGACAAAGGTGGAGTTAGGATTGATGAATTCACGGTTCTAATAAAGGAATTTCAAAAGAGTTTTAAAATTATGACAGGTAGGGCTAGGAAGGTGGCTCAGTGGTCGAGCGCTTGCCTTGCATGCCTGAGGCCCTGGGTTCGATTCCTCAGCACCACATAAGCAAAAAGAAAAAAAAAAGCCGGAAGTGGCTCTGTGGCTCAGGTGGTAGAGCGCTAGCCTTGAGCTGAAGAGCTGAGGGACAGCGCCCAGGCCCAGAGTTCAAGCCCCACGACTGGACCCCCCCAAAAATTATGACAGGTAAATTTTAATTTGTTCAAACTTTTTTTTAACAACTTAGCCTATTAAGAAAATTTAAAATTGCTTAGGAAAATAGGCTTTCATGCAAAGTAATCAATGGAGACTTAGCCGAGAGGGAGCAAAATGGGTGAAGATGGCTCATTTTCACACTAAACAAACAAACCTCAGAAACCTTGCTATAAATCCTGTAGGTTCCCTTGAGAATTGTCCTTACCCAGGAAATCTACTCACTATGTGAAACAAGGTTGTAGTGGAATGTAAATTCAACGTTCTTAAAAAAAGACAGCAAAATTTGTGAATTGACTTTAATTACCAAGCAGTAATTCTCTGAAAAAGATAATTTGGGTCAAAATACTTATGGAGAAAGTGCCCTCAACAATGAAAGTAGGTATTAGGTTTACACTTTTCTGTTTGTAATACTTTCTACAATGTCTTTGCATGTGAAGCACTGAACTACAGAGAAAAACCTGACTGGATACTTGAAACCAATGATTTCACATTTCTTAGTAACTCAAAAATATAATATCCTTATTAACATGAGATAGTGAAGACTTCTCTTATTACATAAGCCAAAAAGTTTTGGGATCAGAAACGAATTGAGCAAATTGAAAAGGCAAGAAAACGCGTTCTTAGAAGCCCTAGCTAAGCCTATTGGCTTCAGCAGTGGAGGGAGGCCAAATTTTTTGATATATTGCCTTAATATTTTTGCTACCTAAAGTGATTTTTCTGAGCCTATTTAGCTCACTACAATTTAGAACGGATTGAATGAAGACATGGAAATAAATTCCACATTCAAATAAAAGAGTTTTTTAAAAGGGAAACCATGAAGATGTAGCAGTGGGGAAGGACTTATAGTCCTTCACCTTCACTAGACTTGAAGCCAAGAATCTGTGATTAGTTGGAAATCAGGCAATAGCTAAGAGGAGGACAGAGAAATAGGACATAGGAGCATTGTCCTTTTGTAAAAGACACTGTCATCCAAGGTATGGATGATTTAGCTCTATTCTTTTCCATACATCTTTCTGAACAAATGCAAGACCAAGAGAAAGATAATCTATTGAAAGAATTTTGGAAAGAATAACTTCACTGATCCTGATATGGTATCTAAAGAGAGTCTTAAGAGAGAAGATAAAAGTGAAGTATTCTTCGGTTTCCTCTAAGCATCTTGTTAGCAAAGTATATCTTTGAGATTAGAAGTGATGGAACCAAAAAGTGGTGGAGTACCCATTTTTGAGGGCACTTTAGAGACAAGAAGACTTTCAAGGTAAAAGAAAAAAGAATAAAAGTAAAGCTAAATATTTGTGATCACAGCTTCTTGGACTGGTATTTTGGAGACAAAGTTTTACATTAAAGATTGTCCTCATTAACATTGATGCTGGGTTTCCGTGGCAACCAAATGAAAGGGGGAAGTTTAATGGACTCACTTGGACAAGTAAACAGCATGATAGAAAAAATGGCAAATAATATTTAGTAAATTACTTTGAACAATTACTTTGCCAGAACAAAGAAGGAAAAAATATAATTCAAAATCACTTGACTTAAAATTATGAATAAAAGTAGTCAAGAGAAATGAGAGAAAACATAGAGGACTGTTTTCTCTCCAGTGGAGTAATGGGTTCTTGATCTTGTTTCTTCCTTTTTATCTTCACAAGCTATCAAGTGTGGCTCAGTACTGGAGTATCCAGTTCAGGCCAAGAGAATTCGCAGAAGAAAATATTTGCAGCAGATGTAGGTGATTTATAACCTTAGACAATCTATTTAAATCTGTTAAAGATCCTCCTCTACCCTAAACTGCCTACTTTAAACAGCTTTGTATGCTTTTCCCAAGATTGTCCTTCATTAACTATTTAAAATTTTCAGAGGTCATAATTATACTCTATAAAGTTTGCTGTGTGGTTGTGCTTTTTGTGTGTTTTTTTTGTTGTGTTTTTTATCACTGAATTTCAAAAGGTTGTGCAAATGTGTTACAATTAAATATGTCCTTCTAATTGTCCAATGATCCTTGATCAGAGTCACTCCTTCTATCATTCACAACCAACCCCTTCTACAAGATTTATTTCCGATTTACCACGTTCTTTGTCACATGTGTACATTGAGTATTCTAGCTGTATTTACTTCTTGTTCCATTTTCATTAATTCTATGTCTTTACTATTATTCCTTTCTGGTTTCAACTTCCTGATAGTCATTCTGATAAACTTGTCTGCTAGTACTTTGAAAGGTTTATATACATTCCATGGAGTTTATATCCTGCATATACTTGAACTGATGTCAGCTTATATTTCCATAATTTATTTATCTGAAGGAACAATTTGTAAGAGTGGAGACATGAAGCACCTAGACATGATTTTATTCCCCTCCATTTGGAAGATTAATCTGTAGTCAACAAGAAAGTTTAAAAATGGCTTAGAATGTATTCCTAACTACCAGTTTTATAAATGGTATTGTACAATGGTTTTTGATTATTTTATTTTACATGGGATAATATTTTCTATTACCTATAAGTTTTGGGAAAAGAAGAAAACTAAAATTTACTACTGTAGAGGAATATGATAGAAATAGAAGACAGATTTTATGTTTGTCAAATCTCTGATGAGTACCCATATTCAAGACTTAAAGTCATATTTCTTACTATGTTAGACAGATAGCGAAAACATAAAAAACCATATGATAAGGCAACAATTCATGATTTTTTTAAATGTACTTATTATGTGATGAAATTTACTTTATTAGCTAATGTTTTGGTTTGAAATATGGGAGGCTGATCTATTTAACAAATTTTAGAAGGCACCTACTGAAAAACACAAATGGTGGGGGGTAGTATTTCTACACTTTAATGAATGGTTGAACCTGTTTGGCATTAGTGCTGGGTAAATAAATCAACCCTAATGTAACTTGCTCCCTACACTTGAAAAACTTGTAACGTCACTAAATATTATCTACTTGTAAAGTGTTATTTTGGCAAATGTGGTTTTAAAAAGTTTATTTGAAAAAGAATACACTTTCAGGAGATTAAATGTAGGTTATCATTTGTTTGAGAATGAAAACATTTTTATACTACAGAACCAAGGTTTACTGAAGTACCAGTGTTTTGAAGCACTAAGGATCTTCTCAATTAATGTTTTTCTGAATTATATTTGACCTCTATGTCAAGTTTTCCTAGCCTTGGTAGACCAATTATGGATCTATCGTTCCAGGAACTAGTTTTTGGCCTGATGATGCTGGACTGAAATCATTCATTAATCATTAGGAGAGGGGTATTACAAATAATCTTGTGACATTTGTGGTCTTGTTCACTTATATGGGATGGTCATCTGAAAATTGAAAGTTTGAATTACTGTACTTTCACATTTTGTGATTTCATCTTGCATTTTAAGTTGCCTTGCATTTCCCAATTGCTTAATGCTAATTCCTGCATTTCAAGGAATTAGGGCCCTGAAATATAGGAAATGATAAATTAAAATGGGTCTTCAATTACTTTCTGTTGGCATGTTGCATGGGCCCAGGTAAGAACTCTTGCCCTAGTTATCTGATGATGCAGATAACTGGGACCTGGGATCCTAGGACCCGTGGATCCTGTAGAAGAATAATACCTTTTAGATATCATATCAGCAATATTTGTGTATAATCAGTAGGAATGCTTCAGAAATATGGAGAAAAACAGTTTGGGATCAGTGAGTTAAAACAATGAACAGAGCAGCACAGTAAAATCCCTTATATATTAGAGGAAAACAACATTGTTTTATTTACCATGTGAATTCAGAAACCAAGAACACTTAGAAGGTATCATAGGTTTATACCGAAAACATTGTATTGATACTTTTTATATTTTAATATATATTCTAATCCTGATTGTTTATACTCCAATCTATTTATTGGAATAAATATCAAGTAATTTGTCAAATTATCAATTAATTCCAATAAGATTCACTGTGTGAAATATAAAATCAGCACATATAAATATAAAATATATAAGTATATATAATATAAGAAAATGTTTTACATTGTTCTGTTGTGGTTAGGGTAACAAAGGCAACTGTTTTAAAATATTATTCCATTACTTCTACCTCAGTGTTTGGTAGAATTAGACCTAAAGCTTTACCATTCGGAGATGTACAGCCTAGAAGCAAGAGGAAACACTGTGATTATAACATTACCAATTTAAGGCCTAATAACGAGGAGAAACATATAGACTTCTCCTGGAGCTATGGAATATATTTGGTGATAGAAAATCAGTGGTGTAAATTTCGGCCTGGTTGGATTGTAGACAAGCCAGGACAGTAGGTAATCATGCATATGAACAACTTTCACCTTTTTGGCTTTAGCTACTTTTGAAATGGTAGGGATCATAAATAATTATATTTTGAAAAAATACGTTCTAGTCTGAACAGTTCTGTCTGAACTGTTCATCTCTCTATGATCCCTTGTAACTAAGATTAGTTTTGCTCCAGTAAGACAAGCTATGCTATCAGGGTAAGATATTCTGGTTGGTCTGTTCCTACATAGAGCAAGGGTAATGGGTCAGGCAGACATTTGTGCCAGTAAGACCTCATTTGGGACATTTTGAGCTGGAGAAGTTTAGAAGTAGCTCTTAAGCAAGGCTTACTTTGAATCCACTAGCTCCACAAAGCTAAATCAGTTGATAAATAAGTACTTGAAAAGGCATCACCTTTGGACCTAGCTATAAGGGCTTCAAAGTATGATCAAATTTCAAATGAAAAAGTCTTAAAATAGCTATTGACAAAAATTGTAAATGTGAGCAATTGAACAAACAATATGAGTTTTTTTCCACAAAAACAGAATTTTTACAGAAATAAGATGAATAGTAATTTAGGTAACAATAAGTTTTCCTTGTTACAAATAGGCAACCAAGGATATATGCCTGTCTTAAGATTGCATCATTATGGGCTGGGAAGGTGGCTCAGTGATAGAGCGCTTGCCTTGCATGCATGAGGCCCTGGGTTCGATTCCTCAGCACCACATAAGCAAAAAGAAAAAAGCCGGAAGTGGCGCTGTGACTCAAGTGGTAGAGTGCTAGCCTTGAGCTGAAGAGCTGAGGGACAGCGCCCAGGCCCAGAGTTCAGGCCCCACGACCGGACCCAAAAAGAAAAAAAAAAAAGATTGCATCATTAATTATTTAAATTACAGGATACTACATGCTTCAGCAGCACGTCTACCCGAATTACAAGAGCTATGTTAATGATATGAAAATTTGTGAAGCATCCCATATTTTTCATTCTTCAGATGCAAGAAATGAAAAACAGTTATTAAAAAGTTGATTACAAATATACAAGTGTAATAATACATGTATTTCATAGAGAAAAAGTTAGTTTGACATCAGTGTATTCAATCTTCACCTTTTCAGAAAGGCCTTTACATAGTATAACCTTTATAAAACTTTTGAAATATGATAACATTGTCATTTTATCCCAAAGAAATAAAATTCTATAAGGACCTAGGAATTAAAGGAATCTTAAACTGTTTCTATATGGAATGTTAGCTGAAAGGACATATTTATTAATGAACCCATATATTATAAAACAATGTCGAATTCAAAGTACTATATCTAGGGGAGAATGAAATAGATTATGGATATTATACAAACAGAATACTAAATATTTTAAAATATACTTTTTTTCAGACAAGCATCAGAAATATCTTTAGTTTCTGTACTACTCATTTCACCAGATAAGTTAAATTATTTCTTATTAAAAAATCACAAACTCTACAGAAATCATTAGTATACAAATAACTTGAATATATTTTGACATCAAAGTCAGGCAATTCACTTGGAAGAATACCATGCAATCCATGAATTTTAAAGTAAGATATTGCTGTTGCTTTGTATTGTGAAAATATTTTGTATGGACACGTAGGATGGACTGGCAATTTTGAAATTTAAAAAACTTAACCAAACCATTAAGATTTTGGAGAACAATTTGTACAGCCTTTCACAACTTCAAAGAAGTAGTGATACATACTTATTCTTTTGGCAATATCAAATGCAGTTTCTTCCAAGTTGTGCTTCAGACCTGGTTTGATATAATGGTTCAACAGAAGGAGATCTAGCATAACTTTTCTATTTCCATTCCCAGCACCAAGATGCAAGGGGGTCAAGAGGCCTTTAGTTTGGCCGTTGATATCTGCATCATGATGAAATAAAGAAGCCACTCTGGTATTATTCCATGTATAAGTACTGTACAGGGGTGTCCAGCCATTCACAATTATTACATGAATATCTACCTGGAGCCACCAAGTCATGGACAATGTCTAAGTATCCACTGTAGGCTTCTCGATGAAGGGTATACACATTGTTATCCTTAATATTCACATGAGTGGCCTTTTTGCAAAGTAGTCTCTGCACTGTAGTAAGGTAATTATTTTGGGCAGAACAAAGAAGAATTTTCTTGAATCCTTCTCCATTTTTCTTGCAATTGATATCATTTCTCACTTTTTCAACTTGTTCCTCATCTTCATCAGAATTGTGTAGCCAGAGACTTTGAGTGCCTTTGAGAATGAGGTGCCCATGTATTTCCCCAATAGTTCACATTGGATGAACTGGTCAGAAAAATCCGGTGAATTTTCTGCATCTGTTTTTTTTCACTATTATTTATTTTCTCTTTTATCATTTTTACTATTCTAAATTATTCTAACTGGAGAGTCAGGAATTGGCAGAGAGCAGAGGAAAAATTTTCCTCCTTATTCAAAGGTACAGACTGAAAATGAGGACCAGTGGTGTCTTCATGTGCAGCTTACTCTAGGAATGAGAAAATAGGAAATAATGCCTTCTATGTAAATCAGTTCAGAAATGGCAGAGCAGAAAGTGAAATCATGCAACCAAAAATATAAAAGCAAAATAAATTAGGATAATTATGGAGCAATCATATTACCTATGAGAACCATGAAAGGGAAAGAAGAAGAGAGAGACAGATCTGCAATGATCTAGCTAGCCACAAAATCCATCTCTCTGATCAATTTATAGAGCAAAAAATTTTATTTTTTAAAAGAGATGGAAATAGAATTTAAGATCAGTTGTCTCCATTGTTTTAATTATATTTTTATTATCATAAATACTTGGACAATGGAATTTCCATTCAACAAATCAGTTTTTTTAAGTATAATGGATCTTTATATAACTTTTCCACACCCTTCCAAAGCTCACCCCACTTTAATTTTTCCTAGTTTCATACTATCTACATTGAATATTATACTTTCACTCTCTTCCTCCATAACTCTCTTTATTCCTTCCTTTTGACTTCCCCTCACATCTTCCAAGAGATAGTTTCCTGATATATATTTTGTTGGATTAAAAGTTCACTTTTATAAGAAATTACACCTTTGAAATACTCCTCCGCAAATAGCATGCTTTGGTTAATATTTTTGTGTAAACTTGTAATAAAGTTCTAGCTTCCAAATATGAGACAGAACATGGGTCCTTTGTGTGTCTGGCTCTGACTTAGTTCACTTAATATAGTTTTAGATCTATCCATTTCATTGCAAATAATGTAACAGTCTTCATAATGGATGGATGCAATCCAATTTTGTATATGTGCCACACTTTCTCCAACCATCACTCCGCCAAAGGACATCTGGGCTAATTCCATAACTTGGCTACGGTGAATAGTGCAGCAGTGAACATGGTTATGAAAGTGATTTTACTGTAACTTTTTGGAAGAATTCATCACTACCTTTATGAGAGTAATCCTCTTGCCAGTTTTCCAGAATAAGCACATCCTTCCCTTCATCTTCATGACAATGTATTGGAAGTCTTCAGAAACACAATTCCTCCTACAGGTCTGGTCTCAATAAGCTAAAACCACACTGTGCCCATATTCTTTCAATACATTATTTCATAAATGTACATATAATTTAGTGAGAACCTTCTATATACTTTCCTAGTGTGGAAATGAGGGACATGATAGAGTAAAAGTAAGAAGTATGTAATTTAATTAGGTATTATCACATTTAAAATCATTTTCAGCTCTAATTCATAGCCTCACATAATATTATTTTAATCTTTATTTGATTACTTCAAATAACCTGTAAATTATGACAAGTGAGTTAAAAGCAAAGGCAAAAAGTGTGGTTTGATTTTGACACTCATGTGTGAGGTTGCACAATATGGGCAAATAGTTGGAATGGAAATAACACCTCGTATCCATTTTGTTAACGTAGAGATGGTTTGCCCAAACTGATTCTCACAATTCGTATCCCATTCAACAAAAAGAAACGTGATAATTTCTGCTCCTTATTAACTTTTGTTTCCATTTTATTTTATAATGGATGATTTCATAAATCTACTGTAGATACAAAAATATGTTAAAATATTTCTATCCATATGCATTGATATATACATACATGCATATATTACACAGGTTATTATGATAATGAGTAACTTCAGTAACTGTACAATTCACTAAATTATTAAAACTATCGGCGGCTATTGCCTGGCATCCTGGTTGCTCGGGAGACTGAGATCTGACAATCATGGTTTGAAGCCATCCTGAGCAGGAATGTCATGAGCCTCTTATCACCAAACAACCAAAGAAAATCAGAATTGGAACTGTGGCTCAAAGTAGTGGAGTGGTAGCCTTGAGAGAAAAATTTCAGGGACATCATCCAGGCTCTTAATTCAAGAAATACAACCTACCCAAATAAAATCTATGTAATTTACACCTGTGTAAGTAAAGTATTTCCATCACTCAAATGCACAACCATGCTCATTTGCAAGGTAACTCTGTTTTGTCTGAAGTACCACAAAACATTTTCGCTTAAGTTGAAAGCATTGCACCATGGGTTCATTCTATCTCTCTCATGCATTTTTCCACTCACATACTCAAATGTTACAATCATTCCAATTATTTAAAATCATAGCTTTTTACTTTAATACCCATAATATTAGAGTTTGAATTGAGTGTCTTGTGCCCCCTAAATGGGTGTTCTTACCACTTTGTAATGTCTCCAGCCCTAAATTATCCTGATTATTTTTCAGATACTTGTGTATGATCTTTGGCTCATTCCATCTTATGTTATTCGTCCTGGAATTTAGAATAACAGATGCACGGCATTGTGTACATATCTTTCTGTCCAGTCTGGGCTTTAACCTCTATCCTCACAAGAGTAGACTCCCATATAGTCAGGATTGTCATAAGCTTGTTATAGCTGATGTTTTTTTAAGTCTTTGCATTTCCTGCAGGTTCTTGAGTACTGAATAAATTTGTTTTCTTGGGTTGTTTTGTTTCATTTGAATGTATGTGTTGAGTTGTTCCTCACTTTTCCTTTTGTTTCTTTCAATCAAGTTCTTACCTAAAGTTCTGAGAAACCAATTCTTATTTTTCATGATAGTCAATGTGAACATGATTCATTCCATAGCAATTTCAGTAGTATTTAAATACCTTCATATCTATGAATGGCATATAAATGATAAGTGCTGCAAAGGTTCTTTTTATTTTCACAGCAGTCTTTGTTATACACAGACAGATCATGAAACATATGAAGATAATAAAACTACAGATGCTAGCAAGGAGAAGAAAAACCTATTATTAATTGTTTGACAGAGGCTTCCTTTCTAGTGAAAGAAATACGTTGCTTGATGCAGGATTTCACAAAATTATATTGCTTGGAGGAAGCTAAACAATCATCTAATTCTACAGAGTTGAGGGACATGAATCGACCTTCTGAATAATTTACATTTGGGTCAAATAAAAGCGTGCTTCCAAAAAGAGAGTTGACTTTAGAGAAACAAGATGAATTGTATGTAAATAGGTGCTTAGCTGATTTTGTTAATTTGTAAACTAATACAGGGAAATAGATTACAGCAAGGTAAAAAAAGAACTTTGCATTGAAGTACTCGTTGGCGTGTGTGTGTGAGAGAGAGTGTGTAGAGAGTGTGTGTGTGTGTGGGTGTGTGTGTACACATGCACGCATATATACACACGGGCATGTGCAAGTGTTCATTCATTCATTCATCATTCCTGAAGCTTGATAGTGCCTGGGCACTCTCCCGAAGCTTCTGTGACCAAGGATAGTGGTTTAACACTTGAGCCATTGTTCCACTTCTGTTTTTTTGGAGATAATCGCATTTATTTTCATGATTGGACTGGCTTTGAATAGTGGTCTTCATATCTCAGCCTCCTGAGTTGCTAGCTAAGCTTCTTCAGCCTCTAAGTAGCTAGTTAAAATTGGGCCTGTCCTCTATGCTTCACTGCTCTTTTATTCTTGTCCTGAGTTGTTCACATGCCTAAGTCATATATATGTCTAGTTTCTTTAAACAATACTCTTACTGCTTGGCACTAGGGGCTTCCATCTGAACTCGTTAACTATTGAGGAGGCTTGAGAACAGAACCCAGGCCAAAAGTTTAGTGGACTTCCTTCTCAATCTATACCTGGGTGCATTGTATTATTTCCACCATCCTGCACTATTTACAGGTTAAGATTGGAAGGGCTGCAGAATACAGGCCGGACAAGGTAGGAATCTAGACAAGTTGGTGTGCAACTCTTATGCCGTCAGTAATGAGAAGGTTAAAAAGACAGATCAGGTGCTTGTTGTTGTGGAAAGGGAACCCCTATCCTAAAATTAACCAGTCTAACAAAAACAATACCCTAAATTGAACACAATTTCCCACAACAAAAATAAGTATATACATTAACATACAGAACTTAGTACAATCTGCTCTTTTTTCTAATATCAGCTTCATCTGATTATCTTATGATGTGACAGAATAGTTTCTTCATTAAACTTATTATATATTTAAAACGACCTAGAAAATTCTTTCTCACTTATTAAGTGCAAACAAATGGCAAATTGCCTCATTTCTTATATATTTGACTTCCACTATAAATTCATCTTGTGATTATTATTAATAGTAATATATTCTGATTTATTACTTTACTTTGTAACAGATTTTAAACTTTCCACTTCTCTGCTGAAGTTGAAGTATATAAATAGTATCATCAAATTATATTACTTGGGTAGTTAGGGCAGTTTTCTAAAAAGTTTTTAACCAATGGCTTCTAGTAATTCTGTTTTTTTGGGGGGGGTTCTGGTCCTGGAACCTGAACTCTGGGCCTGGGCGCTGTCCCTTAAGGCTAGCTCAAGGCTAGCACTCTACCACTTGAGCCACAGTGCCACTTCCGGCTTTTTTTTCCTGTTTATGTGATGCTGAGGAATCGAACCCAGGGCCTCAAGCATGCAAAGCAAGCACTCTACCACTGAGCCACCTTCCTAGCTCTCTACAAATTCTTAATTGGTATATTATTTAGTTTACTTTTAATTTCAATTTAATTTTATGGTAAAGGTAATGTACAGAGGGGATACAGTTACTTAAGTAAGGTAATGAGTACATTTATTATGGAAGGAGCATTGTTATCTGTTCCATTGATTTTTTTGAACACAAAAAACCTACTGATGTTTTTCCTGTTGTTATTGACCAATGGGTATTTTCTTTCTTTGTTCATGCATTTTTTATTATAAAATTGATATACAGAGGGTTTACAATTCCTTAAGTCAACTAAAGAGTACACTTTATTATCTAAATTTCAAATTTTGAACTTATCTTGTTTTGTTTCTTTAGGGTAATTCTTTTTTCAGAGTTGTAGGATTAGTTAAGTTAGTTTTGCATAATTTTAACACATGTAAATTATTCAGACATATATTTTGCTTTCAAAATAGTTAACATGTGAATATGTAAAAAATTATTTTCTTAAATTTTATATGGTTGGTGAATTTAAATAAATTTATTTTGTCATAGTCCTAAACATATTTGTCCATGTAACAAATACTGATTTTCAAGAAACACATACTTTATTTAAAAAGGATTTATTACCTGGTCACTTTTTAGAAATATTTGTACTTGAATTAAAAAAAAAATGTTTGAGCTGGGCATAGTAACTTGTGGTTTCCATTTTCTAACAATGGTGAGAAGTGTAAATAGGGTTTGTAATTCGGGAGAGATGGAGAAATTATGAGACCTTATCATAAAATTTCCAGAGTGAAATGATTAGATATATAGCATCCCTAGCAAGATATAGAGCTCTTGGTTATCATCTTCTAAATCTTGAGTTAAAACACCAGTAACATCAATCTTCTGTCAAACTAAAAGGACACATGTTTCAAAATGTGTATTATTTAAAACTTGTTTGTAAAATTCTCATGTCTTTTATTTCTTAATTTTCAATTTACTCAATCTGTAAGAATCCAAGTATCTTGTGACTGTTTTATTTCTACTAAACTTTTAAATAGTATGAGCAATATTATGATTTCATATATTAAAATACTTTTACTATTTGTGATAATTTCCTCTGTTTAATATGATAATAACAATATTCCAAATGTGTGTATGTGGTATGTGTGTGTGTGTGTTTATGTGGGTTTTGTGTGTGTGTGCTTTGTGTTTACTTTGCAATGCTTGGGAGATCACACAATTGCTTCACATATGTTAGGCCAATGTTTTACCACTGAGCTATACTGTCTAGTTATAATATAAATTGTATTTTAAATTATGACTTTTAAATTTTCATTCCTAGTGTATTTTTTCAAAATTATATATGATAAAATGTGATCCATCTTCTATCCACGTTAGCAATTGTTATTTTTATTCTTTCTCTTATTTCTTTGGAAATAAATTATATTCCTATTACAATATCTTAACATTGTAACAGCTCTATACAATGCTTTATTTTCTATTTTATTTTTCCCATGTTATCTGACTTTCAGTCCAAACTATCAGGTGGATTAAAAAGAAACTAGATTCAGGACACTTTATTTTTCTCCTTGTCTTCTCTGAAGTCTTTCTGTTTTTTGAAACAATACCAATGACATACAGCTCCTATGTGGTCCACCATTCTTCCTCCTCTCACTCTCTTCTGCAGTACAGCTCAAGTCGTTATCATTCAGCTTTATTATGCTGTAATGTTATCTAAATCTTATCTTATTCCTAAATTAATTTTAGTTACATTGAGCAGTCTCTAAAGACATTTTCTATATATAATATCAGGGGTTTGTATTTTCACAAGGTGTGAAATATGAGTGACTATCAAATATTTAGATATCTCTGTAGAGTATTGGTCCACCTGCTCAATAATCTCGTACGTAAATTCAAGGAATACAGGTCAGTCAGAGCAATCTTGTAAAATGGTGTAGCTTGAGCCTTCATACAAATTTGAATAGTATTACCATGGTTAGTAGTGAAGACAACATAGTTCAACTATAAGAACAGACACATAGAATAAGGTAACAGATTTGTCAAAAATAAATTCTTAGTTTTATGGTCCACAGATTTTGAAAAGGATGCTATAATTTTATGAAATAAAAACAGAATCTTAAATGGTTGTATTGGCACTATTGCCTCGCTAGATTTAAAGAATGATCTTAGACTACTGCCTCAATCCTTTGTTTGTTTGTTTGTATGTCTGTCATGGGGTTTGAACTCTTGGCTTTTGCGCTATCCATGTGCTCTTCAGCTCAAGGTGAGCACTCTACCGCTTGAGCAACAGCAAATCTTCCGGTTTTGTAGTGGTTTATTGGAGATAAGTGTCTCATGGACTTTCCTGCCCGGGCTGGCTTTAAACCACGATCCTCAGATCTCAGCCTCCTGAGTAGCTGGGATTAAAGGCATGAGCCACCGGCACCTGGCCTATCTCAAACCTTATAAAGAATGATTATCAAATTAAATGTGAGATGTAAAAACCTATAAAACATAAATGTAAAAATTCATGACATTGATCAGTAAAGGTTTCTAAAAATTTGACATGGAAAACATTACTGGCTAAAGAAAAGCAAGAACTGGATTATATCAGTGATAACCTTTCAAAATTCAAGGGACACTATAACAGAAATGAAAACATATCTAATAGAGGGCACACATTTGTTACTAATGTTAATGCTACAATGATTCTGAAACTTAAGTATTTTTATATCTTCTAATTCTATATAAATTTTTTCCTGAATAGGATATTTCTTTAAATAACATATGTAAATTAATAGTCAATAGGAGGAGCATATGAAATAAGCTCCTCTTTAGTGTCTAAGAAATAATAAAAAGAAAACTCACTAGTATGACCATAATATAAAAAGAGGACGCAAAATATAGTAATGCATTTGTGGAGAAATTGATATACTTCTCATAGAGATCAATTTGTAAAATGCTGCAATCATTTTAGCAAACAAGTTTTAAAGTCTTCAAAAGGTGAAAGAGAATTGTATAGGATCCAGGCATTACACTTCTATGAATGTATTAAACAGAAGTAAAAAACTTCTTTGGACAGAGAATGTAGTTAATTGACAGTGAACTTGAATAGTATGTGTGAGACCCTGGAAATGATCCCCAGAAACAAATTTTGAAAAGACACACTATAGAGGATATATGCTGGGCAAATTCCGGTAACTGAATTTTATATCTATTTAAATGTCTGTTCTAAAATTTACAGCATTTCTATTTGAAGAAATGCAAGTTTGTGAAAATTAGGCTTTGAAAACCTATGAAGTTACAATTCACTTCGAAAGCACTAAAATGTATACAATAAAAGGTGATAATATAGAGTTCCAGGAAGATGGCGGAGGAAAAGCTGGAATCTGAAGAAGCTCTCACATAGAAAGTAGTTTTAGAGTTCCAGTGAACAGTCCTAAGCCAGAGAATCACACCAAGTGTGCAATCACAGGACAGAGAGTTAGGCCAGAGAGGGAAAACCCAGGCAAGGAGACACATCAGAGCACTTGCCAGCAGACGCGTCAGCGTGGGCAGCGGGGGCGACGGAGAGCACAGGGCACCATACATGAGCCACAGAGATCACGAGACAAAGGAGCCAGATGCAGCTGGCGAGCAGACTCTACTCAACACCAGCAAGGACCAATAGGGAGCAGACATCTTCATCCTGCAGTTCGCAGACCAGAGACGACCCAGGAACAAAGACTCGGTGTGAGTAGAAGCTTGATGGCCTCGATCCTTCTCAGGGAGCAGAGGAGGGAAGGCCAACCCCCCCCCCCCCCAGTCCGGAGATCTCCATCTTGGATACCGACAAAGCTCAATGGAGCTGCTAGCTCCAACTCAGGCCTTGGAATAAAACGAGTCATTTAGCAGGTCACAAGAACTTAACGGCAGCGTGACCTACCAGACTCAGCTCCACCCAGGGAAAAGTCACCCAGCTCAGGCACCAGCCCTAGGAGTGGCTTTCTTCACTGGGTAATCAGAGCCAGAGGCTGCACCTCCCTCTAGCAGCATCAACAATAAATTGAAATTCAGTAAACAGAAACCCTGAGAATGGCTCCAGGCGGGGCTCTGTGATTTTTTCACAAACTAGACCCAGGGAAAAGCGACTGCTTGTTGAAATGCCTGAACTCTACCCAGAACATAGCCTCATCACTGCATCCCCCTCTTTTGTGATTCTCAAAGCAGATCAGCCTCCCATTAAACTAACCTGGAAGGAGGATCTCAAAATCCTGGGTAAAGCAGAGCATTTTTCTGCCTGTTCAAACAAACTGACTTAAGAAACCAATTAAGCTACAGGACCACAAGAAGACCAGAGACTCCAACAAGAGGCTGGTTACAGACACAAGGGAGATACAGGATTTTCCCCACCCCTCCCCCCAAAAAATCAAAGAACATTTTTTTTTCTTATTCTTCTTCTTCTACTTCTTCTTTTTCTTTTGGTACCTTATATAAAAAAATTTTATTTTCTTTTCTAAAACTTTTTATAATCTTTAATTTTTGCCTTTTTTGAAAAAAAAAATTGATTTCCAGTAACTTTTTTTTCCTCTTATAATTTTTATTTTAGGGATACGTGAATGTGTGTTTTTCTTTCTTTTTTTTTTGTCTTCTTTCTCTTTTTTTTTCTTTTTTAATTATCTCTTTGTTTTTTGATTAGCTCTACTGAACTTCTGATCTTTATTTCTTCCTTTCTTCTCCTTTTCACCTTTTCCTCTCTTTTGTTCTTTATGTGACTTAACTCTTGTCCTGCACATCCTCAGATAAACCCATAATTAATTAGTAGACCCTATACCCCATTGTGTACACACTTAATCCACAAATTTATTACTCAATTCAAAACCTCTGAGACTTAAATTCCTTAATAGCAGTACTACTTCCTTATACCTATATAATATTATAAGCATTTTTATTTTTAAGTTTTTCACATCTCCTCTATGTCCCTCCTCTTCTCTCAATATTATCACTTTCTTCTCTAAATAGATTGTTATCGATTCTACATAATATTATTAATTTTTACTTTTCTATTTTTTCTGGTCTCTTTTCTTTTCCCATTCCCTTTCTACTTTTTTTCTCTCTCTCTAATTTCATCCTACCCAACCTATTTCCTGCATTGAAATTAGGACTTAGTTAACTCTCCCTATGCCTCCCCACACCAATCTATTCCTATTTTTTACCCACATCTCTCCCTAACCCTAATAATTTCTGGTTTTCCAAATTCTCTGCGGTTCGAGGCCCTTTAATATATAGTTGTTAGATGTTGAATAGATGTATCTGTTGAACTAGATTATATCTGTACACTATTGACTGTGCAAATTCAGACGTTGGTTGATGCTTGCCTTAAGATAGTGTTCTAGCACAAAACTGGTGCTATTTTCATCTCAAATGGGCAGAATTAGCCGGAAAAAACACAAGAAAAATGGCAAATCCTGGTATCTCAATTCCCAATTTTGATAATCAGGGGACAGAATAGATAATGAATAATCCAGAGGAGAGTTCCCAAATAGCTCTACAAACACTGCTGGCAAACATGATAAATGAAAAGATGGAAAGCATACAAAGGACTCTGTATGACCGTGATAGGGAGAGAGAGGAGGCAATCCAAAAGTTTATACAGGAATATCATAAGTGTGAGGAAGCTACTCAAAAACTGATACAGGATTTGTGTGAGCAGCTTGAGAATACTCAAAGAGAAAGGCAGGAATGGCGTGAGCAGTCTGAGAACACTCAAAGAGAACTGCAGGAATCCCACGAACAGGAGGAAGCTAATCAAAGAGTAATGCAGGAATCAAAAGAGCAGGAAGAGAATACACAAAGATCACTAAAGGCATTCATGGAATCCATTAACAAAGAGCTGAAGGAAGTCAGGGAGACCACAAAGAGAATGCTGAATGGAACCCAACAGAAGGAATGGGAGTCCAAGGAAACCATAATCAATCAACTAAGTGATTTGAGAATAAATAATGAACACCAAATTATGGAAGTAAAGAAATTCATACAAGAACTAAAACAGAGCTTCAACAAAGAATTTGAAGTCATCAAAGCTGAACAATTAGAAGGAAAAGAGATCAAAAACAATGTAGAAAGTCTTGACAGCAGGTTAGACCATGCAGAAGATCGAATCTCAGGGATTGAAGACAGCCTAGATATAATAGAGCAAGAACATACAACCATCCAAGACAAGTCCAAGAAATATGATAGATCTATCCAAGACTTAGAAGACACCATCAGAAGGCCTAATCTAAGGATAATGGGTGTAGAGGAGCCCCTAGAAACAGAAGTTAATGGAGTAGGAAATTTGTATAACAGGTCCTAGCAGAGAACATCCCAAACATAAAAATGATAGGCCTATTCAGATACAAGAAGCTTTTAGAACCCCAAATAGACCAGACCAGAATAGGACATCCCACTGTCACATTATAATCCCCACAGGATCAACTCAGACCAAGGGAACGATCCTTAAAGCTGTCAAGGAGAAAAGATTAATCACCTATAAAGGAAAACCAATTAGAATCACCTCAAATTTCTCAGCAGAGACAATCAAAGCAAGAAGAGCCTGCAATGATGTATGCCATGCCCTAAAAACAAACAACTATCAACCAAGAATACTGTACCCAGCTAAACTCTCCTTCATAACTGAAGGCCAAATAAAAACCTTCCATAGCAAAGAAAAATTGAAACAATACATCTCCACCAAACCACTCCTACAAAAGAATCTTAAAGATGTACTAAACATAGAAAACCAACAAGACTACAATAAAGGTCAAGAAACTGCACCCAAACTGAGAATCCAAGAAACATAGGAACAAGGCAGTTTGCGCAGCCACCAAGAAGGTGGATGACATGGCAGGAACTCCCAAATACCTCTCAGTCCTTTCTCTTAACGTTAACGGAATGAACTCTCCAATTAAGTGACATAGACTGTCTAGTTGGATTAAAAAACAAGACCCTTCTATCTGCTGCCTTCAGGAGTCACATCTTGCCCATAAAAACATACACATTTTCAATGTTAAAGTTGGATGAAAATCTACCAAGCAAACGGCCCCCATAAACAGGCAGGAGTTGCAATCCTAATACCAGATAAAATAGACTTCAAATTGAAAGTAGTGAGAAAACATAAAGAAGGTTGCCACATACTCATTAAGGGATATCTCCTTCAGGAGGATATTACAATTCTAAATATCTACTCGCCAAACAATGGAGCACCCAAATTTATCCAAGAAACACTACTTTCCCTCAAATCCCATATAACTCCAAAGACATTAATTGTTGGGGATTTTAACACACCACTCTCCCCACTAGATAGATAAACTGGGCAAAAACCCAACAGAGAACCGCAGATCTAAACAGCTGTATAGATCAACTAGACTTAACAGACATCTACTGAACATTTCCCCCAGCGGCATCAGAATACACATTTTCCTCAGCAGCACATGGAACATTTTCTAAAATAGACCACATTTTAGGCCACAAAGCAAACTTGTGTAAATTCAGAAACATTGAAGTTATATCTTGCATTCTCTCTGACCACAAGGGAATAAAATTAGAACTTAACACTTAAAGCCACCCAAGAAAGTCTGGTTTCACATGGAGGCTGAACAACATACTGCTGAATCATGAATGGGTCATAGAAGAGATTAGAAAGGAAATTCAAATGTTCATGCTATTCAACTAAAATGAACACACAAATAACCAGCTCCTCTGGGACACAGCAAAGGAAGTACTCAGAGGCAATTTTATAGCTCTGAACTCCTACATCAACATATTGGAGAGATCTGAAACCAACAATTTAATGACACATCTAAACCTCCTTGAAAAAGAGCAGCAAGATAAACCCCAATCCAATAGCCAGAAAGAAATAATTAAAATTAAATCAGATTTAAAGGAATTAGAATCCAAAAAAACTATAGAAAGAATCAACAAAACAAAGAGTTGGTTCTTCGAAAAAATTAACAAAATTGACAGACCATTAGCAAATCTTATCAGAAAAAGAAGAGAACACACCCAAATTAATTAACTCAGAGATGAGAATGGAAACATCACCACGGAAAAAAACCAAGATTCAGAACATTATAAGGGAATACTTCTCAAAACATTATGCTAATAAGTTTGAGAACATGACAGAAATGGACCTTTTCCTGGCAAATATTGACCTGCCAATACTAAACCAAGATGAGTTAATCCATCTTAACAGGCCCATATCAAGCATTGAAATAGAAACAGCAATAAGAGATCTCCCAGCTAAGAAAAGTCAAGGACCAGATGGTTTTCCAGCTGAATTTTACAAAGCCTTCAAAGCAGAGCTCACACCAATTCTCCTCCAACTCTTCAATGAAATTGAAAAAGAAAGTTCACTCCCGAACACATTCTATGAACCCATCATAACCCTCATCCCAAAACCAGGAAGGTACTCAACAAAGAAAGAGAACTATAGACCCATTTCTTTGATGAACATTGATGCAAAACTTCCCAACAAAATTTTGGCCAATAGACTTCAACAATTCATCCAAAAAATCATACACCACGATCAAATACGATTCATTTCAGGGATGCAAAGCTGGTTCAATATACGCAAATCAATTAATATTATCCATCACATCAACATGAGCAAGAATAAGAACCACATGGTTATCTCAATAGATGCAGAAAAAGCATTTGACAAGATACAACACCCCTTTAAGATGAAGGTTTTAGAAAAATTAGGAATCCATGGAACATTCCTCAATACAATAAAGGCTGTATATGACAAACCTACAGCCAGCATTATACTTAATGGTGAAAAAGTAAAGCCATTTCCTCTTAACTCAGGAAGAAGTCAAGGATGTTCACTCTCTCCACTTCTCTTCAACCTAGTATTAGAATGCCTACCTACAGCAAAAAGACACGATGCAGACATAAAGGGGATCCAAATAGGGAAAGAAGAAATAAAACTCTCCCTCTTTGCAGACGACATGATCTTGTGTTTAAAGAATCCCATAGACTCCACTCCCAAATTACTCAAGCTGATTCAAAACATTGGCAAAGTAGCAGGTTATAAAATTAACCCCCAAAAAGCAATGGCTTTTCTGTATGCCAACAATGAGAAAAGTGTGCCTGAAATTAGGACAGCAACTACATTTTTAATAGTCCCACAAAAAATAAAATACTTACGAATTAACTTAACAAAGGAGTGAAGGACCTCTATGATGAAAAGTTTAAAATCTTGAAAAAGGAAATCAACACAGAACTTAGAAAATGGCAAAACCTCCCATGATCCTGGATTGGAAAGATTAAAATCGTGAAAATGGAAATACTTCCCAAGGCTATCTACAAATTCAAGATACCTATCAAAATTCCAACCTCATTCTTCAAGGAAATAGAAGAGGCAATCCAAAAATTCATATGGAACAATAAAAGACCCTGAATAGCAAAAACGCTCCTCAATGGAAAGAACACTGCTGGAGGAATATCAATACCAAATTTCAAACTTTACTATAAAGCCATAGTAATCAAAACAGCTTGGTAGTGGCATAAGAACAGACCTCAGGAACAATGGAATAGAATTGAAAACCCAGAAATGAACCTACAGACCTTTAGCCTTCTAATCCTCGATAAAGGAGCTAAAACAATAGAATGGAACAAAGACAGCCTCTTCAGTAGATGGTGCTGGCAAAATTGGTTAACTACTTGTAGAAAACTAAAGGTAGATCCTTATATATCACACTGCACCAGAATCAACTCCAAATGGATCAAAGACCTCGAAGTCAAAACAGACACTCTGAAAACATTACAGCATGGAATAGGAGAAACCCTAGGTCTTCTTGGCTCAGGCCCGAAATTTTCTGAATAGAGACCCGGAAACAAAACATATCAAAGAAACCTTGGACAAATGTGATTGCATAAAGTTGCAGCGCTTCTGCATGGCAAAGGACATAGCTAGCAAGATCAATAGAAAGCCCACGGATTGGGAGAAGATCTTTACTAGCCATACAACGGACAAGGGTCTCATATCTAAAATATATTTGGAACTCAAAAAAGTAAATCCCCCAAGAACAAATCCTCAAAGAAACAACTGCCCAATAAATAAGTGGGCTAAAGACTTAAAGAGAAACTTCTCTGAAGAAGAAAGAAGGATTGCCTATAGACACATGAAGAAATGCTCAACATCCCTATCCATAAAAAAATGCAAATCAAAACAACATTGAGATACCACGTCACTCCAATTAGAATGGCAAAAATCATGAACTCTAACAACAGATGCTCGAGGGGATGTGGACAGAAGGGAACCTTACTTCATTGTTGGTGGGAATGTAAACTTGTTCAACCACTTTGGAAAGCAGTTTGGAGGTTCCTCAAAAGACTTTACATAGAGGTCCCCTATGACCCAGCTATCCCACTTTTGGGCATTTACCCAAATGTTTACAAACAAGACCACACTAAAGCTACCAGCACAACTATGTTTATTGCAGCATTATTTACCATAGCTAAGATATGGAACCAACCCAGATGCCCTTCTGTAGATGAATGGATCAAGAAAATGTGGTATATATACACAATGGAATTCTATGCCTCCATCAGAAAGAATGACATTGCCCCATTTGTTAGGAAATGGAAAAACTTGGAAAAAATTATATTAAGTGAAGTAAGCCAGGCCCAAAGAAACACAGGTTCCATGGTTTCCCTTATTTGCAATATCTAGTATGTGTATGAGTCAAGCAGAAAAGGTCAGATAATGTGATGTGAGGAAAATGAACCCTTAGATATGTATTTTAATGTTTTTTTTCTTTCATGCAAGTGTTTCTAACCCATTTATAAGATTATTTCTTTGTTGCTTAGTATGTCCCTCCCCCACAGTTTAACCCGCACTTTCAGTATATTTGATGTCAGTATAACTTGTGGAGGAGATGGGGAAAAACAAGTCGTTTAAGGATTCTGGTGGACCTGTGGCAACAATGAGAAGTACAAATTGTCATGTCAAAAACGAGCTTAACAATGTCGGTGGGGGGGGAGAGGGAGGAAGGATTGGGTAGGGGGAAGGGGGAGGCTGGGAAGGGAGGTGAAGAGTAAACAAAGGAAGAGGCTGCAATGTTTGCTAAGAAATGTATTCATTATCCTGCCAATGTAATTGCAACCCCTCTTTACAGTAATTCACAAATAAAATAAAATTAAAAAAAAGTGGTAAAGGTCAGATAATGTGATATTAGGAAAATGAACCCTTAGATATGTATTTTAATGTTTTTTTCTTTCATGCATGTGTTTCTAATGCATTTATAAGATTATTTCTTTGTTGCTTTGTATGTCTCTCCCCCACAGTATAACTCCCGCTTTCACTATATTTGATGTCAGTATAACTTGTGGAGGAGATGGGGAAAAATAAGTCGTTTAAGGATACAGGTGGACCTGTTGCAACAATGAGAAGTACAAGTTGTTATGTCCAAAACGAGCTTTACAACGTCGGTGTGGGGCGGGGGGGGGGGGGGAGGATTGGGTGGGGGGGAGGGTGGAGGCTGGGAAGGGATGTGAAGGGTAAACCAAGGAGGAGGCTGCAATGCTTGGTAAGAAATGTATGCATTATTCTGGTCATGTAATTGTAACCCCTCTGTACAGTATGTTCACAAATAAAACAAAATAAAATTAAATTTAAAAAAATAAAATAAAAAAAGGTGATAATATATGTAAGTGAATTGCATGTCAGGAAAAAAACACTATTGTTAAAACTTCTTCACACAAAATGCAGAATAGCTAAAAAGATGTTTTTGGTGTTGGCTAAAAATTCTTTGTAAACTACTGCATTTAAAACAAAGATGTGGGACTGGGAAGGTTTCTCAGTGGTATAGCGCTTGCCTTGCATGCTCAAGGCCCTGGGTTCGATTCCTCAGTACCACATAAGCAAAAAGTAAAAAGCTGGAATTGGTGCTGTGGCTCAAGTGGTAGATCGCTAGCCTTGAGCAGAAGAGCTGAGGGACAGTGCCCAGGCCCAGAGTTCAGGCCCCAAGACCGGAACCCTCCATAAATAAAGAAAACAAAAACAAAAAACAAAGATGTGATTTCTGTTTATTTTGAGGGTATTTTGTCCATTTGAGTTTATGCAGAGATAACTTAATCCAAAAGTATATGTGATAACTGGAATACCTATACCTAGGGATTATGCATCTCTTCTAAGTAACTTTTTATTATTATATATATATATGTATATATATATAATTTTATTATTATACTGTACAGAGGGGTTACAATTACATGGGCAAGATAATGAGTATATTTCTTATCAAGCATTGTAGTGTCCTCCTTTGTTTCCCCTTCCCATCCCTTCCCATCCTCCCCTGCCGCCCCACACAATCCTCCTCCCTACACCCCCTCACACCAAAGTTGTAAAGTTCATTTTTCGACATAAGGACTTGTACATCCTCATTGTTGCAATGGGTCCACCTGTATCCCTATTTCTTTCCCATGGTTTCCCTTATTTGCAATATCTAGTATATGTTTGAGTCAAGCAGAAAATTTCAGATAAGGTGATGTTAAGGAAATGAACCCTAAGATATATATTCAAATGTTTTTTTTTCTTTCATGCGATTGTTTCTAACACATTTATAAGATTATTTCTTTGTTGCTTTGTATGTCCCTCCCCACAGTATAACCGCTGCTTTCACTGTATTTGATGTTGGTATAATTTGTGGAGGGAAAGGAGAAAAACTTCTAAGTAATTGAGAAACTTTTCTGGAAGAAACTTTTAGGAAATGACAGAAGACAGAAATCTATGCATCTGCATTTTATGTAAGTCATATGTAACTTGCTCAATCCAATTGCTTATCTCTACCTTGCTAAGAAAAACGTATTCTCAAGATAAGAGCCAAAAGCAATGAAAAGAACAAAATACACAATCATCTTGATTTATTTGTGAAAGTAACAATTGAAATAAAACAATTCCTCTTAAGGGACTCCTATATTAGTGTATGTGAAGATGTTCCTAAATGCCAATATCCATTACATTTTTGGAATTTTAATTTCTACTAACATGTGAAAACTAGAACAAGAAAACGTACATAGACTTAGAGTGAACCAGCCTTCAAATCATTTTCTTAATTGTTTTGAAATTACAAAAGAATTGATACTCCTTTGCTTTGGAAATAATTTAAAAATATTTATCACATGATAATTCAAATACCAAGCATGAGTAATTTTTTTTTTTTTTTGTCAGTCGTGGGGCTTGAACTCTGGGCCTGGGCGCTGTCCCTCAGCTCTTCAGTTCAAGGCGAGCGCTCTACCACTTGAGCTACAGCGCCACTTCTGGTTTTCTGGTGGTTTATTGGAGATAGGAGTCTCACGGTCTCTCCTTCCCCGGGCTGGCTTTGAACCGCGATCCTCAGATCTCAGCCTCCTGAGTAGCTAGGATTACAGGCGTGAGCCACCAGCGCCCGGCGTAAGCAAGAGTAATTTTATATAATCATTATAAATATCATTTTATTACTATTGTAAAATAGAAGAAAAAAAACCAGTCCCAATATATGACCTACCTATCATTATTCTTAACTTCTAATCATTACCTAAATATCTTAATCTAAATAGTCATGTCTTTAACATAGACGTAAATATTCTATACTTGTTTACTTAAAATTTTCCAGGGGTGTGTATTCATGTTTCTAAGAAATGTTCAAAGCAGTTAAAAGATGCTTTTGTGAAATTAATGTGATACAACTTGTTGTTGTGGGTGTTGTTTGCAAGGCCTGGGCATTGTCCCCAAGCCTTTTTATTCTCAAAGAAAGCACTATAACTTGAGGAAAAGAGCTAATTCCTGTTTTTAGTGGTCAATTGGAGATAAGAATCTAACAAGTACTGTTCGGTCTGGGCTTGTTTCGAAAACAATTCTAAGATCTCAACACCCAGAATAGCTTGTATTATAAGGGTGAGTTACCGGCACTTGGTTTCATGAAGTTTTTTTTTAATTTTAATTATGTTTTAAGATGTTTGTTTCACTATGATATATATCATGTATATATTTCTGATGACAAATAATCTCTAAAAATGTACCATTCTACACATAACATATATATATATATATATATATATATATATATATATATATATATATATATATATATATATATATGTATATATACACAGACTCCCTCTAAAAATTTTATGTTACTATTTTTACCTTTTTCATTTCAAAGATATACAGTCTATTTTTCTAAAAGTTTCCTAGAATAAAATAACTCATATTTCAATAGAAAGTAGAGTTTATTACTTTCAAGGGAATTTTAGATATACACATGATATTGTAGTAACATTTACAGTATATTACTTGAAAAGGTTCTGCCGAAACTCTTAAATATTTGTTTGTAGTTAAGGAGAGAGAGGAAGTTAATTAATACTGATTAGGAATTTGCAATGCTTCAAAAAATCTATTCCATAATTTGTTATAAGCACATAGTGAAGCTACTTGATATGGTTTAGTTTCTTTGTTTATTTGTTCAAAATTTCAATATGGATGCATGCACACTGGTAACATTAAAATTATTAATCAAAAGACAAATGATAGTAAAATCATAGACACATATCCGACGTTCAATAATTAGCACTTATGATGCTAATAATAATTTGGATGGAGAGGATGATGACCACAGTGTAGCCTGACAATGACGATGTTGTGATTGAAAAGGAAAAAAAAACAAACTTTAATTATCTTTGAAGCCATAGTTATAAACAGCGGTGGATTACATACAATAACAATAATAAGAGGAAGGCTGGGAAGGTGGCTCAGTGGCAGAGTGTTGGCCTTGCCTACATGAGGCTCTGGGTTTGATTCCTCAGCACCACATAAGCAGAAAAAGTGGGAAGTGGCACTGTGGCTGAAGTGGTAGAGTGCATTGAGCTGAAGAGCTGAGGGACAGTGCCAGGCCCAGAGTCCAGGCCCCATGACGAACCAAAAAAAAAAAAAAAAAAAAACCAGAATAAAAATAGGAGAGTTTCAATATCAAGAAATACAATCACATAAACAGGTAGAGACAGTAAAAACCCTAATGTTATTCCAGCAGTCTTTCTAATGTATACTCACTGTTCTTGGTGATATTATTTTCTTATAAATAAAATCTTTTATTTCCATATTTTGATCGACTAAGATGTAGGTTTCAACTTAGTGTGATTAGTTCAAATGACATTGTCATATAGATATTACTCAATAACCAATGTTTTCCAATGATATATTAAGAGTATGTTCTTGATTACAGCTGTAAATACATGACACAATTTACATAATACCACTTACTTATCTGCAGTTACCATAAAATGACACAAGCTGCAGAGCCAGGAGTTAAAATTTATTTTTATTTCTGCATGAAACTATTTCTGACTTTATACCAACAAACTGAATTTGACTCTTTCCTTATTTTTAAGCTAAGGTAGAAAATTTAAGGACTGTTTACTTTCTTTTTCCTTGCTCTAGAAGAAAACATTTATATTCTTCAATATTTCTAGTAGATTACATCCATTTACAGATGAGAAATGTAAGACCAACAGTCAATGTTGTGAGTAAATAATGGTACTAGAATTTTTGTCTGAGTTCTTCACTCTGTGTGCTTACAAGGAGAGCCATTTAGTGTTGGAGAGGACCAATATGAAAAGAGTATGGGGAAAAATGCATACTTTGTAAACAGTTGTTTTAGGACTGAGTGACTGGTGATGAGTATTTGCAATAGGCTGGTGTCAGGGGCATAAAAAGGAGTATATAGAAATTACATTAGTGACAGCAACTGAGAAAATCTTGGTCATTCATTTATCTAATGGATGGGGGTAGGGTAAGAGGAAATCTAAAGTGTTTCCACATCTCTGTCTCCTAACTATGTTAGTTACATTCTTAGTGATAAGGACTACATGTGGAAAAGATGGATTTAGAGGAAAAAACTCTCTGATAGTTCTAAGGTTTATGTAAACAGATGCAAAGATAGGTCTGTTTGAACATCATCAAAATATCCACGAGCATGAATATGAAAAATAATAATAAAATCAGGGACATTATTAAAGGGAAAAGGAAAAGGAAAGTTCTGACGAAAGTGAACAATGTGAGTATCAGTGTGGATAAGATTGGAGGAAAGATAAATAAGGAAACAAAAAAGTAATAAACACAGATTTACAGAAGAAAAGGAAGGAAAGAATTTTCAGGAAGATATTGAAGGAAATCTACCATTTGGATTTGAAAAGTAAAAGGACATAGACAAGTTCAATAAGAACAGTGTTTTGGTGAAAGTCATATTGATAAAATGTTGAGATATGAATGTGAAGACATAAAATTCTGGATCCATAAATTCAACATGTCCTGTTGATTCTAAATGTTGGGAACAAATGCTTTAATCCTGACCTTAGAAATACAGATATAACTCATGAACTTTTTTAGAGGTATTCTCTGAACATTTTTGAAAACTTTATTTAGCCAGGAGGTTATAGATTGAACTACAGCACAAACAAGCCTAATTTGTCCTACAGTTCCAATTAGTGACCCATCTATCCATATCAGTTTGGGATTTTGTTGAAATATATTTAGATATGTTTGGATATCTTATCAGCCTACTCATTATAAATGTAGGACAAGTAACACCAAGTATTAGGTTGAACATACAGCTTTACTGATGTGACTGAAGACTACTCGAATTGATTCTTCTTTAAAATAGAAAATAGAGACCAGTTATGATGTGTCAATGGCTATTGGCCTCAACATCATTTTGCTCAACATCATTTTATGTGGTCATTTATACATAGTTATTGGGCCATTCTGTTCATCTGCTAGGACTATCCTAGATATTTCCTAGTTATTACAAATGAGGGAAACCATAGAATCTGTCTTTGTGTCTTGCTTATTTTTCTTAGTAGGATTTTTCCTCAATAGCCATTGACAGATCATAACTGGACTCTCTTTAACTTGGAAATTATAGATTATGTCTTTTTATACTCTAACTTGGGACAATGATCTGCTGTCAGTTATTACCTTCTTTTACCCTTCTTTTGCCCTTCCACTTACATAATTATTCTTTAAAGAGACATAATTGAGCTTGCATTTCTAAATTCTTCAAAATTATCTGAAATACTTCATACTTCTGGCAGCCTCCTACATCTTTCTCAAGGGAAATATTTTGTCACTACCATTTTTATCCTATATGATAATGGATATCTTCCTGCCTAATTCAGTGCAAGATATACATTAGACTCATCCAGATATCTCAACACTTGTACCACCATAAAATACTATCTTACTTGGAAATCATGATATTAGTATATCTGGTGAGGTGGCATCTGTCATTTTTGAATGGCTTTAAGTGATACTTACATGCAATCATGTTTTAAACCAATATGCCACTCAGTAGATGAACGAATTGACAAAATGTGGTTTATATACGTACGGAGGAATTCTATGCTTCCAACTCATAAGGAAATGGAAAGACTTGGAAAATCCTATTAAGAAAAATAAGCAAGAAACAAAGACAGATTCTATGGTTTCCCTCATTTGAAATAACTAGGAAATATCTAGGATAGTCCTAGCAGATGAACAGAATGGCTCAATAGCTATGTATAAATGACCACATAAAATGATGTTGAGCAAAATAAACTCCTAGATATGGAAAGAGAGGTTTTTGTTTGTGGTGGTTGTTTTTAATGTACTATGTGATTTCTTTTGTCTTTTGTGTTTTCCTCTATGGTGTGTCCACTGTTGTATTTGATTTCAGCATCCTGTGTATTGTATATACATTTTTCTTCATTTGACAAGGGAAGAGGAACAATAAAATGTCGAGACAAAGGACAAATGGCAAACCAATGCAATACACACAAGACAACATGTTAGAAATTTACATTATGATTTGTGAGGAGTATTGGGGTGGAGGAAAAGTGTGAGAAAAATGAGGGAGGGGTAAAAATTTTGACATGTTATGTATCCACTAACTTACAATTACTGCAACCCTTCTATATATCACCTTGACAATAAAATTAAGTTAAAAGTGAGCTGCATAAAATATAATTTCACTGTATTGTTATAGTAAATATTATTCTATGTGTATTACCTTTTAAAAAATGAACATTTTGGCTGCTAATTTGAATTACCTCTTTCTTTATCAGAGGGACATCAACGTGAATGTTATCAAACTTATTTTCAGAATATGCTTTTCATTATTTTGAAAAAAAAACATTATTTTAGTATTATCTCATACTAAAACAGAAAACAGTCCAATTCTATGGAAACTCCTAACTTTGAAAACTGACTAATTGTTAAGAGGACAGAATATATGTGTTCCTCAATATTCCTATGACTACTAACTACTCATTTTCAAATTCTGAACATGCCATACCAGAGACAGGCTTGGCTTACTTCTCTTAATATAATTTTTTCCAAGTCTTTCCATTTCCTAACAAATGGGGAAATGTCATTCTTTCTGATGGAGGCATAGAATTCCATTTTGTACATATACCACATTTTCTTGATCCATTCATATACTGAGGGGCATTTGGGTTGGTTCCATATCTTAACTATAGTAAATAATGCTGCAATAAACATAGTTGTGTTGGTAGCTTTAGTGTGGTCTTGTTTGTAAACATTTGGGTAAATGTCCAAAAGTGGGATTGCTGGGTCATATGTCAGCTCTATGTGGAGGCTTTTGAGGAACAACCATATTGCTTTCCAAAGTGGTTGAACAAGTTTACACTGCCACCAACAGTGCAGTAAGGTTCTCTTCTGTCCACATCCCCTCCAGCATCTGTTGTTATTAGAGTTCTTGATTATAGCCATTATAACTGGGGTAAGGTGGTATTTCAATGCTGTTTTGATTTTCATTTCTTTCATGGCTAGACAGGTTGAGCATTTCTTCATGTGTTTACTGGCCATCCTATCTTTCCTCTTCAGAGAAATTTCTCTTTAAGCCTTTAGCACACTTATTTATTGGGCAGTTGATTCTTTGAAGATTTTTGTTGAGGGATTTAATTTTTTTAGTTCCAGGTATATTTTAGATAAGAGACCTTTGTCTCTTCTCCCAATCCAATCCGTGAGCTTTCTAGTGATCTTGCTAGCTATGTCCTTTGCCAGGCAGAAGCTCTGCAATTGCATGCAATCCTATTTGTCCAACCTTTTTTTAATTAATTTTTTTGTGTTTCTGGGTCTCTATTAAGAAAATTTCGTCCTGTGCCAAGGAGACCTAGGGTTTCTCCTATTACATCCTGCAATATTTTCAGAGTGTCTGCTTTGACTCCGAGGTCTTTAATCCATTTGGAATTGATTCTGGTGCAGGGTGATAAATAAGGATCTAGCTTTAGTTTTCTACAAGTAGTTAATGAATTTTGCCAGCACCATTTACTGAAGAGGTTGTCTTTCTTCCATTCAATTTTTTAGCTCCCTTATTGAAAATTAGATGGCTATGGGACTGTAGGTTCATTTCTGTATTTTCAATTCTATTCCGTTGGTCATCTTTTATGTTTTACTTCATCTTTCCCTATTTGGAGTCCCTTTAAATTTGCATCTTGTCTTATTGTCCCAGCTAGCATTCTAATACTAAGTTGAAGAGGAGTGGAGAGAGCAGGCATCCTTATCTCTTTCCTGAATTAATAAGAAATGGCTTTAACTTTTCACCATTAAGTATAATGTTTGCTGTAGGTTCGTCAATTCTTAGTAGAAAGAAGAGCACTGGAGCAATATCAGTTCCAAATTTCAAACTATACTAAAAAGCCACATTAATAAGAGCAGATTGGTACTGGCACAAGGACAGTTCTGAGGACCAATGGAATTGGACTGAAGACTCAGAAATAAACCCATTGACCTATAGCCACCTAATCTTTGACAAGGGAGCTAAAAACATAGAATGAAAGAAAGACAGCCTTTTCAGTAAATGGTGCTGGTAAAATTGGTTAAACACCTGTAGAAAACTAAAGCTAGATCCATATATATATATATATATATATATATATATATATATATATATATATATATATATATATATATATATCTCATGCAAGGTGATATATATATATATATATATATATATATATCTTAAACAAACAAATCAAACAAAACAAATCAAAGAGAGGTTAGACAAATGGGATTGCATGAAACAACAGAGCTTCTGCAAGGTAAAGTTCATAGATAGCAAGATCAATAAAAAGCCCACTTACTGGGAGAAGTTCTTCATGAGTCATAAAACAGACAAAGTCTTATATCTAAAATATACTTAGGACTCAAAATCAAATCTCCGAACAACAAATCTTCAAAGGAATAACTGTCCAACATCTAAGTTGGCTGAAGACTTAAAGAGAGACTTCTTTGAAGAGGAAATAAAAAATGTCCATTAGACACATGAAGAATATATATATATATATATATATATATATATATATATATATATATATATAATTTTGGGAGTGGAAGGGATATAGCAGAATGCTTAAATGGGGATTCAGGTTGACCATTGTGACAATGAGATGTACAGGGCACTGTGTCGAAAATGAATTTACAATCTCATGCAGGGGTCAAGGAGGGAGGAGTTGGAGATGTGGGGAAGGAAAGGATGGTAGGGGACAAACAAAGGAGGAGGTAACAATGCTGTATAGGAAATGTACTCATTACCTAGTCCTGTAATTCTGAGCCCTCTGTACAGTATTTTTACAATAAAAATATATTTAAAAAATCTCTGCCTCCTGTAGATTTCCAGTGCTGCTCTCGGAATTGCATTTTCTGCTTATTCTGGCTGTGGTTAGGTCCACCTTTCCAATGGATCAGTATTCTCAAAGCATCTTGGTCCTGCAGTGGGACTTGGATTATACAGTGGTGGTTGGAACCAGGCCAAGGATAGGACAAAACCACTTCCAGGACATGACTTCGTCATTGCCCATGCAACTAGGATTGTAAGCAGAATTTATCTGAATTTGGTTTCAGAAAACAGTGAACCAAAAGGCAAGTCCATCAAACACCTCACTCCTCCCCCCCATTTTCTCTTTTCTCCCTCCCTGGGAAAGTATAAAATAATTTTGCAGGTTTTGACACACACACAAAATGCCCACCATCTCCCCTGGTAAACTTGGTTTCAAGTCACTAAGTCATGTCAACGGATAATGCTGCATTCATTATTCTGGACAACATCTTCAGGTTGTTTGATGCTTTAATTTTTTGTTGTTGTTGTTGGTAAGGGGGGCCTGAACTCTGGGTCTGGGTGCTGTCCCTGAGCTGTTCAGCTCAAGGCTAGCTCACTACCACTTTAGCCACAGTGCCACTTCCAGTTTTTTCTGCTTATGTGGTGCTGAGGAATTGAACCCAGGACCTCATGCATGCAAGACAAGCACTCTACCACTGAGTCTTCTTCTAGCCCTAATGATTTAATTCTTTAAAATTTCTTTTTGTCAGTCATAGGTCTTGAACTCAGGGCTTGGGTATTAACATATCCCAGAGTTCTTCAGCTCAAGGGGATCCCTCTCCCAATTGAGCCACAGTGCCACTTCCTGTTTGGAGATAAGTGACTCACAGACTTTCATGCCAGGATTTGCTTTGAACAGATGAATTTTTAAATTATATTTCTCCTAGGTGTTTATTGGAACATTACAGTTTTTCTGGAATTTAAAGTTTTCTGTAAACCTTTGTCTTCAAGTAATCCAAAAGCATTAAATATTACATTTCGAAGCTATCCTTTAGCACATCCATTTTGAAATTATTATCTTAAAATGAAATTCTAATTCTTTGTAGAAACAACCCATTAAAGTCCAAATGGGAAATATGCTAATTTCAGCAGCCTTGACAATCCTTCCTCTTTTTTTTCTCTCCAGTATCTTTTCTTGTTTTGGAACAAGTGTCATGGACTGTCCAACCATTCAAAAGGAAGATTATTCCATTAATTTAATAGAAAAGGAATCCAGCCTACCTGCATCTCAAGGCAACTTTGAGTATAATGTTAATATAAAAATTCATGTCAGTGGATTTTCAGTCATTTTGATAATTTTTTATTTAACCACTCATTAAAGAGGTTCCAAAAGGCAAGAATCAAAAATCATGTTCTGCTTTCTAAAAATGTTTAAAAAGCTAGTAATTCAACAAAGATTCCATGGTGAAGAATTTCTCTTTTATCATAGCCCTTACCACTGATCCCTTCCCTTTAAACTTGTAGCTTTGTTCAGTTTTCTTGTTCCAGCTTTCATTTTGGTATTCGCCTCAGTAATATCCTTGTAGTATTTGACAATGAAATTCCATTTATTGTTAGAGAGCTCAATTCATATTGCCAAAGGCAGACTCATTATCATTTCATAAAACATAAACTATTAAGTATCATTAACAATGTCATATGCAAATATTCCATAAATTAATATAAGTACCACATAAATGTGCATCTTCATATACTTTTAAAAATGCAAAGTAGTTACATATCTATGTCATAAAATAATTCAGACCACTGGTAGACGAGATTAAGCTAAATTTTTTATTTATATCATCCCCAATATTTTGTCAAATTTTCTTTTCTCATTAACTTTCACCTTAGGGCCTGCTTTTCCTAGCAACAAGTTATAACTTGATATCCTTGGATGTTAGTCCCCTCTGAGTAACCTCTTTTCTTTCCACCACTAGTTAGTCCCTTTTGTTAAATACCTGAGGAATAACGTCCCATTGTGCCTGCAAGAGAAGTACCCAAGTCGACTGTCTGTGACTACTCTTGCTTTGCTTTGTTTGGGAATGTGGTAGCTGAGACAGGGGTGGCAGGGATCAGGTGGCTGGAACCATGGTGTTAAGAATTATGGGTAGCAAAATGAGTAGCGGAGAATAGGATACCAGGGAAAGGGTAATTGTGACTGTAATTGCTGAGTTGCACTTGCAGGAAATTGGGTAGCAGCAACAGCTTTGCAGGGGTTGGGGTAGCTAATACAGGTATCCAGAACAATTTAGCAGTGACAAGGAAGCACAGACAAAGTGAAAGATAAAAGTTGTGAGACATTGTGGGAATTCTTTGACTACCCATTCTGAAAACATGAAGGAGGGTAATTTTAAACTAAAACTACAAAAGAAAATTTAAGTCTTGGTGCTAACAAATCTGTCCAGGTGTTATTACATTAAATAGAGAATTCAAAATGGTTTTTCTTCATGAATACAGAGATCAAAGATATTAAAATTCTTATTTCAAAATGCAAATTAAAGGGGAAAATTAGTCAGGAGGTAAAATTCATATTGAATGTTAATATTTAAGAGAAAAAGGAGATCCTAGATGGCAGACTACAGACAAAGCAATATCAGAGCATTATATGTTCAATAATAATTAAGAAATTTTAATTGAAAAATTGAGCTAGAATGTTCACATCAGGCAAAGGCAAGCAATCAGAGTCTATCACCAACAAAGAAACACCATAATGTATATCTCAGAAAAAGGAACCAAGTTCCTTATCTTGATTTCAATGATACACATAACCACCTTTACAAACACACACACACACACACACACACACACACAAACACACACACACACACACACACACACGAATTATGCAACAGCTCAAGCTACTCACATCCAATCAACATGAATCAAAGATCTTCCTGTAATACTTAAAACTTTAAATTTTGAAGTCTTACTCTGAAAACATTACAGGACGGAATAGGAGAAACCCTAGGTCTCCTTGGCACAGGCCGAAATTTTCTTAATAGAGATCCAGAAATACAAAAAATCAAAGACAAATGGAACAAATGGGATTTCATGAAATTGCAGAGCTTCTGCATGGCAAAGGACATAGCTAGCAAGATCATTAGAAAGCCCATTGATTGGGAGAAGATCTGCACTAGCCATACAACGGACAAGGGTCTCATATCTAAAATATACCTGGAACTCAAAAATTAAATCCCTTAACAACAAATCTTCAAAGAAACAACTGCCCATTAAATAAGTAGGCTAAAGGCTTAAAGAGAAACTTGCCTGAAGAGGAAAGAAGGATGGCCAATAAACACAACCTCTCTAGCCATAAAAGAATTACAAATAAAAACAACATTGAGGTACTACCTCACCCGAATTAGAATGGCTATAATCAAGTACTCTAATAAGAACAGATGCTGGAGGGGATGCGGACAGAAGGGAACCTTACTACATTGTTGGTGGGAGTGTAAACTTGTTCAACCACTTTGAAAAACGGTATGGAAGTTCATCAAAAGACTCCACATAGAGCTCCCCTATGACCCAGCAATCCCACTTTTGGGCATTTACCCACATGATCACAAACAAGACCATATTAAAGCTACCAGCACACCTATGTTTATTGTAGAATTATTTACCATAGCTATGATATGGAACCAACCCAGATGCCCCTCAGTTTATGAATGGATCAAGAAAATGTGGTATATATACAAAATGGAATTCTATGCCTCCATCAGAAAGAATGACATTGCCCCATTTGTTAGGAAATAGAAAGTCTTGGAAAAATTATATTAAGTGAAGTAAGCCAGACCCAAAGAAACATAGGTCCCATGGCTTCACTTATTTGCAATAAATAGTATATGTGTGAGGCAAGCAGAAAAGTTCAGATAAATTGATGCTAGGGAAATGAACCCCAAGATAAGTATTCAATTTTTTTTTCTTTCATGCATTTGTTTCTAACATATTTATAAGATGATTTCTATATTGCTTTTTTTGTCTCTCCCCCTGCTTTCACTGTATTTGATGTTGGTACAAATTTGTGGAGGGGAAGGGCATAAACAAATCGTTTAACTAGGGGTACAGGTGGACACATTGCAACAATGAGATATACAAGTCATTATGTCGAAAAATGAACTTTACAATTTTGGCGGGGGGAGAGGAAGTGTTTGGCCATCTATTTTCCAGCTGATCTATAGGTGTAGAAGCAAAACGTAATACAAAGCAATACAAACCAGTTCTTACTATAAATAATTTTTCTCTGAACATCTTAAAAATCAATTCTGACAACATGTAATAAAAAAATCCCTAAGTTTAAAACATTCTTCTAGACAAGTTAAAGAAATACCGAGAACAAGTATTTTAAGAATAATTGCAGAGAGCTTTTACTCAGGGCCTCGGTTCTGTCTCTGAGATTTATTACTAAATACTAGTGATACCACTTTGAGGCACAATGCCACAGTAAAGACTCACCAATTTTCCTCTCCATTCTGGCTTTGAACTAGGATCTAGATGTTTCAACTCTCTGAGTAGCTAGGATTATAATAATGAGCCCTTGCACCTGGGTAGAATAATTGCAGAAGCCAGTTAGTATTACATGTCAATCATGTTTAACTTTGTAACATAAAGTTAACTGAAATGCCTTCCAATAGAAATAAGGAATTAAATGTGTAGATGGGTTACAAAGTTCTTACCAAAAGCTACATATTTTCCTTTTTTTTTACTTCCAAAATTGTTTGCTTCCCAGAATCATATCTTATCTTTCCGTGCTGGTTTCTTTAGTTTATTTCATACATGCCCACAGCTCCTTCAACTATCAATTCTTTTGTGAAGACCTTGCAAATATCTATTTTCAGTCCAAACTCGTTTTATGCACCTCTCATCCATATATTCAACTGACATAATCACTTGTGAAACAGTAATCATCTCTTATCATTACTGGATATAAAGTATAAGTAAAATTTAAGAAAATAAAGAATAACATAAATAAACATAACATGATTTTAATAGCAATGCTAAACATAAATACAACATCGATTATTTTTCTGGAGCAATTTAATAAAAAACTCAAGGAAAAGAAATCAACTTTTTTGAGTGCTGATATTATAGTTTAATCTTAAGACCTTACCTTGTCACTTAGGCTTTTTCCCTCAAGGGTGGTGCTCTGTATTTGAACGACAGCTCCCCTTCCAACTTTATTTGGGGGATTATATAGAGATAAGAATCTCATGGAATAAAAATTATTTGTGTCCCTATCATGGGGTTCATTTCACATAACATCCTCTTATATGGTACCATGTACAAGTTACTCCAAGTAAGATTAACCATGGGACCTGTGGTTATTTGACCCTGGCTTATTCACTTAATATAATTGTTTCTGCGTCTTTCTATTTCCTAGCAAATGGGACGATGTCATTCTCTCTGATTGGAGGCATAGAATTTCATTGTGTGTGTGTGTGTGTGTGTGTGTGTGTGTGTGTGTGTGTGTATCACATTTTCTTGATCCATTCATCTACTGAGGGGTCTCTGGGTTGGTTCCATATTTTAGCTATGGTAAATAATGTTGCAATAAACATAGTTGTACCGGTAGCTTAGTATGGTCTTGTTTGTGATCATTTGAGTAAATGCCCCAAAATGGGGACTGCTGGATCATAGGGGAGCTCTAAGTGAGGTCTTAGAAAAAGTGAAGTAAGGCAAAACCAAAGAAACATTGGTCCTATGCTTTCCCTTATTTGCAATAACTATTATATGTCTGGGACAAGCATAAAAGTTCATAAGCTATGTCCATATGACCACATAACATGCTGCTAAGCGAAGTGAACCCCAAGATAGGATTTATAATCTACCATGTGTTTTTTTTCTTTTTATCTTCCTTCCCCCCTTGTTTAACCCTTGTTTTTACTGTATTTAGTGTCAGTGCCCTGCATTTGTATACATCCTTCTCTAGCTTGGGGAGGGGAAGGGACAAAACAAAATAGATAAATAGTGATACAGGCTGACCCATTGTAACAATGAGATGCACAAGACACTATGTTGAAAAAGTATCTTTACAATTTAGCGGGGAAGATGGTAAGGGAGTAGAGGGGAGTGTAGTTGTGGAGGTGGGAGGGAAGGGGAGGGGAAAAACAAAGGAGGAGGTAACAATGCTTGATAGAAAATGTACTCATTAACTTGCTCATGTAACTATAACCCCTCTACAGAGCATTTTTACAATGAAAACCTCTTTTAAAAAATAGAAGGTGTGCCGGGCATCGGTGGCTCACGCTTGTAATCCTAGCTACTCAGGATGCTGAGATGTGAGGATAACAGTTCAAAGACAGCTCAAGAAAAAATCCGTGAGACTCTTATCTCCAATAAAACCACTAGAAAACCGATGCTGGTGCTGTGTCTCAAGCGGTAGAGCACTCCCCTTGAACTGAAGAGTGCAGGGACAATGCCCAAACCCAGAGTTCAAGCCCCAAGACCGACACACACACAAAAAAAACAGAAGGTGTCATGTACACCAAGTATAGTAGCCCATCTGTAATCCCAGCTGATTGGGAAGCAGATCTTGGTCTCAGGCCAGGCCAAAGAAATAACTGCCCAGACAGCCATCTCAACAAATAAGCTGGCCATAGTGGTTCACATCTGTAATCCTAGATAATTGTGTGGGAGACATAAGAAGCAATCTAAGATCATTCAGTCAATCTAAGATTAGACCCGGGCGAAAAGTTCAAGACCTCAAGTAAATAAAATTGACCAGAAGTAAGGCAAAAGTAATTGAGCTGCTTGTTGCTATACAACTAAAGTCCTATCTAGCAAGCAGAGAACACCTGAATAGAACCCTAGTAATACTCCTCTCTTCCACCAAAAAGCCTAAATAACTTTGTCCTATTTGAACATCTAATTTCAAGGCCACTGACAGATCAGAGATGGTGATATTATCTTAAAAATTAGATATTCAAAAGAGACAAAGTTCTTTGGGTTTTGAAAAAGTTGAAAAGGTAGGAAAATGCATGTGATTTTTGTTAGCTCCATAATTCTTGAAAACATAAAATGAACTCAAGTATTAAATATATATCCATATGTGTGCATATATCCATGTATGTATATATATGTGTGTATGTATATAATCATATATATATATATATATATATATATATATATATATATATATATATACATACATACATATAGATGTATGGTTCAACTCTTTTCTGTGTAGCAAATGGTTCAAGTGAATCTGTACAATCAATACTCAAAGGCATGAATAGACAAAGAGAATGAGCAGAGAACTCGTACTCCGGAATCTATGGTTAGCCCATAACCCCGGAAATCTTTTACATCAGTTTGCATGTGTCAGTTACTGCAGTACAGGGACAATACGATGGCAATGAGATACCAGGCAGATGAAATGAGAAATGAGAGATACAACTGGTACAATATTCTTTCTGATGGGTAAGTAGAATTTCCAGTGTGTGTGTGTGTGTGTGTGTGTGTGTGTGTGTGTGTGTGTGTGTGTGTGTGTGTGTGTGTGTGTATTACATTTACTTGATTCATTTCTCTCTTGAGGGCTGATTCAGTAAACATGGTTGTGCTGAAACCATTACTATATCTTGGTTTGTAATCTTTCGGGTAAATGCCCAGGAGTAGAGTTGCTGGATCATATGGAAGTGGGTAGTCAAAAGAGGTGTGTAGGGGAGGGAATGTTGAAAGGGTTGGCATTGATCAAGGTATATTGTACGCATAAACTGCTTTGTTTAATGATAACTGCTTTGCTACTTAAAATAATAATAATAAAAATCATGTCCCTAAATTGTTATGCAATTAAAAGCAAAGCATGAGAATCTGCTCAGATAATCTCTAGGGTCAATAAATCTTTTTTGATTAGGATAAGTTTTAGAACAACACTAATGATACATATCATCTGAAGAAAATTTAATGATTTCCAGCTATTTAAAATAATCATTTTTGAAGATATGGCTCAAGTGGCAGAGTGCTACTTAGTGAGCAAAGCTGTCAGATAATGAATTCAAGTCTCAATCTCGAACAAAAGTAAAAACAATCAGTATAATTCAGGCACTTTCCTGGGCACTAGTAGCTCATGCATTAATCCTACCTTAAATGAGAAGGCAGAGATCTGGGGATCTCAGTTCAAAGTCAGCTTAGATAGGAAAGTCTGTGAGACTCTCATCTCCAATTCACTGTCAAAGAAAGCTGGAAGTGGACTCATGGCTCAAGTGGTAGAATGCTAGCCTACAGCAAAAAGCTCAGGGGCAGAACCCAAGCCTTGTGTTCAAGCCTTAGAATAGTGCATATACATACACAAAGAAAGTAAGTCACTAAATTTCTCAACCTTCCATTTCCCTAATCCTAACTCTAACAGAACCCTAAGAGTAATCTTGATGATAATAGTAACCCAATTCTAAAATTAATGGAAAATACTCGAGTTTAGACACATTCTAACAGATACTCATTGTCTTTGAAATGATTTGCAGTTTGTTCCAAATCCTACAGATTCCCTGACTTGGACTCTGAAATTGTTCCCTATTATGAATCATTAACCTCAAATCTTCATATCATGAAAACTATCACAGTTTCCACTGATCTTAACTTTTACTGAACTCCTATATCTCCAAAAAGAAGTTGCACGTTTATTTAAAATATACTTTAGTCTCTAACCCTAACTATATATAAATCTTACTAGAAACCTAACTCTTAATTTAATCCTATTCAACCTGGAAGAGGAAACTTAGTAAAACTCTGTAGTTTTTGTTAAATCTCAAACTTATTTTACTTGAAAATATTAGCAGAAAACTCATTTTTACCGTAAAGCTTACCCTTCCTTAAGCCTAAGTCTAACTTGAACTAGAACAGTAACCCTAACCAATAGAACTAATAGCCTTTGGATTCTAAAAGCCAGACAAATACATTAGTTTTTATTCATCCTAACTTTGATTCAACTCATCTTTCTAAAAATAGTTTGTAGTTTTATTCAGGATCTTGCCATTTTGTAACCCAAACCCTAACTGGAATATTGAGGTTAACCCTCACACTAAGCATACCCTAGTCTTAATATTATTAGCAGTTTCTTATTTCACATTCATCCTAATTCTAACTAGACTTGTTATTCAAAGATTTACTTTCAGTTTGACCCTAAACTTTCCATTTCCCTAAGGCTAAATCTAACTCCAGCTGGAACTAAAACCTAACTTTCACTCTGATAGTCCAATTCTAATGTTTAAGAAAAAGACTCTAGTTTTTAATCATTCTAATGGATACTCCAGTTTGCACTCTGAAAATGCATTTCAATTTGCCCTAATTCCCACAAATTTTCTGCCTCTGCCTCTGAAGTTATCTTGTTCCTTAACATGAAGTATTATATTATTTGTCCTCAAATTCTCTTATCAGGAAAAATACTGTAGCTTCCAATGATCCTTTGTTTTCCTGAACCCCTGTACCCTAAAGCAATTTTAGATTTACTTACCATCTAATCCATTACTTAACACTAACTCTCAAGCTAAACCTAGCTGGAAAACTCTCATTAATCATTACAAGAATGATCACTGAGAAATAGATATAATGATAATGCTCTAGTTACTATTCAATCTCTCATTTTTGTTCTTACTTGTTAGTGAAAACTGAATATTTTTTGGTCAGGCATGGGGCTTGAACTCTGGGCTTGGGCACTATCCCTCAGCTCTTCAGCTCAATGCGAGCCCTCTACTGCTTGAGCCACACCTCCACTTCCAGGTTTTTTGGATGTTTAATTGGAGATAAAGAGTTCTCATGCACTATGCTTCCAAGGGTGGCATCCAACTGCAGTCCTCAGATCTCAGTCTCCTGAGAGGATAGGATGACAGGCATTGAAAAATATGTTCTGATGGGTGCCAGTAGCTCATGGCTGTCATCCTAAGTACTCAGGAGGTGAGATTTGAGGATCACGGTTCAAAGCCAGACTGGGCAGGAAGGACCCTGAGACCCTTATCTCCAACAAACCAGTGCTTGCCTTGAGCTGAAGAGCTCAGGGACAGCAACCAGGTCCAGTGTTCAAGCCCACAATCGAAAAAAAGAAAGAAAGTAAAACATCTTCGCTGCAAAGATGTAGAGGTGTGTGTGGGAGGGTGCTGTGATTGAGAGACCAGGTGCTGGCCTCACTTTACAGACATTTCTAAGAACTCCCCAAGTTTGCACCACTTTGAAGCCACAGTAGAATGCATGGTGCCTTACCAAGAACTCAAGTGGTCGAAGCCTATGGCAGGCAGGGAGTGGGCAAATGGGTGCATGGGTGGGATTGTTGTGTCTGTATTCTCCCTAATGAAGGATGGATTTGGATGCTCCATGTCAAAGTCTGAAGTAAAGAGTTGCAAGAAGTTTGTGGCCTGATGAATTTGGTTTCCTCTGGGTATATGAAGATGGATGAAGTCTGGCGCCTCTTGTGGCTCACAACTGTCATCCTAGCTACTCATAAAGCTAAGATGTAAAGACCACGGTTCAAAGCCAGCTTGGTCAGGAAAGTCTGTGGGTCTTGATATCCAATGAGCCACCAGAAAACAGGAAATGGCACTGTGGCTCAAATTGTAGAGTGCTCAACTTCAGCTGAAGAGCTGAAGGACAGCGTGCTGACCCAGAGTTCAGACCCCATGACCAACAATAAACAAAGAGGTTGGCTGAGTTTTCCACATTGCAGTGTGTACAGTAGGAAATTCCATGCTGGGTTATGAGACATTTCAGATATGAGAGGCTCAATGCTATCTCTACAGTTAGTCTGAGTATGATAGTGCCATCTTCTCACGGGTTGGATGTGATCCTAATAGAGGGAGTTCATGATTTTGTTCTCAGGAACTGCTAAGGGCTTGGAATATCTGTGTGTGTGTGTGTGTGTGTGTGTGTGTGTGTGTGTGTTCGCGCAAGCGCGCACGCGCGTGTGCTTGTGTGTGTAATTTTCCCTTGTCTTTTTCTGTCCCCTTCCTGGTTGCTGGTCTGCCTCTTTCTGGCTTCAGATGGTGCCCCTCCTTCACACCAACCTTGCCTTTAGCCCCCTATCAGGGTCTACAATGAGTCCTAAATTGCCACAGGCCTGTGTTCCAACTTTTCTCTGGGGCACAAGTCTGGCTGTCCCAATATTTGGCCGCCTCCAGGGGATTCTGGGTCAGCTGGAATAGGGTTTCCTCTGCATGAGAGGCAGGGCCTCAGTCATGCGATGTCCTATCTTTTTCCTCAGCTGGGCCTCGGACTGCACATCCCTCTCAGCAGGCTCGCAGTGGAGAGGGGAATGGGGGATTGCTGGTGGCTCTGCCCAAGTGGAGCTTGAGAGCTGCCTGAAGGCTGCCCAAGCAAGGAGGATCTAGGGCTACATGGGTTGTGAGGCCAAGGTGGCTTGGAAGTATAGGTCAGTGTCTAGGAAATGTAAATGTACTTTATCATAGGACAGTCTATCTTCTGGCTCCAACTGGGCCTCTCAGGTCCTTCTAGAAAATTCCAGATGCTCAGAATACAGAGGCACAGACTTTAGATTCCAGGACCAGGGAACTGGGGGATGAGAGACTGGTATGGCCAATACCTCATTGTTTTGGGGTATTAGTGTTGACCTGGCTATGCACATCCTTATGTACTTTCACTTCTTAACCCAGTGTTGGCCACACACCAGCCACTTGTGGCAGTACTGTGGAAGTGGCAGGAGTGGATGTGAGGTTTAGGATGACCAAAATTTATGGCCTTTGGGGTGGCAAAGGATGTCTTTTAAAAAAAATCTTAGAGCTGGGACTCAGGGCCTAGGCAATGTCCCCGAGCTTCTTTTGCTCAAAGCTAACATTCTACCACTTGAACCAGAGCTCACCTTTCATCTTTTTTTAGTAGTTTAGTGGAGATAAGAGTCTCAGGGACTTTCCTGCCTGTTCTGGCTTCAAGCTGCCATCCTAAGATCTCAGCCTATTGAGTTGCTAGCATTGCTGGTATAAGCCACTAACACCTGTTAAGGATATTAGTGTGTGTGTCTGTGTGTGTGTGTGTGTGTGTGTGTGTGTGTGTGTGTGTGTGAGTGTGTGTGTGTGTGTGTGTTTACTGGGACTTGAACTCAAAGCCTAGGTGCTATCCTTTAGCTTGTTTTCACAAGGTTGGTGCTGTACCACTTGAACTACAGTAGCTCTGCTTCCCAGCTTTTTGGTGATTCATTGGACATAAGAGTCTGCCCAGGCTAGCTTTTAGTTTTGACTGAGCCTCAGGTCTCAGGCTTGAGTACCTAGGATGACAGGCATGAGCCACCGGCACCCAGCTGATAATGGCCTTTCAACATAGTGGACTGGGATCTCCTGAAAACATTCTATTTTTTCTGTGCCAGTACCGGGGCTTGAACTCAGGGTCTGGGCTCTTGTCTCTTAAATTTTTCCCTCAAGGCTGGTACTCTACCACTTAAGCCACAGCTTGATTTCCGGATTTTGGTAGTTCATTGGCCAGAAGAGTATCACTAACTTTCCTCCACTGAGCTAGTTTTGACCAACGATCTCTGATCTCAGACTTCTTTTTTATTTCAGTTTTTTAAATTTTATTTATTTATATAATTTGTAATAGGTACAGCAAAGGGTTTTTAAAAAATGTATTATGAAGGTGATATGTAGAGAAGTTGCAGTTATGTAAGTCAGGTAATGAGTATATTTCTTTTACAACAGGGGTTTAATTCAGCATGTCAATTGATAAGTAAGAAGATTCTTGATCAATTTCACCCCTTCCATCATTCTCCCCCAAACTATATATGCAGAATCAACTTGATAATAATGTTACTTCTTTCTGTATGATATTGCCTCCAAGAGACTTTACTTTTATTTTATTTTATTTTATTGGTGAACATACTGTACAGAGGGGTTACAATTACATGGGCAGGATAATGCGTACATTTCTAACCAAACATTGCAGCCTCCTCCTTTGTTTACTCTTCACATCCCTTCCCAGCTTCCCCCCTCCACTCCCAGTCCCAATCCTTCTCCCCCCCACCCTCGCACCGACGTTGTAAAGCTCGTTTTGGACATGACAACTTCTACTCCTCATTGTTGCAACAGGTCCGCCTGTATCCTTAAACGACTTACTTTTGTCCATCTCCTACACAAGTTATACTGACATCAAATATAGTGAAAGCGGGAGTTATATTGTGGGGGAGAGACATACAAAGCAACAAAGAAATAATCTTATAAATGCGTAAGAAACACATGCATGAAAGAAAAAAAGCATTGAAATGCATATATAAGGGTTCATTTTCCTAATATCACATTATCTGACCATTTCCGCTTGAATCATACATATACTAGATATTGCAAATAAGGGAAACCATGGGGCCTATGTTTCTTTGGGCCTGGCTTACTTCACTTAATATAATTTTTTCCAAGTCTTTCCATTTCCTAACAAATGGGGCAATGCCATTCTTTCTGATGGAGGCATAGAATTCCATTGTGTATATAAACCACATTTTCTTGATCCATTCATCTACTGAGGGGTATCTGGGTTGGTTCCAGATCTTAGCTATGGTAAATAATGCTGCAATAAACATAGTTGTGTGGTCTTGTTTGTAAACATTTGGGTAAATGCCCAAAAGGGGGATTGCTGGGTCATAGGGGAAGTCTTTTGAGGAACCTCCATACTGCTTTCCAAAGTGGTTGAACAAGTTTACATTCCCACCAACAATGAAGTAAGGTTCCCTTCTGTCCACATCCTCTCCAGCATCTGTTGTTGTTAGAGTTCTTGATTTTTGCCATTCTAACTGGAGTGAGGTGGTATCGCAATGTTGTTTTGATTTGCATTTCTTTTATGGCTAGGGATGTTGAGCATTTCTTCATGTGTCTATTGGCCATCCTTCGTTCTTCTTAAGAGAAATTTCTCTCTAAATCTTTCGCCCACTTTTTAATTGGGCAGTTGTTTCTTTGAGGATTTGTTGTTGGAGGGTTTAATTTTTTGAGTTCCAAGTATATTTTAGATAGAGACCCTTGTCCATTGTATGGCTAGTAAAGATCGTCTCCCAATCCGCGGGCTTTCTATTGATCTTGGTAGCTATGTCCTTTGCCATGCAGAAGCTCTCCAACTTTATGCAATCCCATTTGTCCAACCTTTCTTTGATTTTTCGTGTTTCCGGGTCTCTATTCAGAAAATTTCGGCCTGATCCAAGGAGACCTAGGGTTTCTCCTATTCCATTCTGTAAGGTTTTCAGAGTGTCTGCTTTGATTCCAAGGTCTTTGATCCATTTGGAGGTGATTCTGGTGCAGGGTGATATATAAGGATCTAGCTTTAGTTTTCTACAAGTAGTTAATGAATTTTGCTAGCACCATTTACTGAAGAGGCTGTCTTTGTTCCATTCTATTGTTTTAGCTCCCTTATCGAGGATTAGATGGCTATAGGTCTGTAGGTTCATTTCTGGGATTTCACTTCTATTCCATTGGTCCTGAGGTCTGTTCTTATACCAATACCAAGCTGTTTTGATTACTATGGCTTTATAGTAAAGTTTGAAATTTGGTATTGATATTTCTCCAGCTGTGTTCTTTCCATTAAGGAGTGTTTTTGCTATTCCGGGTCTTTTATTGTTCCATATGAATTTTTGGATTGCCTCTTCTATTTCCTTGAAGAATGAGGTTGGAATTTTGATAGGTATCTTGAATTTGTAGATAGCCTTGGGAATTATTGCCATTTTCACAATGTTAATCTTTCCAATCCAGGAGCACGGGAGGTTTTGCCATTTTCTAAGTTTTGTGTTGATTTCCTTTTTCAAGATTTTAAAGTTTTCATCATAGAGGTCTTTCACTTCTTTGGATAAGTTAATTCCTAAGTATTTTATTTTTTGTGGGGCTATTACAAATGGAGTTGCTTTCCTAATTTCAGCCACACTTTTCTCATTGTTGGCATACAGAAAAGCCATTGATTTTGGGGGGTTAAGTTAATACCCTGCTCCTTTGTCAAAGTTTTGAATCAGCTTGAGTAATTTGGCAGTGGAGTCTATGGGATTCTTTGAATACAAGATCATGTCGTCTGCAAAGAGGGAGAGTTTTATTTCTTCTTTCCCTATTTGGATCCCCTTTATGTCTGCATCTTGTCTTATTACTGTAGCTAGAAATTCTAATACTAGGTTGAAGAGAAGTGGAGAGTGTGAACATCCTTGTCTTGTTCCTGAGTTAAGAGGAAATGGCTTTAGTTTTTCACCATTAAGTATAATGCTGGCTTTAGGTTTGTCATATACAGCTTTTATTGTATTGAGGAATGTTCTATGGATTCCTAATTTTTCCAAATCCTTCATCATAAAGGGGTGTTGGATCAGGTCGAATGCTTTTTCTGCATCTATTCAGATAAATATGTGGTTCTTATTCTTGCTGCTGTTGATGTGATGGATAATATTAATTGATTTGCGCATATTTAACCAGCTTTGCATCCCTGAAATGAATCCTCTTTGATCATGGTGTATGATTTTCTGGATGAATTGTTGAAGTCGGTTGGCCAATATTTTGTTGAGATGTTTTGCATCAATGTTCATCAAAGAAATGGGTCTATAGTTCTCTTTCTTTGATGAGTCCCTGCCTGGTTTTGGGATGAGGGTTATGATGGCTTCATAGAATGTGTTCGGTGGTGAGCTTTCTCTTTCAATATCATTGAAGAGTTGGAGTAGTATTGTTGTGAGCTCTGCTTTGAAGGCCTTATAGAATTCCGTTGTAAAACCATCTGGTCCTCGACTTTTCTTAGCTGGTAAGTCTCTTATTGCTTTTTCTATTTCAACGCTTGATATGGGCCTGTTAAGCTGGTTTAACTCATCTTGGTTTTGTTTTGGCATGTCAATATTTGCTAGGAAGAGGTGCATTTCTGTCAAGTTCTCAAACTTATTAGCATAAAGTTTTGAGAAGTATTCCCTTATAATGTTCTGAATCTTGGTTGTTTCCGTGGTGATGTTTCCATTCTCGTCTCTGAGTTTATTTATTTGGGTGTGTTCTCTTCTTTTTCTGATAAGATTTTCTAAGGGTCTGGAAATTTTGTTAATTTTTTCGAAGAACCAACTCTTTGTTTTGTTGATTCTTTCTATAGTTTTTTTTGGATTCTAATTTATTTAATTCTGATATAATTTAAATTAGTTCTGTCTACTGGACTGGGGCTTATCTTGCTGGTCTTTTTTAAGGAGGTTTAGATGTGTCATTAAATTGTTGGTTTCAGATCTCTCCAATTTGTTGATGTAGGAACTCAGAGCTATAAACTTGCCTCTGAGTACTGCTTTTGTTGTGACTCAGAGGAGCTGGTTATTTGTGTGTTCATTTTTGTTGAATAGCATGAACATTTGAATTTCCTTTCTAATCTCTTCCATGACGCACTAATGATTCAGCAGTGTGTTGTTAAGCCTCCATGTGATACCAGATTTTCTTTGGTGGCTTTTGGTGTTGAGTTCTAATTTTATTCCCTTGTGGTCAGAGAGAATGCAAGATATAACTTCAATGTTTCTGAATTTACACAAGTTTGCTTTCTGTCCTAAAATGTGGTCTATTTTAGAAAGTGTTCCATGTGCTGCTGAGAAAAAAGTGTATTTTGATGCTGTTGGGTGAAATGTTCGGTAGATATCTGTTAAATCTAGTTGATCTATGCAGCTGTTTAGATCTGCAGTTTCTCTGTTGAGTTTTTGCCGAGTTGATCTATCTAGTGGGGAGAGTGGTGTGTTAAAATTCCCAACAATTAATGTCTTTGGAGTTATATGGGATTTGAGGGAAAGTAGTGTTTCTTGGATAAATTTGGGTGCTCCATTGTTTGGCGAGTAGATATTTAGAATTGTAATATCCTCCTAAAGGAGAGATCCCTTAATTAGTATGTAGCGACCTTCTTTATCTCTTCTCACGAATTTTAATTTGAAGTCTATTTAATCCCGCCTGTTTATGGGGGCCGTTTGCTTGGTAGATTTTCTTCCAACTTTAACATTGAAAATGTGTTTGTTTTTACGGGCAAGATGTGACTCCTGAAGGCAGCAGATAGAAGGGTCTTGTTTTTTAATCCAACTAGACGGTCTATGTCGCTTAATTGCAGAGTTCATTCCGTTAACGTTAAGGGAAAAGACTGAGAGGTATTTGGGAGTTCCTGCCATGTCATCCACCTTCTTGGTGGCTGCGCAAACTGCCTTCTTCCTATGTTTCTTGGATTCTCAGTTTGGGTGCAGTTTCTTGACCTTTATTGTAGTCTTGTTGGTTTTCTATGTGTAGGACATCTTTAAGATTCTTTTGTAGGACTGGTTTGGTGGAGATGTATTGTTTCAATTTTTCTTTGCTATGGAAGGTTTTTATTTGGCCTTCAGTTATGAAGGAGAGTTTAGCTGGGTACAGTATTCTTGGTTGATAGTTGTTTGTTTTTAGGGCATGGCATACATCATTGCAGGCTCTTCTTGCTTTGATTGTCTCTGCTGAGAAATTTGAGGTGATTCTAATTGGTTTTCCTTTATAGGTGATAAATCTTTTCTCCTTGACAGCTTTAAGGATCGTTTCCTTGGTCTGATTTGATCCTGCGTGGATTATAATGTGACAGTGGGATGTCCTATTCTGGTCGGGTCTTTTTGGAGTTCTAAATGCTTCTTGTATCTGAATAGGCCTATCTTTTTGCATGTTTGGGAAGTTCTCTGCTAGGATCCTGTTAAACAAATTTCCTAGGCCATTAACTTCTATTTCTAGGTGCTCCTCTACACCCATTATCCTTAGATTAGGCCTTCTGATGGTGTTTTCCAAGTGTTCCATAGATCTATCATATTTCTTGGACTTGTCTTGGATGGTTGTATGTTCTTTATCTATAATATCTAGGCTGTCTTCAATCCCTGAGATTCGATCTTCTGCATGGTCTAACATGCTGTCAAGACTTTCTACTTTGTTTTTGATCTCTTTTCCTTCTAATTGGTCAGCTTTGATGGCTTCAAGTTCTTTGTTGAAGCTTTATTTTAGATTTTGTATGAACTTCTTTACTTCCTTAATTTGATGGTCAGTGTTTATTCTCAGATCACTTAGTTGATTGGTTTTGGTTTCCTTGGACTCCCATTCCTTCTGTTGGGTTCCATTCAGCATTCCTTTTGTGGTCTCCCTGACTTCCTTCAGCTCTTTGTTAATGGATTCCATGAGTTCCTTTAGTGATCTTTGTGTATTCTCTTCCTGCTCTCTCAATTCCTGTATTACTCTTTTAGCTTCCTCCCGTTCGAAGGATTCCTTTAGTTCTCTTTGAGTGTTCTCTGCCTGTTCACGCCATTCCTGCCTTTCTCTTTGAGTATTCTCAAACTGCTCATGCAAATCCTGTATCAGCTTTTGAGTAGCTTCCTCATGCTTATTATATTCCTGTATAAACTTTTGGAATGCCTCCTCTCTCTCCCTATCACGCTCATACAGAGACCTTTGTATGCTTTCAATCTTTTGACTTATCATGTTTGCCAGCAGTGTTTGTAGAGCTATTTGGGAATTCTCCTCTGGATTATTCATGATCTGTTCTGTCCCCTGATATTGGGATTGAGAATTGAGATACCCGGATTTGCCATTTTTCTTGTGTTTTTCCGGCTTACTCTGCTTATTTGAGATGAAAATAGCACCAGTTTTGTGCTACAACACTCTCTTAAGGCAAGCATCAACCCAAGTCTGAATTTGCACAGTCAATAGTCTACAGATACGATCTAGTTCAACAGATACATCTATTCAACATCAAACAACTATACGTTAATTGGCTAAGAACAGCAAAGTATAATTTGGAAGACCAGTAATTATTAGGGTTAGGGAGAGATGTGGGTAAAAAAATAGGAATAGATTGATGTGGGGTGGTTTAGGGAGAGTTAACTAAGTCTTAATCTCAATGCAGGAAATAGGTTGGGTAGGATGAAAGTAGAGAGAGAAAGAAAAAAAAAGAAAGGGAACAGGAAAAAAAGAGACCAGAAAAAATAGAAAGGTAGAAATTAATAAAATTATGTAGAAGTGATAACAATCTATTTAGATAAGAACGTGAATTTACTGAGAGAAGGGGAGGGATATGAAGGAGATATGAAAAACTTAAAAATAAAAATGCTTAAAATATTATATAGGTATAAAGAGGTAGTACTGCTATTAAGGAATTTAAGTCTCAGCGGTTTTGACTTGAGTAATAAATTTGTGGATTAAGTGTGTACACAATGTGGGAGAGGGTCTAATAGTCAACTACGGGTTTATCTGAGGATGTGCAGGACAAGAATTAAGTCACATAAAGAAGAATGAAAGAGAGGAGAAAGGAAGAAGAAAAAGATGAGAAGTTCAGTGGAGGCAAACAAAAAACAAAAAGATAATTTAAAAAGAAAAAAAAAAGAGAAAGAAATCCAAAAAAGAAAGCAAAAACGCACACTTCCGTATCCCCAAAATAAAAATTATAAGAGGAAAAAAAAGTTTCTGGAAAACAATTTTTTTATCAAAAAAGGTAAAGATTAAAGATTGAAAAAAGTTTTAGAAAAGAAAAAGAAATTTTTATATAAGGTAGCAAAAATAAAAACTAAAAAAAAAAGAAGACGAAGATGCAGAGAAAAAAGAAAAAAACAAAACAACAAAAAAACTTCTTTGAATTTTTTTGGGAGGAGTGGGAAAAATCCTGTATCTCCCTTGTGTCTGTAACCTGCCTCTTGGAGTCGCTGGTCTGCCTGTGGTCCTGTGACTTGGTTGGTTTCTTAAGCCAGTTTGTTCGAACAGACGTAAAATGCTCTGCTTTACCCAGGATTTGGTGATCCTCCTCTCAGGCTAGTTCCCTGCGAGACAGATCTGCTTTGAGTATCACAAAAGAGGGGGATGCAGTGATGAGGCTAGGTTCTGGTAGCTTTTCCGGGCTGGTTTGTGAAAACCTCACAGAGCCCAGCCTGGAGCCATTCTCAGGGTTTCTGTTTACTGATTTTCAATTGCTTGGCGAGGCTGCTAGAGGGAGGGGCAGCCTCTGGCTCTGATTACCCAGTGAAGAAACCCACTCCTCGGGCTGGCTCCCGAGCTGGGTGACATTTCCCTGGGTGGAGCTGACTCTGGCAGGTCACGCGGCCGTTAAGTTCTTGTGACCTGCTAAATGACTCATTTTATTCCAAGGCCTGAGCTGGAGCTAGCAGCTCCTCCGAGCTTTGTCGGTATCCAAGATGGAGATCACTGGTGCTGGGGGTGGGGAAGGGTGGCCTTCCCTCCTCTGCTCCCTGAGAAGGAGTTAGGACGTCAGGCTTCTACTCACAACGAGTCTTATTTCCTGGGTCGTCTCTGGTCTGCGAACTGCAGGATGAAGATGTCTGCTCCTTGTTGGTTCTTACTGGTGTTGAGTAGAATCCGCTCGCCTGCTGAGTCTGGCTCCTTTGTCCCGGACTCTCTGTTGCTCAGGTATGGCGCCTGTGCTCTCCGCCACTGCCACAGCTGCCGCCGCCGCCACAGCTGCTGGCAAGGGCTCAGAAGTGTCTCCTTGCCTGGGTTTCCTTCTCTGGCCTAACTCTCTGTCCTGTGATGGTACACTTGGTATAATTCTCTGACTTAGGACTGTTCACTGGAACTCTAAAACTGCTTTCTATGTGAGAGCTTACTTAGACTCCAGCTTCTCCTCCGCCATCTTCCCGGACTCTCTGATCTCAGACTTCTTAATAGCTAGGATTTACAGGGGTTGAGCCACTGGAGGCATTGGGTAGAAGCTTTTCTTGAGCAAGAGTTCTTCCCTGCATTTTCCCTGACTCCTCCATGCAAAGGGGGCCTGAAGGTCAGGAGCTGTGAAAAATAGTCTTCCAGCCACAAAATTGGCTGGGGTCTTTGGTAAAAAGTCAAGCTAATCTTCCTCTGAGCCCCATTCTGTGACCTACCCTCTGCCCTACCTGTGACTCCAGTACAAACCTTGACCCAGCCTTCAGTGTTCTGCCAGACTTGTCTGAGGCCACAGAACCTTCATTACACCCACACCACCTGCTCGAGAACACCCCTCAGGACCTTTACGCATGCTCTGCACCTTCTGCCCTAGGCCCTCTGTCCTGTTCCACATCTTAGAACTCATGTGGTATTTTGGCACTGGTTGTATCACCTCCTGGAGCAAGTCTTTCCTTCCTTTCTCTCACTTTTTTTTAATACTGAGTTGCTAGAGATCAAACTAGTGCAGGCTGACTGTCAAATGCTCTATCTTGGTGTGTGTGTGTGTGTGTGTGTGTGTGTGTGTGTGTGTGTGTGTGTGTGTGTGTGTGTGTGTGTGTGCCAGTCCTGGGGTTTGAATTCATGGCCTGGATGTTATCCCTGAGTTTTTATGCTCAAGGCTAGCATTCTACTACTTGTACAACAGCTCTGGTTTTTTTGGTTCTTAATTGGAGAAAAGAGTCTCATATAGACTTTCCTGCCTGCACAGGCTTGCAGTTATAATCTTCAGATCTCAACTTCCTGAGTACTATTGTTACAGGGTGAGCCACCAGCACCTGCCCTCTACCTCTTACCTACCTCGGCCTTCCTCTGAGTCTCAGAATTGTATGTCTCACCAAGCTCACATTTTTTTGCCAGTGTTGTGGCTTGAACTCAGGGTCAAGGCATGTGCCTGAGCTGCTTTTGCTCAAGGCTACATTCTATCACTTAAGCCACAGTGACACTTTTGGCTGATTCTGTTTATGTGATACTGAGGTATCCGACCCCGGGCTTCATGCTTGCATGTTAAGTACTCTACTACTTAGCCACATTCACAGCCCAAGGCTTACTTCTAACAGGAACTATGAGGGTGGGATTTATTGGCATACTCTTTTCAGCACAGAAATCACTGGGCATTTCAAATCTTTGCAGGATTTGGGACCAGAGTGAAACTCGGCAAGGAGGAATGATGAATGAGTGATAGCCACCAGGCCCCAGAGATCTAGGCTCACGTCCTATACAGGGATAGGGAATATTGAGCCAGAACCTTCCACAATACCTATAGCCTAGGAAAAGTGGTCTCCCTGGAAGCAGTGGCTGGCTGCTAGATGTCCCAATGGGACACCTCAGCCAGAACATAATGAACCCGTTGCATACACCAGCCAAGTCAATCCTTCTGGGCTTCAGTTATTAAATGGCAGAGAAGGATGCTTTGTTCAAGCTACTGGCTCAGACTTAGTACTCTCTGAGTGCTTTTCCCAGCTTTCACATGTTGGGGGTCTGGTCATGGGCAACCTGATGAATGCCCATCATCCATACATCATCCGTAAATACACAGAGACATGGAGTTACTGCCTTCTTTTTTTCTTTGGCAGGTCTCAGTTTGAAATATGAGCCTAGGCCCTATCCTTGATCCCCTCTTTCTCAAGACTAGAACTCTGCCCTTGAGCCACAGCCCCAACCCTTGGGGATATTTTCCTGTGATCTCTTAGAAATAAGAGTGTTGCAGATTTTCCTGCCCTGGCTGAATTCAAATTGGCATTCTCTACATCTCAGCCTCCTGAGGAGCTAAGATTACAAACAGGAGCCACTGACACTTGGCTTTCTTTGCTTCTTCTTGTTATTTTTTAATCATGACAATCTGAAATCTTCAGTGTCATTCCAATGATTTGCATTCGAAGTAAACGTCCCAGGCCTGGAGTTCGAATCCCAGGACTGCCACACACAAATGGAGGCAGATCCTGACAAACTCATTCCTATTTACCTGAATGCTAATGGAATGTTATAAAAGTATTTAAATTTGCAGTTAATTCATGATTCTATTTCAGAAAGCCACACATAAATAATTGGATTTATATCTTCCATTCTAGCACCATGTTATGATTTCCCTAATGGAAGGATATTGATTCATTTTTAATTAATGCTTTTATAAGTATTAAACCTTGATACTTCATTAAATGGAGACATAATTTAATAACTAATTGTTGGTAACTATATATCATTAAATGGAGACCTAACTTACTAACTAATTATTGGTAACTATATAAAATTTCATAATATCCTCACATTCTCTCTCTACATATATATATATATATATATATATATATATATATATATATGTATATGTATATAAAACAATCTACACACACAAACATATATATATATATACATATATATATATATATATATATATATATATATATATATATATATATATATTATATGGCACTAGTGTGGCTTGATAACAGGTAACAGGTCGTCAGAACTTCCTGGCAGCTCAGTTTGCCAGAGGTTGGTATGCTAAGACTTTGATCCCATTTATGGATTGGACATTGTAGGCCGTGAGTTGAAATCCCAGCATTGCCAAAAATTTATTCATGTAGTAAGAAGCCACTTTTGACACATTTTTTTTCCTGAAAAAAAGTCCTGGGGCTCAGTATGATGTATAATTCATATGCAAATGTATCCTGTATGATAGGATGTAATAAATGAAATGTTACTTGTGTAATAATACTAAATGAATAAGGGTAATAAACATCATACTCACTAAACTCATGTGTGTATTTTTTCCAGTGCTGGGGCATCAATTCAGGCCCTGGGAACTGGTCTGAATTTCTTGTCTTCAAGGACGGTGAGCTTCCCCTTCACCCACAGTGCCACAGAGAAACCCAGATGCTGAGTTCAAATCCCAGGCCTGCCAGAAAATTGGTGCAAATTCCAAGACAGGGCCTTATTTTATTTTATTTTATTTTTTTTGCCAATCATGGGGCTTGAACTCAGGTCTTGGCATCTCTGCCACAGCTAGCCCTGCGATTCTAGGATCCAAGTTCAAATCTTGGGGTTGGCAAGAAATAAAAAGGAAAAGGATAAAACGGAGAAATTCAAGAAGGTGGTTTTACATTTTTTCCCTTTGCATTGTGACCATCCTGGGTGTAAATGACAAAGCCCTGAAAGTGTACATGACATTGCATGCTGATGTTTGGCTGGCTATTAGGGAAGCCATAACCCAAAGCATAACTTAGGCTTGGAGGTTGAATCCCAGGGCTGCCACTAAGTATTGGCGAGAGATTCCAAGAAACCCATTTCCATGTACATCCATATGAATAGAATTTTATAAAAGTAACAAATTAGTAGTTAGTGTATGAGTATATTATAAAATTATACATAACAATTTTATTACATTGATTAATTTTCAATTAATAATTTATTATGTATTCAACCATGACACTTAAAAGTGGAAAGAATAATTTGAATGTCAATAATGGGTAGTAATATACTATATGTAATTTCATAATATACAGACACATTTCTCTTGTCTTATACATATGTATATTGTCTTATATATATATATATACATATATATATACATATGTATATGCATATACATATATGCCTATCTACACATTTATCTGTTCATACGCTTGTCACTCCTGGGGCTCAGTGGTATAATGATAGCTAGTACATACAAAGCCCTGGATTCAATTCCTCACTACCACATGCACATAAAAATCCAGAAGTTGTGCTCTCGCTCAAGCAGTTGAGCATTAGCTTTGAGCATAAAAGCCTAGGGACTGTGTCTAGACTCTTACTCAGGTCCAGGATGGGCATGAAAAAATATTGAATGTTGTGACTGTAACTCTATAAGGATAGGACTTCAAATACCTCATCACAGAGCAAGCCAGGAGTCTGGTGCTGACAGCTGTCATCTAACCTGACTTAGTCAGAGGTATACGACTGCAACTCAGCCCCACAGAACCAGATGCTCCTGGCTTGCTCACTCCTGTCATCCAAGCTACTCGGAGGCTGAGATCTGACACTGGTGGATTTAAAACCCAGTCCTGGCAGGATGTCTGTGAAACTCTGAGCTGTGGATCAAAGTGATAGATCTCCAACCTTGAGCAAAAGATCTTAGGACAGTACCCCCAACATTTTAGTGCAATCCCTGTGGCTGACTCCCCCCCAAAAAATGCTCCTCTGAATCATTAGATGTGAACTTTGTGCAGTTTGTGATGTGTTTCTGAAAGAATGGTGATATTGATGAAAGCACCCTAATACTAATTAATGACAGCTTGTGGGATGCATCTATGTGATGATTCTTTCCTGGAGTCAGGGCCCTCACGGGGTGCTGTGTGCTGAGTCCTTCACAGAGTGCAGTGTCCTGAGTCCTGCATTGGGTGCTGGGTGCTGAGTCTTTCACAGGATGCTGTGTGCTGAGTCCTGTAAAGAGGGTTATTTGCAGCCAGGCACCAGTGGCTCACGCCTCTAATCCTAACTACTCTGGAGGCTGAGATTTGAGAATAGTGGTTCAAAGCCAGCCCAGGCAGGAAAGTCGCTGAAACTCTGATCTCCAATTAACCACCAGACAACTGGAAGTGTCACTGTAGCTCAAGTGGTAGAGCACTAGCCTTGAGCTGAAGAGCTGAAGGACAGTATTCAGGCCCAGATTTCAAGCCCCATGACCGACAAAAAAAAAGTGTTATGTATTTTGTCCTTCAAAGGGTGCATACTTTCATCTTGTCCCTGTAAGAACTCCAACTGACATGACTATGCAGAAAAGAATATTGAGGCTCAGATGTGTCCCCATGGCAGGGACAAAATTATGTATTACTGAAGACTAGTGAGTTGTCTACAGTACACAATTGTTTTGTATTGTTTTTTCTAAGTCATGAACCTTGAACTCAGGGCTTAGGCACTGACCCATACCTCTTGGGCTCATGGCTAGCACTCACCACACAGAGCCAAGGACCTCCTTGCAGCAGGTGCCATGGCTTAGGGTTCTATAACCGAGGTCTGTCATCCTGCCTTCTCAAGAAGCTGAGATCTGGATTCCAAACTATCCCTGACACAAAAGGTACCATGAGACTATTATATCCTATTCACCACTAAGAAACCTGAAGTGGAAGCTAGGTGCTTGCGTCTCATGCCGGTCGTCCTAGCTACTCAGGAGGATGAGATCTGAGGATCATGGTTCAAAGCTAGCATGGACAGGAAAGTCCTTGAGACACTTAGATCCAATGAACCACCAGAAAAATGGTAGTGGCTCTGTGGCTCAAGTGGTAGAGCACAAGATTTGAGCTAAAGAGCTCAGAGACAGCACCCAGGCCCAGATTTCAACTCCTACAATGACAACAACAACAAAAAAGTCAGAAACATACTAACAAAGTTGAAGTAGAGGGGTGGGAATGTGCCTTAGGAGTAGAGTGCTTTGCATATATGAAACCCTGAGCTTGATTTCTCAGAAACACATCACTAGGAAAAAGCTTGAAGGGGCTCTGTGGTTCAAGTGGGAGAGGGCAACCATTGTACAAGAGAAACTAGGTACAGTGCTCGTGTCTTGAGTTCAAGCTCCAGGAATAGTGTATGCACACACACATGCATGTACACACACTCACACACAGAGAGAAAGCAGAAGTGAAGCTGTGACAAAGTAAAGCAGTAGACTTCGGCTCTGAGCTCATGGTCAGCACCCAGGCCCTATGTTTAACCCCCAAACCTAGCCAGCCAGGGCCTAACTAGGAGAGGTCAAAGGTTTCAAAACCTGATGAGCTTCACCAGTCCTAGATGACAGGAAGCTTTGTGATATCCAACATGTGCTTGGATTTTCCAAGCTCCTGGAAACCTAGGAGAGGCAATATAGGCCCATCATTGCCGGCAATGAAACGTTTCATTATGTTGAGTGCCCTAGTTGTCTGCCTGAAGGATTCCTGAATTATATTGAGCACTGTATCTGAACACTGGAATATAGTCTCATAAAGGCAGGATAAGAGCACAGAACTTGGCCTGCAATGGGAGTTGGCAAAAATGAAGGTCTCCTGTTAAAACAGAGCACTGGGAAGAGAGATAGCTAAGGTAAAAACAGACCTTTTTCTCCTGACCTTCAGAGCCTGCCCACACATCCTCACTAATTGGCCCAGATGGAGTTATTTGGTACACAGCTGTACAGGAGTGAGGTCTTTTGTGTTCCTGTCCAGACAGAGATAGCTAAGGGTAAAAACAGGCCTTTTTCTCCTGACTTTCAGAGCCTGTCCACACATCCTCACTAATTAGCCCAGATGGAGTTATTTGGTACACAGCTGTACAGGAATGAGGTCTTTTGTGTTCCTGTCGAGACAATGAGGGAGACTTCCTCCAGCAGGCCTGGGAAGAAGAGAAAACCTCAGGCTACATTGGGAGCAGTGAAGGGAGCCCTGGAACATGAAATACCATAAAAACAGTCTCTGTGTTATGAACTCATTGTATTGAATACAATTTTCTTGCTTGGTGCCATTCATCATAGCTACTCACGAGTTTCACCTAGAGGAATACATCCATACATACACAAAGAAATTGAGGTACAGGTTTTTTTTTTTTGAGGGGGCAGTCCTGGTGTTGAACTATGAGCCTAGGCCTGGCCCAAGTGCTCCTTTTGCTCAAGGGTACTGCATTAAGCTTGAGTCACAACCCCACTTCTGGGTTTTTCTGTGATCTCTTAGAAATAACATTGTCAAGGACTTTCTTACACTGGCTGGTTTCAAACTCAAATTCTCTACATCTCAGCCTCCTGAGGATGTGGGATTACAGTCAGCAGACACTTTCACCTTCTTTCTTTTCTTTGTTTTATAATCTGGACTGACTTCTTAATAAGGTCATCCCTATGGTTGGGACTTATAAGTAAACTACCCAATGTTTTTATAGCTGCTTTCTCTGAGAGTATTTTCTCTCTTCATCTTACCCTCTGGTTACAAGGTTGAAGCCAAAAGTGAGAAATGAGTGTTACAGGATTTAGGAGCAAATGTCCACAGGACATGCCAGTTCTGTCACTTAGCATTGAGCTGCAGTGAATTTACTGTCTCAGGATATGAGGACCGAAAGCTGGAGTGATCCTCATACTATCTGCATTGCTCCTTTTGCCTATAAAATGATATAATGATTATGAGTGTTTTGTATCTCCAACCTTAATTATCTAGGACACACTAGAAGCATGTCCCTGTTTCCGTTTTTCTCTAGTACTTCTCGAGATTTAGACTAAAGGTTTGGGTAGAGCGGCTCCTAGGAGAATCCCTGAGGAAATCCACTTGAAGCTTCCTCAGGAGATCTCCATTCAAAGCCAGCCCTAGAAGGAAAGGTTTATTGTCTCCAATAAACCACCAGAAAACCAGAAGTGGAGCAGTGTCCTAGAGGGTAGAGCTCCAGCTTTGATAGAGAAAGACAAGCAGGCGATACAGGCCAGACCAGGCAGGAAAGCCTGGGAGGTGTTTATGTCCATTGAAAAACCAGATGGCTGGAAGTGGAGCTGTGGCAGTGGTAGAACCTCAGCCTTGTGAAAAACAGCTGAGGAATTCAGCACGTCCTCAGTTTAAGCCATGGGGTGGCCACAAAAGAAAATTCAAAAAGAGAAGGCCAAGTTTATGTATCAGTGTCCTACTTACTTATGTGTGTATATTACTTCCCTAAGTGCAAAGAGGCTGTATGCAAATCTTCTGCTTTTATTTACAGATTTATGTTTTAGATATGCTTATTTTACACACTGCATCATTCTCTTCATTTCAGCCCCATTGATTTTCTCTTCCAGTATTCTAGGCCTGTTTCCTTATATGGTGCACACCGAAGCTCTCAACAGCCTTTATTTACATTTTATTATGAGGCCAATGCAGGAGCAGTCACAAATCAGGCAGGGGAAGAGAAGATCAGAGTTCATAGAAATAAGCAGTATTCAGAAAATTATACTTGGGGACGCAAAATGGTAGCATATATATGTAAAAACTACAATTAAGAAAAAAGATGAGGGGGCTGGTAATGTGGATTAGTGGGAGAGTGCTTGCCCAGCATTCAAGAGGCCCTGGATTCGATTCCTCAGTAACCCATACACAGAAAAATCCAGAATTGGTGCTGTGGCTCAAGTAGCAGAGTGCTAGAGACAGTGCCCAGGCCTTGAGTTCAGCCCAAGAAATGTCAAAGAGATAACTAAGTATGTAGTTAGGTGGTTAGGTAGTTAGGTAGGTAAGTAGGTAGGTAGGTAGGCAGGTAGGTAGGTTGGTACATACATAGATAGATACAAAGAAATAAAGGAAGAAAGGAAGGAAGGAAGGAAGAAAGAAAGAAAGAAAGAAAGAAAGAAAGAAAGAAAGAAAGAAAGAAAGAAAGAAAGAAAGAAAGAAAGAAAGAAAGAAAGAAAGAAAGAAAGGAAGAAAGGAAGAAAGAAAGAAGGAAAAGGTCGATAGATAGATAGATAGACAGACAGACAGACAGACAGACAGACAGACAGACAGATAGATAGATAGATAGATAGATAGATAGATAGATAGATAGATAGACAGACAGACAGACAGACAGACAGATAGATAGACAGATAGACAGACAGACAGATAGACAGATAGACAGATAGATAGATAGATAGATAGACAGACAGACAGACAGACAGACAGACAGACAGACAGACAGACAGACAGACAGATAGATAGATAGACAGACAGACAGACAGACAGACAGACAGACAGACAGACAGACAGACAGACAGACAGACAGACAGACAGACAGACAGATAGATAGATAGATAGATAGATAGATAGATAGATAGATAGATAGATAGATAGATAGATAGATAGATAGATAGATAGATAGATAGAAAAATGATAGCTGAATCTGGTCTTGGACTTCAGGAGGAAAGAAGGGAACAATTCCCAGTCATGAGGCTTCTGCAGTGTGCCAGGACACCAGCATCACCTTCACACAACCACAGAGCAGGAAAAATGTCTCTTTCCCACTTCTCAGGCAGCCGAATGCCCCAGAGTAAAGAGGGCAGAGCCAGGTTCTAACTCAGCTTCTTGGAGACAAAGAGAAATGACCCTGCCTCACCTTGGACTGGGGATTAGCATTAATGATGTGGAGAATGAAGGAAGGAGAAAAGACTGGCAGAGGTAGAAGAAGGGCCTTCAAATCTGATAGATGGAGAGTAAAAAACCCACTCCCTAAGACCAGAGAGCAGGGCTTTTCTACTTTGTTCCTCCCCTCTCCCTCACTAAACTGGCTCTCTATTGGTAACCTAAAGATAGCTTGAGGATCTCTTCACCTGAGGGAGGAAGGTTAGTCATTGTTTGAGGAAGCTGTGAAAAGCCTGACCCTGGTGTAACTCTAACAAATGTTTCAGGTTTCCCCCCATTGCTGGCTGTCCCTGGAATGAATGAAGTGGTTTTGCAGCTCACTTCCCTTTTGAGTGTGTATATTCTGCCTCCTTGTTCTCTTCACCTAGCCTGGCTTTTGAAACTGTTTTCTTTCCTTCAAATACAGTGTTACACTGGAGTTATTCCTGCTAACTCTGCCAGGGCTTGGATCCTGAGAACTTCATTTGAACCCAGGATGGGTCAATGGGTCAAGAACACTAAGAACATTTAGAGTAACTTCTCATCACCAAGGGAAAAACAAGAAGCTCTTCAACATCTGACCTTTCAGACGTGGAAGTCAGAGTGTCATAGACTTTCCTGCCCTGGCTGGCTTCAGTGTGATCCTGAGACCTCAGCCTCCTGAGCTAGAGTGATGGGCAAGAGCAACTGGTGCTCTGCTAGGTTCAGATGAGTAATGACATTGACAATACAAGTCAACTGCTTATCACAAAGGGTTTGGGGAGCATATTAAGCCTTTCAACATTGGACTTTTCAGAACCCTGTGGACACAAGGTTACAATGCTAGAGTCTGTGAGGTAGGGAATGTGTAGCTGCTACACTTAAGCATGGAGGTCTGACTCCAATTCTGGTGTATATCAGCGTTGATTTTCCAGAGAATGTTCTCGTAATCAGCAAATAGGAAAAGTACTTTGATTAACCCTCAATTTTTTCCAGTTGTGTGTCTTGTATCAACCCTGGGCACTGTCCCTGAGCAATTCAGTCAAGTCTAACTCTCTACCACTTGAGCCACAGCTCCACATGGGATTTTTTAGTGGTTCATTGGAGATAAGAGTCTAACAGGCTTTCCTTGCCTAGGCTGTCTTTGAACAGCCTCATGAGAAGGTAGTTTTCCAGGTGTGAGCCACCAGCATCTGGACTATTGTTTTTGACAGTCCTGGGGATTGTTCTTCTCAAGGATAGCACTCTACCACTTGAGCCACTCCACTGCGTCTGGCTTTTTCTGAGTATGTGGCACTGAGGATTCAAACCCTGGTATTCTTGCATGTTGAGTGAGCTCTTTAGCACAAAGCCACATTTCTAGCCTCTCCCTTACAATTTTATCCCACAACTTGCCTGTCCTCAGGAAAAGGCTTCTCAGTATAAATCTAAAGACATCCCTATAGGAAAGTGTCCAAAGATAAATAAGACAAAGCTCATTCTTGGGAGAGACTGTGACAAATGCCTCCATTTAATTATGTATCATGTTTCAACACAAAAAGTTTTAATGATAAATGAGTCAATGTCCTAAATTATTGTGTATAATTTTATAATAGATGTGCAAAATATATATGGGAATGAAAATATAAATAAAATAAACAATAAAAAATACAAAATCAATCATGAAAATCATAACATGTAATAAACATACTTATGTAAGTATATATCATATATTGCACATGTATAGAAATATTTTTTCCATTGCAGGGCCTTCATTCAGGCCATGGGAACTCTAGTCTGAATTTCTTTTCTTCAAGGACAGTAAATTTTTCCTTCACCCATGGTACAAAAGAGTTTACCTGGACAGTGAGATCAAATCCCAACAATTGTAGAAATACTGGCCCCAATTCCATTAATCTTTTAATGGAAGCAGTTACGTTTATTCAGTTCCATACTGAACATTAAATAAAAAGCAGTGTAGAATTGTGTACATCTATTCAGACATCCTCCTCTACCCCCAAAGTGCTTCTCGGAATGCTACATGGTTTCTTTTTTGTATGTTTTTTATTGTAAAAATGTTGTACAGAATGGTCACAGTTACATGAGCAAGGTCATGAGTATATTTCCTATTGAGCATTGTTACCTTCTTCTTTGTTTTCCCCCTACCATCCTTTACCTCCCATCTCCACAACTACTCCCCCTACCAAGCTCAGTGACTTAATATTTTAGTTTTGGCTTGCCAAGTGTTTGAACTCAAGTAGTAGCAAATCTGCACTTTCCCTCACATTGTTACAAGTTCCTGAGTTCAAATCCCAGTATAGGAAAGAAAACTAGCAGAAATTCCAAACCAGAGAGCTTTATTTTTTTAATTTAGTTAAATAATCATTTTTTTTCTTTTTTATGGCTTTTTTAAGGCTTGAACTCAGGTCGTGGCAACTCTGCCTCAGCTTCAATCACCCTAGGCTAGGTGCAGCCTCAGGACCCATACCCAATCCTGGAATCCTAGGCCCAGAGGGCTTGCAGAAAGAAAAAATGAGTGGGATAGCACAAAAAGTGGCAAGCTGCAGAGGGATGGAGGTTTATTTATTTTTTTTATCTTTGCACGGTGACCATCCTGGGTCTGAATGCCATGGGTGCAAAGTACACCTGACCTGCCATTGCTGAGGGCTGGCGGGCTAGCAGGGAAGCCATAGCCCAACCTATCAACATAGGCCCTGGGTTCAAATCCAGGTCCTGACAACTACCAATGGCAGGAGATCACAAGACACTCATTCCTATGCATAGGAATATCACTTGAAAGAGAAGTTTGTGCATTGGTCAAGCCTAAAATTGGATGCAATAACCCTAGGACACTGATTGATCTTAATTTCATGCTTTATCAAGCATGAAAAGAATAGCATTCCTTTAATTGTGGTATAATAAATATCTAAGAGTTAGTAGGAATGTAGTAATGTCATTCAATCATAGATAGGTGGCTATGGTGCTTTTTACCAATATATATTTATTTGTATACTGTTGTCTGCGTATCCTTGTACCGCTGTTTTGGCCAATCCTGGGTCACGATCTCAGCACCTAGGAACAACCTCACAGCTTCATTGGCTAGAGGCTGTTGTGCTCACACTCACCTATTCATGAATTGTACCTGCTAGGCCCTGAGTTCAGATCCCAGCAGTGCCAAAAATTTAATCTTGGAGTAAGAAGCCAAGTGCGAAACCGGTTTTCCTTTTCTGGGAGAGTTCTGGGAGTCAGGCATGATCGAGAACACATCTACAAATCTAGATGGTACGTGATAGGATGTAAACAATGTAATACATAGTTAGGATGCATCACAGTCAATAAAATAAATGGTAAATAAATGAAAAAAATAAAAAATATAATGTATAACCACACCAAACATAATATAGACTGAACATCTGTATGGAAGTTCAATCCTATATTTAAAATGTATATAAAGGAGTACGTTTTCCAGGTCTGGGGCTTGAATTCAGGCCTAGGGAATAGGCCTGACTTACTGGTCTTCAAGCAGGGCGAGCTTCCCCTTCCCCGACAGTGCAATAGAGTTACCCAGACCCCGGGTTCAAATTCCAGGACTTGCAGACAAAAAATGGCACACATTCCAAGCCAGGGAGCTTCATTAGCATTTTTAATATTTTTAAGTTCACTTCACCTTTATTTGATACATATTGATTTTATAACATGAGAGTTTTTCAAAAAAGGGGTCTAAACTTTTACATTTCAGCATAGCACATTGGTGTTTCTATTTTGACCATCTGCCATGAAGAGTGAGAATGAAAATAAGGACATCATTTCTCCCTAGAAGGTCGGGACAGTTGAATTTATTTCTATTTAGAGTTATTTCTACAATTATAAACTCTCTGCATTTGCGTCCTATGAGTTTTCCTCAGTGCCTACCACGAAATACACTAGGGGAGGCCTCATAGCACAAAAGGTAAGGTTTCTGAATAAAACCTCATTTCTGTGAGGACAGTAGGTACTTCTAAGCATTTTGGGAATAAACTGGATTGAAAAATGAAAAAAGAAAATAATGGGACTGTGATGTACTCAGTAGTGGAGTACTTTCCTAATGAGCATAAGACCCTGGCAGAAAAGTTTCCTAAAGCTCAGAATGTTAGAATTTTACGATCTGCATGAACAAACTTCTTTTCTTTGGGGGGGGGGGGTCCTGCGGCTTGAACTCAGGGGTTTCCCTGTGCTCTTCAGCTCAACGTGAGCGATCTACTGCTTGAGTCACAGTGCCACTTCGGTTTTCTAGTGGTTTATTGGAGATAAGAGTCTCACGGACTTTTCTGCATGGGCTGACTTTGAACCACCAAACTCAGATCACAGCCTCCTGAGTAGCTAGGATTATAGGCATGAGTCACTGGTGCCAGGCACATGAAAAAACTTCTTAAAGATTGATTCTGAGAAAAGAAACTTGGAAAACACTTTTAGTATAAATAATTTATAATGCCATGGTTAAGGCACTAATTCATTGGCTGTTTTCTTAGTTTATTTAAATATATATGCATTATTAATATATATGTATATATATTATTAAAAACATAGCTCTGAAGTGTACCTAAGAGCATATGTGCTCATTTAAAGTTATACAAATGAAAAAGCTTCATTTTTCTTTTCAGTTTGGTTGGTACCATAAATTAGGTGGGATTTGTGTATTGTTTTGTTCTCTGTTTCCCCTACCTCCTCTCCTCACATTTGAACTCAGCTTGCTCTTACTTGGCTTTGTTGTTCATAGCTGATTTTCTACCACTTCAGCTATACCTGTAGCCTGGCATTTTGCCAGTTAATTGGAGATGATGTCTCTCAGGCTTTGCTGCCTTCATTGGCTTTGAAATTTCATCTTCCAGTTCTCAGCCTCCTGAGTAGCTAGGATTAAAGATGTGAGCCACTGGGGTGCCTAGGGATGCAGAAGATAGACCCCCCCTTGCTGTGTGGAACCTTGTCTTCTGTGCTTGGTCACCCTTTTCAACTGAAGAGGGTCCCAGAAAACCCAGTATGGAGGTGAGGATGCTGGGGGTCAGAATAGAAGGTGAATATCTGGGAAGACCCGCCCCCCCCCCCATACACACACATACAATCGGCCTGTCCCCCGCCCCAAACTGTCTATAGTTCTCACAAGTTGATCACATTTCCCAGCTCTACCAGCTTCTGCTGGTGCTCCCAGTCCATCTGGTCTCCAACAAACTCAGGAGATACACAGCTCTGTGTGTGTGTGTGTGTGTGTGTGTGTGTGTGTGTGTGTGTGTGTGAGAAAGAGAGAGAGAGAGAGAGAGACAGACAGACAGACAGACAGAGACAGAGAGACAGAGACAGAGACAGAGAGAGTCAGAGACAGAGACAGAGAGACAGAGGCAGGGAGAGACAAAGAGAGACAGAGAGATCAGAGAGACAGAGAGACATACATAGAGAGACAGAGAGGGACAAGGAGAGGTCATCTTTCTCTTTGCACAGCCTGACTGTACTAAGGTGAGTGATCTGTTGGCAAATTGCAGGTGCTGCAAGGAAGAGTGTTCTGTCACCAGTCTGAATGTGTGTGTGTGTGTGTGTGTGTGTGCGTGCGCGCATGTGTGTGCATGTTTATGTGTGTGTGTATGTAGAAGTGGGTTGTAACAAGGAGGCTGGATGCTTTTGGTAACTTCTACCTGCTATCTTTGGGGGTGCATGTGCTTCACAGCTGAGGTCTGGGGGCCTGGAAGGGTGAGAGGCTTGAAGGGGACTCAACATTGTAAAATTACAAGAACAAGGGATCTCTGTTCCCTGGAGCTGTGTACTCTCTTGGGCCTGGTTGGTGGCAGTGGGAGCTTGGGAGGACCTGGGAGTGTGGCTTCCCAGGGGGAAAGAGAGCATGGCCAACACTGAGTAAGGATATGAGCCCTGCTAGTATGGAGTACAACAGCAAAGCTCAGACTCCAGGTCTTCTCATCATGATGTCTGAAGGGTGAGGCCAACCCTACTTTATATCTTGAGCTGTGATCTTCAGATCTCAGCCTCCTCAGTAGCTAGGATTATAGGCATGAGCCTCCGGCACTGGGCCTCTGGTTATTTTTTGTATATTAGGGTTTGACCTCAAGGCCTTAGGCTTGCCAGTCAGGTCTTCTAACATTCGAGCCAAGCTTTTATGTCTTGGGGATTTCTGAGATGGAGACTTAATATATGCTCAGGCTGGGCTGGATCATGATCCTCCTATCTGTAACAGGCATGCGCCACCAGGCCTTGTCCTCTGTAATTGGAATTGTAGACATGTGGTGCCATGCTCCGTCATTGGTTTGTCCCAAACTCAGTCCATGGCAGCCAATTCTTGACCACAGGTGAAGCTCTGGGTTGGGCCTCGACCATTGGACTTCAATTTCCTCATGTGACAGTTGTTAGGAAACAAGGGATTAATACAGAGGGATCTCTGGAGCAGAGCCAGGCACAAAGGGAGGGGCCTTAAGATATAGTTCTCAGCAATTCTGTGAGCATATGACAGGAAGATACCCAGAAAGAGATCAGATGGTGTGTGTTATTAATGGTGCGACAGGCATGGGATTATTAAACAAAACATGGCTTTTTTTCATTATGACCCTATCCCCATGAGGAAGGGGATCCTTCACTTTGTTCACTTTTGCAGCTGGGGAAAATGAGGCACAGAGTAGCTGAGTGACCTATTCATGACTCCCAGCTGAGAGGAAGCTCTGCCTGACTTCTCTGCCATGCTCCCTAGGACAATGGTTGCTATTCAGTCCACTTCTTGTGGTGGGAAGTCCACTTCTTGTCAGTCATGGGGCTTGAAGTCTGGGCCTGGGCACTGTCCCAGAGCTCCTCAGCTCAAGGCTAGGGCTCTACCACGTGAGTCACAGCACCACTTCCAGTTTTGTAGTGGTTCTTTGGAGATAACAGTCTCAGAGTCATTCCTGCCCGGGTTTGCTATGAGCCATCATCTCATATTTCAGCCTCTTGTGTACTTAAGATTATAGGTATGAGCCACTTGCACCAGGTTTAAGTGTAATTCTGACATTCTTTCAATCTCTCTCTCTCACAGGAACTTGTTGAATGGGTGTTGGAGGAGGTGGCCCAGCATCCCCATGTGGCTGGAACCAAGGTGGCCCTCTCATCCTGGAGGTGTACTGTGGGTCAGGAGATGTCTTGCTCAGTCTGTTGTACCACCTCCATGAGGTAAGCCCTTCTGTGCCTGGCTAGACCAAGACGGTTATTCATTGTCAATCTAGCCTTACTGGACTCAGTATTGTGTTCAATGTCCTTTTCTAGCAAAAAAATTCTGGCCAAAATTGATACATAGTTAAAGAATAAAAATGTAATGCCATCTTAAGAAAGTCATTTAGGGCTATGGGAAAGTGGTTTTATGGTATGGTGATTGCCTAGCATGCATGAAACCCTGGGTTCAATATCTCAGAACCACATAAACAGAAAAAGAAACACTGGAAATGGTGCTGTGCCTCAAGTGGTAGAGGATTGGCCTTGAGGGAAAATAAAGCTGAGGAATAATTCCCTATCCCTGAGTTTATGCCCCAGGACTGGAAAAACAACAACAACAACAAACATTTAGTAAATAAAAATAAAGAACCCATACTAGGAATATATAATTGCTCATTCCATACTAATACCTGACAATAGTGCGTAATTCATGCACTTTAGCTATATTAGGATACTGAGTTGAAAAAAAAATGTTTTCTTCATAAGGTCATGGCAATTAATGCCAGGAATGTGCTTAGATGTCAGGTGAAGATTAATTCAGGAAATTCAAAGATTCCAGGCTTTTGAGTGTTCACTGCTAATCACAATGAGACGGGTAGTCTAAATGAGATGTGGAAACCTTTTTGGCCAGTCATGTCACCAAAATGGCAGAGGCTAATTAACAGTTGTGACAGAAGAGAAGAAATGACTCCAGATGGAAGGAATAAATGATAGTAACTAAGGTATAGCAGAAACCATTCTAGGGAAGCATTTTTGGTTATTGAAGAACTAGTTATCAACTAGGCATATTCCTCATTGCCTTTAACATTCTAAATCTCTTAAGCTAGTTCTTAATCTCTGTGTGATAAATATATCTCTTTCTATGCTGTTCTTGCATACCTGGTCTCCTTTGCTTTCTTTTTTTTTTATTATTATTTTTTAATTGTGAAAATACAGTGCTTTCTAAACATATGTCTTTCTCTATTTCTCTATGAATATTTCCTGATAATAAATATACCTACACAGATTGAAGAGGCTGCTAATGTAAGGGTCCCATAACTCCTGAGTCATTAATGTAACAAAATGGCAAAGGAAGACATATTTATTGCTACCTCAATTATTCTAAAAACTGCAGTGTCACATCATTTGATTCAGATTTCCATTCTTATCTACTTAGTGTCATTAACTGCACTAAATACAAATAGTAGCCGGGTGCTGGTGGCTCATGCGTGTAATCCTACCTAGTCAAGAGGTTGAGACCAGAGGATTCTGGTTCAAAGCCAGCCTGGTCAGAGAAGTCCATGAAGCACTTATCTTCAATTAACCACCAGAAATCCAGAAGTGGTGCTGTAGCTAAAGTGGTAGAGCACTCGACTTCAGCTGAAGAGCTGAGGGACAGTGCCCAGGATCAAAGATCAAGACAAATGACCAACAGAAAAAGTGCAAAAATGAATTTAACTTTCCCCAAAAGGAAAGACAAAGTCAATAGTAATCTTCCCAAGCAGAGAAAATAATTCCAACATGATTCAGTGCACCTACTTTTGCTGAGTTACTTAAGTTATGGATTCTTTGTTGAACATATTCTCTTCTTTTAAAAATTGTCAAATATTAGCTTTATTATAAACTTCATCTAATATTTCTTGGTTCAAAAGAGAAGTCCAGAAGTTGACATCACTTGGATTTATTGCTATCTCAGTTCAAAGCCAACCCAGGCAACAGTGTTGATCAAACTCTTATCTGTAATTAAACACCATAAAAGGCAAAAGTGGAGTATTGGCTCAGTCAGTAGAGTACTAGCTTTGGGGGCAGGTGGGCAGGAAAGACAACTGTACAGGGACAGGGTCCAAACTCTGAGTTCAAGCTCCAGAACCAGCACAAACTAAACAAACAAGCAAACAAAAGAAACCTACGGTATTTCTTTGGGACCCTCTTATAGGAGTACTGGTCTGAGAAGAGGCTCCTTTTACTGATCATGCTCACTGGATTCTGCTCTTTTGAAATCCTTATTGCTATGGAAAACTCAGGACCAGACTAAAGGAATTCATAACTGACACCTGCAACAAGAGAATCATCTCAGGAGTGAAACATCCATCCATAAGACACTTTAAAACCTCCATGCCTTTCTTCCTTTGCAAAAGACCACTTTTAAAACGAAGTTATTTCCTTTGTCCTATGCTGGCCTTCAAATGGAATATTCTTTCCTTTTGTAATACCCTTAACTAGACTAGAAGTTTATATACAAGTTTTATATGAGTAAAGGACACACTCAAAAAATCAGGGGCAGAGTTTCTTTCAAGCCTTGGATTCTTTTCTTGTATTGTAAAAAGGAAAACAAAAAAAAAGTCCATTAGATTCTGATTTGCAAGAAACCAAAAAGCTATAACTGGAGCTGTGGTACAAGCAGTAAAATGATATCCTTGAGAAAACTAAAACAAAACAATAAATTCTGGGACAGAGACAGGCCCTGAGTTCAAGCCTTAGTATTAGCACCAAACAAATGATTGAACTAATTAGTTAATTAAGTAATTAAATATAAATTAAGTGGTCACATGTGGGTAGGGAGGTAAAATGTAACATCTGTGGTGACTGGATTGTGTATTATTTTGTAGTAAGGCAAATTATCATTTGTATTAATCATTAATTTTTTATTTGAACTTTTTTTGTACAATAAACCCTGAATTTAGCATGCATGTATAGGTGTGTGTACATGTGTGCATATGTGTGTATGTGTATATGTGTGCATGTGCTGTTGTAATGTTGCTTGCCAATGTGGACAGGGTGAGGCTGAAAAGAGCTAACTTTGTTGCAATGCTTTTATTTATCAGTATTCTGTCATGTCATTTCAGTTGGACCACCCTTTTGTACATTTTATTTGTCAAATAATATCATCAGAATAAAAGGATTTACAATATTAAGTTAGATAAAAGAGACTGCTTTCAGCTCTTATTATATGTTAGGTGAGAAGATTCAGACATATTTAGGTAGTAAATTAGTGCTGTAAGATGACTGTCGGTACAAAATATGTATTTGACCTCTTAAATTTGTTATACTTTTAACATACACTCATGGAGTGAGTTTGACCAACTGGACCAAATAGGTATTGCTCTCTAGTTATTCCCATGAAACACAAAGTGGATAAACTCTTTCTGGCTTTCTGTTGAAAATAACTTTCTTTGTAAGATCATATCTATTCACACTAAGAGGTAATCAACCAAATATTTATCAAGTTTGAACATCCCATCATATTGACTGAAAATCAGTATTGTTGATATGCTTGTTAGCTATTCCTTTCAAAAACAAACAAACAAAAAGCATGTGTCATCTCTAGATAGTGGATGTATCTGAAGTTGTTTTGTACATGCAAAGGCCTAATGGACCTTTTGTGGGAGTAACTGTCGCAACTTAACAAATAAGGCTTTTCGAATACCTTTTCCAATATAAATAACATCCCAGAGCGAGTCTTGCAATTTCTGAAAACCCTTTGAATATTTTAGTATTATTTCAGTTCATTGACTATAGAGCTAAAGACATTTCTGAAATAAATATTGTTAAGATCAGAAAATGTAAGTGGGTATACAGGCTTTTGTGCATCATCTTATGAAAATCCAGTTTTTATGAAACAATGAAATAGAATAAAAGAATGTAAGTGAATTTGGTAAGCTAATTATTAGTTTAACTTTGTTTTCTATTAACATAGTCATTTGAATGTAGATGATGCAGTTAAATTACTTCCTTTGTGTTTCTGTACTTCAGGTATTTTTCGTATCAACGTAGTTATGGGAGTGAATTTGTAGTATAAATAAAGGTCCTTTAAAATGATTAGGATTAATCTTGTGCTTTGTGTCCTACTCCCAAGAAAATGAGTTATTTTCAAGTGTTAATAGTTTATAATTGAATCTTCATAAGAAAATTTTAAAAATGCAGTAGCATTGATGACTTTTTCAACCAATTGTAATGACAAGTTGGAGAGTCTTTAATTCATGCTTCTGTCTTGGTGTCTATGATTTTTAACCTCTTGTTCCTAACATTAATGATAGTTCAGATGGCATTTTGGGGTATATGAAAGGTAAAATATTTATCTGGGGTCAAAGGTGATTTTTATATCAGTCTTGCTTTAATAACATTTTAAAGCAGTATATTTCTCTCAGAATGTTGGGTATAAAAAGCAATCAAAATACTTCTAATGGTAAACAACCTAGGTGAGCTACAATGTGGAAATGATTGGTCCATAACACCTGCAGTCTGTTTCCATAAGCAATTGGGCAGGACACTCTTTCGTTATGACTGTGTTAAACAGAAATGGGGTCCCCAGGCAGTACAGTGTTGAGTGTAGGAATAGAATATGATTTCTACTATTTGGAGCTAGAAATCAAGAATGTTATACATTAGCAGTTCCTTTCACCAGGGATGTATAAATTGATTATGAACTTGGAGTTTTCATATTACAGCTACCTATTTTCTAACAAAGATAAAGTCAAATATAATTAGAGTGTACACAATAATTCTGGGAAAATTTCCTAGAATTTGTAGACTAAGTGCTGGTATTTTAGTCATAAAATAAAATGAGGTTATTTGATACAGTGGGAGATGGTCCTCAGGCTAGCACTTACCATGTGTGCAATGCTGTACTAGTAATTCCAATTCTGAAGATGTCAATAACATCATCTGAGAATTAAAAATGGAAGTAGTTCCACTTTATGGGATTATTGTGAGGATTAAGTTAGATACCATAGGTAAAGTACTTGGAAAAACTATCATTCAGCATTTGATACTTTCTACCTGTTATTTTATCATGTGATAAATTCTAACAATTTTACTGTGATTTTTATATTGTGTCTATTTACAATCTGCAATGTGATATATTGATATTTATTGCATTGGTCAGTTTTTTGACATTATGATGAAAATACCTGCAAAGAAAATTTCTGAGGAGGAAACTATTATATTGATTCATGGTTTAAGAGAATGCAGTTTACGATCAGATGTCTCCATTGTTTTTAATTATATTTTTATTAAATAGTTGTTCAAAAGAATTTCCATTCCCAAATCAGTTTATAAGTACAATGAACCTTTAATAACTTTCTTATACCCTTCCAAACCTCACCCCACTTTCATGTTTCCTAGTTTCATACTATCTGCATTGAATATCATGCCTTCACTCTCTTCCTCCACAACCCCCTTTATTCCTTCCCTTTGACTTCCGCTCACATCTTCCAAGTGATAGATTCCTGGTATTCATTTCGTTGGATTAAAATTCAATTTTATAAGAAATTACACCTTTTATATACTCCTCTGCAAATAGCATGCTTTGCTTAATACTGTCGTGTAATTGTAACCCCTCTGTATGGTATTTTTCACAATAAAACATCTCAGTTTTGTGGTCAATAGATTTTGAAAAGGATGCCATGACTTTATGAAATAAAAATAGAATCTTAAATGGGTGTAGTGGTACTATTGCCTCCCTCGATTTAAAAAAAATTTCTTAGACTACTATCTCAATCCTTATACAAAAATTTAAAATTTTTAAATCAAAGATGATTATCAAACTAAATGTGAGATGTAAAAACATATAAAACATAAACATAAAAATTCATGGTATTGGATCAGTAAATGTTTCTAACATATGACATGGAAAGCATTTAGTGGGTAAAGAAAAGCAAGAATAAACTGGATAATATCAACTTATAATCTTTCATAATTCAAAGGACAATATAACAGAAGTGAAAACATATCTAACAGATAGAAGACACATATTTGTTAATGATACAATGTTAATGCTGCAATGATTCTCAGTCTAAGTATTTTTATATCTTCTAATTCTATATAAATTTTCCCAAAATAGGATATTTCTTTAAAGAACATATGTAAATATTAGGAGCATATGAAATAGGTTCCTCGTTAGTATACAAGAATAAATAAAGAGAAAACCCACTAGTAGGACTATAATATAAAAAGATGACACAAAATATAGTAATGCACTTGTGGAGAAGTTGATATACTCCACATAGCAAATGAATTTGTATAATACTTCAATCATTAAAGCAAGCAAGTTTTCAAAAGGTCAAAGAGAATTGAATAGGTTCTATCCATTACACGTCTATGTATGTATTAAAGAGAAGTAAAAAAAAAAAAAAAACTTGATTCCACAGAGAATGTAGTTCATTGAGAGTGCACTTGAATACTTTGTATGAGATCCTGGAAATAATCCCCAAAAACAAATTTGAAAAGGATCACTATACAGGATGTATGCTGGACAAATTCCTGTAAATGAATATTATATCTACTTTAATGTCTGTTCTAAAATTTATAGCATTTCTATTTGAAGAAAAGCAAATTTGTGAAAATTTTAGGCTTGGAAAACCTATGATTGTACAATTGACTTCCAAAGCAATAAAATGCATTCAATAAAAGGAGATAATATATTTCAGGTGAATTACATGTCAGCCAAAAAAAAATCTATTGTTAAAATACTTGACACAAAATGTAGAATACATAAAAAGATATTTTCTGTGTTTGCTTAAAAACTTTGTAAACTGCAACATTTAAAACAATAATATGATTTCTGTTCATTTTAAGTATTTTTAATTGTTTATTTTAAGTTTATTCAGAGATAACTCAATCAAAAAGTGTATGTGATAACTGGAATACCTAGGAATTAAGCAAAACCTATAAATAATTGATAACCTTTTCTGGAAGAAACTTTTGGCAAGTGACAAAAGACACAAATCTATGCATCTGCATCTTATGAAAGTCATATGTTACTTGGTCAATCCAATTGTTTTTCTCTACTTTGCTAAGGAAAAATATTCTCAAGATAAGAGCCAATAGCAGTGAAAAGAAACAAAATACACAATCATCTTGATTTATTTGTGAAAGTAACAAATGAAATAAAACAATTCCACTTAAGGGACTCCAATATTAGTATCTATGAAGATGTTTCTGAATGCCAACATCCATTGAATTTTTGGAATTTTAATTTCTATGAACATATGAAATTTAGAACAAGAAAAGAAATATAATCTTAGAGCAAACCAGCCTTGGAATAATTTTCTCAATTGCTTTGAAATTACATAAGAATTGATATTCCTTTCCATTGGAAACATTTAAAAATGTTTATCATTTATTATAATTCAAATATAAAGCAAGAGTAATTTAATATAATCATTATAAATATCATTCTATTACTATCATAAAATAGAATAACAAGCCAGTACCAATATATTACCTACCCATCATTATTCTTAATTCCTAATCATTACCTAAATATCTTAAACAATCTAAATAGTCATGTCTTTAACATAAACGTAAATATTCTATACTTTTTCTTTAACATTTTCCAGGGACATGCATTCATGTTTCTAAGAAATGTTCACAGCAGTTAAAAGATGCTTTTGTGAACTTAATGTGATAGATTTTGTTGTTGTTGTTGTTGTTTTTTGAAAGGCCTGGGCATTATCCCTAAGCCTTTGTATCCTCAAGGAGAGCAATCTACAACTTGAGGCACAGAGCTAATTCATGATTTTAGTGGTTAATTGGGGATAAGAATCTAACAAGTACTTTTCTGTCTGGGCCACTTTCAAACACATTTCTAAGATCTCATTACCCAGAATAGGTCGAATTATAAGAGTGAGTCACTGACACTTTTTGATGTATTTTTTATTTTAATTATGTTGTAAGATTTTTGTTTCACTATAGTGTACATCATTCTACACATAAATTTAGATATGTATATATTTCTGATGACAATCTCTAAAAATGTCATTCTACACATAACATTAATATGTTTATATATATCTATATATATGTATATATAGATATATATATATACATGTACATATATTTCTGAAGACGGACTCCCTCTAAAATTTTTTGCTACTATTTTTGACCTTTTACATTTCAAAGATATACAGTCTATTTTTCTAAAAGTTTCCTAGAATTAAATAACTAATATTTCAATAGAAAGTAGAGCTTTTACTTTCAAGGGAATTTTTGATATACTTATGACATTGTAGTCACATTTACTGTATATTACTTGAAAATGTTCTGTCCAAACTCTTAAATATTTGTTTGCAGGGAGTGGGGAGAGAGGAAGTTAATTCATACTGGTTAGGAATTAGCAATGCTTCAAAAATCTATTCCATAATTTGTTATAAGCACATAGTCAAGCTACCTGATATGGTTTAGTTTTTTTGTTTCTTTATTTGTTCAAAATTTTAATATGGATGCATGCACAGTGTTAACATTAAAATATTAATTGAAAGATAAATAATAGCAAAATCATAGGCACATATAAGACTTTCATTAATTAGCACTTATGATGCTAATAATAATTTTGATGAAGATGATGATGATGACCACAGTGTAGCCTGACAATGATAAGGTGATTGAAAAGGAAAAAAACTTTACACGTCTTTGAAGCTAGAGTTCCCACATGGAATACAGTTATAAACTGAATTGGATTACATACAATAATAACAAGAGGAGAGTTTCAATACCAAGAAATAAAATTACATTAATAGGTAGAGACAGTAAAAACCCTAATGTTATTCCTGCAGTCTTTCTAAGGCATACTCACTTTTCTTGGTGGTATTGTGTTCTTATAAATAAAATCATTTACTTCCACATTTTGATGGACTAAGATACAGTTTTCAACTCAGTGTGATTAATTCAAATAACATTCTCTTATAGGTAATATTCAATAACCAATGTTTCCAATAATTTATTAAGAGTATGTCCTTCAGTACAGCTGTAAACACATGACACAATTTATATAATACCACTTACATATTTGAAGTTACCACAAAACGACATAGGCCGTAGTGCCAGGAGCTAAAATTTATTTTTATTTCTGCATAAAACAACTTTTGACTTCATACCAACAAACTGAATTTGACTCTTTCCTTATTTGTAAGCTAAAGTGGAAAACGTAAGGACTCTTCACTTTTTTTTCTTTCTCTAGAAGTCAACAAATATTCTTCAATATTTCTGGTAGATTACATGCATTTACAGATGAGAAATGTAAGGGCAACAGTCAATGTAGTGAGTAAATAATGATACTAGAATTATTGTCTGGGATCTTCACTCTTTGTGCTTACAAAGAGAGTAATTTGGTAATGGAGAGGACCAATATGAAAAGACTATGGGGGAAAAAAAGCATACTTTGTAAAAGGTTGTTTTAGGAATAGGTTACCAGTGATGAATACTTGAAACAGGCTGGTGTCATGGGCATAAAAAGGAGTACATAGAAATTGTATTAGTGACAGAAACTGAGAAAATCTTAATCATTCATCTTATCTAAGGGGAGGGTAAGAAAGTTAAGAAGAAAGGTGAGAAGAAATCTAAAATGCATCCACATCTCTGGCTGGCAACTGTTAGTTATATTCTTGGTGAAAAGGACTACAGGTGGAAAATATGGACTTAGAGCAAAAAACTCTCAGTTCTAAGGTTTATGTTAAAGAGATGCAAATATATGTCTGTTTAGACATCACCAAAATATCCACGACCTTGAATATACAAAAGAATAATAAAATCGGGGACATTATTAAAGTGAGGAGGAAAAGGAAAATTCTGACACAAGTGTGAGCAATGGGAGCACCAGTGTGGACAAGATTGGATGAAAGAGATAAGAAAGGAAACAAGAAATAAACACAGATTTACAGAAGTAAAGGAAGGAAAGAATTTGCAGGAATATGTTGAAGGAAATATGCTAATTGGATTTGAAAAGTAAAAGGATATAGACAAGTTCAATAAGAACAGTGATTTGGTGAAAGTCATATTGATAAAATTTTGTGATATGAATGTGAAGCTATAAAATTCTGGATCCATGAATTCAACAGATCCTGTTGATTTTAAATGCTGGGATCAAATGCTTTTATCCTGACCTTAGAAGAATTATACAGATATAACTCTCGTGAACTTTCCTTAGAGGTATATTGTGAATATTTTTCAAGACTATTTAGACAGGAGGTTAGAGATTGAACTACAGCACAGACAAGCTTAATTTGTCCTACATTTCCAATGAGTGACTCATGTATCCACATCAGTTTGGGATTTTATTGAAATATATTTAGATTTGTTTGGATATCTTATCAGCCTAATCATCACAAATGTAGGACAAGTAATACCAAGTATTAGGTTAAACATACAGCTTTACTGATGTGACTGAAGTCTCCTTGAATTGATTCTTCTTTATAACAGAAAATGCCTCAATAGACATTAACAAATCATAACTTCCATATACCCTATTGAAATCTAACTCTTGTTAGGGATATCTTCATGCTTAAATAACCCTGTCAATCAACCTGCCACAAATTCTTATATGTAGGAAGTACTATAATAAACTTCAAGCTTTTATTGAATGGAAGAGTTCAGACATTACCCTCACCTTTTAATCCAAATCTTTAATTTTCTCATACACGTTGGCAAATAGGGAAGAATTCTGATATAACAATAATACAATGGTGATTTGAATTAACACACCTTCTAGGACCTAGTATTAAATTGGTTACTTACTAATTAGCTCCAAATTTTGTGGGTATTTATATTTCTCCTGGGAAAACTAATGAGCTCCAAGAAAATGTCCCTAGGGAGGGTTTCACTTCTAATATCACTGTTTGTCTCAAAATACTTTAAATTCTACACCCTCTAATGTGGGCATAGGGTTATACTGTGGAACTTTTCTCCTCAGAGAGTGAGTACTACCCTATTGTTTAACATAGACAAAGTACCTTGATACATACACTGGGTGTGTGCAAACAACAAGTGGTAGTTGAACAATGTTCTTAGTAGTTTATAAAGATGAAATTAAAATAGAGCAACTATGAACTCAAAAGGAATGTGCAAAAAAGAAAAAGGCACAAAGTAGAATATACCAAGGAAATGCTGAAGTATAATTTAAAATTATGTACTCACGTTTGAGGGTGTGTTCAAAGTACAGCTTCAGACAGTGCAGTTGGATATCCTGGGGGAAAAACTGCTTTAAACTATTTTGGGGTAATTCTACAAGTGGAAGCCCCTAGCTCTGACTCTAATCAGCCACAACATCTTCAACTTAGGGACTATTTTCCAAGTTCAAAGTGAAAAAAAGAGGGCTCGTCACAGTTAGTGTTCTGGTTGAAGTAATGACAATCACATAACTTTTCTACAAGTCTTTATTTTGGAGCATTAAAGTAGGAAAAAGCCAAGTAAATATTTTGCATGTACCTAAATTAAGTGGGACATATTATATTGGTCTCTTTTTAACTGGAAAGTTATAGATTATTTCTTTTTATACTCTAACTTGGAACAATGATCTGCTATCAGTTATTTCTTGTCTTCCTCTTCTTTTGCCCTTCCACTTACATGATTTTTATTTAAAGAAACATACTTGAACTTGCATTTCTAAATTCTTCAAAATTATCTGAATTTCTTCATATTTCTGGAAGCCTCCTAAATCTTTCTCAAGGGAACATTTTGTCACTACCATTTTTATCCTATATGATGTCTTCCTGCCTAACTCAGTGCAAGAAATAAATTAGACTTATCCAGGTATCTCAACACTTGTACCACCATAAAAATTATCTTACTTAGAAATTGTGATTTTAGTATATCTGAGGAGGTGGAATCTGTCATTTTTGTATGACCCTAAGGATACTTACATGCATGCAATCATGATTTTAACCAATATGCCCCTCAGAAAATGAACGAATCCATTAAACACACACGGTGAAATTCTATGCTTCCAATTAATAAGGAAATGGAAAGACTTGGAAAAATCCAACTAAGAAAAATAAGCAAGACACAAAGAAACAGATTCTATGGTTTTCCTCATGTGTAATAATTAGGTAATGGCTAAGATAGTCCTAGCGGATGAGCAGAATGGCTTAATAGCTATGTATATATAACCATATAAGAAGATGCTGAGAAAAATGAATTCCTAAACATGGAAACAGAGGTTTTTCTTTGTGGTTATTGTTTTTACTGTACTATATCATTTCTTTTAGGACAAAGGGCAAACCAATGCAATAGCAATACTCACAAGACAACATGTAGGATATTCACATTACAACTTGTGACGGATATTGGGGTGAAGTAAAAGTGTGAGAAAAATGAGGGAGGGCATAAAAAGTTCGACTTGTTAGATATTCACTACCTTACAATTACTGCAACACCTTCTATATATCACCTTGACAATAAACTTAAATTTAAAAATAAGCTACATAAAATATAATTTCATTGTATTTCTATAGTAAAAGATAATCTATGTGTATTACATTTTTTTAAAAAATGAACAATATTTGGCTTCTAATTTGAATTAATTGCCCCTTTCTTTTTCAGATGGTCATCAATCTGAATGCTATCAAGCTATGCAAACTTTTCAGAATATACTTGCCATTATTTTTTTAAAAAACATTATTTAATATTGTCTCATAATAAATAGAAAATAGTTCAATTCTCTGGAAACTCCTAATTTTTAAAACTGAATGTTTGTTAAGAGGACAGAATATATGTGTTCTACTAACCACTCATTTTCAAATTCTGAGTATGCCATAACAGAGACATTTAAAACAGTGACTGTATGCATTTTATTTAATTCTGCAAGAGATGCAGTTTCCAATGGGGCATTACATATTTAAAGGTCAACAGAGAAACTAGCCACATTCTGGTAGAAGATAAAACTATGAAGTATCTATAATAATTAATTCCTCTAGAGTAAACATTTGTTCATCATAGTAAGCTACTATTTCAATGACAATCGATCCCAACATTTTATGCAGTAAAGTCATTCTAGCCCAACAGTTTCCACCTTGTAAGCTGCCCCTTAAAATTCCATAAATTCGCAGCATGACTAGCTTATCACTATTGTGAAAAAATTCTACAATTCTGCTAATGTCATGCCCTTTTTATTGTTGAAAGAACACTACACTAAACTTTGCTACACTGTTTTCCCTCAAGTGGTATTCTTGAGATCAGAAAACTTGAAAATATTATTTATACTTATCTTTTCGTCTACCATAGATATTCAAGAGGGAAAGATATGTGTATTATGGTTCAAAGCCTACCCATGCAGGAGGGTTCCTTAGATTCTTATCTCCAATAAACTGCTCAGGAAAAGCCAGACACAAGTAGCACTGAGGTTCTAGTGGTAGACCTGTATCTTTGAGCAAAATACAGGTTCAAGACAGTGTCCAGGCGCAGACGTCAAGCCCTAGGACAAACAAAACCACAAAAACAAAATGAAAACAAACCCCAAACCTAGCATTTTTCTCATTGTATAGAGAGGTATATAATTAAGGAAATTTCTTCGTATGTCATGTACAGGTAGAAGAAAAATGATTTCAAACACAAAAGTCTCAAAACATTTCTCTTTTTCTAAATTTATAAATTAATAGCATCCCATTTATTGTCAACTTTTTCTAGATTATTCACATTATCATGATATACATCTACTGTTGGAATTATCTATAAACTAAGTCCTAATTCCAACTCTCTTGAAAGAATATTCAGGACAAATAGAATGCCAGAATCATTTGTGAATTTTTAAATTAAAACTTCTACTTAAAAAGTATTTTGTAGTATCCTATTGAATATGAAATTACAAGGAAAAGATATTTATTTTAAATCTAAATTCTAATTTATTAAGGTCTACAAAGTCCTACATTAGATAACTTTGCTGTTTCTCCTGGCTTAAGCTTTTGTATTCCTTCAGTATTTCTTTGGAATCCAACAGAATGATGCTAAATTTTTCAAATTTTTGGTTCAGAATCATGACCTATTTTGCATCTAGAAGTATTCTGTAATGAAGAGAGCATTTAAAACATGACTGAGGACGATATATGAGTTGTATTTCACTAGGAACCTTGTCTTCTCAAAACATGACAAAATTAGCCCAAACTTCCAACTGTGAATTCCTTTCTTGTTCTTTGGTTTGTTTTATTGAGGCAAAGTTGTACTACCTAGTCTAGGGAAGGTATTACTATTTAATCCACTCTCTAATCTCCTGTATTAGTCTGAGTGCTAGAATTCCAGACTTGTATCGCATTGCCCTGCCATAGTTTGTTGGTTTATTTAATCGAGAAACATACTAGCAATTCTGAACTTCTCCGATGATCTTATCCACGACTGACTGCTCAAACTGTTCTAACATTTGACACAGGATATGAACATTTTCAGATGCACCTGCAGGGGTCTCTGATTCATTCTTCCATGGATCCGATCCCTTTAATAATTATTACTTGGCTCTTTTACTATCTCTGGTCACTACCTAAGTAATAGTCTCATGCTTTTGGGGGGAAAGTTCACTTGACGACTTTCTAATATTAAAAATTATCACTTGATTCTAGTCTTAAACAGGGCATATTTTCTATTATTTTCTAACTTTTCTACACATTGTGAGAGTTGTTTCATATGTGTGTTTGCACATATAAGTGCTTCTGTGTGCATGTAAATGTTTGTATGTATGTATGCAAAAACCTCAGGCTATTATTCAGCACTCTTGCTCATAACTAGTATCCCATCACTTGAGCCATTCATCCAATGCAGCTTTTGGCTGGTTAATTATAGGTAGTGTTGCAAAGACTGTTCTGCCGAGGATGGATATAAAATGAACTTTCCAGCCTCTTTTATATTCTTAGTTTTTATTTTTTCCAGGAGTATGGTTTTAAACTGCAAACATTTTTGTGAATGTAAAGTCTAACGTGTAGCCTACATTTTTAACTCAACACTTCATACAAAGATAGATGAACATACACATTACACATCCTGAGTGTACACTGCTAGAAATGTGATCTTAAGCCTGGTACTGGTGGCTCAAACCTATAATCCTAGTTACTCAGGAGGTTGAGATATGAGGATTGCAGTTCAGATCAAGCACCAGTACGAAAGTTTTCTGAGGCACTTAACTCCAATTAACCACCAGAAAACTGGAATTGGCACTGTGGCTCAAATAGTAGAGTTCTAGCTTTGAGCTGAAGAGGGGAGGGACATCGCCCAGGCCCAGAGTTCAAGACCCACAACCATAAAAAATAAACAAACTAAAAAAGAAAAAGAAATGTGATCTTATCCACCAGATCATTGCTACTATATTTCCTGCACTCTCAACATTGCCTTTTTTTCCAGTTAAGTCCATGCTCTTATATGTGACTTGTTTTGGAACCAGAATTACTCTTCTTTTCTACTTTTTACAAATTTGCATGATTAGCTACCATGATTTAGATCTAGTAGAAAACAAGAGTGGCCTCATCCTTCATGTTTCCCTATATCACTCCCACAGATCTACATACTGGCCTTGGATTTATTGTTTCAAAGTAGTCTTATATGAAGAGTCTTCTATAGTGTATTGAACCATTATAATTAAGCACAAAACTTCTTTTTCTCCTATTATTCCTATTGTTTCTTCTACTGCTAACTTATGTACACTTGGGAAATAATGCACAACACACACACTCACAAAAATGTTTCTTAGAATATTCTTCCCACATAAAATTGTTCTTAATTACAGAGCCCTTAGGAAATTTGAACTTAAAGTAGTCCAGGATGTTTTTTTCATGTTTTTTTATTGTAAAAATGGTTTAAAGAGGGGTTAGAGTTACATAAAAAAAGTTAATGAGTACATTATCTGGCAAGCATTGTTACCTCCTCTTTTGTTTTTCTCCTACAATCCTTTTCCTCTCCACCAACCCATCTCTGTTCTCCCCTCCTCAAGTTGTAAAGCTAATTTTTGTTATTTCCCTTCCCCTCCCCGGATTAGAAAAATGTATATGCAAGATGCAGGTCGCTGACAATAAATATAGTGAAAACAGTGGTTATACCATGGAGGAAGAAAATAGAAGAGAAACAATAAAATCAAATACTACATGTTCGATACATTAAAAAATAGCAAGAAAGAAAAAGCAAGTTGTGTCCCTATCTTGGGTTCCATTTCACTTAACATCCTCTTATATGGCCTTATGTACATGAATAAGGTTTTATAAACCATGCAAATTCCATATTTTCACCTTATGAAATTATCTCTGAAACACATGTTACCTCATGTCCAAAGATATACTTGTGCTATTTCAATGAAGCCAGAAAACATTCATTTTACCTGGAGCAGCACCATAGATTGTTACTGGAAGTAAGTGGAAGGAACTGTTCTTGCAAGTGGAAACTGATCCCAAGAGAGGAATTGAACATAGAGAAATGAAAAAGTTCAAGGTAAATTGTGCTGTCCTTTTGATGGTACAAGAAAAGAATCCAAGGCCTGAAGGAAACTCTGTCCCTGACTTTTTCAAGTGTGTCTTTACTTATATAAAACTTGTCTGTAAACTTCTAGTTGAGAGTATAACAAAAGAAAACAATATGCCATTTGAAGGCCAGCATAGAATAAAAGGAAATAACTTTGTTTTAAAAGTTTTCTCGTGCAAAGAAACAAAGATTTGGGGGTTTTAAAGAGACTTATGCACTGATATTTCACTCCTGAGATGATTCTCCTGTTACAGGAGTCAGTTACCCAATTCTTTTTTTTTTTTCTTTCTTGGTATTGTTTCTTTTTTTTTTTATTTTTATTTTTTGTGAACACACTGTACAGAGGGGTTACAATTACATGGGCAGGTTAATGCGCACATTTCTTATCAAGCATTGCAGCCTCCTCTTTGTTTACCCTTCACATCCCTTCCCAGCCTCTCCCCCACCCCCCCACCCTATGCTCTCCGCCTTCCCTCCCCCCCGCTAGCATCAACATTGTAAAGCTCGTTTTCAACATCACAACTTGTACTTCTCATTGTTGCAACAGGTACCCCTGCATCCTTAAATGACTTGTTTTTCCCCATATCCTCAACAAGTTATACTGACATCAAATATAGTGAAAGCAGGGGTTATCCTGTGGGGGAGGGACGTAAAAAACTACAAAGAGATAATCTTATAAATGTGTTAGAAACACATGCATGAAAGGGAAAAAAAAACATTAAAATACATATCTAAGTGTTCATTTTCTTAACAACATATTATCTGACCTTTTCCGCTTGAGTAATACATATACTAGATATTGCAAATAAGGGAAACCACGGGACCTATGTTTCTTTGGGCCTGGCTTACTTCACTTAATATAATTTTTTCCAAGTTTTTCCATTTCCTAACAAATGGGGTGATGTCATTCTTTCTGATGGAGACATAGAATTTCATTTTGTTTATATACCACATTTTCTTGATCCATTTATCTACTGAGGGGCATTTGGGTTGGTTCCATATCTTAGCTATGGTAAATAATGCTGCAATAAACATAGTTGTTTTGGTAGCTTTAGTGTGGTCTTGTTTGTAAAGATTTGGGTAAATGCCCAAAAGTGGGATTGCTGGGTCATAGGGGAGCTCTATGTGAAGTCTTTTGAGGAACCTCCATACTGCTTTCCTAAGTGGTTGAACAAGTTTACATTCCCACCAACAATGAAGTAAGGTTCCCTTCTGTCCACATCCCTTCCAGCATCTGTTGTTGTTAGAGTTCTTGATTTTTGCCATTCGAACTGGAGTGAGGTGGTATCTCAATGTTGTTTTGATTTGCATTTCTTTTATGGCTAGGGATGTGGAGCATTTCTTCATGTGTCTATGGGCTATCCTTCTTTCTTCTTCAGAGAAGTTTCTCTTTAAGTCATTAGCCCACTTATTTATTGTGCAGTTGTTTCTTTGAGGATTTCTGGTTGGGGGATATAATTTTTTGAGTTCCAAGTATATTTTAGTTATGAGACCCTTCTCTGTTGTATGGCTAGTGAAGATTTTCTCCCAATCTGTGGGCTTTCTATTGACCTTGCTAGCTATGTCCTTTGCCATGCAGAAACTCTGCAACAGGACTGAGAGGTATTTGGGAGTTCCTGCCATGTTATCCACCTTCTTGGGGGCTATGAAAACTGGGTTCTTCCTATGGTTCTTGGATTCTCAGTTTGGGTGCAGTTTCTTGGCCTTTATTGTGGTCTTGTTGGTTTTCTATGTGTAGGACATATTTAAGAAACTTTTGTAGGGCTGGTTTGGTGGAGATGTATTGTTTCAATTTTTCTTTGCTATGGAAGGTTTTTATTTGGCCTTCAGTTATGAAGGAGAGTTTAGCTGGGTACAGTATTCTTGGTTGATGGTTGTTTGTTTTTAGGGCATGGCATACATCAATCCAGGCTCTTCTTGCTTTGATTGTGTCTGCTGAGAAATCTGAGGTGATTCTAATTGGTTTACCTTTATAGGTGATAAATCTTTTCTCCTTGGCAGCTTTAAGGATATTTTCCTTGGTCTTAATTGATACTGTGTAGATTATAATGTGACTGTGGGATGTCCTATTCTGGTCTGGTCTATTTGGAGTTCTAAAATCTTCTTGTATCTGAATAGGCCTATGTTTTTGCATGTTTGGGAAGTTCTCTGCTAGGATCCTGTTGAACAAATTTCCTAGACCATTAACTTCTGTTTCTAAGCGCTCATCTATACCCATTATCCTTAGATTAGGCCTTCTGATGGTGTTTTCCAAGTGTTGGATAGATCTGTCATATTTCTTGGACTTGTCTTGGATGGTTGTATGTTCTTTCTCTATAATATCTAGGCTATCTTCAATCCCTGAGATTCAATCTTCTGCATGGTCTAACCTGCTGTCAAGACATTCTACTTTGTATTTTATCTCTTTTCCTTCTAATTGGTCAGCTTTGATGGCTTCAAATTCTTTGCTGAAGCTTTATTTTAGATCTTGTATGAACTTCTTTACTTCCTTAATTTGGTGTTCAGTGTTTATTCTCAAATCACTTAGTTGATTGGTTATGGTTTCTTTGGACTCCCATTCCTTCTGTTGGGTTCCATTCATCATTCCCTTTGTGGTCTCCCTGACTTCCTTCAGCTCTTTGTTAATGGATTCCATGAATGCCTCTAGTGATCTTTCTGTATTCTCTTCCTGCTCTTTCGATTCCTGTATTACTCTTTGATTAGCTTCCTCCTGTTTGTGGGATTCCTGCATTTCTCTTTGAGTGTTCTCAGCCTGCTCACGCCATTCCAGCCTTTCTCTTTGAGTATTCTCAAGCTGATCATGCTAGTCCTGTATCAGTTTTTGAGTAGCTTCCTCACGCTTATGATATTCCTGTATAAACTTTTGGATTTCCTCCTCTCTCTCCCTGTCACGCTCATACAGAATCCTTTGTATGCTTTCTGTCTTTTCATTTATCATGTTTTCCAGCAGTGTTTGTAGAGCTATTTGGGAACTCTCCTCTGGATTATTCATGATCTATTCTGTCCCCTGATTATCAAAATTGGGAATTGAGATACCAGGATTTGCCATTTTTCTTGTGTTTTTTCCGGCTAATTCTGCCCATTTGAGATGAAAATAGCACCAGTTTTGTGCTAGAACACTATCTTAAGGCAAGCATCAACCAACGTCTGAATTTACACAGTCAATAGTCTACAGATATAATCTAGTTCAACAGATACATCTATTCAACATCAAACAACTATATGTTAATGGGCTACGAACCACAAAGAAGAATTTAGAAGACCAGAAATTATTAGGGTTAGGGTGAGATGTGGGTAAAAAATAGGAATAGATTCATGTGGGGAGGCTCAGGGAGAGTTAACTAAGTCCTAATCTCAAAGCAGGAAATAGGTTTGGTAGGATGAAAGTAGAGAGAGAAAAAAAGAAGAAAGTGGAAGGGAAAAGATAAGAGACCAGAAAAAATAGAAAAGTAAAAATTAATAATATTATGTAGATTCGATAACAATCTGTTTAGAGAAGTACGTGAATATATTGAGAGAAAGGCAGGGATATAAAGGAGATGTGAAACACTTAAAAATAAAAATGCTTAAAATATTATATAAGTATAAAGATGTAGTACTGTTATTAAGGAATGTAAGTCTCAGAGGTTTTGAATTGAGTTATAAATTTGTGGATTAAGTGTGTACACAATGTGGGATAGGGTCTAATAGTCAACTACGTCTTTATCTGAGGATGTGCAGGACAAGAATTAAGTCACATAAAGAAGAACGAAAGAGAGGAGAAGGTGAAAAGGATAAGAAAGGAAGAATAAAAGATGAGAAGTTCAGTAGAGCTAAACAAAAAACAAAAAGTTCATTAAAAAAGAAAAAAAAAGAGAAAGAAACCAAAAAAAGAAAGAAAAACTCACACTCACGTATCCCTAAAATAAAAATTATAACAGGAAAAAATTTTCTGGAAAACAATTTTTCTTCAAAAAAGGCAAAAATTAAAGATTAAAAAAAGTTTTAAAAAAATTTATATAAGGTACCAAAAAGAAGAAGAAGAAGAAGAAGAAGAAGAAGAAGAAGAAGAAGAAGAAGAAGAAGAAGAAGAAGGAGGAGGAGGAGGAGGAGGAGGAGGAGGAGGAGGAGGAGGAGGAGGAGGAGGAGGAGGAGGAGGAGGAGGAGGAGGAGGAGGAGGAGGAGGAGGAGGAGGAGGACGAAGAAGAAGAAGAAGAAGAAGAAGAAGAAGAAGAAGAAGAAGAAGAAGAAGAAGAAGAAGAAGAAGAAGAAGAAGAAGAAGAAGAAGAAGAAGAAGAAGAAGAAGAAGAAGAAGAAGAAGAAAGTTCTTTGATTTTTTGGGGGAGGGGTGTGAAAAATTCTGTATCTCCCTTGTGTCCTTAACCAGCCTCTTGTTGTAGTCTCTGGTCTGCTTGTGGTCCTGTGGGTTGGTTGGTTTTTTAAGTCAGCTTGTTCCAACAGGCAGAAAAATGCTCTGCTTTACCCAGGATTTGGTGATCCTCCTCCTAGGCTAGTTCATTGGGAGGCAGATCTGCTTTCAGAATCACAAAAGAGGGGGATGCAGTGAAGAGGCTAGGTTCTGGGTAGAGTTGAAACCTTTCAACAAACAGTAGCTTTTCCCTGGGACTAGTTTGTGAAAACCTCACAGAGCCCATCCTGGAGCCATTCTCAGGGTTTCTGTTTACTGATTTTCAATTGCTTGTCCAGGCTGCTTGAGGGAGGGGCAGCCTCTGGCTCTGATTACCCAGTGAAGAAACCCACTCCTCGGGCTGGTGCCTGAGCTGGGTGACTTTTCCCTGGGTGGAGCTGAGTCTGGCAGGTCACACCGCCGTTAAGTTCTTGTGACCTGTTAAATGACTCGTTTTATTCCAAGGCTTGAATTGGAGCTAGCAGCTCCTCCGAGCTTTGTCGGTATCCAAGATGGAGATCACTGGTGCTGGGGGTGGGGAGGGGTGGCCTTCCCTCCTCTGCTCCCTGAGAAGGAGTGAGGACGTCAGGCTTCTACTCACGCTGAGTCTCGGTTGCTGGGTCATCTCTGGTCTGCGAACTGCAGGATGAAGTTGTCTGCTCCTTGTCGGTTCTTGCTGGTGTTGAGTAGAATCCGCTAATCCGCTGCATCTGGCTCCTTTGTCCCGGACTCTCTGTGGCTCAGGTATGGCTCCTGTGCTCTCCGCCGCTGCAACAGCTGCCGCCGCCTTGGCAGCTGCTGGCAAGAGCTGAGATGTGTCTCCTTGCCTGGATTTCCCCTCTCTGGCCTAACTCTCTGTCCTGTGATGTCACACTTGGTGTGATTCTCTGGCTTAGGACAGTTCACTGGGACTCTAAAACTGCTTTCTATGGGAGAGCTTGCTTAGACTCCAGCTTCTCCTCTGCCATCTTCCCAGAACCTTACCCAATTCTTTAGTCTGGTCCTGAGTTCTCCATAGCAATAAGGATTCCAAAAAGCAGGATCCAGTGAGTACGATCAGCAAAATGAGCCTTTTCTCAAACCAGTCCTTTAAGCATGGTCTCAGAGAAACGTGTGTTTTTTTTTCATTTGCTTGTTTGTTTGTTTAGTTTGTGCTGGTTTGTGGGTTTGAACCCAGAGGGTGGACCCTGTCCCTGTACAGTTGTCTTTCCTGCCCACCTGCCCCCAAAGCTAGTACTCTATTGCTTGAGCCTTAACTCCACTTCTGGCTTTTTTAGTATTTAATTACAGATAAGAGTTAGACAGACTCTCCTGCCTGGGTTGGCTTTGAACTGAAATATTAATAAATCCAGTTGAATTCAACTGTATGGACTTCTCTTTTGAACTAAGAAATATTAGATGAAGTATATTATAAAGCTAATATTTGACAATTTTTAAAATAAGAGAATATGTCCAGCAAAGAAGCTATAACTTAAATAACTCAACAAAAATAGGTGCAGTGAATCATTTTGGAATTATTTTTTCTACTTGGGAAGATTTCTATTGACTTTGTCGTTCCTTTTGGGGAAACTTAAAGTCATATTTGCATTTTTTGGTTGGTCGTGGTTCTTTAACTCTGATACTGGGCCCTGTCCCTCAGTGCTTCAGCTCAAGTTCAGCACTCTGACACTTTTGGTACAGCACCACTTCTGGGTTTCATGTGGTTAATTATAAATAAGAGTCTCATGGACTTTCCTGACCAGGCTTGTTTTGAATCACAATCCTGTGATCTCAAATTTTTGGGTAGCTAGGATTACATGTGTGAGCCACCAGCATCTGTCTTATATTTGCAATTATGTGCAATTATTGACACTATGTAGTCAAAGAATGGAAATTTGAATCAAATGATGACATTGCAACTTTTCAGAAAAATTGAGGTAGCAATAAATTTATCCTCCTTTTCCATGTTGTTACATTAACGATTCATGTGTTATGGGACTCTTACATTAGCATCCTCTGCTGTCTGCATTTGTCAACTTAGTATCAGAAATTGTTCATAGAGAAATATAAAAGACTGATATTTTTAGAAAGCAAAGGAGTTCAGGTATGAAAGTACGGCATAGAAGGATATACAACTTATCACACAGAGATTAAGAATTAGCCTAATTACTAGAATGCTAAAGGCAATGAGGAATAAGCCTAGATGATGACTAGTTCTTTAATAACTAAAAATGGTTCCCTAGAACATTTTGTGGTATAACTTAGTTATTATCATTTATTCCTTCCATCTGGAGTTATTCCTTCTCTTCTGTAAAAACTATTAATTAGCCTCTGCCTTATTGTTGCCATGACTGACCAAAAAGATTTCCAAATCTCACTTATACTACCCTTCTGATTGTGATTAGCAATGACCACCTCAAAAGTATGGAATCTTTGAATTTCCAGAAATAATCTTCACCTGACATCTAAGCACATTCTTGGCATTATTTGCCGTGATTTAATGAACAAAAGTTTTCTTTTTTTTCCCAAAATTGTATACTAATATAGGTAAAGTACATGAATTAGGGACTATTGTCAGGTATCAGTATGGAAGGAGCAATTATATATTCCAAGTATGAGTTGTTTATTTTGCATTTACTAACTAAATGTTTGTTGTTGTTGTTTTTGCCAGTCCTGGGGCTTAAACTCAGGGATAGGGAATTATTCCTCAGGTTTTTTTGTTGTTGTTATTCAAGGCTAACCCTCTACCACTTAAGACAAAGCACCATTTCTAGTGATTCTGTTTCTGTTTATGTAGTACTTAGGAACTGAACCGAAGTTTTCATGCATGCTAATCAATCACCGTACTGTGAAGCCACATTCCCAGAGCCCTAAATGACTTTCTTAAGATGGAATTACTTTTTCATTCTGTAACTATGTATCATCATTTTAGCCAAAAATTTTTGCTAGAAAAGGACATTGAACACAATACTGAGTCCAGTAAGGCTAGATGGACAATGAATAACTGTTACGGTCTAGCCAGAGCACAGAGGGGCTTACCTCATGGAGCTGGAACAACAGACTGAGTGAGACAACCCCTGACCCACCGCCCACTTCTAGAATGAGAGGGCCACATTGGTTCCAGCCACATGGGCCACCTCCTCCAGCACCCATTCAATAAGTTCTTGAGAGAGAGAGAATGAGAGAGAGAGAGAGAGAGAGAGAGAGAGAGAGAGAGCACGTCAGAATTACACTTAAGTCAGGTGCTGGGGGCTCAGGCCTATAATCCTAAGTACACAGGGGCTGAGATATGAGGACCATGAATTATAGACAGCCAGGGAAGGAACATCTATGAGACTCTTATCTCCATAGAACCACCAGAAAACCAGAAGTGGTGTTATGACTCAAGTGTTAGAGTGCTAGCCTTGAGCTGAGGAGCTCGGGACAATGCACAGGCGCAGAGTTCAAGCCCCACGACTGACAAGAAGTGGACTTCCCACCACAAGAAGTGGACTGAATAGCAACCATTGTCCTAGGGAGCATGGCAGAGAAGTCAGGCCGAGCTTCCTGTCAGCTCTCTTATTTTTTTTTATTATGAAGGTGATATTCCAAGGGATGGGTTACAGTTACATAAGTAATAAGTACTTTTTACAGTGTTATCACTTCCTCATTTTTTCCTGCTTCCCCCAACCCTGATATCCCAATTCCCCAAAGGTGTGAAGTTCATTTCTAACATAGTGTTTAGTGTATATCACTGTTGCTTTGGTTAATCTTTGTCCGACCATTTCTGTGATTTCCCTTCCCTTCCCCAAATCAGATAAACTTGTGTATGTATAAGACAAAGGGTACAGAAATCAAAAACAGTGACTACAGGGAATAAACCAAAGGAGAAAAAGTAAATAGAAATAAATAAAAGCAGTTCACTATACAATCATCTTGTATCCATTTCTTGGAGCTCATTTCAATAAGCATCATTTTCTATGGTGACATGCATATAGCTATTGAGCTGTTGTGATCTTTTATAAGAGTATCCTAGACATAGTCTAGTTTTTTTAAATGAGTGAAAACATGTGGCCTATGATTCTTTGGGTGTGGCTTGTTTGCCGTATTATGTTTTCCAAGTCTTTCCATTTCCTTACAAATGGGGCAATGTCATTCTTTCTGACGGAAGCATAGAATTTTGTTGTGAATATATATGCCATTTTCTTGATTGATTCATTTACTGAGGGGCATCTGTGTTGGTTCCATATCTTAGCTATGGTAAATAATGCTACAATTGACATAGTTGTGATGGTAACTTTAGTGTGGCCTTGTCTGTGGTCATTTGGGTAAATGCCCAGGAGTGTGATTGCTGGGTCATAGAGGAGATCTTCTGAGGAACCTGTATACTTCTTTATGGAGTAATTGAACAAGTTTACTTTTCAACCAATAGTGCAATAACATTCCTTTTTGGCTATATTCCCACCAGACCAGCATCTGTTATTATTAGTTTTCTTCATAATGGTCATCAAACTGGGGGGGAGGTGGAATCTCAATGTTTCTTTTATTTGTATTTCTATGGCCAGAAATGTGGCATATTTCTTCATGTTTCAATTGGCCATTCATATTTCTTCTTCAGAGAGGTCTCTCTTTAAATCTTTAGCCCACTTATTAAGAGGGTTGTTTGTTTGAAGATTTGTTTTTGGGGGGAGTTAACTTTTGGGGCTCTAAATTTATTTGAGATGTAAGGCCATTGCTTGTTGCAGAGCAAGTAACTAACTTCTAGCAACCTGTGGGCTTTCTATTTATCTTTCTATCTATGTAAGTTCTCTTCTTAGATTTGGTAAGTGTCTGTCAAATCTGTTAATTTATTGAAACAACCAATTATGTTTTATTGATCTTTTTATGTTTTAGTTCTTCTTTATTTAGTTATTTCTGATTTTTTTTATTTGTTTCTGTCTTCTGCTTTGGGTTTGGGCTTGTTCCTGTTTTCAAGAATGTTGAGGTATATAATTAAAATACAGACTTCAGATTTCCCCAATTGCTTGATGTAGGCACTTAGAGCTATAAATTTTCCTCTAAGTACTGCACTTACTGTTTCGAAGGGGAGTTGGTATTTGGTGTGTTCAATTTGTTAATTTTCAGAAACTTTCAGATTTTCATTCTAATGTATTCAGTGCCTCACTGGTCATTCAGCAATGTGTTGTTCAGTCTTCATGGGTTTGGGAATTTTTTTTTCTTTAGCTTTTTAATTCTAAGTTTATTCTGTTGTGGTCTGACAAGATATGGGAATTCAAATAATTTTTCTTTCAATTTGGATAGAATTTCTATGTGACATATGATATGTTCTATTTTGGAGATTCTTCCATTAGCTGCTGGGAAGAATGTGTATACTGATGCTGAATGTATATTCTGTAGATATCTGTTAAGGCAAAGCGTTCAATGTAGTTATTTAGGTCTTCAGTTTCTTGGTTGAGTTTTTCCTGGATAACCTGTCCATTCATTTCAATGATGTGTTGAGATGTGTTTTTTGGTTAAGTAGTATTTGGTTGATGAAGTGGGGTGCTCCAGGATTCAGGACATTGATACTTAGACTTGATATATCAACCTAATGGAGATGTGCCTTTATCAATATATAATGTCTCTTCCCAGTAATTTTATTTTGAATTTTATTTTGTCTTATGTTAGTAATTCTACTGTGGCCTGTTTATGGTGTTCATTTGCTTGAAAATTTTCCTTCCAGCCTTTCAGTTTGAGTATGTGTTTGTTTTTGTCAATAAAATGTTTCTCTTGTAGATACTACATGCATGCGTCTTGTTTTATTATACTACTATTTAGTCTGTTTTCTAATTGGAAAGTTAAGTCCATTGATATTGAGAGTTAAGACTGTGAAATATCTCATAAGTCCTGCTATGTTATTCACCTGCTGTTAGGTTCAGTGTCTAATCTACTCTTAATATATTTACCTTGTTCACTGGTAGGGAACATTTTATATAACCAGTTCCTGTTCTTCATGATCTTCTCTATGTAGGATATATTTGATTAACTTCTATCCTGCTGATTTGGTGGAAATACATTGTTTCAAGATTTCTTTGTCATGAAATATTTTTATATATCCTTTTAATGTAAAGGAGAGTTTGGCTTGGGACCATATTCATGGTTGGTTGTTGTTTGCCTTTAATGTTTGTCATATATCATGCGAGGCTCCCCTTTTTACCATATCAGCTAAGAAATTTTATTTATTCTGACTGTATATCCTTTATAAATAATCAGTCTTTTCTCCTTATAGATTTAAGAATCCCTTCATTGATGTCTAATGATCCTCTAGTGGATTATGATGTGATGGTGGTTTGTTTTGTTCTGGTACACTCTGTTTGGTATTCTAAAGACTTCTCTTAGAATGAGCTTATTTCTTTGATTTCCCTGTCTTACAATTTGTTATTGTTTTAGGGCTTCTATCTCTTTATTAAAGCTTTATTTTAGGTCTTGTATGGATTTTCTTTACAAATTTTTATTGGGTGGGGGCTTGGGACGTATGTGTTTTAGCTTTGTCTTCTCTTATATCTTTTAACTAGGCATCCATTTTTCCCTTGGACTCTCTTGCCTTCTCAGAATTTATTTTTCTTTGTGTTTGGAGTCTCCATGAATTATTTTGCTGATCTTTGCTTGGTCTCATCTTGTTCACAAATTTCCTTGTAGAGGTTTTGTATCTTTTCATTAATCACATTTTTCAGCAGTATTTGTAATGTATTTTGAAAACTATCTTCTAGGTAATTGATTCTTCCAATGCCTGTTTATTTACTGTGTGAATTATATTAGCTTGGCATGACTTTTGTCATATTTTTTGATTTGTTCTGTCCATTTGAAGTATTTCTTGGCTTTCATTTTGGGGATATATGATCTTAATAGGTGACTATCTATGTTCTTGGTTGATTTGCCAGGTGTTGCTTTGGTCTTCTGTTGTGATTTGCTTTTCTGGAATTAGGTTTTTGTCTAGACTATTAAGTGTAGGAGAAGAGATCACTAGTGAGAGATGTTGTCAAATTAATACTAATGGTTCCAACGACAGTTCCTACTATCCAGTGGTAAGGTGAATTGTGTCTGTGTTTATATGTGAGTGTCTCTGTTTATGATTTTTTTCCCCAAGTGGCCTTTCATTTCCACACTGCAGTTGTGTTTTTGAATATGTTGGCCAACACAGTGACAGCAGTCACCTTCCTGGCTGGTAACTTTTCATAGATTTCTGTTTTCTTGTGAAGACAGTATAAAATATTCTTTTGAATTGTGTATCTATATATAATTATACCTAACTTAGTGAGTCACTCTAGAAATTGAGTACCTTCTAGGATTCTAAATCTCTGTTTCATTAGAGAAATCTAGAGTAATTTTCCGTTGTTATTCTGCCACTGTTTTTCCTCTTCCTCTGGTTTATTTATGATATTGTGGATTTGTTTTCACATAATTTAGGATTTGTGATGGTTGTATCAAGTTATTTTTGTTTTTCTGTTTGTGTTACTTTGAAATAGTGATTTCAGGCTTGTATGAAGAGACAGTAATAATATGAAATGTGAAGAGCTTAAAGCTTAAAGAGGCACAATGAAGGCCTAAGTAACTCCATTACAAGCTAGCCACCATCTTGTGAGGTATGAATTATGAAAATAACCATGGGTTAGACCCAGAAATGACACAAAAAGGAAATCAATTCCTGGACAACTGAGACATAAACAATCCTTGGGAAAGCCACAGGAATTTTCTCCAAATGCATTTACCAAACATTGGGTGGCCATGCAGGACATGGTAACCCAGTGGCCAGACACTTCCTGTCAATAACACCTCAATAATATTAGCCAGTCACATATGTATAGCTTAGTTTGCTTAAAATTTTAATCATGTAATTTCTCATGTAAATCTTCCTTAAAGTTGTTTGTTCAATACTATAAAAACTGTGCTGATTCTATGCTTGGGGTCTCTTAGTGTCATGGGTTACCGATTGCACAGAGTACCAGCCTGGAGCTTGCAAATAAAAAACTCCTTTGTTATTTGCATTAGTCGATGTCTCTGGTGGTCTTCGGGGGGTCTTGAGTCTAGGTAAAACAAATGTAAGTTATTACATTGAAAGAAAGAGAGCAGACATTTTAACCTATTTGCTACAAGTAAATTAATATTACGCAAAGCTAATTAACTCTTATTTACTCTACAGAGCATGAGTATAGTACTCTTAGATGTCTTGGAGGAAAAGACTTTAGACTGATTACAATTAATGCCTTTCACAGAAATTACTGGCTAAACATTCTTCTTCAGAAAGGCAAATGCTCCACTTTTTTCATATTAGTATTATAAAATCATAACATCTGCATGTTGAATGGTTTTCCTCTGCTATTTTCAATACCATTCTTCATCCATTAGGTATCTAGGGCTTGGAATGACCCATTCCTTAAAATACCTATATTGCTTATATTGTGATATAAATCTCAGTAATATTAAAATGAATTTATCTCTGAGTCTCATCTTGAGCTACATTCATATGTAATTTATGCAGTCTCAAGCAAGAAACCTATTTTACTCTTTTCTGTTCTTTAAACAATAAATCTATTATCTTTAGAAATATGTTCTAAAGAAAATATGTTCTTTTATATTGTTCCAGTAAACATCATTTATTTCTAGTACTTTTACTGATATAAATATAAAGTATGGAACATGGAGACAAGCTCCCCTTATCACTTTAAAATATATCCTTGGGGACTATTTTATATATAAAAATAAAAAAGTGCAATGCACATGTTTATACATGAATCATCTAATGGTTAAGTCAATTAGACACAAGAACTATCATACCACATCAGGTCTCAATTTAATTAAAGCCACATTGTTCATGAATATCACTCATTTTTAGAAAATGATTTGTCACAACAAAGTTTATATTTCAAATTTAAAAAATAAAAATTATACCCAGATTTGATGTGAATATCCTGTTTCCAGGAATACATTTATTCAGCAAACAGAGAAAGAAAAAATAAAGGCTTGTCATATAGAAAGAAAGATGTAAAGCATACTGTCTTTCCTTAAGATGATACATACATGCAAATCGTGTCATTTATTCAAAGATACTATAGAAATTCATGAGCGGATTTTGATCAGAAGTGATGAGTAAGCAAAGTAACTGGAAAACTGTATTTTTAAATAGTGTTTTCAATATATGATGATGTTTTCAATAAATAAACCTATAGATGATGATTTTGTATCTATAACACATCCAGTATTCTACATTTTAGACATACTCCCATTCTCTTACCTAAGTTCTTGATCAATATTCTTCTACTTTCATGATGTCAATTGCTACTAAAGTAACAAGGTGGGTATTTTATTGGTTACTACATCCAATAAATTTTAGTATTTTGCAACGGTGTCTAAAGTCATGGAGTTTGACTTGGATGTGAAGTTTGAGGGCACTGTATTCAAGGTATTAATTGGCCTGTAGCAGCCAGGAACCTATTGTGAATACACAGACACACGATATACTAAGAATTAGGGACTTGATCTCGGGGAAAGATAAAGGTCCAGGCAAGATCTTGAAGCTGAGATAAAGCAATGCAGCAAACATCAATCAACTATCATTACAGGGGAATGGAACTTATCTCTGATGTGTCTGGCTGGCAGCTGTGTGTGTGTGTGCGTTTTTGTGTGTTTGTGTTTGTGTGTGTGTTTGTGTGTGTGTGTGTAGAGAATTTTAGTGTGGCTTCTATATTTACAGTCCATAGAGCATTACTTGTTAAGGAGAAGGTGCCCTTACCAGAGCTCCGATACCACTGTCATCACTTTTTACTGCAAAAAAAAAACAACAACACTTGCTTAATCTCTAATTAAAAAGGGAAAAATAAACTAACATCTTACATGATTGCTTTGAAAATTAATTGGCAAAATGAAGGCCAAAGGGAGAAATTGGAGATTAATATAATCTTTTTCCTCTCTTCTGATTATTAAACCGCAATAGCTGTGATTTTCATGAATCTCCTGTAATGTACTTACTGCTGAATTACTTAAATGTTTAATAATATGAAACATATGATAGAGAAATAGATCAGTTAGCAAGCACAAAGAACTAGTGATACGATCAAGCTTTTGAGTAGGGTTGCCACATCTTTTAGGAATGCAGTTCCTTCATACGAATTTCAAATTTCATGGCTTTCCCTGTGTGATTAAATGGCAAGAAAGTACTGTAGAAACAGAAATTCCTGTTCAGTCAAGTAGAAAGTGGTTATGTTCCCATCTTCATTTTGCAAATTTCCATTCCATAAAGAGTCTTTGTTAGAATGCTTTCATTTAATAAACTTCAGCACATCATCCTTCCCTGTTGGAGACAGGAAAAAAAGATAATTTTGTTTAAATATTATCTTATGTAAGTTAGTGTGTACTGGCATGATTTGTATAATTACAGAAGTTTGTAATAAATATAAGTAGGGATCATGTCGCAACTATAAAATATAATCAAAATCACATAAGACTAGAAGTCACAGAATTTTGTGCATGAAAACATACATTAGATTAGTTGCAGAATTTCTATTTTGAGACAGACTTTATATTAAAGTATAAAGCACTTTACTAAGGGTTGAAACATTTTATTGAAAAAAATATATTTCTTAGAGATATTTTTGCTTCATATTTTAAGAGGAAAAATGGTACCAAAGTAATTATTTTTTAAAAATTATTTTCCCGTTTCCATGTGATTAACCTCCAAATTAGAAATCCAGATATTTAATTCAAATTAGCCAAAAATATTTATTGAGTATAAGAACCTTCTGCCCTCTACATTCTTCAAACTAACTTTACCAAATATGATGAGTCTGAAATAATCAGTCTCTTTGTGACCTGTGTTGATATTATTTACAATGAGAGCAAAATGTTTAAAAAGTAGCATTTAGTTTAGCTTAATTGCTCTGAAGAGATAATAAATGGTATAATCAAAGGCTAAAACTGATTAGATTTAAAATTTAGAATTCAGGAAATGTTTTTGACCACACTGGTTACTAACCATTACTTAATCTTAACTGGAACATTGAGAATAACCATAAGCCTAAGTGTAAGTAGATTCTAAAATTAGTAGTAATACTCTAGTTCACATTCATTTTAATTCTTACGTGGCTTAATCTGACATTTACCTTCAATTTGACCCTCATTTTTTTCTCATACACTCTAACCCTAACCATGACTAGAATCCTAACCATAACCTTGACACTAATGGTATCTCAAATCTAAAATTTATGAAAAATGCTTGTTTGTGTCATGCTAACTGAAATTCCACTTGTAATTCTTGAAATAAATTGCAGGTTTTCCTAAACCCTATATATTTTCTCACTCTTAACTTTGAACTTATCTTGTTCCATAAGAGGAATCATTATACCCATTGATCTCAAATCCTGATATTATGAAATACATTGTACTTCCATTATCCCAGCTTTTCCTGAATTCCTAGAACCTAAAATAAGTTCAGATTTACTTAACATTTAACCCATTCCTTTTTTTTTTCTTTTTGTTGTGCGTGCGGTTTGGTCTCTGGGCCTGGGCACGATCCCTGAGCACTAGGCATGGGCAAGATCCCTGAGTTCTTTAGCACAAGGTGTGCACTTTACCACTTGATCCACAGCACCACTTTCAGGTTTTCTGGTGGTTAATTGGACATAAGAGTCTCAAAGACTTTCCTGCCAGGGCTGGCTTTGAACTGCAATCCTCAGAAATCAGATTCCTGAGCAGCTGTGATAATAGGTGCAAGCCACCAGTTTAACGAAATTCTTTACTCTTTCCTCAACCCCCTTTAACCAGAAAGCTAATTCTAATCACAATCTGAATTAACACCAAATGGTTAATGTAAGGAAACTTGTCTGGATTTTATTCAGGCACACATTTTATTGCTTCTGTTTCTTAGTGAAAAACTAAATTTTACCCTAATGCTTATCCTTCACTAACCCTAACAAGAACTAAAACAGCAATTCACAATTTAAACCAAATCATATCTGAATGTTAAAAGTAACACAGACGTTGGTTTTCATTCATTCTAACTTTGATATCATTCATTCTTCTTAAAATATATTGCAGTTTTACAAAATACCTTACATCTTTTTCTCATCCGAACCCCAGCTCTACCTGGAACACCTTGCTGAATCCTAAATCTACAGATAACTGAATCAAAAATTTATTAGCAAGCCTCTATTTCACATTTATCCCAACTCTTGCTAGGCATGTAGGTCTAAATTTTACTTGCATTTTGAACCTAAAGTTTTTAAAGTGTTTTCCTAGTTCCTGTCAGGTTTTATTTTATTTTATTTTTTTAAATTTTAGTTATTGTAAAGAGGCTTACAGAGGGATTATAGTTATATGTGTAAAGTAATGAGTGCACTTCTTGTTGAACACTGTTACCCTCTTCTTTGTTGTTCTCCCACTATACCTTCCCTCTCCCACCTCTCTCACTCCTCTGTCCCAATGGTGTAAAGTTCATTTTCAATATAGTGTGTTGTGAGTATCGTTGTTACAATGCGTCATCTTGTGTTGAACCTAAATTTTATTTTTCTCTAACCTTAATTCTAATTCTGTCTGGGATCCTAACCTTAACCATAATAATAATAATAGCCCAATTCAGAAGATAAGAAAAAATATTCAAGTTTTTATTCATCCTGTAAATCCACTGTACATATTGAATTAAGTTGCAGTTCACCTTAAATCTTCCAAATTAGATTATATGTGCATATTTAAAGATGTAATTTTATTTGAAAAACAGAAATCTTTGGAGGAAGGAGTAATGAAAAGGAAATAGAGGCAGTATAATCAAATGCTTTAAATATATTTTGGAAAGAGCATAAGGAAACTACCACTTCTGACAATTAATAATCATTAACAAAATAACTAAAAACTAATAAGTAAATAGCACACTGCCATCTAGTGTTCTTTAAGAGAGCCATAATATGTCTTGTGAATAAAATACTTGTGTTAGATAAACTTTGTTCATGTATAATTCATACTGCTATTGGCCAATAATTTAACTTAATCAATAAAAATATATCAAATAAAATTCCATGATAAAAAATATAAATCAGTTAGTAATTGTTTGAGAAAAAGTAGTCATGACTTTAAATAAACTAAATTTCTAGTTTCCTACAAAGCAATGATTTAGGTTTACTAATCTAGTATTTCTAGAAAGTTTAGAGAACATGATTGGCATAAAAAACAGCTAAATGCACATCTTGTTTCTTGAATGGGTGATGTTTTAAACATTTTCTTTTATTCAACTGAATACTTATGTTTACTTTTCAAAATAAATGCAATTTTATCTCCTTTTATCTCTCTGCAATTAAATGTGTTACTATATGCAGGTATTTAAAAGCTAAATTTTTCTATGTTTGTTATGTAACCCTACATATTCAGAATGACATGGTTTTTCTATTCGTAAATGTCTAACCTCTGGGATTTTTGCATCAGTAATATAACATCTAATAAGGTTGTTGTGAAGGCTCCAGTAAACAGTGTGGTCAAAAATATTTCCTGAATTCTAAATTTTAAATCTAATCCTTTTTAGGTTTTCATTATGTCATTCATTGTCTCTTCAAAGCAATTAAACTAAAATAAATACTCCTTTTTAAACCTTTAACTCACATTGTAAATAATATTAACATAGTTCACACAGAGTCTAATTATTTCAAATTCAAAATGTTTGGTGATCTTCGTGTGAAGATTGTGGAGAGTAGAAGGTCCTTATACTCAATAATATTTTGTTTAAATTAAATCAATTCATATATTTGGATTTCTTATTTGGAGGTTAATCACATGGAAACAGGAAAATAATAAGAAAAATGATTACTTTGGGAGCATTTTCTTCTTAAAATTATGCAGCAAAAATATCTTAAAATATCTTAAATATATATTAAACATATTATATGTGTTAAAAAATATTAAAATATATTATTAATAAAATGTTTCCATCCTTAGGTAAAGTGCATTATACTTTAATGTAAAGTTTATCTCAAAATAGAAATTCTGCAACTAATCTAATGTACATTTTCATGAACAAAATGCTGTGACTTCTAGTCTTTTTATGTAATTTTAATTTTAGTTGTGACATGATTCCTATTTACACTTAATACTAACTTCTATAAGCATACAAATCATGCCTGTACATACTAACTTATGTAAGATAATATTAAAAAGTCATCTTTTTCCTGTCTCCAAAAAGGAAGGGTGAGGTGCTGAAGTATATTAAATAAAAGCATTCTAAAAGAGATTTTTTATGAAATGGGAATTTGTAACGTGAGGATGGGATCATGAGCTCTTTCTACTTGGCTAACAGGAATTCTCATTTCTACAGTAATTTCTAACCAATTAGTCACACAGGGTAATCCACAAAATTTGAAGTTCATATGAAGGAATTAAATTCCTAAAAGATGTGACAACCCTGCTCAAACGTTCAGTCTCATCACTAGTTCTTTGTATTTGCTGGCTGATCTAATTCTCTATCATATATTTCAGATTATTAAGCATATTAGTAATTCAGCTGTTAAGTACATAGTAGGAGACTCCTGAAATCACAGTTATTGCTGGGTAATATTCAAGAGAGAAGAAAAAGATTATATTAATCTCCAATTCTTCCCTTTGGCCTTCAATATATCAGTTAATTCTCAAAGCAATCATTTAAGATGTTAGTTTATATTTCTCTTTTTAAGTACAGATTAAGCAAGTGTTTTTCTCAGTAAAAAGTGATGAATGGTATCAGAGCTCTGATATGAGCACCTTCTCTTTAACAAGTAATGCTCTATGGGCTATAAATATGGAAGCCACACTAAAATTTTCTCTCTCTACACACACAGACACAGACAAAGACACAGACACACACAGACACACACACACACACACAAACACACACACACACACACACACACACACACACACACACACACACACACACACACACACACACAGCTGCCACCCAAAAACATCAGAGATCAGTTCAGTTCCTTTGTAATGATAGTTGATTGATGTTTGTACCATTGGTTTTTCTTTTCTTGAAGATCTTGCCTGGACCTACATGTTTCTCTGAAATCAAGTCACTTGCTCTTAGTATACTGTTTCTATATATTCATAGTATGTTCCTGGCTGCTTCAGGCCAATTAACAGTATCCTGAATACAGTATCCACAAACTTGACATTCAAGTCAAACTCCATGAATTCATACTACTATTCCAAAATATTAAAATTTATTGGATCTAGAAACCAAAACATACCCACCTTGTTATATTATTAAGAATTGACATCATGAAAGTAGAAGAATATTGATCAGGAACTGAGGTCAGAGAACAGGAGTATGTGGGAAAATGTAGAACACTGGATGTGTGTTAGAGATACAAAATCATCTTCTGTAGACTCATTTATTGTAAACTTGTGATCTTATAGTGAAATTTCAATCTACATATACAGTTTTCCAGTTGCTTTGCTTACCTGTCACTTCTGATCACGAATTTTCTTATAAATTGCTATAGTATCTTCGAATGCAAATATTTATCATCTTAAGGAAAGACAGTCTCTTTCTACATCTGTCTTTCTATGTGAAAAACCCTTATTTTTTGTTTCTCTACTGAATAAATATATTCCTGGAAACAGGATATTGACAACAAATCTGGTGGTAATTTTCACTTTTTAAGTTTGAAATATAATATAAACTTTGTTGTGACTAGTCGTTTATTAAAAAATCAGTGATATTCATGAACACTAATATTTTGGTGCCTTTAAGTAAATTGAGACTTGATGTGGTACGGTAGTTCTTGTTTCTAATTGACTCAACCATTAGATGATTCATGTATAAACATGTGCATTGTACTGTTTTATTTTTATATATAAAATAGTCCCCAAGGATTTACTTTAAAGTGATAAGGGGAGGCTAGTCTTCATGTTCCATTCTTTATATTTATTTCAGTAAAAGTACTAGAATACATGATGTTTACTAGAGCAATATAAAAGATGAGAGCATATTTCTAAAGAGAATGGATTTATTGATTAAAACAGAAAAGAATAAAACTGTCAGGTTTCATGCTTGAGACTGCATAAATTTCATATGAATGTAGCTTAAGATGAGACTCAAAGGAAAATTCATATTAATATTACTTTTCTGCTTGATTCATACCTATAATAGTTATTGCAATGAGGGAAATGATATTTTCACAATAAAAAATCTATAAGTAAAAAAAATATTACTGAGATTTATATCACATCATAAGCAGTATAGTTATTTTAAGGAATTGGTCATTCAAAGCCCTAGATACTTAATGGATGAAGAATGGAATTGAAAATAGCAGAGAAAAACAATTCAACATGCAGATATTATGATTTTATAATATTGATATGAAAGACATGGAGCTTTTGCCTTTCCGAAGAAGAAGGTTTAGCCAGTAATATCAATGTAAGGCATCAGTTGTAATGAGTCTAAAGTCTTTTCCTCCAAGATATCCAAGAGTACTATATTCATCCTTTGAAGAGTAAAGAAGTAATTATTTTAATTAGCTTTGCTTAATATTAATTTACTTGTAGTAAATAGGTTAATGTGTCTGCTATCTTTCTTTCCATGTAATAACATACATTTAATATTATTACTGTCTCTTCATACAAGCCTGAAATCACTATATCAAATTAACATAAACAAAAAACAAAAATAACCTGATACCACCATCACATATCCTAAATTATGTGGAAAAAATCAACAATAAATAAAATAAATCAGAGGAAGGGGAAAACCAATTGCACAATAACAACAGAAAATTACCCTAGCTCTCTCTAATGAAACAGATCTTTAGAGTCCCAGAGGGTACTCCACTTCTAGAGGGTCACATCAAGTCAGCTATAATTACATATAGATATACAATTCAAAAGAAGATTTCATATGTCTTCCAAGCAAACAGAAATCTTTGAAAAAGTGCCCACCCAGGCAGGTGGCTGCTGTGAAGGTGGTGGCCAACATATTCAAAATACAGCTGCAGTGTGGAAATAAAAGGTCCACATGGGAAAAAAAGCAGGAACAGAAGTGTACAAGGGAGACAGCCAAATCCATACTCACAGACAATTCAAGATACCACTGTACAACCTGAACTGTAACTAGAACCACAAGTATTAACATCACAACATCTTCCCATAATTGATTTCTACTCCTACACTTAATGGTCTAGACAAAAACCTAATTCCAGAAAAACAAATCAAAACAGAAGATCAAACCAACACCTAGCAATTCAACCAAGAACATAAAGAGCCACCTATTATATCATAGATGCCCCAAAAGAAATCCCCGAAGTGAACAGAACAAATCAGAAAAATACAAGAAATGTGATGTGAAAGTAGTATAATTCACACAGTAAATAGCCACGAATTAGAGCACACAATTAAGGACGTAGAAGTCAGTTTTCAAAATTCATTACAAATACTGCTGAAAATGTAATTAATGAAAAAATACAAAACCTCTAAAAGGAAATTTGTGAACAAGATAAGACCAACTATAGATTAGCAAAACAACTCATGGAGACTACAAAGAGAAATAAATTCTGAAAAGGCAAGGGAGTCCAAGGAAAAAATGGATGCCTAGTTAAAAGACATGAGAGAAGGCACAGCTAAAAAAAAAAAAAAGCAAAACAAAACAAAAAACCTTCCAACCGCCCCCCCACCCAAAGAAAAGATGTAAGGAAAGTCCATACCAGACCTAAAACAAAGCTTTAATAAAGAGATAGAAGCCATAAAATGACCAAATAGAAGACAGGAAAATCAAAAACAAAGTAGAATATCTCCACAGCAAATAGATGACATAGAAGATAATCTCAGGGGTCAAAGACCAAATAGATCTAATAGGAAAGTGGAAGTAATCATTTAGAACAAATCCAAAGAATAAGAAATGATCTTGCCAGAACTTCAAGACTGAGAAGATCAAATTTGGGGAAGATTGGTATGAAGGAGAAGAGCAGGACACTAAATGGATGGGAAACGTATTACAGAATTCTAGCAAAGAACATTCCAAACATCCAAAGAGATAGATTCATTCAGAGAAGAAAAGCCTTTCGAACACCAAGCAGAGAATTCTAGAAAAAACAACCCAACACCACATCATAATCCATTAGAGGATCATTAGAAATCAAGGAAAGAAGCCGCACGCTGGTGGCTCACGTCTGTAATCCTAGCTACTCAGGAGGCTGAGATCTGAGGATCGCGGTTCAAAGCCAGCCGGGGCAGGAGAGACCGTGAGACTCCTATCTCCAATAAACCACCAGAAAACCGGAAGTGGCGGTGTAGCTCAAGTGGTAGAGTGCTCGCCTTGAGCTGAAGAGCTGAGGGACAGCGCCCCGGCCCAGAGTTCTAGCCCCATGACCGACAAAAAAAAAAAAAAAAAGAAATCAAGGAAAGGATTCTTAAAGCTGCCATAGAGAAAAGACTGATTATTTATAAAGGATATGCAGTCAGAATAACTACAGATTTCTTAGATGATATGGTAAAAAAAGAAGAGGCCATCATGATATGTAACAAATATTAAGGGCAAGCAACTATGAACCATGAAAAAGGTCCCAAGCCAAATATTCCTTTACAATTAAAGGATATATAAAAATGTTTCATGACAAAGAAAACTTGAAACAATGTATCTCCACCAAATCAGCAGGATGGAAGTTAATCAAAGATATCCTTCACAGAAAAGATCAAGAACAGGAACTGGTGATATGACAAGCTTCTTACCAGAGAACAAGTTAAATATATTGAGTAGACGATTCACAACTCCTAAGAGCTCCTAAGAGGACTCACCCAAATAGATAAAATTAGAGAAAAAAAATGAGACCACAACATAAATTAGCAAAATTGAGACTGTTATATGAGAGTACTTGAAAAACATATGCTAATCACCTGGAGAATCCTGGAGAAATTTATGATTTCCTATACTCTAACTGAACCAAGACGTGATACATAAGAAGTAATGAAAATGAAATTTCAATAAGCAATTTCCCATAACAGAAAAATGTAAGACTCAATGGATTTACCATGAAATTAAGGCCTGCAAAGAACTTACAATACTCAGATATATCTCTTCAATGGAATAGAAAAGGAATTGGAATTATCAAACATATTCTATGAAGCTGGAATTAGACTCTTCCCCAAATCAGATAAGGACTCATCAAAGAAAGAGAACTATGAACCCTCCTCTTTGATGAACATTGATAGAGAACTTCTCAATAAAATTCTCACCAACCAATTTCAGCAACTAACAAAAAAAAATCGTATGCTATGATCAAACAGTATTTATCCAAGGCTACAATTGGATTCAATATACTTGTCAATAAACATAACAGACACCATCAGCAGAAGCAGGGAAAAGAACCACATGATCATCTATATGGATGTAGAAATAGCTTTTAAAAAGATCCAATACCCCTTTATGATTAAAAGGTCTGAGAAGCTAGGAACACGTGGAATTTTCCTCAGTATAATAGAGTATGTATATGACTAAGCGATAATAAGCACGTACCTAACAGTGGAGGCATGAAGACATTAAAATCAGGAATGAGAAAAAGATGTTCACTCTCTCTACTACTCTTCAATATAGTAGTGGACTTTCTAGCAAGGGAAATAGGCAAGAGAAAAACAAAAAGAGGATCCAAATAGGGAAGAAGTAAACCTATCCATTTTCACAGATTAAATGATCCTGTATTTAAAGGACCCTATAGCTTCTCAGTCAAGTTAGTAAAGGTGATGCTAACCTTCAGCAATGAAGCAGGGTATAAAACCCACAAGAATCAGTAGTTTTTCTGTGTTACCAACAATGGGAAGATCCAGGCTGAAATCTAAAAAACAACCACATATGTATTAGCCTCAAAATCAAATCAAATTTAAGCAAAAGAAAACAACAACACTAGGAATTAATTAATTTAACTGAAAATGTGAAGGGCCTCTACTGTGAAAATTTTAAAAATCTAAAAACGAAAAATTGAGGGAGATTCAAGGAAATGGAAAATATTTCAATGCTCCTGGTTGGAAGAATTAACATTGTGAAAATTGCAATACTGCCCGCAAACAATTGGCAATGCAATACCCATCAAAATCCCAACAATATTCTTCAATGCAGTAGAGAAAGTAATCCAAATTTAATATGGAATTACAAAATTTCAGTTGGAGCTGAAGGCTTAGAAATGAACTCATGGGCATATAGTCATGTTACACACACACTCACAATGGAACTCTATTCGCCCATCAGAAAGGATGATTTTCACCAGTCTTAAGGACAATGAAAGGCTTGGGAAAATTATAATAAGAGAAAGGAATGCACACTAAGAGCAATATAGGTTTCATAGATTCATTCATTTATGGTAACTCAAAGGTGCCTATATATCTACAAGTAAACAAGACAGATTCTACCTCGTCCCAGTTAAATGGCCATTATCAAGAAAATTAACAATAGCAAATGCTGACGTGGATGTAGCCAAATGGGAACTCTATTACACTGTTGGTGGGAAATTACACATGTTCATCCCCTCTGGAATGCAGTATGCAGATTCCTCAATATTCTAAACATAGATCTCCCTTAAGACCCAGTAATTACCCTCATGGGCATTAATGCAATAAATAAAAAAATCTAACTCACATTAAATATACCAGAATAACCATGTTCAGGGCCCAGAACCAGAGTTCAAGGTCTGGAAAAAAAGTTACCACTGCTGGTATTTGTTTCCACAAATATGAACCTTTTGACAAAAGATACCTAATCATTCTATTTGCAGCAGCTAGGACAGGTGGACCCATTGCAACAATGAGATATATAAAATGTTAAGTAGAAAAACAAAATTTACAAATTTGGCTCTGAGTGGAGGGGAGGGTCAGGAGGGGGAAATAGAAAGGGATAGTAAGGGGAAACAAAGGAGGAGGTAACAATGCTTGGTAAGAAATGTACTCATTACCTTACCCATGTAATTGTAACCCCTCTGTACGGTATTTTTACAAAAAACACCTTAAAATATACTAAGGATATTTGTAAAGTATATAATGAAGGAAGAATTTCATCCTTTACAAAAATCTATGCTAAACTATTGATATTTTACTGTACTTTTCCTAAAACCAGTTTGATTTAGTTTAATATTTGTCATGCCAAGTTTCTCTATATTCTACTGGAGATTTAATTTTTCATGTATGTATGTATATGTATATGTATATTTATCTGTATCTGTATATGTATCTATCTATGTATGTTCCAATGTGGATCATCAGACTTGAAACATTGCTTTGTTTGCTGTTCAGCAATTAACGTAGTCTGCTCATTCTGTAACAATATCTGTGCTCATTCTCATCATTCCATTATTTCACACACCATCAGCCTTCTAAAATCAGCTTCATTTCCTGGAGAAGATTATCAATCAGTCCAACCAATATTCACCCATAGGGTTTTAATAAAGCAAGCCTTAAGGAAGGAAATTAACTGAAGGGACAACTACAGAATTTCTACAGAGACCTGACATCTTTCACATTTCTGCCTTCTTCCTCATACTTGAGAAAGCATTGAATAACACTATAAATATACTTCATTTATAACTTAGGATCAGTGTTTCTTTTCCAACCTGAAGCCTTCTTTTCAATGATTTTTGACATAAACTTTTGGGAGATTTTTTTGATTGTGATGGGTTTCCATCCAAAACAAAGCCATGTATATCAAGAAAGCCAACGTTTTCAACTCAGAGTACTAATAAACAAGAGGGAGAAAATTAAGGTTAGCTATATATGTTAAGCACAGATATAGGTAATATCAAGATATTTTGTAATTGTATACTTTTACTGAATAAAGTGGCTCAAACTATAATATTATCTACTTGGAAAATAGAGAGATTAGAGAATTCCAGTTTCAGGCAAGCCCAGATACAAAAAGAAGTTTCAGAAACTAACCATTTGCTGGGTGCAATGTTTTATGCTCGTGTTAGGAGGACCACAGTTCAAAAAGGCCAAGGCATAGTGATACTACCTCAAAATAAAAAATCCAATTATAATCTGCAAGTTTGGTAGTAATAGAGATGCTTTTTCACAAGTACAGGGTTTTGGGTTCAATCCTCCAGTATTGCTAGGAATTTAGTGTGTGCCAGGGTAAGAATTTGGCATGTCTGAGGTGAAGACTTCATACTCATTTTACAAGCTCTAAAGAAACATTTACCTCTTTTGCTATTTTTTAAAAGTATAACCATAAATTCCATGTCCGAAACAATTTTCAATGAGATTTTTTCTATCCATTAAGTAATACATTATGTGTTGTTTACCGTCCCACTGAAATCATGCTAGAGAACAAAAACCCATTGTCTTAGAAAGTGACTGCATATGGAAACAGAATCTCAAAGGTAGCAAGTAAGTTAAAGACTCCTCCAAGAGAAGCAAAAGTGTTGGGTCTTTGTCTGTCCTGCAGAAGACGTACGGGTTGCCAGGAAAGGTAAGTGCATGGCTCACCCATTCCCCAGCTTCCATTAGCGTCGGAGACAGACACAGCAGGGAGTCAAATCAAGCAGGAATTTGTTTATTACCACACAGCAAGCAAAAAAAACTATGCGGCATGGAAGGGGAGGAAAAGGAACAAACCAATCATTGTAGAGGTCACCCTGTCATGCGTGGTGCTATTGATGATTTCTCCATTGCCATTGCTGATCACTGCCCAGGTTACCTGTTGAGGTTGATGTGGATTCCGTAGGGCCATTGCTGGGCCTGGGAGTGTCAGGAGAGGCAACAGCTGGAGTATCATCATCTGCAATTGTTAGCGAACATAACAGTTTCTCCAAGGCTGGTTGCCCTTGGGGATGGTTAGTAGTTATCTTTTTAGCTTTCCATATTTTAAACACAAGCCACGGCCACCATAGCCGTTTTCTTTCCTTGTTGTTTAGTTTATCCTTGGGCATCCTTGTGTATAGAGGTAATGGGTAAAAACTTAAGGTTCCTGGCCAGATCCAAAAGGGGACTGTCTCCTCTATGGGAAAAATGCATCCAAATCCCTTGCCCATGGTAACTAGCGGGTTAGGTCCTCTTCATTGTAGTGTCAGAGGGTCCTTCCACCTGACTTTCACTTGGGGCTTAGGGTTTAATTGTCCCCAGTGCTTCTGAAATCTGGATTCAGTTGCATCTTTGAAAAAGTTAAAAATGGGTGGAGTTCCGGGAAGATGGGGGAGGAGAAGCTGGAATCTGAACAAGCTCTTGCATAGAAAACAGTTTCAGAGTTCCAGTGAACAGTCCCAAGCCAGAGAATCATACCAAGTGTGCCATCACAAGACAGAGAGTTAGTCAAGAGAGGGGAAGCCAAGCAGACACATCTGAGTGCTTGCCAGCAGCTGCCATTGCGGCAGCAGGGTCGCGGCGGCGACCACCGCCGCGGGGGCATACCTGAGACACAGTTCGGGACGAAGTAGGCAGACGCAGGGGACGAGCAGATTCTACTCAACACCAGCAAGAACCGAAAAGGAGCAGACAACTTCATCCTGCACTTTGCAGACCAAAGACAACCCAGGATCCAAGACTCGGCGTGAGTAGAAGCCCGACTTCCTCACTCCTTCTCAGGGAGCAGAGGAGGGAAGGCCACCCCCCCCCAGCACCGGTGATCTCCAACTTGGATACCGACAAAGCTTGGAGGAGCGGCTAGCTCCAGCTCAGGCCTTGGAATAAAACGAGTCATTTAGCAGGTCACAAGAACTTAACGGCAAAGTGACCTCACAGACTCAGTTCCATCCAGGGAAAAGTCACCCGCTCAGGCGCCAGCCATTGGAGTGGCTCTCCTCACCGGGTAACCAGAGCCAGAGGCTGCCCCTCCCTATAGCAGCCACCACAATCAATTGAAAAACAGAAAACCTGAGAATGGCTCCAGGCTGGGTGCTGTGAGTTTTTTTCACAAAATAGCCCCAGGGAAAAGCTACTGTTTGTTGAAAGGCCTCAACTCAACCCAGAACCTAGCCTCATCACTGCATCCCCCTCTTTTGTGATTCTCAAAGCAGATCACGCTCCCATTAAACTAACCTGGGATGGGAATCTCAAAATCTTGGGTAAAGCAGAGCATTTTTCTGCCTGTTCCAACAAACTGACTTAAGAAACCAATCAAGCCACAGGACCTCAAGCTGACCAGAGACTCCAACCAGACTCTGGTTACAGACAAAAGGGAGATACAGGACTCTTCCCACCCCTCCCTCCCAAAAAAAAATCAAAGAAATTTTTTTTTCTCTTCTTCTTCTTCTTTTCTTTTTTTTTTTTTGTTTTGTTTTATTTTTTCATTTTATGTTACTTATATATATAAATTTTTTTTCCTTTTCTAAAACTTTTATTAATCTTTAATTTTTGCCTCTTCTGAAAAAATAATTGCTTTCCAGTAACTTTTTTTTTCTTTTTCTCCTATTATAATTTTGATTTTAGGAATACGTGAATGTGTGTTTTCCTTTCTTTTCTTGTCTTCTTTCTCTTTTTCTTTCATTCTTAATTATCTTTTTGTTTTTTGTCTAGCTCTACTGAACTTCTGATCTTCTCTTCTCACTTTCCTATCCTTTCCACCTTTTCCTCTTTTGTTCTTCTTTATGTGACTTAACTCTTGTCCTGCACATCCTCAGATAAACCCGTAGTTAACTAGTAGACCCTATCCCCCATTGTGTACACACTTAATCCACAAACTTATCACTCAATTCAAAACCTCTGAGACTTAAATTCATTAATAGCAGTACTACCTCTTTATACCTATATAATATTTTAAGCATTTTTTAAAGTTTTTCACATCTCCTCTATGTCCCTTCCTTTCTCTCAACATATTCACATTCCTCTCTAAATAGATGGTCTTTTAATCTCTATAATAACATTAATTTTTTCGTTTCTATTTTTTTTCTGGTCTCTTTTCATTCCCCTTTCACTTTCTTCTTTTTCTCTCTCTCTACACTTGCATCCTACCCAACCTATTTCCTACATTGTGATTAGGACATAGTTAACTCTCCCTGTGCCTCCCCACACCAATCTATTCCTATTTTTTACCCACATCTCTCCCTAACCCTAATAATTTCTAGTTTTCCAAATTCTCTTCGGTTCGAAGTCCTTTAACATATAGTTATATGATGTCGAATAGATGTATCTGTTGAACTAGATTGTATCTGTAGACTATTGACTGTACAAATGCAAACTTTGGTTGATGGTTGCCTTAAGATAGTGTCCTAGCACAAAACTGGTGCTATCTTCATCTCAAATGGGCAGAGTAAGCCGGAAAAACACAAGAAAAATGGCAAATTCGGGTATCTCAATTCCCAATATTGATAATCAGGGGTTAGAACAGATAATGAATAATCCAGAGAAGAGTTCCCAAATAGCTCTACAAACACTGCTGGCAAACATGATAAATGAGAACTTTGACAACGTACAAAGGACTATGTATGAGCGTGATAGGGAGAGAGAGGAGGCATCCCAGAAGTTTATACAGGAATATCACAAGCGTGAGGAAGCTACTCAAAAACTGATACAGGTTTTGCGTGAACAACTTGAGAATACTCAAAGAGAAAGGGAGGAATGGCGTGAGCAGGCTGAGAACACTCAAAGAGAACTGCAGGAATCCCACGAATTGGAGGAAGCTAATCAAAGAGTAATACAGGAATTGAGAGACCAGGTAGAGAACACACAAAAATCACTAAAGGCATTCATGGAATCCATTAACAAAGAGCTGAAGGAAGTCAGGGAGACCAAAAAGGGAATGATGAATGGAACTCAACAGAAGGAATGGGAGCCCAAAGAAACCATAACCAATCAACTAAGTGATTTGAGGACAAACACAGAACACCAAATTAAGGAAGTAAAGAAATTCATACAAGACCTAAAACAGAGCTTCAACAAAGAACTTGAAGCCATCAAAGCTGACCAATTAGAAGGAAAAGAGATAAAATACACAGTAGAGAGTCTTGACAGCAGGTTAGACCATGCAGAAGATTGAATCTCAGGGATTGAGGACAGCCTAGATATTATAGAGAAAGAACATACAACCATCCAAGACAAGTCCAAGAAATATGATAGATCTATCCAACACCTGGAAGACACCATCAGAAGCCCTAATGTAAGGATAATGGGTGTAGAGGAGCACCTAGAAACAGAAGTTAATGGTCTAGGAAATTTGCTTAAAAGGATCCTAGCAGAGAACTTCCCAAACATGCAAAAAGATAGGCCTGTCCAGATACAAGAAGCCTTTAGAACCCCAAATAGACCAGACCAGAATAGGACATCCCACTGCAACATTATAATCCACACAGGATCAACTCAGAACAAGGAAAAGATCCTTAAAGCTGTCAAGGAGCAAAGGGTAATCACCTATAAAGGGAAACCAATTAGAATCACCTCAGATTTCTCAGCAGACACAATCAAAGCAAGAAGAGCGTGGAATGATGTATGCCATGCCCTAAAAACAAACAACTATCAACCAAGAATACTGTACCCAGCTAAACTCTCCTTCATAACTGAATGCCAAATAAAAACCTTCCATAGCAAAGAAAAATTGAAATAATACTTCTCCACCAAACCAGCCCTACAAAAGATTCTTAAAGATGTCCTACACATAGAAAACCAACAAGACCGCAATAAAGGCCAAGAAACTGCACCCAAACTGAGAATCCAAGAACCATAGGAAGAACCCAGTTTTGCAGCCCCCAAGAAGGTAGATAACATGGCAGGAACTCCCAAATACCTCTCAGTCCTGTCTCTTAATATTAACAGACTGAACTCCCAATTAAGCGACATAGACTGTCTAGTTGGATTAAAAAACAAGACCCTTGTATCTGCTGACTGCGGGAGTCACATCTTGCCCGTAAAAACAAACACATTTTCAATGTTAAAGGCTGGAACAAAATCTACCAAGCAAACGGACCCCATAAACAGGCGGGAGTTGCAATCCTAATATCAGATAAAATAGACTTCAAATTAAAATTCGTGAGAAGAGATAAAGAAGGTCGCTACATACTAATTAAAGGATCTCTCTTTCAGGAGGATATTACAATTCTAAATATCTATTCGCCAAACAATGGAGCACCCAAATTTATCAAAGAAACACTACTTTCCCTCAAATCCCATATAGATCCAAAGACATTAATTGTTGGGGATTTTAACACACCACTCTCCCCACTAGATAGATCAACTCGGCAAAAACTCAACAGAGAAACCGCAGATCTAAACAGCTGCATAGATCAACTAGACTTAACAGATATCTACCGAACATTTCACCCAGCAGCATCAGAATACACGTTTTTCTCAGCAGCACATGGAACGTTTTCTAAAATAGACCACATTTTAGGCCACAAAGCAAACTTGTCTAAATTCAGAAACATTGAAGTTATACCTTGCATTCTCTCTGACCACAAGGGAATAAAGTTAGAACTCAACACCAAAAGCCACCAAAGAAAGTCCGGTATCACATGGAGGCTGAACAACACACTGCTGAATCATGAGTGGGTCATGGAAGAGATTAGAAAGGAAATTCAAATGTTCATGCAATTCAACAAAAATGAACACACAAATTACCAGCTCCTCTGGGACACAGCAAACCAGTACTCAGAGGCAAGTTTATAGCTCTGAGCTCCTACATCAACAAATTGGAGAGATCTGAAACTAACAATTTAATGACACATATAAACCTCCTTGAAAAAGAGCAGCAAGAGAAACCCCAATCCAGTAGACGGAAAGAAATAATCAAAATTAAATCAGAATTAAATGAATTAGAATCCAAAAAAACTATAGAAAGAATCAACAAAACAAAAAGTTGGTTCTTCGAAAAACTTAACAAAATTGACAGACCCTTAGCAAATCTTATCAGAAAAAGAAGAGAACACACCCAAATTAATAAACTCAGAGATGAGAATGGAAACATCACCATGGAAACAACCAAGATTCAGAACATTATAAGGGAATACTTCTCAAAACTTTATGCTAATAAGTTTGAGAACTTGACAGAAATGGACCTCTTTCTAGCAAATATTGACATGCCAAAACTAAACTAAGATGAGTTAAACTATCTGAACAGGCCCATATCAAGCACTGAAATAGAAACAGCAATAAGAGACCTCCCAGCTAAGAAAAGTCCAGGACCAGATGGTTTCACAGCGGAATTTTACAAGGCCTTCAAAGCAGAGCTCACATCAATTCTCCTCCAACTCTTCAATGAAATTGAAAGAGAAAGCTCACTACTGAACACATTCTATGAAGCCATCATAACCCTCATCCCAAAACCAGGCAGGGACTCATCAAAGAAAGAGAACTATAGTCCTATTTCTTTGATGAACATTGATGCAAAAGTTTTCAACAAAATTTTGGCAAACCGACTTCAACAATTCATCCAAAAAATCATACACCGCGATCAAACAGGATTCATTTCAGGGATGCAAAGCTGGTTCAATATACGCAAATCAGTTAATATTATTCATCACATCAACCGGAGCAAGAATAAGAACCACATGGTTATCTCAATAGACGCAGAAAAAGCATTCGACAAGATCCAACACCCCTTTATGATGAAGGTTTTGGAAAAATTAGGAATCCATGGAACATTCCTCAATACAATAAAGGCTGTATATGACAAACCTACAGCCAGCATTATACTCAATGGTGAAAAACTAAAGCCATTTCCTCTTAACTCAGGAACAAGACAAGGATGCCCACTCTCTCCACTTCTCTTCAGTCTAGTATTAGAATGCCTAGCTACAGCAATAAGACAAGATGCAGACATAAAGGGGATCCAAATAGGGAAAGAAGAAATAAAACTCTCCCGCTTTGCAGATGACATGATCTTGTATTTAAAGAATCCCATAGACTCCACTCTCAAATTACTCAAGCTGATTCAAAACTTTGGCAAAGTAGCAGGTTATAAAATTAACCCCCAAAAATCAATGGCTTTTCTGTATGCCAACAATGAGAAAAGTGTGGCTGAAATTAGGAAAGCAACTCCATTTGTAATAGCCCCACAAAAAATAAAATACCTAGGAATTAACTTAACTAAAGAAGTGAAGTTCCTCTATGATGAAAACGTTAAAATCTTGAAAAAGGAAATCAAAACAGAACTTAAAAAATGGCAAAACCTCCCATGCCCCTGGATTGGAAAGATTAACATCGTGAAAATGGCAATACTTCCCAAGGCTATCTACAAATTCAACGCAATACCTATCAAAATTCCACCCTCATTCTTCAAGGAAATATAAGAGGCAATCCAAAAATTCATATGGAACAATAAAACACCCCGAATAGCAAAAACGCTCCTCAACGGAAAGAACACTGCTGGAGGAATATCAATACCAAATTTCAAACTCTACTATAAAGCCATAGTAATCAAAACAGCTTGGTATTGGCATAAGAACAGACCTCAGGACCAATGGAATAGAATTGAAAACCCAGAAATGAACCTACAGACCTATAGCCATCTAATCTTCGATAAGGTAGCTAAAATAATAGAATGGAAGACAGACAGCCTCTTCAGTAAATGGTGATGGCAAAATTGGTTAACTACATGTAGAAAACTAAAGCTAGATCCTTATATATCACCCTGCACCAGAATCAACTCCAAATGGATCAAAGACCTTGAACTCAAAACAGACACTCTGAAAACATTACAGGATGGAAGAGGAGAAACCCTGGGTCTCCTTGGCTCAGGCCGAAATTTTCTGAATAGAGACCCGGAAACACAACAAATCAAAGAAAGGTTGGACAAATGGGATTGCATAAGGTTGCAGAGCTTCTGCAGGGCAAATGACATAGCTAGCAAGATCAATAGAAAGCCCACGGATTGGGAGAAGATCTTTACTAGCCATACAACGGACAAGGGTCTCATATCTAAAATATACTTGGAACTCAAAAAATTAAACCACCCAACAACAAATCCTCAAAGGAACAACTGCCCAATAAGTAAGTGGGCGAAAGACTTAAAGAGAAGCTTCTCTGAAGAAGAAAGAAGGATGGCCAATAGACACATGAAGAAATGTTCAACATCCCTAGCCATAAAAGAAATGCAAATCAAAACAACATTGAAATATCACCTCACTCCAGTTAGAACAGCAAAAATCAAGAACTCTAACAACAACAGATGCTGGAGGGGATGTGGACAGAAAGGAACCTTACTTCATTGTTGGTGGGAATGTAAACTTGTTCAACCACTTTGGAAAGCAGTATGGAGGTTCCTCAAAAGACTTCACATAGAACTCCCCTATGACCCAGCAATCCCACTTTTGGGCATTTACCCTAATGTTTACAAAAAAGACCACACTAAAGCTACCAGCACAACTATGTTTATTGCAGCATTATTTGCCATAGCTAAGATATGGAATCAACCCAGATGCCCCTCCGTAGATGAATGGATCAAGAAAATGTGGTATATATACACAATGGAATTCTATGCCTCCATCAGAAAGAATGACATTGCCCCATTTGTTAGGAAATGGAAAGGCTTGGAAAAAATTATATTAAGTGAAGTAAGCCAGGCCCAAAGAAACATAGGTCCCATGGTTTCCCTTATTTGCAATATCTAGTATATGTATGCGTCAAGAGGAAAAAGTCAGATAATGTGATGTTAGGAAAACGAACCCTCAAATATGTATTTTAATGTTTTTGTTTCTTGCATGCATGTGTTTCTAATGCATTTATAAGATTATTTCTTTGTTGCTTTGTATGTCCCTCCCCCACGGTGTAACCCCCGCTTTCACTATATTTGATGTCAGTATAACATGTGGAGGAGATGGGGACAAACAAGTCGTTTAAGGATTCTTGTGGACCTGTTGCAACCATGAGAAGTACAAAATGTCATGTCAAAACCAGCTTTATAATGTCGGTGTTGGGGGGAAGGGGGGGTATGACTGGGTGGGGGGGGGAGGGGGGAGGCTGGGAAGGGAGGTGAAGGGCAAACAAAGGAGGAGGTTGCAATCCTTGGTAAGAAATATATGCATTATCCTGCCCATGTAAGTGTAACCCCTCTGTACAGTATGTTCTCAAATAAAATAAAATAAAATTTAAAAAAAAAAGAAAAAGTTAAAAATGTTAATGGTAAATAAAGCTATCATTAACTGTATATGGGTGTTAACTTCCCCTTTTTGTTTTAATAATTGTTCCTTAAGACATTGGTGCTTTCATTCTATAATTTCTTGGTCTAGGGGATTATAGGAAATTCCTGTAGTACGATTAATATGCCATCTGCCAAAAAACTGACATTGCTATACTAACAAAACAGGGTTCATTATCTGTTTGAACTTGTGGTAATAGACCTAAGGTGGCAAAGCATTGAAGAACATGTGTATGTGAATGTTTAGTATTTTTCTCCTCTATGTGCTGTGGCCCAACATGTTCATGAATAGGTATTTATAGAAACATAAATATATTTAAGTTTTCAAAGGCTGGGAAATGAGTAATATCAGTTTGCCACAGGATGTTGCATTTGAGGCCTCTGGGAATTAACCCTGGTGATTGTAAAGGGAGTATTTTAAGAAGGGCTGTCATGTTTTGCTGGTATGTCCTATCCTTTTGAGGTACTTTACAGGAAACTGAGGGAATTTATGTTGAAGACCTCTCCAATTGATGTGGATTAAATCATGTAAATGGGTGGCGCCTTGTAACGTTAATGCTTGTGGGCCAGTAGCTAACTGGTCCCCCCAATTATTGCTCATGGATAAAAATCCAGAAAGTTTTGAATGCTCTCTCAATGTTGAATATGAATAGGGTCTCCCTGTCCTTCTAATAGGCCCTTAAAGGTAACTATAAGGGGGAAAATAGGGTTTCCATCCATCTTAGTATGTTCCTGGGGAATATGAGGGAGCAAGTTAAGTACATATAGGCCATCATAATACAAATTAAAGGGTTTTTGAATGTCCTGAAGGGCCATTATTACAGTGAACATTTCTTTATATTGTGCCGACCCTTGACAAGGTTGAAATCTTGGTTGTCTGGGGGTCTTTTGTTGCTCATCAAAGGCTGCATAGGCAGAGCCTGCTTTATACCTCCGTCAGTAAAAACATGAAGGGTGCCAGGAATAGGTGTAGGAGATAATAGAGAAGTCATTTTGAGGGAAACTCACCATAACATGACGGTCCTTTTGGATGGCCCGTAATGGCAGTCAATAAGGCTTAGAAAGCTCTCTAGGGAGAGAGCAAGATGAACATTGGCTCGAGTGAGACACACAACGTCTGTCATCAGAAAAAGAAAAACAATAGAGTGAGGGTCGAGGTCATATTTCCTTTGGGCTTGGGTCTTTCCCTTGATGATAGCATTGGTAATTTGTTCTGCCTGAGAGTACACCCAGAAGTGTGCCCCCCAGGGGAGTGTGAACCCACTCTAATGCCTCCCCTTTGAGTTAAAACTGCAGAAATCAATGTGTCACCCACAAGAAACCAGAGGGAAATGGGCTCAAAAATAGAGTACCTCTTCAGGGAAACTTCAACCAGGTCTTTTTGGAACTGTAAAAATATTGACCGATAGCTGCTTGTAATTGTAATAACTTCTTGGGGCATCATGTCTTTTAGTAAGGCAAATAAGGGCACAAGACAATCTTTAGGGATGGGAACCCATGGCAACAGCTAATTGATTTCCCCTAAAAGACTTTGAAGTTGGGTTAGGGTCAGAGAGGCTGGAATATCCAGCAAAGATTTATGGGGGCAGACCTGAGACAAGATAAGGTGGGATCCGAGCACGTTAAAAGGAGGTACTTTTGAATTTTATTTAGGACTATACTAAAACCTCCCTTTTTTAATATGACAAGAGCCTGGGCCACAACGCCCTCCAGGTCCCGGGTCTTCGTGCCCCAGAATTATATCATCCATGTAGGCATAGGCAAGAGAGGTATCTGAACCCAGCACAGGTCCTAAAAGTGTGGCCAAGTATTGTTGGCAAAAGGCTGGGCTATTGGCCATTCCCTGTTGCAACACCATCCATTTGAACTTCCAATCAGGCTGGGAAAAATTAAGAGAAGGGATGAAGAAGGCAAAATTCTTGCAGTCATCCAGATGCAGTCGGATAGAGAAAAAAAAATCTTTAATATCAATCACAACCAAGGCATATTCTGAAGGTATAGTAGGAATCTAGGGCATAGCTCGTAGGAGCGTTCCTACTAGCTCCATTTTTTCATTTACCTTACATAGATCTTGGAGCATGTGCCAGGCGCTGTATGCTTTTTGGATAACAAATACGGGTGTTACAAGGACTCCTAGAAGGGTGTATGTGCCCAAGGTTTATCCTTTCCTCCACCAAAAGGTGGAGTGCCACAAGTTTAGGTTTTGTCAATGGCCACTGCTCCACCCAAATAGGGATTCTCGGCTTTCACCTGATGGGAGGTATTGGGGGCAGTGGCCTTTAGGATTGGGGGTGCACCCGAGTGGGTACCATATGTTCCTCTCTATAATTATAAAAGTTTAAAAAAATCTTTTTCCTTAAGTCCCTCTAGATCCCATTTAAGCCTTTGTGCTGCTTCTCCATCCAGGATATCATCATAGAATGCTCGATGGTCTGTAGTGACCATAACATCCATTTGTCCTAGCATGTCTTGCCCTAGTAAATTGGCGGTGAGGTTTTTTTTGCAACTAAAGGGCTTATCTTTCCCTGCTCTCTATCTGGGCTAGTCCATTTCATAAGGGCAACCATCTCTTTGGACTGGGAGTTGCTCCCTACCCCCAATAATGGGTATCCGGGTGCAAGCTTCCAGTTCAAGGGCACTTCCTCCTCCCTGAGTAGGGTTCTGTCTGCCCCCGTGTCAATTAGGCAGTGAAACCGCTTCCTGCCTATAAAAATACTCATTTTAGGTCTGAGTCTTTTTTACCAGGGGGGCAGTCCAATGGGCCTGGGTTGTCTTGCCATGAGGCTTCCTGGGCCTTACAGCAGAGGGAGTTCCTCATTGACTTAACGGGGCTGGAGGATGCCCCTCCTCTAGTTTAAAGGCTTCCAATCTAAATCAAATTTGGATCGACAATCCTTTTTCCCATTGTATCTCTTCCCGCACCTAGGGCAGGGTGTAGGGGGCAGTTTGGACCCCCTGGGCCAGGTGTCAGGGGATTGTTGTGAACAGTCCCTATTAAAGTGCCCCTCTTGCCCACATTTAAAGAAGTCCCTCTCCCCAATGGTCTTGGGGTTCCTTGGCCCTGGGCTGCCAGTGCCTGTGTGATAGCCTCAGTCATTACAGATATCTGAGCTTGTAAAACTAAAAGCTAGTGATTGGGACTGGTACTGTTGCATTCCCACATCTTGAGAGGCCACCACCCATCTGCTCAGGGAACTCTCTCTCAATCCAGCACAGGCCATGCGGTGTTCTGCATTCATCCCTTCCCAAACCATTAGCTTTACAAATTGATCCCGGAGGTCCCCTGCTGGCAGCTTATGATGAACACTCTGTTGGACATGGTCTATAAAATGAGGTAGAGGCTCACCCTGCTTTTGTGTCACTCCTGCTATGAGGGATGCAGTGGGCCCTTCATCCAGTTTGTGCCATGTGGCAAGTCCTGCCTGCCTCACCTGGTCACAATATGTGCCAGGTATTGCAGCCTTTTGGACACCAGTGGAGTACCTTCCCCTTTTCCTGTTAACATGGCATACATAATAGGCATTGCAGATTGAGCCTGCCAGTTATTTTCTGCCTTAAAGAAGGCACACCACTTGATAAACTGAGAACTGGTTAAGGATGGCTTTGGCCACATCCAGCCAGTCCTTAGGGACACATGTGTGATAAGCAATGTCCTGTAATTGGATCTGGGCCCAAGGAGAGTTCAGGTTATCCGCCACCACCGCCTTGTGGAGCTCTTTAAGGTCCTTAGCTTCCCATGGATAAAATTCCAAGGGTCTGTTAGCTCCTGGTGCCAGATTGACAGGATACTCTTTGGGAAGCAAATCCTGTGGCCCAGGGTCCAGGCTCTCCACTGGCCCTTCCTTTACAGGATAGGCCTCCACATAGGTTACTTCCCTGGCCCTCGGCCCCTCTGTGGAAGTTAGGTCATAGGGATCCAGGTCTCACAGGTCCCTCCATAGGGCGTTGTCCCTTCCACAATTTCGGAGGCATAAGGTGGGGGCCTAGGACTGTCAGGGGCAACCGAGTTGGAGGAGGGGGGTAACCTTCACCCTCATGTTGACTTCCACTGAGTGTGCTTCTGTCTGATCAGTGCATTCTCAGTCGAATTTGACCATTCCTTTTCTTCCTCACTTCTGAAGTCCTCTTTCTGTGAGAGAGAATTACCCATAGTTAATGGTTTCACTTACCCTGAGAGACTGCTTTGCCTTGATTGGTATATTTTCCTTTCATGCCCAATGTTGAGCACCAGATGTTGGGTCTTCACTCATCCCATGGAAGATGGACGGGCTGTTAGGAAAGCTATGTGTGCTGCTTGCCTGTTCCCCAGCTTCCCTTAGCTTCAGAGACAGTCAGATGCAGCAGGGAGTCAAGACAAGCAAGAACTCATTTATTACCTCACAGAAAGCACTTTTTAAACATGTGGCATGGAAAGGGAGGAAACGGAACCAACCAATCATTGTAGAGGTCACCCTATCATGGACCTAAGATTTCTATACTTTCCCTGCTGTCCACAAGCTGTTTATACACTGATGACACTTTGCCTGATTGTGGTATCCAGTCAGATTTTAACATAAACAACTCGGACTCTGCCCACTCAACTTCTTCTCAGCACCATCTTTGCTGCCCACACAGAAAGTCTTGAATATGCCAAGGAAAGAAGACTCAGAAGCCAAATCTGATCTTGGAGTTATAGATACACCAATTCAGAGGCAATGTATTTACAGTGTTAATGCCAAACAATCTGTGGTAGTTTATTTATTAAAATTACTAGCAAACATGGGAATCTATAAGACCTGAAAAGTGATTGAATCTTGGGGTCCATGATTCGTCTTTATAATCCTAGTGATTAAAAAGGATAAGACTTGGGGGATGATGGTTTTGAGGCTGGTAGAAAGTTCATGAGGTTCTATATCCAATTAACTACAAAAATTTCTGTGCTGGAGGCATGGTTCAAATGGTAGACTGACTACTGTTAGCAAACAAACTGAGAGCATGAGGTATGATGAAGCCCAAAACTGGGAGAAAAAAAAGGTCCTTAGGAGAATACCATGAGAAGCAGAATTATGAATAGGAAATCAGAAACAACAGAAATAAACTTAGTGATATAGACAAAGCTTCCCAATGTCAAATATGGCACAAACTGTAATAGCTATGGTTTTTCTTCTTATAGAGTAAAAATAAATGGTATTTTTACTTGACAAAACTAAAATGTAAAACTGTATGGAATAAATAATCACATTATGTTTATGTTTCCGTAATTTAACATGTTTTCCTACAAATTTCTAGAATAGTGTAGCTTTGGAAAATCAATACATCTTGCATTTTAATATATAGGATTACATATCCTTGCAAGTGTTGTCTAAAATTGATCCTCACTGAAATGATTGTCATTGATATCTTTCCCAAGATTCCAAATGTTTATACTTTCAGCTGACCTTCCACAAAACTCATACCCCAAACATTACTTTTTAGTTTGTTCATGTAATCATAGGAACATAAATATATATCTGAAAATGTTAATTACCTTTATCTGCTGTCATTAGTGTAGTATAACTAATACAATTAAGTAAATACCCTGAGGGAAAAAAGATACTTCCTTCTAAATACAGATTTGCAGACACACACACACACACACACACACACACACACACACACACACGTAATTACCACTCTGACTCAGGTTAGGTTCCTGACATTAGGTATCAGACAATGATCTAATAATCAAACTTTCCTGCCTAGACATAAAATATATTCATAATTCCACACATACAAAAACACCAGTTCATTCAAAATAATGAGAATATTTAACAGAACCAACCAGCTCTTGAGCCATCTACTCCCTGATTTCATTCATTCATGACGATGCACTTTTCATATTATATTTAAAAATCTTTTTGAGTCTCTCTGATTAGCAGAACAACATATGCTATTATATAAAACCAAATGTAGGTCAAATTACTTGTCCCTAGGTAATCTTTAATATATCTTATCAAAGACTTATTTTTCCTTCTTTCAGTGTCTGTTTCTGGCATTTTGCCATAATTTTTAATATTAAATTACAAAGGACATTCCGTATTCCTTAATTCATATTTCGTAAAAGTTATGCTATGGAGTTGAATTTGATTTGTTTGCTTATTCAAAATTAAATTTTCTCAACAACTTGCATAATTGTTTATGTTACTCCTAAGCCATTTGAAATATCAAATAGAACTGAAAATTGCCCTCAGCAATGCTTTGTGAATGGCATTAATGTTTGGGGAGGGATGAAGGATTTGAATTATCTAGAGTGCCTTAAAAATGGCACTGTTATGCAAAGGGCTCATCATTTAGTCAGCTTTTAAAGTGTGGTCTTCTTATTTCATATAAGAAGATATAAGTATGCTTTTCATCACATTCTTGTCTGCAAAGCAGTAGAATTATTTTCTTTGTACAGTTGATGTCCAGCTGCGACTGTAGTGAAACCTACAAACAACTGCAGAGCTGTATTTGCTGCTCTAGATTTTGAAATTTTCTTGCAGTAGCCCGTGTGATTTGAGCCCAGATTCATGGGATAGGCACATAATCCACAACTGCAAAACAGCACAATGAACTTCATTTTTTATTTGTTTCCTGTTTTTCGTATTGATGGTCTTTTAAGGAGCTAGAGAATCTTTATTTCTCATTGTTGATGTGACTTAAACAAATTTTCCAGATTTTTCAAATACAATAAAGAGATATAAAGGAGACATATTTAATCACAAAATGCAGATAAACATTTGCATGACTTTTTTTATTCTAGTCCTGTTTTCATTTATCTTTAAATAACTTTGAGATGAGCCAACCATATGTGTAAATTGACATGTATCATGCACACAGAACTCTGGAATCTTTGGACATTGATTTTTCTATCAACTTCACTTAAAAAGAAAATTATCATTTGCTTCATATCTTAAGTAATCTACTTAAACAAGTTTTATTAATTTTATCAACAGATCTCATAATCTATGGAATTGATGCATTGCATAAGTATTTGATTCCTAATTTGCACTGAATTAATATTATATTTATTTTACTTTTTTACACATGAAATAAAATATGAGGATAAAACATGCCTGTTTTTCATTTTGTTTGCCACAATGAAACTATTAGACATTTTGAAAATTTAACTTTAAATCTGAACCTTCAAATTTCACTAGGACATTAATTGTGTTACTTACAAATTTAATATTAAAATAAAAAGCATTATTAAATAGAAAGCAAGATTATGTTATCATACCTTAATCCCTGAATTGACTTTATAATAAAAAACATTTATATTTATATAACAAGATATACATACTCAAACAAATTATGACATATGGAAATAAAAAGTCCTTTTTTGTTTTGTGTTTGTTGTTGTTTATAGTTTGTGATTATTCTGTCTTCTTTACCGTATGCCTGGTGTATTCATTGTACATCTTCAGTAATGTGAGGGGTGGGCACAGAGCTTTAGGGAAAATTGTGAAAAATTGCAGCAGTGGAGTTCATTGAACATTAATGAAAGTGAACTATTTAACACATGGGTGGGGACAGGAGAGTGGGACTGGGAACAAGTGAGGGAACTGAAGACATTTCACGAAAGGAAATTTCTCATTACTTGACTCTTGTAATTGTAATCCATCTATAAATCGCCTTAATGAGAACAACAGAGTAAATTTATTTTAAAAAGGCACACAAAAATGTTGTTCCTTAGAATCATAGGAGTTTGTTTTGTTCACTGGTTTGAGCTGGTTGAGTTTATCTCTGAAAATGGGCTGCTGAGAGGAATATATATTGTGACACTGCTAGGTGAAATATTCTGTACATATCTGTTAGTTATAGCTTGTCAATACAGTTATTTAGCTCTGAAGTTTCTTTGCTAATTTTTTACCTGGATGGCCTGTCCAGAGGTAAGAATGATGTGTTCAAGCAACCAACAATATATTTGGATGTATGCGTATTTTTAGGGTAAGTAGTATTTGTCTAATGAATTTGGGAGCGCTAGAATTCAGGACATTGATATTTAGAATTGTTATATCCCTTTGATGGAGACTTTTCTTTATCAATATTTAATGTCTTTTTTGTCTCTTTTTACTTTCATACCACTTTTAATGTAAAGCCTATTTTTAACTATATTAGTATAGCTTCTCTGGCCTGTTTATGAGGTCCAATTTTTATTTGTAAAGATGATGTACAGAAGTGTTACAATTACTTAAGTCAGATAATGAGCACATTTCTTTTTGAACAGTGTCACCTCTTCCCTCATGTTCTCCCAGTTTTTCCCTTTCAAGCTCCCTCTACCAAAAGTTGTACAGTTCATGTACAATGTTGTGTCTATTGAGTAGCACCGCTGCATTTGTTAACTCTTTGTCCCACCATTTCTGTGTTCTCTCTTGCCTTTTCCAAAATTACACATATTAACAAATGTGCACAAATTAATAAAAATGGCATCAGAACACAGAAGGAAAAGCAAAATAATAAAAAATACTCTATCATTTCTGGGAGACCATTTAAATGAACATTATTTTATATGATAATATTCATATAGCTATTCAGTCTTTGTGATCTTCTCCACAGGGCATCTCTCTTTGATCTCACTGTATAAATGTTTAGAATCCCATGTAATTTATCATGTCCGAGTGTAATGTTTTCTCTTTTACCATCCACATGTCTTTACTTGTAGAATTAGAGGCACATTCTAATGCAACAAATGAGGGGAATCAGGCAGCATATATTTCTTTGAATATGTCTTTCTTCACTTAATATAAGATTGTTCCAAGTCTTTCCTTTTCCTTATGAATGGTGTAATATTCTTTCTGCATCAATAGACTTGCATCATACCGAAGAGTTTCTTCAGGCAAAGGAAAAAGTTAGCAGGATATATAGAAAGAAAATGGAATGGAAGAAGATTTTTACTAACTAAGCATCAGACAAGGGTTTTCTTAGCTAACCCATATTTAGATATCAAAATTTAAACCCAATAAAAATAGACACTCAAATAAACAAGAACCCAATTAATATATGGGATAAAGACTTAAAGATAAATTCTTAGAAGAAGAATGAAAAATAGACACATCTCTCTCCATAAAAGAAATGTAAATTCAAACAACACTGAGATTCATTTCACCCATGTTACAATGTCATGATGAAAAACTGAACAATCACAGATACTGATATGGATGTGGCCCAAAGGAAACTCTATTACACTGCTGATGGGAATGTAATCTTGTTCAACCACTTTTGAAAACACTATGGAAATTGCTCACAGAATTGAATAGAGAGCTACCTACCTTTGATCCAGCAACTCCCCTTATGGGCATTTATCCAACAGAGCAGAAACAAGGCCACACTGAATCTACCAGCACAATCATGTTCATTATTGCATTATTTTCTGTAGCCAACATATGGAATCAGCCCAGATGCTTCTCATTGTAAAAAGAGATCAAGAATTATATATTTTTATATATGTATATATAAATTATATATATATATATATATAATTTTATTGATCCCAATTTACAAGTATATGTATGCATATATGTATATATACATACATATATACAACATATACATATATATACATACATACATAATGGAGTTCTGCTCAAACATCAGAAAGAATAATATTGCACCATTCTTAAGGAAAATGAAACACTTAGAACTAATATTAAGTGAAATAAAGCAGACTCAGGGAAACTTAGCTTGCATGATTTTCCTCATTTGTGTTAGATAGAAGGTGCCTATAAATGTAAAAGTAAACACACTGGATGGCATGCAAGGAGGTACAAATGAAATATCTGAAGTCGTAGAGTTCATGGAGAGTGCAAATACTATAATTATCTTAAAAGACTAAGGCAAAGCCCAACCAAATAAATACCAGTAAATGTGTACTGCAAGAAAGGACAATGGGGGGCAATATGAGAGGGGTAGGAAATTGAAGGGGAAAAGGATGGAATACAGGAAAGAATCCATTGTATACTTCCCAGAATTGAAATATGCAAAGCAAGGGGTAGTGTGAAATGGGGGGTGAAGATATTGACGTGGTAACACAATTCCAGGTGCTTCGTACACATAAACTGCTTTGTTAAATGGCAAGTAATTCCAGAACATAATATTGAGATACATAAGAATCGGGGTTGATTGGGATGGGTGGATGAAAATGTTGAATGGGGTGACATTGATCAAGATGCAATATATACATACACTGTTTCAGTGAATACCAAGTACTTTGTGCAACTAAAGATAATAAAAATATTCAAAAAATTAATTATGAAAGTTGAATATAGAGCTGAACCTCAATTAGATCCCCATTTAAAAATTTTTGGGGGTTGCCAGTCGTGAGCCTGAACTTGGGGCCTGGGCACTATCCCTCATCTCTTCAGCTCAAGGCTAGTGCTCTACCACTTGAGCCACGGTGCCTCTTCGAATTATTTTTTGGTTATATGGTGCTGAGGAATTGAACCCAGGGCCTCATGCATGCAAGGCAAGCGCTCTACTACTGAGCCACCTTCCCAGCCCATAAAAATATTGTAAATCTGGAGACTTGTAGAATAAAATTCAAATAATAAAAATTTATTAATCTTTTTTATCTGAATTTGTAAAATTTAAATCAAAACTACTTTGCTTTTTGTCAGCCACTGGGCTGTTAGAATATTTCAAAGCAAGTGGCTTAAAAACATCAGGAGTATATTATCCATAGTCTAGAAGCTTAAACATTGATTATAAAAATGGTAATTCAAAGCAATTCTTTGTCAAATGTGGTCCACTTTCTGGTTCATTATAATCTATTTTCTGGACGTTCACATGGCAGAGTAATTATATTGGGCTTCCTTTATCAGGATCAATATTGCAGGGTAATCTCTGAAACGTTCATTCTAATGTCACCAGGCAGAGGAATAGAGTTTCAACATGCTTATCTGGAAGGAGTTACATCGTCCGATGCACTTTGCAACCTTTTCTTTAACTCAGTGTGGTGTATCATTTGATATTATTTCATAGAAAATAATAACAAGAACAAGCTTATATCATGTGAATTATGTGAATGATTCTTCTTACAATGGGGATAATTATAGTGATGGCAAAGTGAAGTTTGATTGTTTAGTGGCTCTTGAATCACATCATAGGTAACCATGTAAACGTGGTACAGCCTAAAGCCCTTCTGATGTATTTGAACAATCTCCGATGTGTTAATTGCTTTCAAAAATATTCGTTTGAGCCAACAAATACAGATCTCCTTTGATTTTAATTAAGGTCTGCTATTAGAATTCTCACAGACATCAAAATCAGAGAATGCTAATATTTCTGATAAAATACAAAATAAAATTGTTACAATTAATAAAACATGAGGACTGTAATATTAATAGCATTATAAATACTAGTATTCACAGTATATAATATATTGACATACTTTGGTTACCTCAATTTTTAAAATATTTATAACTAAGTGTGAATTGTTTACAAATCATTATTTGATGATGTATAGAAAGTGAGAAAAAGGTTTGCATACATATTTACTACAGACGCAAACAGATACACCTGGTTATTTCTGATCTTTCATTTGCTGATTTCATTCATGCATGGGGAACATGCAAATAAAATTGCAAAATTGCATTTACTAAAGAGTTAATTACATGAAGTTTATATTGGGCTAAATACCTGATTTTATAAATTAAATTGTTTTTTGTCCCTTCCTTCCTCCGTTCCGTCCTTTGTTCCTTCGTTCCTTCATTCCTTCCTTTTTTCCTTCCTTTCTTCTTTCCCTCCTCCTTCATTACATCCATCCTTACTTCTCTCTCTCTCTTTCTTTGTTTCTTTTTCTTTTATTTTTTTCTTCCAATCTTTTAATCAGAATATTTCTTATGGCTATAGAAAAAATACCAAATGTTGTACTTGAAGGTGTTATGAGTAATTATAATATACTAGAATAATATTAATTTTAATAACCTATGTTATATCATAAGACAAATTGTACTAAAAACAAATTCACAAAAGTTTCAGGATATGTAACAAATATCACTTTCCATGACATTGTTTATTTCCTCCAAGTAAAATAAGAATTTAGACATAATATTGTGTATGTGTTGTTGTTGTGATTTGAACTCTCAAGAATATTGGTTTAACATTTGAGCCACAACTCCACTTCTGGCTGTGTGTGTGTGTGTGTGTGTGTGTGTGTGTGTGTGTGTGTGTGTGTGTGTGTGGTGATGTGATGTGTGTGTGTTTAATTGAGATGTGACTCATGAACTTTCTTTCCAAGGCTGGCTTTTTCAAATTTTTTAATTTTTTTTAAATTTTATTTGAGAACATACTGTACAGAGGGATTACAATTACATGGGCAGGATAATGCACACATTTCTTACCAAGCATTGCAGCCTCCTCCTTTGTTTACCCTTCACCTCCCTTACCCCCCTCCCCCCCCAAATACAGTACAGAGGTTTTACAATTACATGGGCAAGGTAATGAGCCTTTCTTATCAAGCATTGTTGCCTCATCCTTTTTTTCTACTTCTCAACCCTTCTCATCTCTGCCCTCCTGCCCCATCTACCCCTCCCCCCGTCAAAGTTGTAAAGTTGTTTTTCTACATAACGACTTCTACATCTCATTGTTGCAATGGGTCCACCTGTATCCTTATTTAAACCACATGATTTTTCCCTTGCCCTCCACAAATCATACCAACATCAAATACAATGCAAGCAATGGTTATACCGTGGGGGAGGGGCATGTCTGTGACAAGCAGAATAGGTCAGATATGTTGATGTTAGGTGAAATGAACCCTAAGATAAGTATATAAATGTTTTTTTTTCTTTCTTGCAATTGTTTCTAACATATTTATAAGATTAATTCTTTGTTGCCAAGGCTGGCTTTGAACCCCAGGTTCCTGAGTAGCGAGGATTACAAGCTTGAGCAACCCATATTAAGCATAGATATATCTAAGAATAAAATATATTTCTTATTATTTTAATTCTAGAGGCTCAATTTAACAAATTAACATTTAGATATTTATTTAGTTATTAAACCTGAACATGCACTGTGAAAAAAAGTTTTGATTTTTATAAAAAAAATATACACTCAAAGGTTTAAATGTCAGAATCTTTGGACAAATTGAAATGCTCTATTATTCAAAAGCGCCAAAAGGATCCTTAATCAAATTTCTCATGTAAGCCAAAAGCAATAGGCTCTGTCAGGGTTAATGAAGCAATTTTTCATTAAATTAAATATTATCTACTATGGTCACATGATTTTTCCTTCTTTTAAACCTAAGCTTTTTTGACATAAAATATAGATTCATACGTTTTTTGAGTATATAAAAATTTTAGTTACTGGTCATGTATTTCTGAAGTTTGATTACTAAGACATTTCAGAGAAACACTGAATTTCATGTATTATGTCAACAGTGATTTTAGACATTGAATCAATCTCAATATAACAGAAAGCAAGATATTCCATGACTCATGCAATTATTCCTAGAATTGAATGTAACTTGTTATTGAATGGTTGGAAATTCATGTTATACCTACTATATAGAATAATTAAGAAATAAATGATCGTGATAGTATATATTTTTTCTTCAACTAGAAAGAAAGAACCTCACGATAGATGACAAAAACTTGAATGGGAATGTCATAAAATTATGAAAAATTCAAGTCATTATGCGTTAGATGAAATAGTCATTTTTGTTTTTGTATTGGTTTTTTTTGGGGGGGGGGGTCCGGTCGTGGGGCCTGAACTCTGGGCCTGGGTGCTGTCCCTCAGCTCTTCAGCTCAAGGCTAGCGCTCTACCACTTGAGCCAGGATTGGGATTAATAATTAGTTTTCACTATGTTACCATAAAAAGGTGAACCCTCCCATGTGGACATAGTTGTAGAGATTTGGTCACTGAGAACTTGTGATCAAAGAGAATGTTAAGATCAAAGTCCTTTCCTCAACTTTCTTCTTTTACTTCCATCTCCTTTAGCTTTTCCTTCTCCCTCTCCCTCTTCCCCTCCTCGTGTTTCTCCCTTTTCCCACTCTTATTCCTACTTTTCTTTACTTCCTGGTTTCCATTAATACACATACTCCATCACATGTTCCTGACATGGGGTACTGTGCCATCACCAACCCAAAGCAATGAGGATAAGAAATATGAACTGAAATGTGTAAAATCAGAAGCCAAGATTAATATTTCCCCCTTGTAAGTTAATTTTATAAAGAATTTGGCATATTAATAGGAGACTGACACAGCATGCTCTCATTTATTATAAGGGATAAGATTTACTGGAAAAAAACTGACCAACATCGTCCTAATAAAATGATTGTTTAAATTAATATTATATTAGGACAAATCTAGTTTAAAATATCAGACATACTTCAATAAGAGGCAAAAAAATCACCTCTATGTTTTCCTATGAAAAGATAGCAGAATTCAATCTGTTCCTCAAGGAAATTGACCTATAATTGACAGCATTGTCAATTTCATAAATGACGTAAGAAGACTGTAGAACAAATTACAACCTAAACTGCATGATATAAAATTTACTTTGGTCCCATGTATTCTATCTATGTCTGGTTCCCAAAATGACTTGCATTTTATCATATTTTAAATTAACTTTAAGTAGTTGTATGGGAGTTGCTGTTTGACAAAGCAGTTAACGCATAGTGTTTAGTGAGGTTTTTTTTTTCTTTTTTCTCTCCTGAGGTTTGAACTCTGGGTCTGAATGCTGTTCCTAAGTGCCTTTGGATGAATGCTAGAACTCTATCACTTGAGGCACAGCAGCACTTTCAGATTTTTCTGAGATTTAATTGGAAATAAGAATCTCACAGCCTTTCTTGCCTGGGCTGACTTCAAACTTCAATCCTCAGCCACCTGATTATATAGGATTACAGGTGGGAGCCTCTAGTGCCAGGCTTAATACAATGCACCTTTTTTTTTACTCGTCCTGGGGCTTGAACTCAGGGCCCTGGCAATGTCCTTGAGCTTCTTTTCCTCATGCTAGTACTCTACAACATGTGTCATAGTGCCAATTCCAGATATTTTTGTTTATGTAGTACTGAGGAATCAAACCCAGGGCTTCACATATGCAATGCAAGCAGTCTACAACTAAGCCACATTCCCAGCCCTATGCAATGCCCCTTGATAATCATTATCCCTCATCCTTCTCAATCCTATCTCATCCCTCAATATACAGAATTTTGTAGAATATTCACTGACTCGCAATAGCATGTATAGTCACTCAGAAGATATACCACGAATCATATTTTCTTGATAGTCTCATTCAGCAACATATTAATGTTATGCATTATAAAATTCTGTGATTTTAAATTCTAAATTATCACTTAGATTCACCCACTACTATTCTAAAAATTTTCCTAAGGTTAATGCAAGAGCAATTTGTAATTCTTCGATAAAGTAAAATGATTCTTAGATTGTTAAAGAGTTGGAGTAAGAATATTACCTTCACTTCTAGAACATTTTACCCTTAGTACCCTCTCAAAATACTCCCATATTTATTACTAGTCACTTCCTGTTAACATTCCAACCTACCTCCCTTGAGCAGCTATTATTTCATATTCTTCCTCTACAGATGTGCCAATTTTAAAAAGCTCATATAATTAGAAAATGTAGTCTATTTTGTCCATTTTTCCCATGTAATATTACAGTTTCTAAAGTAAGTCCATGTAAACTTTTCTCATGGATAGAGCATGTGTATAATGGAATAACATCCTGAATGGGCATTTAAATACTTTATGATATGTTATTGTAAAAGGTTTTGCTATGTATATTCTTGTACATTTATCTCATTGGACATATGTTAAAATCTATTTTGTATATAACATTATGATTCAAAAATGCTGGATCATAGAGGCAACTCTATATATTATAATATCTTAAAGATTGCCAGTATGTTCATCAAACTGTCTATATAATTTTAAATGTCAAACACCAATGTATAAGGATTACAATTTCTACATAATGGTTGTGCAGGGCTATCTTATTGTTTCTATTTCCACTAATCTCTATATGTATGCAATGTCTAGGTATGTTATGATCTTTCCATATGTTCCTTGGTTGTTATTATATTACTATAGAGATATGTATTTGGATTTTTTTTATAACTTATTCAGGATGGTTAAAGTTTTTCATTGGCATTAATATGCTATTAATATATTTCTGATACAAGTCTCTTCAAATAAATTTATATGTATACACACTATATGAACATTTGCATATATTCATACTTATATGTGTATATATACTAATACCTATATATATATATATATATATATATATAAAAGAATATACAGATGTGTATATACATGTATACAGACATATATGTATACCATTATATTCATTTGTCTGTAAGCTATCATTTTACTTTATTTGCCAAACACGTCCTTTATTGATTTTACTTCATTTTATATTATGGTTGATGTTGTACAGAGGAGCCAGTTGCCGGTGGCTCACCCCTGTAATCCTAGCTACTCAGGAGGCTGAGATCTGAGTATTGTGTTTCAAAGCCAGCCTGTGCATGAAAAGTCCATGAGACTCTTATCTCCAATAAACCACCAGAAAACCGGAAGTGGCACTATGGCTCAAGTGGTAGAATTCTAGCCTTGAGTTGAAGAGCTGAAGGACAGCACCCAGGCCCAGAGTTCAAGGCCCACAATCCCCACAAACACCACGACCAACAGCAAAAAGAATACTGACTGAAAAATCAATAGTAGTAAGCAGTCTTAAAGATAGGCTCAAGTCTAACATTTTAGTATAATCCTAGATTCCAGCAGCCTTCTTAGTCCAATAAGCTAAGAGCCTTCAGAATGTTGACAGAATTTCTTAGTTTATTTACACAATCACTATAAGTATGTATTTTCTCATCTCTTTCTTTCATTTCACCACAGAATCTGTATTTATCCTTTATGCCATACTTGAATACAAAATTTTTGGAAGATATTTATTAATTGGTGTATATTAATTGTATGGAGAAAAATTATTGAAATATTTTACACTTTCACATGTTAATGAAGGGACTGATTAACCTGTTTCTGGCTTCTGTCTTTCTCCATTCCCATTGCCTTTCATTTTTCAACTGTTTTCTGTGAATTTCTTTGTGCTGTCTTCAAAAATCGACAAAATGTATTAAAGTGCTGTTCACCCATCTTCATTGAAAATTGTACAATGCTGAATATAAAAGAAAATCTAAATAAATGGAGACATATAATTTTTGTGGATTGGAGGATACAATTGAACAATAATATAAATTGTCTCCTCCATTTTTTTTTTTGATCATTCATGGCGCTTGAAATCTGGTCCTGGGCGCTGTCCCTCTGCTCTTCAGTTCAAAGTGAATGCTCTACTCATTGAGCAAATGTGCCACTTCTGGTTTTCTGGTGGTTAATTGGACATAAGAGTCTTATGGACATTTCCATTCCAGCTGGCTTTGAACCGCAATCCTCAGATCTCAGCTTCCTATGCAACTAGGATTACAAGCATAAGACAACAGAGCTCAGGTTCACAGTTTTATTTATGTTTATGACAATTTCTAAAAGCACCTGTCTAGCACTCTTTTAGTCATTGACAAAGGAAAATAAGCTGGAATGTATGTCTCTGTCCAATAGTAAAACTCTTAGTGTAAAATTGTTATATTTGTAGAGGAAAGATTATACAGCTCAATGGATCTGTAGGGCACCAGATTATATCCACGTAAATATTATTAAGGAATATTTAGTAAGGGGTAAATCCAAACATTTGAGGAATGATATTCTCTTTAATAAGTGGTGATAGGTTAGACAGTATTTGGGAGAATTAAAAAGTGAACATTGAATTAAACATAACAATTTATTCAAATGTTAAGTTCAAGCAGGATTAAAACGTGGCATATAAAACAAAAAAAGTGATGTGAATTAAAGCAAAGAAATTTGCTTACCAGAAGTGGTGCTATGGCTCAAGTGGTAGAACTCTAGCCTTGAGCTGAAGAGCTGAGGGACAGCATCTAGGCTCGGAGTTCAAGGCCCACAACCACCACAACCACCACCACCAATAATGAAAAGAATACTGACTGAAAAAGCAATAGTATTAAGCAGTCATAAAGATAGGCTCAAGTCTAACATTTCAGTACTATCTTAGATATCAGCAGCCTTCTAGTCCAATGAGTTCAATTGTCAAGACATCTTGACCATTTTGGAGACGAAGCATTCTTAAATTTGGCATTAAAATTATAGGAAAGAAAAACGATATAGTTGAGCTCAATAAAAGTGTAAAACAATTTAGTCTGTGAAAGCTCATATACAAGTAGTGAATAGACATTGGGAGCCGTTGACTCATGTATCTCATCTTAGCTCCTTGGGAGGCTGTGATTTGAGTATTGCTGTTTGAAGGCAGGTCACAAAATAAAGTCCCTGAGAATCTTATCACTGATTAATCAGCAAAATGCCAGAAGTGAGGCATGACTCAAATGGTAAATTGTTTAACAAATGCAACAAATCTCAGGGACCCTGAGTTCAAGCCTCAGCTGTGAGCAAAGATGATTCCCAGCACCTTCATGGGACTCTGGGAGTTTCAGAAACCCGGGATGCCTCAAGGATACTTTCTCTGAAATATGAAACTTGGGGACTGGATGTGGTAGACCATCCTTCCTGGCCCCAGGGAGGAGGAGAGGAGGCTCCTTGAGCCAGGCCTCAGCTCACTGGCAACCTCATTCACACCTGAGTGGGAATCGAGTGCCACAGAGCTGGTCAGCTGCTGGACAGAGATCTTTGAGAAGATAGGCATTCCACAGGCCCCAGAATCCAGCTAGTACATCATGGCTCACATCCTCAGAGCCAAAAGAGTTAAGTGTGGTGGCACCAGGAGGGTGGGAAGAGGGAGGAGGGAGAATTGTGGGAGAGCTTCATCAGGCTTTGCCCTTCCCCCCGCCCCAGGATGCTTACCTGCATCAAATGGGACTTTTCTGTAGTATTGTCATATGCAGATGCTCATATACTTATCCAACAGTTACAGTGTGCACCATGCTCCTGGGGGAATGCGATCACAGATGAAACGATCCAGTGCTGGTTCAATAGCACATGAAGAAACCTTAGATTGATCTGGATGCCGGTGCTTCACACTTGTCACCTAGCTACTTAGGAGGCTGAGATGGGAGGATTGAGGCTTAAGGCTGGGGCAGGCAATCCTGTAAGACTCTTATTTCCAACTACCAAAAAGAAAACACAAGAAGTGGATGTGTGGCTCAAGTTGTAGTCTGTTGGCCTTGAGTAAAAAGGCTCAGGGACAGCATCCAGGGTCCGAGTTCAAGGCCCATGAGTGAGAGAAGAAAGGAAAAAAGAGTGAGAGGAGGGAAGGATGGAGTGAGAAAAAGTGGAATGGAAGAAAGGGGAACAGCCAAGCCTTGGTTTGGAGTCCCTGGATCAAGGGAGCCAACCATTCACAATCTCTGTGGGCACAGTTTCAGAGCCTAAAGCCAGTATGTAGGACCAAGCCACTGACCTATCAGCAACTTCATGAAATCCAGGTGTTGTGTGGTTGCTGACTGCAGAAGGATGTAGACCCTAGGGCTCAGGGTGGGTCACCAGGTTTTAATCTCTCCTGGCCCCACCAAGTTTATTTTCTGGTCATATAAGAGGAAATGGTCCGGGCTGGGAAGGTGGCTCAGTGGTAGAGCGCTTGCCTTGCAATGCTCGAGGCCCTGGGTTCGATTCCTCAGCACCACATAAGCAAAAAGAAAAAAAATCCGGAAGTGGCGCTGTGGCTCAAGTGGTAGAGCGCTAGCTTTGAGCTGAGGGACAGTGCCCAGGCCCAGATTTCAGGCCCCACGACTGGACCAAAAAAAAAAGAAGAAGAAATGGTCCAACAGCTAGTTAGGTGTTGGGGTGACAGAGTGTCAAGGTGGGGGAGGAAGATGAAATGGGAGGATGATCCCAGGTCAAGTGTTTCAGGACATTGGAGCCATAATCTCGCATGACAATCTAGACCATCAGTGATAGAGCCTTTGACCAACCATAGGGTTATTAAAAGTCCTGGTGTCTTGGGTTCACCATTGAGCACCTGGCTGTCATCCACCGCAGGATGCCTGTGCAGTACAACTTTGTCGACTGGGATTTCCAGCGCTCAATCTGAAGATCACAACTCCAGTGTTCATTTCAAGACCAGAGACAGAGGTAAGTGTGCCACTGGCATAGGACAGCCAGGGAATGAGGGTGGGAGTCTGGACCTGTGTTGCCCGGAGACTTCCTCTAGGGGGCGCTAGGACCCTGTGACTGCCATTCTCAGAGGCAGAGGTGGGTCTCTTTGCTGGCTCAGCCTTTAGTCTAGATGGCAGATCTGGGATTCAGAGAGGGCAGGCTGGTGGTGGGGCAAGCTTGGGGAGGATGGTGGGAAAACAAGAGGCACTGAGCTCTGAGCAGGGTTGTTTCTTTGAGGATACTCACAACCTAGAAACATGCCTGCGATGGATCAGCCCTTTTCCCCTTCCTGAGAGCGACGGACCTAGAGCCTTCCAGTCTGCATCTCTTGGCCAAGAAATGCTTTTGTTCCCACATCCTGTGGTTGGATAACTAGAACTCACCTCACTGCTCAGTGTTGAGACAGGACAGTGAGAGATCCTGAGTCTTTCATAAGGTCAGGGGATCCTCAGTATGAGATTGTAATTGAATGTCCTAACTTGGAGCATGGTCAGTCCCATCTAATACTGCCATGACGTAGGACATAGAATCTAGAGAATCAGAACTGGATGGGGTCTGTTCTGGGAGTCCTGAGTATTATGTGTGAGCTTTCAGCTCCCGTATGCCCACCTGCTTCCCATTCTTTGGTGGGTCTTTGCTAGAAAAACTTGAAACTAGGGACTGGGTCCTATCCGTTGTCTCTTATGCTCAAAGCTATCACTTTATCATTTGAGCCACAGCTCCACTTCCAAATCTTTTGGATGTTTAATTGGGGATAAAGTGTTCTCATGGAATTCGCTGCCAAAGGTGGCTTCCAACTGCAGTCCTCAGATCTCAGTCTCCTTAAGGGATAGGATGACAGGCATGGAAAAATATGTTTGGCCTGTTGCCAGTAGCTCATGGCTGTCATCCTAGGTACTCAGGAGGTGAGATCTGAGGATCACAGATCATGGCCAGCCTGCTCAGGGAAGACCCTGAGACATTTTTTTCCAACAAACCACCAGAAAACTGGAAGGGGTGCTGTGGCTCAATTAGTTGAGTGCTCATCTTAGCTGAAGAGCTCATGGATAGCACCGAGGCCCAGAGTTCAAGCACCACAACAGAAAAAAGAAAGTAAGACATCTTTGCCTGCAAAGGATGGTGGAGGTGTGTGGGAGAGTGGGGTGTGTGCTGTGGTAGGAGACCAGGTTCTGGCCTCACTGTACACACATTTCTAAGAACTCCCCAAGTTTGCTCCAGTTTGAAGCCACAGCTTCAAGAGGACATGGCCTGTGGCAGGCAGGGAGTGGGCAAATGTGTGCAGGGGTGAGATTGTTGTGTTTTTATTCTCTCCATTGAAGGATGGATTTGAGTGCTGGGTGTCAAAGTCTCAAATAAAGGGTTTCAAGAAGTTTGTGGCCTGAGGAGATGGGTTTCCTCTGGGTATATGAAGGTGGCTGAAGCCGGAAGCCACTGGTGCCTCACAACTCTCATCCTAGATACTCAGAAGGCTGAGATGTGAAGAACGTGGGTCCAAGCCAACTTGGGTAGAAAAGTCTGTGAGACTTGATGACCAAAGGATCAACCAGGGAACAGGACGTGGTGCTGTGGTTCAAGTGGGAGAATGCTCACCTTCATCTGAAGAGCTGAGGGACAACACCGTGGCCCAGAGTTCAAACTCCATGACCGACCACAAAAAAAGAGGTGACTAAGTTTTCTGCATACCAATGTGTAAGGTAGGATATGCCATGCTGGTCGATGAGACATTCCAGATATGAGAGAGGCTCAACCTAACGGAGGGAGTTTATGGTTCTGTTCTCAGGGACTGCTGAAGCCTTGGGCTTTTCGTGTGTGTGTGTGTGTGTGTGTGTGTGTGTGTGTGTGTGTGTGTGTGTCTGTGTCTGTGTGTCTGTGTCTGTGTCTGTGTATGTTTGGAGGTAGAAGAACTGGGCCTTGAACTCAGGGCCTAGGTGCTGTTCCTGAGCTTTCGTGCTCAAAGCTAGTGCTCTGACACTTGAGCCACAGCTCCTCCTCTGGCTATATGGTGGTTCACTGTAGATAAGAGCCTCAGAGACTTTCCTGTGCAGGATGGCTTTGAACAGTGATCCTCAGACTTCAGCCTCCTGAGTATCGAGGATGACAGACAGGAACCACCTGTGCCAGCTTTGTGTGTGTGTGTGTGTGTGTGTGTGTAGAAGTTGGTTGTAACAAGGAGCACTGGACCCTTTGATAACTTCTAACTGCAATCTTTGGGGGGTGCATGGGCTTTGTGACTGAGGTGTGGGGGTCTGGAAGGGTGAAATGCTTGAAGGGGACTCAGCACCGTTAAATTATAAGACCAAGGGGTCTTTGTGCCCTGGAACTGTCTACTCCCTGGGGTATGGTTTGTGGCAGAGGGAGCTTGGGAGAGCCTGGGAGTGAGGCCTGCAGGGGGTGGATCCCCAGGGGGACAGAGACAGCAACTGATTCTTGACCACAGTTGAAGTTCTGGGTTGGGCATGGAACCTTCGGACCTCAGTATCCTCACATGACAGTTGTGAGGAAACAAGGGATCAATACAGGGGGATCTCTGGGGCAGAGCCAGGCATAGAGGGAGTGGTCATCAGATAAGGTTCTTGGCAATTCTGTGAGCATATGACAGGAAGATACCTGGAAAGGGCTCAAATGGGCCCTGTTATTTATAGTGCCACAGGTATGGGATTATAAAACAAAACATGGCTTTCTTTCAGCCTTACCCTATCCACGTGAGGAAGGGGAACTTTCACTGTTCAGTTTTGCTGCTGGGGAAAATGAGGCATGGAGAAGCTGGTTAACCTATTCATGACCCCCAGCTGAAAGAAAGCTCGACCTGACTTCACTGCCATACTCTCTAGGACAATGGGTCCTATTCAGTCCACTTCTTGTGGTGGGAAGTCCACTTCTTGTCAGTCATGGGGCTTGAACTCTGGGCCTGGACGCTGTTTCCAAGCTCCTCAGATCAAGGCTAGCACTCTACCACTTGAGCCACAGCACAACTTCCAGTTTTCTGGTGATTCTTTGGAGATAAGAGTCTCACAGACCTTCCTGCCTAGGCTGGCTATGAACCATGATCCTCATATTTCAGCCTCCTTTGTAGTTACCATTATAGGGCTTAAGTGCAATTCCGACTCTCTCCTCTTTCTCTCTCTCTCTCTCTCTCTCTCTCTCTCTCTCTCTCTCTCTCTCTCTCTCTCTCTCTCTCTCTCTCTCATCAGAACTCTCTGTCTCTCCCTCACACAAGAACTTGTTGAATGGGTGCTGCAGGAGGTGGCCCAGTGTCGCCATGTGTGGCTGGGACCCAAGGTGGCCCTCTCATTCTGGAGGTAGGCTGTGGGTCAGGGGCTTTCTTGCTCAGGCTGTTGAACTCACTCCCTCAGGTAAGCCCATCTGTGCCTGGGCTAGAACGTGATGGTTATTCATTGTCAGTTCATCTGGTGAGTCCTTCCTCACTACCCTCTTCTAAGACAGTTAAAGGAAAGTGGATGAGGAGGCATCATGTTATCCAACTGCACAGCCGAATCCTGGGCCTCTGATCCTCACTGTCACCTATCTGGCCAGACCCTGATTATAAGAAAATGAATTCACTCTATGTCTACTTTGCTTTGTTGGGGTGTGTCTTTTCAGGGAGGGGATATGGTGTGCAGAGGAAAAACCCCAGACCTGATACCTCCTGGGGGATATTTGTTCTGGTGACAGAGCCAAGTCATTGCTGTGGATAAGGAGGAAGCCACAATCAGACTGACCCGGAACGATGCTCAAAGGTAGGTAGGCTGTTGAAGTATCAAACCCATTCATGTCTGCTCCTAACTCACAACAACGGGGATGCAGTGCGGATGGCTCAGCAATGGCCCTAGGGAATTATAAATGGATGATGGCGGTCAGGTGTTGGTGGCTCTAGCCTGTCATCCTGGCTATTCGGGAGGCTGAGTTCTGATGTTGTTGACTGAGAGCCAGCCCAGGCAGGGAGATTCTTATCTCCCATAAACCACCTACCCCCCACCACAAAAAAGATATATATGGTGTTGTGGCTCAATTTGTAGAGCCTCAACCTTGAGTAAAAGAAGCTCAGTGATGAAACTGAGGCCCTGAATCCAAGCCCTGGGACTCCCCAAAAAATAAAATAAATGAATAGTGGGCACCGGTTATCTTAGTACCAAAAAGGATGGATTCATTCTTCTCTCTGGTACTTGTAGCCAAAGGTAAGGGGCTTACCTTGATGTTCCTCTAAACCTCTTCTCTCTATTATCTCTCCCAGCTTCAGTTGCAGGATAGAATTCAGATCATCCCACTTGATGTGACCTTATGAACTCTCCCCTACCCACCTTCCTTGGTGTGGAGATCGTGGATGTACTTACTACTGGGAGAATGAAGCACCGGAGAGTTGGGCGTAGGTATCCCTGAAACTCATACTCTCACAAACACACTCACATAGGCCAACTCAGACTAGCCTTTTCCAAAGACATTTTATCTCCTTGGATTAACTGACCTAGGAGAGGAACTTGATCCCCTGTAAATGACTATTTTAATTAGGGCTTGCTAGTTGACACGAAATAAACAGAAGCTCAAAAGAAAGGCTCTGGTGCTTGTCATATCTTGCTCAGGCTCACGCCTGACATACTGGTTCTTCAGTAGGCAGAGATCTGAGGTGCAAAGATCGAAGCCAGCCATAAGCTAGAAAGCAAGTGAGACTCTACTCTCCATGGAACCACCAAAATGTTAGAAGTGGAGCTGTGGCTCAAGTGATGGAGCATCATCCTTGAACAGAAAAACTCAGAGAGACAGCTCCCAGATCCTCACTTCAAGCCTCATTTCTTGCCCACAGACTGCGTGGGCCTCGAGTGCACTTTCATGGAGTGTGATACAGCACAGGTCCCTGGGTAGTGCATCAGAGCCTTCAGAAATTGGGTGGTGAAAGCCAGGCTTTCCCCTTTGAGCATTCTCAATCTACACCAGCCGGATGGAAGAGAATGACAAGGCCAGTATTGTGTAGAGCTGAGAAGATCCCCGCCCCCCTCCCTGCCAGGGCAATTGGAGAAGGATTCTTAAAGGCAGCACTTGAAAGGGGGTCTTTCTTAACAAGGAGGATCTGACAGGAAGCATAGAGAGTAAAGATGCTATAGATAAAGGACAACATATTGGAGCATGTTCATTTCCAGCCAGGGCTGCTGGTGAGAAACTCAGTACAGATGTACAAGATTGTCACGAGACAGGCCCAAGAGGTCACATAAGAACACTATCCAGGATTGGGATTGTGTCTTAGCAGTAGTGGGCTTGTGTAGAGCACAGGAAACCGTGGGTTCAATTCCTAGGTCCCACATACACAGAAAAAGCCAGAAGTGGCACCAAGAGAGTGCTTGCCTCAAGCAAAGGAAGCTCAGGGACAGTGCCTGGGCCCCCAGGCCAAACCCAAGGACTGTCAACATAAAACAGCACTCCAAGGGACATGGGTGATAGGTGGATTGTTATGCCCTGTAGCTCTTAGTAGATCCATCCATGTGTCATGTCCCCTTCTTTGACAGAGGGGAGATGGACACTCCTTCTACCCTGGGCACCCCTGGTTATCAGCATCCCTCCAAACATCTTCCACCAAAACTTGGAGCAGCCAGCCCTAGAAATCCTCAGGAACTGGTTGGGTGGGGCGGGGAGATACAGGCCCCAGAAGTCCTAGTGGGTCTGATCTGCCCCGGAAGAACAGGCAATCCAGAGGAGGTGGATGGGAACTTAGAGATGGGTAGTGATGTGAAGGGGGCCCTTTAATGCCCATGTCCCCACCAAGATCCCGAGCCTCCCTGTCCCTGAATGAGATAGCGGAGTGTCTAAGTGGTAGTTTCTAGAGGAGGACTAGGTGGAAATTCTAAAGAATGAGACACCATAAGCCCTGCTCTGGTGGCTCACACCTGTCATCCAGGCTACTTGGGAGGCTGAGATCCAGAGGATCTTGTTTCCCAGTGCAGCAAGGAAGCTCCCATGAGAGTCTCATCTCCAATCTCCAACCAGAAGTGGCACCATGGCTCAAGTTGTAGACCACTGGCCTTGAGCAAAAAATCATCATCAGGGACAGTACCCAAGCCCGGAGTTCAAGCTCTTCTACCAGGAAAACAAGAAAGACACCCCTTGCTTGCAAGAGATGGTGAAGGAGTGGGGTTGCTGTGGTTGGGAGACCAGGTGCTTGCTTCAGTGTACAGACGTTTCTAAGAACTCCTCAGGTTTTCCCGAGTGTGAAGTCATAGCATGGTGGGCGTTACCTTACCAAGAACTACAGAGGTTGTGGCCTGTCTAAGGCAGGGAGTGGGCGAATGGGAGCAGGTGTGGGAGGGTAGTTTCAACTATATTGTCTCCACCCAAGAAAGAATGGTTTTGGATGCTGGTATCAAAGTCTGAAGTGAAGGGTTGCATGTGCCTTGTGGCCTGACAAGTTTGGTTTCCCCTGGGTGTAAGAAGGTGGTTGAAGCTGGGAGCTGCCATTGATTCACAACTGTCATCCTAGCTACTCAGGAGGCTAAGATCTGAGGATTATGGTTCAAAGCCTGCTTGGGCAGAAAAGTCTGTGAGACTTTCAGAAAAACAAGAAGTGGTGCTGTGGCTCCAGTGGTAGAGTGCACACCTTCAGCTGAAGAGCTGAGTTTTGCGGGAAGGCCAAAGTTCAAACCCCATGACCTACAACCAAAGATAAGGTGGGTGAGTTTTCTTCATAGAGGTGTGTACAGAAGGAAATGCCATGCTGTGTGATGAGCCATTCCAGATGTGTGAGAGGCTCTGTGATTTGTCTACATTTGGTCTGGGGACAGTAGTGCCATCTTCTCAGAGTTTGGGATGTTCAGGTGCTCAGGGACTGCTGAGGCCTTGGACTACCTATGAGTGTGTGTGTGGGGGGGTGTGTGTCTGTGTGTATTTTTCGCTCATCTTTCTCTGTCCACTTCCTGGGTGCTTGTTTGCCTCTTTCTGACCTCGGATGGTGACACTGCTCCATGGCAACTTTGCCTTTAGCCCCCATCAGGGTCTACAATGAGTCCTAAATTGTCAGAGACCTGCACATTCCAGCTTGTCTTTGGGGCCCAAGTCCGGCTGTCCATATCTTTGTCTGCCTCCAGGGGATTCTGGGTCTGCAGGGCCGGCTGGCATAGTTTCGTGCCTTCCTCTTGAGGTGGGGGGCAGGGTCAGTCATGCGATGTCCTATCTTTTTCCTCAGCTGGGCTTCTGGAGGTATGTCATACTTCTAGCAGTCTGACAGTGGAGTGGGGGAAGGGTGTTTGCCAGTGGCTCTGGACAATCCAAGCTTGATAGCTGACTAAAGGCTGTCCACACAAGGTGGATTTGGGCCTACATGGGAGGTGAGGCCAAGGGGGGTTGGAAGTATTGGTCGGTGTCTAGGAAATGTCAATGTACATTTCTGGAGGCAAGTATTTTTTCCAGCCATAGTTGGGCCTCTTAGGTACTTCTAGACAATTCTGGATGCCCAGAACACAGAGGCACAGACTTTAGATTCCAGGGCCAGGGAGCTGGGGGATGAGAGACTGGTATGGCCAGTACCTCAATGTTCTGGGGCATTAACCTTGACCTGGCTATGCCCCCCTTGTGTAAGTTCACTTCTTAACCCAGTGCTGGCCACACACCAGCCACTTGTGCTGTGGAAGTGGCAGGAGCAGAAGTGAGATCTAGGATGAGCAAAATCTGGATTTATGGCCTGATTGGGGTGGGAGGTGGTGTCTTACAAAAATCTTAGAGCTGGAACTCAGAGTTTGGCACTGTCCCTGAGCTTCCCTTGCTGAAAGCTAACACTCTAACACTTGAACAACAACTCACCTTTCATCTTTTTTAGTAGTTTAGTAGACAGAAGTTTCTCACGTATTTTCCTGCCTGGGCTGGCTTTAAGTTGCCACCCTAAGAGCTCAGCCTCTTGAGTAGCTAGGATTGCTGGTATGAGCCACTGGCATCCAGCTACAAGGATGTCTTTTCATACTCTCTTCTGTTCTAACAGCTGTCTACTTGCCCTGGCCTAGATCTCTGACCTCCATGTCAGCTCCCACCAGCCCCTGATTATGTGAAGAATATAAACCTCAAACCTGATCCCATTTCTTTTTTCTCAGGGGAGGAGTTTATGTTTTGTCTGAAGCCTGGGGTAGGAGGGGTAAATGTAGATGGGCGATCAACTGGGAGAGAGGTAGTCTGTTTTAGCCAAGGAGGAGTTTGGCCAGATGCTAATAGCTCATGCTCTCATATTCCTAGCTCCTCAGGAGTATGAGATATGAGGATTGATATTCAGAGGCAGCCCAGCTAGCAAAGTCTGTGAGACTCTTTTCTGCAAAAAACCACCCGAAGGCTGGAAGAGAAACTGTGGCTCAAGTGGTAGAGTGCTAGCCCTGAATGAAAAAAGTGAGGGAGAGAGCCCAGGCCCTGAGTTCAAGACCTAGTACCAAGATGTGTATGAGAATGTGTGCATTCACATACACACACACACAGGAAGATGGTAATGATGAGCTGAGCTAGAACTGGGGTCAGTCTTGAGTCATATTCATAGTAAACTCTCAAGCCAGATCAAGTGGTTTCTCCATAAGTCCTCCTTGGGCTGAGTGGTTGGCCCATGGCAGTAAGTTCCATGGAACATGCCCCTCCATCCATGCACAGGGCCACAGGACCAAGGGAAGGACACTAAAGATGATCCTTTGTAGTCAGCCTACAATTGCCGACCTTCATCTACCCCCTTCCACCCCCTGGTGAGGAAAGCAGTGGTCTGAGCACTAGGACTCCTGGGATAGTGACTGCTACAAGCAGCAGCCAGCCAGCTGTGGATTCCGGAGCCTACAAGCCTTTCATGAGCTCGACTCCACACCTGCCCAAGTTGTGCCTGACAAACTCACACTCTTGTGATGCCCACGTGAGCAGGCATTACCTGGTGTGACATCTTGCAGCTCCTGCTCCTCCTGGCCTAGAACCGTGGTCTGAGACATCGAATTACTGCTCAGATCGACATTGCGCCCATGACAGATGCTTTTCTGATGAGCTCCATACCCCAAGGCTCGACCCTTCTTTGGTACTGTGGCCGATCTATAGGCAATGGCCTCCAAAGAGGCTGCTCTCAAGACTTGTAGGAGATCTAGATATTGGGAGACCCTCAGGGGTCCACTGGAAAATACTCTTCCTAGAGCCACAGAGTAAGACCAAGCAGGCTAGGTGTTGGTCATGGGGCTTGAACTCTGGGCCTGGGCACTGTGCCCCAGCTCTTCAGCTTACCACTTGAGGTACAGAGCTACTTCTGGGTTCTGGATGTTCCTTAGAGATCAGAGTCTCCCAGACTTTCCTGCTCAGACTGGCTTTGAACCGCAATACTCACATCTCAACCTTCTGAGGAGCTAAGAGTACAGGTGTGAGCTACGAGAGCCTGGTTGATCTGGCCTTTCACCACAGTGGACTAGGAGCTCTTGAAAGCTTTTCTTTATATTTTAGGTGACAGTACTGGGGACTGAACTCAGGGGTCTGGGCTCTGGTCTCTTAACTTTTTCCCTCAAGGTTAGCTCTCTACCAATCGAGCCACAACTCCATTCCTGGCTTTTGGTAGTTCATCGGCAAGAAGAGTCTCACTAATTTTCCTCCCCTGAGCTGACCTGACCCACGATCTCTATCTCACTCTACTGAGTAGCTAAGCTTTACAGGGGTTGAGCCACTGGTGGCATTGGGCTAGAAGCTTTTCTTAAGCAAGAGTTCTTCCCTGCGTTTGTACTGACTCCTCCAGGCAAAGGAATTCTGAGGGTCAGGAGCTGTGAAAAATAGGCTTCCAGCCACCAGAAATGGCAGGGGTCCGTGGTGAAAAGCCAAGCTATTCTTCTCCCGGGCCCCATTCTGGGACCCCACCCTCTGCCCTGTGACTCAAGTACAAACCTTGGCCCAGCCATGAATGTCCTGACAGACTCTTCTGAAGCCACAGAACCTTCATTCCACCCACAAAACCTGCTCTACAGCACACCGCAAGACCTTTGCCCATGCTTTACCTTCTGCCTGAGGCTCTCTGTCCTGTATCCACATCTTAGAACTCCTGTGGAAATTTGGCATTGGTTATTTCACCTCCTGGAGCAAGTCTTATCTTCCCTTATCCCTCTTTTTTTTTAAAATATTGAGTTGCTAGAGATGGAACTTGTGCAGGGTGACTGGCAAATGCTCTATCTTGATGTGTGTGTGTGTGTATGTGTGAGTGCGTGTTTGCCAGTCCTGGGGTTTGAATTCATGGCCTGGATTCTATCTGATACCTGAGCTTTTGTGCTCAAGGCACTGTACTACTTGAACCACATCTCTACTTCTGGCTTTATGGGTGTTTAATTAGAGAAAAGTGTCTCCTATAGACTTCCCTGCTTCCAATTGGGATCCTTAAATCTCAGCCTCCTGACTTGCTTACAGAGGTGAGCCACCAGCAGTTTCCCTCTACTCTACCTCTTACCTATAACCATGGCCCTTCTCTGAGTCCCACAAGAGTATGTCATACTAGGCTCATTTTTTTTTTTTTTTTGCCAGTCTTGGGTCTTGAACTCAGGGTCTGGGTATGTTTCTGAGCTTCTTTTGCTCAAGTCTAGCACTCTATCACTTAAGCCACAGTGCAACTTTTGGCTTTTTCTGTTTCTTTGGTACTGAGTAATCGAACCCAGGACTGAGTGTGTGCTAGGTAAGCACTACACCACTAAGCCACATTCACAGCCCAAGGCTCACTTCTCATGGGAGTTATGAGGGTGGGATTTAGTGGCATACCCCTTTGGCAGAGAAATTGTTCACTATTTAATATCTTTGCCAAGATTTGGGACCAGCCTGAGACTCGGCAATTACAAATGATAAATGAGTTATAGTCACCAGGCCCCAGAGGTCTAGGCTCACATCCTACAGAGGGATAGAGACTATGGAGCCAGAAACTTCGACAACTCCTACAGTCTAGGAACTGTGGTCTTCCTTTAGGCAGTGGCTTGCTGCTAGGTGTCCCGATGGGAGACTTAAGCCAGAATATGAGACTTCAGTTATTAAATGGCAGAGAAGGATGCTTTGTTCAAGCCACAGGCTCAGACTGAGTACTCTTCAGGGCTTGTCCCAGCTTGACCAGGTTGGGGGGCTGGCCATGGGCAACCTGCTGAATGCCCATTATCCATACATCATACATCCATATATAGAGACATGCAGTTATTGCCTCATTTGGGGGGTGGGCAGTTCCCGGTTTGTACTATGAGCCTAGGCCCTGGCCCTGAGCTCTTTTTGTTCAAGGGTAGTGCTCTGCCCTTGAGCCACAGCTCCATTCATTTTTTTCTTGTGATATCTTAGAAATAAGAGTCTCACAGACTTTCCTGCCCCCGCTGAATTCAAATTGGCATTCTCTACATCTCAGCCTCCTGAGGAGCTAGTATTACATGCAGGAGCCCATGGCTCCTGGGTTTCTTTTCTTCTTGTTGTTCTTTTTTACAATTGTAACAATCTGAAATCTTGATGGTGTCATTTCAATGGTTTGCATTCAAAGTAAACTACCCAGGCCTGGAGTTCAAATGATAGGACTGCCACACACAAATGGAAGGAGATCCTTCCTATTCATGGGAATACCAATGGAATATTATCAAAGTAATAAACTTGCAGTTAATCCATGATTCTATTTTAGAATACCACACAAAGGTTATTGGATATATATCTTCCATTCCAGCACCATGGTATAATTCCCCTAATGGAAGTCTATTGACTAATTTTTAATTAATGCTATTATAAGTATTCAAACGTGATACTTCATTAAATGGAGGCACTATTTAGTAATGAATAATTAGTAATTATATATGAACATATATACTTTAATATCCTCACCTTCCCTCTCTCTGTATTCATATATATATCTACATATCTATCTATCCATCTATCTATCTATCTATCTATCTATCTATCTATCTATCTATCTATCTATCTATCTATCTATCTAATCTATCTAATCTATAAAGCACTACTATGGCTTGATTATAGGTCCTCAGAACTCCTGGAAGCTCAGTTTGCCAGAGGCTAGTGTGCTAAGACTGTAACCCCATTTATGGATTGGCCATTGAAGGCAGTGAGTTGAAATCCCAACATGGCCAAAAATTTATTCGTGGATTAAGAAGCCAATTTTGACATATTGATTTTTTCCTTCTCTGAGAAAGTCCTGGGTCTCAGTATGATACATAATCCATATGCGGATATATCCTATGTGATATGATGTAATAAAAAATGTTGTATGTGTAATAATACTAAATAAATAAGGGTAATAAGCATCATATACAGTAAACCCATGTATGTAAATAGATCTCATATATTAATATTCCTTTTTCCAGTGCTCGGGCTTCAATTCAGGCCCTGAGAACTGCTCTGAATTTCTTGTTTTCAAGCACGGTGAGCCTTTGCCCTTCACCTACAGTGCCACAGATTTATCCAAATATAAGGCCTGCCAGGAAAATGGTGCAAATTCCAAACCAGGGCTTTATTATTGTTGTTATTATTATTGTTAGCCGAGCACAGGGCTTGCACTCAGGTCTTGGCATTTCTGTCACAGCAGACCCTTGTATCCGAAGACCCGAGTTCAAATCTTGGGGCTGGCAAAAAAAATAAAATAAAATAAAAAGGAGAAGCACAAAACTGAGAAGTTCAAGAAGGTGGTTTTACTTTTTTTTTCCTTTGTATTGTAACCATTCTAGGTCTAAATGACAAGTCCCAGAAAGTGTACATGACCTTGCATTGCTGATGTTTGGCAAGCTATTAAGGAAGCCATACAGAAACTGGCAACTTAGTTCTGGAGGTCAAATCCCGGGATTGCCGCTAATGAATGGTGGAGATTCTAAGAAACCCATTCCCATATACATCCATACAAATGGAATGTTATAAAAGTAACAATTAAATTGGTAGTTAGTGTATGATTATAAAATTATACACAACAATTATACCACATTGACTAATTTTCAATTAAACCTTTATTTTGTATTCAACCATGAGAGTTAAAAAAAGGAAGGAATAATTTAATTGCCAATAATCGGTAGTAATATTGTATATGCAATTTCATAGTATACAGACATATGTCTCTTGTTTTATGCATATACATCTATCTATCTATCTATCTATCTATCTATCTATCTATCTATCTATCTATCTATCTATCTATCTATCTTTCTATCTACCAATCTACACATTTATCTGTTTATACACTTGTTACTACTGGGGCTCAGTGGTAGAGTGCTCGCCTAGTACATGCAAAGTCCTAGGGTCGATTCCTCACTACTGTGTGCATAGATAAATCTGGAAGTTGTGCTTTTGCCCAAGCAGCTGAGCACTAGCTGAGCATAAAAGCTTAGAGACTGTTTGTCAAGACTCTTACTCAAGACCCAGGAATGGCACCAAAAAAGATGGAATGTTCTGACTGCAACTATTTAAGGATATCACTGCAAATAGCTCATCACAGAGCAAGTCTGGAGTCTGGTGCAGACAGCTGCTGTCTCACCTGCAAACCAGCTGCACAGAACCAGATGCTGCTGGCTCGCTCACCCCTGTCATCCAAGATACTTGGGGGCTGAGATCTGACACTGGTGAGTATAAAACCCAGCCCTGGCAGGAAGTCTGCGAAACTCTGAACTGTGGCTCAAAGTGGTAGAGCTCTGGCCTTGAGCAAAAGATCTTAGGACATGGGAAGGGATGTGAAGGGTAAGCAAAGGAGGAGGCTGCAATGCTTGATAAGAAATGTACGCATTATCCTGCCCATGTAATTGTAACCCCTCTGTACAGTATGTTCACAAATAAAATAAAATAAAATGAAAAAAAAAAAGATCTTAGGACAGTAACCAGGCTTTCAATGCAATCCCCATGGCTGACTCCACCTCCCCCCAAAAAAACTCCTCTAAATCATTAGATGTGAACTTTGTGTGGTTTATGACGTGTTTCTGAAAGAATGGTGATATTGATGAAAACACCCTAATTCTGCTGACAGTGTGTGGGATACAGCTATGTGATGAGTCCTTCATGAGGTTTCGTGTGCTGAGTCCTACTTTCATCTGGTTCTTGTAAGAGCACCACAAGTCAGATGATTGTGCTGTAGAGAAATTCGAGTCTCAGACATGTCCCCACATCAGGGCCAAAATTATGTTTGTCTCTTGCAGACAATTGTTTGGGTTTATTTTTCTCGGTCGTGAACCTTGAACTCAGGGCCTAGCCCCTTACCCTTCCCTGTTGGGCTCATGTCTAGCCCTCTACCACGTGGAGCCAAGGACCCCTTGCAACACAATGTTACAGTCTAGGTATCTGCAGCTGAGGTCTGTCTTCCTGCCTACCCAGGAAGCTGAGATATGATGATCTCGGTTCCAAACTATCCCAGACACAAAAGGTCCCATGAAACTATAATCTCCTTTTTAGCACTTAGAAACTTGAACTGGAAGCTGGGTGCTGGTGACTCGCACCTGTCACCTAGCTACTCAGGAGCCTGAGAGTTGAGGGTCACAGTTCAAAGCCAGGCTGGGCAGGAAATTGCTTGAGAGGCTTCTCTCCAGTGAACTACCAAAAACCTCCAGGGATGCTGTAGCTCAAGTGGTAGAGCGATTGGCTTTAGCTGAAGAACTCAAGGACAGCACTCAGGCCTAGACATAAATTCCTCCAACTTCCAAAAAGAAGAAAGAAAGAAACCTGAAGTGGAGTGCTGGGAATGTGTCGTAGGTGTAGAGTGTTTTGCCTGTATGAATCCCTGGGTTTAATTCCTTAGTACCACATACTAGAAAAAGCCTGAAGTGGCTATGTGGCTAAAGTGATAGAATGCTATCGTTGTACCGGAGAAACTCAGGTCCAGCGTTCAGGTCCTGAGTTCAAGCTCCAGGACAAGTGTATGCACACACATACATGTGCACACACACACACACACACACACACACACACACACACACACACACAGATACACACACACACATACACAAACACAAACACAGATACCAGAAGTGAAGGTTTGACACCAAATGGTAAAACACTGAGCTTCTATTCTGAGCTCATGGTCAGCATCCAGGCCCTGTGTTCAACCCCAAAACCTAGCCATCCGTGGCCAAACTAGGAGAGGTGAAAGGTTTCAAAACTTGATGAGCATCACCAGCCCCAAATGACAGGGAGCATTGTGATATTACACGTGTGCTTAGATTTAGCAAGCTTCCAGAAACCAAGGAAGCCACCGTTGTCAATAATGAATCATTTCATTATGTTCAGCTCCCTTGTTTTCTGCCAAAAGGACCCTTGAAATAATTGTAGCAGGTTATTTTAACACTGGAACACAGTCTGAAAAAGACAGGATAAATGCAGGGAACTTGGCCTGCCACAGGAGGTGGCACAAATGAAGGTTTCCTGTCAAAACAGCACTGGGGAGAGAGATAGCTTGGGGTACAAAGAGGCCTTTTTCTCCTGGCCTTTAGAGCCTGCCCACACTCCTCCTCACTAATTGGCCTGGATTAAGTTGTTTATTACACAGCTGTACTGGAGTGAGGCCTTTTGTCTGCCTGTTCCAACAATGAGGCAGACTTCCTCCAGCACCCTGGGGTGTGCAGAAAACCTCGGGCTACACTGGGAACAGTGAGGGGAGCCCCGGAACATGCACTGTCTTAAAAGCACGGTCTGTGGTTTGAAATCATTCTATTCAAAGCAAATTTTCTAGCTGGATGACTTTCATCATAGGGACTCTGGACCTTTACCGATAGAAATGCATGCATACATACATGGGGAAACATGGAGTTACTTGTTTTTTATTTTGCTTTTTTTTGGCAGGTCCAGGGGTTGTATTATGAGCCTAGGCACTGTCCCTGAGGTCCTTTTGTTCAAGGGTAGCGCTCTTTCCTTGAGCCACAGCCCCACTCATGACGAGTTTTTATTCCTTTGATCCCTCAGAAATAAGAGTGCTGTGGACTTTCCTGTCCTGGCTGAATTCAAACTGGCATTCTCTACCTCCCAGACTCCTGATGAACTAGGATTACAGGCAGGAACAAATGACACCTGGCTTTCTTTTCTTCTTGTTCTTTTTTTCATTATGACAAACTGAAATATTCACAGTGTCATTCTAATGGTTTGCATTTTGAAGTAAACTACCCAGGCCTGGAGTTCCAATGCCTGGACTGCCACCTACAAATGGAGGGAGATCTTGAGAAAGTCTTTCCTATTCATGTGAATGTTTAATGGAGTGTTATGAAAGTAACAATTGAATTTGCAGTTAGTTCATGATTGTTTTATAGAAGGCCACACAAAAATTATTGGAGTATGTCTTCCATTTTAGCTATTTTGTATAATTCTCCCAATTAAAGAATACTGACTACTTTTACATTAATGCTTTAATAAGTATTCAACAATGATACTTCATTAAATGGAGGCATAATTTAATAATAATTCATAATATATATAACTTAATATCCTCACACTGTCTCTCTCTCATATATATTACAAACTACACATCTATTTATCTATCTATAACTGTATCTATATCCATATCTATATCTACACCTATATCTTTATCTATCATCCACTACTCTGGCTTGTTTCCAGGTCCTCAGAACTGGTTGGCAGCTCAGTTTGCCAAAGGCTTTTGTACTACAACTGATCCTTTCATGAATTTGGCATTGTGGGCTGTGAGTTCAAATCCCAGCATGGCCAAAATTTTGTATGTGGAGTCAGAAGCCAATTTTTACACATTTTTTTCCTTCTCTATGAAAATCCTGGGTCTCAGTATGATGTATAATCCATATTCAAATAAATCCATGTTATAAGATTAAATAAATGTTATATATGTAATAATACTAAATAAAATAAAAAATATGGGTAATAAATGTCATATGGAGTAAACCCATGTATGTAAATAGATTTCATATATGAATATTATTTTTTTCAGGGCTGGGGCTTGAATTGGGCCCTGGAAACTGGACTGAAATTCTTGTCTTCAATGACGATGAGCTTCCTCTCCCCCACAGTGCCACAGTTACCCAGACCTTGAGTTCAAATCCCAGGCCAGCCAGAAAAATGGTGCAAATTCCAAGCCAGGGCCTTAATTTTTTTTGGCCAGGCCTGGGGCTTGAACTCAGCTCGTGGTAACTCTTTCTCACCTTCCTCATCTTAGGCTGAGGTGCAGCCTCTGGACCCACAGCCCATCCTGAGATCCTAGGACCCGAATTCAAATTTTGGGACTGGCAAAAAAAAAGTGCTGGGAAGGTAGCTCAGTAATAGAGCAGTGATAGAGTCCTTGCCTTGCATGCATAAGGCCATGGATTTGATTCCTCAGTACCACACAAGCAGAAACAAGCCAGAAGTACTGCTATGGCTCAAGTGGTAGAGCGATAGCCTTGAGCTGAAGAGTTGAGGCACAGCACCGAGACCCAGAGTTCTGACCCCAAAACCAAAAAGAAAAAAGAAGAAAAGAGAGGGGTAAAAAAGGAGAAGGTTAAAACTGGGAAGTATCAGAGGCGGTTTTACATTGTTTTTTCCTTTGCATTGCAAGCAGGGCTCGGAAAGTGTAAATGACCTTGCACTGCTGAATTTTGGTGGGCTATCTGGGAAGCCATAACCCAAACCAGAAACCTAGGCCTGGGGTATGAATCCCAGGACTCCCACCTATGAATGGTAGGATATCCTAAGAAATGCATTCCGATGTACATCCTTATAAATGGAATGTTGTAAAGTAACAATTACATTAGTGTATGATTATATTATAAAATTATACACAATAACTATACTATATTGAAATTTTCAATTAATAATTTGTTATGTATTCAACCATTATATTTCAATACAGGAAGGAATAATTTATTGATAATTGGTAGTAATATAATATATATAATTAAATAATATACAGACATCTCTGTCTTGTTTTATACATACATACATATATATATATATATATATATATATATATATATATGTTACAATCTACATATCTATTTCTACACTTGTCATTCCTGGAGCTCAGTGGTAGAATGCTCGCCACGAATGTATGAAGACCTGGGTTCAATTCCACACTATTACATGCACGGATAACCCGGAATTAGTGCTGTCAAGCAGTTGAGCACTGGCTTTGAGCATGAAAGCTTAGGGACTGTGTCTAGGCCCTTACTCAAGCCCCAGGACTGGAACCAAAAGCAAGTTAGAATGTTCTGACTGCAATTATAGAAAGGCAGGATTTCAAATACCTCATCACAGAGCAAGCTGGGAGTCTGAAACTGACAGCTGTCATCTAACCTGACTTAACCAGAGGTCAATAGCTGCAGCCCAGCATCATGGAACCAGACACTGCTGGCTCACCCCTAGCTGCTCAGGGGGTGAGATCAGACACTGGGGGTTGAAAACTCAGCCCTGGCAGGAAGTATGGTAGACTCTGAGCTGTGCCTGAAAGTGATAGAGATCTATCCTTGAGGAAATGATCTTAGGACAGTACCTCCAACCTATGAGTGAAATCCCTGAGGCTGATGACTCTCCCCCACAAAACACCCCTCTAAACCATTAGATGTGAACTTGTGAGGTTTGTGACGTGTATCTGAAAGAATGGTGATACTGAAGAAAGTACCCTAATTCTAATGACAATTTGTGGGATATAGCTATGTGATGCGTCCTTCCTGGGGTGCTGGGTGTTGAGTACTTCTCGATTGTCCATGGGGTACTGAGTGCTGAATCCTTCACAGGGTGCTATGTGCTAAGTCCTTCACAAGTTTTATTCTTTCATCTGGTCCTTATAAGAGCTACACAAGTAAGATGAATGTGCAGATGAGAAAGTTGAGGCTCAGATATGTCCCCAAGTCAGGGACAAATTTATGTATGTACTAAACTCTAGTGACTTGTCTCCTGCAGAAAATTGTTTTGGTTTAGGTTACTCCATCATGAACCTTGAACTCAGAGCATAGATGCTGACTTTCTTCTTGGGCTCATGGCTAATTTTCTACCATGCTGAGCCAAGCACCCACTTGCAGCAGTGTCATGGCTTAGATGTCTTTAGCTGAGGTCTATCATTCTGCCTGCTCAGGAAGCTGAGGATCTCATTTCAAAACTATCCCAGATGACAGTCCAAAGTCAGCCTTGGCAGGAAATTCCTTGAGATGGTTATCTCCAATAAACCACCAGAAAGCCTGAAGGGGCATTGTAGCTCAAGTGGTAGTGTGCTAGACTGAGATGAAGAGGTCAGAGACAGCACCCAGGCCCAGACTTCAACTCCTCCAACTTAAAAGAAAAGAAAGAAAGAAACCTGAAGTGGAGTGCTGGGAATGTTTCTTAAGGGTAGACTGCTTTGTGTGTGTGAAACCCTGGGTTTGAATCCTCAGTACCACATCCCTAGAAAAAAAGCCTGAAGTGGCTTTGTGGCTCAAGTGGTATAGTACTGGCCTTATACAGGAGAAAGGTACAATGGTTAGGTCCATAGTTCAATCACCAGGACGGTGTATGTACGCGCGCGCGCGCATACACACACACACACACACACACACACACACACACACACACACACACACGGAGGCACCGTTGCCAATAATGAATCAATTCATTTTGTTCAGCTCCCTAATTGCCTAACAGAATGACTGTTGAATTAATGGTAGCAGTTTGTTTCAACACTGAAACATAGTGTTACAAAGACAGGATGAGTGTAGGGAACTTGGTCTGCCATGCAGTTGGCACAAATGAAAGCTTCCAGTCAAAACAGAGCACAGGGGAGAGAGATTGCTTGGGGTACAAAGAGGCCTTTTTCTCCTAACCTTAACAGCCTGGGCACACTCATCCTCACTAATTGGCTTGGATGAATTGTTTGTTACCCAGATGCACAGGAGTGAGGCTTTTTGTCTGCCTGTTCCAACAATGAGGCAGATTTCCTCCAGCAGCCTGGGGTATGGAGACCCCCTCAGGTTAACTGGGAACAGTGAGGGGAGCCCCGGAGCATGCACTGTCTTGAATGCACACTCTGTGCTAAGAAATCATTCTATTCAAAGCAAATTTCCTAGCTAGGTGCCTTTCTTCATAGCAACTCTGTATCTTCACAAATTCAAATACATGTATACATACACAGACACATGGAGTTACTGGCTCTTTTTTTGTGGGAGGTCCTGAGGCTGGAACTGTGAGTCTAGACATTTTCCCTGATCTCCTTTTGCTCAAGGAAGTATTTTATTGTGTCCTAAATCATGATTACCCTAGGTTGGGATGCAGCTTTTACACCCACAGATGATCCAGGGATCCTAGGACCCGAGTTCAATTCCCAGCACTGGCAAATATACAGTAAACCAACAAAAATGGATGAGGAAAAACCAGGTAATTTTACACAACAGGTTTACTTTTGTTTACTTAGCACTGTGACCCTCCTGGGGCTCAATGACTTGGCTTGAAAATTGTACGTGACCTTGCATGGATGAAGGCTGGGGGGCTGTCAGTGAAGCATCATTCCAACCCAGATACCTAGGCCCTGAGATCGATCCTAGGCCTGCCACCTCCACATGGCTGAAGATCTTAAGAAACTTGTTCCTATCTATAGGAACACTAATAGAATATTTGAAATGTACTAACTGAATTACTAATTAGATAGTCATTCCAGTATAAGATTGTATGCAATTAATATAGGGCACTGATTAATTCTTTATTAAGTATTCTACCGTGATTAATTAATGGAGGCATAATTTTAGACCAAATAATTGGTAGTAATAGAATATGTTGGGCTAGATATTGGAATCTATATAAATATCTGTCTCTCTCTGTATACCTTTGTAGATGCATATACATATGTTAATATACACACACATGCACGCTCACACACACACAAACACACACACACACACTGCAATCTAAACATCTATCTTTTTATATATTGGCCATTCCTAGGCTTGATCTCAGGTCCTCAAATGTGCCCACCAACTTCATTTGCATCAGACTGGTGTGCTAACATTTACCCTTTCATGAAGTGGGCCTGTTAGACCCTGAGTTCAAGGCACACAACTGGCAAAAACTTAATCCTGTTGGAAAAGCCAATTGTCCCACTTGTTTTCCTTACCGGTGAAAGTCCTGGGCCTCAGGAATGATGTAGAATACATAAGCAAATCTATGTCTTATGTAATAGGATGCAAAAAATGTTATATGTGTAATCATACTCACTCAAATGCATAATAAATAAATAAAATATAAAAAATGAATACACTAACCGCAACATGCAATAAACATGTGCATGTAAATATAAATCATGTATTTAAAATGTATACGAATATTATTTTTGAATTCAGGCCCTAGGAACAGGCCTTTCTTTATTGTCTTCCAGCATGGTGATTATCCCATCCCCCAATGTGCTGCAGATTTCTCCAGACCCTGAGTTCAAATCCCAGACCTTGCAGAAAAAATGGCAAGAATTATATGTATATATGTTTTTTTTATTTTGTCAGGCACAGGGCTTGAACTCAGGTAGTGGCAATTCTACCTCAGCTTTGATCACTCTAGGCTGGGGTGCAGCCACTGGACCCACAGCTGCTGATGGGATCCTAGACACTCAGGCCTTTCAGGGAAAACAATGCACAGAAAAAATGTGGCCTTTTTATATTTTCTTCCTTTGCACGGTGACCCTCCTGGGTCTGAATGACAATATTGCAAAGGGTACTTCCCCTTGCATTGCTGAAGGTTGGCAGACTATTAGGGAAGCCATAGGCCCAAGTGGCAACATAAGATCTGACCAACTAATGGCAGGAAATACTAAGAAACTGGTTCCCATCCAAAGGAATAAAAATGGATTCTTGTCAATGTCACAGTTGAATGAGTTGATCATTAATGATGCTCCTATAAAATTAGACAGCATGTTTTCACGAGTCTGATTGATTTTATTTTTGAAGCATTAAAATAATATTATTATTTACAGGAATGCAATAATTTCAGGACACTGGTTGATTTCATTAATAGTGTAAGGATGAAAACAATAACATTAATTACATGGATGCATAATAAATACCCAAGAATTGGTAGGAATGTAGTCTATATAACTAAATAATGTATATACATCTCTGGCACTCTATAAAGATACATATTTATTAGTGTACTGTAATCTGCATGTCAATCTGTTCATATTTTTTTAACTCCTGGGCTCGATCTCAGGTCCTGGGAACAGCCTGTCAGCTCAGTTTGCCCCAGGAGGGCGTGTTCACACTCACCCCTTCATGAATTTGGCCCTGAAGGCCATGAGTTCAGAAACCAGCACTCCCAAACAATGAATCCTTGAGTAAGAAGCTGATGCTGACACTTTTTCCTTTTCTGTGAATATCCTGGGTGTCAGGTATGAAGTGGAATACATATGCAGGCCTATATCTTATGTAATCAATGTAACCAATGTTCTATGTGCCATAATAGTCAATAAAATAAATGATCAATACTTAAATAAAACAAAAAAAATAAAATAACTACACTGAATGCAATATGGAGTCATCGTATGTATATAAATATAAATCATATATGTAAATTGTACATGAATAGGTAGGGATCGATTTCAGGCCTAAGGAACAGACTTGAATTTGTTGACTTCAAGGAGACCAGATTCCCCTGCCTACACAGTACAACAGTGTTACCCAGACCATGAGTTCAAATCCCAGTCCTGGAAGAAAAATGGCACCTTTATAGTATGTGAGGCACAATTCTTAGGTATTTCATTATTCCTCCATTTTATGAATGTGATTGTTTAAATGCTTAATAAAGTATTGAATAACATCGATTAGTGTCCTATAATATAATTATGTATAATTTTATCCTAGAATCATTCAAGAACTGCCCATTCAATCATGACATACATCCCATCCCATTTGTATTCATATGGATATGAATGAGTGTCTTAGGATCTCCTGCCATTTGGAGGTGGCAGGACCAGGATTCCAACTGTGGGCTCCAGCTCCCACCATTTAAACCCAAGGATAGGGAACTCACTGGTCTGTCCAAGAACATCAGCATGACCAATGATTAGGCAGGCACCAGTGGCTCTCAACAGTCCTCCTTGACGTTTACAAGGCTGTGATGGGAGGATCATGTTCAAAGTCACCCTCAGGAGGAAAGTCCTTGAGACCCCTGTCCAACTTCAGTGCCAACAAAGCCAGAAGCCCTGTGGCTCCAGTGGTAGAGGGCCAGCCTTGAGCAAAAGCAGCTCAGAGACTGTGCCCAGATCCTGAGTTCAAGGTTCAGGACTGGCAACAAACAGAAATAAACAAAAATCTGTGCAGCCATCCAGCTAAAGCGGTCTCCCTCTTGTCCCCAACTGAATGGGACAGATTTCCCTGAGAAAATGGCTGGGAGAGCCCCTGTCAACTTGACTCTGCCCATGCTGATTGCATCACATCATGTTTCTTTCTGACCAATGGGATACAAGAATGGTGGCAACGCCCACATTCCATGATGCCTGGTAGCACCTGGATACCCTCTTTTAGTACACCATTACCAGCAGTTAAGGAAGGTAGAGGTGGCTGAGTGTTGAGCAAGAGATTCAAGGTAACTTTAGAGAATAGTAGGAAATTGACATGCCCCGGCCCCCTCACCCCTTCTGTGGTGCTGGATTTCAAATCGCAGCCGGCCTAAGGCCCTGACCTGGTCCCTGCTGCTGGTCCTCTGCTCTGGGCCCATGTGTCTGCCATGCCGCCACCATCCTTGCTCGCTCTACCTGGATCAGCTGCCAACAGCATCTCCCAGCAGCACAGGTGAGTGACCGCCCCAACACCATTCCCAACTTGGGTCAGAAACCCCTCTGAGAGCACCATGATTCCCTGCTTGTTTCTTCTCCCTGGCTCTGAGGAGCCACCTTTCTGTCTTGTGCATTTCTGAGAAACAAACAATATATGCTCAGGCTGGGCTGAGCTCCGGTGGTCCTCCTATCTGTGACATGTATGCTTCACCAGGCCTGGTCCTCTGTAGTTGGGATGGTAGACATGTAGAGCCGTGCTCAGTCATCATTTAGATGGATTATCACAAACTCTTAGTCCATGGCAGCCGATTCTTGACCACAGATAAAGCTCTGGGTAGGGCCACAACCATCGGAACTCAGTTTCTTCACAGGACAGTTGTGAGGAAACAAGGGATTTATATAGAGAGATCTCTGGAACATGGCTAGGCACAGAGGGAGTGGCCTTCAGGTAGTGTTCTCGACAATTCTGTGATCATATGACAGGAAGATACCTGGAAAGGGCTCAGGTGGCCCCTGTTATTAATGGGGCAACAGGTGTGGGATTATGAAACAAAACATGGCTCTCTTTCATCATTACCCTATCCCCATGAGGAAGGGTATCCTTCACTGTGTTGAGTTTTGCAACTGGGGCACACAAGGCATGGAGATGCTGGGTGACCTACTTATGACCTCAAGTTCACAGGAAGCTAGGCCTGACTTCTATACCATGCTTCCTAGTTAAATGGATGCTATTCAGTCCCCTTTTTGTAGTAGGAAGTCCACTTCTTGTCAGTCATGGGGCTTGAACTCTAGGTCTGGGCGCTATTCAGGAGCTCCTCAGCTCAAGACTAGCGCTCTACCACTTGAGCCCACAGCACCACTTCCAGTTTTCTGGCGGATCTTTGGAGATAAGAGTCTCACAGACTTTCCTTCCTGGGCTGGCTATGAACAATGATCCTCATTTCTCAGACTCCTGTGTAGTTGGGATTAGAGTTCTTAGCCACCGGCACAGGGCTTAAGTGTACTTCTCACTTTCTTTCTCCCTCTCTCTCACATGAACTGGTTGAATGTGTGCCGGAGGAGGTGGCTCATTGTCTCCATGTGGCTAGAACCTATGGTGGCCCTTTCATTCTGGAGGTGGGCTGTGGGTCAGGAGCTGTCTCGCTCAGCCTGTTGAAACAGCTCCATGACATAAGCCCCTCTGTACCCTAGCTAGACCATGACGGTTATTCATTTTCCATCCAGCTTTATTGGACTTTATTGGACTTTATTGGATGTTTTCTACATCATTTTCTAGCACCTAGCCAAAATTATGATACATAGTTACGGAATCAAAATGTAATGCCTTCTTAAGAAATTCATTTAGGGTTCTGGGAATGTGGCTTCATGGTATGGTGATTGCCTAGCATGCATGAAACCCTGGGTTCAATTCCCCAGTACCACATAAACAGAAAAACACTGGAAGCGGTGCTGTGCCTCAAGTGGTAGAGTGCTAGCCTTGAGGAAAAAAAAAAAGCTCAGGAATAATGCCCTAGCCCTGAGTTTAAGCCCCTGGACTGGCAATAAAACAAAAGTATTCAAATATTTTTTCATTCATGTGACTGTTTCTAATATATTTATAAGATGATTTCTCTGCTGCTTTGTATGTCCCCCCGACAGGATATAACCTCTGCTTTCACTGTATTTAATGTTAGTATAATTTGTGGAGGGGAATGGAAAAAAAAATCATTTAAATAGGGATACAGGTGGACCCATTGCAAAAACGAGAAATACAAGTCGTTATGTTCAAAAACGAACTTTACAATTTTGGCGGGGGGGGGTAGATGGGGGGGGATGTTAAGGGATAGGAAGGGGAAACAAAGGAGGAGGCAACAATACTTCTTAAGAAATGTACTCATTATCTTGCCCATGTAATTTTAACTCCTCTGTACAGTATTTTCACAATTAAAAAAACCATTTAGTTAGTAAATGTAAAATAAAGAAACCATACTTTGAATATATAATTGCTCCTTCCATACTGACACCTGACAATAGTCCCTTATTCATGTACTTTACTTATAATAATATACTCTGTTAAAAAAAGTTTTGGTCATTAGGTCAAAGCAACTAATGCCAGGAATGTGCTTAGATGTCAGGTGAAGATTAATTCTGGAAATTCAAAGATTCCAGGATTTTGTGTGGTTACTGCTAATCACAGAGAGAAGGATAGTCTAAGTGACATTTGGAAATCTTTTTGGTCAATCATGGTACCACTTTTGACAGAATAGAAGGAATAACTCGATGGAAGGAATAAATGATAGTAACTACGGTGTACCAGAAACTGTTCTAGAGAACCATTTTTTTTTATTGAAGAACTAGTTATCAACTAAGCTTATTCCTCATTGCCTTTAGCATTCTAAATCTCTTAGGCTAGTTCTTAATATCTGTGTAATAAATGTATCTCCTTCTATGCTGTTCTTTCCTACTCAATCTCCTTGGCTTTCTAAAAATCTCAGTCTTTCTATTTTTCTCTATGAACATTTCCTGATACTAAATACACCTATACAGATGGCAGTGGATGCTAATGTAAGGGTCCCATGAGTCATTAATGTAACAACATGGAAAAGGAAGACATATTTATTGCTACCTCAATTTTTCTGAAAAGCTGACATGTCATCATTTGGTTCAAATTTCCATGCTTTGTCTACATAGTATCATTCAGTGCACATAAAGACATATATGAGCCAGGTGCTGATGGTTCACGCCTGTAATCCTAGCTACTCAGGAGGTTGAGACCAGAGGGTTGTGGTTCAAAACCAGCCTGGTCAGGAAAGTCTATGAGACCCTTATCTTAAATTAACAACCACAATCCCAGAAGTGGTGCTGGGCCTAAAGTTGTAGAGTGCTCAACTTGAGTTGAAGAGCTGAGGAACAGTGCCCAGGATCAGAGTTCAATACCCAAGACCAACAAAAAAAGTGAAATGTGACTTTAAGCTTCCACAAAAGGAATGACAACTTCAATAATCTTCCCAAGCAGAAAAAATAATTCCAAAATGATTCAGTGTACCTACTTTTGCTGAATTATTTAAGTTATGGCTTTTTTGATGGACATATTCTCTTCTTTTAAAAATTGTCAAATATTAGCTTTACAATAAATTTCATCTAATATTTCTCATTTCAAAAGAGAAGTCTTTACAGTTGATATCACATAGCTTTCTTACTATCTTAGTTCAAAGTCAACCCAGGCAGAAGAGTCTGTCAAACTCTTATCTCTAATTAAACACCCGAAATCCAGAAGTGGAGTTTTGGCTCAACAGTAGAGTATTGGCTTTGGAGGCAGGTGGGCAGAAAAGGCAACTGTTCAATGACAAGGTCCAGCCTCTGGGTTCAAGTCCCACAACCAGCACAAACTAAACAAACAAGCAAACAAAAGCAACACAGATATTTCTTTGGGACCCTCCTTAAAAGAGTACTCCTTTAAGAGAAGAGGCTCCTTTTGCTGATCATACTCACTGGATCCTGCTTTTTGGAATCCTTATTGCTAAGGAGAACTCAGGACCAGACTAAGGAATTGATAACTGACTCCTGCAACAAGAGGATCATCTCAGGAGTGAAATATCCACACATAAGGCACTTTAAAACTTCTATGTCTTTGTTTCTTTGCAGTAGAACACTTTTAAAGCTACGCTATTTCTTTTTGTTCTATGCTGGCCTTCAAATAACACATTATTTCTTTTTGTAATAATCAACTAAAGTTTACAGAAAAGTTTTATATGAGTAAAGAACACACTCGAAAAAGTCAGGGACAGAGTTTCCTTCAAGCCTTGGGATTGTTTTCTTGTACAGTAAAAAGGAAAACACATATTAACTTGAACTTTGTCATTCCTCTATGTTCCATTCCTCTCCTGGGATCAGTTTCCACATCCAGTAACCGTTACTTCCAGTAACAACAAATGGTGCTGCTTGAGGTATAATGAACAGGATTCATTGTAGGGTACAATTGGATTCAACATACTTGTAAATAAATGTAACATACACCATCAGCAGAAGCAGGGACAAGAACCACATGATCATTTATATGGATGTAGAAATAGCTTTTAATAAGCTCCAATACCTCTTTATGATTAAAAGGTCTGAGAAGCTAGGAATGCATGCAACTTTCCTCAATATAATACAGAGTATGCGTATGACAAAGCATGTACCTAACAGTGGACACATGAAGACATTAAAATCTGGAATGAAGTCTAGACTAAAACTCTTCTACACAGCTCTTTAAAAACCACTTGACCCACAACTATTTTAGTCTAGACTAAAACTCTTCTACACAGTTCTTCAAAAACCACTTGACCCACAACTATTTTTCTATTTTTCTAATAAAACAATTGCTAATACCAGAAAAGTCTTATTAATTTTGCCTGCATCTGTTGCTTAAAGTTTTGTGATAAGCTGGGCTTCTCAATGAACTCTAAAGCAGAAATATTTGTCTTGGAGTCTGTGGATGCTTTAAACCTGTGGTTTAATTCACAATGTTACATTAAATGATTTAAGGGTTTTGTATCATTTCAAACATTTGTGGTGTAATGAATGATCTTTGTTAAACATGTATTCTGTAAAGTGCCATAGTCTTTTTATGTGTAGTGTATTTAAATATATATATTATATAAAATACATACACAGATTTGTGCGAAAGATGTGCAATAACAAAGGTGTATGTATGTATATATTGGTTGGTTGTTTTTTTTTTTTTGAAACTGGACAGGAGTCGAAATGGGGTGTTTCTGTTTTGGCAGAGGAGAATCACACATTTTTTACCTGCATGGCCTAATCATTAGCGTTAAACAATTTTAATGCTACACAAATCTTATGTGAAGAAATGACTGGTATGAACTCATTTTCTCTTAGGTCTAAAATAAAATAATCACTCTATGTGAGTGAAGCCAGACCCAGTTAATGCTAGTCTTTCATGTGAAATGTGAAGCTCCCATGTTGCCTTTTTCTGTTGGTGTGATAACTAGTAATTAGTACATTCTCACTAAGGAGCTATTTCTTAACATAGACCATGTTAATGCTATACCACTGTTTAAAGGGCTAATCTCACACCTTCTTAGCCCTGAGTATGGCTTAGAATGGAGTTCTCTATGCAATAACTTTTGGCCACTGGAAATCACTAGCCTCCAGTTGTGTTTGGGTACCAATGAATCAATTGGCCCCAAGAGTTGAAGGGATGACTGGGATTTCAACTGAGACTGTGGTGAAACTCCTCCCAAGGCTGAGGGGGTCAAGAGGCGCTTTGGAGGAACTTGGCACCATTTGAAATTGAGTAGCCACTTGAGCCAAATATAAAGTTGTATTTACAGGTGACAGACTCAATTTGAGCCTTCAAATTTGTGGTTATTCTATTGTAAAGTAATATGTTGTTTGTCTAGCATTTATTAGATTTTTATGCATACGTATTTTCACAATGTGCCCCTCAGTTTGAATTAAACCAGATTTTGAAAACTCAAAAAATAATAAAATAAAAGCTGGACTGAGACAAGGATGTCCACTCTCTATACTACTCTTCCATATAGTAGTGGACATTCTAGCAACAGCAATAGGCAAGAGAAAAACATAAAGGGGATCCAAATAGGGAAGAAGTAAAATGATCCCTTTGTACAGATGAAATGATCCTGTATTTAAAGACCCTATACCTTCCTTCCTCAAGTTAGTAAAGGTGTTGCTAACCTTTAGCAATGTAGCAAGGGTATTAAACCCACAAGAATCAGTAGTCTTTCTGTGTTACCAACAATGGGAACATCCAGGTTGAAATCCAAAAAACAAGCCTCAAAATCAAATCAAATCTAAACAAAACAAAAACAACAAAACTAGGAATTAATTTAACCAATAATGTGAAGGACCTCTACTGTGAAAATTTTAAAAATATAAAAAGGGAAATTGAAGGAGATTCAAGGAAATGCAAAATCTTTCAATGCTTTCACAAATAACATTGTGAAAACTGCACTACTGCCTCAAACAATTGACAATGCACTACCCATCAAAATCCCAACAATATTCTTCAATGCAATAGAGAAAGCAATCCAAATTTAATATGGAATTACAGAATTACAGATGAAAAAGTAGGCTTAGAAATGAACTCATGGGCCTATAGTCATCTTACACACACACACACACACACACACACACACACACACACACACACACACACACAAACACACAATGGAATTCTATTCACCCATTAGAAGGGATGACTTTTCACCAGTCTTAAGGAAAATGAAAGGCTTGGGAAAATTATACTAAGAGAAAGGAATGCAGACTCAGAAAAATACAGGTTTCATGGATTCATTCATTTATGGTAGCTAGAAGGTGCCTACAAATCTACAAGACAGATTCTACCTCTTCCCAGTTAGAATGGCCATTATCAAGAAAACTAATAATAGCAAATGCTGCTGTGGATGTAGCCAATTGGGAACCTCCCTGGGATGGCTTTGAACCATGATCCTCAGATCTCAGCCTCCTGAGTAGTTAGGATTACAGGCGTGAGCCACCAGCACCTGGCTCCAATTGGGAACTCTATTACACTGTTGGTGGGAAGTTAAACTTGTTCAACCCCTCTGGAATGCAGTATGGAGTTTCCTCAAAAGACTAAACATAGATCTCTCTTATAGCCCTGTAATTCCCCTCACGGGCAGTAATCCAATAAATAAACAAGCTCACATACAAGCATAACCATGTTCAGGGCCCAGGCCCAGAGTTCAAGGACTGGAAAAAAATGTTACCACTGCTGGTATTTGATCCCGAAAATATGTACTTTTTGACATAAGATAACAAATCATTCTATTTGCAGTAGCTAGGACAGGATTTAAATGTTGTGGGTGATAAAATGGCTTCTTTGTTGAATGTTAGGAAAAGATGTAGGCAGTCCAACAAAAGGGAGATTTTTTTTTTGGTGTTAGTCGAGGGGCTTTAAGTCTGGGCTCTTCAACTCAAGGTCAGTGCTCTTCATCTTGAGCCATGGTACCACTCCTGCTTTTCTGGTGTTTAAATGGAGATAAGAGGCTCAGGGGCTTTCCTGCCAGGCCGGCTTTGAAAAGCAGTCCTCAGTTCTCAGCTTCCTGAGTAGCTAGGATTACAGCTGTGAGTCTCTGGCACCAGGCTAAAAATGGGAGATTTTTATAAAAGAAAATCCCCCTCTTCATCTATGTCTAAAGCTCAGATATCACTATTAGAACACATCACCCTCATCTCATTTCATCAGACATTTGTAAATTTTCTCTTTTCCTTCATGTGGTAATACTGCAGTAAATATCAACTCAGCTGTGGGACTGGATCAATTGTTTGGTAATTGCTAGCACCTAAATCAGAAACTGTTACATCAAAACAAATGAAACCCTCATTTGGAATGTTTTTTTCTCTTTTTATTACAAATCTGTGCTTGATTCCTTCCTAATGTGATATTGGACCTCGTAACAGAGTGATGACATTTTCTTTCTCTTCAGCAATTGGCCTTCTCCTACATGTGGTCAAATATTTAAGAATGCAAAGATTTCCATTGATAATTCATTAAGCTGACCTCTAAGAGAGTGCACTTTTCTGGAAGTTGGTCTGCTGTTTTGTTCTTATATGCACAGGCTTTCTAAGATTTATTTGCTCTACAAGGAATTGTATTTTCCAATCTTCGTGTGACCAATTTTAGTCTCTCTGATCAGTCTTTTGACCCTCTCTCTGAAGTCTCATTTCAGTCTGCCTCATAAAAATATATTCGTTATCAGCTAAATGACTCTCAGCTTCTGTATTTTGCCTGACTTCATGTAGGCTGTGATAGTTGCCCTGAGTGGCTGTGCCTACTTGAGTTTTGTTTTGTTTTGTTTTTAGAGATCTAGGATTACTATTCAAAGTAGTAGCTTCTCTGGGCACCATTGATCCCCAGGCCTAGAGTCAATGGGTTTTTCTCCTAAAGATACAAAGAACAGCTGAATAAATTCCTGTTTTAATTGTCTCAAAATGAGGCAATCGGGCATCCTTGCAAAGCCATGGATAATCCAATGTAACCACTTACAAAAAATGGTCTATCAAGATGGCTTTTCAAGGTTGACTGTCAAAAATGTTCATTTACAAGTCACCACCATAAAACAGATCACATCCCTGGGAGCAGACTTTTGGAAGGAAGGTACCCCTTCCTTCCTTCTCTTATGATAGACCAAACCATAATATTCTGCAGTTGTGGTCAGACTTGAGCACATTTTCCCTAGAATATTCTGTAGTGTAAAAGAGGAACAACTATCAAAATAAAGGTGAAAATACTTGTCCACTACACACTGATTTATCTTTTTTATATCTGTTGTTATTTTCTTTACTTCAAACATATGGATAATTTAAACTTGGGATTAGACAAGTGGCAAAATATTAATATAATAAACATTCAGTTTACTTTTATATATCCAATATAATACACTTAACCCTTTATGGAAAATTAAATCCAATTGTAGAAACAATGGCAGAAATATAAAATAATCCTCAATATGTATAATCAAGCACCCATACACCATCAACTATTTACTCAGAAATTCAGTCTCTCTATAAATATTTATTTGGTAGAAAACAATAAAAATTTAATTAATGAATGTGACTTTTAAGTATCATCTGAAACACTCCTCATATATATAATTGTATATAATTTTATAGATGTTAACTAGGTAGAAATTTAACATGCATGTAGAAATCAAATTTCCACAATTTAAGCTAGATGAGAGGAGTCAAACTCTGACGTACTGTGTGGTGTGAATATTACCACAGTACTGAACCCTTCCATCTAATACCAAGTCATGTGCAATAATTTATTATTTGATGTTAAGATGAGTGCTAAGTGTAGAACACATTTTGAATTATTATATTAAGTCACAGAAATGAAACAATATTGATATGTTATTTTTTAAAATTCTAATGCTTCTCAATTGTACAATTCATGAAATATATTATTAAACTTAGTTGCACTTTCTTTTCTATAGCTACTGAAATTAAAATTATATATTAAATATTCAATATTAAGAAATCAATAATAAGTAACCTATTTTTAAAATGATATACTATTAAACTGTGATTTGAAGTGTAGTTCTTATAAGTTGTGAGGTAAAAAAACATTACTAGAATTATTAGTAATATTTTTTTAACTTACCAGCTTGTTATTTGTTTAATAATTGTGTCATTTTTTTATTCTTGGTCCATGTAATCTCTTCACCTTAATTGTTTAGTTTTCTATTTTATCTCTATTGGTTTACTGATTGTGCATTTTGTTTTCCCTATTTACTGACTGACATGAGGCTGAAAATCTGTATGCAAGTTTATTACTTCTTATGTTAAAGTCAAATTACTGCTCCCCACAGCTGTTTTATTCTTTGTATAGTACAGTATTTCCCCCACTCACATCTCCTGTATTGCTGCTTGCTATCATGTATTTTATGTTTTTTATTTAAATTTATTGTCAAGTTAATGTACAGAGGGGTTATAGTTTCATAAGTAAGATAATGAATTCATTTCTTTTATAACTTGTTATCCCTTCCCCTATTTTTCTCCCTCTTCCATCCCAATGCCCCCCAAGACTATTTCCAACGTATTGTCTTGTGAGTAACACTGTTGCATTATATTGTTTAAATCATTTTCTGTTTACAATTAAGACTATATAAATAAATTTAGTTAGACCTTTTACAAGGCTATATGTATTTTATTTATTTTTCGTTCATGGTTCTTTCCAAAGCCTGCATGTCTAATTTTTCTAGGTTTCTTTCAGTCTCATGTAGTTCAGATTTCAAACTGAAGTATAAATGGAAAGAACCAAAAAAACAATAGAGTTCCTCTCATATGATGATTTCTCTACAAGAATGAGGAAAGACTTCAATCTTCTAAGGACCTTTGATTGGCTATCAAAAAGAATTCATTCCTCTAGGTCTTCCCTATTTTTGCAATTTAACTTAAATGATGTAAAACACAATATACTACTCAGAGACTTTTACATTTTCATCAGTTTTGCACATTTTCATATGTACTTAACCTCAGTCTACAACATTCCTTCATTATTCTGTCCCTGATGTTTTTATACTGCCAACACATAATAAAACCAGTTTGATTTACAGCATGGGAAGCTATCCACCTGGCTGCCTTTGAAGCAGAGCATGGTCAATAGAGAACATTCCTTCTGGTTTCTCGTTACATGTAAAGGCTTTTGTAATGCTTATTGCATTCTATTTAGTATTTTAAAAAATTGCTGGCTAGTTTCTGATCATTTGGGTAAATGCCCCAAAGTGGTATTGCTGGATCATAGAGGAGTTCTATGTGGAGTCTTTGGAGGAACCTCCATACTACTTTCCAAAGCAGTTGAACAAGTTTACACTCCCAACAATTATGCATTAAGGTTCCCTTCTGTCCACATCCCCTCCAGCCTCTGTTGTTATTAGAGTTCTTGATTATAGCCATTCTAACTGGGGTGATATGGTATCTCAATATTGTTTTGATTTGCATTTCTTTTATGGCTAGAGAGGTTGAGCTTTTCTTCATGTGTCTATTGGCCATCCTCCTTTCCTCTTCAGAGAAGTTTCTCTTTAAGTCTTTAGCTCACTTATTTATTGGGCAGTTGTTTCTTTGAGGATTTGTTGTTGGGGGATTTAATTTTTTTGGGTTCCAGGTATATTTTAGATATGAGACCCTAGTCCGTTACCAGCACAACTATGTTTACTGCAGCATTATTTCCCATGGCTAAGATATGGAACAAACCCAGATGCTCCTCACTAGATGAAAGGATGAAGAAATTGTGATATATATATACACAATGGAATTCTATTCCTCCATCAGAAAGTATGACATTGCCCCATTTGTTAAGAAATGGAAAGACTTGGAAAAAATTATATTAAGTGAATTAAGCCAGGTCCAAAAAAACATAGGTCCCATGGTTTCCCTTATTTGCAATAACTAGTATATGTCTGAGTCAAGCAGAAAAAGGTCAGATACATTGATGTTAGGTGAAATGAACCCCAAGATAAGGATTCAATTGTTTTTTTCTTTATTGCAATTGTTTCGAACATTTATAAGATGATTTCTTTGTTGATTTGTATGTCTGTCCCCCATGGTATAACCCATGCTTTCACTGTATTTGATGTTGGTATAAGTTGTGGAGGGGAAGGGAAAAAACAAATCGTTTAAATAGGGATGCAGATGGACTCATTGCAATAATGAGATGAAACAAGTCCTTATGTCGAAAAACGAACTTTACATCTTTGGTGGGGGGGGGGGTGATGGGAGGGGGAGTGTGGGGTGAGATGGGAAGGGATGGAAACAGGAAGCAAAGAAGGAAGCAACAGTGCTTGATAAAAAATATACTCATTATCTTGCCCATGTAATTGTAAGCTCATTCCTAGAAGTTTATGTCAAGTATTTCACAAGTTTTATTTCTCTTAATTCTTAAGAAAACATTTGCTATAATTCTAATATTATTACCATTTTAGTGTTAGGAAATATTGTAATTAAAGGCACTAAGTGTATGACGCAAAGACACACAGTGGGGAAGGAAATGAGTCAAAATTTCCAAAAGTCAGCAATAAAAAGTAGGTAAAATCCTCTCCATTCCCTTACATTCTCAATTCAATATTCATGTTGTTCAAGATAGCAATTATTGCCCACGGTAATTGTTTTCTGTCACATTTTGTCTTCAACACGGACTGTATTGGTGACATTGGGTTATGCTCAGAGTTGAGCTCATAAATTGAGGTCTAAAGAGAGACAAATTTCTTCTGTTCCACAGTTCCAGTATACGTTTTAAAAAGTACTAAAACTAGCCGGTAGCTGGTGGCTAACACCTATAATTCTGGCTACAGAGGAAGCTGAGATCTGAGGATTGCGCTTCAAAGCCAGCCCAGGCTGGAAAGTCTGTGATACTCTCATATCCAATAAACCACTAGGAAAGCAGAAGTGGCACTGTGGTTCAAGGGGTAGAGCACTGGCCTTCAGCTGAAAGGCACAGGGACAGCGCCCAAGCCCAGAGTTCAAGCCACATGACCCATAAAAAAACGGATTAAAACTTTTAAATACCATCACTTACTGCCTTTTAAGAATCCAAAAATGAAATAAATTCACATATAATCACTCCAAAATGCTTTAAAAGCAGGAGATGATAAACAAGCCTTTATGAAGTAAATTTTCTTCTACTTTTTAAATTATTCTGAAAGCCTTGTGATGGTTGGTCACACCTGTAATCCTGTCTAATCGGGTATGTGCTCAGGAATCTGAGATCTGTGGATAACCCTTGAAAGCCAATCAGGACAAAAAATATTCATGAAATTATTTTTTTAAAAAAATTAATGAACTAGCAAAGAGCCAAGAATGGAGATTTAGCTTATATAGTAGCTCATCAATCTAGAGAGGAATGGCCTAGGGAGAACTTGATGCACTGAATTCTAACTCTGAGAACAAAAATGAGCAGGCACGCACATACATACATACATACATACATACACACACACATTTATTCAAAATATCTTCATATCAGTGTTTTGCATTAATTTCTTTGTTAATGATATTAAATGGGCAAAATAGGGGAAATATTCTCTTCCATCCAAGAATATTTTTATGTTTTTTTATTGTAAAAGTACTGTACATAGTGGTTACAGATAATAAAAAAGGTAATGAGTATATTTCCTATCAAGCATTGTTACCTCCTCCTTTGTTTTCCCCCACCATCCCTTCCCTCTCACCTCCACAAGTACACTCCCCTCCTCCCACCCCGCCTAAATTGTAAAGTTCGTTTTTCACCATACTGTCTTGTGCGTAACATTGTTGCAATGGGTCATACTGTATCCTTATTTAAGCATTTTGTTTTTTCCCTTTCCATCCCCAAATTAGAAAAGTGTATATAGAAGATGGAGGTGAACCAACATCAGATACAGTGAAAACAGGGGTTTAACTGTGGGGGGCGCACATATAAAAAAATCACATCATACGTTATAAATATATTAGAAACAACAGAAAGAAATAAAAAACCACTTGTGTCCCTATCATGGGGTTCATTTACCTTAACATCATCTTATCTAGTCATATGCACTTGCTTTTGACCTTTTCTTTTCTTTTAATTGTGAAAATACCATACAGAGGAGTTACAATTACGTGGAAAAGGTAATGTGTACATTTCTTATCAAGCATTGTTGCCTCCTCCTTTTTTTCGCCTTACCATGCCTTCTTTGCTTATCCCAGACATACATTCGTTATTGCAAATAAGGGATACCATAGGACCTATGTTTCTTTTTTTATTGTGAAAATACCATACCGAGGGGTTACAATTACATGGGCGATTTATTGAGTGCATTTCTTTTTTTTTTTTTTTATTGTGAGAATACTGACAGAGGAGTTACAATTACATGGGCAAGATAACGAGTACATTTCTTACAAGCATTGTTGCCTCCTCTTTGCTTCCCCTTCCCACCCCTTCCCATACTCCCCCACTTCCCCCATCCGGTCCTCCTCCCCCCAAAGTTGTAAAGTTCATTTTTTGACATAAGGACTTGTACATCTCATTGTTGCAATGGGTCCACCTGTATCCCTGGTTAAACGAATTGTTTTTTTTTTTCCTTCCCCTCCACAAATTATACCAACATCAAATGCAGTGAAAGCATGGGTTATACCTTGTGGGAGGGACATAAAAAGCAACATAGAAATCGTCTTATAAATATGTTAGAGAAAAATTGCCTGAAAGAAAAAAAAAACAAAATACATTTGAATACTTGTCTTGGGGTTCATTCCCCTAACATCAACTTATCTGACCTTTCCTGCTTGACTCAGACATATACTAGTTATTGCAAATAAGGGAAACCATGGGATTTATGTGTCTTTGGGCCTGGCTTACTTCACTTAATATAATTTTTTCCGAGTCTTTCCATTTCCTAACAAATGGGACAATGTCATTCTTTCTGATGGAAGCATAGAATTCCATTTTTTATCAAGCATTGTTGCCTTCTCCTTTCTTTCCCCTTCCGATCCCTGCCCATCTCCCACTCCCCACCCTCACCCCAGCCCCCTCACCATCTACATCCCTCCACCCCCCAGCCAAAATCATTTTTTGACATAACGACTTGTTCATCTCATTTTAATGGGTCTACCTGCATCCCTATTTAAACAATTTGTGTTTCTCTTCCCCTCCACAAATTATACCAACATCAAATACATTGAAAACAGGGGCTTTAGCTTGCAGGAAAAACATACAAAGCAACAAAGAAATCATCTTATAAATATGTTAGAAACAATCACAAGAAAGAAAAACCATTTGAATCCTGTCCTTGGGGTTCATGTTGCCTAACATCAAGTTATATGATGTTTTCTGCTTGTCTCAGACACATAGTAGTTATTGCAAATAAGGAAACCATGGGATATATGTTTCTTTTTGGGCCTGGCTTACTTCACTTCTTTGGGCCTGGCTTAATTCACTTAATATAATTTTTTCCAAGTCTTTCCATTTCCTAGCAAACTGGGTGATGCCATTCTTTCTGATGGAGGCATAGAATTGCAGTACACACACACACACACACACACACACACACACACACACAAATACATACACTTTCTTGATCCATTCATTTACTGTGGGGCATCGGGTTTGGTTATGTATCTTATCTATGGTAAATAATGCTGCAATGAACATAGTTTTCCTGGTAGTTTTAGTATGGTCTTGTTTGTGATCATTTGGATGAATGCCCAAAATGGGATTGCTGGGTCTTAGAGGCACTCTATGTAGTTTTTTGAGGAACCTCCATACTACTTTCCAAAGTCTTCGAACAAGTTTAAACTCCCAACAAAAATGCATTAAGATTCCCTTCTGTCCAAAGCCCATCCAGCATCTGTTCTTTTAAAAATCGGGAATGCTTCACGAACCTGCGTGTCATCCTCAGTCAGGGGCTATTGTTCTCTTTATTGTTCCAATGTTAGTGTATGTACTACTGAATTGAGCACAGAACATTTTTTATATATAAAGTGTAATTGATTTTCTTAAAGTAGATAATTCCACACAAGTTAAATTCAAAAGAATTGTGGTGAAATTTTAGAACCATGTATTTTTTACATAATAACACATTTAAGAATAAAGTCAAGATTGACATGTCAAAAACAAAATAATTCCAGACATTTGTTGTTCAACGCATGTGTTGGAGGAGGAATTCAATTATTCTGTACAAGGAACCTGTGATAATGAACACTATAGAAAGTGTTAAGATTTGTTAAAAGTTTTAATGTTTTTAATATGTTTAATTTTGGGAATTTGCTCATATATGCCAAAATTTAGACTATTTAGCAGGTTGTAAAACTTTTCCACAAAGCATATAAGATTCATGGTAGCAGTCATACACTACTAAGTATGTACATTTCAGAGTTTATAGAAACTGTACTAGTGAGAAGTTGCAAAGTGTTTGTGTAAAGAAGCAGAGTGAAGATTTAAGACATTACCTTCACAGTTTCTGCTAAAATTTAAGGGCTTCCTTACTTTATATGTTAGCGAGGAACAAATGATGGTATAAGCCTTATACAAATGATGAGATGAACCATAAATAATAATCTTAGTGAGTAACTTTAAAGGCTATTGATAGCCTATAAAATTCTGGTTTAACATCATAGACTTAGGCAGTTTTAAATGTACAGCAATATGAGAAAATAATAAATCGAATATGTAGTACATTTCAAATATTGGAAACAGTGGTAATTGTTTTGTTTTTTTATTTTATTAATCATTAATATTTATGTATTGGTTTTCCTTATTTGTAGCATTGTTTTCCTTGTTGTAATATAATACAACTTTTTGTAAGTCATCATTAGGAAGTACTTTGAGAATGTTATTGGGATGGCCACTCTGTTTTTTATAGGTATATGTGAATTTACAAAAAGCAAAATTAGTAAAAACAAAACATTGATTAAACATTTTATCAATTAGAATCTGAATCTGGAGTGTTGATAAATGTCCACACCTAAAATCTTAGCCCTAGACTGAAGCACTAGTGTTACAATGTTGAGCACACAAAAGTGAGAGATTGTGTTTTGTTTTGTTTTGTTTTTGTTGGTTGTGGGGCTTGAACTCTGGGTCCTGGGTGCTGTCTTTCAGCTCTTCAGCTCAAGGCTAGTGCTACTACTTGAGTCACAGCAACTCTTCCATCTTTTTCTGCTTATGTGGTGCTGAGGAATCAAACCCAGGACCTCATGCATGCAAGGCAAGCACTCTACACTGAACCACCCTCCCAGCACCTGAAAGACTGTGTTTTAAAAAATCATCTAAACAACATTTACTTTCTGCTTTGGGTTATATAATGAAATAAAGAATATCTTTTTATGTTTTTGAATGGTCATACTTCTAAACTTATATTAAATTCAGCCACTTTATCCTTTACAAAGTCATGTAATATCTCTGAGAGTTTGCTTCTGTAAAGATTGTTTTTTTATTGATAATTTATTCTGAATAATTTTTTATTTTTTTATCAAAATCACTTTATATTTTATGGTTTATCCTGTTTTTTTTTTAAGTGTGAAAATACCAGTCAGAGGGGTTACAATTACATGGGCAAGGTAATGAGTACATTTCTTATCAAGCATTGTTGCATAATCCTTTGTTTCCCCTTACCATCCCTTCCAATCTCACCTCCCTTACATCCCGTTTCCCCATCCCACTTCCCCCCACCCAAAGTTGTAAAATTCGTTTTTTCGACATAATGTTTTGTATATCCCATTGTTGCAATGGGTCCACCTGTATCCCTATTTAAAAATGTTTTTCCCTTCCCCTCCACAAATTATACCAACATCAAATACAGTGAAAACAGGGGTTATACCATGTGGGAGGGACATACAAAGTAACAAAGAAATCATCTTATAAATATGTTAGAAATAATTACAGGAAAGAAAAATAAATTTGAATTCTTATCTTGCGGTTCATTTCACCTAACATCAACTTAGCTAACAATTTCTGCGTGTCTCAGACATACACTAGCAATTGCTAATAAGTGAAACCATGGGACCTATGATTCTTTGGACCTGGCTTTCTTCACTTAATATAATTTTTCCAAGTTTTCATTTCCTGGGGCAATATCATTCTTTCAGATAGAGATATAGAATTCCATTGTGTATATATACAACATTTTCTTCATCCATTCATCTACTGAGGGGCATCTGGGTTGGTTCCATATCTTAGCTATGGTAATGCTGCAATAAATATATTTGTGCTGGTAGTTTTAGTATGGTCTTGTTTGTGAACATTTGGGTAAATGCCCAAAAGTGGGATTGCTGGGTCATAGGGAAGCTCTATGTGGAGTCTTTGGAGGAATCTCCATACTACATTCCAAAGTGGTTGAACAAGATTACACACACACTAAACATGCATTAAGGTTCCCTTTTGTCCACATCCCCTCCAGAATCTGTTGGTTTTAGAGTTCTTGATTATAGCCATTCTAACTTACGTGAGGTGATATCTCAATGTTGATTGATTTGCATTTCTTTTATGGCTAGGGAGGTTGAGCATGTGTTTATTGGTCACCCTCCTTTCCTCTTCAGAGAAGTTTCTCTTTATGTCTTTAGCCCACTTATTTATTGGACAGTATTTTCGTTGAGTATTTGTTGTTGGAGGATTTAATTTTTTGTTTTCCAGGTCTATTTTAGATATGAAACCCTTGTCGGTTGTATGGCTAGTGAAGATCATCTCAGATTCCGTGGGCTTTCTATTGATCCTGCTAGCTATGTCCTTTGCCATGCAGAAGCTCTGCAATTGCATGCAATCCCATTTGTCCAACCTTTCTTTCCTTCGTTGTGCTTCTGGGTTTCTTTTTAGAAAATTTCAGCCTTTGTCAAGGAGACCTAGGGTTTCTCCTATTCCAACATGTAATGTTTTCAGAATGTCTGCTTTGACTCTGAGGTCTTTGATCCATTTGGAGTTGATTCTGGTATAGGGTGATATATAAGGATCTAGCCTTAATTTTCTACAAGTGATTAACCAATTTTGCCAGTACCATTTACTGAGCAGTCTGTCTTTCTTTGATTTTATCTTTTTAGATCCTTTATTGAATATTAGATGATTATGGGTCTGTAGGTTCATTTCTGGGTTTTTAATTCTATTCTATTGTTCCATTGTTCTTGTACCAGTACAAAACAGTTTTAATTTATATGGCTTTGTAGTAGAGTTTGAAGTTTGATATTGATATTCCTCCAACACTGTTCTTTCTGTTAAGTATCGCTTTTTGCAATTGGGGGTCTTTTGTTGTTCCATATGAATTTTTGGAATGCCTCTTCTATTTCCTTGAGGAATGCGTTTGGAATATTGATAAGTATGGCATTGAACTTGTAGATAGCCTTGGGAAATATTACCATTTTCACAATGTTTATCCTTCCTATCGAGGAGCATGGGAGGTTTTGCCAATTTCTAAGTTCTGTTTTGATTTCCTTTTTCAGATTTTTAAAGTTTTCATCATTGAAGTCTTTCACTGCTTTGGTTAAGTTAATTCCTAGGTATTTTATTTTTGTGGGGCTATTACAAATGGAAAAGTTTTCTTGATTTGAGCCACGCTTTTCTCATTGTTGGCATACAGAAAAGCCATTAATTTTGGGGGTTAATTTTATACCCTGCTATTTTGCCAAAGTTTTGAATCAGCTTGAGTAATTTGGGAGTGGAGTCCGTGGGATTCTTTAAGTACAAGATCATGTCATTTGCAAAGAGGGAGAATTTTACTTCTTCTTTCTCTATTTGGATCCCTTTTATGGAATATTGTCTTATTTCTGTAGCTAGGCATTCTAATACTAAATTGAAGAGAAGTTGAAAGAGTGGACATCCTTGTCTCATTCCTGAGTTAAGAAAAAATGGCTTTAGTATTTCACTATTAATTATATAATGCTGGCTGTAGGTTTTCCATATGCAGCTTTTATTGTATTGAGGAATGTTCCATGGATCCTAATTTTTCCAGAACCTTCATCATAAAGGGGTGTTGGATCTGGTCCAATGCTTTTTCTGCATCTGTTGAGATAACCATGTGATTTTAATCCTTGCTCTTGTTGATGTGATAAATTATATTAATTGATTTGTGTATATTGAACCAGGTTTGCATCCCAGAAATGAATCCTGTATGATAGTGGTATATGATTTTTTGGAGTAATTGTTGAATTCGATTGGCCAAGATTTTGTTGAAAAGCTTTGCATCAATGTTCATCAAAGAAATGGGTCTATAGTTCTCTTTCTTTGATGATTCCCTGCCTGGTTTTGGGATGAAGGTTATGATGGCTTCATAGCATGAGTTCGGTAGTGAACTTTCTCTTTCAATTTCATTGAAGAGTTGGAGCAGTATTGGTGTGAGCTGTTTTGAAGGTCTTGTACAATTCTGCTGTAAATCCATCAGTTCCTGGGATTTTTTTAGATAGGTGGTCTCTTATTGGTGTGTTTATTTCAACGCTTGATATGGGCCCCTTAAGATGCTTTAACTCATCTTGGTTTAGTATTTGCATGTTGATAATTGCTAGCAATGGGTCCATTTCTGCCAAGTTTTCAAACTTATTAGCATAAAGGTTTGAAAATATTCCCTTATAATGTTCAGAATCTTGGTTGTTTCTGTGGTGATATATCCATTCTCACATCTGAGTTTATTTATTTGGGTGTGTTCCTTCTTTTTCTGATAAGATTTGCTAAGGGTTTGCCAATTTTTTCAAAGAACCAACTTTTTGTTTTGTTGATTCTTTCTGTTTCTTTTTTAATTCTAATTCGTTTAACTCTGATTTAATGTTAATTATTTCTTTCCACCTATTGAATTGGGGTTTATCTTGCTGATCTTTGTCAAGGTGGTTCAGATGTCTCATTAAGTGGTTGGATTCAGATCTCTCTAATTTGTTGGTGTAGGAACTCAGAGCTATAAACTTGCCTCTGAGTACTGCCTTTGCAGTGTCCCAGAGGAACTGGGAACTGGTAATTTGTGTGTTCGTTTTTGTTGAATATCATGGACATTTGAATTTCCTTTCTAATCTCTTCCGTGACCCCCTGGTTATTCAACAGTGTGTCGTTCAGCCTCCATGTGTTACAAGACTTTTTTGGTGTCTTTTGGTGTTGAGTTCTAATTTTATTCCCTTGTGGTCTGAAAGAATGCAAGGTGTAACTTCAGTGTTTCTGAATTTGGACAAGTTTGCTTTGTGACCTAAAATGTGATCTCTTTGGAAAATGTTCCATGTACTGCCGAGTAAATCGTGTATTCTCATGCTACTGGATGAAATATTCAGTAGATGTCTGTTAAATCTATTTGCTCTATGCAGTTGTATAAATCTGCGGTTTCTCTGTTGATTTTTTTGCTGATTTGATCTATATACTGAGGATAGTGGTGTGTTAACATCCTCAACAATTAATGTCTTTGGATCTATATGAGATCTGAGGGAAAATAGTGTCTTGGATAAATTTTGGTGCTCCATTGTTTGCTGATTCCATATTTAGAATTGTAATATCCTCCTGAAGTAGAGAACCCTTAAGTCGTATGTAGCGACCTTCTTTATCTCTTTTCACTAATTTGAATACGAAGCATATTTTATCTGATATTATTATAGCAACTCCTTCCTGTTTATTGCAGCCGTTTGCTTGGTAGATTTCATTCCAGCCTTTCATTATAAAAACGTGTTTGTTTTATAGGTAAAGTGTGCCTCCTGAAGGCAGGAGATAGAATTAACTTGCTTTTTAATACAACTAGACAGTCTATTTCGCTAAATTGGAGCTTTAAGTCCGTTAATGTGAGAGGTAGGACTGTGAGGTGTTTGGTAGCTCCTGCCATGCTATCCACCTCCTTGGGGGCTGTGGAAACTTGGTTCTTCCTATGGTTCTTGGATTCTCAGTTTGGGTGTGGTTTCTTAGCCATTATTGTGGTCTTGTTGGTTTTCTGTGTGTAGGCCATCTTTAAGTATTTTTTATAGGGCTGGTTTGGTGGAGATATATTTTTCAGTTTTTCTTTGCTATGGAAAGATTTTATTTGACCTTCGGTTATGAAGGAGAGTTTAGCTGGGTACAGTATTCTTGGTTGAAAATTGTTTGTCTTTAGGGCATGGTATACAGCCTTTCAGGCTCTTCTTGCTTTAATTATCTATGCTGAAAAATATGAGGTGATTCTAATTGGTTTTCCTTTATAGATGATTGATCTTTTCTCCTTGACATTTTTAGGAACTTATTCTTGGTCTGAATTGGTCCTGTGTGGATTATAATGTGACAATGGGAAGTGCTGTTCTGGTCTGGTCTATTTGGGGTTCTACAAGCATCTTGTATCTGAATAGGCCTATCTTTTTGTTTGTTTGGAAAGTTCTCTGCTAGGATCCTGTTAAACAAATTTCCTAGACAATTAACTTCTGTCTCTATGTGCTCCTCTACACCATTTGTCCTCAGAGTAGGCCTTCTGATCGTGTATTCCAAATGTTGAATAGATCTATCATATTTCTTGGATTTGTCTTGGATAGTTGTATGTTCTTTCTCTATAATACCTAGGCTGTCTTCAATCCCCGAGATTCGATCTTCTGCATGCTGTAACCTACTGTTGTCTTTCTACTTGGTTTTTTTATTTCTTTTCCTTCTAATTGGTCGGCTTTGATGGCTTCAAATTCTTTGCTGGAGTTTTGCTTTAGATCTTCTATGAACTTCTTTACTTCCTTAATTTGGTGTTCTCAAATCACTTAGTTGATTGGTTATGGTTTACTTGGACTCTCATTCCTGCTGTTGGGCTCCATTCAGCATTCCCTGTGTGGTCTCCCTGAATTCTTTCAGCTGTCTGTTTATGGATACCATGAATGCCTTTATTGATCTTTGTCTATTCTCATACAGATGTCACAATTCCTGTCTTATGCTTTGATTAGCTTCCTCACGTTCATGCAATCCCTGTAGTTCTCTTTGACTTTTCTCAGCCTGCTCACGCAATTCCTGTCTCTCTTCATCTGTTCTCTGCCTGCTCAGGCAATTCCTTTCTTTCCCTTTGACTGTTCTCAGCCTGCTCTCACAATTCCTTTATTTCTCTTTGACTGTTCTCAACCTGTTCACGCAACTACTGTATCAGTCTTTGAGTCATTTCCTCACAGTCACGAGATTCCTGTATTAATGTTTGTTTTGCCTCCTCTCTCTCTCCCTATCAGGTTCAAACTGAGTCCTTTGCAAGCTTTCATTCTTTTCATTCACCACGTTTACCAGTAGTGTTTGTAGTGCTTTGCAGGAACTCTCTTCTGGATTATTCATTAACTGTTCTGTCACTGGATTATCATGAATGAGAATTGAGATATCCAGACTTGCCATTTTTCTCATGTTTTCCGGCTTGTTCTGCACACTTGATATGAAAGTGACACCAAATTTTGCTAAAATACTATTTTAAGGCAAGCATCAAGGAATGTCCTGTAGTTGCATAGACAAAATGGCTGCAGACACAACCTAGTACAACAGATACAATCTATTCAACATCAAACAACTATGCATTAATGGGCTAAGAACAGCAAAGACGAATTTTTCAAATCAGAAATTATTATGTTTAGGGAGAAATGTGGGGAAAATAGGATTAGAAGTATGTGGAGAGATTAAAGTAAATTTAACCAAGTCCTAATCTCAGAGAGGGAAAGGGATTGGACAGAATTATAGGAGAGAAATTAAAAGAAAGATAATCAAAAATGGAAAAACAAAAATTTAAATTTAAAAAGTGAAACATTTAAAAATTGTGTAACTTTAAAGAAGTGATATTGAGAGAAAAAAAGTATAGGATGACAGGAGGGGGGTGATAGAAAGGAGACATGAAAAACTAAAAAATAAAAATTCTTAAAAGTATTTACTTGAAAATTATCTGGTATAAAGATATAATACTGCTATTAAAAAGTTAAGCATAAAAGTTTGTGAATTAAGTAATACATTTCTGGATTAATTATGTACACAATGGGGGATAAGTTCTAATAATCGATGAAAGGTATTTATCTGGGGATGACTCAAAAGAGCAATTAAGTCACACACAAAAAAAGAAAGACAAAAAAATGAAAAGAATCAAAAAAAAAAAAAGTTAAAAAGGACCAAAAGGTCAATAGTGATTTTTTTAAAAATGCACACACACACACACACACACACACACACACACATAAAATAAAAATTAGGAGAAGAAGAAAAAAAACGATTAATAGAAAACAATTTAAAAATTTTACAAAATGGTACCAACAAGAGTTCTTTAATTTTTTTTTTTGGTTGGGGGGTGAGGAATGGAAAGATCCTGTATCTCCCCTGTGTCTGTAACCAGTCTCTTCATGGAGTCTCTGGTCTGCTTGTGGTGTTTGGTTTTCCTGTAGCCTGATTGATTTCTTACATCAGTTTGTTTGAGCAGTCAATAAAATTCTCCGCTTTATCCAGGATTTTGTGATCCTCTTTCAGGCTAGTTCAGTGCGAGGGAGATCTGCTTTGAGTATCACGAAAGAGAAAGATGGCTCTTTCCTCTAGTTTGGAGATGCTGTGATGAGGCTAAGTTCTGGATAGGGTTGAGGCCTTTCAGCAAACAGTAGCTTTTCCCTGAGGGTCTAGCTCCTGAGACTCCCAGACCCCAGCCTGGAGCCATTCTCAATGTTTATGTTTATTGAATTTCAATTGATTGTCTAGGCTGCTGTAGGTAGGGGAAGCCTCTGGTTCTGTTAACCCAGTGAAGATGGTCACTCCTCTGTGAGGGCAGAAATCTCTCTGTTTGGGCTAGGTGACTTTCTCCTGGGTGGGTCTGAGCTTGGAAGGTCAGGTCAGATACCTGTGACCTGCTAACTGACTCTTTTGTTTTCTTCCAAGGCCTGAGTTGGAGATAGTTGCTCAGCCTGGCCTTTCTCAGTATCAAAGATGATGTCTGGTGGGGTCGGGGGAGGGGCAGCCTTCCCTCCTCTGCTCCATGAGAAGGAGTGAGGATGTCAGGATTCTACTCAGGCAGGAGTCTTTGTTCCTGGGTATCTCTGCTCTGTGATCTGCAAGATGAATTTATCTGCTCCTTTTTAGTTCTTGTTGGTGTTGAGTAGAATCCACTCACCCACTGCATATGGCGACTTTGTCCTGGACTCTCTGTTGTAGATATGGTGGCTATGGGTGCCACAGATGCTGCCACAACCGTGGCTCCTGGCAAGTGCTCAGATCTGTCTTCTTGCCTGGATCTTCCCTCTCTAGTCAAACTCTGTGTACAGTGATGCCACACTTGGTGTGATTATCTAGGCTAGTACTGTTCACTGGAACACTAAAACTGCTTTGTATGTGAGAACTTGTTTAGCCTCCAGGTTCTCCTCTACCATCTTCCTCCGACATCCATGAAAATCTTTATATTTTATGTTGATTGGTTATTATACAACAAATACCTTCAAATGTACATGTAGTGTCTAAAGATAGCCGTATTAATATTCTCATATAGCTCTTATTTATCTGTTATGCACTTTCAGTATTATGATATTTCTCTCTCTCTTATACTCTCTCTCATTTCCTCACTTTCTCTTTCATGCTTCATGTCTGCTACTTAGAATTTCTGGTGGTCTACTATCATCATTCAGGATCCACTGGTTTGTGGGAACATGAGAGGGATAAGCAGTTACCTTGCCTTATTTAAGAGTTACAACTGTGATGTGATATTATTATTTGCCATTCTAAATGGTAAAACAACAGATCTAGGAATTCCTTTTCACTTTTATTACTATTATAAATTTTATCTCATAGGAATAATTGGGATGGATAAGATACTTTTAACCTGTGACCTAAAAGTACTTTTCCTTTTACAAACAACCTTTTTCTTTACTATCAGTGAGTAACTACATGTAATGAAAACAAAGATATCCTATGGAAAGTACCCTGAAGTTGTTTACAGGGATGAAAAACAAGGTAATGGGGAAGTGAGTACAAAGGATACCCATCAGTTCCGGGAAGATGGCAGAGGAGAAGCTGGAATCTAAACAAGCTTTGGCATAGAAAGCAGTTTTAGAGATCCAGTGAATAGTCCTAAGCCAGAAAACCACACCAAGTGTGCCATCACAGGACAGAGAGTCAGGCCAGAGAGGGAAAATCCAGGCAAGGAGACAGATCTGAGCTCTAGCCAGCAGCCACCACGCAGGCAGCTGTGGCGGTGGCAAAGAGCGCATGAGCCATACCTGAGCCACAGAGAGTCCGGGATGAAGAAGCCAGATGCAGTAGGTGAGCAGATTCTACTCAACACCAGCAAGAACCGACAAGGAGAGGACATCTTCATACTGCAGTTCGCAGACCAGAGACGACCCAGGAACCAAGACTCGGCTTGAGTAGAAGCCTGACATCCTCACTCCTTCTCAGGGAGCAGAGGAGGGAAGGCCACCCCTCCCCCTGGCAGTACCGGAGATCTCCATCTTGGATACCGACAAAGCTCGGAGGAGCTGCTAGCTCCAACTCAAGCCTTGGAATAAAGCGAGTCATTTAGCAGGTCACAAGAACTTAATGGCGGTGTGACATGCCAGACTCAGCTCCACCCAGGGAAAAGTCACCCAGCTCGGGCACCAGCCCTAGGAGTGGCTTTCTTCACTGGGTAATCAGAGCCAGAGGCTGCCCCTCCCTCTAGCACCATCAACAATCAATGGAAATTCAGTAAACAGAAACCCTGAGAATAGCTCCAGGCTGGGCTCTGTGAGTTTTTCACAAACTAGCCCCAGGGAAAAGCTACTGTTTGTTGAAAGGCCTCAACTCTCCTGAGAACCTAGACTCATCACTGCATGCCCTTCTTTTGTGATTCTCAAAGCAGATCAGCCTCCCATTGAACTAGCCTGGGAGGAGGATCGCCGAATCCTGGGTAGAGCAGAGCATTTTTCTGCCTTTTCAAACAAACTGACTTAAGAAACCAACCAAGCCACAGGACCACAAGCAGACCAGAGACTCCAACAAGAGGCTGGTTATGGACATAAGGGAGATACAGGATTTTTCCCACCCCTCCCAAAAAATTCAAAGAACTTCTTCTTCTTCTTCTTCTTCTTCTTCTTCTTCTTCTTCTTCTTCTTCTTCTTCTTCTTCTTCTTCTTCTTCTTCTTCTTCTTCTTCTTCTTCTTCTTCTTCTTCTTCTTCTTCTTCTTCTTCTTCTTCTTCTTCTTCTTCTTCTTCTTCTTCTTCTTCTTCTTCTTCTTCTTCTTCTTCTTCTTCTTCTTCTTCTTCTTCTCCTTCTTCTCCTTCTTCTCCTTCTTCTCCTTCTTCTCCTTCTTCTCCTCCTTCTCCTCCTTCTTCTCCTTCTTCTCCTTCTCCTTCTTCTCCTTCTTCTCCTTCTTCTCCTTCTTCTTCTTCTTCTACCTTATATAAAAAAGAATTTTTTTTCTATTCTAAAACATTATTTAATCTTTAATTTTTGACTTTTTTGAAAAAAAAATTGTTGTCCAGTAACTTTTTTTCCCTCTTATAATTTTTATTTTAGGGATACGTGAGTGTGCGTTTTTCTTTCTTTTTTTTTGTTTTCTTTCTCTTTTTTTCTTTTTAAATTATCTTTTTGTTTTTTGTTTAGCTCTACTGAACTTCTGATCTTTTTTTCCTCCTTTCTTATCCTTTTCACCTTTTCCTCTCTTTCATTCTTCTTTATGTGACTTAACTCTTGTCCTGCACTCCTCAGATGAACCCATAGTTGAATATTAGACCCTATCCCCCATTGTGTACACACTTAATCGACAAATTTGTTGCTCAATTCAAAACCTCTGAGACTTAAATTCCTTAATAGCAGTACTATCTCTTTATACCTATATAATATTTTAAGCTTTTTTATTCTTAAGTTTTTCACATCTCCTCTATACCCCTCCCCTTCTGTCAATATATTCACGTTCTTCTCCAAATAGATTGTATTTATGTCCATAATATTATTAATTTTTACTTTTCAATTTTTTCTGGCTTCTTTTCTTTTCCCTTTCCCTTCCTTCTTTTTTTCTCTCGCCCTACTTTCATACTACCCAACCTATTTCCTGCTTTAAGATTAGGACGTAATTAACTCTCCCTGAGCCTCCCCACACCAATCTATTCCTATTTTTTACCCACATCTCTCCCTAACCATAATAATTTCTGGTTTTCCAAAGTCTTGTTTGCGGTTCGAAGCCAATTAACATATAGTTGTTTGATGTTGAATAGATGTATCTGTTGAATTAGATGGTATCTGTAGACTATTGACCATACAAATGCAAACTTTGATTGATGGTTGCCTTAAGATAGTGTACGAGCACAAAACTGATGCTATTTTCATTTCAAATGGGCAGAGTAAGCAGGAAAAACACAAGAAAAACGGCAAATCCGGGTATCTTGATAATCAGGGGACAGAACAGATAATGAATAATCCAGAGGAGAGTTCCCAAATAGCTCTACAAACACTGCTGGCAAACATGATAAATGAAAAGATTGAAAGCATACAAAGGACTCTGTATGAGCGTGATAGGGAAAGAGAGAAGGCAATCCAAAAGTTTATACAGGAATATCATAAGCGTGAGGAAACTAGTCAACAACTGATACAGGACTTGCACCAGCAGCTTGAGAATACAAAAAGAGAAAGGCAGGAATGGCGTGAGCAGGCTGAGAACACTCAAAGAGAACAACAGGAATCCCACGAATGGGAGGAAGCTAATCAAAGAGTAATACAGGAATTGAGAGAGCAAGAAGAGAATACACAAAGATCACTAAAGGCATTCATGGAATCCATTAACAAAGAGCTGAAGGAAGTCAGGGAGACCACAAAGGGAATGATGAATAGAAGCCAACAGAAGGAATGGGAGTCCAAGGGAACCATAACCAATCAACTAAGTGAATTGAGAATAAACACTGAACACCAAATTAAGGAAGTAAAGAAGTTCATACAAGATCTAAAACAAAGCTTCAACAAAGAATTTGATCCCATCAAAGCCAACCAATTAGAAGGAAAAGAAATAAAAAAACAACAAGTAGAATGTCTTGACAGCAGGTTAGACCATGCAGAAGATCGAATCTCAGGGATTGAAGACAGCCTAGATATTATAGATAAAGAACATACAACCATCCAAGACAAGTCCAAGAAATATGATAGATCTATCCAACACTTCGAAGACACCATCAGAAGGCCTAATCTAAGGATAATGGGTGTAGAGGAGCACCTAGAAACAGAAGTTAATGGTCTAAGAAATTTGTTTAACAGGATCCCAGCAGAGAACATCCCAAACATGCAAAAAGATAGGCCTATTTAGATACAAGAAGCTTTTAGAACCCCAAATAGACCAGACCAGAATAGGACATCCCACAGTCACATTATAATCCACACAGGACCAAGGAAAATATCCTTAAAGCTGTCAAGGAGAAAAGATTAATCACCTATAAAGGGAAACCAATTAGAATCAACTCAGATTTCTCAAGAGAGACATTCAAAGCAAGAAGAGCCTGGAATGATGTATGCCATGACCTAAAAACAAACAACTATCACCCAAGAATACTGCAACCAGCTAAACTCTCCTTCATAACTGAAAGGCCAAATAAAAACCTTCCATGGCAAAGAAAAATTGAAACAATACATCTCCACCAAACCAGCCCTACAAAAGTTTCTTAAAGATGTCCTACACATAGAAAACCAACAAGACCACAATAAAGGCCAAGAAATTTCACCCAAACTTAAAATCCAAGAACCATAGGAAGAACCCAGCTTTCGCAGCCCCCAAGAAGGTGAATAACATGGCAGGAACTCCCAAATACCTCTCAGTCTTATCTCTTAAAGTTAACGGACTGAACTCTCCCATTAAGCGACATAGACTGTCTTGTTGGTTTTGAAAACAAGATCCTTCTATCTCCTGCCTTCAGGAGTCACATCTTGCCCGTAAAAACAAACACATTTTCAATGTTAAGGGCTGTAACAAAATCTACCAAGCAAACGGCCCCCATAAACAGGCGGGAGTTGCAATCCTAATATCAGATAAAATAGACTTCATATTAAAATTCGTGAGAACAGATAAAGAAGGTCGCTACATACAAATTAAGGGATCTCTCCTTCAGGAGGATATTACAATTCTAAATATCTATTCGCCAAACAATGGAGCACTCAAATTTATCCAAGAAACACTACTTTCCCTCAAATCATATATAGATCCAAAGACATTAATTGTTGGGGATTTTAACACACCACTCTCCCCACTAGATAGATCAGCTCCGCAAAAATTCAACAGAGAAACCGCAGATCCAAACAGCTGCATAGATCAACAGGATTTAACAGACATTTACCGAACATTTCACCCAGCAGCATCAGAATACACGTTTTTCTCAGCAGCACATGGAACATTTTCTAAAATAGACCACATTTTAGGCCACAAAGCAAACTTATCTAAATTCAGAAACATTGAAGTTATACCTTGCATTCTCTCTGACCACAACGGAATAAAATTAGAACTCAACATCAAAAGCCACCAAAGAAAGTCCGGTATCACATGGAGGCTGAACAACACACTGCTGAATCATGAGTGGGTCATGGAAGAGATTAGAAAGGAAATTCAAATGTTCATGGTATTCAACAAAAATGAACACACAAATTACCAGCTCCTCTGGGATACAGCAAAGGCAGTACTCAGAGGCAAGTTTATAGCTCTGAGCAACTACATCAACATATTGGAGAGATCTGAAACCAAAAATTTAATGACACATCTAAACCTCCTTGAAAAAGACCAGCAAGATAAACCCCAATCCAGTAGACGGAAAGAAATAATTTAAATTATATCAGAATTAAATGAATTAGAATCCAAAAAAACTATAGAAAGAATCAACAAAACAAAGAGTTGGTTCTTCGAAAAAATTAACAAAATTTCCAGACCCTTAGAAAATCTTATCAGAAAAAGAAGAGAACACACCCAAATAAATAAACTCAGAGACGAGAATGGAAACATCACCATGGAAACAACCAAGATCCAAAACATTATAAGCGAATACTTCTCAAAACTTTATGCTAATAAGTTTGAGAACATGACAAAAATGGGCCTTTTCCTAGCAAATATTGACATGACCAAAACTAAACCAAGATGAATTAAACCAGATTAGCAGGCCCATATCAAGCATTGAAATAGAAAGAGCAATAAGAGACCTACCAGCTAAGAAAAGTCCAGGACCATATGGTTTTACAGCGGAATTTTACAAGTCTTTCAAAGCAGAGCTCACACCAATACTCCTCCATCTCTTCAATGAAATTGAAAGAGAAAGCTCACTACCGAACACATTCTATGAAGCTATCATAACCCTCATCCCAAAACCAGGAAGGTACTCAACAAAGAAAGAGAACTATAGACCCATTTCTTTGTTGAGCATTTATGCAAAACTTCTCAACAAAATTTTGGCCAATCAACTTCAACAATTCATCCAAAAAATCATACACCATGATCAAACAGGATTCATTTCTGGGATGCAAAGGTGATTCAATATACCCAAATCAATTAATATTATTCATCACATCAACAGAAGCAAGAATAAGAACCACATGGTTATCTCAATAGATGCAGAAAAAGCATTCGACAAGATCCAACACCCATTTATGATGAAGGTTTTAGAAAAATTAGGAATCCATGGAACATTCCTCAATACAATAAAGGCTGTATATGACAAACCTACAGCCAGCATTATACTCAATGGTGAAAAACTAAAGCCATTTCCTCTTAACTCAGGAACAAGACGGGGATGTCCACTCTCTCCACTTCTCTTCAATCTAGTATGAGAATGCCTAGCAACAGCAATAAGAAAAGATGCAGTCATAAAGGGGATCCAAATAGGGAAAGAAGAAATAAAACTCTCTCTCTTTGCAGACGACATGATCTAGTATTTAAAGAATCCCATAGATCCCACTCCCAAATTACTCAAGCTGATTCAAAACATTGGCAAAGTAGCAGGGTATAAAATTAACCCCCCAAAATCAATGACCTTTCTATATGCCAACAATGAGAAAAGTGTGGCTGAAATTAGGAAAGCAACTCCATTTGTAATAGCCCCACAAAAAATAAAATACCTAGGAATTAACTTAACGAAAGAAGTGAAGGACCTCCATGATGAAAACTTTAAAATCTTGAACAAGGAAATCAAAAGAGAACTTAGAAAATGGCAAAACCTCTCATGCTCCTGGATTGAAAGATTAACATCGTGAAAATGGCAATACTTCCCAATGCTATCTACAAATTCAACGCGATACCTATCAAAATTCCAACCTCATTCTTCAAGGAAATAGAAGAGGCAATCCAAAAATTCATATGGAATAATAAAAGACCCCGAGTATAAAAACGCTCCTCAACGGAAAGAACACTGCTGGAGGAATATCAATTCCAAATTTCAAACTCGACTATAAAGCCATAGTAATCAAAACAGCTTGATATTGGCATAAGAACAGACTTCAGGAATAATGGAATAGAATTGAAAACCCAGAAATGAATCTACATACCTATAGCCATCTAATCTTCGATAATGGAGCTAAAACAATAGAATGGAAGAAAGACAGCCTCTTCAGTCAATGGTGCTGGCAAAATTGGTTAACTACTTATAGAAAACTAAAGCTAGATCGTTATATATCACCCTGCACCAGAATAAACTCCAAATGGATCAAAGACCTCGAAGACAAAGCAGACACTCTGAAAACATTACAGGATGGAAACGGAGAAATCCTAGGACTCCTTGGCGCAAGCCGAAATTTTCTGAATATAGACCCGGAAACACAACACATCAAAGAAAGGTTGGACAAATGGGATTGCATGAAGTTGCAAAGCTTCTGCATGGCAAAGGACATGGCTAGCAAGATCAATAGAAAGCTCACGGATTGGGAGAAGATCTTCACTAGCCATACAACAGAAAAGACTCTGATATCTAAAATATATTTGGGACTCAAAAAATTAAATCCCCCAACCACAAATCCTCAAAGAAACAACTGCCCAATAAATAAGTGGGCTAAAGACTTAAAGAGAAACTTAAAGAAGGATGGCCAATAGACATATGAAGAAATGCTCAACATCCCTATCCATAAAAGAAATGCAAATCGGGGCTGGGAAGTTGGCTCAGTGGTAGAGCGCTTGCCTTGCATGCCTGAGGCCCTGGGTTCGATTCCTCAGCACCACATAAGCAAAAAGAAAAAAGCCAGAAGTGGCGCTGTGGCTCAAGTGGTAGAGCGCTAACCTTGAGCTGAAGAGCTGAGGGACAGCGCCCAGGCCCAGAGTTCAGCCCCACAACCGGACCAAAAAAAAAAAAAAGAAATGCAAATCAAAACAACATTGAGATACCACCTCACTCCAGTTAGAATGGCAAAAATCAAGAAATCTAATAACAACAGATGCTGGAGGGGATGAGGACAGAAGGGAACCTTATTTAATTGTTGGTGGGAATGTAAACTTGTTCAACCACTTTGGAAAGCAGTGTGGAGGTTCTTCAAAAGACTTCACTTAGAGCTCCCCTATCACCCAGCAATCCCACTTTTGGGCATTTACCCAAATGTTTACAAACAAGACCTCACTAAAACTACCAGCACAACTATGTTTATTGCAGCATTATTTACCATAGCTAAGATATGAAACCAACCCAGATGCCCCTCAGTAGATGAATGGATCAAGAAAATGTGTATATGTACACAATGGAATTCTATGCCTCCATCAGAAAGAATGACATTGCCCCATTTGTTAGGAAATGGAAAAACTTGGAAAAATTATATTAAGTGAAGTAAGCCAGGCCCAAAGAAACATAGGTCCCATTATTTCCCTTATTTGCACTATCTAGTATATGTAGGAGTCAAGTGGATAAGGTCAGATAATGTGATGTTAGGAAAATGAACCCTTAGATATGTATTTTAATATATTTTTCATTCATGCATTTGTTTTTAACTCATTTATAAGATTATTTCTTTGTAGCTTTGTATGTCCCTCCCCCACAATATAACCCCTGCTTTCACTATATTTGATGTCAGTATAACTTGTGGAGGACATGGGGAAAAACAAGTCGTTTAAAGATACAGGTGGACCTGTAGCAACAATGAGATGTACAAGTTGTCATGTTGAATACGAGCTTTACAAAGTTGGTGCGGGAGAGGGGAAGAAGGGGGAGAGGGGGGTAGGATTTGGTGGGGGGGGGGTGGAGGGGAGGCTGGGAAGGGACATGAAGGGTAAAGAAAGGAGGAGGGTGCGATGCTTGATAAGAAATGTACGCATTATCCTGCCCATGCAATTGTAACCCCTCTGTACAGTATGTTCACAAAAATAAAATAAAATAAAATAAAATGAAATAAAAAGGATACCCATCATAGAGCACAGATTCTCAGAGCAGTTTATCATGTACACTTTGTGAGAATGACAATGTGTTAGGAACTATAGATTAAATCACTGAATACTTGATATATATATGCAAATATATTTATATATTTACATTTTTATATATGCATATATGTATGTGCCCTTATATATGTACACATGTATGTTACTATACTCACAAATACACACATACATATACCCATGTATACATGTACAGATGGAGAAAGACACATAGATACAGTCAACACAAGTTTCACTAGTTGTTGAATATGCCTTAGACGGAATGTTTGGAATCAAATATGTTGAAGATGTATTTGTCTCTAAGAGTTCTTTTACCACTCCTCTTATCTCTTAAAACTGGTATGTTTTAAGACATGAGATTCGACTTGCAAAATGCAGTACAAGTGATAGTAAGTCATTCGGAAATCTCAGTAAATAAAGGTCATATGTTGTCTCCCTGCTCCCTATGGAATGCTTGCTCTTGTAGACACTCCCAACAACCAAAGTAGCAGGAAAATATCCTATCAGAGTATATACTATCAGAGGGGGGTTGGACGGAGGATTTGGGTGATGTTAAGGGAAGGGATGTTAGGGGAAAAACAAAGGATTGAGCAACAATGCTCAATAAGTAATATACGCAATACCTTCCTTATGTAACTGTAACCCCTGTGTACAGTAGCTTTACAATAAAAATATATATTAAAAAGATACAAGGAAAACTTCTGTACTTATGGGAAGTTGTATTTATCACTCAATATCAGTAAAGTATTGGTTTTAGGACCACAGGTATATTAAAATTTTGGATCCTCAAACTTTTTACTTGAACACAGTATATTATTTACATTAGAATGTGTCCACATCCTAATTCAGTGTAATTGCTATGAAACATTTTAGTACATTTTATGTTTGTAATGGAAAATAAAAGTATTGGCACTATCAACAGATACAATTTTTTTCAATTTTTTTTTGTCTTTTTGTCTGCATTTTGTGGATGGAATTGGGAGAGCAATTTTGAAAAGCTCAAATTTCATCACCAAGAGCTGTCTGCAAAATGTAAAAGGATCTAATACAGTATCTTAAATAATATGAAACTCCAAGGAGAAGTACTTGAATTGAGACATTATCAGAAAGTCTAACCACGCAAGGACTTTTTAGAAGCGCAGCATCTATATTTCTAATGGAGAGCTTTCATAACCCTTTGTGAAACACAAGTCAGAACCTCATTGAAGTGTAGATTGTTTTCCTTCACCTTTCTGTCAAGCTCAGTCATTATCAATCAACATATAGATAATCTTGAATAATCCTCTAATAACAAAATGTTGATGGAATGGTCATATGCAGAAAACCTGGGAAGGCAAACTTTTTCCATTTAAGACAATCTGTATTCTGTGCTCCAGAAGAGAGAAAACTAGGTAAGCATCCATTTACAAACTTCTGAATAGTTCTGATTCTGCCCACATCAGTTATCTATCCATACCTGTGATGGAGTGAGAGGATTTTAAAAGAATTTAGTGATCTAAAATTTAAATTTAAATGTGGAATGAAATTAGTTCCAATACATTACATTAAGATATTTAGAAACAAGTCAAAACCTCAAAGGTCTATAAGATTTTTTAAATTGGAAGTGTAGGGATATTGGAATTTGGTTCTCTATATTTTAAGCAATTAGCAAGAAGAATTGGCAAAACACAATTTACATTCAGAGCAGACTTGTCACACTAATTTTTGTATACTGAAAGGAGCACAAACCTCAACAATATGTCAATGCTATCCTCTTATTTATCTCTAAAGGTTTATGCATCTGGTCTATTAGCATTAAAATTTCAAAAAAATTAATTTTTAGCTAATTGTCCAAAGGGGTTTTGCTTCATCATGTCAGTGTTGAATAGAGTATATGTGCTTTTCAATGTACAATGCATGAGGATCATTGTCAAACTTTCCATTTTTCCTTCTTCCCTTACCCCAAACCCACATATCCCTTCAAGTTTCCTACTTATATTCTCACTTATATATATTGAATTATATGACTGTATTAGTCCACCATTGCCTCTCCATTCTTCTGCCCTACTCCCTTTATGCCCAGATCTCCCTTTTAAGACTGATTTCACCTTCATGGGATTTGTTAAATATCTCTGCCATTGGTATGTGGCTTTGGGCTTGCCATATCCTCTCTTCCATGTTTGACCTACATAAATGAGGATATTTCTAAATTTTTCTAATCTCTGAATATCTGAGTTAGGTCATTAATCTGGGTATCCTTTTCATTTTTTAAATTTCAAATATAGTATAAACTTTGTTTGACTAGTCATTTTCTAAAAATGAGTGATATTCATGAACACTAATATTTTGGTACCAAATTGAGACTGTATTAACCTTGATGATAATAGTAACCAATCTATTTTAAGTAAATTGAGATGCAACTAAAGTATTTTCATTATCTTTATTTCTTAGTGATCATTTTTTAATGATTAAATAAGACTTTTCCATCCAGTTTAGGTTAAGAGCGTTAAGTAATGTACTAGATGGTAAGTAAATCCGAAAATGTTTTAGGCTACAGGGGTTCAGGAAAAGGTAGGATCAATGGATACTACAGTATTTTACTGATAAGAGAATTTGAGGGCAAGTTATTTTATAATGGTTCATGTTAGGGAACAAGATAACTTCAGAGGAAGAGTCAGAAAATTTGTGGGAATCAGGACAATCTGAAACTCATTTCCAGAGTGCAAACTGATTAAAACTAGACTATTTTTCATAAACATTACAATTGGACTATCATTAGGGTGAAAGTTAGGTGTCAGTTGCAGCTGTGGTTAGTGTTAGCATTAGGGCAATGGTAAGTTTAGGGTCAAACTGAAACTATCTTTGAATAAAAAGTCATGTTAGAATTAGGATGAATGTGAAATATGAAACTGCTAATTATATTAAGATTAGGATATGATTAGTGTGAGGGTTAGCCTCAATATTCCAGTTAAGGTTAGGTTTACAAAAATGGCAAGATAATGAATAAAACTACAAACTATTTTTAGAGAGATTAGTTGAATCAAAGTTAGGATGAATAAATCTAATGTATTTGTATGGCTTTTAGAATCCATAGGCTATTAGTACTATGGTTAGGGTTACTGTTCTAGTTCAGGTTAGACTTAGGGTTAGAGAAGGGTAAGCTTTAAGGTAAAACTGAGTTTTCTGCTAACATTTTCAAGTAAAATAAGTGTGAAATTTAACAAAAACTACAGAGTTTTCCTAATTTTCCTATTCAGGGTACAATAGGGTTAAATTTAGAGTTAGGTTTCTAGTAAGGTTTAGATATATAGTTAGGGTTAGGAACTAGAGTATAATTTAAGTAAATCTGCAACTTCTTTTTGGAGATATAGGAGTTCAGTAAAAGTTAAGATCAGTGGACACTATGATAGTTTTCATGATATGAAGATTTGAGGTTAATATTCATAATAGGGAACGATTTCAGAATCCAAGTAAGGGAATCTGTAGGATTTGGCGCAAAGTGCATGAGTATCTGTTAGGATATATTTTCCATTAATTTTAGGATTGGGTTACTATTATCATCAAGGTTACTCTCAGGGTTCTGACCAGGATTAGAGTTAGGATTATGGAAATGGAAGGTTGAGAACTTGAGTGACTTACTTCCTTTGTGTATGTATATGCACTATTCTAAGGCTTGAACTCAAGGCTTGGGTTCTATCCCTGAGCATTATGCTGTAGGCTAGCATTCTACCACTTGAGCCATGATTCCACTTCCAGCTTTCTTTGGCAGTGAATTGGAGATGAGAGTCTCACAGATTTTCCTATCCAAGCTGACATTGAACTGAGATCCCCAGATCTCTGCCTTCTGATTAAAGGTAGGATTAAACTCATGAGCTACAAGTGCCATGGAAAGTGCCTGACTTTTATTGATTGTTTTTACTTTTGTTCAAGATCAACATTGAATTCAATATCTGAAAGCATTGCTCACTAGGTAACAAGCTGCCACTTGAACCATATCTCCAAAAATGGTTATCTTAAATAGCTGGAAATCATTAAATTTTCTTCAGATGATATGTATCATTAGTGTTGTTCTAAAAATTATCCTAACCAAAACAGATTTATCGACCCTAGAGGTGATCTGAGCAGATTCTCATGGTTGGTCTCTAATTGCATAATATTTTAGGGACATGATTTTTTAATTATTATTTTAAGTAGCAAAGGAGTTATTAAACAAAGCAGTTTCTGCGTACAATATACCTTAATCAATGCCAAACCTTTCAACATTCGCATCCTTCCTCTATGCACCTCTTCCTTCACTCTTCTTAATTTTGTAGGATATTTACTGGATTGCTCTGTGCACTTCCCCCATTTTCTCCTGGTCTTTCTTGTACCTTTTCCCCCTTCACCCCTGTTTTGACTATCCACTTACATATGATCCAGCAACTCTACTCCTAGGCATTTACCTGAAAGATTACAAACCAGGATATTGTAAATATTTCAGCACAACCATGCTTACTGAATCAGCCCAGATACCCCTCAAGAGAGAAATGATTCAAGAAAATGTAATACATACACACACACACACACACACACACACACACACACACACACACACACACAGAGAGGGGGGAAATCCTATTTACGCACCATCAGAAAGAGTATTGTACTATTTGTATCTCTCATTTCTCCTTTCTTCTGCCTGGTATCCCATTGTTGTCGTACTGTCCCTGTACTGCAGTAAGTGACACATGCAAACTGATGTAAAAGATTGTCAGTGTTATCGGCTAGCCATAGATTCTTAAATATGAGTTCTATGCTCATTCTCTTTGTTTATTCATGCCTTTGAGTTGTGATTGCACAGTTTCATTTGTACCATTTGCTACACAGAAAAGAGATGAACCACATATATGTATACATGCATTTACGCACATACATGTATATACAAACATACATGGATATACATACACATATGGGTATATATTAAATACTTGAATATATTTTATGTTTTTGAGAATTATGGAGCTAACAAAAATCACATGTCTCCTTTGAATACATAATTTTAAAGAGAATATCACCATCTCTAATCTTTCAGTGGCCTTGAAATTAGATGTTCAAATGGGGAAAAGTTATTTAGGCTTTTTTTGTGGAAGAGAGGAGTATTACTAGGGTTCTATTCAGGTGTTCTCTGCTTGCTAGATAGGACTTGATTTGTATAGCAACAAGCAGCTCAATTACTTTTGCCATACTTCTAGTCCATTTTATTTACTTGAGGTCTTGAACTTTTTGCCCGGGTCTGATCTTAGATTGACTGAATGATCTTAGATTGCTTCTTATGTGTCCCACACAATTAGCTAAGATTACAGATGTGAACCACTATGGCCAGCTCATTTGTTGAGATGGATGTCTTGGCAGTTTTTTTCTCTGGCCTGGCCTCAGACTGTGATCCTCGTCATTTCTGCTTCCCGCGCAGCTGGGTTTACAGAGGTAGGTTACTATACTAGATGTACATGATACCTTTTATTTTTAAAGAGGTTTTTATTGAAAAAATACAGTATAGAGGGGTTATAGTTACATGAGCAAGGTAATGAGTACATTTTCTATTAAGCCTTGCTACCTCCTCCTTTGTTTTCCCCTATCCTTCCTTCCTTCCCACCTGTACAATTACTCCTCCATTCCCCCTTCCCTTCTTCCCCGCCTAAATTGCAAAGTTCCTTTTTCAACATAGTGTTTTGTGTATCTCATTGCTACAATGGATCAGCCTGTATCCCTATTTAAACAATTTGTTTTTTCCCTTCCCCTCCCAAAGCTAAAGAATTATCTATACAAGATACAGGGCACTGACACTGAATACAGAGAAAACAGGGGTTATACCATGGGAGAAGAACATACAAAGAAACAAAAACAAAATCACATGTTATATTATAAATCCCTATTTTGTAGTTCAATTTGCTTAACCATATCTTATCTGGTCATATGTACATACTTTTTGAACTTTTATTCTTGTCCCAGATATATACTACTTGCTGCAAATAAGGGAAACTATAGGACCTATGATTTTTTGGGTCTGAATTATTTCAGTTCATATAATTTTTTCCAAGTCTGCACTTAGAGCTCACCCAGCAATCTCACTTTTGGGCATTTACCAAATGATCAAAAACAAGAACATACTAAGCTACCAGCACAACTATGTATATTGCAGCATTATTTACAATAACTAAGATATCAAACCGACCCAGATGCACCTAAGTAGATGAATAGATATATACTTATATACATATATATGGAATTTATACATATATACCTATGTGTATATATATATACTTATATACATATATATGGAATATATACACATATAACTATGTATTTATATATACATATATATGTGCCACATTTTCTTGTATATATATGCATATACATATATACATACATATATATGTATGTATATACATACATATACTTTTATATGTATGTATACATACATATGTATATACACATATATGTGTATATATATATATATATATATATATATATATATATATATATATATATGAATTCTATTCCTGCATTAGAAAGAATGACATAGTCCCATTTGTTAGGAATTGGAAAGATGTGAAAAAAATATAGTAAGTGAAACAAGCCAGGCCCAAATAATCATACTTGAAGTAACTAATACATGGTACCATATAATCATATAAGATACTGTTAACTGAAATGAACCCCAATATAGGGACACAAATGATTTTTATTCCACAAGCTTCTTATCTTTATATAATCCCCCACATAAATTTGGAAGGGAGTTGTGGTTCAAGTATATAGCACAACCCATTAGGGAAAAAGCTTAAGTGAGAACGTAAGGTTTAACCACAATATCAGAGTTTAAGCCACAATATCAGCACTCAAATATATTTCTTTCTTTGAGGTTTTTATTAAATTGCTCAGAAAATAGCAACATTATATTTATGTTTAACATTACTATTAAAATCATGTTATGTTTATTGATGTTATTCTTTATTTTCCTAAATTTTACTTACTCATTAATAATATCCAGTAATGAAAAGAGATGATTACTGTTTCTCAAGCTTTTATGACAGTTGAATATATGAATAAAAGATGCATACAAGGAGTTTGGACTGAAAATAGATATTTGAAGGCTCTTCACATAAATAAATGATAGTTGAAGAAGTTGTGGGCATGTATGAAATAAACTAAAGAAATTGCAAGGAAAGATATGGTATGATTCTGGAAACCACACAATTTTGGAAGAAAAAAAATGAAAAATATGTAGCTTCTGGTAAGAACTTTGTAACCCACCTGTACATTTGATTCCTTATTTCTAGTGGAAGACATTTCAGTTAATTTTATTTTACAAAGTTAAACATGATTGACATTTAATATTAACTGGCCTCTGTCTCAGGTAAGCAATTATTTTAACCAGGAGCCAGGAACTCATACCTATATTCCTAGCTACTCAGAAGGTTGAGATCTCTAGATCCTAGTTAAAAGCCAAGTTGGAGAGGAAAGCTGGTGAGTCGTTTCTGTTCAATTAACCACGAGAAAACTGGAAGTGGCACTGTGGCTCAAAGTGGCAGCACTAGCCTTGAGTAATAAACCTCAGAGACAGAACCCAGGCCCTGAGTTCAAGCTCTCTGAAATTATTCTTAAAATACTTATCAGGATTTCTTTAACTTGTCTAGAAGAATGTTTTAAACTTAGGGATTTTTTATTTCATGTTGTCAGCATTGATTTTTAAGATGTGCAGAGAAAAATTATTTATAGTCAGAACTGGTTTGTATTGCTTTGTATTACACATTGCCTCTACACCCAGGGATCAGCTGGAATGTAGATGGCCAAATCTTGACTGTTGGTAATGAATATGGATATGTGTTTCTTTTAGCAAAGAAAAAATTTATGAATTAGTAGCCCTTATATATAACACCTTAATAGTAATTATATAATTACTATTATTACTAGTATTTTTTTTTGTCTGTTGTGGGACTTGAACGCTAGTCCTGGGCATTGTTCTTCAGTTCTTCAGCTCAAGGCTAGCAAAAGTGCCACTTCACATTTTCTGAACCTTAAGTTGTAGATAAGGGTTTCACAGATTTTCCTACCAGTGTTGGCTTTGAAAAGAGACCTTCAATCCCAGCCTCCTTAGTAGCTAGGATTACAGGTGTGAGCTACTGACACCTGGCAGTACAATTATTTTGAAAAAGAAAAAAACCCATGATTGTATCCTTAAAAAAATCACAATATGGCAAGTGTATCTGTAATGTAAGTTGTATCAAGGAACCTTCGGCAGCAATCATTTTTAGATCTCACTATGTCCTGTCCAATGCCAGATAATATTTCATTAATTTATTTTACTTTTTCCTAACAAAGTTTATTATAAATGCACAACAGAACAATTTTGTATTGAGTATAAAGAATTCTTTAGTTCTGGGGCCTAGGCACTCTCGTTGAGCGTCTTTTGCTCAAGGCTAGCACATTACCAATTGAGCCATAGCACCACTTCCAGTTTTTCTGCTTATGACACACTGAGGAATCAAATCAAGTGCTTCATGCATGATACCTAGCACTCTACTACATTCCCAGTCATTGAGTCTTTTGTTGTTGTTGTTTTAAGATAGCATTTTGCTATGTGTCTTTCTGTTGGCCTGAAATTTAGACTGGTCCCAAGCCTACTCCTAAATCAGCCACCCAAATTCAGAGATTACAGACATTGACCATCATATTCAGCCCACGATTCCTTGTGATACTCGTTTCAGATATAGGAACAGTTATTCTGTCTTCTTTGGATTGGATGGTTTTTTCATTCATCACTGTTAATCACATTTCTTGTCCTGGATTGTTGACCCTTCTAGATCAATAGAAATATTTCAGGTTCTTTTGAGGAACCTCCATACTACTTTCCAAAGTGGTTGAACAAGTTTACACTCCCACCAACAATGATGTAAGGTTCCTTTCTGTCCACATTCCTTCCAGCATCTGTTGTTATTAGAGTTCTTGATTTTTGCCATTCTAACTGGGGTGAGCTGCTATCTCAATGTTGTTTTGATTTGCATTTCTTTTATGGCTAAGGAGGTTGAGCATTTCTTCATGTGTCTATTGGCCATCCTGCTTTCTTCTTCAGAGAAGTTTCTCTTTAAGTCATTAGCCCACTTATTTATTGGGCAGTTGTTTCTTTGAGGATTTGTTGTTGAGAGATTTAATTTTTTTGAGTTCCAAGTATATTTTAGATATGAGACCCTTGTCCCTTGTATGGCTAGTGAAGATCTTCTCCCAATCTGTGGGCTTTCTATTGATCTTGCTAGCTATGTCCTTTGCCATGCAGAAGCTCTGCAACTTCATGCAATCCCATTTGTCCAACCTTTCTTTGATTTGTTGTGTTTCTGAGTCTCTACTCAGAAAATTTCAGCCTGTGCCAAGGAGACCTAGGCTTTCTCCTATTCCATCCTGTAATGGTTTCAGAGCGTCTGCTTTGACCCCGATGTCTTTGATCCATTTGGAGTTTATTCTGGTGCGGGGTGATATATAAGGATCTAGCTTTAGTTTTCTACAAGTAGTTAACCAATTTTGCCAGCACCATTTACTGAAGAGGCTGCCTTTCTTCCATTCTATTATTTTAGCTCCCTTATGAACGATTAGATGGCTATAGGTCTGTCGGTTCATTTCTGGGTTTTCAATTCTATTCCATTGGTCTTGAGGTCTGTTCTTGTGCCAGTACCAAGCTGTTTTGATTCCTATGGCTCTATAATAGAGTTTGAAATTTGGTATTGATATTCCTCCAGCAGTGTTCTTTCCGTTGAGGAGCGTTTTTGCTACTCGGGTTCTTTTATTGTTCCATATGAATTTTTGGATTGCCTCTTCTATTTCCTTGAAGAATGAGGTTGCAGTTTTGATAGGTATCGCGTTGAATTTGTAGATAGCCTTGGGAAGTATTGCAATTTTCACGATGTTAATCTTTCCAATCCAGGAGCATGGGAGTTTTTCCCATTTTCTAAGTTCTGTTTTGATTTCCTTTTTCAAGTTTTTAAAGTTTTCAACATAGAGGTCTTTCACATCTTTGGTTAAGTTAATTCCTCCCCTATTACCCAGCAATCCCACTTTTGGACATTTACCCAAATGTTTACAAACAAGACCACACTAAAGCTACCAGCACAACTATGTTTATTGCAGCATTATTTACCATAGCTAAGATATGGAACCAACCCAGATGCCCTTCAGTAGATGAATGGATCAAAAAAATGTGGTATATATACACAATGGATTTCTATGCCTCCATCAGAAAGAATGACATTGCTCCATTTGTTAGGAAATGGAGAGACTTGGAAAAAATTATATTAAGTGAAGTAAGCCAAGCCCAATGAAACACAGATCCCATTATTTCCCTTATTTGCAATATCTAGTATATGTCTGAGTCAAGCAGAAAAGGTCAGATGAGGTGATGTTAGGAAAATGAACCCTAAGATATGTATTTTAAATGTTTTTTCTTTCATGCATTTGTTTCTAACGCAATTATAAGATTATTTCTTTGTTGCTTTGTATGTCCCTCCCCCAAAATATAACCCCTGCTTTCACTGTAAAAAAAAAAATATTTCAGGTTCTGATCTTGAAACTAATCCTTGCCATCCAACAACATCACATGTTTGTGAAAAGCATTAGCTGGCCTAATGAGCATAGCAGCCAGCTGGAGTTCAGCTATCTGATGGCCTTAGGGTCTAACAATGCAATCATTTCTGTGCACCTACTGAAAACTGTCACAGGTAATTTTGATTTATTCCATACAATTCTCAACCATTTGCCTTTCTCAGCTTTGCATGCTTTAAATTCTGTTAAACATTAATTACTATTTCATCATTTTCACAAGTAACATATATGTCTTACTTTAAAATTTATTCAAACATGCAAAAATGTTATCGTAGTTGCTGTCCACCAGTGGCTCATGTTTTAAAACCTAGCTACTTTAGAGGTCAAAAACTGAGGATCCTGGTTTAAAACAGCCCATGTGGAAAATTGTGAGATATTTCTCCCATTAAGAAACCAAATTCCAGAAGTGGAGATGTGGCTCAAGTAATAGAGTGTCAGTTTTGAGCAAAAAGACTAAGCAAGAATAATATGTCTACTTCTGACTCCATTATTTACTTATGGAACACTCACTCACACACACACACACGCACACACACACACACACACACACACACACACACTATACATTCTTCTAGACTCTCCTTCCTGAGCAGTACTCAATGCCATTAACATAATGCATGTTTTCTCCAAATTATTATGGTAGGGATTAAACTACATTTGTGTTATGATACTGCAATTTTGTACTTTTTGTTTTGCAATTTTTTGTACTTAAGTAAGAAAACAGTCGTTTGTGAAGACTAACCAGAAATAAATGTGTCGGTAAATAGGTAGGTGGCAGGTAGACTGAAACTTGCAGATAATACCATTTGAAATTTTATTTCTCCAAGTTTAAATATATATATATACACATATGTATGTGTTTAAAACTTGTGCCAAAATTTTATTTCCATTAACAATGATCTATTTGTTCCATTATATAAATTTAACTTATTGTATGTTTCATAGTAGATAAATATATATTGAATTTCTTTTCTTTGGAGACAAGATTCTGCAGTTTAGACCACGCTTTCTTCAATTCCTAATTCTCAAGTTTCAGGTTCCTGAGAAGTTCAAACAGTCAAGGGAAGACTGGAGTATGAGTTATTACCTCAAGAGTATTTAAGTTAGAGCAGTTGGACATTAAACGATTAAGACTTTGGAGACAAGATGGATGTCTGTGCTATGGTTGTAATGACTATTGCTCCCTTACGCTCTCTAACAAAAAGGGATTTAATTATCATTATGTATACAAACAATATGTCATGTTAATAGTTGTAACCACAAGCTAGATTGATGCCTTAGTTTGTGGACATACCTGTAGGCACTGACCACCTCCCAACCCTGTAGTAGAATGAATATAAAGCATGCTAAGCAGGATTTTGGGATCCAGAACCTGGCAAAGAGGCTATGGGTCCTCTGGTGTCTTCTTTCCTATCACTTCCTGTGATTTCTCAGATTTTTGGCCAGGTATCCCATCATCTTTGCTGTTCCATGGTTGTTGTTAGTTACAGTATTGATATTCTGAACACCTCAAAACAAACTATGGAAAAACACCTCCTTGAACAAGATTCAGAAGTGTATAGGAGCACCTCGGAAGATCCCAAACATCAGCAGTCATCCTGTGATTTTCTAGCAAGAAAGTACAATTCAGATGTATCTTTATTTTTGATAATATAAAGAGATGGATAATTGTCTTTTTGTATATTTTGTACTTGATATTGCATAAATTTTCAGAAAAATATATACATTGTGAAATAATGTTATTTTTTCCATGGGTCAGAAAACCTCGTAACTGAAGTAATGACCCTAATGTCTTATCTCAGTTGACTGAATCAGATTTAGATGAGTATGAATTGCCTAATTATGAACATTTCTGCATGAAACTCAACAACATAGAACGAAGTGTGAAGGTCAGGCCATTCTATACCTCTTAGGATTTTACATATGTTAGAATAATATACACCCACACTGCTCAGCACTAATGGCACATTGTTGTGTCATAATTGTCTTTATATCAGAAATACGCTAGAGCTTAAAGTAGAATGATGGGCTGTACATTTTCAAAGCAAGAGTGATGATCACCCCCTGCAATTACTCTCAGTGTTGAATCCTTCCTATACATTTTACTGACTTAGCTTCTATTCTGTGCTTTACCATTATCAGGGAGGGTCACACTGTATCAAGCTACAATACTGCGGCAACCTTAGCTGCCTTTGAATTTTACCTCCAATCTTGATCCCAAGGTGAACTCTGCAACTCTAATCACATGGTTAGTGGACACCCGAACTTTTCAAGCCTGGTTAAAATTTCAGCTATCATTGCTCATTGCCAGGGTTAAAGATCTCACTACTTTAGATTTGTTGTTTATCTTCTTGTATTTCCAACACTGCCTTTGAAGTTGGTTTTTGAAGTAGAGCTTTTAGTTTGCATTTGATTTATGGAGGTGTTAGTGATGCCAGTTGAACTGCATATATTATAATGTAAGTAATTTGATGTTTTCATATATGAATTTAATTTTGGCATTTGAGGAATTGAATACACATCACTCACAAAACTTTATTTATATGTATTTGTATTGCTTTATTGTGAGCTTCCTAAAAGCCAGTCATGGGAGAACATGTCCCTAATCACATCACTTCTCTCACTGAGACAAGGTTTGCAATGTCCAGACCACTTGGCACTTCATAGTGAGAACCTTGCTACAAAGAAGGGGAGATAATAGCAAAAAGAGAAAATGAATCTTCCATCGGTTTTGTTATATGTGCTTTACACTTAACCATTAAGACCACCATAATACTATTTTTTATGACTTCTTACCTACTCTTTTCCTGTTCTGAGCTGTTTTATTTATGGATCTCTAAGAAATCATGTAAGAATCATATAAAAAATCTATATGTCATATAATAAATCATAAAAAATAGATTGTTAGGATTATATAATCCAAAAGGAATAATTTAGGCAAAACTACTTCAGTGTAAAAGCCACAGGACAGCCCTAACATTACTTTCATTTTTTCATATGAAGAAAAGACTTTTTTAAATAAAGACAAATTTTCACAGATATTAATATCAATTGGGTATATATTTCTTAATGCCTTCAGGAAGTATGCTGTGACCATGCTGATGGAAGCTGACTTCTCTGTGCAGACACCATTCCAAGCACTGCATCTGCATTAGGGTAATTAGTGCTTATGACAGTCCTTCAAGTTAGGAAATTAATTATTTTTTATTTGTTATTATTACCTTTTAGTCAGTTGTGGAACCGAAACTCTAGGTGCTGTCCCTCAGCTCTTCAGCTCAATGCTAGCACTCTACCACTAGAGCCACAGCACCACTTCCAGCTTTTTCTGTTTATGTGGTGCTGAGGAATTGAACCCATAGCCTCATGCATGCAAGGCAAGCACTCTACCACTGAGCCACCTACCCAGCCCTAAGTATTTTATTAAAAGCAGAAGTAGGCAACAAGGCCAAACAAATTTCCCAAGTACCTAAGAGTGACCAGTTGTAGACCCATAATTCAAATCCAGGTTTTTACCAGGCATATCTGAGAATATTCTGACCTTTCAAGAGCTATTGAGTAGATGATCTCACATTTTCTTCCTAATTATGGTTATAACGGCAATAACATTGCTACAGAATATAAGTATTTTAAATGAAAAGAGTCTGGGTAATGACATTGTAAGTGATTTTTATTCCAAATGAAATAACAATGAACATCATTCAGTTTCCACTGTTTATTATTCCAGGAGTAATTGCTTAAGGAGAACAAATCCATGTCAAAGACTCCTGTGCTGATGAACACAGGCTTTTATTATTCAGTACCTTGAATACACAAGGAATAGTTTGTTATGGATATATAATACTAAATGAATAATTTTTGTGACTAGTTTCTTCCTTGTTGTACCAAAGAAAATTTATTCCCTATTCTAAAATATATATCAATTTAATGGATATTAGTGTTATCAGTATAAAATTGGTGTGCATAATATATGCAATATATTACATAACATAAAAATGATATATATATAATATATGAATAATTACTGATATTTTATAACTACTATAAAAATACATGTATAAACTGGTTTTAGTATTATACTGTGAAGGATACAAGAAATGACATCTTTATTTAAATACATATATTTGCATGTTTTAATCACATAATTTATTTTTGTACCAGTACTGAAGCTTGAACTATGGTCTGGATGTTGTCCCTGAGCCATTTCACTCAGAGTGGCTTCATATATCTGTCCTCAGATCTTGGCCCCTAAGTAGCTGGGATTACAGACATGACTGATGTTATATTTTTTAATTCCATCCGTGACATGTTCTTACATAATTATTTTTGAATGTTCAATTATATTGCAATATTCCATTTCTAAACCAATTGAGGAACAAATTAATTATTGGGTTAAACTATATGTTGCATAAAATTGTAAGGACCATACTTTGCTATCAATTTTCAAAGATATTCCTAGTTTAATTCCTGGACAGACAAGTAGAAAAATTAAATTATGTGTGCATAATGTATGTATTGTTATATTACATAACATATGAATGATATATTTGTAATATTTGCATAATTAGTGATATTCTATAATTACTATAAATAATATTTGTATAAAACTGGTTTTAATTTAATACTGTGAAAGATACAAGGAATGTCAACATCCCTATCTTGTCTCTTTTTCAGCAGTATACAAACTATGCTACAAACATATATCTTCAAGGAAGCTCACCTTTGTAATCACATATACACCTTCAAATATTCTCCTCATCGCTATAAACATCCTCTAAGATTGGCTACACTTATCCACTAGAGTCATCCTACGACAGCAAACACTGTTATACTTTCTGGATAAAGTTGCTCCTCCTCATCTTCATCAACTTCCAGTAACTTCAGTGAAGAGCATTTTCTCCTGCTTTGCCTTAGACGATAGCATCCTTTTTTATTTCCCAGCAAAGAAATTGTGGCTTGCAGGCTTGAGCATTTGTACATTCAGAGCTTCTTTGGTTGTGAATTTTTCCTTTCCTTTCTTGGTAAGATAGCTAGAATAACAAAAAGCATTTAAGGCAATGTGTTTTAGTGTAAATGAAAACATACTGATTTGAAAATATTAGAAATATTCGTTCCTTTTTTATTGTGAAAATACTGTACAGAGGGGTTACAATTAGATGGTAAGATAATGAGTACATTTCTAATCAAGCATTGTAGCCTCCTCCTTTGTTTCCCCTTTCCATCCCTTCCCAGCCTCCTCCAGCCCCCCACCTAATGCTCCCCCCCATAAAAGATGTAAAGTTCGTTTTCGACATGACAACTTGTACTTCTCATTGTTGCAACGGGTCCACCTTTATCCTTATTTAAACGACTTGTTTTTCCCCTTTCCCTCCACAAATTATACCGATATCAAATACAGTGAAAGCAGGGGATATACTGTGGGGGATGGACATACAAAGCAACAAAGAAATAATCTTATAAATGCGTTAGAAACAAATGCATGAAAGAAAAAAAAACATTTGAATACATATCTTAGAATTCATTTTCCTAACATCACCTTATCTTACCTTTTCTGCTTGACTCATACATATACTAGATATTGCAAATAAGGGAAACCATGGGATGCCCCTCAGTAGATTAATGGATCAAGAAAATATGGTAATTATACACAATGAAATTCTATGCCTCCATCAGAAAGAATGGCATTGCCTCATTTATTAGGAAATGGAAAGACTTGGAAAACAATTATATTAAGTGAAGTAAGCCAACTCCAATGAAACATAGGTCTCATGAAATATTCATTCTTTAAATTTATTTTTCATTCAAATATAATAGGGGTGGTTTTAGTGGTGCATGCCTTTAAATCTAGCTATTTAGAAGGCTGAAAACAGAGGATCATATTTTCAAGCTAGACTAGTTAAATGGACCACGACACACTTATCTTCAACTAAGAACCAAAAAGCCAAAAGTTGAGCTGTGGTTCAAATGGAAGCCTGCCAGCCTGAGCAAAGAAAAAAAAGTAAAAGAACCTAGGCTCTGAATTTAACTCATAGTACTAACACACATATTTTATGTATGTATTTATGGTTCATAAAATATTCCGTGAGTTAATTTGTTGAAACCTGGTCATAGATTAAATATGAGGAGTGGAAAGTATGTAAGTCTGAAATGACTGCCAGGTATTTTGACAAGACTAGAAGAATTATCACTTAATTAAATAGTAATGAGGACTAGGTATGTATATAAAGATCGAAGCTCAATTTGGGATCTTTTTAGTTTGTTAAAATCAGTAGCTAGTTGTCAGTAGATAGGATGCTATTAAGGACTTGAATTAAAGAAAAAAACAGAGCTGGAGAGAAAAAAAAAAGAAATAATTACATGTACTCAGTGATAACAACCATGAGAATGAACATTACAGAACTAACCCCTGGGATATTCAAATATGTAAAATATGACAAATGAAGAAAAACAGTAATAAGTATGTAATGCAGACTTATATGGATAGGTATTTTTAATGTTTAAGGGCTACGAAGTGAGTATGTGATGACCTAAAATTTAAGAAATTGGTAAGGTCAATTATCCCTTGGGCCAAACATAGCTAATAGTTTAGGTAAAACAGGGCCACAATATTGTGTCTTGATTTACCAAAGTAAAAACAGGTCAATATTTGGAAAATTATTTTTTGGACATGTGGTTGGAGTGACAATTACTGACGTTTGTTCAAGTGTCAGTAGAAGGATACAGTTTTAGCACAATGATAGAAACCTTTCAGGGATCTGGTAATTTGCCCTCTGTTTTCAATTTCCTTTTTTTCTGAGAATTAAAATATCATTACTGGAAGCCAGTCCCAAATTGTGCCTTTTCCAATTTATCAGATATTGTCTATCACATGCCCAAATAATAGAGAATGGGAACAGGTCTACATTGAGCACTCACAGTAGACAGGTCTCTGGACTTTCTCAGGAAGAGCTTTCTGCCATTGTGGGATGGATAGGGCTGGATAATATACAAAACAGACATCATAGATTGAAAGTATTGTGCTAAGTTAACACCTGAAATATAGGATGTTTTAACTGCATAGTATTGTTTTTCATGAATCAGTTAATCAGATTCTTTACACAATATGATATTACTAGACTGTGGAATGCATGTTTTTTGCATTTACTTTGTATTACATATTTTGGAATTTGGTATAAATCGTTCATCTTTTTTTTTTGATATGGATTACTCCTAGTTGTCAATAGTGAGAAAATGCCCTGGAACTTTGTAACTTGAAGTCTTGTGTTGCCATGTGTCATATCCTATTTTCCTTTTACAGAGTTGATAAAAAATTATATGTAATTTATTTTTTATTTTATTTCTTATCTATTACAGAATTTGAACTCAGAGCCTGGCCATGCTCCTGATGTCTTTTGCTCAAGGTTAGCTCTCTACAACTTCGAGCCACAGAATCAATTTTAGTTTTCAATGATTAATTGGTGATAAGTGTCCCGCGGGGACTATTCTCAACCTGGCTTTGAACTGTGATCCTCATATTCCAGCCTCCAGATTAGCAAATATTACAGGTATGAGCTACCTCCACCCGGTTATACATAATTTAAACTGTAGTTTTCTGAAGTGTTTCATCCTGCACTGAATATTTTTTCTTACAAGTATTCTAATAAACATGTAATCTATTCAATTTTGAAAAGTACTGTGTACCTCCCACTTATTTGTGGCATTTCTGAAATCCAAGTTTCTCTGTGTGACAGGGTGGATACTTTTGCCTGTAACAAGTATGTTGAACATATAACATCTGGCTACTTACAGAACAAAGGATGTGAAGCTAGAGTAGCCAGATAAAGAACTTCCAGGACAATTCAATGGCAACTCATATACTCTCTCTATAGGCGAATAGGCAGCATAGAAAAGAAATTCTTATATTTGAAAGTGATTGAGTGTGTGTGCACATAGGTGTTCACTTATTTATCTGTTATTATAGTTTTAGATATATTCACTATTATAAAACAATATTTCAGATAGATAGATAGATAGATAGACAGACAGACAGATAGATAGATAGATAGATAGATAGATAGATAGATAGATAGATAGATAGATAGATAGATAGATAGATAGATAGATATGCAATAACAGTTTCCAAAATCCAGGGAACCACCTCCATGGGCATCGCTTTCCTATGTTGCTCTTTGGGTAATAAGAATGAAACTTGGAATTGTCCTGTGGTAGAGAAATTACTCAGAGATTCAAGCAATTTTCCTTTTAATATGTTGCTTGTTCCTAACTCTAAAATTAGGAAGTCTGTTAATATATATGTTATATTATAATATATTTAATATATTATATATAATGTATAATCTATTGTTTATTATAAAATATATTTCATATAATACCTGAGAATATTATATATTTATGAGGAAAAATACAACAAACGTATCAGTCCATACTTTCCTAGCCATGATTAGCTTCAGTAGAGTTAGAAACATTATATCTCAACAGGAAAATTCTACTGAAGTTCTGATCACCTTGAGCTAGATAAGAAGAGTTCCTGTAAAAAAAAGCCTCTCCTCAATTATGAGTAAAGATATGTTTGGAAGTTTAGTTTAGTTTTTTTTGTTTTGTTTTGTTTGGCCAGTCATGGGGCCTGAACTCTGGGCCTGGGCGCTGACCCTCACCACTTCAGCTCAAGGTTAGTGCTCTACCACTTGAGCCATAGCTCCACTTCTGGCTTTTTCAGTTTATGTGGTGCTGAGAAATACTACCCAAGGCCTCATGCATGCAGGCAAGCATTCTACCACTGAGCCACCAACCCAGCCCAAGTTTGCAAGTTTTTGAGAAGAGGAATTTGGCATTTGCTTTGCATCCTTGATTAGTCATGAATAGATATCATTTGGCTCCAAATTTTGTCTCCTTGTAGGTTCCATAAACAGTTACACATCAGCCTCATTGCATCACATATCTTTAAGTCCTTCTTTTATTTCTTTTTATCATTATTGTTTTGTTGTTGTTGTATTTCTGATCCTGAAGCTTGAACTCATGGCCTACGCAGTGTCCCGGAGCTCAATGCTTGTGCTCTACCACTTGACCCATGTACCACTTCTGGCTTTTTCTGTATGGACAAGCTTTGAATCATAATACTCAGATCTCAGCCTCCAGGGTAGCTAGGAACACAGGTGTGAGCCACCAGTGCCAAGCAAGTTCCTCTCTTTTAGATATTATTCTAAAAGCCTCCTATCCAATGTCACTCCTAAGATAGTAAATGGAACTATGCCAATAGTTTCTTCACACTCTCATCTCCTGTTATGGCTATGGTGTATCTTTTGCAAATTATATTGAAACTACTTCACTGTTCTCTTCCTAATCCATGATTCTACATGTGTTTGTAATAATTACTTAAATTTAGCGGCTATGAATCCTAAATCTCTCAATTATTAATTTCACTTAATTCTTTCAGTATGATTATTTTTCAATACAAATATGAGCTTATACTCACCTTCTTGAATTTACCCCTTGGCATGAGCAGTGCCTGGGCCTATTCTACCTCAAATGCAAGAGGTTGGCAAAAGAATAGCCTACAGTATTACTGCCTAAGAGTCAGGACAAGTAGTTGAGTGCCTAAAAGAAGAAATGCATTTCTGGCATGGGAAGGGGTGGGAGAGGCAACAGCCTAGAAAGCAACCTGGCAATCACAACATTTAACAACTTCTCCTTTGGGGAAACTGATCTCCTGCAAAGTGGCAGTGAGATAACTCACCAAATGAATTTTCATATATGAAGGAAGTTGTCATGTCTCACTACACAACTCAGTTGGAGTCAAAGAGAGGGTCATACTTTTGTGTCCTCCTTAGGCCCAGTCTCATTTTATCTTCATCTTAGATTTGCCCAGACTCTATTCCTACCAGAAGGTCCCTGATGAGGAGGAATGTATGATCTCTTGGCTTTTGATTAGACCTATGGGAACTGAGGCACTTTTAATTTTGATCCTGTTCATTCTGACAAGGCTGTGGTGGGTGGTGGGAAAGCTCATTCTCTGAATTGTTCCCTATTACCAAATCTCTTCAAAGAAAGTCAAGGAATGACAGATTCTGCCTGAGGGAGTGAGTTTCTCCATTTCTAAAGAGGTTAATTAATATCTGATTATGAGGCCCACGTGGTGGTCCTTCCCCAGATCCTCCAAACAGGAGTGGATGTTACCTCAGACACCAGGCCATCCTCATATTTCTTCAGCTCTTTCTCATGAAACTAAAGGTCACAGGAGTTGAGTTGAGAAACAAGAAGAAATGAGAGTAGCAGAAGAATCATTGGCATGTGGAGAAATTAGAAACTCTGGGTGAAAAAAGGGCTCAGAAAATCTAGGATCACTCACATCATTTGGGAATCACATCACAAGATTAGGGAATAAAAGGAATAAGTTACTACCTAAATTAGTAACTCCACTGCTCTGACTACATTACAAGTGTTCTCTCAAAAGGTAGCTGTCCTATTTTGATGAGGAAAAAGGAGAACATTCTTTCCTCACAAAGTTCTACTAAGTATCTTCTTCCATAAACCAGGTTGTTCTTACCCTGTACTTGTCGGTTACTTTCCTTTTCTGGATTCAATCAATGACACTTGAAAATGTTATCATCTTCAGACATGTAGTTACATTTTGTTTTAATCCATTTGTTATAAAATAAAACAAATTTTGGGGAAAATATGTCTATGCTGTATTTTCTTCCATGCCATATTTATTTGATGTTATTAAGTATTATTTTAACAGTTTCATATTTAAAACTTGAGGAAAATGTTTTGTTACTGTTAGCACTAATTAGTTGCACTTTTTTTCTATTTTTCCATATCTGTATATTTGTTATTAATCTTCTAACATTGTGTTTTCCCCCTACTGTTATCTTCTTAAAATTGCCTCAAATTATAAACTCTATATGATGATCTGTATGTATTCATTGATATATTTAAATTTTATCTAATATGCACATTTTATATGATATTTTCATCCTATTGTAACTGCTCTGAAATCAATATGGAAGTCCTTCATTAAAGAAAAAACACTATACCACAAAACCCAGTGAAATTAGGATTAGGTATCTATCCAAAAATATTTAGCAATGATATAGTAGAAACGTCCACTTCTCTTATATACCAAAACATGTTTATAGCTTTGGAACATCCAGGTTGATTACACAGCTTGGTTGCTATGAACATTGCTGCCATGAACATGTATGTTCATATTGATTTACATTTTTTTTGGGGGGGGGTCCGGTCGTGGGGCCTGAACTCTGGGCCTGGGCGCTGTCCCTCAGTTCTTCAGCTCAAGGCTAGCATTCTACCGCTTGAGCCACAGTGCCACTTCCGGCTTTTTTCTTTTTGCTTATGTGGTGCTGAGGAATCGAACCCAGGGCCTCATGCATGCAAGGCAAGCGCTCTACCACTGAGCCACCTTCCCAGCCCTTGATTTATATTCTTTCAGTATGGATCCAATTTGCAATAATGATCTTCAAGATATGTGTCTTTTTTGTATCGTGTAATCTTCCATCATGATCTCCATATGGGTTGCACTAGTTTACAATGCCACACCACCAAACTCAATTCCTGAATTATTTCAACCTCTCCAGGAGTTTATTTGCATGGTGATAGCTATTCTGGTGTGTAAGATGGGATCTCAGTGACTTTACTATTTATTTTCCTATGTATATCCTATGTGGATAAGAATCTCAAACATTTCATTTATTTACTAAACACGTTGGTATTTCATTATTGATCAATGTCTTTCTTTTTCTTTTGGTATTTGATCAATTTTTAAGTTTTATAATATTTGATTTTTCCCATTCCAAATACTCACTTTAGTAAAAAGATTTTTTTCATTACAGTGGTGTATTGCTTGGATATTTTGATCTTGTGAAGGCTAAGAGAATTTGATATTGTTCTCTAAGTCAAATTATAAGCATGTAAAAATGAAGTGAACCTGATTAAATGAAGTCCTTTCTGCACATTTTCTCCGGTAGAGATTTCTCTGATTTAAGAAATGTATATTTTATGTCATACTGGATGCCTACCTAAGTCTGTGTGTGTGGATGATTCAGTAAGAATTGCAGAATTCGCCACATAGATTTTGGAGCAAAGGCTTACAGCTGGAAACAGGACAATGATTCAGAAGACAGCTGAGGCTGAAGCTGTGATCCCTTCTAACTGTGTTCAGCTCCCAATCTCTTGTAATACACCCCTCACTTCCCATGCGGTGGTTTCTTTTTCTATGCAAAATGTTTCTGGAGCTTCATGTTATTCTTGCCTCCTAGTATGCCAACATGAGGGGAGTGAAAGCAAACAAGGCAGATGTGGCAGAGAAATTTATTTTTTTTTAATTGTGTAAATACCATACAGAGGGGTTACAATTACATGGGCAAGGTAAAAAGAGTACATATCTTATCAAGCATTGTGGCTGCCTCCTTTGATTCCCCTTCCCATTCTTTCCCAACTCCCGGTCCCCACCCCGTGGTCCCTCCTCAGACCCCCCTCCCACCAAAGTTGTAAAGTTTGCTTTTCAACATAACGCCTTGCACATCTCATTGTTGCACTGGATCCACCTGTATCCCAATTTAAATAATTTGTTTTTTTCACTTCCCCTGCACAAAGTATGCCAACATCAAGTGCAGTGAAAACATGGGGCATGCCATGGGGGAGGGACATACAAAGCAACAAAGAAATCATCTTATAAATATGATAGAAACAATCACAAGAAAGAAAAAAATATTGAATTCTTATCTTGGGGTTCATTTCGCCTAACATCAACTTATCTGACAGTTTCTCAGACATGTACTAATTATTGAAAATAAGAGAAACCATGGGACCTATGCTTCTTTGGGCCTGGCTTACTTTGGTCGGTTTTGGGGCTTGAAATCTGGGCATGGGCACTGTCCCTCAACTCTTCAGTTCAAGGCTAGCACTATCCCACTTGAGCCACAGTGTCACTTCCAACTTTTACTGCTTATGTGGGGCTGAGGAATCGAACCTAGAGCCTCATGCTTGCAAAGCAAGCATTCTACCACTGTGCCACGTTCTCAGCCCTGGCAGAGGGTTTTTATCTGAAGATCCATCACACTTGGGAGCTTCTGGCTGAAAACTCCAGAAAGACAAAAGTGAAGAAATACTTAAGAGAAAATGTAAAACAGAAAGCCACAATGTTTAACCCTGAAACCAGTTTCTAGGATAAGGAGACTCAAGAATTTGTGTCTCCTGAGGAGAAAGAGGAAATATTCAGGAAGAATGAGAAGGAAGTGGGAGGAAATAGGGAGAAAGAGACCTAGACTACCTAGAGCTGGGACCTCAATGTGAGCTTAATTTTACTGTGGGAAACCAACCCCAAGGATGCAATACCTTACAATTTTGATTACTCTCTCTCATGCTACAAAGCCTATTCCAGATCAACTTCCACTCAGCATGGTGTCCATTCTGGGATCCAGACTGACTGCTGGAGGTTCCCAGGGGATGCAAAGTGTGAAAACCACAGTGCTAAAGCTTAGAAAAGACACATGCCATCACTTCTCACATGTCATTTGTCAAGTAAGTTCTACAACCAAGCCTGGTATCAATGGGGATGGGAATAGATATTGAGAGCATTATAATAATATCTACTATTATTATCATATAATAATCTAACATCTATTGTTTCATCAAAGGGAGAGAGATAGCATTTCTCCCTTTTTAGGAGTATGGGACAGGGCATTCTATAGAATGTTCTTCAATTGGGGGCTCTCTGAATCTTTTCTCCCAAGATTGTAGTTTCGGGAAGGAGAATGACAGTGGAAAAGTGAGTTCTCAAGCTGGGTACTGATGGGTGACACCTATATTCCGAGCCTGAGATCTGAGGATTATGATTTAAAGTCAGTCTGGGCAGGAAAATCCATTGGACTCATCTCCAATTAAACAAAAAGAGCCAGAATTGGATCTGTGTCTCAAATGTTAGAGCATTAGCTATGAGTGGGTGGAGGGGACAGAATCTTGGCCCTGAATTTAAACCCAGGATTGGGGGATGGGAGGAAATGTGTTCTCAGTGCATGAAATCAAGGGTGTGTGGTCAACATCACTATTGATGTTAATGTTGGGGTAGAGTTGATCAGTTTTATTCTGGAAATGATTTGTTCCACTCTTCTCTGTCCTGTATTCTTTAAAAGAAACAGCTTTGAGAAATCTATACCTAAGATGTGTGGATTGCACTAAAGAACTGGTTTCATTTTTTTCTACGTACAAAATGATACATAAGTAGTGTACAAAGAAGTTTTAATTTAATATGTCGGTTTGTGAATACATCTTGATCGATGTCATCAATTTGATCATTCTTCTCTATCTCACCCAACACCTCCCTCCATTTACGTGGTCACATTTTCACACATGTACATTGAATATTACGACGGGATTCTCCCACTGTACCAGTTTGGCAAAGAAATTTCTTCATTGTACAGGCAAGGAAGATGAAGCTGAGGACTACAAGCCCAAGACAGCATAGCTATTACTTTGCATCAAGATTATTTGACTTACAAAATCTTCACCAAAAAAGCATTATAAAAAAGAACATGGCTAGGAACTAGAAGCATCTATCTTTGTGCGTGTGCTGGTTTTGGGGCCTGAGTGCTGTCCCTGAGCTGCTTTGCTAAAGGTTAGCACTCTACCACTTGAGCCACAGTGCCACTTCCAGCTTTATGTTAGTTAATTGGAGGTAAGAATCTCATGGATTTTCTATCTTGGGCTCATTATAAACCACAATCTTCAGACCTCAGTCTCCGGAGTATCTAGGATTGCTGGTGTGAGCCACTGGCAGCTAACAAAAAATCTATTAGTTGTCCCAATTAAACATGTGGAGCAATAGGTCATTTGATACTGGTGACACTCAGATAATGATTCCTCTACTTGTTCCTTTCTGGTGTTATAACTAGTGTGATAATGCTTGCTCAGGTTTATATCACTGTGCAATCATTGCTCCATTTTGTTCAGTAAAAAGCTTTTCAGGACAGGAGAACTGTGAGAGGAGAATATGGGATGAAAATTTTATCTGTACTTCTGGTGGCCTGGCAAAAGCTTCTCAGAATGTTTGCAATCAGAAATAAGAGTCCATTTCGGCCGAATAAAATGAAAGACACACACCTGACACAGAAGCAGTGCCACAGAAGGACAAATGGGAAAACTCATCCAGGCTCAGAACGAATCAACAGTATGAGTTGTTCAGGTGCGTGAAAATTTGTGAAGATTGTCTTTCTAACCATGGAGAGATCATTAAATGCTGGACTCATATCTGTTTAGGTCTGTTTCCTCTGAATCATCTTTGATAAAGACAGAAATGAGAATGTAACAATGGAACCTAGTTATGTTTTCTGAATGAGATTTCATCTCTTTCACAAATCAAGTAAGGGTTGGAATGAATGACTTGTATTTCCTGAGAGAAATTCATGTTTGATTCCTTATTTCTATTAAGCTTATCAAGTGAATAACTTTAAATTTGTAAGCTGTTATTATAACAAATATGAAATGATTTTTTTTATGTTTCTAGGAGGCACCCAGTTTCCTTTTAGATAGAAAATATTTATCTGGCTTCCAACCAAAATCTTTACATCTCAGCCTCCAGAGTACCTAGGATTCCAGGCATCAGTCACCTCTCCTAGCTGAGAAGAATATTTTTGGTATAGAAAAATCACTATGATATAGAACATGAGGAATGAATAGTTTAGATTAACAAGGAATATTTTGAAAACATTAACAAATCTGAAGTTATCACAAACTTGCCTGCTTCAGTGAGGAGAAAAATGAGAAAGAAGTTACAGAGGTAGAGAATTGGAGACTAAAGAGAAGTGAGTGAATAGTTCTTTGTTAGCAGAGCTACTGAAGATTTCTTTTTAAGAAAATTCAGCTTGATATAGTGGTACATGTCAATAATTCTAACTACTTATGAGCTAGACTCTGGAAGGTATAGGAGGTTTGCAGTTGGTATGGTAAAAGTATAATACTGGGACTTCAATATTTAAAACACACTGGTGCCACATGGTGATAAGAGAGGCAGAAGTAGGAGGGTCATGGTTTGAGACCAGACTAGGCAGTTAATAAGAAACTATCTGAAAATCAATCTAAAGCTAAACAAAGTGCTAGGTGTATGGATCAAGAGAAATTATCCAGCAAGTTTGAGGCCCTGAGTTCAATCCCTTCTCCTGAGAAAAAGAGACAATAAAAAGGAAGAAAGATTATAATACAATTTTCAAAATATTTCCTGTGCAACTTTCTGCAACAATTTCCTTCTTCGATTGCCTTAAAATGTTTACAAAGTCACTTACACAAATGACTACCATCATTTGGGGAAATCACAGAAAAGTCTTTGCAACCAGCTTTGTAACAGAACAATTTTGTCAAGCAGATTTCAATGAGCAGAAAATGAGAGATAATGGGCTCATGAAATTGCACTTCATAGCTATGTGTCAGAATGTGAGGAGCTCATAAAGAGGATTTATTTCTTAAGAGAAAAGGAGTATTGAGTTGATTTATCAACTTGAAAAATTACGGTAAATTCTGTTGGTATTTGGGATACACTTTCAAGCAAGGTGTTAAGCCAATAAAATTATGGTTGAGATTTTTAAAATATTTTTATTGTTAGTGGTTGAGATTTTTATAAAAGCTGTAAGATAATTTTTTCATAGATTTTTATACAAGCTATTCAACAATTGTTGGATAAATCACAATAATGCAAATATGTGTGCTGTGTCATCTGATGGTGTTACCTATCTCATCATCTAGGGTTGGAAGAATGTTATCTTCATTTTAAAAATGCAAAAATGGAGGCACGAGGAGAGTTGGTGTGTTTCTGAAGGCTGATGTGTAAATTACTGCCCCAGCCCGCGGGGTCGGTCAACAAGGGCAGGAAAAGGAACTGACCTGAATGAGAGACAAACCAGACACAAGGAAGGAGACCAAGACAGGGTTCTGATCAAGGTCTCAAACTTTATTTTTTATACACAGCCGTATATATATAACACGCTGAACAGGGTAATTAGGATCAGCAGGTCAATAGGGTTGCTAGGTACCAAAACTGCAAAGTATATCTTGCAAAAGGTCATAGGTGGGGAATCTTCAGAAGGCGCCAAGCAATGTTATCAAAGTTGTAAGGCTTAATGACTCTTATGCAAAGTGGTGGCAGTTCTTATGCAAAGTGGTGGCTCCAAGCAATGTTGTCAAACAGGGTATCAATAGGCTCCAAGGCTTAACAGCTCTTATCGAAGGTAGTAGCTGTATTTTCTAGCAAACAGCACTTGGTTCCCGGCATCTCCTCCCTTTTTATTTAATTAAATGGGCCAATTATTTACGGGGAATGGGTGACAAGGTCTTGAACCGAGTCTTGCAGAGGTCTGGTAGTATAAGAGCCTTTACCAGTGGAAGGAAGTAGAGACCCATCCCCCTAGAACGTTTTAACGATCCTTTTTGAGGGGAGAGGATTACAGATGGATCCAAGCTCTATGAAGATGTGTTTGCTTCTATGAGCCCGAATGGCGAGTTTTTGGTCGCCCTGGTCGGCGGATACCACTAGGTTCCACCCTTCCATAGGTGCCCATGGCATGTGTGTCTAGCCGATTCGGGTTTTGGCTGCCAAGAGGCCTAAGCTCTGCCGTTTGACTTGCCTGTATAGCAAGAGGCAGTGGCTCCACGAAAGTCAGTCACCCTGTTCCTGATCGGCCAAATCCAGCCTGTGGTAATGAATTTGCAGGGGTTTGGATGTCAGGGAGTCAATTCACTGTCTTACGAAATGAATTATCCTGTAAAAAATACATGATCCCACAATAACAATTAGCAGGATTGCACTAAGGGGTCCAAGCAGAGGAAGAACATAGGGGAGTATGCTGTCAGTCCCCCACCATCGGGTGGATGAGTCACCTTGCCATCTTTTTTTTCTAAGTTTTCTTGAAGTTGTCTAACTTGATCGAGAACCATGCCACTCTGGATAACAGAAAAGCAACATTCCTCCTGTAAGAAAACACAGAGACCATCCTGCCTAGCAGTAAGAAGGTCAAGGCCTCGCCTATTTTGAAACACAACTTGTGCAAGGAGTTTAGCTGTTCTTGAATGGTCAAGACAATTCGAGTTACTGCTTGAATGTCATTAACCAATTGATTTTGTAAGGAGTTATGAAGTGAAATGGAAGTGGCAATGCCAGCAGCACCTGCAGCCATGCCAGTGGTGACTCCCAAGCCTATGATAAAGGGAATAAATGAGGGCATTATTTTCCTGCGTGCAAACTCAGTCAAATAAATGGGAACGGGTTCTGACCTGGGAAGAATATCAATATGGGGGGAACAAAAAAACAATTATACAGGCTTTAGTCCAATTTCCTCTAAAAAAGAGATATAAGCCATCGTGGCATAAAAAATAGGGTTTTTTTTGGGGGGGGGGACAATATGTCTTTTCCTTCTGTAGGCCAGAAGTGTTAAAAAATCTTCAGCAATCTAAAAAATATTTGGTTTGATTAAAGGTAATATAGTTAATGCATGTGGAATTTTCTGGTAGAACCTCCAGCAGAACCTGGGGAGAATACATATATGGGGAGGCATGGCAAGAGGTGATAACTTCTAACAATTTAGCATTGGGGGGGGCAAATACTCAGCCGCATCTAAAGATATCTCATGGGTGGGACCCATACACAGCCAGGAGCCCTGTGAAAATTCCGGGCGTGTGGTATTTAGCAGCAAAAAGGACCTCTTAAGGATGTCTAGTATTAAGGAGAAGGTCCAAGAATGCACCGGATCCAATTGGGCAACAATAGAGGAAAAAACTTGGGAGGAATTAACAACCTGTTGAATAAGAACTTCAGTGGGGGAGGCAGTATCCAAACCTTTTAATTTGTAGGAACCCATAAGGGTCTCGCCCTCGGCCATCCACCCATATTCCTGCTGTTAATCCTGATATCCACTTGGGATTCAATGGGTCAGTAATTGTATACTTGACTGGGTTACAGCCACCTGTAAAACATTTTTTGCCCGTAGGATGCAACAACTCCAAATTAGAGCTGAGGGACCCGGAATGTTCATGTGGGAAGGACCAATAAGGGCAATACAATTGCCTGCTTGACTGGCCAGATGCTTCCAGAAAATATATTTATGATTTGTGACGTAACTCTGTTCCCAGCTGCCACAAGTTCCCCAAATATATTGAACAGTGGGTTTTCAGGCATCCAAGTATAATTCTACTTGGCTATTTTTAAAGCAGGTCTTATTCAACAGTTGTGGGAGGTCAAACTCTATTGCAAAAACTTGAAATTCCCAATGACCGGAGTCAGCTTCAATAATGGCATCTGGAACCAGCATCAGCAGGTGGAGGATCATCAAATTTTTCAGTGGCAACAGCATGTGAAACAACCAAGGGTGGATTCTCAGGGTTCTCTTTTCCCCTGGAAGATGGAGGGTTAGTTAGTCTTGTTATCAACTGGTTTAACAAGGCTTTCTGGAAGCCATCGAGCTGCGCCCTCTTTATTGTCAAATATATAGGCAGACCCGCGGCCCCAAATTAGTACGGGGTCAGGACCTTTCCATTGATGGGTTAGGGGATCTTTCCAAAAAACAAACAGTAGCATAATTTTGACTTGTTTGTGGATGCCAGAGCCAATCACCTGCAGATTTTCTGTTAATGTCCAAGCTTAGGAAATTAATAACAAACAAGGCATGATGAAGGATGTTTTCTGGAGCTCTTTTTATAGGGTAAAGGTTCCCCGTTTTTAATTTTTGAAGTGTATTTTTTAAAGTTTGGTGAGCCGGTTCAACAATGTCCTGACCTTGAGGGTTATAAGGGATCCCAGTAATATGTTTAATTTGTAACTGGTGGCAAAATTGCTGAAAGTTATTTCCAGTATATCCAGGGCCATTATTGGTCTTAATAACGTTGGGTTTTACCATAACAGTTAAGCAGGCAAGTACGTGGGCAATAACATTTTTAAGGGCTTCCCCGGTGTGAAGGCTGGCAAAAATAAAGCCACTAGATGTATCAATGGTAACATGAAGATATTTAAGACTGCCAAAAGGTGGAATATGTGTAACATCCATTTGCCAAATTTCATTGGGCACCAAACCCCTAGGGTTAACACCTAAATGGGGAATATGCAAAAAGGTGACACAATTATGATATTGTTTTACAATTTGCCTCACCTGTTCTCTGAAATATTATAAAGAAGGCGCAGTGTTTGAGCATTAAGGTGCTGTAAAGAGTGAGCCTCTTTTGCCTGAGATACAGGATCATGTTCCACCAGAAAAACAAGCTGAGTTGCTTGATCCATTACATTATTGCCTTTTGTTAAAAGTCCAGGGAGGCCTGAATGAGCACAAATGTGTCCAATAAAAAAGGGGCAAAGTCTGGCTAAAATATACTGTTGAATCAAAGAAAACAGTGGGGTGGCATTAGTGGTTGGTTTAATATAAGGAACTGTTTCTAGTAAGGGGATGGAATGAGCAATATAGTAACTATCAGTATACAGGTTAAAGGGAACAGTAGATAGTTGAATAAACACTTGTAAAACTGCAAAAAGCTCAACCGATTGTGCCAAACGGTAAGGGGACTGAAGGGAAACAGTCTGAGAATCAATGGTAAAAGCTGCTATACCATTGGAGGAACCATCAGTAAAAGCCAGGAAAGCATGAGATAAGGGTTGAGGGGAAGTTTGTGTGGGGAAAACAAAGGACTGATATCTTAAAAACTGGAGAAGTTTGTTAGCAGGGTAATGATTATCAAGGGTTCCTTGAAGGGAAATGGAAGACACAGCCCAATCATCATCATTTTGTATCAACCACTGAATTTGAGTCGGAGAATAAGGCAGTATTATTTTATCAGGATCTTTGCCAAACATTTTTTTACTATGTTCTCTTCCCATTTTGATTAATTCTGTTACCCAGAAGGTGTATGGTGTAAGGACCTTAGGAGGAGAGGCAGGCAAATGTACAAAGGTCCCTCTTGCCAAAAAACTCCAGTGGGTGTAAAGCTGGTGGCACATATAATGTACTGAAGGGGTTTATTATAGGAAATAAAAGTAATTTGTTGATTTGTAATGGCTGTTTCTACCAATCTCAACGCTTCTAGGGCTTGGGGGTTTAATGATCGGCTGGATGTCGGATTTGGGTCCCCTTTAAGGATATCAAATAGAGGTTTAAGTTCACCAGTAGTTAGTTTAAGGTATGGCCGGAGCCAGTTAATGTCTCTGAGAAGCCTCCGAAAATCATTTAAAGTTTGTAAATGGGCTGTTCTAAGTTGAATTTTTTGTGGAAAAATCCTTTTATAAAAAAGCTCAAAGCCCAGAAATGTATAGGGAGGAGCCAGCTGGATCTTATCTGGAGCAATTTGAAGGCCAGCGTCAGTAAGGGCTTTAGAAAGTCTTTGGGAGCAGTAAAGAAGCTGATCAGGGTCAGGGCCCGCTAAAAGTAAATCATCCATATAGTGAATCAAATATATGGAGGGCCCCTGTTGCCTAAATGGATCCACCACCTGGGCTACAAACTTTTGGCATAATGTGGGACTATTTGCCATGCCCTGGGGTAAAATCCTTCCACTGAAATCATGGCATAGGGCCTTTAAAATTAGTTACTGGTAAACTAAATACAAAATATTCACGGTCCTCAGGATGTAAAGGAATAGTAAAACAGCAATCCTTTAAATCAATAACAATCTTATGGTACCCCGTGGGAATAGCCACGGGTGTGGGAAGTCAGGGTTGAAGGGCTCCTATGGACACCATGGCCTTATTTACTTCTCTAAGATCCTGAAGTAATCTCCATTTTCCTGATTTCTTTTTAATTACAAAAATGGGAGTGTTCCACGGAGATGTGGTGGGTTTAATGTGGCCTGCAGCAAGCTGTTCCTGTACTGTAGCTGTAGTACTTGTACCTGTAGTAGCCGTAGCCAGTTTTTCAGAGGACAAAGGCCATTGATCAACCCATACAGGCTCAGTCCTTTTCCAGGATATTTTGTCTGCATGGAGTACAGGCATGTCAACGGCCCTAGGATAAATTTTTATAGCCCATACGGAAAGGAATGATTTTTACCTCCACCTGAATGGGTTCTTTAGGGCCTTGAGAATGTTTTCCTAAGCCTTGTCCAGGGCGAAAGCCCTGGTTAAGCATCTGTTGAGTAACCAATTCATTTGGACTATACATTATAAGCTTCATTTGGGATAAAATATCACGTCCCCACAAGTTAACCGGGAGGGTCTCAACCACGTACAGCTGGACTGTGCCCTTATTTTTTGCTCCACCTTCCCAGGTTAAAATTTTGGAGCTCTGTAATGGGTTAGAGGTTTGTCCAATGCCTTTAAGGTGAGTCATGGAAGGGGTAAGGGGCCAGGATGGGGACCAGTCTCTTTTAGAAATAATTGTAGCATCAGCACCCATATCCATAAGGCCTTCAAATTTTTCCCCATCCAATTTTAGCTTGAAGAGAGGCCGGTCCTGAGTAATCTCCTGGACCCAGTAAGCATCCGAAGACCTAAAGCCTCTGGATCCTCTCTTTTGTGTAAGGCTAGGGTTTGTCTTATCAAGGGGAAGCAATATTAATTGAGCAATTCTTTGTCCAGGAAAAACTTTTGACTGGCCCCTGGGAAGCAGTAGCCAGTAACTTAATCTCTCCCTCATAGTCCTTGTCAATAACCCCAGGGGAAATACTAAGGCCCTGAAAAACAGCACTACCACACCCCAGAATGAGACCAAAGGTGTTTGGGGGCGGTGGGCCAAACACTCCTGTGGAAAGAATCTGATTTCCTAACTCGGGGGTCAATATTGTGTGGGAGGAGGCACAGAGGTCCAATCCTGCACTTCCTGTGGTTGCCCATATGAGGGCGCTGATGGTGCGTGAGGAGTCACTTGGGGGACGAACCTGACGGCTCCAGGGTTCTGTCCTGTTTTGATTTTGCGGCCCTGGGGCAGACCCCGGACAAAGTTTCCCTGTCTGGGTGGTAGGGGATTGCCCTGGATATTGGTTTTGGAGCGACATTCAGAGGCCCAATGTATTACCCGTTTGCACGTTGAGCATAAAGACAGAGGGGGTGTTTTTTCAGCCTTGGGGGTCGTACAGTTCTTTGAAAAATGGCCAGGCTGTTTACAATTAAAGCAGGTTTTAGGTTTTTGGCTCTGAGTAAAATCCTTAAGGGCAGCGCCTATGGCCAGGCCGATGTTGCGCGAGGCGGGGTCAACATTAGAGCAAAGTCTGATAAAGTCAGTAATGGTTTTGCCACGGCGGTGGGGACGTAAAGCCGTTTGGCAAGCAGAATTGGCATTTTCAAAAGCAAGATGTTTAATAAGCTCATTATCAGTTTCTTCCTTTCCCATAAGGCACTCGGCAGCCTCTGTAAGGTGACCAATGAACTCACTGTAAGATTCATGGGGTCCCTGTAGAACTTTGGCCAAGGAGGTAACAGCGGACCCTTGAGAAGGGAGGTTTTTCCAGGCCTTAAGGGCAGCATGTTGAATCTGAACAAGCAATCCTGGGGGAAATTTAGCCTGTTTTTCATTAGTATCAAATGGCTTATTGCCCATCAATTTTTCTATGGTCCAGGACTTAGAGTGACAACCAGCAGATGTGTTACAGCGAGCTATATCCTGGCACCTTTCACCATAATCAGCCTTCCATAAAAGAAAATCTCCTCGTGTTAAAGTAGCCTTGGTTAGCATGGCCCAGTCATTTACTGTAAGCCAGTCCTCGCTCAATGATTCCAAAAGAGAAATGGTAAAAGGAGCGGTAGGGCTGTACAAGGAAACAGCATTTTTTAATTCTTTAATATGTCTAAATTTAAGGTGATGGTATTTTTGAGCTCTAATAACCAGATGCTCTCCTCCTTTCTCTTCCCCATTTGAGTCATCACACTTGGGCCCTCCCTCCTGCTCTTCCTCTCTGTCATCTGCCTCAGTCTCTTGATCATCAGATTCTCCTTTTAGATTTTCCGAAATGGCTCTAATTTGAGACCGAGTGACTGGAAAAGCATGAAGGATCTTTTTCTTTCTTGTCATTAATTTTTGTAAATTTGTGTTCCTAATTTCTAGGTCCAGTTTATATAGTTGTAATAGTTGGGCCTTTTCTTTCTTGGCCTGAAGTAGGGCCCTTAAGAACTGGGCTTCCCGGGAAAGCTTAACTGTGGCTTGTCTGGTGACCTCCTCAAGATCTGTTGAAGAGGCCAAGGCAGGGGCACAGAAGGGAGGGGCTGTTTTATAGGGAGAAGGTTGCATGCCCAAGGGGTTTAGAGGGGGCCAGTCTGAGGCGTGGTATCTAGCAGCCTCCTCTTCTAAAGTGGCCTAGTCCTCCGGGGGAAGGACAGCATCATTGGGCCTTTGGGATCTGAGGTTAGAAAGAACCGTGTATATAGCTTTTGGTTTTTGTAATTGTGAGTCACTGTTAGGGTCAGGCATTGGTTTGGAAACCGAGGGACAATGAGACGCGACTGAGGGGGGATAGGAGAAGGGTTTTGGGGCAAGGGAGGCCTGAGTCCCTGTAAATTTAATTTTTAAAAATTCTTCACCTTCCTTAACCACTCTAGACACATCTTTGTGTTGGTAGCAAACTTGGAGGATCTCATTTATGAGGTTCTAATATGAAAAAGCCTGAACAGGAATCTTTTTGGGGCCAAAAGTTTCATAATAATCCTTATGACAGTCTCCAACATGACCCTACCTTTGTCTATATTGCCTTCCTGAGGAAACCAAGGGCAAATATACTCCATCAGCATAAAAAATTGAGTTGAATCTTTTTTCTTAACCCGTGTTCCTCGTGCCTTGAGTGAGGCTTTTAGGCCTTGAACAAAAAGTTCATGCTTACTAAGTGTTTGTCCCATGATTGCATCACCTCCCTTACCTTACAGATCTGTATCACAGTCGGGCGTTTCTGCAGTGATCAGGATGCAGATCTTCCCTCACGGGCTGGGTGGCCATCCAAGAAGAAGAGAGAGGCTGGTCAATCGGACGACGTTCAGACCAGGATCCATGCTTCAAGCCCCATGTTGGGCACCACCTGCCCCGGCCCACTGGGTTGGTCAACAAGGGCTCAAAGAGGAACTGACCTGAATGAGAGACAAACCAGACACGAGAAAGGAGACCAAGACAGGGTTCTGATCAAGGTCTCAAACTTTATTTTTTACACAGCAGTATATATACCACGCTGAACAGGGTAATTAGCATCAGCAGGTCAATAGGGTTGCTAGGCACCAAAACTGCAAAGTATATTTTGCAAAAGGTCATAGGTGGGGAATCTTCAGAAGGCGCCAAGCAATGTTGTCAAACAGGACATTGGTAAGTTGTAAGGCTTAACGGCTCTTATGGAAAGTGGTTGCTCCAAGCAATGTTATCAATCAGGGTTTCAATAGGCTGCAAGGCTTAACAGCTCTTATCGAAGGTAGTGGCTGTATTTTCTAGCAAACAGCACTTGTATACCACAAGAAACAAAGTTATTATAGTTAAGAATAGATATGTCATCACACCCAGAAGATACATTTTAGTGCATTCTCACTAAAAAGAAATGTTACATGCAGAAATTAATGGATATGATGGAGCTTATCATTACACAATATATAAATAAATGGGATTACCACTCAATACTTTATAAATATGTAAAAATGATTATGTATCTAGGAGCCAGTAGCTCATTATTGTAACCCTAGCTACTAAGGAGGCTGAGAGCTTAGAATCATGGTTCAAAGTCAGCCTAGGCAGGAAAGTCGACGACTCTCTTATCTCCAATGAGCCACCAAAAAACTGACAGTGGCTCAAGGGGTACAGCACTAGTCTTGAGCTAAAGAGCTGAGGGACAATGTCCAGGCCCAGATTTCAAGCCCCACAACTGACTAAAAATAAACAGTTAAAATAAATATTTTGACATAAGTGTTAAGATATATATTCTAAAAAATTTTACATCCTCACTAGATATACCAGTTTATATAGAGAAGATTTTTCTGGATTTAGTTGTCATTGAATTTTGTAAATCACATATTTGTCACTCAATTCATATTTGTATGTTTATATACTTATATGCCATAAGTATAATTAAATGATATGTGATAGGCAGTGCTGTTTTAGGAATTTTCCTTGGCTTTTTAACATTAACCCTTCTACCCTAAAATCGATATACCCTCCAACCTTATCAGAGGTTTCATCTCGTTGGAGCAGAAAAGTATAAGCTATCATCGTTTTTTGGAACAACTGTAACATTTTAAATGAATTTCACTTAGTTTAAGATCCGAAACATTCAAGTCATCTTAACCATGCCAGTAATAGCAAAATGTCTTCTGAGCTTTGCAGTCTCTTAAGAGATGAAAATCGTTAATTATACATCTAGTTTTTTCTGCCTAACATCTTATATCTTAGGAAGATCTTTTTGGGTAACCCTGTGTTCCTGACTAGAAGACTGCAACAAAGGCAATAATGAAAATAACTAAGGAAAATATTTGAAAACAATTAAAAAAGCAATCACAGACACTCCTGTAATCACCAGTTTCAATGAGAATATACATTAAAGTAACACGTTTTTGTTGCATTTAAAGAGCAATAATTAAACTTTAATTAGCAGTGAAGAAGGTAACAGAAAACTGTGTTTGAAGACATCTTGACTTTGAACAATTCAATATAAGCGTAATGGATTTATCTTGTTTTTCTGTGGAGTTGCCAAAATAATAGAGAGCAACACCCAAAGGCAGGAAAACACCTAAGCCAAAGCAGTAAACTTTTGTCTATAAAAGAATTGTGAGGGTGTGACTCTTCCAAAGTCAGGCTTGCAAAGAGGAAAGTTTATTTGCTTTGGAGTGAGCAATAAAAAATATAAAAATCCTTTATTAATGTTTTACATGTCTTGACTAGGACTTCTCATGTTGGAGAAGAGGAAAGGTCTGAAAAATTTCAAGATTGTTTGACTATTCCCGAAGATCATTCTTATTTATCAGCTATGGCCTGGGTTACACTTAGTATCCTGCTTGTTTAAATTTAGAAGCATTATTTGTTTCTGACTTAAAAGCTGCAAAGCCTTGAGTATTAATGCAGGGTCATTTCCTAAGAGGTGAAAGTTGCTGTTTAAACAAACCTAAAATATCAAAGACAGCATAGTGTAAACTATTTTCTAGCTATATGACAATCTGTGGTGTAGATTTTTTTTCACATTTTTCCAGGGGACTCATTTTTGTTATCTTCTTTTTCAACATCTAGTGTTCCTATAATATTCTATACCATCCTGGGATGACTATAACTTTACTGGATTCTTTAATTTCTCTGTTTCTGTATTACCTTTTTAAATTACTTCAGAAACTCTAACTCAAACATGACATAAATTATCTTTATAATATTAGCAAACAGATTTCATTTCCCATATTCTTAACCTAGCCTTCTACATAACTTTGGTACTTAGTGATCCCCAAATGTGAAAATAAAGATAGGGAGCTTCTTATTTAGATATTATTTAGTATTTCAAGACTTCATTAATGCAAGGCCCTTAGTAGTATGTACATCATACATGTGTACTAAGCTGGTGGCAACTTTTTCTTATTCTCAGAAACTAGGAAATGTGGTCTCCCTGTAGTTATATTAGGAAAAGTCTGTAGTTGAATTAATTTACTAAACCAAATCTGCTGTAAAGTATTTCTACAAGTTATTTGGCTTAAATAATCCGTATTTACCATTTTACAGTTCTAAAGGACAGAAATCTAAAAGAAGTCTCACTAGATTAAAATAGAGACACCCACAGAGCTAAAATATTTTTCAAATGATTCTAGTGTAAAAGGCATTTATCTTCTATTCTGCTTCCCAGAAATTCAGAATCTGGATTGTTATTTTTTCCTTTATCTTCTAATGTAGCATCTTTACATCTTTCTGATGGTTCTTACCTAATCATGTCCCTTTTGAACTACCCCTGGGACTTTTAACTACCTTTGAGTATTCTTCCCCCATATGATAATTATTCAAATTTGTGCTTCTTGGGTAATGAGAGGTTATAATTTTACAAACATATATATAATGCAAATCTACATTTCAAGGATTAGGTATGTGGGAAAGATAGATATTCTGTGAAGGTATTTGGTATGTACAATGAATGTGTAGCATTCTTTCTACTATAACCTGTTATCCTTTCATTAACCTGAAGAACATATTTCTTCAATGAAATATAACTAGAAAAAATTTAGTCCCTGAAAGCAATTAATCCTGATTAAAACATTGTCATGTACTAGATATCCTAAATGCCTGAAGCAGTTCTGGCACTATCACTTTTTATATATTCTGAATACAATCTTCTCTTTTCAAGAGCATTTGGTTGTTATTATTTTGGAATTATGGTTAATATTTATTTGACTGCTATTTTTAAAGAATGCATCACCCAATACTGGTTTTCTTTTTCTAACTTTTTTGGCTCTAATCTATTTTTGAAAGAAAGGCAGCCATTTGAATTACATGAACTGCTTATTGAAGTTGAATCAGCATGGAGAGGAAAAGAAGAAAGTAGATGACTTTGTGGGTATATCACATTAAAAATATATCTACAAGCGATTTATCTTAAAATCGTCTATTTTTCATTATGTTTAGATTCTGATATAATTTAGTGTCCCAACTCACACATTGTTAATGCAGTCTTATTTCATGCCTCCCAAAAACAAACAACAAATTACTATTTATTTTTAAATTATCATTTATTTAAAAAACTATATTTTAAAAAATTAGTCGAGGGAAATGGTTTATTAGATATTTAGAGTCATGTTCATACTCTAAGGTGGAAGTGAGAAAGGGAAAAAAAATCCTGTTTTTATTCTTCCTTGAGCCACTCTGATTTAATTCATCTGTTTCTGAAAGAATGAAATTCTTGATTTGAAGCCTTTTGGTTGATATCCACAATGTGTCATTCTTCCTTTATTAATAGAATTTGGAGAAAGGATGAGAATTCACACTAGAAATAGGAGAAGAGGAAAAGAGAAGAAGAAATCTAGATATTTTATTCATCCTCATCACAATCACAAGGTCTGGATAATGATAATAGATATTAGATACAGTGCTCTAGAGTGATTAAACCCATCTATAGAAAAGATAACCCTACAAGTGATCACATACAGAATGCTTATTTATAAAATATTGTAATAATTTCCAACAGGAAATTTTATCTATTTGTTAAGTTCTTGGTTAGGATTTGTTAAATTCTGGTGTGCTATAGTCAACTATCATAATGGTATACAAGGATGGTAAGAAACTAACATCTTAATATCACATTCTAATATTAGCTTAATTCTGCCTGTGCTATATGTATGAGGCTGAATTTGAGTTTTGCTTCAATTTCACATGCTATCTTCTTCCAGTATATAAATTGAAGGAAGACTCCCTCTGAAATATGCTATTGTTATGGCTAAGGGAAAACAAGTCAGCTTTTAGACACAGACAATGAGATAGAAATCTTCACCTAGAAATAGTCTTTCTCCAATTCTGGTTCACTTTTGTAAACTGAAGTAAGTCACATAACCCATTTTGACATTGCAGGTAGAGGTAAATTTCACCTACAGAAGCTGATGCAAGACATAGAGTAATATACCAAGATATGCAACACTTGAGATAAAGAGAAATATAATACAATCAATCATACTTGTGCTCACATGTCTCTGCAGGAAGGAAGGTATTATGTACCTTTGTTTCTAAAACTACTGAGATCTTCAAATCATGTCTTTTATGCTTGGATGTTACAGGAATTAGAGAACATTTTGATACTGAGACAGCATAAAATCTCAAAGAAAGCAGGACTAATCATTTCAATACTACCTTTTGTTCTCTAAGAAAATAAACCATTTTATAGACAATATTTTATAATTTCTTACCTAGTATCTTTTCTTTTCCAGAATTGATTTTGTTAATATATGTGACTATCCACCAGAATAAATATCTTCATTTACATGCATCTTGTGCAGACAGCAAGTCAATTAGATGTAAGTGTGAGTTGATCAGTAGCACTTTTTAAAACTCAAAAAATCGTTTAAATAGGCATACAAGTGGACCAATTGCAACAATGTACAAGTCGATATGTCAAAAAATGAACTTTACAACTTTGGTGGGGGAGGTAGCGGGGAGGATTGGGTTGGGGTGCGGAGGGAGGATGGGAAGGGATGGGAAGGGGAATCAAAGGAGGAGGCTACAATGCTTGATAAGAAATGTACTCATTATCTTGCCCATGTAATTGTAACTCTTCTGTAAAGTATTTTCACAATAAAAAAATAATATAAAGAAGAAAAATAAATAAATAAAACTGCAAAAAATTTGTACACGAGCTAATATACATATTTTTCCATCATCACCTACCAAATCCTCCTTCTTCCTTCCTAGGAAACATACCCAATTAATAAAAAGTCATAGATATTTGGCTTTTGACCTTGAAAATGGAAGCAGAATGTTATAGATGTCTGAGATGAGCGTTAATAGTGTTTTACATAGTAATGTCACATGCAACAACCCTATGAGTCCTGCAGGTCTTAACACTACTTCCTTAGTGATGTAATAGGAATGTCAGCTTCATTGGATGTAGTATTGTTTTCCACTTCCTTTCCTACCAACTGACCTACATTATAATACATATTATGGATGTGTTCTCTTCTTTTTCTGATAAGATTTGCTAAGCGTCTGTCAATTTCGTTGATTTTTTCGAAGAACCAACTCTTTGTTGTGTTGATACTTTCTGTGTTTTTTTTTTTAATTCTAATTCATTTAATTCTGATTTAATTTTAATTATTTGTTTCCATCTACTGGATTGGGGTTTATTTTACTGCCCTTTTACAAGAAGGCTCAGATGTCTCATTCAATTGTTGGTTTCAGATCTCTCCAATTTGTTGATGTAAGAACTGACAGCTATAAACTTGCCTCTGAGTACTGCCGTTGCTGTTTCACAGAGGAGCTGGTATTTTGTGTGCTCATTTTTGTTGAATAATATGAACACTTGAATTTCCATTCTAATCTCTTCCATTAACCAATCGTGATTCAGCAGTGTGTTTATCCGGCTCTTTGCGTTGCTACAGGACCCTCTTTGGTGGTTTTTAGTGTTGAGTTCTAATTTTATTCCCTTGTGTTCCGAGAGAATGCAAGGTATAAATTCAATGTATCTGAATATGGACAAGTTTGCTTTGTGGCCTAAAATGCCGTCTATTTTGGAAAATGTTCCATGTGCTGCTGAGAAAACCATGTATTCTGATGTTGCTGATTGAAATATTTGGTAGGTGTCTGTTAAAGCTAATTGATTTATGCAGTTGTTTAGGTCCAGAGTTTCCCTTTTGAGTTTTTGCCGAGTTGATCGATCTAGTGGGGAAAGTGGTGTGTTAACGTCCCCTACAATTAATGTCCTTGGATCTATGTGGGATTTGAGGGAAAATAGTGTTTCTTGGATAAATCTGGGTGCTCCGTTGTTTGGCGAAAAGATATTTAGAATTGTAATATCCTCCAGAAGGAGATTTCCCTTAATTAGTGTGTAGTGACCTTCTTTATCTCTTCTCACTAGTTTTAATTTGAAGTCTATTTATCTGATATTAGTTTTGCAACTCCCACTTGATAATGGGGGCTGTTTGCTTGGTAGATTTTGTTCCAGACTTTCATATTGAAAATGTTTTTGTTTTTATGGGCAAGACATGAATCCTGAAGGCAGCAGATGGAAGGATCTTGCTTTTTAATCGAACTAGACAGTCTATGTCACTTAATTGGAGAGTTAAGTTCAGTAATGTTGAGATATAGGACTGAGAGGTATTAGGGAGTTCCTGCCATTTTATCCACCTTCTTGGGGGCTAAGGCAACTGAGTTCTTCCTATGCTTCTTGGATTCTCAGTTTGGATTTAGTTTCTTAGCCTTTATTGTGGTCTTGTTGGTTTTCTATGGGTAGGACATCTTTAAGAATCTTTTGTAGGGCTGGTTTAGTGGAGATAAATTACTTCAATTTTTCTTTGCTATGGAAGGACTTTCTTTGACCTTGGGTTATGAAGGAGAGTTTAGCTGGGTATATTATTCTTGGTTGATATTTGTTTGTCACTAGGGCATGGCATACATCATTCCAAGATCTTCTTGCTTTAATTGTCTCTGCTGAGAAATCTGAGGTGATTCTAATTGGTTTCCCTTTATAGGTGATTGATCTTTTCTCCTTGACAGCTTTAAGGATGTTTTCCTTGGTCTGAATTGATCCTGCAAGGATTATACTGTGAGAGTGGGATGTCCTGTTTTGGCCAGGTCTATTTGTATTTTTAAAAGCTTCTTGTATCTTAATAGGCCTATCTTTTTGCATTTTTGGGAAGTTCTATGCTAGGATCCTGTTCACCAAATTTCCTAGACCATTAACTTCTATTTCTAGGTGCTCCTCTACACCCATTATCCTCAGATTAGGCCTTCTGATGGTGTCTTCCATGTGTTGAATAGATCTAGCATATTTCTTGGATTTTTCTTGAATGGTTGTATGTTCTTTCTCTATAATATCTACGCTGTCTTCACTCCCCGAGATTCAATCTACTATCAAGACTTTCAACTTTGTTATTTATTTCTTTTCCTTCTAGTTGGTTGGCTTTGATGGCTTCCAATTCTTTGTTGGAGGTTTGTTTTAGATCTTGTATTAACTTCTTTACTTCCTTAATTTAGTGTTCAGAGTTTATTCTCGTCTCTTAATTGATTGGTTATGGTTTCCTTGGACTATCATTCCTTCTGTTGGGTTCCAGTTAGCATTCCCTTTGTGGACTTCCTGACTTCTTTCAGCTCTCTATTTATGGATTCCATGGATGCCTTTAGTGATCTTTGTGTATTCTCATCCCGTTCTCTCAATTTCTGTATCACTCTTTGATTAGCTTCGTTATGTTCACTCAATTCCTGTAGTTCTTTTTGAGTGTTCTCAGCCTCCTAACACCATTCATGACTTTCTCTTTGTCTCTTCTATGCCAGCTCCCACAATTCATGTCTATCTCTTTGACTGATAGCCTGCTCACACCATTGTTTTATTTCTCTTTGAGTGTTCTCAAGCTGCTCATACAATTCCTGTATCAATCTTTGAGTAGCTTCCTCAGGCTCATGATATTCCTGTATTGACCTTTGGTATGTCTTTTCTCTCTCTCTCCCTATCACGCTCACACAAAGTCTTTGCAGGTTTTCAATCTTTTCATTTACCATGATTACTAGTAGTGTTTGTAGAGCTTTTTGGAAACTCTCCTCTGGATTATTCATTTCCTGTTCTGTCCCCTGATTACCATGAGTGGGAGTTGAGATACCCAGACTTATCATTTTTCTTGGGTTTTTCAGGTTTGTTCTGCCCATTTGGGTTGAATGTGACACCAGTTTTGCGCTAGAACACTATCTTAAGGCAAGCATCAACCAAAGTCTGCAGTTGCACAGTAAAAAGTCTGCAGATACAATCTAGTTCAACAGATATATCTATTCAACATCAAACAACTATGTATTAGTGTGCTGCGAACTGCAAAGAAGTATTTGGCAAAGCAGACATTATTAGGTTAAGGGAGATATGTGGGTAAAAATAGGAATAGAGGGATGTGGAAATGTAGAGGGAGAGTTAACTTGACTAAATCCTAATATCAAAGCGGGCAATACGTTGGATAGAATGATAGTAGAGAGAGAGAAAAAAGAGAAAAAAAGGGGCAAGAAAAAATAGAAACAAAAATTAAAAATTAAAAGTGAAACACTTATAAATTATGCAAATTCACAATGTAATATTCAGAGAAGAATGGGGATAGGATAAGAGAAGGGAAGGGATAGAATGAGATGTGAAAATCTTAAAATAAAAATGCTTAAAATATTATATAGGTATATAGAGGTAATACTGCTATTAAGGAACTTAAGTCTAAGAGGTATTGAACTGAGTAATCAATTTGTGGATTAAGTGTGTACAAAATGGGGGATAAGGTCTAATAATCGACTATGGGTATATCTGAGGGTGAGCAGAACAGCAATTAAGTCACACAAAGAAGAACGAAAGAGAAGAAAAAGTGAAAAGAATGAGAAACAAAGAAAGAAAGAAAGAAAAAGAAAGAAAGAAAAGGATCAAAAGTCTGTAGAGCTAAACAAAAAATGAATAAAAAGCAAAAAAAGAAAAAAATCACACACACACATATACCCTTAAAATGAAAAGTATAAGAGGAAGAAAAAAAGAGTTAATAAAAAAATTTTTAAAGATAAAAATTAAAAATTTTAAAAAGTTTAAAAAAATTATAAAATGTACAAGAAAAGAATTCTTTGATATTTTTGGAGTGGATGGGTAGATTCTGTATCTCCCTTGTGTCTGTAACTGTCTCTTGTTGAGTCTCTGGTCTGCTTGTGGTGTTTGATTTTCCTGTGGCTTGGTTGGTTTCTTAAGTCAGTTTGTTTGAGCAGGCAGAAAAATGCTCTGCTTTACCCAGAATTTTGTGATCCTCCTCCCAGGCTAGTTCAACGAGAAAGTGATCTGCTTTGAGTTTCACAAAAGAGGGAGATGGCTATTTCTTCTAGTTTGGAGATGCTGTGATGAGGCTAGTTTCTGGTGGGGTGGAGGCCTTTTAGAAAACAGTAGCTTTTCCCTGAGGGGCTAGCTTCTGAGACACTGACAGAGCCCAGCTTGGAGCCGTTCTCAGGTTTTATGTTTATTGAATGTCAATTGATTGTCAAGGTTACTATAGGGAGGGGCAGCCTCTGACTCTGTTTACCCAGTGAAGAAAGCCACTCCTGGGGCTGGTGGAGCTTGCTCAGCTGTGCTGGGTGACTTTTCGCTGAGTGTAGCTGAGCCTGGAATGTCAGGATAGGTTCCTGTGACCTGCTAAATGACTCTTGTTTTCTTTCAAAGCCTGAGTTGGAGCTAGCTGCTCAGCCAGGCCTTTGTCATTATCAAAGATGGAGATCTCTGGTATTGGGGTGGGGAGGGGTGGTCTTATTCCTCTGCTCTCTGAGAAGGAGAGAGGATGTCAGGCTTCTACTCATGCCAGAGTCTTGGTTCTTGGGTCATCTCTGGTCTGCAATCTGCAGGATGAAGATGTCTGCTCCTTATCAGTTCTTGCTGGTGTTGAGTAGAATCCACTCACCTGCTGCATTTGGCGTCGTTGTCCTGGACTCTCTGTGTTGCAGGTATGGTGGCTACGGCCGCCGCATGTGGTTGCTGACAAGTGCGCAGATCTGTTTCCTTGCCTTGATTTTCCCTCTTTGGCCTAACTCTCTGTACTGGGATGGCACACTTGGTGTGATTCTCTGGCTTAGGACGGTTCACTGGAGCACTAAAACTGCTTTCTATGCGAGAGCTTGTTTAGCCTCCAGCTTCTCCTCTGCCATCTTCCCGGAACTCCTGTATTTATTTTTATTTTGTCAAGCCCTGAGCTTGAACTTAGATAGTGGCAGTTCTGCCCCAGGTTTGATCACTCTAGGCAGGGGTGCAGCCACTGGACCCACAGCCAAACCTGGTTTCCTGGGTCCATTGGGACCAGCCATTGGGCTGACAGGAAAAAAAATTTAATGCAAAACAGAAAAAACACTAGCAATTTGCAGATGGCTGCCAATTTTACATTTTTTTCTTTGCTAGGTGACCATCCTGGGTCTGAATGACATGGTTGAAAAATGTTGGTAACCTGGCATTGCTGATAGCTGGCAGGCTACCAGGGAAGCCATAGGCCAACACAGCAACATAGGCCCTGTGTTTGAAGCCTGGTCCTGACCCCTAAGAGATCCAAAGAGTCTCCTTCATAGTCATAGGAATACCGATGGAAGATTATGAATGGCAAGGTTGAATTAGTTATTTCTGAATACTACTATACAATTAGAGTGATTTTAGGAGGCCAATTGATTTTAATGTATGCTTTTGACACATTCAAAGAATACTATTAATTACATGTATGCTATAGTTTCAGGACAATGGTTGATTTAATTAATAATTCATTAAGGCTGAAAACAATAATATTAATTACATGAAGGCATAATAAATACCCAAGAATTGGCAGCAATGTAGCCTATAAAGCTGAATAATGTGTAGACATTTCCGGCACTCTATAATGATCTATATTTAATTGTGTACTACAATCTGCATGTCAATGTGTTTTTATTTTGTCAACTCCTAAATCTCAGGTGATGGAAATGCTAGTCAGCTCAATATGCTCCAGGCTGGCATGCTGACACTTACCCATTAATGAATTGGGCCTTGTAGACTGTGAGTTCAGATGCCAGCACTAACAAATTTGAATCATAGAGTAAGAAGCCCATGGTGATACGTTTTCCTTTTCTGTGAAAGTCCTGAGTGTCAGGTGTGAAGTTTCATACATAGGCAAAACTATATCCTATGTAATAAATGTAATAAATATTTCATGTGTAAAAAGTCAATAAATAAGTGGTAAATAAATGAATAAAGCAAAAAATGAGTAACTACACTAAGTGCAAAATGTGGTCAACATACGGGGCTCAATCTCAGGGCCTAAGAACTGCCTGGCAGCTGAATTGGCTAGAGGCTGCTGTGCTGACAGTCACCCATTCACGAACTGATCCTTCTAGGCCCTGAGTTTAGATCCCAGAACTGCCAAACATGTAATTGTGGAATGAGAAGCCGAGCGTGAAACATGTTTTCTTTTTCTTTGAAAGTGCTCGGTGACAGGTAGGGTGTATAATTCAGATGCAAATCTATATGCTATATAATAGGATGTAATAATGTAAAAAATGTCATAAGTAGAAGAATTGTCATTACAATAAATGAAAAACAGATTGAATTAGTAGGGAATCATTCCAGGATGAAATTAGACACAAAAATTATAGGACGTGGATTAAGTTTAATATTTTATTAAGCATTAACAGAATAAAAATTTCATGGAAACATAAATATCTAATAATTAGTAGTAATACATGATGCATAATTTAATAATATATAGGTATCTGTCTCATTCTATAAAGTACATAATTAGATGTAGGTATGTACATACATATGTGATAAACAATAACAGGATATTGAGTAATTTTAATTAATGCTTTATTAATTGTTAACTGGGACACATCATTAAATGGAGACATAATTTAATACCTAATAATTGGTAGTAATACTATCTATAATTTAATAATATGCAGACATCTCTCTTTTTGTGTATATAATTTTTATATACAACAATCTCTATTTATATCTCATTCACTCCTGTGGCTCAATGTTTGAATGCTCACCTAGGAAGCACGAAGCACTGGGTTTGATTCCTCAGTACCACATAAATCGAAAACCCAGAAGTTCTGCTGTGTTTCATTCAATTGTGTGCTAGCCTTGAGCACAAACCCTTAGGAACAGGGTCAAAGCCCATACTCAAGCTCCAGGACTGCCGCCAAAAAGTAGAATGTTCTAACTGCAACTATAGAAGGGCAAGAAGGACAGGACTTCAAAACCTCATCACAAGGCAATCTAGGAGTCTGGTGCTGACAGCTGCCACCTAACCTGACTTAGCCAGATGTAAACTGCTGCAACCCAGATCCATGGGTTATCCCCGTCATCCTGGTTACCCTGGCTTATCCCCACATCCTGGGTGCTCAGGGGCTTTAAAACATGGCAGGAAGTCTGCTAGAATCTTTGAAATATGGCTTGAAGTGGTAGAGCTCTAGCCTTGAGCAAATGTTATTAGAATAGTATCCTCATGTTTAGAGTTCAAGCCCCATGGCTAACCCTACCTGCCCCCCAAAAAATGAAAACACCACACTAAACCATTGGATGTGAACTTTTGTGGTTTGTGGAACGTTCCTCAAAAAATGGTGATACTGATAAAAAGCATCCTAATTCTAATGAAAGCTTGTGGAATAGAGCTAGGTGCTGAGTCCATCACAGGGTGCAGTTTGCTGCATCCTGCATTGGGTGCTGTGTGCTGAGTCTTTCAAAGGAGCTGTGTGCTGAGTCATGCAAAGAGTGCAATGTGCTGTGTCCTTCACAGGGTGCATTCTTTCTTCGGGTCCTTGTAACATCTCCACAACTGAGATGATTATGCAGACAAGAACATGGAGGCTCATTTATGTCCCCATGGCAGAGACAAAGATGTATTACTGAGGACTAGTAAGTTGTCTCCTGCAGACAATTGTTTTGTTTTGTTTTTTCTCATTCATGAACCTTGAACTCAGGGTCTAGGTGCTGGCCCTTACCTCTTGGGCTTATAACTAGCACTCCACCACGTGGAGACAAGGATCCCCTTGTAGCAGAGGCTACAACCTAGGGGTCTATAGCTGAGGTCTGTCATCCTGCCTTCTCAGGAAGCTGAGATCTGAGGATCTGGGTTCCAAACTATCCCAGACAAAAAAGCCTATTATCTTCAATTATCTCCATGAGCCTATTATTTCCAATTCACCACTAAGAAACCCGAAGTGGAATCTGGGTGCTTGTTGTTCATGTCTGTCATCCTAGCTACCCAGGAGGATGAGACCTGAGGATCATGGTTCAAAGCTAGCCTGGGCAGGAAAGACCTTGAGACACTTAGCTCCGATGGACCCCCCAAAAAGCTGAAGTGTTGTTTGGCTCAAGTGGTAGAGCACAAGACTTGAGCAGAAGAGCTCAAGGACAGTACCCAGGTCCAGATTTCAACTCCTACAACAATAAAGAAAAGATAGAAACAAACTAACAAACCTGAAGTAGAGGGCTGGGAATGTGTAGAGTGTAGAGTGTTTTGCATATATGAAACCCTGGGTTTGATTTCTCAGGACCATATCACTAAAAAGAAGCCTGAAGTGTCTCTGTGGCTCAAGTGGGACAGGGGTATCCTTATACAAGAGAAAATAGGTACAGTGCTCAGGACCTGAGTTCAAATTCCAGGAACGGTGTATGTGAATGTGCACACGCGGGCACACACACACACACACACACACACACACACACACACACCCACACACACTCACAGACTAGAAGTGATGCTGTTAGACAAAATGGTAAAGCACCGGGCTTCTACACTGAGCTCATGGTCAGCACCCCAGCCCTGCTTTCAACCCCAAAACCTAGCCAGGGCCCAACTAGGAGAGGTCAAATGTTTCAAAACCTGAAGAGCTTTACGAGCCCTAGATGACAGGAAGCTTTGTGATATCAGGTATGTGCTTGGATTTCCCAAGCTTCCAGAAACCTATGAGAGGCATCATAGGCCCATCGTCATCCTCAATGAAACTTTTCATGAGTTTCAGTGCCCTAGTTGTCTGCCAGAAGGAGTGCTGAATTATATTGAGCACTGTATCTGAACACGGGAATATAGTCTCACAATGGCAGGATAAGTGCACAGGACTTGGCCTGCCACGGGAGGTGGCACAAATGGCTTCCTGTCAAACCAGAGCACTGGGGAAAGAAATAGATTGGGCTAAAAATAGACTTTTTTTCCTGAACTTCAGAGCCCACCCACACTCATTCTCACTATCTGACACAGATGGAGTTGTTTGTTACACTGCTGTACAGAACTTAGGCCTTTTGTCTGCCTGTCCAGACAATGAGAGAGACTTCTTCCAGCAGGCCTGGGATGCAGAGAAACCCTCAGGCTATACTGGAAACAGTGAGGGGAGTCGCAGATCATGCACTGTCATGAAATCAGTCTCTGTTATGAAATAATTTTATTGGATACAAATTTTCTAGATTGGTGCCATTCATCATACCTACTCTGGAGCTTCACCTATAGGAATAATACATACATACACAAAAATATGGAAGTACAGGTTCTTTTTGAGGGGGCAGGTCCTGGTGTTGAACTATGAGCCTAAGCATTGTTCCTGAGATCCTTTTGCTCAAGGGTAGTGTATTAACCTTGAATCAAAATCCCACTTCTGGGTTTTTCTGTGATCTCTTAGAAATAACAGTGTCATAGACATTCCTACGCTGGCTGGATTCAAACTCAGATTCTCTACATCTCAGCCTACTAAGGAGCTGAGATTACAATGAGAAGCCACTGGCACCTTCTTTCTTTTCTTCTTCATTTTTTAATCTGGAAACCTGACTTCTTAACAGGGTCATACCAGTGTTATGAATTTATAAGTTAACTACCCAATGTCCTTTATAGCTGCTTTCTCTAATAAAGATTTTCTCTCCTCCTCTTACCATCTGTTCATAGGTTTGAAACCAAAGTGAGAAATGAGTGTCACAGGATTTGGGAGCAAATGTCCACAGGACATGCCAGCTCTGCCAGTTAGCATTGAGCTACAAAAATTTACTGTCTCAAGATGGGCGGACCAAAAGCTAGAGTGATCCTTATACTGTCTGCATTGCTTCTTTTGCCTACAAAATTATCTAATAATTAGGAGTGTTGTGTGTCTCCAACCTTAAGTATCTAGAATACAATAGAAGCATCTTCATGCATCACTTTTCTCTAGTGCCTCTTGAGATTTAGACTACAGGTTTGTGTGGAGGGGCTCCTTGGTGAGTCCCTGAGGAAAGCCGCTTGAAACCTTTTTGGGAGATCACCCTTCAAAGGCAGCCTTAGCAGGAAGTCTGTGAGACTCTTATGTCCAATAAACCACCAGAAAACCAGAAGTGGAGCAGTGGCCCAGAAGGTAGAAATCGAGCTTTGAGAGAGAAAGCTGAGCAGGAGAAACAGGCTAGACCAGGCAGGAAAGCCTGGGAGGCACTTATGTCCGATTCACCACCAGATGGCTGGTAGTGGAGCTGTGGCAGTGGTAAAGCCGCAGCCTTGGGAAAAACAGCTGAGGAACGCATTAGACCCTGAGTTTAAGCCATGGGATAGCCTCAAAAATTTTTTCAAAAAGAGAAGGCCACGTTTATGTATCAGTGCCCTACTTATTTATGTGTGTATATTACCTCCCTGAATTGAATTCAAACACACTGTATGCAATGAAGCTTCTTTTATTTATTTATTTATTTATTTTTCAGATATAATCCTTTCGCCTACTGCATCATCCTCTTCATATCAGGACCATTGCTTTCTCTTCCAGGGTTCCAGGCCTGTGTCCCTATATGATGCACACTGAAGATCTCAGCAGTCTTTATTAGCATTTTATTATGAGGACAATGCAGGAACAGTCACAAATCAGGCAGGGGAACAGAAAATAGGATTTTTTAGAAGTAACCACTCTTCAGAAAATTAAACTTGCGGACATAAAATGGTAGCATACTTACATAAAAACTACCATTAAGAAAAATATGAGGGGTCTGGGAATGTGGATTAGTGAGAGAGTGCTTGCCTAGCATGCAAGAAGCCCTGGGTACGATTCCTCAGAAGCACATACACAGGAAAGGCCAGAATTGGTGTTGTGGCTCAAGTAGTAGAGTGCTACAGACAGTGCCCAGGCCTTAAGTTCAACCCAAGACCTGGCAAAGAGATACCTAGGTAGGTAGGTAGATAGATAGGAAGAGAGAAAGAAAGAAAGAAAGAAAGAAAGAAAGAAAGAAAGAAAGAAAGAAAGAAAGAAAGAAAGAAAGAAAGAAAGAAAGAAAGAAAGAAAGAAAGAAAGAAAGAGAGAAGGAAGGAAGGAAGGAAGGAAGGAAGGAAGGAAGGAAGGAAGGAAGGAAGGAAGGAAGGAAGGAAGGAAGGAAGGAAGGAAGGAAGATGATAGATTAATGTTTGGACGTCAGGAGAAAAGAAGGGAACACTTCCCAGTCAGGAGGCCTTTTGCAGTGTGCCTTCACATAACCCCAGAACAGGAAGACTGTCTCTTTCCCACTTCTCAGGCAACCAAGGGCCCCAGAGTCAAGAGGGCAGAGCTAGGTTCTAACTCATGTGCTTGGAGACAAAATAGAAACAGTCCTGCCTCTAGTTAGTCTGGGAATTTGCATTATGTGGAGAATGAAGGAAGGAGAATGGACTGGCAGAGACAGAAGGGTCTTCAAATCTGATAGATGGAGAGTCAAAAACCCACTCCCTAAGACCAGCGAGCAGGGTTTTTTTACTCTATTCCTCCCCTCTCCCCCACTAAACTGGCTCTCTATTGGTAACCTAACGGTAGCCTGAGGCTCCCTTCACATGAGGGAGGAAGGTTAATTAGTCATTGTTTGAAGAGGCTGAGTAAAGCCTGACCCTGGTGTAACTTTATCAAATGTTGCAGGTTTTCCCCATTGCTGCTTGTGCCTGGAATAAATGAAGTGGTTTTGCAGCTCACTTCCCTGTTGAGTGTGTACATTCTGCCTCCTAATCCTGTAGGCCTGGTCTCTGCACCTAGCCTGGCTTTTGAAACTTTTTTCTGTCCTTAAATTACAGAGTTACACTGGAGTTCTTCCTGCTATCAGAGCTAGGGCTTGGATCCTGAGAACTTCATTTGAATCCAGGACAGGTCAATAATGTTTCTTTCCTTCTTCTATAGCTGGAGAACTCTAAGAACATTTAATGTGCAAGTAAATTCTCATCACCAAGGGAAACACAGGAAGCTCTTGAACATCTGATCTTTCAGAAGTGGAAGTCATTTTGTCATAGATTTCCTCCCTTGGCTGGCTTCACCCTGTGATCCTGAGACCACAACCTCCTGACCTAGGGTGATGGGCATGAGCTACTTGTGCTCTGCTAGGTTCAGAACTATAATGACATTGACAATACAATTCAACTGCTTATCACAAAGGGCTTGTGGAGCATAATAAGCCTTTTCACCTTGGACTTTTAAGAACCCTATAGGACACAATATTACAATGCTACAGTCTGAGAGGATGGGCATATGTATGTGCTACACTTGAACCTTGAGCTCTGACTCCAATTCTGGTGTACATCAGTGTTCATCTTCCAAAGAATGTTCTCGTAATTAGCAAATAGGAAAAGTATTTTAATTAACCCTCACTTTTTTTCCAGTTGTGAGTCTCGAACTCTAGTCTGGGCACTGACCCTGAGCCCTTCAGCTCAAGGTGAACACTCTACCACTTAATCCAAAATGCTAGATGGGTTCTTTTGGTGGTTCACTGGAGATAAGAATCTAACAGGCTTTCCTTTGGACTGTGGTCTTCAGCTCTCAGCCTCAGGAGAAGCTACTGATCCATTTATGAGCCACTGGCATCTGGCTTATTGTTTTTGACAGTCCTGGGGCTTGATTTTAGGGCCTGGGTACTCTCTCTGAGCTTCTTTTTCTCAAGGCTAGACACTTGAGCTACTCCACAGCTTCTGGCTTTTTCTGAGTATGTGGCACTGAGGATTCAAACCCTGGCATTCATGCATGCTGAGCAAGCAATTTACCACTAAGCCAAATTTCTAGCCCCACCCTCACAATTTTATCCCTCACTTGCCTATCCTCAAGAAAAGGCTTCTGAGTATAAATCATCTAAAGAAAACCTGATAGGAAGGTTCCAAAGATAAATAAGACAAAGCTCATACTTGTGAGAGACTTTAATCATGTGAAGACTGTGACAAATGCTTCCATTTAATTATGTATTATGTTTCAACACTTAATAAAATATTAATGAAAATGAGTCAATGTCCTAAATTATTGGGTACAAATACAGTAATCAATAAATAAATGAATCAAAGAAAAATAAAATACAAAATCATTCTTTTTCTGGGGGGGGAGTCCGGTTGTGTGGCTTTAACTCTGGGCCTGGGTGCTGTCCCTCAGCTCTTCAGCTCAAGGCTAGCACTCTACCACTTGAGCCACAGCGCCACTTCTGGATTTTTTCTTTTTGCTTATGAGGTGCTAAGGGATCGAACCCAGGGCCTCAAGCATGCAAGGCAAACGCTCTACCACTTATCCACCTTCATCATAATATGAAATTAACATACATATGTAATTATACATATCATATAATACACATGTATAGAGATATTATTTTTTCCATTGCAGGGCCTTCATTCAGGCCCTGGGAACTCTAGCCTGAATTTTTTTCCTCATGGACAGTAAGCTTCGCCTTCACCCATGATGCAAAATAGTTACCTGGATGGTGAGCTCAAATCCTAGCAATGGCAGAAATACTGGCCCCAGTTCCAACACACTGACATAATTTTTAATGGAACCAGTTATGTTTATTCAGTTCCATACTGAATATTTTAAGAAGTGTAGAATTTTGTACAGCTATTCAGTCAGAAATCCTTCTCTTACCTCCAAAGTGCTTCTCTGAGAACTACATTGTTTGTCTTTGTTCGCTTTTTATTGTAAAAATATTGTACAAGAGTAAGGTAATGAGTAAATTTCATATTGAGCATTGTTACCTCCTCCTTTGTTTTCCCCCTACCATACCTTCCTTCCCATATCCACAACTACCTCCCCCTGCTTAGGTCAGTGAGTTAGTTTTTCGTTTTTGTTTGGCACAAGGTTTGAACTCAAGTAGTAGCAAGTCTTCCCTGACATTGCTACAGATTTACCAAGACCCTGAGTTCAAATACCAGGCTAGGAAAGAAAACTAGTGAAATTCCAAACTAGGGAGCTTTATTTTTTTAATTTAGTTAAATATTTCTTTTTTCTTTTTCTTTTTTTTTTGGCCAACCATGGGGCTTGAATTCAGGTCATGGAAACTCTGCCTCAGCTTGGATCTCCCTAGGCTCGGGTGCAGCCTCCGGAACCAGAGCTGATCCTAAGATCCTAGGCCCAGGGGGCTTTCTGGAAGAAAAAAAAAACTGGAAAGCAGAAAAATTGGCAACCTTCAGGGGGCTGGGGTTTTATTATTTTTTTCTTTGCACAGTGACCATCCTGGGTTTGAATGACATGGCTGCAAAGTAGATATGACCTGCCATTGCTGATGGCTTGTGGGCTATCAGTGAAGCCATAGGACAACCTGTGAACATAGGCCCTGGGTTCAAATCCCAGTCCTGACACCAATGGCAGGATATCACAAGAGACTCATTCCTATGCATGGGAATATCCATTGAATGAGTAGTTCATGCATCCGTCTAGTCTAAAATTGGATGCAATAGTCCTAGAATGTTGATTGAGCTTAACGTATAGTTTATTAAGCATGAAAAGAATATTATTCCTTCAATGGTGGTATAATAAATACCTAAGAGTTGGTAGGAACGTAGTAGGTGTCATTCAATCATAGATAGACGGCGCTGGCACTCTTTAACAATATATATTACTTTGTATACCACCATCTGCCTATCCATGTATCGCTGTTTTGGCCAAACCTGGGGGTCGATCTCAGTGCCTGGGAACCACTTGACAGCTTCATTGGCTAGAGGCTGCCATGCTCAAACTCACCCATTCATGAATTGGGCCTGCTAGGCCCTGAGTTCAGTTCTTAGCACTGCCAGGCATGATGGAGAACACATCTAAAATCTAGATTCTATGTGATAGGATGTAAACAATGTAATAAATGGTATAAGTGTCATAAGAGTCAATACAATAAATGGGAAATAAATTAATAAAACAAGAAATAAAATGAATAAACGCACCAAACACAATATGGACTGAACATCTGAACGGAAGTATAAATCCTATTGTTAAAATGTATATAAGGAGTAACTTTTCCAGGACTGAGGCTTGAATTCAGTCCCCCTAAGAGGAGGGAATGGCGGGAGATCCTGAGATACTTGTTTCTGGACCTAGGAAGAGTCATGGCATGCGATCAATCTCATCCTTGAATGAGTAGTTTGTGCATGATGCGAGTAGGAAATGATATGCAAGACTCATGTGGTATAGATTATTTGTAAAGAAGAGTTAATGAAGCATGACAATAATCATCACAGACATGAAATTAATGCATCAGAAAAGATCCAAATATAGGTACTCACAGATTGGATTTCATCACAGGTCACCATCAATCCTACTCTATACAAATATGTAGTTATTTGCTTTCTACCTTCAACTTATGAATGGATGACTATTATGCTCCCCACTCTCCCCCCAAGGGGGCTCAAATTCAGGTTCTGGGAACGATGAGCTCCTTTGTCGCTCACAGGCTGGTGTGCGCATCTGGACCCATTCACCAATTGGGCCTGCTAGGCCCCGAGTTCAGATCCCAGTCCTGCCAAAAGATTCATCTTCACGTCAGAAGCCAATGGTTGCATCTGTTTTCCTTTCCTGTGCAAGTCTTGGGTCTCAGCAAGGATGGAGAATGCATGGGCCACCCTGTGGTCATGGGAATAAGTTGTTATCCATGTCAACCCAATTATACCTGTCATCATATACATAAGAAAATACACAATACATCCATGAGTAGCATACAAAATAAACACAATAAGTATACTCAATGCACGATGCAGTCCACACACGAATGTGAATATACATCCCATATTTAAATGATGCATTGAGCACTATTTTGGCCTCCCTGTGGCTCGATCTCAGTTCCTGGGAAGAGCCCATCTCCTTACTGGCTCAAAGTCTGGTGTGATCACGTGGACCGATTGGGCAGTTGGGCCTCCTAGGCCCCGAGTTCGAAGCCCAGCAATGCCAAAAATTCACCCTGATGTGAGAAGCCAGTCATTGCACCTGTTTTCCTGTACTGTGCAAATTCTGAGTCTCAGCCAGGATGAAGAATATATAGGAAACTGATGTCAGCTTATATTTCCATAATTCATTCATCTGCAATAACAATTTGCAAGACTGGAGATGTGAAGAACTTAGACATGATTTTATTCTCGTTCATTTGGAAGATTAATCTTTAGTCAACAGGAAAGTTTAAAAATGGCTTAGAATTTATTCCTAACTACCAGTTTTTACAAATGGCTTTGTACAATGGTATATGATTATTTTATTTTACAAAGGATAATTTTTTCTACTGCCTATAAGTTTTGGAATGAGAAGAAAACTAAAATTTACTACTTAGAGAAATGTGATAGAAATAGAAGACAGATTTTATGTTTGTCACATTTCTCATCAGTACCCATATTCAAGACTTAAAGTCATATTTATTACTATGTTAGACAGATAGGGAAAATATATTATAAGGCAACACATGATAAGGCAACTATTAGTGACTTTTTAGAATGTACCTTCTTATGTGATGAAATTTACTTTATTAGCTAATATTTGGATTTGGAATATGGGAGGCTGATCTATTTAACACATTTCTGAAAGGCACCTACTGAACAACACAAATGGTGGGGGGTACTATTTCTACACTTTAATGAATGGTTGAACTTGTTTGGTATTAGTGCTGAGTACGTAAATCAACTCTATTGTAACTTGCTCGCTACACTTGAAAACCTTTTAATGTCACTATCATCTACTTGTCAAGTGTTATTTTGGTGAGTATGATTTGAAAAAGTTTATTTGAAAAGGAATATACTTTCAGGAGATTAAATGTAGGTTATCATTGGTTTGAGAATGACAACATTTTTAAACTACAGAACCAAGTTTTACTGAAGTACCAGTGTTTTGAAGCACTAAGGGTCTTCTCAATTAATGTTTTTCTAAATTATATTTGACCTCTAAATCAAGTTTTCCTAGTCTTGGTAGACCAATTATAGATCTATGATTCCAGAAATTATATTTTTGGCTGCACTGAAATCTTTCATTAATCATTAGGAGAGGGGTATTAAAAATAACCTTGTTCATTTGTGATTTTGTTCACTCATATGGGCTGGTCATCTGTAAATTGAAAGTTTGAATTGCAGTACTTTCATTCAAATTTTGTGATCTCATCTTTCATTTTAACTTGCCTTGCATTTCACAATTGATTACTGCTAATTCTTGTAAAGAATTGGGGCCCTGAAATATTATAGGAAATGAGAAATTGAGATGAGTCTTCAATTATTTTCTGTTGATATGTTGCATGGGCCTATGTGAGAAGTCATGCCCTTGTTATCTGATGACGCAGATAACTGCGACCTGGTATCCTAGGACCCGTGGGTCCTGCAGAAAAATAATAGCTTTTAGACATCATATCAGCAAAATTTGGGTATAATCAGTAAGAATGCTTCAGAAATATGGAGAAAAACACTTTGCGACCAGCGAGTTAAAACAATAAACAGAGCATCAGAATAAAATCCCTTATATATTAGCAGAAAACAATACTGTTATTTTCCATGTGAATTCAGAAGACCATGAACACTTAGAAGGTATCACAAGTTTATACCGAAGATATTGCATTAATACTTTTTATATTCTAATATATATTCTAAACCTAATTATTTATATTCCAATTTATTTATGGGAATAAATGTCAATATATTTGTCAAATTATCAATTCTAGTAAGATTCACTTTATGAAATTTAAAATCAGCACATATAAATATATAAGTATATATAATATAAAAATTGTTTTGCATTGTTGTGTTGTGTTTAGGGAATCAAAGGCAACTCTGTTTTAAAGTATTATTCCATTACCTCTACCTCAGTTTTTGGTAGAGTTAGACTTAAAGCTTTACCATTTGTAGATTTACGGCCTAGAGGCAAGAGGAAACACTGTGATTAAAACATTACCAATTTAAGGCCTAATATCGAGGAGAAACATGTGGACTTCTCCAGGAGCTATGGAAATATTTGGTGATAGAATGTCAGAAGTGTAAGTTCTTGCTTGGTTGGATGATAGACAGGCCAGGACAATAGGTAATCATGCATATGAACAATTTTTTTTCACTTTCTTGGCTTTAGCTACTTTTGAAATGATAAGTATAATTAACAATTATGTTTTGATAAAATACCTTCCATTCTGAACAATTCTGTCTGAACTGTTCATCTCTCTATGATCCCTTGTAACTAAGATTAGTTTTGTTCCAGTAAGACAATCTATGCTGTCAGGGTAAGATATTCTGGTTGGTCTGTGCCTACATGGAAGAAGGGTAAAGGTTTAGGTAGATATTTGTCCCAGCAAGACCTCATTTGGGAAATTTTAAGCTGCAGAAAGTTAGAAGTAGCTCTTACGCAAGGCTTACTTTGAGTCCATTAGCTCCACAAAGCTAACTTAGTTGATAAATAAGTACTTGAAAAGCCACCACCTTTGGACTTATCTGTAAAGGTTTCAAAGTATGATCAAATTTAAAATGAAAATGACAAAATAGTCATTGACAAAAAAATTGTAAATGTGAGAAATTGAACAAACTATATAAGTTTTTTCCAGTATACACAGATTTTTAGAGAAATGAGATCAATAGCATTTTTAGGAACAATAAGGGTTCCTTGTTACAAAAAGGCAACTATGGATATATGCCTTTATAAAGATTATATCATTACGTACTTAAATTTAGACCTGCTTCAGCAGCAGGTCTACCCAAATTACAACAATACAGAGATTAACATGGCACTTGCACAAGGATGATATGAAAATTCGTGAAGTATTCCATATTTTTCATTCTTCTGATGCAAGAAATGAAAAAAAGTTATTAAAAAGTTGATTACAAAAATACAAGTGTAACATACATGTAATTCATAGAATTAAAGGTTAGTTTGACATCAGTGTATTAAATTTTCACCTTAGAAAGGTAACCTTTACAAAACTTGAAATTAGATAACATTGCCATTTTATCCCAAAGAAATAAAATAATATAAGAACCTAGTAAAAAAAGGAATCTTAAATTCCTTCTATATGGAATGCAATCTGAAAGGTCACATTTATTAATGAATCTATACATGATATAACAATGTAGAATTCAAAGTATTATATCTAGGATGAATGAAATAGATTATGGACATTATACAAACATAGATATACTTTTTTCAGAAATGCACTCGGAACATCTTTAGTTTCTATACTATTCATTCCAACAGATAAGTTAAAATTATTTCTGATTAAAAAAATCACAAACTCTGCAGGAATCATTATAGATGTATACAAACAACTCTTGAATACATTTTGATATCAAAGTCATGCAATTCACTTGGAAGAATACCATGGAATACATGAATTTTTATAGTAAGATATTGGTGATGCTTTGTATTGTGAAAAAACAATTTGCAGGGACACAAAAGATGGACTGGCATTTTTGAAATTTAAGAAACTTAACCAAACCATAACGACTTAGGAGAACAATTTGTACAGCATTTGACAACTTCAAAGAGGTAGTGATACATACTTATCCTTTTGGCAATATCAAATGCAGTTTCTTCCAAGTTGTTCTCCAGACCTTGTTTGATATAATGGTTCAACAGAAGGAGATACAGAGTATCTTTGCTATTTCTATTCCCAGCAGCAAGATGCATGGGGGTCAAGAGCCCTTTAGTTTGGGGATTGGTATCTGCATCATGATGAAATAATAAAGAAGCCACTCTGGTATTATTCCACATATAAGCACTGTGCAGGGGTGTCCAGCCATTCAGAGTTATTGCATGAATATCTGCCTTGAGCTACCAACTCATGGACAATGTCTAAGTGTCCACTCTAGGCTTACCGATGAAGAGGGGTATACTCATCCTCATCCCTAGTATTCATCTGGGTGGCCTTTTTGGAAAGTAGTCTCCGCACCATAGTAAGCCGATAAATTTTGGCATCCCAAAGAAGAAATTTGCTTGGATCCTACTCCATTTTTTGCTTGCAATTCATACCATTCCTCACTTTTTCATGTTGTTCCTTGTCTTCATCAGAATTGCCTAACCAGAGACTTTGAGTGCCAGTGGGAATGAGATGTCCATGTATTTCCCCAATAGTTCACATTGGTTGAACTAGTCAGAAAAAACTGGTGAATTTTTTGCATATGTATTTTCACCATGATTTATTTTCTCTTTTTCCATTTTTACTATTCTAAATTATTCTAACTGGAGAGTAGTGAATTGATAGAGAGCAGAGGAAAGATTTTCCTCAGTATTCAAAGGCACAGAGTGAAAATGAGGACCAGTGGTGTCTTCATGTGCAGCTTATTCTAGGAATGAGAAAATAGGAAACAATGCCTTCTATGTAAATGATTTGGGAAATACCATGTTATAGTGTAAGAGAACTCACTATTCAACATATGGTCTTTAAGAGCTTTCTAGTAGCTTTCTAATGTTGGTATTCAACATTATAAAAAATGTATAATGCAGTAGTAAAATAGAAGTCCTTTGTATGACTACCTAAATTCTTGTTTTTTAAAGACACTTGTTTTCATATAAAAATAGGCCTATCTATTGTCTGCAGGTGATTTTGATGATTGAAGATGCTTAATGAGAAGTCAAAATGTATTAGTAGTCCTTTGCTGCCAATTAAATTTCACTTTTTCTTCTTGGAGAATATAATGATCAAAGCAATAGTTCAGAATCAGCAAGCAATAGTTCAGAATCATGCTTCAAGCGCAAGTGAATCACCAGTAAGTAATCCTCGATTCCATTTTCCACAAAGTTTTGTCACAGATACATTCTGCCTGCCTTCTCTAGCTGCTTTCCCAGCCTGGACCTGTTCCTTCATTGTACAGGAAAAGTGTGATTCAACTGATTTCAGTCAGATCTGTTAGTAGAATTATCAAGTATTTAGATTCTTTTTTTTAAAATTATTTTTGGGGCCTGACCTCTGGGCCTGGGCACTGTCCTTGAGCTCTTCAAATCAAGGCAAGCGCTGTACCACTTGAACCACAGCACCACTTCTGGATTTTTCTGTTTATGTGGTGCTGTTTTGGGAAATGGCAGAGCAGAAAGTGAAATGATGCAATCAAAAATATAAAAGCAAAATAAATTAGGATAATTATGGAGCAATCATGAAAGAGAGAGAGGAAAAGAGACACAGATGTGCAATGACCTGGCTAGCCACAAAATCCATGCTTCTAATCAATTACAGAGCAAACAATTTTTTATTTTTTAAAAGAGATGGAAATAGAATTTATGTATTTACTTGAAATTAGTAAATACATTTTTAGTCGCCTACATAAAGAGACATAGCTTTGACCAAATTACAGACAAGAATCTTAATCCTTGGGCTGGGAAGGTGGCTCAGTGTAGAGTGCTTGCCTTGCAGCTTACTACAGTGCAGACACTACTTTCCAAAAAGGCCACTTATATGAATACTAGGGATGAGGATGAGTATACCCCTCTTCATCGGGAAGCCTAGAGTGGACACCTAGACCTTGTCCATGAGTTGGTATCTCAAGGCAGATATTCATCCAATAACTGTGAATGGCTGGACACCCCTGAACAGTGCTTATATGTGGAACATATTGCAACAGCACACACACACACACACACACACACACACACACACACACATACACACACCCCATCAGATTTCTTCTTAAATATTTTTTGTGTATGGTCTTAAGAAGAAATTTACATTACTAACTTGAATTTCTGACAGGACAATATCATCACTGTACATCTTGCTTCTGTGCTTTCAGTTTTAAATTACTATATAAGTATGTGCATTACATAAGTATAGGAAAAAGTAGGAGCCACACGGGTGGCTCAGGTCTTTAATCCTACCTAATCAGAAAGATGAAATCTGATGATTGTGCTTTGAAACCAGACCAAGAAAAAAAGTCCATTAGATTATGAATTGAAAGTAACCACAGAAGCTTGAAATGGAGTTGTATTATAAGCAATAAAATGCTAGCCTTGAGAAAACTAAAACAAAATAAATAACAAATTCTGAGACAGAGCCAGGCCCTGAGTTCAAGCTCTAGTATTAGCACCAAACTAATGAATGAGTGAATGAACTAAAAATAAATTAAATGGTCACATGTGTAGAGACAGGTAAAATGTAACAACCATGGTGACTGGATTATGTATTATTTTGTAAAAAGGCAAATTATTATTTTTCCTAATCACTAATATTTTACTTGAACTTTTTTGTACAATAAACCCCGAATTTGACATGCATGTATATGTGTGTGTACATGTGCGCACATGTGTATGTATGTGTGTGTGTGTGTGTGTGTGTGTGTGTGTGTGTGTGTGTGTTCGTTTGCAATGTTGTTTGCCAATGAGGACAGAGTGAGGCTGAAAAGAGCTGTGTTGCAATGTTGTTATTTATCAGTGTTCCGTCCTGTCATTTCAGTGGAACCACCCTTCTTTACATTTTATTTGTCAAATAATAACATCATCATAATCAAAGTATTTAAGTTAGATAAAAGAGATCACTTTCAGCTCTTTGTATATGTTAGGCAATAAGATACACATATATTTGGGTAGTAAGTTATTGCTGTAAGATGACTGTCAGTACAAAATATGTATTTGACCTCTTAAATTGGTTATACTTTTAAGATATACTCATGGAGTGAGTTTGACTGACTTGACCAAACAGGTATTACTCTCTGGTTATTCCTGTGAAACTCAAGTTGGATAAACTCTTTCCGGATTTCTGTTGAAAATAACTTTCTTTGTAAGATCATATCTATTCACACTAAGATAATAAATCCCGTATTTTTTAGGTTTGAATATCCCATCATATTGACTGAAAATCAGTATTGTGGATATGTTTGTTAGATACACATTGCAAAAAAAAAAAGCATGTGTCACCTCCAGATTGTGGATGCATTTGAAGTTGTATTTCACATACAAAGGTTTCTTCATTAATAGTTCTTTTGTGGGAGTAACTATCACAACTTTAACAATTAAGACTTTTTGAATATCTTTTCCAATAGAAATAACATTCCAGAGCGAGTCTTGCAATTTCTGAAAACCTGTTGAATATTTTAGTGTTATTTCAGTTCATTGACTACACAGCTAAAGACATTTCTGAAATAAACATTGTTAAAATCTGAAAATGTAAGTGGGGATATAGGTTTTTTTTTTATGCATCATTTTATGAAAAGACAGTTCTTATGAAACTAAAAGATATAGAATAAAAGAATGGAAGTTAATTGGGTGAGCTAATTATTAGTATAACTTTGTTTTCTATTAGCGTAGTCCTTTGAATGTACATGATGAATTTAAATTATGTCCTTTGTGACACTATGATTCAGTTATTTTTAGAATCTTTGTAGTTATAAGAGTGAATTTGTAGTGTAAATAAATGTCTTTGGAAATGATTAGGATTAATCTTGTGTTTTGTTTCCTACTCCCAAGAAAATGAGTTATTTTCAACTGTTAACAGTTTACAATTGAATCTTCAGCATCATGAGAAATTTTGAACAAATATAGTAGTATTTATGTCTTTTTGGGGGGAGGAGGGGGTCTGGTAGTGGGGCCTGAACTCTGGGCCTGGGCGCTGTCCCTCAGCTCTTCAGCTCAAGGATAGTGCTCTTCGACTTGAGCCACAGTGCCACTTGCGGCTTTTTTCTTTTTGCTTATGTGGTGCTGAGGAATCAAACCCAGGGCTTCATGCATGCAAGGCAAGCGCTCTACCACTGAGCCACCTTCCCAGCCCTTTATGTCTTTTAAAACCAATTGTATTCACAAGTTGGAGAGGCTTTAATTCATACTTAGGTCTTGTTGTCTATGATTTTTATCCTCTCATTCCTAACATTAATGATTGGTCAGACTGCATTTTTGGGTACATGAAAGGTAAAATATTTATCTAGAGTCAAAGGTGATTCTTATATGTCTTATTTTAATAGCATTTTAAAGTAGTACCTTTCTCTCAAAATGTTGGGTATAAAAAGCAATTAAAATACTTCTAATGGTAAACAACTTAATTGAGCTACAATGTGGAAATGATTGGTCCATAAGACCTGCAGTCTGTTTCCATCAGGAATTGGGGAGGTCATTCTTTCAGTAAGACAGTGTTAAACAAAGATAGGGTCCCCAGGCAGTCAGTGTTGAGTGAAGGGATAGAATATGATTTCTGCTATTTTTACCTAGAAACCAAGAATGTTATACTTTAGCAGTTCTTTTCACCAGGGAGGTATTCATTGATTATGAACTTTGAGTATTCATATTACAGTTCCCTATTTTCTAACAAAGATAAAGTGAAATATTATGAGTGTACACAATAATTCTGGGAAATTTTCCTAGAATTAGTAGACTAAGTGCTGGTATTTTAGTCATACAATAGAATGAGGTTAATTGATACAGTGGGAGATGAACCTCAGGCTAACACTTACCATGTGTGCAATGTTGTACTAGTAATTCCAACTCTGAGGACTTCAATATCATCGTCTGAGAATTAAAAATGTAAGTAGTTCCACTTTATGGAATTATTGTGAGGATTAAATTAGATACCATAGGTAAAGTACTTGGAAAAACAATCAATTAGCATTTGGCAAATTCTACCTGTTATTTTATCATGTGGTTAATTCTAACATCTTTTACTGTGATTTTTATTGTGTTTCTTTATGATGTGCAATGTGATGGTTTCCCCAAACTGATTCTCACAATTCACATTCCATTCAACAAAAAGAAATGTGTAACAATTCCGTTTGTTTTGCTCCTTATTAACTTTTGTTTCCATTTTATTTTATAATGAAATATTATTTCATAAATCTACTGCAGATGCAAAAATATGTTAATATATTTCTAACTGTATGTATTGTTCTATACATATACACATATAATACACAGGTTACAATGATTATTTATAACTTCTGGAACTATACAATTTACTAAATTATTAAAAACATCGACGGCTCATGCCTGGAATCCTGGTGACTCAGGAGGCTGAGATCTGACTATCATGGTTTGAAGCCATCCTGGGCAGGAATGTCCATGAGCCTCTTATCTCCAAACAACCAACAGAAAATCAGAATTGGAACTGTGGATCAAAGTATTAGAGTGGTAGCCTTGAGAGAAAAAGCTCATGGACATCACCCAGGCTCTTAGTTCAAGAACTACAATCTACCCCCAAAAAATCTATTTAATTTACACCTGTGTAAGTAGAGTATTTCCATCACCCAAATGCACATCCATGCTCATTTGCAAGGTAACTCTGTTTTGCCTAAAGTACCACTAAACATTATCACTAAAGGACCATTGGGATGTGGTTTCATTCTATCTCTCTAATGGATTTTCCCCACTCAAATACTCAAGTGTTACAATTGTTCTAATTATTAAAATCATAGCTTTTTTCTTTAATAACCCTAATATTAGAGTTTGAATTGAGTGTTTTGTTCCCCTTAAATAGGTGTTCTTACCACTTTGTCATGCCCCCAGCCCTAAGTAATCCTGATTATTTTTCAGCTAGAAAATGGCTTCCTACTTGTGTATGAACTTGGCCTCAGTCCACTTGATGTTATTCTACCTGGAATTTAGAATAACAGGTGCATGGCATTGTGTACAGAACTTTCTGTTCCGTCTGGGCTTTTGCCACTATCCTCACAACATTGCACTCCCATGTAGTCACGAATTTCATAAGCTTGTCATACCTGATTTTTTTTCTAAATCTTTCATTTCCTGCAGGTTCTTGAGTAATGAATTAATTTGTGTTTTCTTGGGTTGTTTATTTCATTTGAATCTATGTGTTGAGTTGTTCCTCACTTTTCCTTTTGTTTCTTTCCCTCAAGTTCTTACCTAAAGTGCTGAGAAACCAATTCTTCTTTCTCAAGATAGTTAGGGTGAACATTATTTATTCCAAAGCAATTTCAGTATCTATGAATGGTATACACATGCTAACCGCTGAGAAGGGTGTTTTTATTTTTATGGCAGTCTTTGGCATACACAGACAGATCATGAAATATATGAAGAAAATAAAACTACAGATGAATGCCAAGAGGAGAATAAGCTATTATTAATTGTTTGACAGAGGTTTCTCTTCTAGTGAAAGAAATATATTGCTTGATGCAGGATTTCACAAAATCATATTGCTAGGAGGAACCTAAAAAATCATCTAATACTATAGACTTGAAAGTGATGAATTGACTTCCTGAATAATTTACTTTTGTGTCAAATAAAAGCAGGCTTCCAAAAAGAGAGTTGATTTTAGAGAAACATGATGAATTTTATGTAAATATGTCCTTAGCTGATTTTGTTAATTTGTGAACTAATACAGGGAAATAAAGTACAGCAAGATAAAAAAATATAAACTTCACATTGAAATACTCATTTGTGTTTTTGTATGTGTGCATGCATGTGCGAGTACACACACGCACATCTGCATGTGTTGCAGAGCTTCTGCAAGGCAAAGGACATAGCTAGCAAGATCGATAGAAAGCCAACGGATTGGGAGATGATCTTCATTAGCCATATAATGGACAAGGGTCTCATCTAAAATATACCTGGAACTCAAAAAATTAAATCCCCCAACAACAAATCCTCAGAGAAACAACTGCCCAATAAATAAGTGGGCTAAAGACTTAAAGGGAAACTCTGAAGATGAAAGAAGGATGGCTGATAGACATATGAAGAAATGCTCAACCTCTCTAGCTATAAAAGAAATGCAAATCAACCCAACATTGAGATACCACCTCAGCCCAGTTAGAATGGCTATAATCAAGAATTCTAATAACAACAGATACTGGAGGACATGGGGACAGAAGGGAATCTTAGTGCATTGTTAGTGGGAGTGTAAACTTGTACAACCACTTTGGAAAGTAGTATGGAGGTTCCTCAAAAGACTCCACATAGAGCTCCCCTATTTCCCAGCAATCCCACTTTTCGTCATTTACCCAAATTATCACAAACAAGACCATACTAAAGTTTCCAGCACAAATATGTTTATGGAAACATTATTTATAATAGGTAAGATATGTAACCAACCCAGATGCCTCTCATTAGATGAATGGATCTAGAAAATGTGGTCGATATACACAATGAAATTCTATGCCTGTATCAGAAAGAATAACATTGCCCCGTTTGTTAGGAAATGGAAAGACTTGGAAACAATTAAGTGAAGTAAGCCAGGCCCAAAAATATAGGTCCCATGGTTTCCCTTATTTGCAAAAACTAGTATATTTTTGAGACAAGCAGAAAAGGTAAGATAAGTTCATGTTAGGTGAAATGAACCCCAAGATAATTATTGATATGCTTTTTTTCTTTCTTGCAATTGTTTCTAACATATTTGTAAGATTATTTCTTTGTTGCTTTGTATGTCCCTACCCCATGGTATAAACCCCTACTTCCATTTTATTTGATATTGTTATAATTTGTGGAGGGAATGGGCAAAACCCAACCTTTAAATACGGATACGTCGGACCCATTGCAACAATGAGCTATACAAGTCATTATGTCCAAGAAGGAACTTTACAACTTTTTCTGTTGGGGGGGTGGAGAGGGGAGATGGGAAGGGATGAGAAGTGGAAGCAGGAGGAGGCAACAATGCTTGGTAAGAAATGTACTCATTACCTTACCCATGTAATTGAAACCCCTCTGTACGGTATTTTGGAAAAACAATTTTTAAGTTTGTCAGAATAATGTCAAAAATTTTTGACAGAATAATCATTAGTGTCTCGCCTAGAATCTGGATATGGTTAGTAACTCTAGAGGATTTTCTCATGCTTTCAAAATTTTCGTAAACATATACAATAGAAGTCAAATGAGGTGGTTTATACCTATAATCCTAGCTACTCTGAAAATAGAAATGTCGATAGTTACAGTTCAAGGTCAAGTTGGAAAACATAAAAGAGACCTCCAGCTCAATCAATAAAAGCTAGGTGTGCCAATGAGTGGCTGTCATGCTACCTATGTTGAACATAAACTAGGAAATTCACTATCCAGGTAGCTTAAAAATAAACAAATATAAGATTCTATCTCAAAAATAATCAAAGAAAAATTACTGGATGTGACATGGTTCAAGTGGTCAGAGGCCTGCCTGGCAAATGCAAGGCTCTGAATTTGAATCCAAGTATTTACCTCAAAAAATTAAAAGTAAACAATGTGAATTATTTCTCCAGATCACTTCTCAGTGCAATTATTGTATGTATTCTTCAAATAATCTGGTAGTGAAGGCAGAGAATTGATTAAACCAGCTCAATATAATAGGTGAAATGAACCCCAAGTTAAGAATTGAAATGTATTTTTTCCTTTCTTGCAATTGTTTCTAACGTATTTATCAGATTATTTCTTTGTACTGGGAACGCCTAGTTTCTTCATGGCTCACTCTTCATGGTGTGCTCATGTGGAACTATTCACCAATTAGGCCTTCTAGGCCCCGCGTTCAGATCCCAGCCCTGCCAAAAGATTCATCTTGATGTCAGAAGCAAATTGTTGCCCCTGTTTTCCTTTCCTGTGCAACTCCTGGGTCTCAGCTAGGATGGAGAATGCATGGGCCACCCTGTGGTCATGGGAATAAGTTGTTATACATGTCAGCTGAGTTATACCTGTCATCATATACTCAAAAAATACACAATACATCCATGAATACCATACAAAACAAAGACAAGAAATACACTTAATATACGATGCAGTATACACACGGATGTGAATATACATCCCATGTTTCAATGATGCATTGAGGACTATTTTGGCCTCTCTGGGACTCAATCTCAGTTACTGGTAACAGCCCAGCTCCTTCTTGGCTCACAGTCTGGTGTGTTCACGTGAACCCATTGGGAATTTGGGCCTCCTAGGCCTTGAGTTCGAATCCCAGCACTGCCAAAAATTCACCTTGATGTGAGAAGCCAGTCGTTGCACCCGTTTTCATGTGCTGTGCAAATTCTGGTTCTCAGCTAGGATAGAGAAGGTATAAACAACTCTATACTCATGGGAATAGGTTGTCTTCCAGATCACCACAGTGATATCTGTCAACCTATACTCAAGAAAATACACAATAGTTTTCATCATAGAGGTCCTTCACTTCTTTGATTAAGTTAATTCCTAGGTATTTTATTTTTTGTGGGGTTATTACAAATGGAGTTGCTTTCCTAATTTCATCCAAACTTTTCTCATTGTTGGCATAAAGAAAAGTCATTGATTTTGTGGGGTTAATTTTATACCCTGCTACTTTGTCAAAGTTTTGAAACAGCTTGAGTAATTTGGGAGTGGAGTCTATGGGATTATTTAAATACAAGATCATGTCATCTGCAAAGAGGGAGAGTTTTATTTCTTTTTCCATATTTGGATCCCCTTTATGTACGCATCTTGTCTTATTGTTGTAGCTAAGCATTCTAATACTAGATTGAAGAGAAGTGAAAGCTTTAAAAACTTGAAAAAGGATATCAAAACAGAACTTAGAAAATGGCAAAACCTTCCATGCTCCTGGATTGGAAAGATTAACATCGCGAAAATGGCAATACTTCCCAAAGCTATCTACAAATTCCATGCAATACCTCTCAAAATTCCAACCTCATTCTTCAAGGAAATAGAAGAGGCAATCCAAAAATTCATATGGAACAATAAAAGACCCCGAATAGCAAAAACAATCCTCAACGCAAAGAACACTGCTGGAGGAATATCAATACCAAATTTCAAACTCTACTATAAAGTCATAGTAATCAAAACAGCTTGGTACTGGCACAACAACAGACCTCAGGACCAATGGAATAGAATTGAAAACCCAGAAATGAACCTACAGACCTATAGCCATCTAATTATAAGGGAGCTAAAAAAATAGAATGGAAGGAAGACAGCCTATTCAGTAAATGGTGCTGTCAAATTGGTTAACTACTTGTAGAAAACTAAAACTAGATCGTTAAGTATCACCTTGCACTAGAATCAACTCCAAATGGATCAAAGACCTCAGAGTCAAAGCAGACACTCTGGAAACATTACAGGAGAAACCCTAGGTCTCCTTGGTGCAGGCCGAAATTTTCTTAATAGAGACCCAGAAACACAACAAATCAAAGAAAAGTTGGACAAATGGGATTGCATGAAGTTGCAGAGCTTCTGCATGGCAAAGGACATAGCTAGCAAGATCAATAGAAAGCCCACAGATTGAGAGATCTTCACTAGCCATACAACGGACAAGGGTCTCATATCTAAAATATACTTCTAATTCAAAAAATTAAATCCTCCAACAAGAAATCCTCAAAGAAAGAACTGCCCAATAAATAAGTGGGCTAAAGACTTAAAGAGAAACTTCTCTGAAGAAGAAAGAAGGATGGCCAATAGACACATGAAGAAATGCTCAACCTCCCTAGCCATAACATAAATGCAAATCAAAACAACATTGAGATACCGGCTCACCCCAGTTAGAATGGCAAAAATCAAGAACTCTATAACAACAGATGCTGGAGGGGATGTGGACAGAAGGGAATCTTACTTCATTGTTGGTGGGAGTGTAAACTTGTTCAAACCCGTTAGAAAGCAGTATGGAGGTTTCTCAAAGGACTCCACATAGAACTCCCCTATGACCCAGCAATCCCACTTTTGGGCATTTACCCAAATGTTTACAAACAAGACCACACTAAAGCTTCCAGCACAACTATGTTTATTGCAGCATTATTTACCATAGCTAAGGTATGGAACCAACCCAGATGCCCCTCAGTAGATGAATGGATCAAGAAAATGTGGTATATATACACAATGGAATTCTATGCCTCCATCAGAAAGAATGACATTGCCCAATTTGTTAGGAAATGGAAAGACTTCGAAAAAATTATTTTAAGTGAAGTAAGCCAAGTCCAAAGAAACATAGATCCCATGGTTTCGCTTATTTGCAATATCTAGTATATGTCTGAGTCAAGCAGAAAATGTCAGATAAGGTGATGTTAGAGAAATGAACCCTAAGATATGTATTCAAATGTTTTTTTCTTTCATGCAATTGTTTCTAATTCATTTATAATATTATTTCTTTGTTGCTTTGTATGTCCTTCCCCTACAGTATAAACCCTGCTTTCACTGTATTTGCTGTCAGTACAATTTTTGGAGGAGAAGGGGAAAAACAAGTCGTTTAAGGATAACTGTGGACCCGTTACAACAATGAGAAGTACAAGTTTTCATGTCGAAAACGAACTTTACAACTTTGGTGTGTGGGTGGGGAGGATAGGGTAGGAGAGGGAGGAGGCTGGGAAGACATGTGAAGGGTAGACAAAGGAGGAGGCTGCAATGCTTGATAAGAAATGTACTCATTATCTTGTCCATGTAATTGTAACCCCTCTGTACAGTATGTTCGCAATAAAAAATAAAAATTAAAAAAAAAGAAAATACACAATACATCAATGAATAAGACACAATATAAAGAGAATGACTACACCAAATGCAAGATGTCGCCCACCCATATTTGGAAATATATATCCTTTGTTTAATTATGAATTTATGACTATACTGGCCCCCACCAGGACTCCATCTCAGGTCCGAGAAATGGCTTAACTCCTTAGTGGCTCATAGGCTGGTGTGCTCACCATGATCCATTCACCAATTGGGCCTGCTAGGCTTTGAGTTCAAATTCCAGCACTGCCAAAGATTCATTCTGATGTGAAAAGCCTAGGGTTGCACACGTTTTCCTGTTCTGTGAATGTCTTGGGTCTCATTGAGGATGGAAAATGTTATATAAGCAACTCAATAGCCATGGGAATAGGTTGTCATCCATGTAAGCACAGTTATATCTGTCAACATATTCAATAAAATGCACAATACATCCATGAATAAGATAAATAAAAAATTAATAAAAGTATAAATACACTCAATGCAAGATGCATAACACACCTGTAGGTAAAGAGAGATCCTATGTTTAAAAAAGGTGGGCTTGCTATTTTGTTCAGTGCTGGGGCTTCAAATCAGGTCCTGGACCAGGCCTGACATTCTAGTCTTCAAGGATGGTGGGCTTCCCCTTCCTCCTCAGTGCAACAGTGCTATCCAAACCTTAGTTTAAATCCCAGCATTCACAAAAGATTCATCCTGTTGTCAGAAGCCAGTTGTTGTAAACGTTTTCTTCTCCTGTGTAAGTCCTGAGTCTCAACTAGGAAGGGGAATTCATAGGCAGCCCTATAACCATGGGAACAGGTTGTCATCCATTTCAGCACAGTTAAACCTGTCACCTTACTTAGTCAAATACAAAATACCTCCATGAAGTAAAGACAAAATAAGGAGAAGTTCACCGAACTTCTACAAGATGCTGTACACACATGTTTGTCAATATAGATCATATGTTTAAAGTATGAATTCATGACTATAGTGGACCACCCTGGTGATCAATGTCAGATCCTGGGAATGGCCTAGCTCATTAGTTGCTCACAGGTTAGTGTGTTCACCTTGACTTATTGGCCAGTTGGCCCTACTAGGCCCTGAGTTAAGATCCCAGCACTACCAACAAGTGAATCGTGGAGTAAGAAGCCAAGTGTGAATCTTGGTTTCCTTTTCTCTGAATATCCTTGGTGATCCTGAGAATCCTGGCATGATGGAGAACATTTCTATAAATCTAGATGCTCTGTGAAAGGATGTCATCAATGTAATACATGGAAGGGGTTTCATCATAGTACAATCAATGGTAAATAAATTAATAAACAAAAAATACAAGAACAACCACACCAAACATGTATGGACTGAACATCTATAGGTAAGTATCAATCCTATCTTTACAATGTGTATAAATAGTATGTTTCCGGGGCTGTTGCTTGAATTCAGGACTAGTGAACAGGCCTGACTTTCTTATCTTCATCCCCATTGCTGTAGGTTTACCCAGATCCTGAGTTCAAATCCAAAAGCTGGAAGAATAAACAGCGTGAATTGCAAGCCAGGGAGCTAAATTTTTTTAATTTTACTTTTCTCAATACGGTGCTTGAACTCAGGTCGTGGCAACTCTGCCTCAGCTTTGATCACCCTAGGCTGGGGTACAGCCACTAGATCTGCAGCTCCTCCTGGGACCCTAGACCCCCAGGCCTTGCAGGGAAAGCAATGCACAGAAAAAATATGGCCATTTTATATTTTCTTCCTTTGTATGGTGACCCTCATTGGTCTGAGTGACACTGTTGCAAAGGGTACTTCAACTTTCATTGCTGAAGGCTGCCAGACTATCAGGATTAACAATGGAATGTTGTCAATGTCACGGTTGAATGAATTGATCATGGAAGATGCTCTATAAAATTAAATTAAAATTTCAGGAGGCTGATTGATTTGATTTAATATTTATGAAGCATTGAAAGAATATAATTACTTAAAGGAACGCAATAATTTCAGGACACTGATTTCATTAATAGTTTACGGATGAAAACAATTTATTAATTACATTGAGGCAGAATTAATACCCAGGAATTGGTAAGAATGTAGTCTATATAAGTGAATAATGTATAGACATCTTTGACACTCTATAAAGATATATATTTATTAGCGTACTGCCATCTGCATGTCAATCTTTTCTTATTTTGGTAACCCCTGGGGCTTGACCTGAGGTCCTGGGAACACTCTGTCAGCTCAATTTGCCACAGGATGGCATGCTAACACTCACCCATTCATGAATTGGGCCTTGTAGGCTTGTAGGCCTTGAATTCAGATGCCAGCATTACCAAAAATGAATCGTGGAGTAAGAAGATAATGGTGACACATGTTTTCCTTTTCTGTGAAAGTCCTGGGTGTCAGGGATGAAGACCTATATCCTGTATAATCAATGTAATCAATGTTTTATGTTCCATAATAGTAATTAAAATAAATGGTCAATACATGAATAAAACAAAAAAGTAAAATAACTACTGAATGCAATATGGAGTCAACTTATGTATATAAATATAAATCATATATGTAAATTGTACATGAACAGGATGTTTTCTAGTGGTGGGGATCTGTTTTAGGCATGAGGAACAGACCTGAATTTCTTGACTTCAAGGAGGCCAGCTTCCCCTTCCCACACAGTGCAACAGAGTTACCAAGACCATGAGTTTCAATCCCAGTCCTGGCAGAAAAATGGCACCTTTGCAGTATGTGAGGCCCAATTCTTATGTATTTTATTATGCCTAAATTTTATGAATGTGATTGTTTAAATGTTTAATAAAGAATTAACTAAAATCGGTCAGTATCCTATAATATAATTGTGTATAATTTTATCCTAGAATCATTCAAGAACTGCCCATTCAATCATGACATACATCACATTCCATTGGTATTCATATGGATAGGATGAGTTCCTTAGGATCTCCTGCCATTTGGAGGTGGCAGGACCAGGATTCCAACTGTGGGCTCCAACTCCCACCACTTCAACTTGGGGATAGGGTACTCACCGTTCTGTCCAAGAATATCAGCAAGACCAATGATTAGGCAGGCACCAGTGGCTCTCAGCAGTCCTCCTTGATACTTACAAGGCTGTGATGGGAAGATCATGGTCAAAGTCATCCTAGGCAGGAAAGTCCTTGAGACCTCTCTCCAACTTCAGTTCCAACAAAGCCAGAAGCCCAGGGCTCCAGTGTGGAAGGCGAGCCTTGAGCAAAAGCAGCTCACAGACTGTTCCCAGATCCTGAGTTCAAGGTCCGGGTCTGGTAACAAACAGACATACACAATAATCTGTGCAGCCATCCAGCTAAAGAAGGTCATCTTCTTTTCTCCAACTAAATTGGTCCCTGGGAAAAGGGCTGGGGGAGCTGCTGTCTTCTTGACTCCACCCATGCTGCTTGCATCACAGAATTCTAGCCACACCCCCATTATTTCATGGTTCTTTCTAACCAATGGGATACAAGAATGGTGGCCACGCCCACATTACATGCTGCCCAGTAGCACCTGGATTCCCTCTGTTAGTTTCCAATACTACCAGCAATTGAGGAAGGTAGAGGTGGCTGAGTGGTGAGGAAGAGACTCAAGCGACTTTGGAGTATAGTAAGAAATGGAGATGCCAACCCACACCCCGGCTCCGTCCCCCCTTCCCAAGGTGCAGGATTTCAAACCTCAGGTAATGGTGCACTGCCAGCCCACCTAAAGCCCTGACCTGGTCCCTGGCCCTGGTTCTCTGCTCTTGGCCCATCTGTTTCCGGGGTCAGACACTCCTCTGGGGGCACCATGACCCCCTGCTTATTTCCTCACCCTGGCTGTGAAGAGCCACCTTTCTGTCTTGGGCATTTCTGAAACAGAGACTCAATATATGCTCTGGTTGGTCTGGATTGAGGTCCTCCTATCTGGGACAGGTATGCTCCACCAGGCTTGGTCCTCTGTAGTTGGGATGGTAGACATGTAGCGCCATGCTCAGTCATCGATTTAGATGGATTATCCCAAACTTTTAGTCCACAGCAGCCGATTCTTGACCACAGGTGAAGCTCTGGGTAGGGCCACAACCATCAGACCTCATTCTCCTCACAGGACAGTTTTGAGGAAACAAGGGATTTATACAGAGGGAATCTCTTGAGCATGGCTTGGCATGGAGGGAGTGGCCTTTAGAGAAGGTTCTCGGCAATTCTGTGAGCAAATGACAGGAAGATACCAGCAAAGGGCTCAGGTGGGGTCAGTTATTAATCATGCAACAGGTGGGGATTTTGAAACAAAACATGGCTCTCTTTCATCATTACCCTATCCCCATGAGGAAGGGGATCCTTCACTGTGTTGAGTTTTGCATCTGGGGAAAACGAGGCACAGAGAAGTCAGGTGATCTCCTTATGACTTCAGCTTCACAGGAAGCTCGGCCTCACTTCACTACCATGCTCTCAAGGACAATGGGTGCTATGCAATCCACTTCTTGTGGTAGGAAGTCCACTTCTTGTCAGTTGTGGGGCTTGAACCCTAGACATGGGCACTGTTCCTGAGCTCCTCAGCAAAAGGCTAGTGCTCTACCACTTGAGCCCACAGCACCACTTCTGGTTTTCTGGTGTTTCTTTGGAAATAAGAGTCTCAGAGACGTTCCTGCTGGGGCTGGCTAAGAACCATGATCCTCATATCTCAGCCTCCTATGTAGTTAGGATTAGATTTCTGAGCCACCGGCACCCGACTTAATTGTAATTCTGACTTTTCTCTTCTCTCTTTCACAAAAACTGGTTGAATGGGTGCTGGAGGAGGGGGTCCAGCATCCCCATGTGGCTGGAATCTAAGGTGATCCTCTCATCCTGGAGGTGGGCTGTGGGTCAGGAGCTATCTTGCTTAGCCTGTTGAAACAGCTCCCTGAGGTAAGACCCACTGTGCCCTGGCTAGACTGTGAAATTCGTTGTCCATCCAGTCTTAATGGACTTATTGTATTGTTTTACTTTCTACATCATTTTCTAGCACCTGGACAAACTTCTGATGCATAGTTACAGAATGAAAATGTAATGCCTTCTTTTGAAAGTCATTTAGGGCTCTGAAAATGTGGCTTCATGGTATGGTAATTGCCTAGCATGCATGAAACCCTGGGTTCAATTCATCAGTAACACATAAAAAAGAAAAACACTGGAAGGAATGCTGTGCCTCAAGTGGTAGAGTGCTAGCCTTGAGCAAAAAAAAAAAAGCTCAGGAATAATTCCCTACCCCTGAGTTTAAGCCCCTGGACTGGCAAAAAAAATAGTAAATGGAAAATAAATAACCCATACTTGAAATATATAATTGCTCCTTCCATACTGACACCTGACAATAGTCCCTAATTCATGTACTTTACTTATGTTAGGATACTGTTTTGAAAAAAGTTCTGTTCATTAAGTCACAGCAATTAATGCCAGGAATGGGCTTAGATGTTAGGTGAAGATTAATTCTGGAAATTCAATGATTCCAGGATTTTGTGTCATCACTGCTAATCACAAAGTGAAAATAGTCTAAGTGTGATTTTGAAAACTTTTTGGTCAGTTTTGGCACCAAAAAGGCAGAGGCTAATTAATAGTTGTGACAGAAAATAAGGATTAACTCCAGATGGAAAAAAAAATGATAGTAACTAAGTTTACCAGAAACTGGTCTAGAGAACCATTTTTGGTTATTGAAGAACTAGTTGTCAAGTAGGCTTTTCCTCATTGCCTTTAGCATTCTAAATCTCTTAGGCTAGTTCTTAATCGCTGCATGATAAATATATCTCCTTCTATGCTGTTCTTTCATACCTTATCTCCTTTGTTTTCTAAAAATCTCATTCTTTCTAGATTTCTCTATGAACATTTCCTGATACTAAATATACCTATACAGATGTCACAGGATGCTAATGTAAGGGTCCCATAGCTCATGAATCATTAATGTAACAAAATGGAAAAGGAGGACATATTTACTGCTACCTCAATTTTTCTGAAAAGCTGCTATGTTATCCTTTGGTTAAAAATTCCATTCTTTGTCTACACAGTGTCATTCAGTGCACATATTTGCAAATATGAGATGGGTGTTGATGGTTTACACCTGTAATCCTCTGGTTCAGACCAGAGGATTGTGGTTCAAAGCCAGTCTTGTCAGGAAAGTCCATGAGACCATAATCTTCAATTAACCACCAGAAACCCGGAAGTGGTGCTGTAGCTAAAGTGGTAGTGCGCTCAACTTGAACTGCAGAGCTGAGGGACAGTGCCCAAGATCAGAATTCAAGCTGCAGAACCAACAAAAAAGTGAAATATGACATTAAGTTTCCCCAAAAGGAACAACAAGATCAATAATCTTCCCAAGCAAAAAATTAATTCCAAAATGATTCAGTGCACCTACTTTTGCTGAGTTATGTTGTGGATTCTTTGCTGGACATATTCTCTAAAAACAAATCGTTTAGGGATACAGGTGGACCCACTGCAAAAATGAGATGTACAAGTCGTTATGTTGAAAAAAGAACTTTACAACTTTGGTGTGGGGGAGTGTGGGGTGGGGGGAGGGGGGAGTATGGGAAGGGGAAACAAAGAAGAGGCAACAATGCTTGATAAGTAATGTGCTTGTTATCTTGCCCATGTAATTGTAACTCCTCTGTACGGTATTCTCACAATAAAAAAAAAAGAAAAAAATGTCAAATATTAGCTTTACAATAAACATCTAATATTTCTTCTTTGAAAAGAGATGTCTATACAGTTGATGTCACTTAGTATTACTCCTACGTGGAACACGAAGTATGAGGCCACTCCCTTTCTAAACCATGCTTGCTAATCACGCAACTTTGTAGACAGTAGAATGGAAGCACAATTCTGTTTCCAATGCAAATCAGATATAAGAGCATGAACTTAATTGGAAAAAAGTCCATCCTGAGAGAGCAGGGATTATACTAGCCATGAAGTGGTGGATAAGATCACATTTTCTTTCCTTTACTTATATATTTTTTGTTGGTGGTGGTCTTGGCATTTGAACACTGGGCCTGGGAGCTGTCCCTCTGCTATTCAGCTCAAGGCTAATGCTCTATACTTGAGCCACAGTGCCACTTTCAGTTTTCTTGTAGTTAATTGGAAAAAGAGTCTCCAGGACTTTCCTGCCTGGTCTGGCTTTGAACCCTATCCGAAGATCTCACCACCACCCAGCTTAGGATCACATTTCTAACAGTGTACATTCAGCATATGTAATGTGCATGTTCATCTATCTTTATATGAATTCTTGAGTTAAAAATCTAGGCTACAGCTTAGCCTTTACACTCACAAAATGTTTGTAATTTAAAAGTTGATACTACTGGAGAAATAAAACCTAAGAATGTAAAGGTGTCTGGGAAGTTCAGTTTGCATCCAGCCTGGGAAGAACAGTTTTGAGAAACTATATATAATTAACCAGCCAAAATCTGGATTGAAAGAATGGCTCAAGTATTGGAATACCAGACATGAGCAAGATTGCTGAATAAGATGTTGAGACTTTTGCATACATACATGCAATCATACACATATATACAGAGGCACTTATATATGCACAAGTACACATATTAAGCAACTCTCAGAATATGTGGAAAAGTTAGAAAACAATAGAAAATATGTCATGAGTAAGACTAGAATCAAGTGATAATTTTTAATGTTAGAAAGTTCTCAAGTGAACTTTCTTCAAAAAAGTTTAAGAATATTACATAGATAGGGACCAGAGATAGTAATATATTCAAGTAATCATTATTAAAGAGATCGGATCCATGGAGGCATGAATCAGAGACTCCTGCAGGTGCATCTGAAAATGTTCATATCCTGTGTCAAATGTTATAACATCTTTGAAAAGAGTACATGAACACTCTGAGCAGTGCAGTGGATAATATTACTGGATTAGTTCAGAATTGATAGTCTGTATCTAGATTAAATAAACCAAGAAACTATGGAAGGGCAATGTGATACAAGGCTAGAATTCTAGCACTCAGACTAAGATAGGAGATTAGATAGTGGAATTACACAGTGATACCTTCCCTGGACCAGGTAGTATAATTTTGTCTTAATAAAACAAACCAAACAAGAAAGGAATACAAAGTTGGACGTTTGGGCTAATTATGTCATTATGTTTTGAGAACTCAAGTTTCCTATTGAAATGCAACTCATATATAATCCTCAGTTGTGTTTTAAATGCTCTCTTCATTACAGAACATTCTTAGATGCAAAATAGCTCATGATTCCCATCCAAAATTTGAAAAAGTAAGTAATCACCACTCTGTTAGATTCCAAGGAAAGGATGAAGGATTACAAAAACTTAAGCCTGGAGAAAGAGCAAAGTTAATCTAATGAAAGACTATGTAGAACTTGCTAAATTAGAGTTTAGATTTAAAATAAATATTTTGGTTTTGCTTGTAATTTCATATTCTATAGGATACTTACAAAATTCTTTTAAGTAGACAAATTTACAAATGTTTCTTGCATTCTATTTGCCTAGAATATTCTTTCATGAGAGTTATAATTAGAACTCAGGTAATAGATAACTCCAACACTTCATGTATAAAATGTTAATGTGAATAATGTACACAGAGTTGCCAACAAATGGATGATATTAATGTATAAATTTAGAAAAAGGGCAATATTTTGAGGCTTTGCTATAACATGGTATGAAGAGAATAATTGTGGGACATCTTCTTTCTTCTATTTCTTTGTAACACAGGAAGCAATTTCCTTTATTACGTGGCTCTGTATACAGTGAAAAAAATGTTAGGTTTGGGATTTGTTTTTTATTTTTGTTTCATTGGTTTGTCCTAGGGCTTGTACTCTGGGACTGGACACTGTCTCTGTGCCTGTTTATGCTCAAGGCTTGTGCCCTACCACTTCAACCTCAGCTCACTTGTGTCTGTCTTTTGCTGAGAAGTTTATTGGAGATAAGAATCTAGGGAACCTTCCTGCCTGGGTGGGCTTTTGTCAACATCTACTGCGTTAGGGTCCCTGGGTAAGGGTAACGAAATCACAAGGACATAGGGGATGCAGAATGCAAACAGCAATTGCCACTGAATGCTGTGCTTTATTGTTAGTGGTATTTAAAAACAAGCAAGCATGATCTTTTCCAAGATTTGGTCAGAAGACATTCACACAAAAATTTCAACAGATACATTTTTACTTGACCTATGAGACAATGTCTTGGTATATTATTATCTAAACTATTTTAGAGCAAACTCAAACCACTTCTCCAATATCAGGAAAATGCTTGACCAGCTGCTCATCTATGCTTAAGCAAGCAGAAGAGCTACTTCCTCAGCTCCCAGGAGTCTATGACATGTGTTTTGAGACAGGGAAAGAGAACATTTTCCCTCTCCAGCCGGCATGCCAAGAGCTTTCCTAATACTCAAACACAGTCCACAGATAATCCTAAGGCCAGAGCCTGCATCATTCTGCCCCTTTAACATAGACCCTGAGTCTTCACAATTTCCTTCTTTTTTCTTTTGTTTTAAAAGTAAAGCTTTCCACAGGGTTATCATAGATGCTTGCATTGGTTTCATAAAAATCAAATATAACAGTACAAGTGCAAACAAAATAATAACAATCATAATTCCTATACCACTAGCAGTATGTGAAATGCTTTGTAGTATTTCGGATCCAACCCTTCCAATTGTTTAATAAATGCATCAGCAATATTAGAAGCATCATCATTTGTAAATTGTTTACCAAAAATATCATGTACATTAAATTGTAACTGAGCAATCAATTGAGCAGCTGTAGAATTTCCAGATAAATAGTGCTGTATTACATTCTAATCATGTATAGATTTTTTATATTTTACATTAGTAATGCAAAAGGTAGTGAAATTCCAATCACATTTTAACAATAACTGTTTTTCCACAACCAATAACTTTTTTCCTAACCATCCTACTGTCTGTTTAAGAATATTAATCTGTGTTTATAATAGAGCATCAATTTCTACCTGTGAGACCCACAATTCATGTGAATCCCGGTAGCATTCTTCCACAAAGTGCTTAGTTTGTAAGGAAGTGTGTAGGGCAATTCCAGACACTGCAGCAACAGTGGTAATAGCAATTAAGTTTAAGATCACTGCTACAATGGCTTTGTACGTTTTAGTAGTTTGGTAAAAAAAATTCAATAACAACACTATCCAAAGGATTTTGGGACCATTCTCTTCCGAATTTAACAGGTAGCCAAATATGAGTTCTTTGTTGTAATATCATACTACTATCACTGTCATTAAAATTAAGAGAAGAATTAACACAAGAATACAGGCGACAATTAAAACAAGAAATAGTAGGAGAAAATGTAAAATTTCCCACTAAAATACATAAGGCAGAGGTACACAAACAGTTACATCATAAGATTTGTACAAAGTAAAATTATAAGTGGATGCAGAGTTCCACGTCCCTGAAAAACGATCCATTTGATAGCATCACGGGTTTCAGCACCGCTCTGACCTTCCAAAGATGAGTGTGAACAGCAGTGGGTGCAGCCATGAAAGCCCATCGAGCATCTGCAATGCCTCCATCTCCCCAGGCCATCAGTCGATCTCCAGTAAATGATCCATTAATGGCTTCCAGCATCCTAGTAACATTTGATGAATCACATCTGGTAATATTCTATTCTGAACATGTGTTAATAAACTTTCCAAAAGGTCCCCAATTAATAAAATTATTGAACACTTTTCCAAATGCTTCTCTACACTCTTGCCACACAAAAGGCTGATATTTTAAATCAATATAAGTAAAATCGGGACACATAGGTAAGGATAACTTGCCATCAAAGGTCACACTTTCCCAGTTACTATTAATGGACCAAGTAGTTAATCGCTGCAGCTGTGTCCTAGAATTGGAAGTGCATTTCCCAGGTAAAACCCAATGTTGCCCATTCATAACTAAACATGGAGGAGGCCCCAGACAAACAGGCAAGGAATGAGTATAGTAAGTAAAATTTAAAAAGCTACATCATCCTTATTGCAAAATGTCAAATTATTCCCAGGAGGAGATAAAACAGCAGGAACATGATAGATGGTTATATCCATGTCTCCCCAAACAACAGGTTCCAATAAAGGAGGATTAGGAACAAAGGCCCAATAAATTAGCATTAGCATGGACAGAGTTTATAGTAAGCAGGGCACACATGGGCAAGAATAAGTTCTCAGCCATGACAGGTTTACCATTGCATTGTAACATCTTTTGTCCTTCTGCAGTCAACTTTTTAACCTGCCCCCAGGTGGGCAGTGGGGATTTCTTTTTCCTCAACTGGTGGCCTATTCCTTGCAGGATATGGGGCTGTCCTCAATGGGCTGCGTCTGTATGCATCAGGCAGGAAGCTAGTATTGTTTGCCATCCTGTGTAGACACAAAACCCTATCCTCGCCCCTTATGTAATAACGTTCCTAGTTGCTATTCTGCATCCAATGCAATCTTAATCCATACGGGAGCATTTAAATAAGGTTTTTCTGATATTTGTTCAAAATGGCACTCAGCTCTAGTTAAAGTATCTACTTGTGGTAAGTTTAAAATATTAAGAACAAAAAGAACTTGATGTAAAATTATTTTAGGATTTTGCATGGAAAACCACAAAATATCCATACTTTCATCCAACCTTTTCCTCCTTTTAAATTTTTTGATTTGTTGTTTTAGTGTGCAATGAACTCGTTCCATAATGGATTGTCCTTGGGGGTTATATTCTATTCCTGTAATATGTACCACATCATAAAGTTCACAAAATCTTTTAAATTTGATAATTTTTTAGGCTGGATCATTATCAGTCTTTATTTGGCAGGCACTCCCATAATGGCAAAAGCTTCCAAAAAGTGTTCTATTACATTGTTAACAGTTTCTCCCGTAAGGGCAAAAGCCCAAATTTGGAATAAGTATCTATTGTAACATGTACAAAGGAAAAATGGGCAAAGGCTTGTACATGGATTATATCCATTTGCCATTGCTCATTAGGTTGTAATCCTCGAGGGTTTACTCCAGCAGGTACAACTGTCAAATGCATTGGTCTGCAGATAGGAGACGTTTTTATAATTTGTTTACCTTGAGAATAAGATATTTTATAATGCATATGTAAATGGCCAGCATTTGTATGTAAATGAGCATGATCCTGTTTAGCAGAAGCAAAACTAACTATCAACATGATTATTGCCATATACAAGGTACCCAGGTAACGAAGAGTGAGCCCTAATGTGAGTTACAAACACTTTGGCATTACATTGTTGCAGTAATGCTTGTAATTGTTTAAATACTTAGTTTAGCTGGAGTTTAGATGAATATGTAACAGCAGTGACTATATTAGTCACAACCCCTACAGCATAGGCAGAATCAGTAACAATATTAATATCTCCCACAAAATCTTGTAACACCTTAATAATAGCAAAAAGTTCATTTTGTTGAACTGATGCTAAAGTAGTTGTTTGTACCCAATATTTATTTGTTGTCCAATAAGCACTTTTTGTTTTGGAGCCATGTATAAAAACAGTAAGAGCAGTGGAAATAGGGGCCGTGGTAATTATATTATTAATTACAAATTGTTGTGTATGTAAGCAATCCCACAATCTACATTTGGGGAAATGATAGGAAAATTGCCCAGTAAAATTTACTAATGTTATTTGTAGCATTTCAGACATGTTTAAAAAATATTTTACTTAGTCTTTTGGGAAAGGAAAGATAATTTCAAATAAATCATACCCTGATAGGGTAAATACCCATTGCCTGGCCTGTTGAATAATAATTGCCAACTATTGTTCATATGGCATATTTTTTGTAAATCTATGCCGTGTATAAATCCATTCTAATGGTACCTCATTTTCTCCTATAATTCCTGTTGGTTATTTCCATCTATCTAAAATATATAAATTTATGAGTTGATTTAGCGTTACTCGATGTAAAACCATTTTTTATTCTCTATTGTACAAATTGTACTTCTCTTTCAGCTTCCTTAGTTAAAGTTCTTTTGCTATGTAAATCAGATTCCCCTTGTAACAATGAAAACAAATTATGTAATTGATAAGTAGGAATTCCTAAGGCCAGTTGCATCCAATTAATATCTCCTAGTAACTTTTGATAATCATTTAAGGTATGTAATTGATCACGTCATAAAGATATTTTTTGAGGTGCGACTGTTTGTCTAAAAACAACGTATCCTAAATATTTTACCACTGTATTTTTTTGTATTTTTTCAGGTGCTATTATTAATCCAAAATCTTTATAGAGGGTAAGCACTATAACACCTTTTCTAATTCTGTCATATTTGGTCCTGCAAATAAAATATCATCCATATAATGAAAAATATAAATGTGAGGCCATTTTGTCTAACAGGTTTTAAGGCCTTATCAACATATATCTGACACATAGTTGGAGAATTCATCATTCCTTGGGGCAACACCTTCCATTGGAAGCACTGATGAGGGGCTTGATGATTTATTTGTGGTAAAGAGAAGGCAAGTCTTTTACAATCTTTTACATGTACAGGAATGGTAAAAAAGCAATCCTGTAAATCTATTACTATTATTGGCCAATTTTTAGGAAGCATTGCAGGCGACTGTATAACAGGTTGTAAAACCCCCATAGGGTACATGGATGCCCTAACTCCTCGTAAGTCAGTCTGCAATCTCCATTTCCCTGACTTCTTTTTAATAACAAATATTGGAGAATTCCATGGTGACATAGACGGCCCAATATGTCCTTTGGTTAACTGATCTTCAACTAATTGATGAGCTGCTTATAATTTTTCTTTAGATAAAGGTCATTACTCAATCCAAAGAGGTTCCTCAGATTTCCACAATATCATGATGGGCTCCATATAAAAATGTTAAAATTGAATATGAGCTCCCCATTGTTCCAGTACATCTCTACCAATTATGTTAACTGGAACCTCCATAATATAAGGTTTAAGGACAGCTGTCTGTCCATCTTCTGACGTTATAGTAACATACAACACTGCTTGTCATATAAAATTTACAGGAGTTTTGTTAACTCCTTTAATATTACAGGGGATTATTTTATATAATAAATGATTAGGCTATTCATGAGTTTTAATAAATGTAATATCTGAGCCAGTATCTATTGGTCCTGTCAATATCTTTTCCTGAATATTAATTTTAATCTTAGGCTGTATTTTAGTAATATGAGTAGTCCAAAACACATTTTTGTTGGTTAGTATCCCCCAAATAACTTTGCAATAGATATATATATGGTAATAACAAAATTTGAGCAATTCGTTCTCCCTTTTTAAAAAAAATATCTGCAGAAGCTGACATTAAAATTTTTATTTCCCCAATATAGACAGCATCAATAATTCCTAAATGTACTAAAACTCCTTTTGTATTAAGACTGTATCTACCGGTCAATAGGTCAAATGTTCCTTCAGGTAAAGGCCCATAAATTCCGGTAAGAATTTTTTGTGTCTTATCACCACCTTTCAAAATAAAATCTTTTAAGGCTGTCCACTGCGGCGTTGTGGGCTGTGGCAGGGACGAGGGAAAAGATGGTTGGCTGCCCTGTGTTATTAATCCTGGTCCCTGGGGCTAGCCCGATGGAGAGTTTCCCTGCATAAGTTAAGCATATTTTATAGGAATTCCTTTATTGTCTATTTTTGCTCTACACTCCCTTGTCCAGTGCTTCCCTTTTTCACGTTTAGGGCAAATTCCTGGTCCTCTCTTGTTAACATCAGTAGCCTTTTTAAAATTTTTCTTTATATTTCCCATTTGACCACATCCAAAACACTTTAGATTAGAGGGTTTTGTTTGCAAAGCATGCCAGGTAGTGGTCATAGTTTCACCAAACACCTGAATATTCCTGGATTCAGATATAAAGTCTTTGCAGGCCCTTAAATATGTATTCACATCCCCAGATTCTTTAATAGGCAATAGAGCTCGTCTACAGTCTTCATTAGCATTCTCATAAGCCAACATGCTCAGCAGTTGTTGCCATGCAGCCTCTCCCACAACAGTACGTTCCACGGTCAATTTCAATCATGATAAAAATTCAATACAGGGTTTATTAGGTTTTTGAATTACTTTAGTCCAAGAGCCATAATGTTCTCCTACCGGTGGAATCCTTTTCTCATGCCTCAATACCTATGTCTCTTAACTGCTCATGGGTCTCTTCAGGAGAGTTTACATTTATATGAGCATCCGCATATTGTTCTGCAGGTGTGGATTACTGCTCTGTGCATTTTGTCTAGCCCTTTTTGTACATAACTCAGTAAACCACATTTTCCATTGTAGGTATTTAGGTTTCTTAAGCAAGGCTCTACAAAGCATCTTCCAATCCACTGGAGCAAAATTATTGTAATGTCGGGCAAGCCCATTAGGCAATTCCTTAACATAATGAGACTGAGGACCATACAACTGCCTTCTTAAGTTTACCAATATCATCAACAGCAACACCTTCATATCTGGCTGGTTGAGCTATACTATTCATAGGGGGTGGTCGAATTACAGGATAAGAAAAAATAGGCATTTCATCATCAAACTCACTGTCTGAGCCCTGTTTGTGAGGGAGTGATGCTGTAAAAATTGCATCAGCCAGTCGAGGAGCCAAAGGCTGCTTTACTTTCACTTTCTCAGGTTCTCCTTTCACTCTGCTAATTTCCAACTCCATATGTTGTAATTTTGAGAAAATCAATTGCATTTGCTCAGACATTTTATTTACACTTTATTCCTTTTGAGCCTTTTTTACCTCTTGTTTTTTCTCTGTTATTTGCAATGCACCCTTATCTATTGTGTCCTTAACCTCAGAGTCCAACTGTAAATCTACAATAGAAGGGGTGACCTCTTTCTTTAAGTCTGCTATTAATCTTTCCTCATTCGAAGCTTGGAAAAGGGTATGTAAAATAGCCCAAATGGACCAAAATCTAATAGGAATCTTTTCCCTTTCTCGAACAGCTTTTTCTACAATATTCTTTACTCATTTCCAATCATCAACATCGAATTTTCCTTCATCAGGGAACCAAGGATTCCATTTCCTAACTACATTAATACACATTTCTATGTCAGAAGAAGAAATATTTACACCATAAGCAGCAAGTAAATGTTTAAGCATAAGTAAGTACGGAGTAGATTTAACTTGTCCTATCACCCTGTAATTAAAATTACTTACCTGAATATCCCTTCCTGAATTCAACAATGCATGGTCCCCGTTTGGGCGCCAATTGTAACATCTAGTGCATTTGGGTCCCTGGGTAAGGGTAACAAAATCACCAGGACACAGGGGATGCAGAGTGCAAACAGCAATTGCCACTGCATGCTGTGCTTTATTGTTAGTGGTATTTAAAGACAAGCAAGCATGATCTTTGCCAAGATTTGGTCAGAAGACATTCACACAAAAATTTCAACAGATACATTTTTACTTGACCTATGAGATAATGTCTTGGTATATTATTTTTTTGGGGGGTCCGGTCGTGGGGCCTTAACTCTGGGCGCTGTCCCTCAGCTCTTGGGCTCAAGGCTAGCACTCTATCACTTGAGCCACAGCACCACTTCCAGCTTTTTTCTTTTTGCTTATGTGGTGCTGAGGAATCGAACTTAGGGCCTCATACATGCAAGGCAATCGTCTACCACTGAGCCACCTTCCCAGCCCTGTCTTGGTATATTAGTATCTAAACTATTTTAGAGCAAGCTCAAACCACTTCTCCAATCTCAGGGAAATGCTTGACCAGCTGTTTAACTATGCTTAAGCAAGCAGAAGAGCTACTTACTCAGCTCTCAGGAGTCTGTGACATGTGTTTTGAGATAGGGAGAGAGAACATTTTCCCTCTCTAGCCCGGCATGCCAAGAGCTTTTCTAATACTCAAACACAGTCCACAGATAATCCTGAGGCTACAGCCTCCATCATTCTTACCCTTCAACATAGACCCTGAGTCTTCACAGTCTTTGAACTGTAATCTTCCAATCTTCGCATCGTGATTATCTATGGTAGTTAAGAATGTATAAATATAAATAATATTTGCAAGAATACCAGTAGAGGAAAAATGATACAACTCTGTATATAGTGGTGTTCTTTCCAGAATATGGAGGGCATCACATTAGCAGAAGTGCAGTGTATTTTCACAATGGACATAAGCTATTCTTGATGTGAATTAAGGGAATTTTGAGGTGCACCCTACCAGTTGGAAACTGGTGGGCTAGGATGACTTTATGGCATAAATCTTGTGATTGATGGTCATAGAAATAATAGCTTAATCTGATAAACAACTGCTTACTCTTGAAGAATTAATTATCACATGCTTCATATCCCATATCAGAATGTGGCTCTTTTTCTGTTCACTTCTCAGTCTGTAACACTCCATTGGAAAATGCATCTACTGCAGAATTACATAACATGCAAACAGGTATATTTTGAATCTCTCAGGTATGGAATGTTCAGAATTTGAAAATGAGTAGTTATTAGTCATAGGAATTTTGAAGAATACATGCATTCTGTCCTCTTAACAACTTATTTACTTTTAAAAGTTATGGGTTTCCATAGAATTAAACTGTTTTCTGTTTTAGTATAACAAAGTACTAAATTTATTCTATTTTCAAAATATTGGCAAGTATATTGTGAAAAAATTGTGTAGTTGGATATCATTACAGTTGATGACCCTCTGATAAAGAAGAGATAATTAATTCAAATTAGATGCCAAATAATACCGATATTTTAAAAGTTACTACATAAAGAACAATATTTACTATACCAAAACAGTGAAATTTTATTTCATCAGCTTATTTTTTTAATTTAATTTTAATGTGAACGTGATGTGCACTGTGGTTACAGCCATTGTAAGTTAGTGAATACATAAGTTTTCAAACTTGTTATCCCCTCTCTCATTTTTCTCAGTTTTTCCTTCACCCTATTACCCCTCCCAAGTTGTAATGTACATTTCCAACTTATTGTCTTGTGAGAATTGCTATTGCATTGGTTTGCTGTTCGTCCTTTGTCTCGCCATTTTTTTGTTCCTGTTCCCTTCCCTAATTAAGGTAAATGTATACACAATACACAGAGTACCAAAATCAAACAGAGGAGGGGATAAAACATAGGGGAAAATCTCAAAGAAAATAGAAATCACATAGTACAACAACAACAACAAAAAAAAACCACCCACAAATAAATATGTTTCCATATCTTGGAGTTCATTTTGCTCAGCATCAGCTTATATGGTCAAATATATGCATAACAAAGCCACTGGAAAATAGTATTTTCATGGACACTATATAATGAAAGCAATATGTTAACTGTTTTTGATGGTGAAGGTGGGATTAAGATTGGTGAATTCACGATTCTGATAAAGGAATTTCAAAAGAGTTAAAAATTTATGACAGGTAAATTTTAATTGTTCAAAATTTTAACAACTTAGCCTATTAAGAAAATTTAAAATTGTCTGGGAAAATAGGCTTTCATGCAAAGAAATCCATGGAGACTTAGCTGAGCGGGAGCAATGTGGGTGAATATGGCTCATTTTCACACTAAACAAACAAACCTCACAAACCTTGCTGTAAATCCTGTAGGTTCCCTTGAGAATTGTCCTTACCCAAGAAATAAACTCTGACTGTGTGAAACAATGTTGTAGTGGAATTTAAATTCAAAGTTCTTTAAAAAAAAAAAAAGAAATCAAAATTTGCAATTGACATTTAATTACCAAACAGTAATTCTCTGAAAAAGAAGGAAATATAATTCAAAATCACTTGACTTTATTAAAAGTATGAGAAAAGAGTAGTGAAGAGAGATGAGAGAAACCATAGAGGACTGTTTTCTCTCCAGTGGTGTAATGGGTTCTTGATCTTGATTCTTCCATTCGATCTTCATAAGCTATAAAGCCACAACTCAGGACTGGAGTAACCAGTTCAGACAAAGAATACTCACAGAATGGGGGCTGGGAAAGTGGCTCAGTGGTAGAGCCCTTGCCTTGCATGCCTGAGACCCTGGGTTTGATTCCACCACATAAGAAAAAAAGAAAAAAGCCAGAAGTGGAGCTATGGCTCAAGTGGTAGAGCACTAGCCTTAACCTGAAGAGCTAAGGGACAACGCCCAGGCCCAAAGTTCAGGCCCCATGACCAGACCCCCCAAAAAAAAAATACGGAATAAAATGTTTGCAGTAGATGTAGGTGATTTATAACCTTAGACAATCTATTTAAATCTGTTCAAAATTCTCCCCTACCCAAACCTGCCCTCTTTGAACAGCTTTGTTTGCTTTTCCCAAGACTGCCCTTCATTAACTGCTTAAAATTTTGTGAGGTCATATACATACTTTCTAGAGATTGCTGTTTGGTTGTGATTTTTGTGTGTTTTTGTTTGTAGTTGTGTTTTTAACTGAATTTCAAAAGGTTGTGCAAGTGTGTTACAATTAAATATGTCCATCTAATTGTCCAATGCTCCTGGATCAGAGTCACTCATTCTATCATTCTCAACCAATCTTTTTTCCAAGATTTATTTCAGATTTACCACTTACTTATTACATGTGTACATTGAGTATTCTAGCTGTACTTGCCCCTTGTTCCATTTTTCATTCATTCTATATCTTTACTATTATTCCTTTCTGGTTTCAACTTCGTGATAGTCATTCTGTTAAACTGTCTGTTAATACTTTGAAAGGTTTATATACATTCCACAGAGTTTCAATCCTGCATATACTTGAACTGATGTCAGCATTTACTTCCATAATTCATGCTTGATGTCAGCATATACTTCCATAATTCATGCATCTGTAATAACAATTTGCAAGACTGGGGACGTGAAGCACCTAAACATCATTTTATTCTCATCTTTTTGGAAGATTAATCTTTAGTCAACAAAAAGTTTAAAAATCGCTTAGAATTTATAGCTAACTAAAAGTTTTTATAAATGGCTTTGTGCAATGGTGTGTGATTATTTTATTTTACATGGGATGATATTTTCTACTTCCTATAAGTTTTGGAAAAAGAAGAAAACTAAAATTTACTACTTAGAGGAATATGATAGAAATAGAAGATAGATTTTATGTTTGTCACATCTCTGATCAGTAACCATATTCATGATTTAAAGTCATATTTCTTACTATGTTAGACATATAGGGAAAATACATGATAAGGCAACACATGATAAGGCAACTATTAGTGACTTTTTAAAATGTGCCTTCTTATGTGATGAAATTTACTTTATTAGCTAATATTTGGGTTAGAATTATGGGAGGTTGATATATTTAACACATTTCTGGAAGGCATCTACTGAACAACGCAAATGGTAGGAGATACTATTTCTACACTTTATTGAATGGTTGAACTTATTTGGCATTAGTGTTGGGTAAATAAATCAACTCTATTGTAGCTTGATTCCTGCACTTGAGAAACTTTTAATGTCACTATCATCTTATTGTCAAGTGTTATTTTGTTGAATATGATTCTAAAAAGTTTATTTGAAAAGGAATATACTTTCAGGAGATTAAATGTAGGTTATCATTGGTTTGAAAATGACATTTTTATACTGCAGAACCAAGTTTTACTGAAGTACTAGTGTTTTGAAGCACTAAGGGTCTTCTCAATTAATGTTTTTCTAAATTATATTTCACCTGTAAATCAAGTCTTCCTAGTCTTGGTAGACCAATTGTGGATCTATGATTCCAGAAATTATTTTTTTGGCTGCACTGAAATCTTTCATTAATCATTAAGAGAGGGGTATTAAAATTAATCTTTTGACATTTGTGATTTTGTTTACTTATATGGGCTTGTCATCTGTAAATTGAAAGTTTGAACTACAGTACATTCTCTCATATATTGTGGTTTCCTCTTTCATTTTAAGTTGCCTTACATTTCACAATTGCTTACTGCTAATTAGTAAAGGAATTGGGAACCTGAAATACTATAGGAAATAAGAAATTGAGATGGGTCTTCAATTACTTTCTGTTAGCATGTTGCATGGGCCAAGGTGAGAAGACTTGCCATTGTTATCTGAAGATGCAGATAACTGGGACCTGGTATCCTATGACCCGTTGGTACTGCAGAAGAATAATAGCTTTTAGGCATCATATGAAGAAAATCACTTTGGGACCAGCGAGTTAGTACAATAAACATAGCAGCAGTGTAAAATCTCTTCTAGATTAGAGGAAAACAATACTTTGTTTGTTTTATTTTTTTACATTGTGAATTCAGAAGACCAAGAACACTTAGATGGTATCACAAATTTATAGCAAAGACATTGCATTGATACTTTTTATATTCAAATATATATTCTAAACCTAATTATTTATGTTCCAATCTATATATGGGAATAAATTTCAATTTATTTGTCAAATTATGAATTAATTCTAGTAAGATTCACTGTGTGAAATTTAAGATCAGCACATATAAATATAAAATATATAAGTATATATAATATAAGAAATTGTTATGCATTGTTCTGTTTTGGTTAGGGTATCAAAGGCAACTCTGTTTTAAAGTATTATTCCATTATCTCTACCTCAGTTTTTGGTAGAGTTAGACCTAAAGCTTTACCATTTGTAAATTTAAAGCCTGGAGGCAAGAGGAAACACTTTGATTAAAACATTACCAATTTAAGGCCTAATATCGATGAAAAATATATAGACTTCTTCAGGAGCTATGGACATATTTGGTGATAGAAAGTCAGTAGTGTAAGTTCCTGCCTGGTTGTATGGTAGACAGGCCAGGATATTAAGTAAACATGCATATAAACAACTTTTTCACCTTTTTGGCTTTAGCTACTTTTGAAATAATAGGTATTATATATATATATCTGTTGTTGTTGTTTTTTGGTCCAGTCGTGGGGTCTGAAATCTGGGCCTGGGCCCTGTCCCTCAGCTCTTCAGCTCAAGGCTAGTGCTCTACCACTTGAGTCACAGCAACACTTCCGGCTTTTTTCTTTTTGCTTATGTGGTGCTGAGGAATCAAACCCAGGGCTTCAGTCATGCAAGGCATGCGCTCTACCACTGAGCCAACGTCCCAGCCCAAACAATTACATTTTGATAAAATACCTTCTATTCTGAACAATTCGGTCTGAAGTGTTCATCTCTCTATGAACCCTTGTAACTAAGATTAGTTTTGTTCCAGTAAGAATCTATGCTGTCTGTGTAAGATATTCTGGTTGGTCTGTTCCTACATGGAAGAAGGGTAAAGGGTCAGGAAGACATTTGTGCCACTGAGACCTCATTTAGGAGATTTTAAGCTGCAGAAGTTTAGAAATAGCTCTTAAGAAAGGCTTACTTTGAATCCATTAGCTCCACAAAGCTAACTCAGTTGATAAATAAGTACTTGAAAAGCCATCACCTTTGGACTTAGCTGTAAAGGTTTCAAAGTATGATCAAATTTAAAATGAAAACGACAAAATAGTTATTGACAAAAAATTGCAAATGTGAACAATCGACCATACAATATAAGTTTTTTCCACTATGCACAAAATTTTAGAGAAATAAGATCAATAGCATTTTTAGGAACAATAAGGTTTCCTTGTTACAAATAGGCAACCATGGATATATGCCTGTATAAATATTGTATCATTACGTACTTAAATTTAGAGGATACTACATGCTTCAGCAGCAGGTCTACCCAAATTACAACAATACAGAGATTAAAATGGTACTTTCACAAGGATGGTATGAAAATTTGTGAAGTATTCCATATTTTTCATTCTTCAAATGCAAGAAATGAAAAACAGTTATTAAAAAGTTGATTACAAAAATACAAGTGTAACAATACACGTAATTCATAGAATTAAAGGTTAGTTTGACATCAGTATATTCAATCTTCAACTTAGAAATGCCCTTACATAGCATAAACTTTATAAAACTTGAAATTAGATAACATTGTCATTTTATCCCAAAGAAATAAAATTTAAACCATGGTCATAGGGGGTTCCCGGAAGATGGTGGAGGAGAAGCTGTAGGCTAAACAAGCTCTCGCATAGAAAGCAGTTTTAGAGTTCCAGTGAACAGTCCTAAGCCAGAGAATCACACCAAGTGTGCCATCACTATACACAGAGTTAGGACAGAGAGGGAAAATCCAGGCAAGGAGACAGATCTGAGCACTTGCCAGCAGCCTCGGTAGCAGCGTTGGCCATAGCCGCCATCCTGTAACACAGAGAATGCAGGACAAAGGAGCCAGACACGATGGACAAGCAGATTCTACTCAACACCAGCAAGAACTGACAAGGAGCAGACATCTTCATCTTGCAGTTCGCAGACCAGAGACCACCCAGGAACCAAGACTCGGCGGGAGTAGAAGCCAAATGTCCTCACTCCTTCTCAGAGAGCAGAGGAGAGAAGGCCACCCCTCCCCCCAAACTACCGGACATCTCCATCTTGGGTACTGACAAAGCTCGGTGGAGCTGCTAGCTCCAACTAAGGCCTTGGAAGAAAACTAGAGTCATTTAGCAGGTCACAAGAACCTAAACTGACCTGCCAGAGAGCTCCACCCAGGGAAAAATCACCCAGCTCAGGTGCAAGCCCCAAGAGTGGCTTTCTTCACTGGGTAATCAGAGCCAGAGTCTGCCCCTCCCTTTAGCAGCCTTGACAATCAATTGAAATTCAGTAAACATAAACCTGGAGAGTGGCTCCAGGCTGGGCTCTCTGAGTTTCTCACAAGCTACCTCCTGGGAAAAGCTACTGTTTGTTGAAAGGCCTCAACTCTACCCAGAACCTAGCCTCATCACAGCATCTCCAAACTTGAGGAAAAAGCCATCTCCCTCTTTTTTGTTAATCAAAGCATATCTCCCTCCCATTGAACTAAACTGAGAGGAGGATCACAAAATCCTGGGTAAAGTAGAGCATTTTTCTGCCTGTTCAAACAAACTGACTTAAGAAACCAACCAAGCCATAGGAAAATAAAACACCACAAGCAGACCAGAGACTCCAACAAGAGGCTGGTTACAGACACAAGGGAGATACAGGATTTTTCCCACCACTCCCAAAAAAATTAAAGAACTATTTTTTTGTACATTTTATTAAAAATTTTTTTTCTAAAATGTTTTTTTTTAATTTTTACCTTTTTTGAAAAAAATTTTCCTAGTAACTATTTTCCCCTCTTATAATTTTTATTTCAGTGGTATATGTGTGTGTGCGTTATTCTTCTTTTTTTCTTAAAATTTTTTTTTGTTTTTTATTTTGCTCTATTGAACTTCTGATCTTTATTCTTTCTTTCTTATTCTATTCACCTTTACTTCTCTTTTGTTCTTTTTTATGTGACTTAATTGTTTTTCTGCACATTCTCAGATATACACATAGTCGATTATTAGACCTTATCCTCCATGTGTACACACTTAATCCACAAATTTATTACTCAGTTCAAAACCTCTTAGACTTAAATTCCTTAATAGCATTACTACCTATTTATACCTATGTAATATTTTAAGTATTTTTATTTTTAAGTTTTTCACATCTCCTTTACATCCCTCCCCTTCTGCATTATATGCACGTTCTTCTCTGAATATTTCGTTTTCGATTCTGCATAATATTTTTAATTTTTACTTTTCTATTTTTTCTGGTCTCTTTTTCCCTCTTTCTCTTTTCTTTCCTCTCTCTCTACTTTCATCCTATCCAACCTATTTCCTGCTTTGAGATTAAGACTTAGTTAAGTTAAATCTCCCTGTGCCTTCCCACATCTCTCTATTCCTATTTTTTACCCACATCTCTTCCTCAACCTAATAATTTCTGGTTTGCCAAATTCCGATTTGCAGTTTGTAGCTCATTAATATATAGTTGTTTGACGTTGAATAGATGCTCTATTGAACTATATTGTATCTGCAGACTATTGACTGGGCAAATATAGACTTTGGTTGATGCTTGCCTTAAGATAGTGTTCAAGCAAAAACTGGTGTTATTTTCATCCCAAATAGGCAGAGTAAGCCGGAAAAACAAAAGAAAAATGTCAAGTCCGGGTATCTCAACTCCCACTCATGATAATCAGGGGACAGAACAGATAATGAATAATCCAGAGGAGAGTTCCCAAATAGCTCTACAAACACTGCTGGCAAACATGATAAATGAAAAGATTGAAAACATACAAAGGAATCTGTATGAGCATGATAGGGAGAGAAGGAAGCAAACAAAAGATCAATGGAGGCAAACAAAAGGTCAATACAGGAAAAGATTGAAAACCTACAAAGGACTGTGTATGAGCATGATAGGGAGAGAGAGGAGGCAAACCAAAGGTTTATAAAGGAATATCCTGAGCGTGAGGAAGCTACTCAAAAACTGATACAGGATTTGCGTGAACAGCTTGAGAATACTCAAAGAGAAAGGCAGGAATGGCATGAGCAGGTTGAGAACACTCAAAGAGAACTACAGGAATGGCGTGAACCTGAGGAAGCTAAGCGAAGAGTAATACAGGAATTGAGAGAGCAGGATGAGGATACACAATGATCACTAAAGGTATTCATGGAATCCAGTAACAAACAGCTGAAGTAATTAAGGGACACCACAAAGGGAATGCTGAATGGAACCCAACAGAAGAAATGGGAATCTAAGCAAACCATAACCAAACAAATAATTGACTTGAGAATAAACACTGAACACCAAATTAAGGAAGTAAAGAAGTTTATACAAGATCTAAAACAAAGCTTCAATAAAGCATTTGAAGCCATCAAACCTGTCCAATTAAAAGGAAAAGAAATTTTAAAAAAGTGGAAACTCTTGACAGCAGGTTAGACCATGCAGAAGATCGAAACTCGGGGATTGAAGACAGCCTAAATATTATAGAGAAAGAACATACAACCATCCAAGTCAAGTCCAAGAAATATGACAGATCTATCCAACAGTTGGAAGACAGCATCAGAAGGCCTAATCTAAGAATAATGGGTGTAGAGGAGCACCTAGAAACAGAAAAAGTAAATCGTCTAGGAAATTGGTTTAACAGAATCCTAGCAGAGAACTTCCCAAACATAGAAAAAGATAGGCCTATTCAGATACAAGAAGCTTTTAGAACTCCAAATAGACCAGACAGGAACAGGACATCCCACCGTCACATTATAATCCGCACAGGATGAATTCAGACCAAGGAAAAGATCCTTAAACATTTGAAGGAGAAAAGATTAATCACCTATAAAAGCAAACCAATTAAAATCACCTCAGATTTCTCAGAAGAGACAATCAAAGCAAGAAGAGCCTGGAATGATGTATGCCATGCCTTAAAAACAAACAGCAATCAACCAAGAATACTGTACCCAGCTAAAGTCTCCTTCATAACTGAAGGCCAAATAAAAACCTTCCATAGCAAAGAAAAATTGAAACAATACATCTCCACCAAACCAGCCCTACAAAAGATTCTTAAAGACGTCCTACACATAGAAAACCAACAAGACAACAATAAAGGCCAATAAAATGCACCCAAACTGAAAATCCAAGAACATAGGAAAACCCAGTTTTTGTAGCCCCCAAGAAGGTAGATAACATGACAGGAGCTCCCAAATTCCTCTCAGTCCTATCTCTCAACATTAACATACATAATTATCCAATTAAGCGACATGGACTGTACAGTAGGATTAAAAAGCAAGATCCTTCTATCTGATGTCTTCAGGAGTCACATCTTGCCAGTAAACACAAACACATTTTAAGTGTTAAAAGCTGGAACAAAATCTACCAAGCAAACGGCCCCCATAAACAGTCGGGAGTTGCAATCCTAATATCAGATAAAATAGTCTTCAAATTAAAATTCGTGAGAACAGATAAAGAAGGTCTCTACATAATAATTAAGGGATTTCTCCTTCAGGAGGATATTACAATTTTAAATATCTATTCGCCAAACAACGGAGCACCAAAATTTATCCAAGAAACATTCCTTTCCCTCAAATCCCACAGAGATCCAAAGACATTAATTGTTGGGGATTTTAATACACCACTCTCCCCTCTAAATAGATCAACTCAGAAAAAACCCAATAGAGAAACGCAGATGTAAACAACTGCATAGATCAAGTAGATTTAACAGACATCTACGGAATATTTCACTCAGCAGCATCACAAGTTTTTCTCAGAAGCACATGGAACATTTTCTAAAATAGACCACATTTATGCCACAATGCAAACTTGTCAAAATTGAGAAACATTGAAGTTATACCTTGCATTCTCTCTGACCACAAGGGAATAAAATTAGAACTCAACACCAAAAGCCACCAAAGAAACTCCTGTAACACATGGAGCCTGAACAACACACGGCTGAATCATGAGTGGGTCATGGAAGAGATTAGAAAGGAAATTCAAATGTTCATGCAATTCAACAAAAATGAGCACACAAATTACCAGCTCCTCTGGGACAAGCAAAGGCAGTACTCAGCGGCAAGTTTATAGCTCTGAGATCCTATATCACCAAATTGGAGAGATCTGAAACGAACAATTTAATGAGACATCTGAACCTCCTTGAAAAAGAACAGCAAGATATACCCCAATATAATAGATGGAAAGAAATAATTATTTTAATTAATTAATTTTAATTAAAATTAAATCAGATTTAAATGAATTAGAATCCAATAAAACTATAGAAAGAATCAACAAAACAAAGAGTTGGTTCTTGGAAAAAATTAGCAAAATTGACAGACCCTTAGCAAATCTTATCACAAAAAGAAGAGAACACACCCAAATCAATAAACTCAGAGATGAGAATGGAAACATCACCACAGAAAAAACCAAGATTCAGAATATTATAAGGGAATAATTCGCAAAACTTTATGCTAATAAGTTTGAGAACTTGGCAGAAATGGACTTTTTCCTAGCAAATATTGACATGCCAATACTAAACCAAGATGAGTTAAACCATCTTAACTGGAGCTTATCAAGCATTGAAATAGAAACAGCAATAAGAGACCTCTCACCTAAGAAAAGTCCAGGTCCAGATGGTTTACAGCAGAATTCTACAAGGCCTTTAAACGCAGAGCTCACACCAATACTCCTCCAACTCTTCAATGAAATTGAAAGAGAAAGTTCACTACCGAACACATTCTATGAAGCCATCATCACCCTCATCCCAAAACCAGGCAGGGACTCATCAAAGAAAGAGAACTATAGACCCATTTTTTTTTTTGATGAACATTGATGCAAAACTTCTCAACAAAATTATGGCCAATCGTCTTCAACAATGCATCCAGAAAATCATTCAACATGATCAAACAGGATTCATTTCAGGGATGCAAATCAATTAATATAATTCCTCACATCAACAGAAGCAAGGATAAGAACCACATGGTTATCTCAATATATGCAGAAAAAGCATTTGACAAGATCCATCACCCCTTTATGATGAAGGTTCTGGAAAAAATAGGAATCCATGGAACATTCCTCAATAGAATATAGGCTATATATGACAAACCTACAGCCAGCATTATACTTAATGGTGAAAAACTAAAGTCATTTCCTCTTAACTCAGGAACAAGACAAGGATGTCGACTATCGCCAATTCTCTTCAATCTTGTATTAGAATCCCTATCTACAGCAATAAGACAGGATGCAAACATAAAGGTGATCCAAATAGGGAAAAAAGAAATAAAACTCTCCCTCTTTGCAGATGACATGATCTTGTATTTAACGAATCCCTTAGACTCCACTCCCAAATTACTCAAGTTGATTCAAAACTTTGGCAAAGTAGCGGGGTATAAAATTAACCCCCAAAAATCAATGGATTTTATGTATGGCAAAAATAAGTAAAGTGTTGGTGAAATTAGGAAAGCAACTCCATTTGTAATAGCCCCACAAAAAATAAAATACCTTGGAATTAACTTAACCAAAAAGTGAAGGACCTTTATGATCAAAACTGTAAAAACTTGACAAAGGATATCAAAACAGAACATAGAAAATGACAAAAACTCCCATGCTCCTGGATTGGAAAAATCAACATCGTGATTTTTCCCAAGGCTATCTATAAATTCAATGCAATACCTATCAAAATTCCAAACTCAGTCTTCAAGAAAATAGAAGAGGCAATTCAAAAATTCATATGGAATAATAAAAGACCCCGAATAGCACAAACGCTCCTCAATTGAAAGAAAACTGCTGGAGGAATACAAATACCAAATTTCAAACTCTACTATAAAGCCATAGTAATCAAAACAGCATGGTACTGACACAAGAACAGATCTCTGGACCAATGGAATAGAATTGAAAACCCAGAAATGAACCAACAGACCTATAGCCATCTAATCTTCGATAAGGGAGCTAAAACAATAGTATGGAAGAAAGACAGCCTTTTCAGTAAATGGTGCTAGCAAAATTGGTTAACTAATTTTAGAAAACTAAAGCTAGATCCGAATATGTCACTCTTCACCAGAAGCAACTCCAAATGGATCAAAGACCTCAGAGTCAAAGCAGACACTCTGAAAACATTACAGGATGGAATAGGAGAAAACCTAGGTCTCCTTGGTGCAATCCGAAATTTTCTTAATAGAGACCCAGAAACACAACAATCAAAGAAAGTTTGGACAAATGGGATTGCATGAAGTTGCAGAGCTTCTGCATGGCAAAGGACATAGCTAGCAAGATCAATAGAAAGCCCACAGATTGGGAGAAGATCTTCACTAGCCATACAAGGGACAAGGGCCTCATATCTAAAATATACTTGGAACTCAAAAAAATCAACCCCCCAACAACAAATCCTCAAAGAAACAACTGCCCAATAAATAAGTGGGCTAAAGACTTAAACAGAAACTTCTCTGAAGAAGAAAGAAGGATGGCCAACAGACACATGAAGAAATGCTCAACCTCCCTAGCAATAAAAGAAATGAAAATCAAAACAACATTCAGATACCACCTCACTCCAATTAGAATGGCAAAAATCAATAACTCTAAAAACAACAGATGCTGGAGGGGATGTTGGTGGGAGTGTAAACTTGTTCAAACCCGTTAGAAAGCAGTATGGAGGTTCCTCAAAAGACTCCACATAGAGCTCCCCTATGACCCAGCAATCCCACTTTTGGGCATTTACCCAAATGTTTACAAACAAGACCACACTAAATCTACCAGCCCAACTATGTTTATTGCAGCATTATTTATTATAACTAACTTATGGAACCAACCCAGATGCTCCTCAGTAGATGAATGGATTAAGAAAATTTGGTATATATATGCAATGGAATTCTATGCCTCCATCAGAAAGAATGACATTGCCCCATTTGTTAGGAAATGGAAACACTTGGAAAAAATTATATTAAATGAAGTAAGCCAAGCCCAAAGAAACATAGGTCCCATGGTTTCGCTAATTTGCAATATCTAGTATATGTTTGAGTCAAGCAGAAAAGGTCAGATAATGTGATGTTAGGGAAATGAACCCTAATATATGTATTCAAATGTTTTTTTTCTTTCTTGCGATTGTTTCTAACGCATTTATGAGATTATTTGTTTGTTGCTTTATATGTCCCTCCCCCACAGTATAACCCCTGCTTTCACTGTATTTGATGTCGTTATAATTTGTGGAGGGGAAGGGGAAAAAAAGTCGTTTAAATAAGGATACAGATGGACCCGTTTCAACAATGAGAAGTACTAGTTTTTATGTCGAAATTGAACTTTACAACTTTGGTGCGGGAGGGTGGGAGGGCGGCGAAGATTATGTGGGGCGGAGGAGGAAGGATGGGAATGGATGGGAAGGTATATAAAAATGTTTTTTCTTTCATGTGGTTGTTTCTATCACATTCATAAAATTATTTGTTTGTTGCTTTGTATGTCCCTACCCCACGGTCTAACCCCTGCTTTCAGTGTATTAGATGTTGGGATAATTTGTGGAGGGGAAGGGAAAAAACAAATCATTTAAATAGGGATACAGCTGGACCCTGGCAACAACGATATGTACAAGTTATTTTGTTGAAAAATGAACTTTACAATTTTGGCCTGGTGGAGGGGAGGCGGGGGTAGTGGGTAGGGGGAGAAGAGGCGGAGGTGAGGGGTTGGGGGTGCAAGATGGGAAGGGATGGGAAGGGGAAACAAAGGAGGAGGCAACAATTCTTGATAAGAAATGTACTCATTATATTGCCCATGTAATTGTAACTCCTTTGTATGGTATTTTCACAATTAAAAAAATTGTAATTGTTAAAAAAATAAAAAAGAAATAAAATAAAAAAAATAAAAAAGAAATAAAATAATATAAGGACCTAGGAAAAAGGAATCTTAAACTTTTTCTGTATGGAATGTAATCTGAAAGGACACATTTATTAATGAAGGTATATATTATATAACAATGTAGACTTCAAAGTATTATATCTAGAAGACAATGAAATAGATTATGGAGTTTATACAAACATAGATACTTTTTGTAGACAAGCACCAGGAATATCTTTAGTTTCTATACTATTCATTTCAACCGATAAGTTAAAATTAAAAAAATCACAAGCTCTGCAGAAATCATTATAGATGCATACAAACAACTCTTGAATACATTTTGACATCAAAGTCAGGCAATTCACGTGGAAGAATACTATGGAATCCATGAATTTTTAAATTAAGATATTGCTGTTGCTTTGTATATGAAAATATTTTATAGGAACACAAAGTATGGACTGGCACTTTTGAAATTTAAGAAACTTAACCAAACCATTTCTACATAGGAGAACAATATGTACAGCCATCCACAACTTCAAAGAGGTAGTGATACATACTTATCCTTTTGGCAATATCCAATGCAGTTTCTTCCAAGTTGTTCTTCAGACCTGGTTTGATATAATGGTTCAACAGAAGGAGATACAGCATATCTTCGCTATTTCTATTCCCAGCAGCAATATGCAAGGGTGTCAAGAGGCCTTTAGTTTGGGCATTGGTATCTGCATCATGATGAAGTAAGAACGAATCCATTCTGGTGTTATTCCACATATAAGCACTGTGCAGGGGTGCCAAGCCATTCAGAGTTATTGCATGAATATCTGCCTTGAGCTACCAACTCATGGACAATGTCTAAATGTCCATTCTTGGCTTCCCGATGAAGAGGGGTATACTTACCTCATCCCTAGTATACATATGAGTGCACTTTTTGGAAAGTAGTCTCGGCACTGTAGTAAGGCGATTAATTTCGGCATACCAAAGAAGAAATTTGCATGGATTCTTCTCCGTTATTTTCCTGCAATTGATACCATTCCTCACGTTTTCTCCTCGTTCCTTGTCTTCATCAGAATTGCCTAACCAGAGACTTTGAGTACCAGTGGGAATGAGATGCCCATGTATTTCCCCAATAGTTCACGTTTGTTGAAATGGTCAGAAAAATCCAGTTAATTTTCTGCATATGTTTTTTCACCATGATTTATTTTCTCTTTTTCCATTTTTACTATACTAAATTATTCTAACTGGAGAGTAGTGAATTGATAGAGAGCAGAGGAAAGATTTTCCTCCGTATTCAAATGCATAGACTGAAAATGAGGACCAGTGGTGTCTTCATATGCAGCTTATTCTAGGAAGGAGAAAATAGGAAACAATGCCTTCTACGTAAAATATTTGGGAAATACCATGATATAGTTTAAGAGAACTTACTATACAATATATGAACTTTAAGAGCATTCTAATAGATGCATTATTTATTGGTACCCAACATTAGAAAAAAATGTATAATACAGTAGTAAAATAGAAGTTCTTTGCATGACTATTTAAATTCCTTGTTTTTTTAAAGACACTTGTTTTCATCTAAAAAAGTAATCCTATCTATTGTCTTCAAGTAATTTTGATGATTGAAGATGCTTAATGAGAAGTCAAAATGTATTAGTATTCCTTTGATATCAATTAAATTTCATTTTTCTTCTTGGAGAATATAATGATCAAAGCAATATTTCAGAATCAGCAAGCAAGAGTTCAGCATCATGCTTCCAGTGCAAGTGGATCACCAGTAAATGATCCTCGATACCATTTTCCACAAAGTTTTTTCATAGATACAATCTGTCTGCCTTCTCTAGCTGCTTTCTAGCCTGGTCTTTCATTGTGCAGGAAAAGTGTGATTCAACTGATTTCAGTCATATTTGTTCCTAGAATTATCAAGGATTTAGACTCTTTTTTTTAAATTAGTTGTGGAGCCTGAACTCTGGGCTTTGGCACCGTCCTTGAGTTCTTCAAATCAAGGCAAGCGCTCTACCACTTGAGCCACAGAATCACATCTGTGGTTCAAGCGCTCTACCACTTGAGCCACAGAATCACTTCTGTGGTTCTGTTTATGTGGTGCTGATTTGGGAAATGGTAGAGCAGAAAGTGAAATGATGCAACCAAATATATAAAAGCAAAATAAATTAGGACAATTATGGAGCAACCATATTGTCTATGAAAATCATGAAAGAGAGAGAGGAAGAGAGATACAGATGTGCAATGACCTAGCTAGCCACAAAATCAATGTTTCTGATCTATATACAGAGCAAACAAATTTATTTTTTATTTGTTAAAAGAGATGGAAATAGAATTTATGTATTTACTTGAAATTAGTACATACATTTTTAGTCGCCTACATAAAGAGACATAGCTTTGACCAAATTACAGACAAGAATCTTAATCCTTGGGCTGGGAAGTTGGCTAAGTGGTAGAGTGATTTTCTTGTAGCTTACTACACTGTGGACACTACTTTCCAAAAAGGCCACTCATATGAATACTAGGGATGAGGATGAGTATAGCCCTCTTCATCGGGAAGCCTAGAGTGGACACTTAGACATTGTCCATGAGTTAGTAGCTCAAGGCAGATATTCATGCAATAAATCTGAATGGCTGGACACCCCTGCACAGTGCTTATATGGGAAACATATTGCAGCTCACACACACACACACACACACACACACACACACACACACACACACACACAGACATCATCAGATTTCTTCTTAAGTATTTTTTGTGTATGGTCTTAAGAAGAAATTTACATTACTAACTTAAATTTCTGACAGAACAATATAATCACTGTAAATCTTGCTTCTATACCCTCAGTATTAAATTGGTACCTAAGTATGTGCAATAGATAAGTATAAGAAAAAGTAGGAGCCACACTAGTGTCTCATGTCTTTATCCCTATCTAATCAGATAGACGAAATCTGATATTTGTGGTTTGAAACCAGACCAAGAAAAATAGTCCATTAGATTCTGGTTTGAAAGTAACCAGCAAAAACTAGAAATTGAGCTGTGTTATAAGCAATAAAATGCTAGCCTTGAGAAAACTAAAACAAAAAATCACAAATTCTGGGACAGAGCTAGGCCCTGAGTTCAAGCTCTAGTATTAGTATTTAACTAATGAAGGAATGAATTAGTTAATTACCTAAAATAAAATAAGTGGTCACATGTGGAGGGGCAGGTAAAATGTAACAACCCTGGTGACTGGAATATGTATTATTTTGTAATAAGGCAAATTATCATTTGTCCTAATCACTAATATTTTATTTGAAATTTTTTGTACAAAAACCCCTGAATTTGGCATGTGTATATATGTGTACATGTGCACACATGTGTGTTTAAGTGTGTGTGTGTGTGTGTGTGTGTGTGTGTGTGCGCTGTTGCAATGTTGCTTGCCAATTTGAACAGGATGAGGCTGAAAAGAGCTGTGTTGCAATGCTTTTTATTTATCAGTGTTCTGTCCTGTCATTTCAGTGGAACCACCCTTCTGTACATTTTATTTGTTAATAACATCATCATAATCAAAGCATTTACAACATTAAGTTAGATAAAAGAGATAATTTTCAGCGCTTAGTATATATTAGTTAAAAAGATACACATATAATTGGGTAGTAAGTTATTACTGTAAGAAGACTGTCAGTTCAAAATATGTATTTGACCTCTTAAATTGCTTATATTTTTAAGAAATACTCATGGAGTGATTTTGACCAACTTGAACAAATATGTATTACTCTCTGGTTATTTCTGTGAAACGCAAGGTGGATAAACTCTTTCTGGATTTCTGTTGATAATAACTTTCTTTGTAATATCGTATCTATTCACACTAAGATAATAAACCCTGTATTTTTAAGATTTGTATATCCCATCATATTGAATGAAAATCAGTATTGTAGCTATTCTTGTTAGATATATATTTCAAAAACAAAAACAAAAACATGTGTCACCTCCAGATTGTGGATGCATTTGAAGTTTGTACATACAAAGGTTTCTTCATTAATAGTTCTTTTGTGGGAGTAACTATCACAACTTTAACAAATAAGGCTTTTAGAATATCTTTTCCAATATAAATAACATCCAAGATCGAGTCTTGCAATTTCTGAAAACCATTTAAATATTTTACTATTATTTTAGTTCATTGATTGTACAGCTAAAGACATTTCTGAAATAAATATTGTTAAGATCTGAAAATGTAAGTGGGTATATAGGCTTTTTATGCATCATTTTAGGAAAAGACAGTTTTTATGAAACTAAAAGAAACAGAATAAAAGAATGTAAGTGAATTGGGTAACCTAATTATTAGTATAATTTTGTTTTCAATTAGCACAGTCCTTTGAATGTAGATGATGCAGTTAAACTGTTTTTTGTCTCACTGTGCTTCAGTTATTTTTAGATTATTTGCAGTTATAAGAATGAATTTGTAGTTTAAATAAAGGTGTTTTAAAATGATTAGGATTAATCTTGTGTTTTGTATTCTACTCCCATGAAAATGAGTTATTATCAAGTGTTAATAGTTTATAATTGAATCTTCAGTATCATAAGAAATTTTGAAAAAATTTGGTAGTGTTGATGTCTTTTTTTCGGGGGAATCCGGTAGTGGGGCCTGAACTCTGGGCACTGTCCCTCAGCTCTTCAGCTCAATTCTACCGCTCTACCACTTGAGACACAGCGTCACTTCCAGCTTTTTTCTTTTTGCTTATGTGGTTTTGAGGAATCGAACACAGGGCCTCATGCATGAAAGGCAAGCGCTCTACCACTAAGCCACCTTCCCAGCCCTTCATGTCTTTTTAAACCAATAGTATTCACAAAATGGAGAGTCTTTAATTCATACTTAGGCCTTGGTGTCTATTATTTTTAACCTCTCATTCCTAACATTAATGATAGGTTAGAGTGCATTTTTGGTTATAGCAAAGATAAAATATTTATCTAGGGTCAAAGGTGATTTTTATATCTGTCTTGCTTTAATAGCATTTTAAAGTAGTACCTTTCCCTCAAAATGTTGGGTATAAAAAGCAATCAAAATACTTCTAATGGTAAACAACTTTATTGAGCTACAATGTGGAAATGATTGGTCCATAAGACCTGCTGTCTGTTTCATCAGGAATTATGGAGGTCATTTTCAGTAAGAGAGTGTTAAACAGAGATAGGGTCCCCATGCAGTTCAGTGTTTAGTGAAGGGTTAAAATATGATTTCTACTATTTTGAGCTAGAAATCAAGAATGTTATACTTTAGCAGTTCTTTTCACCAGGGAGGTATGCATTGATTATGAACTTTGAGTATTCATATTACAGTTCCCTATTTTCTAACAAAGATAAAGTGAAATATTATGAGTGTACACAATAATTCTGGGAAAATTTCCTAGAATTTGTAGACTAAGTGCTGGTATTTTAGTCATAAAATAGAATGAGGTTAATTGATACAGTGGGAGATGAACCTCAGGCTAACACTTACCATGTGTGCAATGTTGTACTAGTAATTCCAACTTTGAAGACTACAATATCATCAACTGAGAATTAAAAATGTAAGGAGCTCCATTTTATGGAATTATTGTGAGGATTAAATTATAAACCATAGGTAAAGTACTTGGAAAAACAATCAATTAACGTTTGGCACATTCTACCTGTTATGTTATCATGTGATGAAATCTAGCATTATTACTGTGATATTATATGTGCAATGTGATGTATTGATATTCACTTTTCTGTCACTATGAGGAAAATAGCTGCAAAGAAAATTTCTGAGGTGGAAACTATTATATTGACTCACGGTTTAAGAGAACGCAGTTTAAGATCAAATGTCTCCCTTGTTTTTAATCATGTGTTTATTATCTTAACTAGTTGTACACCGGAATTTCCATTCAATAAATGAATTTTTTAAGTATAATGGATCTTTATATAACTTTTCCTACCCTTCCAAACCTCACCCCACTTTAATTTTTTCTAGTTTCATATTATTTCCATTGAATATAATGTCTTCACTGTTACTCCATAACTCTCTTTATTCCTTCCATTTGACTTCCCTTCACATCTTCCAAGTGATAGTTTTCTGGTATTAATTTTTTGGCTTAAAATTCAATTTTATAAGAAATTACACCTTTTAAATATTGCTCTGAAAAATGAAAGCTTTGGTTAATACGTTGTTTAACTTGCATAAAATTCTGGCTTCCAAATACGCAACAGAACATGGGTCCTTTGTGTGTCTGGCTCTGACTTCGTTTACTTAAGATATTTTTAGATCTATCCATTTCTTTGCAAATAATGGATAGGTCCAATAAAATTGTGTATATATGACACAATTTCTCCAATCATCCTTCCGCCAAAGGGCATCATGGCTGTTTCCATAACTTGGCTATGGTGAATAGTGCACTAATGAAGATGGTTGTGAAAGTGATTTTACTGTAACCTTTTGGACGAATTCATCACTATCTTTCTGGGAGCAATCCTCTAGCCAGTTTTCCAGAATAAGCACATCCTTCCCTTCATCTCCATCACAACGTATTGCAAGTCCTCAAAAACAAACTACCCCATACAAGTCTCAATAAGCTAAAACCACAGTGTGCCCATATTCTTTCAATACATTTTTAATAATTACATAAATTTAGTGATAACCTTCTATGTACTTTCTTAATGTGGGAATGAGAGACATAAAAACAGAGTAAAAGTAAGAAATATGCATTTTAATTAGCTATTATCATATTTAAAATCTTTTTCAGCTCTATTCATAGCCTCACTTATTATTATTTTAATCTTTATTTGATTACTTCATCTATCTCCTAAATTATAACAAGTGAATTAAATACAGACAAGAGAAGGAGAAAAGTAAAGTGTCCTAAGTCAAGTTTCTTTTTAATCCATCTAATAGTTTGGACCAAAAGTCGATGAAAATGGGAAAAAAATAAAATAGAAAATAGAGCATTGTATATACCTGTTACAATGTAAGGGTATTTTAATAGTAATATGATAATTAGTTCCCAAAGAAATAAGAGAAAGAATAGCTAAACTCTAAAGGGAAAAAATGAAGAGAGAAAAGAAGCAAAGTAAAACTTTTATCAATAACAAACACAAGAGTTTGGAACTGGAAAGGTAGTGGGAATATTCCAAGTAACAATAAAAATTGCTAGCGTGGATAGAATATGGGTCACATTTTATCATATATAATTTTGATAAAACATACTAGGAATGAAAGTTTCAAAGTCATGATTTAAAACACTATTTGGATTACAACTAGGCAGTATAGCTCAGTGGTAAAACATTGGCCTAGCATGTGTGAAGCAATGGTGTGACCTCCCAAAAATTACAAAGTACACACAAAGTACACACACACAATAACCACGTAAACACACACATACACACCACATACACATATTTGGAATATAGATGTTATCATATTAAACGGAGGAAATTATCACAAATAGTAAAAGTATGTTCTATGAAATCATAATATTGCTCATACTATTTAAAAGTTTAGTACAAATAAAGTAATCAAAATATACTTGTATTTTAATAGCTTAGGTAAATTGAAAATTAATAGAAGAAATGAGAAGCTTTGCAAATAAGTTTAAATAATAAACATTTTGAAATATGTGTCCTTTTATTTTGAAAAAAGATTGTTACTGGTGTTTTAACTCAAGATTTAGAATATGATAGCGAGGTGCTGTATATAACACTAGCGATGACTATATCTCTAATCATTTCACTCTGAATAGTTTTATAATAAGGTCACAGAGTTTCTCAGTATCTCCCAAATTACAAACTCTATTTACACTTCCCACCATAGCTAGAAAATGGATGCCACAAATCACCATGCCGAGCTCAAACTTTTTTTTTTAATTCAAGTAAAAATATTTCCAAAGAGTGACCAAGTAATGAAGCCTTTCTTAATAAAGTATGTGCTTCTTGAAAATACAGTAAGTAATTTTTACCTGGACAAATATGTTTATATGTATAAGAAAATAAATTTATTTAACATCATTAACCATATAAAATTTAAGAAAACAATTTTAAAATAGTCACATATTAAATATTATAAAAGCAAAATATATGTGTCTGAATAATTTACATGTGTAAAAATAATGCAAAAATAAATTAATTCTACAACTCTGAAAAAAATGAATTATCCTAAAGAAACAAATGAAAACATTTAAGCACAAAATTTGAACTTTAGAAAATAAAATGAAGTGTACTCTTTAGTTGACTTAATTAAGTGTAAACCCTCTGTATATCAATTTTATAATAAAAATGCATGAACAAAGAAAGCAAAAGTACCCATTGATCAGTAGCAACAGCAAAAGCATCAGTAGTTCTTGTTTTGAGTGTACAAAAATATCGATGGATGATAAGCTCTACATAGGAGAATGATTTGTATAATACTGCGATCATTTTAGCAAGTAAGATTCCAAGTCTTCAAAAGGTCAAAGAGAATTGTATATGATCCAGCCATTACACTTCTATGTATGTATTAAAGAGAAGTAAAAAATTTGTTTGGACAGGGAATGTAGTTCATTGACAGTGCACTTGAGTAGTATGTGTGAGACTCTGGAAATAATCCCCAAAAACAAATTTGAAAAGACACACTATAGAGGATGTATGCTGGACAAATTCCTGTAAGTGAATTTTATATCTATTTTAATGTCTGTTCTAAAATTTACAGCATTTCTATTTGAAGAAATGCAAGTTTGTGAAAATTAGGCTTGGAAAACCTATTATTGTACAATTTACTTCCAAAGCACTAAAATGCATACAATAAAAGGAGATTATATATTGCATGTGAATTTCATTTCTGTTTTTTGAAACACAATAACAATGACATATAGCTCCTACATGGTCCATCATTCTTTCCCCTCTCACTCTCCTCTGTTGTACAGCTCAAGTTGTTATCATTCAGATTTATTATGTTACAGCATTATCTAAATCTTAACTTATTCCTAAATTAATTTTAGTTGTTTCAAATATTCTCTAAAGACATTTCTCTCTATATAATACCTGGGGTCATGTGTTTTTACAAGGTACAAAATATGAGTGACTATCAAACATCTAGATATCTCTGTAGAATATTGGTCCACCTGCTCAATTAACTCATATGTAAATTCAAGGAATACAGGTCAGTGAGAACAATCTTTTAAAATGGAGTAGCTTCAGCCTTCATACTAGCTTTGAATCTTATTGCCATGTTTAGAAGTGAAGACAAAATAGTTCTACTAAAGCCTTGGAGCAAACCAGCCTTGGACTAATTTTTTTAATTGTTTTGAAATTACAAAGAATTGATACCATTAAGAAAATGATTTTTTTTGGAAATCAATTAAAAATGTTCATTACTTATTATAACTCAAATAACAAACAAGAGTATTTTTATACAATCATTACAAATATCATTTTATTACTATAGTAAAATAGAATAAAAGACCAGTCCCAATATATTATCATTATTCTTAATTCCTAATTATTACCTAAATATCTTAAACAAACTAAATAGTCATGTCTTTCACATAAACGTAAATATTCTATACTTTTTACTTAACATTTTCCAGGGGCATGTATTCATGTTTCTAAGAAATGTTCACAGCAGTTAAAAGGTGCTTTTGTGAAATTAATGTGATATATTTTGTTGTTGTTTACAAGGCCTGGGCATTACCCCTAAGCCTTTTTATGCTCAAAGCCAGCATTCTACAACTTGAGGCACAGAGGTAATTCCTGTTTTTAGTGGTTAATTGGAGATAAGAATCTAACAAGTACTTTTTTTTAGCGGGGAGTCCAGTCGTTGGGCCTGGGCGCTGTCCCTCAGCTCTTCAGCTCAAGGATAGTGCTCGACCACTTGAGCCTCAGAGCCACTTCCAGCTTTTTTCTTTTTGCTTATGTGGTGCTGAGGAAGCGAATCCAGGGCCTCATGCATGCAAGGCAAGCGCTCTACCACTAAGCCACCTTCCCACCCCCTAACTAGTACTTTCCTGTCTGGGCTAGTTTCGAACACAATTCTAAGATCTCATTACCCAGAACAGCTTAAATTATAGGCGTGAGTCACTGGCGCTTGGTTGTATATATTTTTAAAATTTTAATTATGTTTTAAGATTTTTGTTTCACTATAATATACATCATTCTACACATAAATTCAGATATATGTATATATTTCTGATGACAAATAATCTCTAAAAATGTATGTCTTTCTACATAAAATATCTATATCTATATCTCTCTCTATATATATACATTGCTGAAGACAGACTTACTCTAAAACTTTTATGCTATTTTTTGACCTTTTTCATTTCAAAGATATACAGTCTATTGTTCCAAAAGTTTCCTAGAATACAATAACTAATATTTCAATAGAATGTAGAAACTATTACTTTCAAGGGAATTTTAGATATACACATGATATTGCAGTAACATTTACAGTGTATTACTTGAAATAATTCTGTTCACACTTACATATTTGTGTGTAGTGATGGGGAGAGAGGAAGTTAATTCATACTGGTTAGGAATTTGCAATACTTCCAAAATCTATTCCATAATTTGATATAAGCACGTAGTCAATCTACCTGTTATGGTTTAGTTTTTTTTTTTGTTTCTTTATTTGTGTAAATTTTTAATATGGATGCACGCACAGTGGTAACATTAAAAATATTAATCCAGATTTTGTGGGTATTTATATTTCTCTTGGGAAAACTAATGAGCTCCAACAAAATATCCATAAGGAGCCTTTCAATTCCAATATCACAGTTTGTCTTATAATGCTTTAAATTCTACACACTCTAAAGTGGACATAGGGTCATATTGTGGAACTTTTCTCCTCAGAGAGTGAGTACTACCCTATTGCTTAACATGGACAATGTACCTTCATACATAGACTCGGCATGTGCAAAGAAGAAGTGGTATTTGAACAATTTTCTTAGCAGTTTTTACAGATGAAATGGAAATAGAGCAACTATGAGCTCAAAAGGAATGTCCAAAGAAGACAAGGACACAAAGTAGAATGTGACAAGAAATGCTGAAGTATAATTTCAAATAATGTGCCCAGGTGTGAGGGTGTGTTCAAAGTACAGATTCAGACAATGTACTTGAATATCTTGGGGAAAAACTGCTTTAACCTATTTTGGGATAATTGTACAAGTACAAGCCCCTAACTCTGATTCTAATCAGCCACAACATCATCAACTAGGGTCTATTTTCCAACTGCAAAGTGAGAAAAAAAAAAGGGCTCATCACAGTTAGTGTTCAGGTTGAAGCAATGGCAATCACATAACTTTTCTATAATTCTTCAATTGTTTTGGAGAATTAAAATAGGAAAAAGCCAAGTAATTATTTTGCATGTACCTAAATTAAGTGGGATGTATTCTATTGGTCTCATTTTAATTTGAAATTTATAGATTATGTCTTTTAATACTCTATCTTGGAACAATGATCTGCTGTCAGTCATTTTCTTCTCTTCCCCTTCTTTTGCCCTTCCACTTATGTAATTGTTATTTAAAGAGACATACTTAAGCTTGCATTTCTAAATTCTTCAAAATTATCTGAACTACTTTATACTTCTGGCAGCCTCCTTTATCTTTCACAAGGGAAATATTTTTGACACTACCAGTTTTGTTCTCTATGATATTGGATATCTTCCTGCCTAATTCAGTGCAAGATATACATGAGACTCATCCAGATATTTCAAAACTCGTACCATCATAAAATCCTATCTTATTTAGAAATCATTTTTTTAGAATGTCTGGGGAAATGGCATCTCTCATTTTTGATTTTTCGCTTTTGGTTTTTTTTTTTTTTTTTTTTTTTTGTCGGTTGTGGGGCTTGAACTCTGGGCCTGGGCGCTGTCCCTCAGCTCTTCAGCTCAAGGCAAGGGCACTACCACTTGAGCTACAGCGCCACTTCCGGTTTTCTGGTGGTTTATTGGAGATAGGAGTCTCATGGTCTCTCCTGCCTGGGCTGGCTTTGAACCGCGATCCTCAGATCTCAGCATCCTGAGTAGCTAGGATTACAGGCGTGAGCCACCAGCGCCCGGCCCATCTCTCATTTTTGAATGACACTAAGTGATACTTATATGCAGTCATGTTTTAAACCAATATGCCACTCAGTAGATTAACTAATTGACAAAATGTGGTTTATGTATGCACGGTGGAATTTTATACTTCAAATTCATACTGAACTGGAAAGACTTGGAAAATCCTACGAAGTAAAATAAAGAAGACACAAAGAAACAGAGTCCGTGGTTTCCTCATTTGTAGTAAGTTGGAAATGTCTAGGATAGTCCTAGCAGTTGAGCAGAATTGCTCAATAACTATGTTTGTATGACCATATAAGATGATGATGAGCAAAATGACCTCCTGGATATGGGAACACAGTTTTCTGTTTGTGGTTGCTGTTTTTAATTTCTTTTTTCTTTTGTGTTTTCTCTTTGGTTTATCCCCTGTTATATTTGATTTCAGTATCCTGTGTATATTATATACATTTATCTTAATTTGGCAAGGGAAGAGGCACAACGAAATGGTGATATAAAGAACAAAGCGCAAACCAGTGCAATAGCAATACTCAAAAACAACATGTTGGAAATTTACATTACAACTTATGAGCGGTATAGGGGTGAAGGAAAACTGTGAGAAAAATGAGGGATCAGGTAAAAAGTTCAACATGTTATGTATTCACTACCTTACAATTACTGCAACCCCTTCTATATATCACCTTGATAATAAAATTAAATTAAAAATGAGCTGCATAAAATATAATTTCACTGTATTGGTATAGTAAATATTATTCTATGTGTATTACCTTTTTAAGAAATGAACATTTTGGCTGCTAATTTGAATTTATTACCCTTTTATTAGAGGGGCATCATCTTGAATATTATGAAACTATACAATATTTTCAGAATATACTTGCCATTATTTTGAAAAAAAAACATTATTTTAGTAGTGTCTCATACTAAAACAGAAATAGTTCAATTCTATGGAAACTCTTAACTTTTCAAACTGAGTAATTGTTAAGAGGGCAGAGTATATGTGTTCTTCAACATTCCTATTGTTACTAACTACTCATTTTCAAATTCTGAACATGCCATACTATAGACATTCAAAACAGTACCTGTTTGCATTTTATTTAATTCTGCAATAGGTACAGTTTTCAATGTGGCATTACATATTTAAATTCAACAGAAAAAATAGCCACAGTCTGGCAGAAGGCAAAACTATGAAATATCTATATTAATTCCTCTAGAGTAAACATTTGTTCATCAAAGTAAGCCATTATTTCTATGACCATCAATCCCAAGTTTTTATGCGATAAAGTCATCCTAGCTCAACAATTTCCAACTTGTAATGTGCACCTTAAAATTCCTTAAATTCACAACATGACAAGCATATAACTATTGTGAAAAAATACTACATTCTGTTAATGTGATGCCCTTCATATTGTGGAAAGAACACTACACTAAACTTTGCTGCATCATTTTCCACCCAGTGTTATTCTTGAGATCAGAACACTTGCAAATATTATTTATAGTTATATATTTTATCTATCATAGATATTCAGGAGATCTGAATGTCTGAATATTAAGATCTGAAGACTGTGGTTCAAATCCCACCCAGGAAGGAAGGTTCCTTAGATTCTTAGCTCCAATAAACTGCTCACGAAAAGCCTGACAAAAGTGGCACTGAGGTTCAAGTGGTAGAGCAGTAGCCTTGAGCAAAAACAGGCTCAGGGACAGTGCCCAGGCCAAAAAGTTAAGCCCTAGGACAAACCAAACAACAAAAACAAAATAAAAACAAACCCTAACCCTAGCATTTTTCTGATTGTATACAGAGGTACATAATTAAGGAAATTTCTTCCTGTGTTATGTATTGGTAGAAATAAAAGATGTCACACAATTACTCTCTTCATACCATGTTGCACCAAAGTCTCAAAAAATTGCTCTTTTGCTAAAGTCATAAATTAATAACATCAATTTCTTGGCAACTTTATCTAGATTATTCATATTATCATGTTACTTATGAACTGTTGAATTTAACTATTAACTTCTAATTATACCTTACTTGAAAGAATATTTTAGGCAAATAGAATGCTAGAATCATTTGTGAATTTTTAAATGAAATCTTCTTAAAAACAATTTTATAGTATCCTATAGAATATTAAATTACAAAGAAAAATATTTATTTTAAATCTAAATTCTTATTTAGCCAGATCTACAAATCCTACATTAAATGAACTTTCCTATTTCTCTAGGCTTATGCTTTTGTAATCCTTCATCATTTCTTTGAAATCTAACAGAATGATTATTGCTTTTTCAAATTCTTGGTTGGGAATCATGAGCTCTTTTGCATCTAGTAATGTTCTGTAATGCAGACGATATTTAAACACAACTGAGGATTATATATGAGTTGCAGTTCAATAGGAAATTTGACTTCTCAAAACATAAGGACAAAATTAGCCCAAACTTCCAACTGTGTGTTCCTTTCTGACTTATTTTTTATTCCTTTCTTGGTTTGTTTTATTGAGACAAAATTATACTACCTAGTCCAGTGAAAGTATCACTATGTCATTCCACTCTCTAATTACCTGTTTAAGTCTGAGTGATAGAATTCCTGGCTTGTATCACATTGTCCTACCATAGTTTGTTGGTTTATTTAATCTAGATACAGACTAGCAATTCTGAACTTCTGGAATAATATTTTCCACTAGACTGATGGCTCAGACTGTTCATGTACTATTTTCAAAGATGTTCTAACATTTGACACAGGATATGAACATTTTCAGATGCACCTGAAGGGGTCTCTGATTCATTCCTTCCTGGATCTGATCCCTTTATTAATGATGACTTGACTTTCTTACTATTTTTCTTCCCATCTATGTAATATTCTCAAGGTTTTTGGGGAAATTTCACTTGAAAACTTTCTAATATTAAAAATTATCAGTTGATTTTAGTCTTACTCAGGACATATTTTCTAACTTTTCTACAGAATCTGAGAGTTGTTCCATATGTGTGTTTGATCATATAAGTGCCTCTGTGTGTATGTGCGTATTTGTATGTATATATGTATGCAAAAACCTCAAGCTCTTCTTCAGCAATCTTGCTCATAACTAATACTCCATCACTTGAGCCATTCTTCTAATGCATCTTTTGGCTGGCTAATTATAGTGTCTCAAAGACTGTTTTGCCCAAGCTGGATGCAAACTGAACTTCCCAGACTCCTTTGCATTCTTAAGTTTTATTTCTCCAGGAGTATCAACTTTTGAACTACAACCATTTTTGTGAGTGTAAAATCTAAGCTGTAGCCCAGATTTTTAACTCGAGTTCATAAAAAGATAAATGAACATACACATTACATATGCTGAGTGTACACTGTTAGAAATGTGATCCTAAGCAGGGTTCAAGTGGCTCACACCTGTAATCCTAGCTAATTAGGAGGCTGAGAGTTGAGGATTGCAGTTCAAATCCAGCATGAGTAGGAATGTTTCTGAGGCATTTATCTCTAATTAACCACAAGAAAACTGGAAGTGGTGTGGGGTTCAAAGGTAGAGAAAAATTTTGAGCTGAAGAATAGAGGGACAGTGCCCAAGACCGGAGTTCAGGCCCTACTACCATCAAAAAAAAAAAAAAAAAGAAAGAAAGAAAGAAAGAAAGAAAAGAAAAAAAGAAATGTGATCTTAGCCACCAGTTTATTGTTAGTATAATTCCTGCTCTCTCGATATGGACTTTTTTCCAGTTAAGTCCATGGACTTATATCTAACTTGCTTGGAACCAGGATTATTTTTCCATTCTACTTTTTACAAATTTGCATGATTAGCTATCATGATTTAGAGCTAGTAGAAGAAAGAGAGTGGTCTCATCCTTCATGTTCCACTTAGTAGTAATGCTTTCTCTATGTCACTCCCATAGATCTACATACTGGCCTTGGCTTTACTATTTCAACGTTGTCTTATTTGCAGAGTTTTCTATAGAGTATTGAACCATTATACTTAAATACAGAACTTCTCTTTCTCCTATGCCTATTGTTTCTCCTTCTGTTAACTTATGTACACTTGGGTAATAATGCACAACACAAACACTGACCAAAAAAAGTTTCTGAGAACCTTCTTCCCACTTAAAATCGGTCTTAATTTACAGAGCACTTAGGAAATTTGAACTAAATGTACTCCAGGATAATGGTTTTTTTTTTTTTTTTTCTTTTTTTTTATTGTGAAAATGGTGGACAGAGGGGTTAGAGTTACATAAGTAAGTTAATGACTACATTATCTAAGGAGCATTGTTACATCCTCTTTTGTCTTTCCCCTGCCATCCCTTTTCTCCCCACCACCCTGAATCTCCTCTCCTATCCCCAAGTTGTAAAGTTCGTTTTCAACATAGTGTCTTGTTCATCTCATTGTTACAACAAGTCATACTGTATCCTTGTTTCACCATTTTATTTCCCTTCCCCTCCCCACATTAGAAAAATGTATATGCATGATGCAGTTCACCGATATCAAACAGTGGAAACGGGTTATACCATGGAGGAAGATAATAGAAGAGAAATAAAAAAATCACATAATACATGTCAGATATATTAAAAAAATAGTAAAAAAGAAAAAAAGTTGTGTCCCTATTTTGGGGCTCATTTCACTTAACATAGTCTTATATGACCATATGTACATGGATAATGTTTGATAAGCCATGTGAATTCCATATTTTCTCTTTACTAATTTGTCTCTGAAACACGTGTTACCTCATGCCCAAAGATGTTTTGTGCTACTTCAATGAAGCCAGAAAACATTCATTTTGCCTGGAGCAGCACCATAGATTGTTACTGTAAGTAATTGAAAGGAACTTTTACAGGAAGTAGAAACTGAATCCAGGAGAGAAATTGAACATAGAGAAATTACAAAGTTCAAGTTAGTTTGTGTGGTCCTTTTACTATACAAGAAAATAATCCAAGGATTGAAGGAAACCCTGTCCCTGACTTTTTCGAATGTTCTCTTTACTTATAAAACTTTCTGTAAACTTCTAGTTGAGAGTATTACAAAAGGAAACAATATGCCATTTGAAGGCCAGCATAGAAAAAATGGAAATAACATTGTTGTACAATGTTCTACTGCAAAGAAACAAAGACACGGAGGTTTTAAAATGTCTTATGCAGGATATTTAACTCCTGAGCTGATTCTCTTGTTGTAAAAGTCAGATATCCATTCCTTTATTCTGGTCCTGATTTCGCCATATCAATAAGGATTCCAAAGGGCAGGATACAGTGAGTATGATCAGCAAAAGGAGCCTCTTTTCAAACCAGTGCTTTAAGGATGGTCCAAAGAAATATGTGGGTTTTTTTGTTTCATGTTTGTTTGTTTAGTTTGTGCCGCTTCTGGGGCTTGAACTCAGAGGCTGGGCCCTGTCCCTGAACATTTGTCTTTCCTGTCTACCTGCCCCCAAAGCTAGTCCACTACTGCTTGAGCCAAAAGTCCACTTCCGGATTTTTTGGTGTTTAATTAGAGATAAAAATTTGACAGATTCTCCTGCCTGGGTTGGCTTTGAACTGAGATAGTAAGAAAGCTAAGTGACATCAACTGTATGGACTTCTCCTTTGAACAAAGAAATATTAGATGAAGTTTATAATAAAGCTAATATTTGACAAGTTTTAAAAGAAGAGAATGCATCCAGCAAAGAAGCCATAACTTAAATAATTCAGCAAAAGTAGGTGCACTGAATCATATTGGAAAAATTTTTCTGTTTGGGAAGATTACTATTGACTTTGTAGTTCCTTTTTGGGAAACTAAAATTTATTTGACTTTTTTTTTTGGTCGTGGGTCTTGAACTCTGATCCTGGGCACTGTTCCTCAGCTTTTTAGCTCAAATTGAGTGCTCTACCACATTAGATACAGCACCACTTCCTGGTTTCTGGTGGCTAATTGAAGATAAGTGTCTCATGTACTTTCCTGACCAGGCTAGCTTTGAACCACAATCCTCTGGTCTCAACCTCTCGAGTAGCTAGGATGACAGGCGTGAGCCACCATCACCTGGCTCATATTTGCATTTATGTGCACTTAATGACACTGTAGACAAATAATGAAAATTTGAATCAAATGATGACATTTCCGCTTTTCAGAAAATTTGAGGTAGCAATTAATATGTTTTCATTTTCCATGCTATTACATTAATGACTCATGAGCTATTGGACTCTTCTTTAGCATCCTCTGATTTCTGCGATGGTGGACTTAGTATAAATAATTGTTAGTATAGAAATATAAAAAGCCTGATGTTTTTAGAAAGCAATGGAGATCATACAGGAAAGAACAACACAGAATGACATACAATTTATCACACAGAGATTAAGAATTAGCCTATGTGATATAGAATGCTAAAGGTAATGAAGAATAAGCTTGGTTGATAACTAGTTCTTCAATAACCAAATATGGTTCCCTAGAAATGTTTCTGGTATAATTTAGTTATTATTATTGTAAGGTCCGCTCCTGGATGGCTAACAGACTCCACTCTCCTCTCAGCAAAGTCTCCACCCAGTACCTGTGTTACCTAGGCAACTGGAACACCTGGAAGGGGTCACATCTGCATCCGCTGAGGTCACATCTGAATTTGATGTGGCCACACCTTTCTACACCCATACCCTAGATAAGGCCTAGCCCAGGCCCAGACGCCCTCTCTCTGCTCTTTTCTAGCTCTTTCTCAGCTCTTTCCTTCTCTTCTCTTTCCTAGCTTTCTCTTTCCCACCTCTTTCCCAGATGCTCTCTTTTCTAGCTCTTTTCTCTTTCCCAGCTCTCTCTCTTTCCTAGCTCTTTCTCTTTCCCAGATCTCCCAGCTCTCTTTCCCAGGCCTTTCCCCACCACGTGGAGGACCAAGATGGCCTGGTGCCAGCCGGAACGAGGAATAAACTTATTCTTTACCTGAATAACACGTGCATGGTGCTGTTCTTACTCAGCTACCTCTTTTTAAAAAAACGTAACAATTATCATTTATTTCTGCCATCTGGATTTATTCCTTCACATCTATTACAACTATTAATTAGCTGGTGCCTTTCTGGTGCCATAACTAACCAAAAAGATTTATAATTCTCCCTTAGACTACCCTACACATTGTGATTAGCAGTGACCACTCAAAAGCCTGGAATCTTTGAATTTCCAGGATTAATATTCACCTGATATCTAAGCACATTCCTGACATTAATTGCCATGACTTACTAACAAAACCTTTTATTTTCTCAACACAGCCTTCTAATATAGGTAAAGTACATGAATTAAGAACAATTGTTAAGTCATAATTGGAAGGAGCAATTATATATTCAAATATAGGTTCTTTATTTGGCATTTACTAGGTAAATGCATTTTTTCCAGTCCTGGGGCTTGAACTCAGGGCCAGGAAACTCTTCCTGAGATTTTTCTCTTTTTATTTTGCTTAACGCTTGCACTCTATCACTTGAGGCACAGCACCATTTCCTATTCTGTTTATGTGGGACTGATGAATTGAACCTATGGTTTCATGCATTCTAAGCAATCACTGTACCATGAAGCCACATTCCCAGAGCCTTAAATGACTTTCTTAAAATGGCATTACTTTTTCATTCCATTACTATGTATTATAATTTAGGCTAGGTGGTAGAAAAGGAAGTGGAAAACAATACTAAGCCCAGTAAGGCTGACATTCCTATCACTTCCCTACAGTGTTAGGACCTGCAGGACTCATAGGCATGTTGCATGTTTTACTATTATACATATAAAAAAGTCATCCCCGACATCCATAACATTCTGCTTCCACTTTCAAGTTCAAGAGCCAAAAATCGAAGCCTTTTTAATTGATTGGGTATATTTCCTAGGAAGGAAGAAGGAGGATGTGGAAGGTGATGTTGGAAAAATATGTATATTGGCTCCCAGTCCACATTTTTTTGCATTTTTAAAAAGTGCTACTGATGAACTCCCAAATCTACTTGAATATGCTGTCTGCACAAGATGCAGATAAATGAAGACATTTATTCTGGTGGATAGTCACCTATATTAAAATCCAGTTCTGGAAAAAAGTTACCAGTATAAAGTATTGTCTATAAAATGGTTTCATGTCCTAGCAGAACAAAATGTAGTATTGAAATGATTATTCTAGCTTTCTTTGAGATTTTATGCTGTCTCAGTATTAAGATGTTCTCTAATTCCAGTAACATGGAAGCATAAAAGACATGATTTGAAGATCTCAGTAGTTTTAGAAACAAAGGTACATAATACTTTCCTTCCTGCAGAGACGTGTGATGGCAAGTATGACTGATTGTATTATAGTTCTCTTCTTTTTCCTCTTTATCTCAAGTGTTGCATATCTTGGCATATTAGTCTGCCCTGCATCAGCTTCCTGTAGGTGAGATTTACCTCTACTCTGCAATGTCAAGATGGGTCAAGAGACTTACTTCGGCTTACAAAAATGAACAAGAAGTGGTCAAAGGCTATTTCTAGGGGAAGATTTCTATCCCATTGTTTGTGTCTTTTCCCTTAGGTATAAAAATAGCATTATTTCCAGAGGGAATCTTTTTTCAACTTTTATACTGGAAGAATATAGCATGTAAAATGAGGCAAAACTCAAACACAGCAAGAATTAAGAGAATATTAGAACGTGATATTAATGTTAGTTTCTTACCGTTCTTGTATGACTACAGCACATCAGAATTTAAGAAATACTAAACAAGTACTAAACAGATAACACTTCCTGTTTGATGCTATTACATTTTTATAATAAATAAGCATTCTCTAAGTGATCACTTGAGGGGTTAACTTTTTCTACAAATGTGTTTAATCACTCTAGGGTACTGTATCTAACATCCACAATCATTATCAAGAACTTGTGATTGAGATGAGGAAGAACAAAATATCTAGATTTCTCGCTTCTCTTTTCCTCTATTCCTTTTTCTAGTGAGAAATTTCATCCTTTCTCCAAATTCTCCTATTAATAAAGAAGAATGACACATGTGGATATCAAGCAAAAGGCTTCAAAGCCAGAATTTTATTCTTTCAGAAATAGATGAAATAAATCAGAGTGGCTCAAGGAAGAAGAAAAGCATGATTTTTCCCTTTCTGTCTTCAACAATAGAGTCTGAACACGACTCTAAACATCTACTAAACAATTTGCCTTGGCTATTTTTTAAAAATATTGTTTTTTAATAAGTAATAATTTTAACAATAAAAAATTTAAATATATAGTAATTTGTTGTTTGCTTTTGGTAGGCATAAAATAAGACTGCCTTAACATTGTGTGAGTTGAGAGGCTAAATTTTATCACAATCCAAACAAAATAAAAAATATATGATGTTAAAATAAATAGCTTTTAGGTACATTTTCAACATGACATACACACAGGGACATCTTTTTTTCCTTTTTCCTCTCCACATTTCAATAAGCAGTTCATGTAATTCAAATAGCTGTGTTTCTTTCATAAATAGATTACACATAAACAAGTTGAAAGACAAGAACCAGTATTGGTGGTGCATTCTTTAAAAATAGCAGTCACATACCTATTAACCATAATTCCAAAAAAATAACAATCAAATGCTCTTGAAAAGAGAAGATTGTAAGCAGAATATACAAAAAGTGATAGTGCCAGAACTGCTTCAGAAGCTGCTGTCTGACATTTAAGATTTCTAGTACATGACAATTTTTAATCAGGATTAAATGCTTTCAGGAACCCAGTTTTTTCTAGTTATATTTTATTAAAGAAATATGTTGTTCAAAATTAATGAAAGGATAACTTGTTATAACCTGTAGAAAGAATGCTTACACACTCATTGTGGTAGGCAGTAAAATACCTTCCCAAAATATCTATAGTCCCGAAATATCTAATCCATCAAATGTTGATTTACATTTTATATATAAGGTTGTAAAATAATCACCTTTCATTACCCACGGAACACAAATTTCAATAATTATCAGATGGGCAACGTATACTCAAAAGACCCAGCTATAGTTCGAAAGGGACATCATTAGGTAAGAATCATCAGAAAGATGTAAAGATGCTACATTAGAAGATAAAGGAAAAGACAAGAACACAGATTCTGAAGTTTCTGAAAAGCGGACCAGGGTGTAAATGTTTTTTCCACTAGAATCACCTGGAAAATATTTTAGCTCTGTAGGGGGCTCAATTTTAATCTAGTGAGACTTATTTTAGATTTCTGTCCTTTAGAAATGTAAATGATAAATATGGATTATTCAAGCTAATTATCTTATAGAAATATTTTACAGCAGATTTGGTGTGGTAAGCTAACTCAACTACAGCCTTTTCCTGATGCAACTACAAGGATACCACATGTCCTAGTTTCTGAGAATAAGAAAAAGTTGCCGCCAGCTTTGTACACATGTATGATGTGCATACTACTAAGGCCTTTGCATTAATGAAGTCTTGAATTCCTAAATAATATTTAAACAAGAAGCTCCCTATCTTCATTTTCACATTTGGGGATCACTAAGTACCAAAGTTATGTAGAAGGCTAGGGTAAGAATAGAGAAATGATATCTGTCTCTTATTATGATAAAGATCATTTATGTCATTTTGATTTACAATTTCTAAGGTAATAAAAGTTAAGGTTAAACCGAAACAGTAACTCAATCTTCTCTCCTTCCTAACTTTCCAACAGAAATTAGAGAATACAGTAAAGATAAGCAATCCCAGGATGGTATAGGATTTTATAGGATCACCAGATGGTGAAAAAGAAGTTAACAAAAATGGGTCCCATGGAACAATGGGAAACAATCTACACATACAGATTGTGATATAGCTAGAAAATGGTTTCCACTATGCTAAGTCTTTGACATTTTAGGTTTGTTTACACAGCTACTTTCATCTCTTAGGAAATTACTTTATTAACACTCAAGGGTTTGCAGCGTATAACAGAGCAACAAATAATGTTTCTAAATGTAAACAAGCATGATACTAAGAGTAACCAAGGCATTGCTATAGCTGATAAAGAAGAATGATCTTGGGGAATAGTCAATCTTGAACTTTTTCATACCTTTCCTCTTCTCCAACATTAGAAGTCCTAGTCTAGATATGTAAAACATTAATGAAGAATTTTTATATTTTTTTAAAGTTCACACTAAAGCAAATACACTTTTCATTTTTGCAAACCTGACTTTGAAAGAGTCAGACCTTCACCATTATTTTATAGACAAACGTTTACTGCCTTGGCTTAGGTGTTTTCTTGCCTTTGGGTGTTGCGCTCTATTATTTTGGCAACTACATAGAAAAACAAGATAAATACATTTTGCTTATTTTGGATTGTTCAAAGTCAAGCTGCCTTCAGTTTTCTGTTATCTTCTTCACTGCTAATTGAAGTTTAATTATTGCTCTTTAAATGATAACAAAAACGTGATACTTTAACGTATATTCTCATTGAAACCAGTGAAAACAGAAGTGTCTGCGATTGTTATATAATTGTTTTCAAATATTTTTCTTGGCTATTTTCATTATTGCCTTTGTTCCTGTCTTCTAATCAGGAACACAAGGTTACACAAAAGATCTTCCTCAGGAATAGGATGTTAGGCAGAAAAAAATAGATATATAATTAAAGATTTTCATCTCTTAAAAGACTGAAAAGATCAGAAGACATTTTGTTATTTCTTGTACGGTTAAGATGACTTGAATGTTTTGTTTCTTAAACTAAGTGAAATGCATGTAAAATGTTAAAGTTGTTCCAAAAAATGATTATGGTTTATATTTTTATGCTTCAATGAGATGAAACCTCTTACAAGATTGGAGGGCATATTTATTTTAGGGTAGAAGGGTTAATGTTAGAAAGCCAAGGGAGATTCCTAAAACAACACTGCATATCACGTATCAGTTAATCATACTTATGGCACATAAGTATATAAACATACAAATATGAATTGAGTGAGAAATGTGTGATTTATACAATTGATTTAATGACAACTAGTATATCTAGTGAGGATTTAAATGTTTTATAATTCATATTTTAACATTTATGCCAAAATTTGTTCATTGTAACTGTTTTTAATTTTTGTCGGACATGGAGCTTGCAATCTTGACCTGGACGATGTCCGTCAGGTCTTCAGCTCAAGACTAGTGCTCTACCACTTGAGACCACACCCTCCAAAGGTGGGTCTTTGGAGGTAAGAGTCTCACGGTCTTTCCTTCCTAGGCTGGCTTTGAACAATGATTCTCACCTCTCAGCCTCCTTAGTAGCTAGGTTTACAAGCATGAACCATTGGCGCCTAGCAACATAATTAATTTTTACACATTTATGAAGTATGGAGTGATAATCCCATTCATTTATATATTGTTTAATGATCAAGCCACACCATATCCATTAATTTCTGCATGTCACATTTCTTTATAGGGAGAATGCTCAAAAACTTATCTTCTGGCTGTGATGAAATATCTAGTCTTAACTATAATCACTTTGCTTCTTATAGTATAAAATTAATATATTTTCTTTTAGTCATGGAAGTCTGCTAATTAAAGTTATATAAAACATGAACTGTAAAGTGAAAGAAGTTCAGAGTTCCATTACTTGTTTAAAGAAAATAATTATGCATTTTTTTCAACTATATTTCTTTGGGAATGTGTAGTATTCATTGATTTAACTATTAAAATTGTTAACAGTTACATTATATCAAGTAGATTCAAACTTGTATTTGAAAATTGCACACTTAACACAAATATACTTCCATTTTCTTCTAAGACATAATTAAAATAATGGTACAGCAAAGCTTGATGTTAGTTGTTCATGTGTAGGATCATAGAAACTCAGGAAGCTAACACCTGAAAATTTTAGCTCAATATCAGTCCAAACAGACAAAAATGTGAAAACTTATCTCCAATTATCCAGCAGGAGGCAGAAGGTGTGGATGTGGCTCAAGGAATAACGTGTCATCAGCTATGACCAAAAAACACAAGGGAGACCATTAAACATTGAGTTCAAGCTCTAAAAATGGCATATACACACAAGACAACAACAAAAAAGTAGTATGAGCATCAATAATGAAGACAAAATAGTAGGAAAGATCATGAGAAATGTTGTGAAAACATCTGGAATACAGAAATTATTATACAGAATTTTGATTCATGAGAGGTAAAAGTGACAGTATAAAAAATTTGGACTATCTCATTGTAGTCATTTGTGTTGAAACCTGGCTATTGGGTAACATGTGAAAGAGCAGACTGGATTACCTGACATATCAGACTTCGTCTGTAACTATGCATCATCCCACTCTGCAAAAATCTAAAATCGTGCTTGTTAATTAAAAAAGAACCTCATGTTACAGACTGTTTGGTCCACACAGACAGGGGTGCTTATTTTGAGGTTTCAGACCAGTGCTTTTTTAATAACCACTCCTGTTTTACCCCCTCTTCTCTGGTGCAGCTATAAATTACTAAACTGGCATCAAGCCAAGGCTTTGAACTAGACCCCCCCCACACCTCAGTCCCTCCCTTTCTCCAGCTACAACTCAGTTCACATACTATCTCTCTTTTAGCATTAGTTAATTTCTTATTAATCCCCACCAGAAAACTCTTATATTTATGTAAACCCACCATAAATAACCTAGTTAGAAAAGGGAGAAAGGCATTGGCTGAGACACTCATCTGTAGGTTTGCTCCCTAATAAATCTGTGCTACACTATCTTTTTTTATGGCTTTTAAGTCTGACAAATGATGGATTTGGTTTGATGTAATCCCATTTATCCAGACTTTTTTGGAAGTTTTGACCTGTGCCAAGGAGACCCCATGTTTCCCCATAACTCTTCCTGTAACATTTTCAAGGTATCTGGACTTACATTGAGGTCTTTGATCCATTTGGAATCGATTCTGGTATAAGGGGATATATAAGGATAAAATTTAAGTTGCCTGTGTACAGCCAATTCTACCAGCACATCTTTTTGAAGAGGCTGTTTTTCTTCCATCCTATGTTTCTGGCTTCCTTATCAATGATTATGTACCTATAGGTGTGGATTAATTTCTGGATCTTCAATTCTGTTGTATTGATGTAATTCTGCACTTCCATTGGGAAAAATGGTATTACCCCATTCCTGAAGAAATGGAAAGACTGGAAAACAATGATATTAAGTGAAATAAGCCACATCCAATTAAGTATATGTTGCATGGCTTTCCTCATTTCTAATAACTAGATATATCCATAAATCTACAAGGTAATGCAACAGATAATAAATGACATATAATTGCACTTGGATATGATTAACAGCACTCTAAACATTCACATGGCAAGGACAATGGAAGTTATTCTTAGGAGAGGATCACAATGGCTCAATAGCTATGTGCATATGACCAGATAAAGTGATGCTTATTGCAATGAACTCTAAGAATCAATTATACATGTGAAGTACATATATATATATATATATATATATATATATACATACATACATATAATTTTAAAAGATGTCATATAACAACCGACTTCCCTGTAAACTCAACAGCAATATTCTAAGTTTAGAAGATAAAATTGAGGAAAGTTTTCAACACATAAACTAATATGCATAGAGGAAAAGGGAGAGAAAAGATAAGATGGAAAGTAGAATAGTTAACTACTGAAGAATTCATAAACAATTTCCAAAACTATACAAGAGAGCTGGGGTACAGCTCAGTTGTAGAACTAGACTAATATATACAAAGCCATAGGTTGAATCTCCAAGAAGGCCTATAAGTTAATAAATAATAGTAATACAATAATTACTTAAAATAAATGCTTTCATATTAGAGAGGCCTGAATCCTCAAACAGTAAACAAAATATTCTCAATTCTTGTACCCAATGACATGAAACTACAAGAATGAAGAGCAAATAGTTTCCTTTTTTGTCCTTTCCTTTCCTTTTTCTGTTTTCTTCTTTTTTTCCTTTGATAATACTGGTGCTTGAAGTTGCTAAGGCTCTAACCACTTTATATTATTTTTCAGGCCAAGCCTCCCTTATGCAATGATCTCTTACCTATGGCTTTCACAAATGTGAGTAACAGGGATATTACACTATATCTAGCTTACTATGTTTTGGTAATTTCTCCCTTTTTTATAAAAATTGGCCCTGATATCAATCTTCTAAGTCTCTGCTTTCTAATTAGCAAGGTATATTTCATCTCAAGCTTGGACCCAGATTAGTTCCCAATGTAAACATTCAATATTGACTTCTGTTTTCTTGATACCATTAAATTCTATTGAGGTTAGTATGGATCTTTATGATGTTATAAGAACACAGAGATATCCCTTGAGTACTTTTCCCAGTTTCTTTAAATAATTATTGCAAGACATCACAAGTAGACATTAATATTTCACAAGTACCTTAAGCAGCATTCAGTTGTTTTAGTTATTTTGTTCACATATTAAGTCCAATATAATGTTATCAACTCTATATGAATATACTATATTTACAGATACGTTTCTTTACCAAAAATGTATCTGTCTCATGCTATTCTTTTATAATTAAACCCACTACTTCTCTTTGTCCCATCACAAACCTGTTTCATCCTGGTAACACATTTTTTTTTCTGTGACTTCTAGATCATGCAATAAATAAGTTTTTAAGATTGCCTTCAAATATATAATAGATTATTCCCAATTATTGTATGCCTTAATATTGTATTGCATTTATGCGAGTTGCCTTTTGGTTCTGTTATTAGAGAATGTAGCACAATTCTTTTCCCATTCACCTGAAGAAAGCATGAATTTATTTCCATGTTTTTAGAGGAAATAATGCTGGTATAAACCTCTGTGTTTTGGCTTTGAGGTGAATGGTACATTTTATTTCTGTGAGACAAAGCCTGAAGAGCTCAATTCCTGTGCTATGCTATCGGTTACATATTTCATATTCTAGGAAACTGTCACAATGTTTTCAGAAGTGTCTTTCCCATTTGACATTCCTGCCATGGCCCACAGTTTCTCTGTTTCTTGATAACATTTAGTATAGTCATTATTGTATTACATGAAGTAATTCTCATCCATATTTTATGATGTCATTTTGGTTTCAATGTGCATTTATTTGATGACTAATGATGATTTTCTAGTGCTTATTTTTCACAAGATGTATTTTGCTGGTTTCAAATATTTTTTAACATTAGGTTTTAAGAGTTCTATGTAGAGTCTCAATTTGAAGTATTCTTCAGGTATAGGATTTGCAAATATTTTATCCTTGACTCTGGGTACCCTTAATCATCATCATCATTATCATCATCATCATCATCATCATCATCATCATCGTCATCATCATCACTATTAGTATTACTACTATTACTTTTGTATATGTATGTATGGTCCTGGGGTTTGAACTCAGGGTCCCTGAGAATTGTTGCATTTTGTTAACAATTTACCCTTTGAGTCATGCCTCACTACTGATTTTTGTAAATTAATCAGAGATAAGATTCTCAGGGACTTTATTTTATGAGATGTCTTCAAACAGCAATACTCAAATCACAGCCTCCCAAGTAGCTAGGATGAGATACATGAGCCCTCTGCTCACAATTTGTATTCACGACTTGTATATGAGCTTTCACTGACCAAATTTTATTTTACACTTTTATTGAGTTCTACTATATCAAGTTTCCTTTCCTATAAGTTTAATGCCTAAGTTAAGAATACTTCATCTCCAAAATTGTCAAAACATCTTTCTTTGCTTTACATTTACATCACTCTTTTTGTTTTATATGCCATGTTTTAATCCTGCTTGAAGTTAATATTTGAATTGTTATTTTTAAGTCAATGTTCATTTTTTATTTCTCCCCAATACTGTCTAACCTATCACCGCTTATTAAAGAGAATATCATTGCACAAATATTTGGTTTTACTCCTTATTAAATATTCCTTGTTAATAATTATGTGGATCCAATCTGGTGCCTTATAGACCCATTGAGCTGTGTAATCTTTCCTTTACAAACATATCAATTTTACACTAAAAGCTTTAATATTGGACAGATATATATATATTTCAGTTTATATTCCTGTGTCAATGAGTCAAAGAGTGCTGGTCAGGTGTTTTTAGAAATTGTCAAAAACTTATATATATTAATGCCAATGAAAAACTTTAACCTTCCTAAATAAGTTATCAAAAAACTGAAATACAAGGTTCCGGGAAGATGTCAGAGGAGAAGCTGTAATCTGAACAAGCTCTCCCATAGAAAGCAGTTTTAGAGTTCCAGTAAACAGTCCTAAGCCAGAGAATCACACCAAGTGTGCCATCACAAGACAGAGAGTTAGACAAGAGAGGGAAAGCCAAGGCAAGAAGACACATCTGAGCGCTTGCCAGAAGCCGCCGCGGTGGCGGCGGCAGGGTCGTGGCAGAGACCTCAGCTGGGGCCATACCTGAGCGCTCACACAGAGAGTCTGGGACGAGGGAGCCAGACGCAGCGGGCGAGTGGATTCTACTCAACACCAGCAAGAACCGACAAGGAGCGGACATCTTCATCCTGCAGTTTGCAGACCAGAGGCAACCCAGGATCCAAGACTCGGCGTGAGTAGAAGCCCGACGTCCTCACTCCTTCTCAGGGAGCAGAGGAGGGAAGGCCACCCCTCCCCCCACAACACCGGTGATCTCCATCTTGGATACGACAAAGCTCGGAGGAGCTGCCAGCTCCAACTCAGGCCTTGGAATAAAATGAGTCATTTAGCAAGTCACAAGAACTTAAAGGCGAAGTGACCTGCCAGACTCAGCTCCATCCAGGGAAAAGTCACCCAGCTCAGGCGCCAGCCATTGGAGTGGCTTTCCTCACTGGGTAAACAGAGCCAGAGGCTGCTCCTCCCTCTAGCAGTCTCAACAATCAATTGAAAACAGAAACCCTGAGAATGGCTCCAGGCTGGGCTCTGTGAGTTTTTTCAGAAAATAGCCCCAGGGAAAGCTACTGATTGTTGAAAGGCCTCAAATCTACACAGAACCTAGCCTCACCACTGCATCCCTCTCTTTTGTGATTCTCAAAGCAGATCACCCTCCCATTAAACTAACCTGCGAGGGGGATCTCAAAATCTTGGGTAAAGCAGAGCATTTTTCTGCCTGTTCGAACAAACTGACTTAAGAAACCAATCAAGCCACAGGACTTCAAGCTGACCAGAGACTCCAACAAGAGGCTGGTTACAGACAAAAGGGAGATACAGGATTCTTCCCACCCCTCCCAAAAAAATCAAAAAGAAATCAAAGAACTTTTTTATTTCTTCTTTTTCTTCTTCTTTTCCTTTTTTCTTTCTTTCTTTTTTTTCAGTACCATATATATATATAAAATTTTTTTTCCTTTTCTAAAAATTTTATTAATCTTTAATTTTTGCCTTTTTTGAAAAAATAATTGTTTTCCAGTAACTTATTTTTTCCTTTTATAATTTTTATTTTAGGAATAGGTGAATGTGCGTTTTCCTTTCTTTTCTTGTCTTCTTTCTCTTTTTCTTTCTTTTTTAACTATCTTTTTGTTTTTTGTCTAGCTCTACTGAACTTCTGATCTTGTTTTCTCCCTTTCTCATCCTTTTCACCTTTTCCTCTCTTTTGATCTTCTTTATGTGACTTAACGCTTGTCCTGCACATCCTCAGATAAACCCGGAGTTAACTAGTAGACCCTATCCCCCATTGTGTACACACTTAATCCACAAATTTATTACTCAATTCAAAACTTCTGAGACTTAAATTCCTTAATAGCAGTACTACCTCTTTATACCTATATAATATTTTAAGCACTTTTTTAAGTTTTTCACTTCTCCTCTATGTCCCTTTCTTTCTCTTAATATACGCACATTCCTCTCTAAATAGATGGTCGTTTAATCTCCATAATAATATTATTTTTTACGTTTCTATTTTTTTCTGGTCTCTTTTCATTCCCCTTTCCCTTTCTTCTTTTTCTCTCTCTCTCTACTTGCATCCTAACCAACCTATTTCCTGCATTGTGATTAGGACATAGTTAACTCTCCCTGTGCCTCCCCACACCAATCTATTCCTATTTTTTTACCCACATCTCTCCCTAACCCTAATAATTTCTGGTTTTCCAAATTCTTCTCTGTGGTTCGAAGCCCATTAACATATAGTTGTTTGATTTTGAATAGATGTATCTGTTGAACTAGATTGTATCTGTAGACTATTGACTGTACAAATGCAAACTTTGATTGATGGTTGCCTTAAGATAGTGTTCTAGCACAAAACTGGTGCTATTTTCATCTCAAATGGGCAGAGTAAGCTGGAAAAACACAAGAAAAATTGCAAATCCGGATATCTCAATTCCCAATCTTGATAATCAGGGGTCAGAACAGATAATGAATAATCCAGAGGAGAGTTCCCAAATAGCTCTACAAACACTGCTGGCAAACATGATAAATGAGAAGTTTGACAAATTACAAAGGACTCTGTATGAGCATGAAAGGGAGAGAGAGGAGGCATCCCAAAAGCTAATACAAGAATATCATAAGCGTGAGGAAGCTACTCAAAAAATGATACAGGATTTGCGTGAACAAGTTGAGAATACTCAAAGAGAAAGGGAGGAATGATGTGAGCAGGCTGAGAACACTCAAAGAGAACTGCAGGAATCCCACGAACAGGAGGAAGCTAATCAAAGAGTAATACAGGAATTGAGAGACCAGGTAGAGAACACACAAAGATCAGTAAAGGCATTCATGGAATCCATTAACATAGAGCTGAAGGAAGTCAGGGAGACCACAAAGGGAAAGCTGAATGGAACCCAACAGAAGGAATGGGAGTCCAAAGAAACCATAACCAATCAACTAAGTGATTTGAGAACAAACACTGAACACCAAATTAAGGAAGTAAAGAAATTCATACAAGACCTAAAACAGAGCTTCAACAAAGAACTTGAAGCCATCAAAGCTGACCAATTAGAAGGAAAAGAGATAAAAAACAAAGTAGACAGTCTTGACAGCAGGTTAGACCATGCAGAAGATCGAATCTCAGGGATTGAAGACAGCCTAGATATTATAGAGAAAGAACATACAACCATCCAAGACAAGTCCAAGAAATATGATAGATCTATCCAACACCTGGAAGACACCATCAGAAGGCCTAATCTAAGGATAATGGGTGTAGAGGAGCACCTAGAAACAGAAGTTAATGGTCTAGGAAATTTGTTTAACAGGATCCTAGCAGAGAACTTCCCAAACATACAAAACGATAGGCCTATTCAGATACAAGAAGCTTTTAGAACCCCTAATAGACCAGACCAGAAGAGAACATCCCACCGTCACATTATAATCCTCACAGGATCAACTCAGAACAAGGAAAAGGTCCTTAAAACTGTCAAGGAGAAAGGGTAATCACCTATAAAGGGAAACCAATTAGAATCACCTCAGATTTCTCAGCAGACACAATCAAAGCAAGAAGAGCCTGGAATGATGTATACCATGCCCTAAAAACAAACAACTATCAACCAAGAATACTGTATCAAGCTAAACTCTCCTTCATAACTGAAGGCCAAATAAAAACCTTCCATAGCAAAGAAAAATTGAAACAATACATCTCCACCAAACCAGCCCTACAAAAGATTCTTAAAGATGTCCTACACATAGAAAACCAACAAGACCGCAATAAAGGCCAAGAAACAGCACCCAAAATGAGAATCCAAGAACCATAGGAAGAACCCAGTTTTTACAGCTCCCAAGATGGTGGATAACATGGCAACAAGTCCCAAATACCTCTCAGTCCTATCTCTTAACGTTAACGGACTGAACTCTCCAATTAAGCGACATAGACTGTCTAGTTAGATTAAAAGCCAAGAGCCTTCTATCTGCTGCCTGCAGGAGTCACATCTTGCCCGTAAAAACAAACACATTTTCAATGTTAAAGGCTGGAACAAAATCTACCAAGCAAACAGACCCCATAAACAGTCAGGAGTTGCAATCCTAATATGAGATAAAATAGACTTCAAATTAAAATTTGTGAGAAGAGATAAAGAAAGTCGCTATATACTAATTAAACGATCTCCCCTTCAGGAGCATATTACAATTCTAAGTATCTATTCGACAAACAATGGAGCACCCAAATTTATCAAAGAAACACTACTTTCCCTCAAATCCCATATAGATCCAAAGACATTAATTGTTGGGGACTTTAACACACCACTCTCCCCAATAGATAGATCAACTCGGCAAAAACTCAACAGAGAAATCGCAGATCTAAGCAGCTGCATAGATCAACTAGACTTAACAGACATTTACAGAACATTTCACCCAGCAGCATCAGAATAAACGTTTTTCTCAGCAGCACATAGAACGTTTTCTAAAATAGACCACATTTTAGACCACAAAGCAAACTTGTCTAAATTCAGAAACATTGAAGTTATACCTTGCATCCTCTCTGACCACAAGGGAATAAAATTAGAACTCAACACCAAAAGCCACCAAAGAATGTCCGGCATCACATGGAGGCTGAACAACACACTGCTGAATCATGAGTGGGTCATGGAAGAGATTAGAAAGGAAATTTAAATGTTCATGCTATTCAACAAAAATGAACACACAAATTACCAGCTCCTCTGGGACACAGCAAAGGCAGTACTCAGAGGCAAGTTTATAGCTCTGAGCTCCTACATCAACAAATTGGAGAGATCTGAAACTAACAATTTAATGACACATCTAAACCTCCTTGAAAATGAGCAGCAAGATAAACCCCAATCCAGTAGATGGAAAGAAATAATCAAAATTAAATCAGAATTAAATGAATTAGAATCCAAAAAAACTATAGAAAGAATCAACAAAACAAAGAGTTGGTTCTTCGAAAAACTTAACAAAATTGACAGACCCTTAGCAAATCTTATCAGAAAAAGAAGAGAACACACCCAAATTAATAAACTCAGAGATGAGAACGGAAACATCACCACGAAAACAACCAAGATTCAGAACGTTATAAGGGAATACTTCTCAAAACTTCATGCTAATAAGTTTGAGAGCTTGACAGAAATGGACCTTTTCCTAGCAAATATTGACATGCCAATACTAAACCAAGATGAGTTAAACTATCTTAACAGGCCCATATCAAGCACTGAAATAGAAACAGCAATAAGAGTCTTCCCAGCTAAGAAAAGTCCAGGACCAGATGGTTTTACAGCGGAATTTTACAAGGCCTTCAAAGCAGAGCTCACACCAATACTCCTCCAACTCTTTAATGAAATTGAAAGAGAAAGCTCACTACCGAACACATTCTATGAAGCCATCATCACCGTCATCGCAAAACCAGGCAGGGACTCATCAAAGAAAGAGAACTATAGACCCATTTCTTTGATGAATATTGATGCAAAACTTCTCAACAAAATTTTGGCCAATCGACTTCAACAATTCATCCAAAATATCATACACCATGATAAAACAGGATTCATTTCAGGGATGCAAAGCCGGTTAAATATACACAAATCAATTAAAATTATTCATCACATCAACATCAGCAAGAATAAGAACCACATGGTTATCTCAAAAGATGCAGAAAAAGCATTCGACAAGATCCGACACCCCTTCATGATGAAGGTTTTGGAAAAATTAGGAATCCATGGAACATTCCTCAATACAATAAAGGCTGTATATGACAAACCTACAACCAATATTATACTCAATGGTGAAAAAGTAAAGCTATTTCCTCTTAACTCAGGAAGAAGACAAGGATGCCCACTCTCTCCACTTCTCTTCAATCTAGTATTAGAACGCTTATCTACAGCAATAAGAAATGATGCAGACATAAAGGGGATCCAAATAGGGAAAGAAGAAATAAAACTCTCCCTCTTTGCAGATGACATGATCTTGTATTTAAAGAATCCCTAGACTCCACTCCCAAATTACTCAACCTGATTCAAAACTTTGGCAAAGTAGCAGGTTATAAAATTAACCCCCAAAAATCAATGGCTTTTCTGTATGCCAACAATGAGAAAAGTGTGGCTGAAATTAGGAAAGCAACTCCATTTGTAATAGCCCCACAAAAAATAAAATACCTCGGAATTAACTTAACTAAAGAAGTGAAGGACCTCTATGATGAAAACTTTAAAATCTTGAAAAAGGAAATCAACACAGAACTAAAAAAATGGCAAAGCCTCCCATGCTCCTGGATTGGAAAGATTAACATCGTGAAAATGGCAATACTTCCCAAGGCTATCTACAAATTCAACGCAATACCTATCAAAATTCCACCCTCATTCTTCAAGGAAATAGAAGAAGCAATCCAAAAATCCATATGGAACAATAAAAGACCCCGAATAGCAAAAACGCTCCTCAACGGAAAGAACACTGCTGGAGGAATATCAATACCAAATTTCAAACTCTACTATAAAGCCATAGTAATCAAAACAGCTTGGTATTGGCATAAAAACAGACCTCAGGACCAATGGAATGGAATTGAAAACCCAGAAATGAACCGACAGACCTACAGCCATCTAATCTTTGATAAGGGAGCTAAATCAATAGAATGGAAGAAAGACAGCCTCTTCAGTAAATGGTGCTGGCAAAATTGGTTAACTACATGTAGAAAACTAAAGCTAGATCCTTATATACCACCCTGCACCAGAATCAACTCCAAATGGATCAAAGACCTTTAAGTCAAAGCAGACACTATGAAAATATTACAGGATTGAATAGGAGAAACCCTACGTCACCTTGGCTCAGGCCGAAATTTTTTGAATAGAGACCCGGAAACACAACAAATCAAAGAAAGGTTGGACAGATGGGATTGCATAAAGTTGCAGAGCTTCTGCAGGGCAAAGGACATAGCTAGCAAGATCAATAGAAAGCCCACGGATTGGGAGAAGATCTTTACTAGCCATACAACGGACAAGGGTCTCATATCTAAAATATATTTGGAACTCAAAAAATTAAACCCCCCAACAACAAATCCTCAAAGAAACAACTGCCCAACAAATAAGTGGGTGAAAGACTTAAAGAGAAACTTCTCTGAAGAAGAAAGAAGGATGGCCAATAGACACATGAAGAAATGTTCAACATTCCTAGCCATAAAAGGAATGCAAATCAAAACAATATTGAGATATCACCTCACCCCAGTTAGAACGGCAAAAATCAAGAACTCTAACAACAACAGATGCTGGAAGGGATGTGGACAGAAAGGAACCTTACTTCATTGTTGGTGGTAATGTAAACTTGTTCAACCACTTTGGAAAGCAGTATGGAGGTTCCTCAAAAGACTTCACATAGAACTCCCCTATGACCCAGCAATCCCACTTTGGGCATTTACCCAATGTTTACAAACAAGACCACACTAAAGCTACCAGCACAACAATATTTATTGCAGCATTATTTACCATAGCTAAGATATGGAACCAACCCAGATGCCCCTCAGTAGATGAATGGATCAAGAAAATGTGGTTTATATACACAATGGAATTCTATGCCTCCATCAGAAAGAATGACATTGCCCCATTTGTTAGGAAATGGAAAAACTTGGAAAAAATTATATTAAGTGAAGTAAGCCAGGCCCAAAGAAACATAGGTCCCATGGTTTCCCTTATTTGCAGTATCTAGTATATGTATGAGTCAAGCAGAAAAGGTCAGGTAATGTGATGTCAGGAAAATGAACCCTTAGATATGTATTTTAAGGTTTTTTTTTTTCATGCATGTGTTTCTAAGGCATTTATAAGATTATCTCTTTGTTGCTTTTTATGTCCCTCCCCCACATTATAACCCTTGCTTTCACTATATTTGATGTCAGTATAACTTGTGGAGGAGATGGGGAAAAACCAGTTGTTTAAGGATACAGGTGGACCTGTTGCAACAATGAGAAGTACAAGTTGACTTGTCCAAAACGAGCTTTACAACGTCGGTGTTGGGGGGGGGGGGAAGGAGAAGGATTGGAATGGGGGGAGGGGGGAGGCTGGGAAGGGATGTGAAGGGTAAACCAAAGGAGGAGGCTGCAATGCTTGGTAAGAAATGTACGCATTATCCTGCCCATGTAATTGTAACCCCTCTGTACAGTATGTTCACAAATAAAATAAAATTAATAAAATGGGGTCTATTTTGGAAACTGTTCCATGTGATGCTGAGAAAAACTTGTATTGTGACGCTGCTGGGTGAAATATTCGGTAGATGTTCGTTATATCTAGTTGATCTATTCAGTTGTTTAGATCTGCAGTTTTTCTGTTGAGTTTTTGCTGATTTAATCTATCTCGTGGGTGTAGTGGTGATTTAAATTCTTCAACAATTTATGTGTTTGGATCTATGTGAGATTTGAAGGAAAGTAGTGTTTCTTGGATAAATCTTGGTGATACGTTGTTTGCCAAATAGAGATTTAGAATTTTAATATCCTCCTGAAGGGGAGATCCCTTAATTAGTATGTAGCGACCTTCTTTACGTCTTCTCACTAATTGTAATTTGAAGTCTATTTTATCTGATATCAGGATTGCCATTCAAGCCTCTTTATGGGGGCCATTTGCTTGGTAGAATTTGTTCCAGCCTTTCACTTTCAAAATGTGTTTGTTTGTATGAGCAAGGTGTGACTCCTGAAGGCAGCAGATAGAAGGATCTTGCTTTTTAATCCAACTAGACAGTCTGTCACTTAATTGGAGAGTTGATTCCATTAATGTTGAGAGTTAGGACTGAGAAGTGTTTGGGAGTTCCTGCAATGCTATCCAACTTCTTGGGGGCTGGAGCAACTGGATTCTTCCTATAGTTCTTGGATTCTCAGTTTGGGTGCGGTTTCTTCGTCTTTATTGTGCTCTTGTTGGTTTCCTATGTTAGCACATCATTAATTTTTTTTATTGGGCTGGTTTGTTGGGGATATATTATTTCAGTTTTTCTTTGCTATGGAAGGCTTTATTTTACTTTCAGTTATGAAAGAGAGCTTAGCTGGTTACAGTAAGCTTGATTGATAGTTGTTTTTCTTTAGGACATGGCCTACATCATTCCAGGCTCTTCTTGATTTAATTGTCTCCACTGAGAAATCTGAGCTGATTCGAATTGGTTTCTCTTTGTAAGTATTTGATCTTTTCTACTTGACAGCTTTTAGGATTTTTTCCTTGGAATTGGTCAAGTGTGGATTATAATGTAATGGTGAGATATCCTGCCCTAGTCTGGTCTATTTGGGGTTCTAAAAGTTTCTTGTATCTAAATAGGCTTATCTTATTGCATGTTTGGGAAGTTCTCTGCTAGGATCATGTTAACCAAATTTCCTAGAACATTAACTTCTGTTTCTAGGTGCCCCTCTACACCAATTATCCTCAGATAAAGCCTTCTAATAGTGTCTTCCAAATGTTTAATAGATCTATCATATCTCTTGGATTTGTCTTGGATAGTTGTATGTTCTTTCTCTGTAATAACCTAGCTGTCCTCAATCCCTCAAATTTGCTCCTCTGCATGGTCTAACCTACTGTCGAGATTTTCTACTTCGTTTTTTATTTCTTTTCCTTCTAATTGGGCAGCTTTTATGGCTTCAAATTCTTTGTTGGAGCTTTGTTTTAGATCTTGTATGAAATTCTTTACTTCCTTAATTCGGTGTTGTGTTAATTCTCAAATCACTTACTTGATTGTTTATGGTTTCCTTGTACTCCCATTCCTTCTGTTGGGCTCCATTCATCATTGCCTTTGTGGTCTCCCTGAATTCTTTCAGCTTTCTGTTTATGGATTCCATGAATGCCTATGTTGATCTTTGTCTATTGTCATCCTGCTCTCCCAAGTCCTGTATTACTCTTTGATTAGCTTCCTCATGTTCATGCATTTTCCTGTATTTCTCTTTGACTGTTCTCATCCTGCTCATGCAATTCCTGCATCAATCTTTGAGGAGCTTCCTCACTCTCATGAGATTCCAGTATTAATCTTTGGTTTGCCTTTCTCTCCCTATCACGCTCACATTGAATCCTTTGCAGGTTTTCAATCATTTCATTCACCATGTTTACCAGTAGCATTTGTAGAGATTTTTGGGAACTCTCTTCTGGATTATATATTAACTATGCTGTAAACTGATTTTCCTGAGTGGGAGTTCAGATAACTGGGCTTGCAATTTTCCTTGTGTTTTTCTGGCTTGTTCTGCCCAGTCGGTATGAAAGTAACACCAATTTTTTGCTAGAACAAAATTTTAAGGCAAGTATAATCAAAGTTCTGTAGTTGCACAGACAAAAGTCTGCAGATACAATATTTTTCAACAAATACAATTTATTCAATATCAAACAACTATGGCGTAATGGGCTAAGAACAGCAAAGAAGAATTTGGCAAACCACAAATTATTAATTTTATGGAGAAATGTGGGCAAAAATAGGATTAGAGGGATGTGGAGAGGTGAGTGAATTTAACCAAGTCCTAATCTTAGAGAGGGAAATGTATTAGACAGAATGATAGAAGCGAGATTAAGAAAAAATGGAAATAAAAAATTTAAATTTAAAAAGTGAAACACTTAAAATTATGTGTTTAAGGATGATATTGAGAGATGAAAAGGATAGGATGAGAGGAAGGGAGGGATAGAAAGCAGACATGAAAAACTAAAAAATAAAAAATTCTTAAAATTAGTTACTTGAAAATTATATAGGTATAAAGAGAGATAATACTGCTCTTAAAGAATTTTTCTTTTGGGTCCGGTCGTGGGGCCTGAACTCTGGGCCTGGGCGCTGTCCCTCAGCTCTTCAGCTCAAGGCTAGTGCTATACCACTTGAGCCACAGCACCACTTCAGGGTTTTTTCTTTTTGCTTATGTGGTGCTGAGGAATTGAACCCAGGGCCTCGAGCATGCAAGGCAAGCACTCTACCACTGAGCCACCTTCCCAGCCCTGCTCTTAAAGAATTTTAGCCTAAGAGGTTGTGAACTGAGTAATAAATTTCTGGATTAAGTGTGTACACAACGGGGCATAATGTCTAATATACGACGATGGGTAAATATCTGGGGATGATCAAAATAACAATTAAGTCTCACAAAAAAGAAAGAGAAAAAAATGAAAAGAATAAAAAAATAAGGACCAAAAGGTCAGAAGAGATTTTTTTTAAAAGCACACACACACACATTTACACATAAAATAATGATGAGAAGAAAAAGATTAATAGAAAACATTACTTTTTAAGAAATTAAAATTAAAGTAAGGTACAAAAGACTGTTTTGATTTTTTTTGTGGGGGTAGAATGTGAAGATACTCTATATCCCCTGAGTCCATAACCTGTCTCTTGGTGGATTTTCTGGTCTGCTTGTGGTGTTTGTTTTTCCTGTGGCTTGATTAGTTGCTTAAGTCAAATTGTTTGAGCAGGCAGAAAAATGCTCGGCATTACCCATAATTTTGTGATCCTCCTCCCAGGCTAGTTCAGTGCGAGGGAGATCTGCTTTGAGTATCACAAATGAGGGAGATGGCTGTTTCTTCTAGTTTTGAGATGCTGTGATGAGTCTAGGTTCTGGGTAGGGTTGAGGCCTTTCAGCAAACAGTTGCTTTTCCCTGAGGTGCTAGCTTCTGAGATACACAGCCCAGTCTGGATCCATTCTCAGCATTTATGTTTACTGAATTTCAATTGATTGTCAAGGCTGCTGTAGGGAGGGACAGCCTCTGGCTCTGTTTACAGAGTGAAGAAAGTCACTCCTCTAAGGGCGGAGCTTCTTTGCCTGGGCTGGGTGATTTCTCTTGGGTGGAACTGAGCCTGGCAAGTCAGGTCAGGTTCCTGTGACCTCCTAAATGGATCTTGTTTTCTTCCAAGCCTGAGTTGGAGATAGCTGTTCAAATGGGCCTTTTTCAGTATCAAAGATGGAGATCTCTGGTGGTGGTGGCAGGGAGGAGTGGCCTTACCTCCTCTGCTCCCTGAGAAGGAGTGAGGATATCAGCATTCTACTCACGTCAGAGTCTTGGTTCCTTGGCCATCTCTGGTTTGCTATCTGCAGTAGGAAGATATCTGCTCCTTGTCAGTTCTTACTGGTGGTGAGTAGAATCCGCTGTCCCGCTGTGTCTGGCAACTTTGTCCTGGGCAATTTGTTATAGGTATGGCTGCTATGGCCGCTACCACTGTTGCCACGGCCGCCACAGCTGTGGCTACCAGCAAGTTCTCTGATCTGTGTCCTTGGATTTTCCCTGTCTGGCCAAACTATGTGTACTGTGAAGCGACACTTGGTGTGATTCTCTAGCCTAGGACTGTTCACTGGAACAGTAAAACTGCTTTCAATGTTAGAGCTTGTTTAGCTCTAGTTTCACCTCCACTCTCTCTCTGAACACATTTTTTGATTCTTATTGAAGTATATCTGATATTCTAAAGTAGATTTGTCCGAATATAATTAATTTAATCAATTATTTCATTTGGACAATGTTGGCCAAATTTATTTCCAGTAAATCTTATCCCTTATAATAAATGAGAACATGCTGTGTCAGTCTCCTATTGATATGACAAAATACTTTATGAAATTAACTTCAAAGGAGGAAAGATTAATCTTGGTTTCTGATTTTATACCTTTCAATTTACATTTCTTATTCTCATTGCTTTTGGTTGGTGGTGGTACAGTACCCCATATCAGGAAGATATGATGGAGTTTGTGTATTCATGGAAGCGAGGAAGTTAAGAAAAGGAAGAATAAGAGTGAGAAAGGGAGAAAGGGGAGGAGGAGAAGAAGGAGAGGGAGAAGGAAAAGGAGAAGGAGACAGAGAAGTAAACGAAGGAAGAGGAAGAAAGGACTTTGATATTAAACCTTCTTTGATCACAAGTTCTCAGTGACCTAATCTCTATTACTATGCCCACGCGAAAGGTTTCACCTCTTTATGGCAACATAGTGAAACCAAATTATTAATCCCAATCCTTTATAATTTTAGATTTAATTTCTAGACTGGTGGGTAGATCTTTCTATACAATTGTGATAACTTCTATTCTTAAATACCTGAGATGCTATTTGGCATAGAGGTGGTTTGGTTATACCATTTATGAAGAGATGAATGAAATATTTTGAGTGAAAATACATTTTATTTTACGGATAATGATGCTCCCAGAGGCTTCATTTTGTGACCTTCAAAAATGACTATTTCATCTAACTCATAATGACTTGAATTTTTCATAATTTTATGACATTTCTATTGAAGTATTTGTCATCTATAGTGAAGTTCTTTCCTTCAAGTTGAAGGAAAAATAAATGCTATCATGATCACTTATCAGAATTATTCTTTAGAGAGTAGGTATAAAATGAATTTCCTAACATTCAAAAATTAGTTATCTTCAAGTCTATAGGAATAATTGGATAAGTGATTAAATATCTTGCTTTAGTTTTCTTATGAGGTTGATTCAATTTCTAAAAATCACTGTTGACATAAAATACATGAAATTCACTGTTTCTCTGAAATGACTTAGTAATCAAACCTCAGAAATACATGACTAGTAATCAAGATTTTTATATACTCACAAAATGCATGAATTTACAAGACCTAAAAAAGTTTAGGTTTAAAAGAATAGAAAATCACAGTATGTAATATTGGCCACAGTATATAATATTTAATTTAATGAAAAATTGCTTCATTCACCCTGACAGAGCCTTTTACTTTTTAGCTTACATGAGAAATTTGATTAACGATCCCTTTTTTGCTTTTGAATAATAGAGTATTGCAATTTGTCTAAAGATTCTGTAATTTAAACCTTTGAGTGCATATTTTTTCATAAAAATGAAAAATATTTTTCACAATGCAGGTTCAGGTTTAATAACTGAATAAATATCTAAATGTTAATTTGTTAAATTGAGCCTCTAGAATTCAAATAATACAATTTATTTTATTCTTGGATATATTAAATCTGTGCTAAATATAGCTGTCTCAAGCTTGTAATCCTCGCTACTCAGGAAGCTGGGGTTCAAAGTCAGCCTTGGCAAGAAAGTTTGTGAGACACATCTCAATTAATCACACACACACATTACAACACACACACACACACACACACACACACACACACACACTCACATACACACACACACACACACAGCCAGAAATAGAATTGTGGCTCAAATGATAGAGCAATACCCTTGAGGAATAAAACAACAACTAAGGTATAGGTCATGAGTTAAAATCACAAGAACAAAACACACATACATGCAATATTATGTCTAAATGCTTATTTTAGTTTGAAGAAATAAACAATATCATGAAAAGTCATATTTGTTACATATCTTGGAACATTTGAGAAGTTGTTTTTAGTATAATTTGTCTTAAGATATAATATAGGCTATTAAAATTAATATTAATCTAGTTAATATTTATAATTACTCATAACACCTTAGAGTACAACAGTTGGGATTTTTTCTATTGCCATAAGAAATATTCTGAGTAAAAGGAAGAGAGGAATATAAGATGAAAGAAGAAAGAAAGAAAGAAAAAAGAAAGAAAGAAAGAAAGAAGGAAAGGAAGAAAGAAGGAAAAGAAGAAAGAAAGGAAGAAAGATAGGAAAGAGAGAAAGAGAGAGGTAGGGATGGAGGGAAGGAAGGAGGAAGCAAAGAAGAAAGGAAAGAAGGAAGGGAGGGAGAAAGGATGGGACAAAACAATTTAATTCATAAAATCTATTTAGCCCAACATAAACTCCATGTAATGAATCCTTCAGTAAAGTCAAGTTTGCAATTTTCTTCTTCGCATGTTATCCATGCATGAATGAAACCAACAAATGAAGGATCATAAATAACTAGGTGAATCTGTTTGCATTTGTAGTAATATGTATGAAAATCTTTTTCTCATTTTTTATACATCATCAAATAACTATTTACAAACAATTTACATTTAGTTATAAATATTCTAAAAATTGATGAAACTAAAGGATTTCAATATATTATATAATGTGAATACAAGTATTTTTAACGTCATTAATATTAAAATCTTCATGTTATATTAATTATAAAAATTTTATTATGCATTTTATCAGGTTAATTAGCATCCTCTGATTTTGGTGTCTGTGGGAGTCCTAATAGCAGACCATAATTAAAATCAAATGAAATCTTGATTTGAGATTTCCCCAATTGCTTGATGTAGGCATTCAAAGTTATAAATTTTCCACTAAGTATTGCATTTAATATGTCCCAGAGGAGCTGGTATTTTGTGTATTCATTTTTGTTAACTTCCAGAAACTTTCAGATTTCTATTCTAATCTCTTCAGTGCCCCACTGGTCATACAGCAGTGTGTTGTTCACTCTTCATGGGTTTGACCTTTTTTTGGTTTTTGCTTTAGCTGTTTAATTCTAAGTTTATTCTGTTGTGGTCTGAAAAGATATGTGAATTCAATTAATTTTCTTTCAATTTGGACAGAATTTCTGTGTGACATAGGATAAGTTCTATTTTGGAGAATCTTCCATGACCTGCTGTGAAGAATGTATATACTGATACTGAATGTATATTCTGTAGATGTCTGTTAGGGGTAGGTGGTCAATGTAGTTAGCTAGGTCTTCAGTTTATTGGTTGAGTTTTTCCAGTATAACCAATCAATGGATAACAATAATGGTTTGAGATGTGTTTTTAGGTTGTGTAGTATTTGGTTGATGATGTAGGGTGGTCCAGGATTCAGGTTATTGATATTTACACTTGTTATATCGTCCTAATTGAGAGTTGCCTTTATCAATATGTAATGTCTCTACCTACTAATTTTAATTTGAATTCTATTTTATCTTATTTTAGTAATTCTACTGTGGCCTGTTTATGGTGTCCATTTACTTGAAAATTTTCCTTCCAGCCTTTCAGTTTGAGTATGTTTGTTTTTGTCAATAAAATGTATCTCTTGTGGACACTGGATGGATGTGTCTTGTTTTTTGAGACTACTATGTGATCTGTTTTCTAATTGGAAATTTAATTCCATTGATATTGAAAGTTAAGACTGAGAAATATCTGATAAGCCCTGCTATTTTATACCCCTGCTATTAGGAGTTGTGCCTCACCTACTGTTAATATATTTACCTTGTTCTCTGCTAGGGAACATTTTATATAACCAGTTCCTGTTCTTCTTGATATTCTCTATATAGGGTATATTTAATTAACTTCTACCCTGATGATTTGGTGGAGATATGTTGTTTCACGCTTTCTTTGTCATGAAATATTTTTATATGTCCTTTAAATGTAAAGGAGAGTTTGGCTTGGGACCGTATTCACAATTGGTAGTTGTTTACCCTTAATGTTTGTCATATATTATGCCAGGCTCTCCTTTTTATGGCTAGAAAAGTTAAGCATTTCTTCATGAGACTAATGGCCATTTTTATTTCCTCTTCAGAGAAGTCTCTCATAAAGTCTTTAGCCCACTTAGTTATGGAGCAGTTGTTTCTTTGAGGATTTGTTGTCAGGTGATTTAATTTTTTGAGTCCTAAGTATATTTTAGATATAAAACCTCGTCCGTTTTATGACTCGTGAAGATCTTCTCCCAGAATGTGGGCTTTCTATTGATCTTGCTAGCTATGACTTTTGCCTTGCAGAAGCTCTGATGTTTCATGCAAACCCAATTGTCCAAACTGTCTTAGATTTCTTTTGTTTCCAGTTCTCTATTAAGAAAATTTCGGCTTTTTCTAAAAAGCCCTAGAGTTTCTCCTATTCCTTCATGTAATGTTTTCATGGTGTCTTCTTTTATTTTGAGGTCTTTGATCTATTTGGAATTGATTCTCGTGCAGGGTGATATATACATATCTACCTTTAGTTTTCTTCAGGTGTTGAAGCAATTTTGTCAATACCATTTACTCAAAAGGCTGTCTTTCTTCCATCCTATTTTTTAGCTCCCTTGTCAAAGATTAGGTGGCTATAGGTCAGTGGGTTTATTTCTGACTCTTCAGTCTTATTCCATTGATCTTCAGGTCTGTTCTTGTGCCAGTACCAAGCTGTTCTTTTACTATGGCTTTTTAGTAGAGTTTGAAATTTGGAACTGATAGTGCTCCAGTGCTGTTCTTTCTACTATGGTTTGGCAAACCCACAGCTAGCATTATACTTAATGTTGAAAATTTAAAGCCATTTCTTATAAATTCAGGAATGAGATAAAAATGACTGCTCTCTCCACTACTCTTCAACTTAGTATTAGAATGCTAGCTGGGGCAATAATACAAGATGCAAATTTAAAGGGATCCAAATAGGGAAAGATGAAGTAAAACTCTCCCTCTTTGCAGATGATATGATCCTGTATTTAAAGAATCGCATGGACTCCACTCCCAAATTATTGAGCTGATCAGAAACTTTGGCAAACTAGCCAAGTATAAAATTCACCCTCAGAAATCAATGGCTTTCCTGTATTCCAATAATGATAAGAATACGGGTGATATTAGGAAAGCAACCCCTTTTTAAAAGCCACACAAGAAATAAAATATCTAGGAGTTAAGAGGTGAAGGACCTCTATGACGGAAATTTTTAAAACCTGAAAAAGAAAATGAAAGCAGAATTAAGGAAGTGGGAAACCACCCATGGTCATGGATTGGGAGGAATAACATCATGAAAATGACAATACTGCCAAAGGCTAAATCCAAATTCAATGTGATACCTACCAATATCCAAATCTCACTCCTCAATGAAATAGAAGTAATCCAAAAATTCATATGCAACAATAAAAAACCCAAATAGCACAGAGATTTTTTTAGTGATCCTCATTTTGTATTACCACTTTGATTCTACAAAGTAATCTGTGGATTTTAACTTTATTCCCTCCCTTTGGATAAAGCTCAAAAAACCCTGCCTCTAACTCCCAAGACACTTAACTCTTAGGTCTGGACAATTGTTCCAAATAGTGGATTACTTAATTGTATTTTGAACGCATAAAACATGCATATAAAAATCTCACATTTTGTCTCATGAGAAAACAGCCTTTTTTCCACTCTCAAATTTATTTCCTGAAAGGCATTTTTAGAGAGAATCTGTTTTCATTTTTAGATGAAAGGCTTGTAGGAAACTATTTTCATAATCTGGCTTCTCCTCCAGCACCTCAACACCTAAAACACAAATTTCAAAACGGATTTACAAGAAACAATACAAAAACCAAACACTGGGAATGCTCAGATGCAGAACATTTTACAAAACCCAGAATATAACTCTGCTGTCTGAGGGAGGGGCTCTCTGAATAAATTAACAAACAAACCCAAAAGAGCATCCAGGAGTATTGGATGTGAGTGTCCCTGGCTGCTACTCCATGGACAAGGAGCATGGAATGGCTTCCTAAGCCTGCTGGCGAATGTGTGGAGGAAAGTTTCCTTGCCAGTCTGAGTACAAAAGTTGGCATCACCCCACTTGAGCCTGTCTTTTTTGTCTTTTCCCCACAGCAGAGCAGAATCAACCCCTCCTCCACGGCTGATAAATACTGTACAAACTGATCCACAGAGTGGTATCTGTTCAGTCTGCACTCCTTCCTAGGTGGGTGGACCCTGTCCCATAGTGTGCGTGTGCTCCCAGGGGCTGATCCTCATGGAATCGGTCCAAGGGGTAGGGGGGTGCTAGATGTGAATCAGTGGCACTGTGTCATTCATGCAGCAGCCTCCAGGTTGCTGCCCTAGCCCAACAGCAGGTGCAGCCTGATCTTCTCCCACAGTCCCAGGCGAGGGGTGCTCACAAGGGCCCAAGGTGGGCAGGCTTCCACTAGGATCACCAGAGGGACCAGCATGCCAGATGAAGTGGCTGCCGCCTGAATTAATTATTAATTATTTAATTAATTTTTTAATGGAGCAGGGTTTTTTTTTTTTTTTTTTGCCAGTTGAGGGGCTTGAACTCTGGGCCTGGGCACTGTCCCTAAGCTCTTCAGTTCAAGACCAGTGCTCTACCACTTGAGCCATAATGCCACTTCCAGCTTTTTCTGCTAATGTAGTGCTGAGGAATTGAACCCAGGGCCTCATACATGCAAGGCAAGCACTCTACAACTGAGCCACCTTCTCAGCCTAGGAGCAGTTTTAAAAAAAGTGATTCACATTACTGTATGATATTATTGGAGAGTATTTTTTCTTCCATATGTGCCCAAAGCACAATGAAATTTATACAGATTTGAACTCACGGTTGGAAGAGTGTCCTACATACCACTATAAGTATTGTGGCATTTGTCCGAATTGACAGAATAACTTTCTAGAACATCTAATATGCTATGTCATAGACCTTTTGTAGCCACCTTATTTCCCCAACAGGCATGGCCTGGCTTCCTTGCCGCTCCCTGTGCATTTAACAGTTTCGTTAATATGCAGTAGGCTCTCGTGTACAGCCCCTTGTCACTCTATGTTTTCCCCCAAAAGAACACGTATGCACAATGCTTCAGATTGTAGGCTTAAAAAGAAACATATTTAGGATTCATGAATACTAGAATATATAAAATGCACTAACATTTTAATAGAGCTAGAAAAATAAATAGAATGTGCATTTTATAACCATCAGGACAAAAAGAAAAATCCAGGTTTTCCCAGGAATGGGGGTAGGAATCTCTAAATCTAGATTGGCTTCTAAGTTGCCTTCAGAAACATATTCTGCCTCAGAGTCCTAAAAGGGATTTACTTCCTCACTAAAGACAGGGTTTTCTTCCTGAGTCCAAGGAGGGACAGACTCTAATTTCTCAATTGGAAATTGGATCCCCTGCAGGAGGACAGATTCATCAGGATATTCTGTGAGGAAAGATTCCCTTTCCTCAACTGAATCTAGATTTAGGACCTCACTTATTGGTTTTCCTGAAGATACACTGGGGTCATTTTCCATTAGCACACATTTACCCTGCATTCCAAGACATGTATTTTTTTTACTTGTTTGGACCTAATCTAGGTGGATTATGAACATCAATGGAAGACATTCTGGATCAGCTTCTTCCTTGGTGGTAAGTGAAGGTACACCTGCTTCACATGTGGGGTTCAGAAGCAATGGGATGTCCACAGAACTCAAAACCTGCTTGGGCCTTTCTATATATTAAAAAAGCACCCTCTATGTTCACATGCTTTCTGGAGATCAGTAATGGTTTCTGATCTCCATTAGTCATCATAAACGACATCACTGATGGGTTCTTTATCTGGAGATCTGCAGGAGCTGCTCTACTGTGATGCAAACCTGAGCATGGAAATAGGTACAGGAGTCTTAGAACTCTAGAAGTTAATGTGTGACTAAACTTTCATGAGATTCTAATGGGGGAAGCTGTAGAACTTGAGTTTGGACTGAACACTGATGAGAAGTTAGGATATTTCTAACGAGTTGCTATTTCCAAGTTCTTTCAAAGGAGAACAGATATTACCTGGCAAAGAATATCCATAAAAGGATATTTTGACAAGCTGGGGAGTACTATGGGCTCTATGCCCATATGGCCCATGCCTAGAGACCCAGGTTCCATCCATACTCACCAGATCTGAGGTATCTAAACAGGACTTCTTCCACTTTTTCTTGGTCTCATGGGCCATGCGTTCCTCTAGCTGGTCCAGAAGAATATGTAAGCAGAAGAGCAAGTCTGAAGAGGGCATGTTGAGCTTGACATACTATGTAAGTTCTTTCAGGGTGTCATGGTTTTTGTTCTAATAGAAATCATCAAGGTAGAAGTCCATCCACATAGGGAAGATGGAACCAACTATGCTATAGGCAGATTGGTGACAAGGAAAATGAGAGCCTTTCCTCCCCATCCTGAGCTTTGTACTATTGCCTCTTTCTGGCGGGACTGGCATGTTGTAGGAAGAGACTCCTGAAGGCAGGACGCTCCTCACAACCCACTTCTAGAAATTTCTCAAATATAATCATCTAAAATTCTCCCTATGATAGGAGGAGAAAGTTGTTTCCCCACTTGATCTGACGTGCTGTACATAGCCCTCTTCGTCATTCATGAGAGTCCAAAACCACAACCACATCCACACTGTGTAATCTGTTGTGCACTGAAGTGCCAAGCCTCAACCCTCTGGTGAAAATCAAAACTGGTGTGCAAAAAAGGAAGTTGAATTTGATTCAGAAACCTCAAAGATACCCAGTTTTCAAAGACAGAACTTCTCTTTGTGCCACGTCCACTTCTTAATCCTGTTCATCTTCCTCCCAGGTACAGTAGAAGGATCTGTACCAATGGGAGGAGAGGAACTTAACTCTATGCTTCTTCTCTGAACTAACAGGACACACATGGTACTGGTTAAGTCACATATGGTAATGTAAACATAACAGACAAAAAGTGGAGATATGTCTATACAATTTCATGGAAATTCTGTGAGGATGCTTATTAGCATCTGTCCAAATAAATGTCCCATGGCTCATGCCTCTAATCCTACTAATCAGGAGGGTGAGGTCTAAGGATGACAGTTTGAACCCAGTCTAGTTTGTAAAATTAGACACTTACCTTCACTTAACCAGCCAAAGGCCATACCTGGACTTGGGGCTTAAATGGTAGAGTGATACGAACGGAACAGCACTCAGGCCCCAAGTTCAAGTTCCATTCTTTCTTCCATCTATATTCCTTCAAAGGCATCCAAGATAGTGATTTCCTAGGTGAGGGTGGACATTGGGTGACACTGGCTCATTCCTTTAATCCTAGTCTCTCGGCAAGCAAACTGTTAAGGCACCACTAGCTTCTGAGGAAAATGAAATGTTCTGGCAGGCCACTCCTAAGGAGTTATCCAGGGAGTGCACTTCTTTGTCTCAAGCCAAGCTCCTGTGATAAAACCCCAGTCAAACAGTCTCAGAGAGGTACCAACTATTTCAATAATCTGCCAGGGGGTCTCATCAGTCCTGGGTTTGAATGAGGAGCACTCACTTTTTAAACAATATTCAGCAACTGCTCCATTGTCCCCCGCTTTCTTTAGTGGTGGTGGAAGTTTCCAACATAGAAGAGATCACCTTTCTGGTAGGCAGGGACCAGGTCCATTACCAGTATTTCCAACAAGCCTGAGTCCAAGCTCCATATATTATAAGGCACATTCAGGGTTTTGGCAGACTCATTATCACACTGAGTGGTAAAAATAATGGATCTTTGAAACATGGAAATAGGAGTACACTTCAAAATGAGTAATAGAGTGAATTGAAAAGCACACAGTAAATATTTTCTTAATATACACATATAAAAGCACACAAGAAGAAGCCTGTGCTGTGGGCTAGAATGAGATTAAATAGATTTCCTGTCATAGTTACACCTGGCCTGAGTTGCCTTGTGATCCCCTTGGTTTCTTCTTATAAAAAGGCCTGAGACATTGGATTCGTGGTTTGGCACTGATCCAATGTCTGCAGTATCGAGTGAGGCACTCACCCCTCTCATGCCTGGGACCTGATTCTCTTGAACTTTGAAAACAACACAGGAATGTCTTTCTTGATCCTGAGCCACAGGCCAAGTGAGCTGGCTTGAGCTGACTGTAAGTTACAGTTGCCTGGGTCTCAGAGTTCCATATTCTATTCCATTGTGAGGGAAGTAGTGTCATCTCTCAAAGCCCAATGATGTAAGCTGCTTACTCACATAAGACCATCCCAAAGACAAACTGGAGGCTGAAATTTTCCCTCCCACATCACTCTATACAAATGTGGACATTGTGAAATCCCAACATGCTCAGATAGGCCTAGGAACCAGCACGGTCTCAGCCTCAAGGAAGCTTTCCTAGGTCAGATCTGTGCCTTATTTGTCACTATTCCTCTCATCCTGCAAAAATCATTTTGCGTCTCAGGGACCTCTCAGCCTGCCATGTGCTTGTTGCATCTATTTCCGACATCTACTACCTAGGACACTGTTTGGTTTATGTTTCCTAATCTTCTGTTTGCTCTTGAAGCCCCTGTGTGCTGTAATCTGCCAAAAAGGCAAGTATTTAGAGGTGGGAAAAATTATAAAAGTATTGGAAAAAACCTTACACATATAGTCAGACATTTATACACGTGTACATTCTTTTAAGATAAAAGACTATTTTTGATACTTTTGTCATATTTTATGACAGAGGGGAAGGGGAGAAGGGAAGAGGTGCTGCATTTTCTTGTCATAATTCTATGATTATTATTTTTTGGGGTGGGTGTCCAGTCGTGGGGCCTGAACTCTGGGCCTGGGCGCTGTCTCTAAGCTCTTCAGCTCAAGGCTAGCGATCTACCACTTGAGCCACAGTGCCACTTCTGGCTTTTTTCTTTTTTTGCTTATGTGGTCCTGAGGAATCAAACCGGGGCCTCATGCATGCAAGACAAGCTCTCTACCACTGAGCCACCTTCCCTTCCCCTTAATGATTATTATTTAAAACTATATTTGAAGGAATGTAAGATTTAAAGATAAAAAACCGTGCTCCTGTTCTTTTTATAAGCTAGTCGTTTATAAAGTGTTCCTCACTAAAGTCTTGTCACCTGTGTCTCATGAACTATCCTCCTTCAAAATAATCAAGAAAAACCTTCACTAATAAGTGGGCTGTTGTCCAAACTCTGGATAAGAATTTAAGATACAATATTGCGGTGACTCTCTGTGTGTACATCTGTATGGGAATGTGTGTGTGTGTGTGTGTGTGTGTGTGTGTATGTGTGCAAATGTGTGTCAGTGCATATGTGTGTTTTAGGACTTGAACTCCAGGGCTATATGACAATCACAAATATCTTTCCCTTAACTGTAGTGCTACCAATTGTGCCACAGTTCTGCTGCAAGCTTTTTGTAGTGAACTGGAGAGGAAAGACATACAATTTCCTGATCAGGCTATCTGAACTAAATCTCAGGTCTCAACCTCCTGATTAGCTATAGTTATAATTATGAGCCTCCAGAACCTGGTGATAAAACATTGCTACTGGAGGCAGTGGGTTTGAAAGTTTCAGTTGAGCCGCACAACACTCTATACCATAATACAGCAACAGCAGCTGGGTGCTGGTGGCTCAAGCCTGTAATCTTAGCTATTCAGGAGGCTGAGATCTGAGGATCGTGGTTCAAAGCCAGCCCGGGCAGGAAAGACCGTAAGACTCCTATCTCCAATAAACAACTAGAAAACAGGAAGTGGCGCTCTGGCTCAAGTGGTAGAGCGCCCGTCTTGAGCTGAACAGTGCAGAGACAGAGTTCAGGCCCTGAGTACAAGCCCTATGAACAAAACAAAAAACAAAAAACGAAAAACAAAAAACAGCAACAGCAAAGCCGTATATCAAAATACAATAGTAAGATATAATTAGAATATAAGTTAGGGATACAGTCTGCTAGCATAACTTTCAGGAAACCTTGGTCTTAATAATTTAGCATCACAAAACCAAACAAAATGAGATAATTTTAGTAGACTCCACAAATTTTTAATTCCATCATATAATAATTTCAAAACATTATAAAAACAGGAAAACATTCATAATTATAAGGACAATTTAAAAAAGATAAAAGATAGCAGGTTATGAAATGGAAAATTCTTGTCATGGTGGATATATAGTGGTATTCTCATGGTGAATATGCGATAAAGTTCTTCGGAACCACAATAGATAAATATATATTTACTACACATAGTCTAACTTGTCTCTAACTCTATTAACTTCCCATTTTCTAATGCACATTATCAATGTATTCATGTTTCTGTATATTCCAAAATAACTAACAGAGTCAGGAGGTTACCAAAATACATTAGCTTCAATGTTTTAGGAGATAAACGTGCTAAATATATTGACTATTCTATATATTAAACATGTAGTGTGTTATCATTGTACTCTCTAAGTATGTACATACACTACTTCAAAGTGAAATGGAATACAACAAGGTTTTGCCTGTAAAGCTAGGTATTTGTTATATCAATTCAAGACCAGTGTAGCTTTACCTGCAATGCTCCCCAGCTTCTGGCTATGTGTGATGGAATACGTCTATCATTCCAGGTCCATGGGAGCTGAGAGCAGGAGGATTTCAATTCCATGCCATTCTAGGCAAGAACTGGCATATGGTTCTATCTCAGCCAAATAAGGTTCAACACTGGTTAGCACCTATCACCCTCATCTAGGTAAAAATAAAAATAAGAGCATTGTAGTATAACAAACAATATTAAAACATGCCAATAAACACCAACATGAACAGCACACACCTAGTGTTTGTTTCTCATACCTGTAATCCTATTAGCTAGGATTATATATGTGAGCTAGAGGCACCAAGCAGTTCATCATTTTAAAAATGAGTATTTGAAGCCAGGTGCCAGTGTCTCATGCCTGAAATCCCAGCTACTCATGAGGCTGAGATCTGAGGATCACAGTTCAAAGCCAGCCCAGGCAGAAAAGTCCCCATAAGACTCTTATCTCCAATTAACAACTCAAAAAGCAAAAGTGGGTCTGTGGCTCAATTAGTAGAGTGCTAACTAACTTGAGTACAGTCTCAGGGACAGTGTCCAGACCCTGAGTTCAAGCCCCACCACTGACAAAAAAATAAACATTTTGATATCTGAAATTCTTGTGAATTAAAATGCCTGTGGTGGTATACAATTCTACAGACTACTACAGATTTCATTATATTTGTAGTCAGAAAAAGCATCAGCAATTGAATGAAGGACATTTTTTCATAAACTAGGACAGATTGGTCTTTAATTAGTAGAAATTGCTGGACTCATACATAATATTCTCTTCCAATAGTACCTATGGGAGGGAGAAAATGAAGGATCATTCTGTTACTTTGGGAGCTTCTGTTATTAATCACTGCAATAAATATTATGAAAATGACACTCTGAAATTATTAGAGAGATGACTTGAATGTTACCTTTCTACACACTCATGCTACTCCCTCAACTAAATCACAGAACTTAAAATAAGTAACATTTTAGCTGGGAACCAGTGGCTCATGCCTGTAATTCTAGCTAATTAGAAGCTGAGATTTGAGGATGGTAGTTCAAACCTAAGCCCTGGTAGGAAATCCATGACACACTGACCTCCAATTAACCACTAGAAACCCTGAAGTGGCACTGTGGCTCAAGTGGCAAAATGCTAGCCTTGATCTGAACAGCTTAGGGACAGCACCCAGGCATGGAGTTCAAGCCCCAGTATCAAGAAAAAGAAAAAAAGAAAAAAAGGGGAGAAAAGCAACATTTTAAAGCTAATGTGCACATATACACAAAAATTGTACAGAAATAAAGTTATAACAGCCCCTGGACTGTCAAAAAAAGAGATTAAACTGAAATTGTCTTCAACCATTCATTTACACGATCTATACTGGTGGCAGGCTATTGGAGCTCACATCACTAACTAGAGGTAGAATTTGAGAGGATCACAGTTCAGAATGAGTGTGCAAGGAAAATAATAAGATTCTCATATCATCCTTAAGCCTGGCATGTTGGAATGTATTTATGAACCTAGCTACTTCTCAGACAGAGGTGAGGAACTTAGCCTCTGTTTGGCCCTCAGCAAAACTGATAACCTATGAGCAAAGTAACTAAATTGTAAAAGGATTGTTCTAATGGTAGAATACTTGTTCAGCAAACAAAATATCTCAATTCATACTCATCTCCTAAAAGAGGGAAGAATAGGGAAGAAAGAAAGGAAGAAAGAAAGAAAGAAAGGAAAAAAGAAAGAAAGAAAGAGAAGAGAAAGAAAAGAAAGTAGAGAAGGAGGAGGAGAGAAGGAAGGAAGGAAGAAAGGAAGGAAGAAAGAAAGAAAGAAAGGAAGAAAGAAAGAAAGAAAGAAAGGAAGGAAGGAAGGAAGGAAGGAAGGAAGAAAGAAAAGAAAGAAAGAAAGAAAGAAAGAAAGAAAGAAAGAAAGAAAGAAAGAAAGAAAGAAAGAAAGAAAGAAAGAAAGAAAGAAAGAAAGAAAGAAGGAAGGAAGGAAAGAAAAAATAAAGAGAGGAAGACAGGAGGAAAAGAAAAGAAAGAAAGGGAGGAAGAAAGAAAGGGAGAAAGAGCGGTATAAATAAAAACGTCATCATGTGTTAGATGTTAATAATGACCCTAAATCATGTTAACCATAAATGCCATCATTTAATTCTCTGGGAAGAGACATTTTGTATCAAGCCCTGTTGTATGGACTTGGGACTCCGGAAAACCGCCAGAGTCCATGAAAAAATGCTAACAGCAAGAGTCGTTTATTTGCAATCTCAAGCTTGGTCCTCCGTGCACTTGGTAAATGGTGATGCTAAGAGTCCCTGAGCACAAAATCAGCACAGCTTTTATAGTATTGAAAAAACAAGTTTAGGGAACTTCCACATAAGTAGTTACATGATTGGTTTGAGTCCACCCTAACTGCACTGCACTGCACTTTTTCTGAATTATTGGTATGTTCTGTTCCTGGAACACTTGGGCAACTCTTTTGATTTCTTAAGTGTGGGCAGGGTTTTGGGCACCTGTGTTTTTTTTTCTCTCTCTTGGGATTACTCTGAGGGAAGCCTAGCAAAAGATGGGGTCAATCTCAAATTGGAGTTACTTTGGCTCTTCATTCTCTTCTCTTCTAGAGCATCAGGGACCAATCATGGTCCCTAATTGGCACAGTCTTCTATATTTACAGTTTGGTATTGTGATCTCACAACTGATAGATGGACTGTGCTGATCCTCTCTTTTACAAAGGCCAGTCTACAATGTCCAAATGTGAGTAACAAAATTAACATTACCAAAGGGCCTTACATTTTCTTCCAGCAATCCGGACTCCGTACCTCACAGCTAACTTAATTTTATACCAGATGTACTCATATGCTCCAATTTTAAGACATACTCATACCATTTGCAACATACTTAAACTTTCTGAGATTTGTCTTCTTTACAAACATTTTAAGACAATCCTTTCTTTTTAAATCCTTTCTTACCCAGAGGATACCAATTTTTCCCCAACTCCTTTCCTAATGCTTTCTGTACTACCCTCCTCTTCTTTATAATTCCTTGAGCTTCTTTGTGGTTAGAGATTAAAACTGCCCACTTTTCCTTTGACTTGTGGAACCATGTTATCTCAGAAAGCCTCAAGTCACTAGTGGGATGAAAAGCTTGATAGATTTTAAGGCTAAGATTAGGGCTGGGTCTCGTTCCTCTTACTTTATCCATTGATTTAAAAAATCCTCCTTTATCTTTAAAACACACCCAGGAAGAAGCAGGTTATGACCATACCAGAGTGAAAAGAGGCTGTGGCCCTGAATGCCTAAGGCAATTCAGCAATAACTTTGCCACTAATATCCACTGTGGGAGTAGCGAGGGTTACTAGATATCACCAAAAGAATGTCCCACAAGATCTTATTTTGTAGCAGATTTCAACAGGGAAGCATTCTCAGGTGATGGAATCAAGCAGGAGTTCAGTCTATTTTACTGCGGTGGAGGTGGTCTGGGTGATGATGTAGATTTCCTCCAGGTGACTGTCAGGCTGTCATTGAACTTTACCCATGAGGGTGTGCAGCAGCAGCAACAACAGCAGCAGCAGCAGCAGGGTCTCTCAGTGGCTCCAACGGACAGTCACACCTTGTGCTGAGCTGCAAATTGCTACACAACCTGGTTAAGGACACATGGCATAGGCTTGGCAGGCTGTGACCCCACTAGATTTTAAAACTATTTAGACAATAGCCCGGGACAATTTACGAAGATGACAACTTTTTAAATTAGATAGTTCTTTTAATAAGGCTAGGATTTTCTGGGCAGATATAGAGTGCTCAGGCCTGTACTATTATTTCCCATGTCTTTTCATTCTGTCTGTTTTGCCACATTTTTAAATAATGTGAATCTGGTCCGTTGTTCTTCAAAGGGGATGATGGGCAAAGATTCATCTTCTGTCACTTCTTCAAGCTGACTCAGGGATGTTGATCCTAGTTAGCCAGGAACCTATAACCATAGCCTATTTTACAAAGAGGTTATCAGGGTTAAATGTCATTAAGAACAATATTTTAACTTTTAACAAATGCACAGACCTTTTTTCTGGCTTCAGCAGTGGAGCTTATTTAGACTTCTGGTTTGCAAAAGGATCTTTCTGGATGGCATAGGAATGTGAGCTCTAGTATTCCTAACAATGCCTCAGTTACCTATGTAGGCCTTCAGACAGATATCAACAGAAACACACTCTCAGGTTTACAAAGTTTTATTCCTGAGCAGATGAATTTCATGTAGCTGGCATCAGCTCAAAATTTACTGCCAATTAGAGCTTTTGGCACATACAGGGGTTGGGATCTAAACTATCTTCCACATTTTAAAACCTTATCTTTTTAGTACTATCACAGATGACTGACGAGTTCCTGTCCCTTACAAGGTAGATAGGCATAGACAGTAGGCATGTTTACAAACTATGTTCCCATGACCTCATGGCTCTGACAAATTTTTGAAAGGCCACGCATAAATGACTCTAGGATCTGACATTATTTCTGCCATCCAAGCAGTGGCTTATGGTCTCTGGCTGCTCCTCCATTGCTTTCATCCCAGGAGTGTCTTTTCCACACTGGGAAAAATGCCTCATTGGCATTTCCCTTAGTTAGTTGCTGAACTTGAATTCGAGGCCTGAGTGCTAGCCCTCAACTCTACAGCTCAAGGCTATCACTCTGCCACTTTGAGTCCTACAGCAACTCTGCTTGCTCTTTCAGCCATCTTTTGACTGAGTACAGGTGACAGTTTCACAAGGACCTTTTTCTGCCTGGGCTGGCGTGGAACCAGTTTGCAGATCAACAATTCTCATAAAAGGCCACTTTCATTCACTTAAAAGCAACAAAGTGGTCAACAGAAGTGTCTTTTAAGCATGTTCTTACCTGAAAATTACTAAGAGCCAAAGTTACATTTGATAAACTTACAAGAATCCTTACTCCTTTTTGGGGGCCTGCTGGGAACTGTTACAAAAAAAAAAAACCTATGAGAGCAAACTGAAATAGGAAGTAAGCAATTATTTTTGTAATCCTAATTTTTCCTTTTAGCACTTTGAGGCAAATGTTTAGAACATTTTTACTTTTAAACTTTATATACAGAAATCAATTCCTAATTTGTAATCTCCGTTTTAATATTCTATAGTTTAGCTTTTAGTTGCATTTTGAAAAATCCCTTGACCTCTCAAAGCTAGGTGTCACTCATTTCCTCTTGGCTGCTTGTTTTAATACAGATACACATTAAAACTTTTAAACTCAAATAACAATTTTTTTCTTATTGCAAAAATTGCAATCACCATCACTGTACCAAGAAGCTAGACTTAACACCATTATGCCTTAAAAAATATTCAATAGCAGAATATCATTGAGAACAAATCACATTATATAAATAAACTTTTTAACCCTTTTTAAAGGCCTTCTTAATTTTAATTTTAACTCATCCAAGGGACAGTTTTAGCAATGTTAATCAGATCATTACATCATTCAGTTTTACCATCATGTTTCCAGTGTCTATCTGAAGGTAAGGTACAGAATAAAGATGAGCCACTTAGCCCTTCCTGTGTAATGTGCATGCACCCAATCTGACTCTTTAGGGTTAGATGAACTGCATTTGTGTCAGCTTGCCCTCTTTCACCATGCATGGATCCACTGTGCATGACCAGCTGAACTGCACTTCTGCATGTTCACCTTTCACTCCTAAAGATAGTTCTTCTCTTGTCTTCTAAGTTTCTCCTTGTTAAGCCAGATATCTTGATTACAGTGTAAAGAGACTTATGCATTCTAAAATAGCAGATTTTCTAATTTTCAAGTTAAAGAATCCTTAAAAAGCCATTTAAAACAAAGTGAAAATTCTTTAAAAATTTTTTGGTAATGTCCAAATCTCATAACCTTTTGAATTTTAAATTTAAACACAACCAATTGTTACAGAATGCTGAAAATGTCTATCTTCAATATATTAGCAAACATATACAAAACACACTCACACAGATCTTTAAGCATGCAAAAATAAAAACAACTTGTACATACATTTTCTAAAATTTTCAAACAAAAATTTAAGACAATATTTCTTTGAAACTAAGTATCTTTGTTGAGCTTCATTTTTCCAAGGCTTGCTTGTTTACGAAGGCATTTCACCAATTAGTCTTTTGAATCCCTTCTGTTGGAGGAATGCTGGGGGGAGGGTCACCTGAAACTAAACTGGCCTGATTTTTACCCAATTTTAGACAAGAGCACTTTATATTGTCAGGACTAGCTGAAAAGTGAAACCCAGCCACACAGCCTTCTCTGTGACTGAGCTCAGCTGGAGGCTGGAGCTTTTATTTCCCCAGAGATGTTCAAATAAATAACAAAAACACAAAAACCAAAAACCCACATTAAAGCTCGTACCAATTATAAAACAGAACTAGACAACTCAACACACAAAAGCTGAGTTTATCGCTACCAGAACTCTGTGCCGTTCTCACTCAGCAAGCTGAATCCAGAGTCTGCTGAATGAGCCTGCCACTCTCACCCAGAACTTCCCTACCTCAGGAAACATAGAACAGAGAACAATCAGGTGTCAGTGAATGGGGTGATGTCTCACCAACGTTTGTTGACCCAGGGGCCTTCCAAAGTGGAAGAGAAGTCCCAGTCATTTTGGGGCAAGGGAAATAAGTCCCTAGCAGCCATCCCCTCAGACTGACAGATTCTCCCCTATATTCAGACCCTCCTGGGCCAAGGCCAAAGGCTAAGATAAACTCCAAATGACAAACAGAACACTCAACACTAAGACAGAACTTACAAAGACACACTGCATCATTGTAAATTGTAAACCGGAATGTGCCAAACTACAGATGGAGAGTTTCCCCCAAAATGGAAAACTTCCCAATACAGATGGAAAAATTCCCAAAAAATGTCTGCAAGAAAGTACCAGACTACAGACAGGAAATTTCCCAAAAATGTGTCTGGGGACATCTTCTCACAGACCCCGTTGGCAATCTTATAGCGTGTCTACCAAGAGTCCTTGCCAACCAGAATACAGACCCTGTGGGAAACCAGAATTACAGATACAGAAATTGCAGGCAACCAAATATACAGAACAGCAGTGCCTTGACTTAACAGTTGTTTTTTTGAGTCTCTGTGGTGGGGCGTCTGGATGGTTTTATGAGGGGGATTCCACATGAACCCCCAGAAATGTTGTATAGACTTGAGACCCCCGAAAGACCCCCAGAGACCACGACCAATATGAACAGCATAAGAGTCCTTTATTTGCAAGCTCAAGCTGGTCCTTTGTGTACTCACTAACCCGTGATGCTAAGAATTCCTGAGCACAAAATCAGCACAGTTTATAGTACTGAACAACCAAATTTAGGGAATTTCCACACAAGCAGTTACATGATTGGTTTGAGTCCACCTGAACTGCACTGCCTTTTCTCTGAACTATTGGTATGTACTGTTCCTGGAACACTTGGGCAACTGTTTTGATTTCTTAAGGGTGGGCAGGGTTGGTGGCAACCTGTGTTTTTTTCTCTCTCTTGGGATTACTCTGAGGGAAGCCTAGCACACGATGGTGGGGTTAATCTCAAATTGGAGTTACTTTGGCTCTTCAGCCAGAATAAATCATAACATACCACATACAAAGCTTTGGTAAAACACAGGTCTGGCTTACACTGTTGGACCAATAGGAGTGTATGTCTACTGCTGTTGCAGGTGTGTCTTAAGGTGTGTGGAGTTTTTCATCCTGATTATCTTGCAATGATGAAATTGACTAACTTCATAATTACCTGGGCAGATCCCTGCTGATACTTTTAAAATTAAGTCACAGCTTAACAAAGAACAATATTTACAATGAAATATATTGAACAACCAGACATGGTGAACAAAATAATTTTTACCTGATTCAGTGTATTTTTTACACGCTATATCACATGTACAAGTTCTTCATTCCCTTCTATGTCGTTATGTTGTCTTTCCTTATTTTGGTTTTGTTTTCAGTACCATGGTATAACAGGGCATTCCTTATATTTTTGTCTTCTAGTCTTCAGAAAGTCTACAGTTAAATAGGCTTAAGTTCCTTTTGTTAGAAAATTAAAAGCACACTGGGTGGGGTCTTTATCATAATTTTGTCATGATCTAAAATACGTTTTTATTTTTGGCATTTTACCTGTATAATCTCACTTCAATCTTTTCCAAAGGACACTTTGGTGGAAGGAGGAAATTCAAAGTGGATTCTGTTAGAGAATTTCTTTTTTCTTTTTTGGGGGGAGGGGTCTAGCCATGGGGCCTGAACTCTGGGCGTGGGAGTGGTACCTCAGCTCTTCAGCTCAAGGCTAGTGCTCTACCACTTGAGTCACAGCACCACTTCCGGCTTTTTTATTTTTTGCTTATGCGGTGCTGAGGAATCGAACCCAGGGCCTCATGCATGCAAGGCAAGCACTCTATCACTGAGCCACCTTCCCAGCCCTCTGGTAGAGAATTTCTGTTTCTAAAAACTCTGGTACATAGTAAGGTAAGCAACTCCAAAATTATTTATTATAGAGATGAGTTGAAAGTCATCTAATACACTTTCCTCAACGAAAAACATAAGATTTAAAATAACTAATATTTTTAAAGTTAATGGACACACGAATTTTCTAGAAATAAAATGATCATTCATGAAACCTTACTGATACTTCAAAGAATGGTTTCCAATAAGAGGAATCACCTTCATACATTTTCACACAATGTGTATCTGCCTGGTAACAGAACCCCAAACTAGAATAAGGCATCTAATAGCTGTCTAATTTTTGTTGCCTTTTTGCAATACTGCTTTCTTATCATATTGATTAGTATAAATTCTATGGCCAGTACAAAATCACATTTGTAATAACAGCTACTAGATTGTACCTTCATGTATGAGATGGTGTGGGTTTCTGGTGGAGCCCTCTCTGGTTTAAAGGGGGAGTTGGTATTGGCACAGTCTCTGTAGTGGAGCAGGGTGAGGCTTAGGGGGTGAAGACCTGTCTGTGTAGGGCTTTGAGACCGCAGGGGAAGAACTAGACTTTTTAGGGGTCTGGTCTCTTATAGAGTAGGCGGTACTTTAGTAAGAAGGCTGGGTTACAGGGCTGGAGGCTGATTGGGAAAGAGCTTTGAGAAGGAAGAACAAAGCTACAAAGGAGGAGGTTACTTAGAGGAAGGGTTCTGGGGGAGCATTGTGAGTCCCTGTGGGATATGTAGGATGAGGTTTCCCATAAGGCAGGGCAGTGAATGTAGGCAAGAGGCTAACATAAGTTGGGGATTCTGGTGCAGGAATGCGGAGCTATGAGGGACAGGCTTTTCAGGGTCTGGCTTTGAGAGGTCAGGGTGGTAAAAGGAAGACATGGACTAGTAAGGGGCGGGGTTTCTGATGGACAATGGCAGGCCTTTGGGGAGTGTGTTAGGGTGGAAGTGGGGTTTCCTGCAGAGAAGGGTGTAGTCACAATGTATGGAGGAGATTTTCAGAACCAGAGCTTTGGGAGAGCACTGATAGGATCCAGTGCACTAGAATGGTTAAGATGGGGCTTCTGGTATAGTCAGTCACCACTTTGAAAAGAGGAGTAATGTTAGGTGGGGATTTCAGTGTTGCAAGGCAGGCCATGGGGTTTGTACAGGGTTTCCAGTAGGGCAAAGCAACCTTCCAAAAGGGAATAAGGAGGGGCAGGGATTTACAGTTGAGCCTGGTGAGGCTTCCAGATGGAGGCCAACTGGTACAGTTGTTTCTAGTGGAGCAATGTGGGTGTTGAGAGATGGGATAGTGTGGTGGGGATATTCTAGTGGAGTTTTTCTGGAGCAAGGCGGGGCTTAGAGCCATGGGGCTAGTTGGAGAAGGGGCTTTGAGAAGAAGTGGAAGGGATACAAAGGTGTAGATAATTATGGGCAGGGTATCTGGTGGAATAGGGTGTGGATCTGAGGGAGGAGCCAATAGGAGTCCAGTTCATCTGGGGAGTAAGGCAGGACATTGAGAAAATACTTGTGGAAGGTGGAGAGGCTTGTGGTGGAACAGGGCTGGCTTTCCAGGCAGGAGATGAGCTGTGTGAGAAGCTTCTAGCCAAGCAAGGTGAGGCTTCAAGGGCAGTTATAGGGAGGTGAAGGGTTTTTGGTATTGCATGATGGGTTTTGTGAAAAGAGGTAGGTTCAAGGCTGGGTTTGAGAGGTTATTCCACTTAGAAGTAGGCTAGTTATAGGTGGAGGTCCTGATGAAAACAGGAGGGGCTCGAGGGAGAAGGCTAGTTGGGGGTGGGAAATGAAAGGGAATGGAGGAGCTTGGATGTACTAGGAAAGGGGAGCAAGGCGACTCTGAGGGACTAGAGTAGTTAGGGTGGGATATCTGTGAGGTTGCAACATGGTTTATTGCAGTCATCAAAATGGTGATTTAAGCAATGTGTCTTTATCATTGGATGCATCGATGTTAAAACATATCTAAGAATGTGAAGCACTACTATACAGACCCTGAAGAAACTCAGAAGGATCTGTAAAATTATGTTGGCATACAATTAATGACTAATTACAGTAGGAATTGATCTTCACTAGGCCCATAAATACTTTCCAGAAGAAAAGGCTACATTAAAAAATAAACAATGAAAAAGAAACAGGCAGGCACACCTTGAAGTAAACATTATCCAATGAACAACAGCTATTGAAGAATGATTGCAATCTTCTTTTACCTAAGTTACAGTTACTGACCTATATTCTTCCCTAATGCCAAATAAAAAAGCCATGAAAATGCAGTAATTATTTTCAAGGCATTAGAATTTAAAGAAAGAATTCAATGAATGTATTGCTAGAAAGTATAAAGATAGATGTCGTAGCTAAAGATTGAAGAAAATATCCCCATCTCTGGACCTCCAGGATGAGAAAGGTTAAGCCAAAGCACAATGAGAATGGACAGAAGTACAGTAGTGCATACCAGTAGTTCCCAAGATGCAATGATGAATGTACCAGGGGAGAAAATTAACAAGATCATCACAGGACTTAGCACTGAAGAGTAGAGAAAAGAGCAGTGAAAATTCAAGGAGAATTACAAAGGATGCCCTTGCATATTTGGCAATAGAGCACATTGAATTGAGGTCTAAAATACGTGTAGGTATTATAGGAAACTACCTGTGCTCATAAGGTGTCACAAGAAGTGATGAACTTACGATTTGCAGGACATTGAATAATCTTAAAAGTCTTGCATCAGTAGTGAAGAGTTAAACCTTGATAAACTCTGTTTTGAAACACCTAACAAACCATAAAACCAAGACAAGAAGATTCAAAATGTGTATGTTGTTTGACTGTTTGCAATAGTAGAGATAAAAAAAATCAAATCACATAATGTGGATGCAAATGGATAACATTATTAAGGTAATCTTTAAACAACTCACATTTTATGTGAATACTCCTGATTATAACTGATTTGTTTTCCTTACAGATTTTGGATGCACAAAAACAACAAAAAACAAAAACAAAGCAAAGCAAAAGACACTTGGCAATAGAGCTGGCTGCCAGTGCCTTATCCTTATTTCTAGATAATCACGAGCCTGAGATGGGAAGGTCAGAGTTCACCGATGGCTGGGGTAGCAATCCATGAGACATTTATGTTCAATTGTTCAATCAAAGACAGATTGAAACCTTGGATCAAATAGTACAGACTCAGTCAGTCATTACTGAAAAAACCAAGCAAGAGTTTGAGGCTCCAAGTCAAGTTTTATTACTGCGCGGCGCACATGCCCACGGGCAGACAAACACACACACACACACACACACACACATACACACACTCACACACACATACACACACACACACACAAATGGAATGAGAGAGGAAGAGGGAGAAAAAAAGGGAATATTAAGAGTTTAAAATGTGAACCTGTCTGCCAGGACTATCCTAAGCATATATTAATAAAAATGAAGGAAACCATGGAACCTAGGTTCCATTACTGTTTTCCCAAGTCTTTCCATTTTCTTAAGAAAGGGGCTGTCATTCTTTCTGATAGAAACATAAAATTTCATTGTGTAGATATACTACCTTTTCTTGATCCATTCATATGTAGAGGGGCTTGTCGATGGGTTCAATATCTTAGATATGGTAATAATGCTTCCAAAAACATAGTTGTAGATTTAGTGAGTTTTACCTTGAAGTCATTTCCACAAATGCCCAGTAGTGGGATTGCTGGTTCCAGAGGTATGTACATTTGACCTTACAAAATGATGCTAATTGAAATGTACTCCAAGGTATGGAAACAAGTCATTTTTTTCAGATGTCAACCTTGATATCTCTAAAGTAGTGTATCTAGATCTTATTTTATTTCATTTGTCTTGTTCCATTGGGTTATCCCTGTCAATCTCTGTCTTAATTCTGCTACCTTCCATTTTGTATATACATTTATCTGATTTGGAGAAGGAAAGGAAAAACATAGTGATGAAAGAAATACAAAGAGCAACCCACTGCAACAATGATATTCACAAGACACTATGTCAGAAATGAACTTGACAACTTTGAGGTGGGGAGAGGGGTAGGAGTTGGGAAAGGATATGAGAACAACAATGGAGTGGGTAACAATATTCAACAAGGAATTTACCTTACTCATGTAACTGTAACCACTCTTAAAGTATCTTTGAAATAAAATTTAAAAATTGAACCTATCCTAGAAAAAATATCCTTTTCAAAATAATACATCTCTCACAGTACTTGTGAGGGATTCTAGAGTCAAGCTGTTAGACCTGGAAAGGGATAGATTGGGAAGCCATCTCAAACAACAATCAAAAGGCTGAGAGCTGTGCTCTGGGAAGGTGAAACAGTCAAGGGAAGACAGGGGTATGAGTTATTACCTCAAGGGTATTTAAGTTAGAGCTGTTGGACACTAAATATTAAGACTTTGGAGACAAGATAGATGTCTGTGCTATAGTTGTAATGACTATTGCTCCCTTCGGCTCCCTAACAATAAGGGATGCAGTTATCACTATGTTTACAAACAATACCTCATGTAAATAATTATAAATACAAGCTAGATTGATGCCTTAGTTTGTGGACATACCTGTATCCACTGACCACCCCCTATAGTAGAATGAATATAATGTATGTTAAGCAGGATTTGGGGATCCAGAAGCTGGCAATGAGGCTTTGGGTCCTCTGGTGTCTTCATTCCTATCACTTCCTGTGATTTCTCAGTTCTTTGGCCAGGTATCCCATCGTATTTGCTGTCCCAAGGTTGCGGTTAATGACAGTACTGATATTCTGAATACCTCAAAACAAACCACATAAAAATACTTCCTCAAAGAAGATTGACAAATGTATAGGATCACCTGGAAAGATACTAAACATTAGCAGTCAACCTGTGATCCTCTAGCAAGAAAGTACAATTCAGGACTATCTTTACTTCTGATAATAGAACAGATGGATAATTGTCCCTTTTGTATATTTGGTATTTGGTATTGCATATATTTTCAGACACATATACATTGTCAAATAATGTTATTTATTTCATAGGTCAGACCACGTCACTGGAGTGATGTCCCAGTTGCCTGAATTACACTTAGGTGAGTGTGAATTGCCTAATTACGACCATTTCTCCATGAAACTCAGCAACACAGAATGAAGTATCAGGGTCAGGCCATTCCATACCTGTGAGGATTTATACATAGATTAGAGTAATATACACCTCTCAGTACTCATGGAACATTCTTGTGTTATAATTGTCTTCAGATGAGAAAAATGCTAGAGCTTAAAGTAGAATGATGGGCAATACATTTTCAATGCAAGAGTGATGATCACCCCTGCAATTATTCTCAGTGGAGAATCCTTCCTATACATTTTACTGACTTAAATTCTACTTTGTGCTTTACCATTATCAGGCAGGGTCACACTGTATTGAGCTACAATACTGCAGCAACCTTAGCTGCCTTTGAATGTTACCTCCAATCTTGGTACTAAGGTCAACACTGCAACTCTAACCACATAGTTACAGGACACCCGAACTTTTCTAGCCTGGTTAACAATTGAGCTATCACTGCTCATTGCCAGTGTCAAAGATGTCACTCTTTAGATTTATTGTTTATCTTCTTGTATTTCCAACACTGCCTTAGATGTTGGTTTTTGAAGTAGAACTTTTAGTGTGCAACTGATTTATGGGGGTGCTAGTGATGCCAGTTGAACTGCATATATTATAATGTAACTAATTTGATGTTTTGACATATGAATTAAATTTTGGTAATTGAGGAAGTGAATACACTTCACTCACAAAAGTTTCTTTATGTGTATTGGTATTGCTATATTGTGAACTTCCTAAACGCAATCCATGGAAGCACATGTCCCTAATTCCATCACTTCTGTCACTGAGACAAGGCTTGAAAGGTCCAGACCATTTGGCACCTCATAGTAAGAACCTTTCTACAAAGAAGCGGGAGAGAATAGCAAAAAGAGAAAATGAATCTTCTAACAGTTTTGTTACATATTCATTATGCTTAGCCATTAAGACCACCATAATAGTATTGTTTATGACTTCTTACCTACTCTTTTCTGTTCTGAGCAGTTTTATTGATGGATCTTTAAGAAATCATAAAAGAATAACGTAAGAAATCTATATAAATCATATAAGAAATCATAAAAAATAGTCTGTTAGGTATATATACTCCTAAAGATATAATTTGAGGAAAGCATTAATCACATAAAATGTAATGCAATGACTCTTTATTGAAAACTTCAGCAGTTGTAGTTTATTTATTCTTATAACAAAGTTCATAAAGTAAGTTACAATAGTATTCCAAATGGAACACAGAACTAGAAACCTGAAGGGTAGCACTAAAAAATGTTACTGCTACCACTAATAGAGTAAGAATGAAATTAGGCAAAACTCCTTCAGAGTAAAAGCCACAGGACTTCCTCATCATTATTTTCATTGTTCATATGAAGAAAAGACCTTTTTTGTAGTAAAGACAAATTTTCACAGATATTAGCATCAATTGGGTATATATTTCTTAAGGCATTGGGACCTACTACACAATGCACAGACACTATTCCAAACACTGCACCTGCATTTGGGTAATTGTAGTGCTTATGAGTGTTTTTCAAGTTAGAAAATGAATTAACTATTTTATTAAAAACAGAAGTAGGCAACAAGGAGAAGCAAATTTCCCAAATACCCAAGACTGATCAGTTGTAGACCCATAATTCAAATCCAGGTTACACCAGGCATATCTGAGGATATTCTTTGTCACATTCATTACCTTTCAAGAGCTATGGAGCAGATGAACCCACATTATCTTCCTATAATGGCAATAACAATGCTACAGAATATAGATATTTTTAAATGAAAAGGGTGTGGCTAATGAAAGTGTAAGTGTTCTTTATACCAAACAAAGATCAGTTTAATTTCTCAAAAAATACATGAATGAACATCATTCAGCTTCCACTTTTCACTATTCCTGGAGTAATTGCTTAAGGAGACCAAATCCATGTCAAAGACACTTGTGCTGATAAACACAGGCTTTTTTCATGAAGTACCGTGAATACACAGTGAATAGTTCGTTATGGATATATAAACCAAAAGAAATAATTTCGTGGAGGTTCTGGGAAGATGGCGGAGGAGAAGCTGGAGGCTAAACAAGCTCCCTCATAGAAAGCAATTTTAGAGTTCCAGCAAACAGTCCTAAGCCAGAGAACCACACCAAGTGTGCCTTCACAGGACAGAGAGTTAGGCCAGAGAGGGAAAACACAGGCAAGGAGACAGCTCTGAGCACTTGCCAGCAGCTGCCGCCGCGGCAGCAGCAGTGGTGGTGGTGGTGGCCATATCCGTCATATCTGAATCACAGAGAGTCTGGGATGAAGGAGCCAGATGCAGCGGGCGAGCAGATTCTACTGAACACCAGCAAGAACCGACAAGGAGTGGACATCTTCATCCTGCAGTTCGCAGACCAGAGACGACCCAGGAACCAAGACTCGGTGGAAGTAGAAGCCTGATGTTCTCACTCCTTCTCAAGGAGCAGAGGAGGGAAGGCCACCCCTCCCTCCCCAGTACTGGAGATCTCCATCTTGGATACCGACAAAGCTCGGCGGAGCTGCTAGCTCCAACTCAGGCCTTAGAAGTAAACTAGAGTCATTTAGCAGGTCACAGGAGCCTAACCTGACCTGCCAGGCTCAGCTCTACCCAGGGAAAAGTCACCCAGCTCGGGTGCCAGCCCCAGGATTGGCTTTCTTCACTTGGTAATCAGAGCCAGAGGCTGCCCCTCCCTTTAGCAGAATCGACAATCAATTGAAATTCAGTAAACATAAACCCTGAGAGTGGGTCCAGGCTGGGCTCTGTGAGTTTCTCACAAACCAGCCTCCGGGAAAAGCTGCTGTTTGCCGAAAGGCCTCAACACTACCTAGAACCTAGCCTCATCACAGCATCTTCAAAATTGAGGAAAAAGCCATCTCGTTCTTTTGGGATACTTAAAGCAGATCTGCCTCCCATTGAACTAACCTGGGAGGAGGAGCGCAAAACATTGGGGAAAGCAGACCATTTACTGCCTGTTCAAACTGACTTAATAAACCAACCAAGCCACAGGAACACAAGCAGACCAGAGACTCCAACAAGAGGCTGGTTAAGGACATAAGGAAGATACAGGATTTTTCCCACCCCTCCCCAAAAAAATCAAAGAACTTTTTTTTGTACCTTTTAAAAAAATTTTTTTTCTAAATTTATTTTTAATCTTTAATTTTTACATTTTTTGAAAAAAAATTTTTTTCTAGTAATTTTTTTTTCCTGTAAGAATTTTATTTTAGGGGTATAAGTGTGTGTGAATTTTCTTTATTTTTTGTTTTTGTTTTTGTTTGTTTTTGTTTACCTCTACTGAACTTCTGATCTTCTTTTCTTTCTTTCTTGTCCTTTCACCTTTTTTTTCTTTCATTCTTCTTTATGTTACTTAATAGTTGTTCTACACATCTTCAGATAAACTCATAGTCGAATATTAGACCTTATCTCCCATTGTGTACACACTTAATCCACAAATTTATTACTCAATTCAAAACCTCTCAGACTTAAATTTCTTAATAGCAGTACTACCTCTTTATACCTATATAATATTTTAAGTATTTTTATTTTTAAGTTTTTCACATCTCCTTTATATCCCACCCCTTCTCTCATTATATTCACTTTCTTCTCTGAATAGATATAAAACAAAGCTCCAACAAAGAATTTGAATCCATCAAAGCTGACCAACTAGAAGGAAAAGAAATTAAAAACAAAGTAGAAAGCCTTGACAGCAGGTTAGACCATGCAGAAGAGCGAACCTCGGGGATTGAAGACAGCCTAGATATTATAGAGAAAGAACACAAAACCATCCAAGACAAGTCCAAGAAATATGATCGATCTATCCAACAGTTGGAAGACACCATCAGAAGGCCTAATCTAAGGATAATGGGTGTAGAGGAGCTCCTAGAAACAGAAGTTAATGGTCTAGGAAATTTGTTTAACAGGATCCTAGCAGAGAACTTCCCACACATGCAAAAAGATAAGCCTATTCAGATACAAGAAGCTTTTAGAACTCCAAATAGACCAGACCACAATAGGACATCCCATCGGCACATTATAATCCACACAGGATCAACTCAGACCAAGGAAAAGATCCTTAAAGCTGTCAAGGAGTAAAGAGTAATCACCTATAGAAAGGAAACCAATTAGTATCACCTCAGATTTCTCAGCAGAGACAATCAAAGCAAGAAGAGCCTGGAATGATGTATGCCACCCCCTAAAAACAAACAATTATCAACCAAGAAAACTGTATCCAGCTAAACTCTCTTTCATAACTGAAGGCCAAATGAAAACCTTCCAGAGCAAAGAAAAATTGAAACAATATATCTCCAGAAAACCAGCCCTACAAAATTTCTTAAAGATGTCCTACACATAGAAAACCAACATGACCACAATAAAGGCCAAGAAATTGCACCCAAACTGAGAATCTAAAAACCATAGGAAGAACCCAGTTTTCACAGCCCCCAAGAAGGTGGATAACATGGCAGGAACTCCCAAATACCTCTCAGTCCTATCTCTTAACATTAACGGACTTAACTCTCCAATTAAGCGACATAGACTGTCTTGTTGGATTAAAAAACAAGATCCTTCTATCTGGTGCCTTCAGGAGTCATATATTGCCCGCAAAATAAACACATTTTCAATGTTAAAGGCTGGAACAAAATCTACTAAGCAAACGGCCCCCATAAACAGTCTGGAGTTGCAATCCTAATATCAGATAAAATAGACTTCAAATTAAAATTCGTGAGAAGAGATAAAGAAGGTCGCTACATACTAATTAAAGGATCTCTCCTTCAGGAGGATATTACAATTCTAAATATCTACTCGCCAAACAATGGAGCACCCAAATTTATCCAAGAAACACTACTTTCCCTTAAATCCCATATAACTCCAAAGACATTAATTGTTGGGGATTTTAACACACCACTCTCCCCACTAGAGAGATCAGCTCGGCAAAAACTCAACAGAGAAACTGCAGATCTAAAGAACTGCATAGACCAAATAGATTTAACAGACATCTACAGAATATTTCACCCAACAGCATCAGAATACACATTCTTCTCAGCAGCACATGGAACACTTTCTAAAATAGAACACATTTTAGGCCACAATGCAAACTTGTCAAAATTCAGAAACATTGAAGTTATACCTTGCATTCTCTCTGACCACAAGAGAATAAAATTAGAACTCAACACCAAAAGCCACCAAAGAAAGTCCGGTAACACATGGAGGCTGAACAACAAAGTGCTGAATCACGAGTGGGTCAAGGTAGAGATTAGAAAGGAAATCCAAATGTTCATGTTATTCAACAAAAACGAGCACACAAATTACCAGCTCTTCTGGGACAAAGCAAAGGCAGTACTCAGAGCAAAGTTTATAGCTCTGAGTTCCTACAGCAAAAAATTGCAGAGATCTGAAACCAACAATTTAATGAGACATCTGAACCTCCTTGAAAAAGAGCAGCAAGATAAACCCCAATCCAGTAGATGGAAAGAAATAATAATTAAAATTAAATCAGAATTAAATGAATTAGAATCCAAAAATACTATAGAAAGAATCAACAAAACAAGGAGTTGGTTCTTGGAAAAAATTAACAAAATTGACGAACCCTTAGCAAATCTTATCACAAAAAGGAGAGAACACACCCAAATAAATAAACTCAGAGATGAGAATGGAAACATCACCACAGAAAAAATCAATATTCAGAACATTATAAGGGAATACTTCGCAAAACTTTATGCAAATAAGTTTGAGAACTTGGCAGAAATGGACTTTTCCTAGCAAATATTGACATGCCAATACTAAACCAAGATGAGTAAATCCATCTTAACAGGCCCATATCAAGCATTGAAATAGAAACAGCAATAAGAGCAGTCCCAGCTGAGAAAAGTCCAGCACCATATGGTTTTACAAAGGAATTCTAAAAGGCCTTCAAAGCAGAGCTCACACCAACACTCCTCCAACTCTTCAATGAAATTAAAAGGGAAAGTTCACTGCCAAACATATTCTATGAAGCCATCATCACCCTCATCCCAAAACCAGGCAGGGACTCATCAAAGAAAGAGAATTATAGGTTCATTTCTTTGATGAAAATTGATGCAAAAGTTTTCAACAAAATTTTGGCCAATCAACTTCAACAATTCTTCCAAAAAATCATACACCATGATCAAACAGGATTCATTTCAGGGACGCAAAGCTGGTTCAATATACGCAAATCAAATAATATTATTCATCACATCAACAGGAGCAAGGATAAGAACCACATGGTTATCTCAATAGATACAGAAAAAGCTTTGACAAGATCCAACTCCCTTTTAGGATGAAGGTTTTGGAAAAATTAGGAATCCATGGAACATTCCTCAACACAATAAAGGCTATATATGGCAAACCTACAGCCAGCATCATACTTAATGGTGAAAAACTAAAGTCATTTCCTCTTAACTCAGGAACAAGACAAGGATGTCCACTCCCTCCACTTCTCTTCAAACTAGTATTTGAATGCCTAGCTACAGCAATAAGACAAGATGCAGACATAAAGGGGATCCAAATAGGGAAAGAAGAATTAAAACTCTCCTTCTTTGCACATGACATGATCTTTTATTTAAAGAATCCCATAGACTCCTCTCCCAAATTACTCAAGCTGATTCAAAACTTTGGCAAAGTAGCAAGGTATAAAATTAGCCCACCAAAATCAATGGCTTTTCTGAATGCCAACAATGAGAAAAGTGGGGCTGAAATTGGGAAAGCAACTCCATTTGTAATAGCCCCACAAAAATTAAAATACCTAGGAATTTACTTAACCAAAGAAGTGAAGGACCTCTATAATGAAAACCTTAAAAACTTGAAAAAGGATATCAAAACAGAACTTAGAAAATGGGAAAAACTCCCATGCTCCTGGATTGGAAAGATTAACTTCATAAAAATGGCAATATTTCCCAAGGCTATCTACAAATTCCATGCGATACTTCTCAAAATTCCAACCTCATTCTTCAAGGAAATAGAAGAGGCAATCCAAAAATTCGTATGGAACAATAAAAGACCCAGAATTGCAAAACCGCTCCTCAACGGAAAGAACACTGCTGGAGGAATATCAATACCAAATTTCAAACTCTACTATAAATCCATAGGAATCAAAACAGCATGGTACTGGCACAAGAACAGACCTCAGGAACAATAGAATAGAATTGAAAACCCAGAAATGAACCTACAGACCTATAGCCATCTAATCTTTGATAAGGGAGCTAAAAAAATAGAATGGAAGAAAGACAGCCCCTTCAGTAAATGGTGCTGGCAAAATTGGTTAACTACTTGTAGAAAACTAAAGCTAGATCCTTATATATCACCCTGCACCAGAATCAACTCCAAACGGATCAAAGACCTCGGAGTCAAAGCAGCCACTCTGAAAACATTACAGGATGGAATAGGAGAATCCCTAGGTCTCCTTGGCGCAGGCCGAAATTTTCTGAATAGAGACCCGGAAACACAACTAATCAAAGAAAGCTTGGACAAATGGGATTGCATGAATTTGCAGAGCTTCTGCATGGCAAAGGACATAGCTATAAAGATCAGTAGAAAGCCCACAGATTGGGAGAACATCTTCACTAGTCATACAACGGACAAGGGTCTCATATCTAAAATATACTTGGATCTCAAAAAATTAAATACCCCAACAACAAATCCTCAATGAAACAACTGCCCAATAAATAAGTGGGCAAATGACTTAAAGAGAAACTTCTCTGAAGAAGAAAGAAGAATGGCCAATAGACACATGAAGAAAAGCTCAACCTCCCTAGCCCTAAAAGAAATGCAAATCAAAACAACATTGTGATACCACCTCACACCAGTTGGAATGGCAAAAATCAAGAACTCTAACAACAACAGTTGCTGGAGGGGATGTGGACAGAAGGGAATCTTACTTCATTGTTGGTGGGAGTGTCAACTTGTTCAACCACTTTGGAAAGTAGTATGGAGGTTCCTCAAGAGACTCCACATAGACCTCCCCTATGACACAGAAATCCCACTTTTGGTCATTTACCCAAATGCTTACAAACATGACCACACTAAAGCTACCAGCACAACTATGTTTATTGCAGCATTATTTACCATAGCTAAGATATGGAACCAACCCAAATTTCCCTCAGTAGATGAATGGATCAAGAAACTGTGGTATATATACAGAATGGAATTCTATGCCTCCATCAGAAAGAATGACATTGCCCCATTTGTCAGGAAATGGAAAGACTTGGAAAAAATTATATTAAGTGAAATAAGCCAAGCTCAAAGAAACATAGGTCCCATGATTCCCCTTATTTGCAATATCTAGTATATATATGAGTCAAGCAGAAAAAATCAGATAAGTTGATGTTAGGAAAATGAACCCTTAGATCTGTATTTAAATGCTTTTTATTCTTTCATGCATTTGTTTCTAAAGCATTTATAAGGTTATTTCTTTGTTGCTTTGTATTTCCTGCCCCCACAGTATAACCCCTGTTTTCACTGCATTTGATGTCGGTATAGTTTGTGGAGGGGAAGGGGAAAAACAATTTGTTTAAATAAGGATACAGGGGACCCGTTGCAACAATGAGAAGTACAAGTTGTCATGTTGAAAATGAACTTTACAACTTTGTTGAGGGTTGAGGTGGATTGGGTGGGAGGGTGGGGGGGAGGCTGGGAAGGGATGGGAAGGGTAAACAAAGGAGGAGGCTACAATGCTTGATAAGAAATGTACTCACTATCTTGCCCATGTAATTGTAAGCCCTCTGTACAGTATTTTCACAATAAAAATAAGAAATAATTTCATGACTAGTTACATCCTGGTTGTACCAAAGAAAATCTACTCCCTATTCTAAAACACATATCAATTTAATGGATATTAGTATAATTAGTATAAATTATGTGTGCATAACCTATATAATGTATTCTATTACATAACATATAAATCATATGTTTATAATATATGTATCATTATTGATCTTCTATAATACATTATTCATAGTAGTATTATACTGTGAATGATACAAGGAATGACAAATTTATTTAAATAAATATAGTTGTATGTTTCCTTCACATAATTTGTTTTTGTGCCAGTACTGAGACTTCAACTATAGTCTGGGTGTTGTCCCTGAGCCATTTTGCTCAGACTGGTTTCATATAACTATCTTCAAATCTCAGCCCATATGTATCTGGGATTACAGACATGAGTCATGTTATATTTTTTAATTCCATCCTTGGCATGTTCTTACATAATTATTTTTGAATATTAAATGATAGTATGATATTACATTTCTAAACCAATTCAGAATAAATAACTATTTATCGGGTAAAACTCTATGTTGCTATCGAAATTGTAAGGACCCTACTTTACTATCAATTTTCAAAGATATTGCTAGTTTAATTCCTGGACAGACAAGTAGAAAAATTAAATTTTGTGTGCATAGTATATGCAGTGTACTATGTTACATAACATATAAATGATATATTTATAATATATGCATAATTAGGTATATTTTATAATTACTATAAATAATATATATAAAACTGATTTTAATATTATTCTGTGAAGCATACAAGGAATGACAGCATCACTATCTTAACTGTATTCTTTTCAACAGTATGTAAACTATGCTATAAACATATATCTTCAAGAAAGCACACCTCTGTAATCCCATATTCATCTTCAAATATTCTCCACGTTGCTATGAACATCCTCTAAGATTGGCAACACTTATCCACAGAATACAGTTTGTGATAATTTCTGGATAATGTTGCTTGTCCTCATCCCTATCAACCTTTCAGCAATTTCAGTGAAGAGCATTTTCTCCTGCTTTGCCTATAGACAATATCATCTTTTGTTATTTCCCAGCAAAGAAATTGTGGCTAGCAGGGTTGAGCACTGATACATTCAGATGTTCTTCTGTTGTGAATTTTTCTTTTCTTTCTTGGCATAACGAAAAACATTTAAGGCAGTGTGTTTTGGTGTAAATGAAAACATACTAATTTGAAAATATTACAAATATTCGTTCTTTAAATTTTATTTTTAATTCAAATATAATAGGGGTGGTTTTAGTGGTGCATGCCTTTAAATCTAGCTATTTAGAAATCTGAAAACAGAGGATCATAGTTTTAAGCTAGACCAGGTAAATGGACCATTAGACACTTTTCTTCAACGAAGAACCAAAAAGCTAAAAGTGGAGCTGTGGTTCAAATGGAAGACTGACAGCCTGAGCACAAAAATAAAGTAAAAGAACCTAGGCCCCAAATTTAAGTCATAGTATTAGTACACATGTACTATATATTCTGTGAGATAATTTGTCAAAAACTGGTCATAAATTACATATGAGGTGTGAAAATGTATGTAAGTCTGAAATGACCCCAAGGTATTTTGACAAGACAACTAAAAGAGATATCACTTAATCAAATAGTAATGAGGGATAGGTTTGTAGATAAAGATCAAAGCTCACTTTGGAATCTTGAGTTTGTTAAAATAAGTAGCTAGGAGTTGTCAGTAGACAGGATGCTATTAAGGACTTGAATTAAAGAAAGAACAGAGCCGGAGGGGGGGGGGGGACAAAAAACAGAAATAATTACATGTACTCAGTGGTAAAATCATGAGAATGAAGATTACAGAACTACGCCCTGGGATACACAAATATGTAAAAGATGACAAATGAAAAACAGTAATAAGTATGTAATGCAGACTTATATAGATACGTATTTTTAATGTTTAATTGCTATGAAGTGATTGTGTGATGACCTAAAATTTAAGAAATTGGTAAGTTCAACTAACTCTTGGGCCAACCGTCAGAGATATTTTAAGTAAAATGGGGCCAGAGTAGTGTGTCTTGATTTGCCAAAGTGAAAACAGGTCAATATTTGGAAAGCCATTTTTTGTACATGTGGTTGGAGTGACAAATAATGGTTTGTTCCAGTGTCAGTAGAAGGGTACAGTTTTAGCACAATGATAGAAATCTTTCAAGGATCTGGCAGATTTTCCTACTGTCTTCAATTTCCTTTTTTTTTCTGAGAACTAAAATAGCATTACTGGAAGCCAGTCCTAAATTGTACCTTTGTCAAGTTTTCAGATATTCAGTCCATCACATGCCCAAATAATAGAGAATGGGAACATGTATACATTGTGCACTCACAAGTCTCTGGACTTTCTCGAAGAGCCTTCTGCCATTGTGGGATGGATAGGGCTGGGTAATTTACAAAGTATCCATTATAGATTGAAAGTATTCTGCTAAGTTGACACCTGAGATATCGGATGTTTTAACTGCATTGTATTGATTTTTATGAATCAGTTAATCAGATTCTTTATAATATATGATTTTACTAGACTGTGAAATGCATGTTTGTTCTATTTCCTTTGTATAATATATAGTATGTTTTGAAATTTTTTATAAATCATTCACCTTTTTATTTTTTTTCAATATGGATTACTCTTAGTTCTCAAGAGTGGGGAAATGCACAGGAACTTTGTAACTTGAAGTCATATGTGTCATGTGTCATATCATATTTTCCTTGTAGATAGTTGGTAATAAATTATATGTAATTTATTTTTCATTTTTATTTATTGTCTATTGCAGAGTTTGAACTCAGGGCCTGGGCACTGTTCCTGAGGTCTTTGACTCATCGAGGCACAGTATCAATTTTAGTCTTAATGATTAATTGAGATAAGTGTCTCACGGGAACTTTTCTTCCCAAGCTGGCTTTGAACTGTGATCCTCAGGTATCAGCCTCCAGATTAGCCAAGATTATAGGCATGAGCTACCAGCACCTAGCTATATGTAATTTAAACTGTAGTTTTCTTCAAGTGTTTCATCCTACATTGAAGTTATTTTTCTTACAAATTTTCTAATAAATATATAATCCATTCAATTTTGAAAATTACTGCTGTATCTCCCACTTATTTGTGGCATTTCTGAAATCCAAGTTCCTCTGTGTGTCAGGGTGAATACTGTTGCCTATGACAAGTATTATTGTTGAATACATAGCATCTGGCTACTTATAGAGCAAAGGATGTGAAGCTACAGTAGTCACATAAAGAACTTCCAGGACAATTAAAGGGCAAATCATGTATTCTCTGTGTAGGTGAATAGGGCACATAGAAAAAAAAGTCTTATACTTGAAAGTGATTGAGTGTGTGTGCACATAGGTTTTCACTTATTTAACTGTTGCTATAGATTTACACATTCACTAGTATAAAACAATATTTCATATATATATATATATGTACATGCAGATCACAGTTTCCAAAATCCAGAGAACCACCTCCATGGGTATCGCATTCCTATGTTGCTTTGTCCAGTGGTAGAGAAATTACTCAGAGATTCAAGCATATATCTTTCAATATGTTGCTTGTTCCTAACACTAAAATTAGGAAGTCTGTTAATATATAACATAGGTTATATTATAATATATTTAAAATATCATATATAATGCATTTGTATATTATATATATTATTTATAATACCTGACAGTATTATAAATTTATAAGGAAAAATACAATAAACATATCAATGTCCATACTTTCCTAGCCATGATTAGGTTCAGTAGAGTTAGGTGCATTACATCTCAACAAGGAAAGTCTACTTAAATTCTGATGACGTTGAGCTAGATAAGGAGAATTCCTGTAAAAGAAGCCTCGCCTCAATTTTGAGAAAAGATAAGTTTGGAAGCTTTTTTTCTGTTTTTTGGGGGGAGGGGGTTTCTTTCACCGGTCATGGGGCCAAAACTCTGGGCCTGGTTGCTGTCCCTCACCTCTTCATCTCAAGGCTAGTGTTCTACCAGTCCAGCCATAGCACCACTTCTGGCTGAGGAATCAAACTCAGGGCCTTATGCATGCAAGGCAAGCACTGTAACCACTGAGCAACCTTCCCAGCCCAAGTTTGGTAGTTTTCCAGAGAGGAATTTGGCATTTGCTTTGCATACTTGATTAGTAATGAATAGGTATTATTTTGCTCCAAATTTTGTCTCCTTTTATGTTCCCTAAACAGTTACACAGGATCATCATTCCATCACATATATTTAAGTCCTTCTTTTATTTCTTTTTATCATTATTGTTTTGTTGGTGTTGTTTTGCTGATCCTGTATCTTGAACTAAGGGGCTAGGCAGTGTCCCTGAGCTCCAGGCTAGTGCTATACAACATGAGCCACAGCACCACTTCTGGCTTTTTTTGCCTGGGCTTCATTTGAATCATAATACTCAGATCTCACCCTCCTGGGTAGTTTGGATTACAGATGTGAGCCAACAGTGCCCAGTAATCCTTCTCTTTTAGGTATTATTCTAAAAGCCTCCTATCCAAGGTCACTCCTAAGATAGTAAATGGACCTATGCCAATATTTCCTTCACACTCTCATCTCCTGTAATCGCTATGGTGTGTCTTTTCCATCTTATCTTGAACCTACTTCACTGTTCTGTTCCTAACCCATGGTTCTAGGTGTGTCACAAATAATTACCTAAATTTAGTAGCTCTAAACCCTGAATCAATCAATTATTAATTTCATTCAATTTTTTTCCAATATGATTGTTTTTCAGCACAAATCTGAGCTTATACTAATTATGCCAGCTGTCTGGTAGCTCCATTGTAACTTCACTTTATTCTGCTTAACCAGAAATGGAGAAGTAGAGACTGACCACAACACATTTGCATCTTTCTCAATGAGCAGTGAATGGCAGGGGAGTATTTAAGATGCTTCCCATGTTCTCAGTTAGCTAGTACCAGCTTGGATTCCACCTCGAATCTTGATAAACAGATACAGAAGTTACATGTAGCCTATTATGCCAGATTAACAGCTAGAGAGATAGATGAGAAAGTGGAAGGGCTTGGTGTGAAAGCCACAGGTTGAAAAGAAGCAGAATTCAAAGGCTGTGGAAATGAAGTAAGCTACCTGGAGGGAAAAGGAGAGGCAGCTGAAGGTGATGACCACCTAGATAAAGAAGAAAGAGTAAGTTTGAGGCCACCTGGACATGAGAGTATCCCATCTGAGGTAGAACAGTCTGGCTGTCCAGAGCCAAAGAGAGAAGTTGGAGGAGCATCAGCAAGTGCTCTTGCCCATTTCTAAGGAGCTCCCAGAATGCCAGGGTAGAAATTGGCAGCTTCTCAGAACATTGCTGTTGAGCACATCTCAGATCCCTTTCTATCATGATAATTGACACTGGAGAGGAGCAGCAAGAGTTGTTTGAGGTGATTGCAACTCACTATGTATTGCGTGTTCTGAAGCATTGTGGAGTGTGGTCTCTCAGGATGCTTAGGGCAAAGATAATATAGCTGGTGTCAAAGAATGCAATCTACTTGGAGTAGGTATTTATAGATGGCACGTGCCTGAACACAAGCTGATAATGAGCTTCTAGAGGTAGTTCCCTAAAGATCTAACAGCCAAAACTGGAGAGGCACACCCAGAGCTTTGAACCACATCAGCCCACCATTCCAATTGATTCTACCATAGTGCTGGCTACCCATTTTCACACCCATGACCTTGTTACCCTGATTGTGCCCCACAATCCCTCACAACTTTTACTCTTTCACTTTTTCGATGCTTTCTTGTCCTTGCTAAACAGTTTTGTATGTCTGTATTAGCTGTTGCTGCTACCCAATTTCCTGTCACTGCAACTCAGCAATTACAGTCACAATTACCATTTCCCTGGTATCCTAGTCTCTACTACTCTTTTCTGCTACCCATAATTCATAATACCATGGTTCCAGCCACCTGATCCCTGAAACCCTGTCTCTGATACCCCATCCCCAAACAAAGTAAGTGATGAGTGGTTACAGACAGTCGACTTGGATATTCCTCTTGCAGGCACAATTGGACAAGTAATTCCTCAGGTATTTAACACGAGGGACTAACTGGCAGTGGAAAGAAAAGACGTTACTCAGAGATGAATAAAATCCAAGGACATGACTTATAACTTGTTGCTAGGAAAAGAAGGCCCTAAGGTAAATGTTAATGAGAAAAGAAAATTTTACAAAAATTTTTGGGGATGATATAAACGGTTTAGCTTAATCTCTTCTACTAGTGGTCTGAATTATTTTATGACATAGATATGTAACTACTTTGTATTTTAAAAGTTATATGAAGATGCAATTTATGTGGTACTTATGTGGTACTTATATTAATTGGTATTGATATTCAATATATATTGAATAGCTGCATAGGATCACATTAATGATATTCAATAGTTTATGCTCTGTGATATACTCATGAGCCTGCTTTTGGCAATATTAATTGAGCTTTCTAACAACAAATGGAATTTCATTGTCAAATACTAAAAGGAGATTACGGATGCTGGTACCAAAATGAAAGCTGGAACAAGAAAACTGAATAAAGCTACAAGTTTGAAGAGAGAGGTCAGTGTCAGGGTTATGATAAAAGAGAAATTATTCACCATGGAATCTTGGAAGAATAGAATGTGTTTTGTTGACGTACTAGCTTTTAAAACATTCTTAGAAAGCAGAATATTGTTTTTTATTCTTGCTATTTGGAACCTTTTTAACGAATGGTTTAAAAAATTATCAAAATAACTTTGAAAATTCACTGGTGTGAATTTTCTGATTAACCTACTCAAAGTTTCCTTGAGATGCAGGCAGGCCGCACTCCTTTTCTATAAAATTAATGGAATAAGCTTCCTTTGAATGTTTGAACAGTCCATGACACTTGTTCCAGAACAAGAAAAGATAGTAGAGAGAAAAAAAATAGGAAGGAGACTCAAGGCTGCTGAAATGAGCATATTTCCCATTTGGACTTTAATGGAATTTTCCCACAAAGAATAAGAATTTCATCTTAACATAAGAATTTCAAAAAGGATGTTCTACAGGATAGCTTCTAAATGTATTATTTAATGCTGTTGGATTACTTGAAAACAAAGGTTTACAGAAAACTTTAAATTTCAGAAAAACTGTAATGTTCCAATAAACAAGTAGAAGAAAAAATAATTTTAAAATTCACGGTTCAAAGCAAACCCTAGCAAGAAAGTCTGAGAGTCGCTTATCTAGAAACAGTAAGTGGCACAATGGCTCAAGTGGTGGAGTGCTTCCCTGGAGCTGAAGAACTCAGGGATATGTTACACCCTGGTCCTGATTTCAATCCCTATGACTGACAAAAATAAATTTTAAAGAATTAAACATTAGGGCCGGGAAGGAAATTCAGAGTCTTGCATGCATGAGGTCCTGGGTTCAATTCCTCAGCACCACATAAGCAGAGAAAAGTGGAAATGGTGCTGGGCTCAAGTGGTAGAACACGAGCCTTGAGCTGAAAAGCTCAGGGACAGCACCCAGACCCAGAGTTCAGGCCCCCTACCACAACCACCAACAATAACCAATTAAAGTATCAAATAATCTGAAGATGATGTCCAGAAAAATGAGTGTCACATTATCCGTTTACATGACTTAGTGACTTGAAACCTAGTTTACCAGGGGAGGTGGTGGGCAATTTTGTGTGCCAAAACCTGCAAAATTATTTTGTACTTTCCCAAGGAGGAAGAAAGGAGAGAATGGGGGGAGGAGGATAGGTGTTTAGTGACCTTGCCTTTTGGTTCAGTGATTGTTTTCTGGAGTCAAATTCAGAGAAATTCTGCTTGCAATCCTAGTTGCATTGGGAATTAAGAAGCCATGTCCTGGAAGTGCTTTTGTCCTTTCCTTGGCCTGGTTCCAACCACCACTGGATAACCCAAGTCACAGTTCATGACCAAGATGCCTTGAAGACTACTGATCCACTGGGAAGGTGGACTTAACCACAGCCAGAAAAGGCTTATCATCATCTTATATGGTCATATTCGTAGCATTTGATCTTCTCTGTTTGTCCTAGATATGTACTAGTCCTTGCAAACAAGGGAAACCATGGGACCTATGTTTCTTTGGGCCTGGATTACTTCACTTAATATCATTTTTACCAAGTCTTCCCATTTCCTAACAAATGGGGCAATGTCATTCTTTCTGATGGAGGAATAGATTTCCATTCTCTCTCTCTCTCTCTCTCTCTCTCTCTCTCTCTCTCTCTCTCTCTCTCTCTCTCTCTCTCTCTCTCTGTCTCTCTCTCTGTCTCTCTCCATATATATATATCTCACATTTTCTTGATCCATTCATCTACTGAGAAGCATTGAGGTTGGTTCCATATCATAGCTATGGTGAATAATGCTGCAATAAACATGGTTGTGCTGGCAGCTTTGGAATGACCTACTTTGTGATCATTTGGGTAAATACACAAAAGTGGGATTGCTGGGTCATAGGGCAGCTCTACGTGGAGTCTTTTGAAGAACTCCCATACTGCTTTCCAAAGAGGTTAAAGAAGGTTGCACTCCCATCAACAATGCAGTAGGGTTCCGTTTTAGCCACATCCCCTCCAACAACTATTGTTATATTTCTTGATTATAGTCATTCAAACTAGAATGAGGTGCAGCCTCAATCTTGTCTTGATTTGCATTTCTTTTTTCTAGAAAAGTTTAGCATTTCTTCATGTGTCTAATGGCCATTTTTATTTCCTCTTCAGAGAAAACTCTCTTTAAGTCTTTAGCCCAATTAGTTATCGAGCAGTTGTTTCTTTGAGGATTTGTTTTTGGGGAGATTTAATTTTTTGACTCCTAAGTATATTTTAGAGATAAGACCTGGTCCATTTTATGACTTGTGTATATCTTCTCCCAGAACATAGGCTTTCTATTGATATTGCTAGCTATGTCCTTTGCCTTGCAGAAGCTCTGATGTTTCATGCAATGTCATTTGTCCAATATTTCTTTGATTACTTTTGTTTCTGGCTCTCTATTAAGAAAATTTCTTCCTGGGCTAAAAAGCCCTAGAGTTTCTCCTACTCCTTCATGTAATGTTCTCATGGTGTCTTTTATTTTGAGGTCTTGATCCATTTGGAGTTGACTCTCATGCAGGGAGATATAGCTTTAGTTTTCTAGTGAAGTTTAACCACTTTTGCCCACACAATTTACTCAAAAGGCTGTCTTTATTCCATTGTATTTTTTTTAGCCCCTTGTGAAAGACTACTTGGCCATAAGTCAGTAGGTTCATTTCTGAGTCTTCATTCCTATTGCATTGGTCCTCAGGTCTGTTTTTGTGCCATGCTGTTCTTTTACTATAGCTTTTTAGTAGAGTTTGAAATTTGGAAATGATATTGCTCCAGTACTGTTTTTTCTGCTAAGGATTGACAAACATACAGCTAGTACATACTTAATGGTGAAAAGTTAAAGCCATTTCTTATAAATTCAGGAATGAGATAAAAATATCTGCTCTCTCCACTACTCTTCAACTTAGTATTAGAATGATAGTTGGGGCAATAATAAAAGATGCAAATTAAAGGAAATCCAAATATGGAAAGATGAAGTAAAACTCTTCCTCATTGCAAATGACATGATCTTGTATTTAAAGATCTGCATGGACTCAACTCTCAAATTACTTGAGCTGATCAGAAACTTTGGCAAACTAGCATAGTATAAAATTAACCCTCAGAATCCAATGCCTGTCCGTTATTCCAAAAACAATAAGAGTGCAGCTGAAATTAGGAAAGCAATTCCTTTTTAATAGCTGCACAAAAAATAAAATACCTAAGAGTTAACTTAAGAGATGAAGGACTTCTATGATGAAAACTTTAACAACCTGAAAAAGAAAATAAGAGCAGAACTAAGGAAGTGGGAAACCTCGAATGCTCCTGGACTGGGAAGATTAACCTCATGAAAATGGCAATATTCACAAAGGTATATACAAATTCAATGTGATACCTATCAATATCCCAATCTCATTCTTCAATGAAAGAGAAGTAATCCAAAAATTCATATGGAACAATGAAAGACCTTGAATAGCAAAGAAGTTTACTGTGATTCTCATTTTGTATTACCACTTTGATTCTACAAAGTAATCTATGGATTTTAACTTTCTTCCCTCCCTTTGGATAAAGTTATAAAAAAAATCCTGCTTCTAGCTCCCATGACATTTAAGTCTTAGGTCTGGAAAATTGTTACTAGGTAGTAAATTACTTAATTGTATTTTGAACCATAAAATATGCATATAAAAATAGCACATTTTGATCTCATGAGAAAACAGCCTTTTTCCCCCCCTAAAATTTATTTCCTGAAAGGCATTTTTAGAGAGAATCTATTTTCTTTTGTAGATGAAAGGCTTGTAGGAAACTATGTTCATAATCTGTCTCCTCCTCCCACAACTCAACACATAAAACACAAATTTCACAACGCATTTTTAAGCAACAATACAAAAACCAAACACTGGGAATGCTCAGATGCAGAATGTTTAACAAAATCCACAATATAACTCTGCTGTCTGAGGGAGGGGCTCTCTGTATAAATTAACATACAAACCCAAAAGAACAGCCAGGAATACCGGATGTGTGTGTCCCTGGCTGCTACTCCATGGACAAGGAGCATAGAAGGGCTTCCTGAGCATGCTGGAGAGGGCGTGGAGGAAAGTTTCCTTGCCAGCCTGAATACAAAAGTTGGTATCACCCCTCCTGGGCCTGTCTTTTTTGTCTTCTCCCCACAGTGGAGCAGAATCGTTCCCTGCTCCATGAAGGATAAATACTGTACAAGCTGATCCACAGAGTGACTTCTTTTCGGTCTGCACTCCTTCCTGGGTTGGCCACGTGGTGTGTGTGCTCCCAGAGGCTGATCCTCAGGACCCAATTCCGTGGGGCAGGTGGGTGCTAGATGTGAGTCAGTGGCACTGTGTCATTCATTCAGCAGCCTCAGTGTTGCTTCCCTAGCCCAACAGCAGGTGCATCCTGATCTTCTCCCACAGTCCCAGGCAAGGTGCCCACAAGGGCCTGAATTGGGCAGGCTCCCACTGGGATCCTACTTCACCAGAGGGACAAGCATGCCAGATTCAGTGGCTGCTGCCTGAATTATTATTCTATGGAGCAGTTTTAAACAAAGTGATACACATTACCGTATGATATATAATGATATATCCTTGAGGATCTAGTCTAAAATTATTAAACTTTAAACTAGCAAGAATGGATTTTATTGTTTGTATTTATAAGGCCATAATGGCAAATGGAAATAAAAGTACAAAAAACTCTTATCCAAAAAACACATGATTAAATCGCAGAATTTGAAAAAAAAATTGTATGTAAGTAGTGCAAATGAAGTTATCCTAGAATACTAAAATACACACAAAATATATTATATTAGTTACATTCAAAAGTAAAATAAGTAATTGCAGAGAGAATTCCTACTGGATAAAAATATTACAGTGTTTTAACAGGTTGAAGTGATATAAGTTATATATTTTGTTTTTATAAAACTTATTTATATTTCTCAGTTCTGTTTATCTCAGTGAAGGAAAATGTTAGACAGTAGAAATTTTATGTGGCACCTCTTGCTTACAGTACCATGAAGGGGAATAGCACTTCCTAATGAAATCCTTGGATGAAACCCACACCCAGCCCATGTAGACCTATCAGATATCCATGTGGTGTCCCTGAGGGGGTCTAAGACACCGCATTGTGCAGCACTTGTTGCAGTAAGCTGTAGCCAACAAGGTTCCATCATTGACCAAACCAAGTAATCCAGACTCAGGTGCCAAAGCCATGGGGATAGGCAGGGAAGACCCCTGGTTCTGCTTTCCACCTGTGCAGCCTACATTGCCAAGGCCAAATCCATTCCCCTGCTTTGGAGACCAACGATGGTAGAGGGTGAGCCATTGACTCCAAAAAGAGCATCCCTGCAATGGCACCCAGAGCTGAGCCCATGTGGACCAGAAGGACGACGGAGGAGGTTACACAGCAAACCCAAAGGGGCTTCGTGCCCCCGGTGCTGCAGCTAATACTGTGCAAGTCCAGGTTCCGCTGGCAGTGATGGGCATATGCAGGGATGGCCCTGTACCCCAGTCCACAGGGACCAGAAAATGGAGGCCCATAGAGATGATGAAGGGGATCCAAGTTGCTGAGCTTCTGCAGCTTTCACAAGCCCACTGGCAGAGGGGCTAGCACATGGCTCCAGTCCCCAGATGAACTTAAAGACTGATGAGGTGAACCAAGGTTGAGCTGCCTGGCCCCAAGGCCCAGCCTTCCTTCTCACATGGACTGTACAGTGTACAAACATAGTGTCCCTCCACCCCATACCCATGGGTGTAGGCAGTGACCCAATAACAGAGTCTCCCTGGGATGGCACTCGCACCCAGGACCACTGCAGAGCAGTACCAGCACAAATGGAGGAGAGGGCATCAGTGGACTCAATTCCAGCCCCATGGCTGCCAGCTCCTGGGTGAAATGGAAAAAATGAGACTGGGAAGTTAGGTGGGCAGGGTGGGCGCGGCTCATCTGACAATGCTGGGGAGTATGCACACACATACACTCACTGCACATCCACTGCAAGGGAAGGGGCCACACTTCTCAACGGGTGATCTGAAGAGGCACCCACAACCACAGAGACTACAGGAATGGATGCTCACATGGGGACTTGGAAAGGGCTCCAGGGCACAGCCTTGGAGCACTGAACAACTGGCACATAAAAGAAAAGACAAAAAAAAAACGAAAAGCATCCACTAAGACTTTCTTTCTGAATTAAGGGAGGTTGCATTTAGTTCTTTCCCATGTTTGATTCATGAAAAAGAAATTCTGACGTGTTCTGTAAAACACCAAACTCAGGATTTCATCTGAATTTCTCACTGAAGAATGAATAAAATAACCGAGCAACAAGTAAATACGCATATTGTCACTGTGCTATCTCTCTCTGATCAGAAATTAATCCTGCCATGCACATGCAGATCACATGTGCAAAACGTTTTCCAACAATTCTTGTTGTTATATTGCATTCATCTTCCTCCTCCTGCCTCCTCTCCTGCTCCGCTTCCCCAGGGTAATGTACCCCTCTTGCTTCTCTCCTCCCCTCTACTTTTTCCCTCTCCCCTCCTTTTCTCCCTCCTGCTATGCCCTTCCTCCTTTCTTACCCCTTCCTCATCCTGTCCTTTCCTCTTTCTCCTACACTTTCACTTTCTTCTACTCCTTTATGGTCCTGGGGGTTGGACACACACTAAGCAGATGCTCTGCTGCTCACTACAGGCCTTCAGTTTGGACTTCATTTCAATGACTCTCTATTTCTTTGCTGCAAACCCAGCAAAGACTTTTGACTCAGGATTTAATTCATTGTACATATTCTACATCATCAATATGTGCTACTTCATACATTGTGGCTAATAGTTTTTTATTATGTTTTTGGCTTCAGTTAAACTCATTATAACAATGTGTTTGAAGGCAATCTAATGTGATCCTGTTACTTCCACATTAATGAACCGGTTACTTTGTATCTAGTAAAAGTACTACATATTGCTCCCAGTTTAATGAACTGTCACTTTGTGGTGGTAGCACTCACAGAAACACTAACACAAGGATTGCTGGGGATCAGAAGATTAAGTCCTGACAGGAAAATCTATGAGATATGTATCTCAAATTAACTACTAAAAAGCCAGAAGAAAACCTATGGCTACGAAGTTTAGTGCCATACTTGCATAGAATAAGCTGATGACAAGACCTAGGCCTGATTTGAAGACCTGTGGTGGGTGCACACACACACACACACACACACACACACAAATTTCCCGGCTAGAGCAAGTAGAATATCTGTTTTCCCAATAACATGTTTGAGTTTTTATCCATTGTGTTTGGATATTTTTGAAAACTTTATCATCAACTTACCTAATTTTAATAAACGACACCCTGTTCACTATTCTTTAATCCTGGTTGGAAACTATTTTAAGACACATTTTCAGGTAGAAAATTAAATTTGTTTTCAAAATCGTGACTGTCTTGGTTTGTAAGAATGAAAGAATTGTGCCTTTAATTCATTAGTTCATAAATTAGAAAAGTAACCCTAACCCTAGAACCAATTGCATTTGGATTCTAAAAGCCACACAAATATATTAGATTTATTAATCCCTTCTTTGATTCAACTCATCTTTCTTAAAATAGTTTGCTCAATATTTTGTTATTTTTCTAATCTGAGCCCTAACTGGAACATTCAGGAAAAGCTGTGATAATGGAAGTACAATGTATTTCTAATATCTTTTCCTGAATTCCTAGAACCTAAAATAAGTTCAAATTTACTAAACATTTATCCCATTTTTTTCCTTTTTGTTGGTAGTGGGGCATCATTTCTGGGCCTGGGTACTATCCCTGAGTTCTAGGCATGGGCACAATCCCTGAGTTCTTTAACTCAAGGTGTGCACTTTACCTCTTGAGACACAGCACCACTTTCTTGTTTTCTGGTGGTTAATTGGAGATAAAATTCTCACAGACTTTCCTGCCTGGGATGGCTTTGAACTGTGATCCTCAGAAATGAGCTTCCTGAGTAGCTAGGATAATAGGCGTGAGCCACAAGTTTAATCCATTTATTTACTCTATTCTCAACCCCTTTTAACCAGAAACCAAATCTTAATCACAATCTGAGTTAACAACAAATGCTTAATGTAAGTAAAATTGTTTGGATTCTATTGACTCACTCATTTTTTGCTTCTACTTCTTAGTGGAAAAGAAAGAAATGGAGCTTTTGCCTTTCTGAAGAAAAGAGAAACTTTTAGAACAACAAACAGAGAATGCTAGCACTGAACAATCAACCACTACATCATAATCCATTAGAGGATCATTAAGGATCAAGGAAAGGATTCTTAAAGCTGCTACAGAGAAAAGACTGATTATTTATAAAGAATATACAGTGAGATTAAATACAGATTTTTTAGCTGATATGGCAAAAATGGAGAGCCTGGCATGATATATAACAAACATTAAAGGTAAACAACTACCAATCATTAATACGGTCTCAAGCCAAACTCCTTTACATTTAAAGGAAATATAAAAATATTTCATTACAAAGCAACTTAAAACAATGTATCTCCACCAAATCAGCAGGATAGAAGTTAATCAAATATATCCTACATAGAGAAGATCAAGAAGAACAGGAACTGATTACGTAAAATGCTCCCTATGAGAGAACAAAGTAAATATATTAAGAGTAGATGAGGCACAGCTCCTAACAGCAGATGTATAACATAGCAGGACTTATCAGGCAATTCTCAGTCTTAGCTCTCTACATCAATGGACTTAAATTTCCAAATAGAAGACATAGATTAAATAGTAGTAACAAAAAACAAGTCGCATCCATCTAGCATCTACAAGAGACATATTTTATTGACAAAAACAAACACATACTCAAACTGAAAGGCTGGAAGGAAAATTTTCAAGCAAATGGACACCATAAACAGGCTGCAGTAGAATTACTAACGTAAGATAAAATAGAATTAAATTAAAATTAGTACAAAGAGACATTACGTATTGATAGAGACAACTCTCAATTAGGAGAATATAACAAGTCTAAATATCAATGCCCTTAATCCTGGAGCATTCCACATCATCAATCAAATATTACTTAACATAAAAATAAATCTCAACACATCATTGTCATCCATGAATGACCTATCCAGGAAAAATTCAACCAAGAAACTGCAGACCTAAATAACTACATTGACCACCTAGCCCTAACAGACATCTACGGAATATACATTCATCATCAGAATATACATTCTTCACAGCAGCTCATGGAAGATTCTCCAAAATAGAACCTATCCTATGTCACTCAGAAATTCTGTCCAAATTGAAAAAAAAATTAATTGAATTCCCATATCTTGTCAGACTGTAACATAATAAACTTAGAATTAAACAGCTAAAGCAAAAAAAAATTTGTCAAACCTATGAAGACTGAATAACACGTTGCTGAATGACCAGTGGGACACTGAAGGGATTAGATAACAACTGAAAGTTTCTGGAATTTAACAAAAAAGAACACACAAAATAATAGCTTCTCTGGGACACAGGAAATGCAGTACTTAGAGGAAAATTTATAGCGCTTAGTGCCTACATGAAGCAATTGGGGAAATCCCAAATAAATATTTTAATTATGTACCTCAAACTACTTGAAAACAGGAGCAAGCCCTAACCCAAAGCAGTAGACAGAAACACATTTTTAAAAATCGGAACTAAATAGACAAAATAAAACATAGAAAGAATTACAAAAAAAAACAGAGTTGGTTTTTTAAATAAATTAACAGACTTGACACAACCATACCAAATCTGACTAAGAAGAGAACTTATATAGATAAGTAAATAAAAAAAGCCAGCAGATTGGGAGAAGATCTTTAATTGCTCTCCAACACACTATGGCCTCATATCTCAAATATATTTGGAGCCCCAAAAGTTAACTCCCCCCCCCCAAATAAAAACAAATCCTCAAAGAAATAACAGCTCTCTTAATAAGTGGGCTAAAGATGTAAAGAGAGACTTCTCTGAAGAAGAAATATGCATGGCCAATAGACGCATGAAGAAATATGCAACATTTCTGGCCATAAAAGAAGTGCGAATCAAAGCAACATTGAGCTTCCACCTCACCCCAGTTAGAGTGACCACTATGAAGAAAACTAAACATAACAGATGCTGGGCTGGTGGGGATGTGGCCAAAAAGGAACATTACTACAGTACTGGTGGAAATGTAAACTTGTTCATATACTCTGTAAAGAAGTATGGAGGTTCCTCAATAGAGCTCCGCTATGAGCCAGCCATGAGAGATCAAGAAATTGTCACATACGTTCACAACAAAACTCTATGCTTCCATCAGAATGAATGGCATTGCCCCATTTGTAAGAAAATGGAATCACTTCGAAAATATAATAAGTCAAACAAGCAAGACCCAAAGAATCATAGGCCACCGATTTTCACTCCTTTGGAAACACTAGAATATGTCTACGATATTCACAATAGCTCAAAAGCAATATGCATATCACCATATAAAATGATGCTTATCGAAATGAGATCCAAGAAATGGATACAAGATCCTTGTATAGTGAGCTGTTTTTGGTTATTTCTATTTAGTTTTTACCCTTGTATTCACTGTTTTTTATTTCTGTACCCTTTGTCTTACACATGTTTATCTGATTTGGGGAAGGGGAGAGAAATCACAGAAATGGTGGGACAAAGATTAACCAAAGCAAAAGTGATATACACAAGACACTATGTTAGAAATGAACTTTACAACTTTAGGGGAGTGGGATGTCAGGGTTGGGGGAAGCAGGAAAAATGGGGAAGGGTTAACATTTAAAAAATATACTCATTATTTATGTAATTGTAACGACCCTTCTGCATATCACTTTCATAATAAAAAAATAAGAGGACTCACTCAAATAGAGAAAATTAGAGACAAAAATGAGACAACACAACAGATATAAGCAAAATTGAGAATGTTATAAGAGAGTACTTTGAAAACCTTATGCCAATAATCTGGAGAATCCTGGAGAAATTGATGCTTTCCTATACTGAATCTGAAGTAAGAAGTAACACATAAGAAGTAATGAAAATTAAATGTCAATAAACCACTTCCCATTCCAGAAAAAGCTAGGACTCAATGAATTTACCATGAAATTAAGTCCTGCAAAGAACTTACAATACGCAGGTCTAACTCTTCAATGGAATGGAAAGGGAAATGGAATTATCAAACACATTCTATGAAGATAGAATTAGACACGTCCCCAAATCACATAGGGACTCACTAAAGAAAGAGAACTTTTTGATAAGCATTAATACAGAACTTCTTAATAAAATTCTCACCAGCCAATTTCAGTAACTAACAAAAAAGCCAGATGGTATGATCAATTATCATCCTAGGATACAATTTGATTAAAAATTCTTGTCAATAACCATAGCACAAACCATCAGCAGAAGCAGAGATGAGAAACATATGATCATCTATATGGATATAGAAATAGCTTTCAAAAACCTCCAATACCCCTTTTTGATTAAAAAAGTCTGAGAAGCTAGGAATGCATGGAACACTCCTCAGTATAATACAGAGTATGGTTATGATAGAGATAATTAGCATTTACCTAACGGTGGAAGCATTAAGACATTAAAATCATGAATGAGACAAGGATGTCCACTCTCTACTACTCTTCAAAATGGTAGCGGACTTTCTAGCAAGAGCAATTGGAAAGAGAAACAAAAGGGGGATACAAATAGGGAAAAAGTAAAACTATCCCTTTTTACAGATGAAATGATCCTGTATTTAAAAGTCCTTATAGCTTCCTCCCTCAAGTTAGTAAAGGTGATGCTAACCTTCAGCTATGTAGCACGGTATAAAACCCACAAGAATCAGTAGTTTTTCTGTGTTACCGACAAAGGGAAGAACCAACCTGAAATCCAAAATACAACCTCATTAGCCTCAAAATCAAATCTAAACAAAACAAAACAAAACAAAACTAGGAATTAATTAATTTAACTAAAAATGTGAAGGAACTCTACTGTGAAAACATTAAAATCTAAAAAGGGAAATTAGAACGGCCATTATCAAGAAAACTAGCAATAGAAAATGCTGGCATGAATGTAACCAATTGGGAACTCTATTACACTGTTGATGGGAAACTAAACTTGTTCAACCACTGTGGAATGCAGTACGGAGTTTCTTGAAAAGACTAAACATAGATTTCCCTTTAGACCCAGTAATTACCCTCATTGGCAGTAATCCAATAAATAACAAACAAGCTCACATGAAAGCTACCAGCACAACCATGTTCAGGGCCCAGGCCCAGAGTTCAAGGACTGGAAAAAAAGTTACCACTGCTGGTATTTGTTTCTGCAAATATGAACCTTTTGTCATAGGATACCAAATCATTCTATTTGCAGTAGATAGAATAGCCCAGGTTGGCTTTGAACCGCCATCCTCAGACCTTAGCTTCTTGAGTAGGTAGGGTTACAGCTGTGAGCCACTGGCACCAGGCTAAAAATGGGGGATTTTTAGAAAAGAAAATCCACCTCATCACCTGTTTATAAACCTCAGATATCATTATTAGAATACTTCACCCTCTACTCATTTCATCAGACATTTGTAAATTTTCTCTTTTCCTTCATGTGGAACTACTGTGGTCAATATTAACTCAGCTGTGGGACTGGATAAATAGTATGGTAATTGCTAGCACCTAAATCAAGAACTGTTAGATCAAAACAAATGAAGCCCTCATTTGGAATAATTATTTACTCTTTTTATTATAAATCTGTGCTTGATTACTTCCTAATGTGATGTTGGACCTCCTAACAGAGTGATGGCATTTTCTTTCTCTTCGGCCTTCTTCCACATGTGGTCAAATATTTAAGAATTCAAATATTTCCATTGCTAATTCATTAAGCTGACCTCTAAGAAAATGTGCATTTCTGGAATTTGGTCTGCTATCTTGTTTTTATATGTGCAGGCTTACTATGATTTATTTGTTCTGCAAGGAATTTTATTTTCCAATCTTTGTGTGACCAATTTTAGTTTCTCTGATCAGTCTTCCTGACCCTCTCTCTGGGGTCTCATATCAGTCGGCCTCATAAAAAATATATTAGTTATCAACTAAATAACTCTCAGCTTCTCTTTTTTTGCCTGACTTCAAGTAGGCTGTGATACTAGCCCTGATTGGCTGTACTAACTGGAATTTTTTGTTTGTTTGATTGTTTTATTTGTATGTGTGTGTGAGTGTGTGTGTGTGTGTGTGTGTGTGTGTGTGTGTGTGTGTGTGTGTGTGTTTTCAGAGGTCTAGGATTACTATTCAAGGTAGTAGCTTCTCTGGGCCCCAATGATTCCCTGGCCTAGGGTCAATTGGTTTTTCCCTGAAAGATTCAAAGAACAGGTGACTAAATTCCTGTTAAATTGTCTCAAAATGAGGCAATCTGGCAATCTTACAAAGCCATTAACAACTTTGTAGTAATCCACTTACAGAAATGGTCTATCAAGATGGCTTTTCAAGGTTAACTGTGAAAAATGTTCATTTTCAAGTAACCACCATAAAGCAGATCACATCTCTCGGGGCAGACTTTTGGAAGGGAGGTTCCCCATCCTTCCTTCTCTTATGATAGGTCAAACCATAATATTCTGCAGTTGTGGCCAGCATGGAGCACATTTTCCCAAGAATATTCTGTAGTGTAAAAGAGGACCAGCTATCAAAATAAAGGTGAAAATACTTTTCTACTTCAGACTGATTTATCTTGCTTATATCTGTTGTTATTTCCATTACTTCTAATACATGGATAAATTATATTAGTATTAGACAACTGGCAAAGGATTAAAGACAAAGAATTACTTTCATATATCCAATATAATACACTTCACCCAGTTATGGAAAATTAAATCTAACTGTAGAAACAATATCAGGAATATAAAATAAGCCTGAATATGCATAATCTGGCCCACATACACCATCTTTACTCAGAAATTCAGTCTCTCTATAAATATTTATTTGGTACAAAATAATAAAAATTTAATTAATGAATATGACTTTTAAGTATCATCTGAAGTACTCTTTATGCATATAATTCTATATACTTGTATAGATGTCAACTAGACAGGAATTTAACATTCATGTAGAAATCAAATTTCCACAACTTAAACTAGATGAGAGGGGTCATTCCCTCGTGTATTGTGTGGTGTGAATTTTACCGCAGTGCTGAATCCTTCCACTTAAAACCGAGTAATGTGCAATAATTTATTATTTGATGTTAAGATGAGTGTTAAGTGTAGAATACACTTTGAATTATTACATTAATTCACAGAAATAAAACAATAGTGATAAATTATTTCTTTAAATTCTAATGTTTCTCAATTTTACAATTCATGAAATATATCATTAAAATTAGTTTCACTTTCTTCTTTTCTGTAGCTGCTAAAATTAAAATTATATATCAAACATTCTATATTAAGAAATCAAAAATAAATAACATTATAAAAATGATATATTATTAAACTGTGATTTGAATTATAGTGCTAACAAATTGTGATATAAACAACATTTAATAGAATTATGGGTAATATTTTTTAAACTTACCAGCTTGTGTTATTTGTTATTCTTGGTCCAAGTCATCCATTCAACGTGCTTAGTTTTCTATTTTATCTCTATTGGTTTGCTGATTGTGCATTTTGTTTTCCCTTTTTAATGACACATAAGGCTGAAAATCTGTGTGCTAGTTTATTCCTTCCTATGTAAAAGTAAAATTTCTGGTTTCCACAGCTGTTTTACTGCACTATACTACAGTATTTCCCCCCTCTCCTATCTCCTGTATTGTTGCACTCATATATTTTATTTTTTATTTAAATTCTATTGTTAAGGTAAAGTACAGAGGGGTTATACTTACACAAGTAAGGTAAGGAATTTATTTCTTTTCTAACTTGTTACCCCTTCTCCAATTTTTTCCCTCTTCCCTGCCAACGCCCCCCCCCAAGATTATTTCCAGCATATTGTCTTGTGAGTATCACAGTTTCATAGGTTACTCCTTTGACCTTTCTCTCACCATTTAGTTTTTTCTCTTTCCATTCCCAAGTTAAGATCAACATATTTACAATACCCAGGGCATCAGATTAAAATACAGTGTCTTCAGGCAATAAACCATAGGTGGGGAAAACACAAAAGGGTAAAAACAAACCACGTAGTATATTAGGAACAACAAAACGTTAAATCAACATTTGTTGATTTAACTTTGAATCACCTTATAGAGTCTTATGTACATAGATATTGAGCAATTCTGCTCAACTATTAATATTATCCTTGATGTACACAATAATGTTCCCCTATTACCCAGTAATCCCACTTCTGGGCATTTACCCTAGTGACCACAAACAAAGCCACACTAAAGCTACCAGCCCAATTATGTTTTAATACAGTAGTATTTACCCTAGTTAAGATATGGAATCAACCCAGATGCCCCTCAATAGATGAATGGATCAAGAAAGTGAAAAACACACACAAACACATACACACACACACACACACACACACACACACACACACACACACACACACACACCAGAGAGGTATATGTACATGCAATACTATGCTTTCATCAGAAAGAAAGGTACCACCTCATTTTTAAGGAAATGGAAGATCTTGGAAAAAAAAATCATATTAAGTGAAGTAAACTAGACAAAGAAACATAGGTCCCATGGTTTCCTTTATTTGCAATAATTAGTTTACACCAAGGATAATATCATGTATTTTAATTTGACATTTTGTTCTATATTGAGCATGCAACATTATTGGTATATTGTTTGTTATTATTTCTGCAAACAGGCAGGTATATTTAAAGAATAATGTTCATCTTATCCATTACTGAAGGAAGCACAACAAAAGGAGAGTAACCCCTACTCAGAAGAACAACTCCTACTTACTTAGCTTCATTCCTTTTTTTTTATTGTGAAAATAATGTACAGAGGGGTTACAATTACATGGGCAAAAAAATGAGTACATTTCTTATCAAGCATTGTAGCTTCCTCCTTTATTTCCCTTTTCCATCTCTTCCCATCCTCCCCCCGCCCCCCCAAGCATCCCTGCTTCCCCACCACACCAAAATTGTAAAGTTCGTTTTCGACATAACGATTTGTACATTTCATTGTTGCAATGGGTCCAACTGTATCCCTATTTAAACGATTTGTTTTTCCCCTTCCCCTCCACAAATTATACCGACATCAAATACAGTGAAAGCAGGGGTTATACTGTGTGAGAGGGACATACAAAGCAACAAATAAATAGTTTTAAAAATGTGTTAGAAACAATTGCATGAAAGAAAAAAAATGAATAAATATTTTAGGGTTTATTTCCCTAACACCACCTTATCTGACCTTTTCTGCTTGACTCAGACATATACTAGATATTGTAAATAAGAGAAACCATGTAAGGCCAGTCTTGTCCCCTGTATCCTCATATTGTAAATTACAACTCTATACCGGTTCATCCTATATATGTACTATCTTCTACATTGTGACCTAAATGCAGCAATTCCACATTGCTTTACTTTTTAAAAATTTCTCTCTTAATATTTGATGTTGATGTGTGTGTGTGTGTGTGTGTGTGTGTGTGTGTGTGTGTGTGTGTGTTTACAAGGATCAGAAGACAATATTTTTCTTCATTTAGAATACATCTTTCAGTTCATTGTAAGTTGTGGCTAATGGGAGAAGTCTCTTGCTATTTTAAGAATGAAACAGAAAAAGGTATTTGTGCATGTACCACAGTTGCTTTATTAGTCTGTAGTTGAACACTGAACTTCGATTTATATCTTGGCTGTTGTTGTGAATTATAAGTACAATGGACTGCAGATATATTTGAGTTACTCATAGAGAAATAATCACATGATTGGTGGGGCAGATGATATTTCAACATTGGAGTTCTTTAGAAAGCTGCGTATTACTTTCTACAAGGAGAATACTAACCTGCATTTTGTTGAAGAGTGTAGAAAATTTCCTTTTCTCCACACTTTCAGCATTATTACCTTTGTTAAAAGGTAATAAAGGGCAGGTTTTTATTATCTTCAGTACCCCAGACTGGCCTTAGACTTAAATCCAACCTCCTAAGTGCTTGGAATTAAAAGCCTTTACCACCACACCCGATTCCTTTCATTTTTTTGATAAAAGTTACAATAATTATGAAGTAGTATCATAGTAATTTTGAGTTACATTTCTCTAATGACTTCTGCTCAAAAAGAATTAAACCAGCATAGAAGTGGTATTAAAGAACTTTGTAAACTCACTGGAAATTTTCAGGGCTTTAAGGAGAACATGTCGATTCAGAACTTTTGTCCACTTTTAATCAAGTTTCTTGTTAATCTCATCTTCAATCTTTCTATACAAAATCAATAATTAATTCAAGGTATTAGAAAGGAACAATATTAAGCAACTCCTAACATTTTCAATTTTAAATAACATGATATTGCTTAATGATTTTCTGTTTATGCTTGAGACTATATAACTCACTTTAGTCAGACCTTTTACAAGGCTGTATGCATTTTATTTATTTCACATTGATTGTTCTTTCCAAAGACTACGTGTCTAATTTCCTTGTTTTCTTTCAGTCTCAAGTAGTTCAGATGTCAAATGAAGAATAAATGGACAGAAGCAAACAAAAAATAATATATTTCCCCTCATCTTATGATGCCTTTACAAGAATGAGGAACGAGTTCATCCAAGGACCTATGATAGGACATCAAAAAGAGAATCCATTCTTCTAGGTCTTTCTTAACTTTGCAATGTAACTTAAATGATGTAAAACACAATATAATGCTCAGATACTTTTATGTTTTATCAGTTTTGAACATTTTCATATGGACTTCACCTCAGTCTACAACATTCCTTCATTATTTTGTCCTGATATTTTTACACTATCAAGACATAAGATAACAAGTTTGATTTACAGCATGAGAAATAATCCACCTGGCTTCCTTGGAAAAAGAGCATGATCAATAGGTAACATTACTTCTGTTTGCTCACTATATGCAATGGTTTCTGTAATACTTATTGCATTCTTTTTAGTATTTAAAAAAAACTGCTGGCTAAACTCAAAACTCATTCATGGAGGTTTTTGTTAAGTATTTCACAAGTTTTATTTTCCTTAATTCTTAAGATAACATTTTCTATAATGCTAATGTTATTACCATTTTAGTGTTGGGAAAAATTGTAAGTAAAGGCAGTAAGTGCATGGCCCAAACACAAACTGTGAGGAAGGAAATGAGTCAGTTTCCAAAAGTCTTTCAGCAATACACAAAAGGTAGGTAAAATCTCTCCATTCTCTTACACTCTATTCAATGTTCATATTGCCCAAGAAATAATACCATAGCAATTATTGCCTAAGGTGATTGTTTTCTGTTACATTTTGTCTTCAACACAGACAGTGTTGGTGACATTGGGTTATCATGCACAGAGCTGAGCTTATAAGAGAGACAAATATATTCTGTCCCATTTTTCCAGGATCCATTTTACAAAGTACTAAACTTTAAATATCATCACTTAATTTCTTAAGAATCCAAAAAACGAAAAAAGTTCACAAATAATAACTCCAAAATGCTTTAAAAGTAGGAGATGATAAAAGAGGCCCCCGTGAAGTAAACTTTCTTCTACTTTTAAAATTATTCTGAAAGTCTTGTGCTGGTTGGTCACAACTGTAATCCTAACTACTCGGCATATTTACTCAGGAGCCAGAGATCTGTGGATAACAGTGGAAGCCAATCAGGGCAAAATACATTCATGAGATTATTTTTCAAAATTTCAATGAGTTAGCAAAGGGCCAGGAGTGGAGATGTAGCTCATATAGTAGCTCATCAATCTAGAGAGGAAAGGCCTAGCAAGACTTTTAAGCCCTTTTTTCAAACTGTGAGCACACCAACATACATGCAAGTGCATGAGAACACGTGCAGGTGCACACACACATTCATTCAAAATGCCTTCATATCAGTGTTTTGCATTAATTTCTTTGTTAACCATATTATCTGAGTAAAATAAAAGAAATAAACTCTTTCATCTCAGAACATTTTCATATTTTTTATTTTAAAAATACTGTACAGAGAGGTCACATTTACATGAGCAAGTAATGAGTACATTTCCTAACAAGCATTGTTACCTCCTCCTTTATTTTCCCTCTACCGTCCCTTCCCGCCAACCTCTACAAGTACACTCCCCTCCCCCGTTCCCCTGCCTAAATTGTAAAGTTCAGTTTTCAACATAGTGTCTTGTGCATCTCATTGTTACAATGGGTCAACCTGAATCCATATTTAAGCATTTTGTTTTTTTTCTTCCCCTCCCCAAATTACAGGAGCTTATATACAAGAGGTGGGCACACCAAATTCAAATACAGTGAAAACAGGGGTTATAGCATGGGGGAGGAACATATAAAGAAACAAAAAAATCACATAGCCTGTTATAAGTACGTTAGAACAATAGCAATAAAGAAAAAAAAACTTGTGTTCCTATTTGGGGATTGATTTCCCTTAACAACATCTTATCTGGTCATATGTGTATAGATTTTGACCTTTTCTGCTTATCCCAGACATATATTAGCTATTAAAAATTAGGGAAACTCTGGGACCTACGTTTCTTTGGACTTGGCTTACTTCACTTAACAATTTCTTTTTCCAAGTCTTTCCATTTTCTAACAAATTGGGTGATGCCATTCTTTCTTATGGAGGCATAGAATTTCATTGGTATAAATAGTACATTTTCTTGATCTATTTATCTGATGAGGGGCATCGGGGTTGGTCTTATATCTTAGCTATCTTAAACAATACTGCAATAAATATAATTGTGCTGGTAGTTTTAGTACCGTCTTGTTTGTGATCTTTTGGGTAAATGCCCAAAAGTGGGATTGCTGTGTCATAGGGGAGTTCTATGTGGAGTCTTTTGAGGAACCTCCATACTACTTTCCAAAGTGGTTGAACAAGTTTACACTCCCACCAAGAGTGCAGTACAGTTCCCTTGTGGTCACATACCCTCCAGCATCTGTTGTTGTAAAAGTATGGAATGGTACAGGAATTTGCCTGTCATACTTGCGCAGGGGCCATTCAAATCTTCTCTGTATCGTTCCAATGTTAGAGTACGTGATGCTGAATAGAGCATAGAACATGTTTTATACATAAAGTGTAATTGATTTTCTTAAACTAGACAATTCAACAAAAAGTAAGTTTAAAACAATTTTCATGAAATTTTAGAGCCATGTACTTCTTACATAAGCACACATTTAAGAATAAAGTCAAGAATGACATGTCAAAAACAAAATAATTCCAGATATTTATTGTTCAAGAGATGTGTAGGTGGAGGAATTCAATTATTCTATACAAGGCACCTGTGATAATGAACACTGCAGCAAGTGTTAAGTTTTGTTAAAAGTTTTAATGTTTTAAATATATTTAATTTTGGGAATTTGCTTATATATGCTAAAACTAGGACTGTTTGGCAGGTAATAAAACTTTTCGATAAAGTATTTAAGATTTATGTTAACAGACATATGCTACTATGTATGTATATTTCAGAGTTTATAGAAACATTACTAATGAGAAGTTGCCAAGTCTTTGTGTAAAGGAGCAGAATAAAGAGTTAAGACTTTGTTAACTACACAGTTTCTGTTAAAACTATAAGGCTTCCTTATTTTATTTTATGTTTTTTAATTTTTTGGGGGTCCAGCCGCGGGGCCTGAACTATGGGCCTGGGCACTCTCCCTCAGCTCTTCAGCTCAAGGCTAGTGCTCTAACACTTGAGCCACAGCACCACTTCCGGCTTTTTTCTTTTTGCTTATGTGGTGCTGAGGAATCAAACCCAGGGCCTCATGCATTCAAGGCAAGCGCTCTACCACTGAGCTACCTTCCCAGCCCCTGGCTTCCTTATTTTATATGTTAGCGAGGAACAAATGATGATATAAACCATATACAAATGATTAGATGAGCCATAAATAGTAATCTTAGTGGGTAACTTTAAAGATTACTCATAACCTAAAAAACTCTTTTTGAATATCATAATCTTAGCCCATTTTAAATGTACAGGAATATGAGAAAATAGTAAAATCTAATAGTTAGTACCCTTCAAATACTGAAAACACTGATAATTATTTTAGTTTTATTTTAATCATTAATATTTTGTTATTGGTTTTCCTTATTTGTAACATTGTTTTCCTAGTAATATAATACAACTTTTTGAAAGTCATCAATATGAGGTACTTTGAGAAGGTTACTGGGATGGCCAAACCATTTTTTATAGGGCATATGAATTTACAAAGAGGAAAATTAAGAACAAAATATTAATTTTAAAAATGATTAAGTAGAGTCTGAATCAGGAGTGTTGATAAATACCCACACCTAAAATCTTAGCCCTAGGCTGAAGCATTGGTATTACAGAGTTGAGGCCACAAAAGTGAGAGACTGTGTTTTGTTTTGTTTTATATTTTGATTTTTCTGGTCATGGGGCTTGAACTCTGGGTCCTAGGTGCTATCCCTCAGCTCCGGGCTAGCACTACCACTTGAGCCAGAACACACTTCCATCTTTTTCTGCTTATGTCATGCTGAGGAATCAAACCCAGGGCTTCATGCATGCAAGGCAGGCACTCTACCACTGAGCCACCTTCCCAGTACCTGAGAGACTATGTTTTAAAAAAATCATCTAAACAATATTTGCTTTCTTCTTTGGGTTATATAATGAAATATATCAATATCTTTTTATGTCTTTGTGAATTGTCATATTTCTAAAGTTATACTAACTTCAGCCACTTTATCCTTTTCAAAGTGATGAAATATTTCTGAGAGTTTGCTTCTGTGAAGATTGTTTGTGCATTTATATTTTCTTCGGAGTCATTTTTATTTTTATCAAAATAACTTTATATTTCATGTTGATGGCTTATAATACTTCCAAATGTAGATGTAGAGTCTAAAGATAGCAGTATGGATATTCTCATACAGCTCTTGTTTATCTGTTATGCACTTTCAGTATTGTGATATTTCTCTTTCTCTTTCACTCTCTTATTTCCTCTCTTTTTCTTTCATGCTCCATGTCTGGTACTTAGAATTTCTGCTGGTCTACTATTATCCTTCAGAATCCACTGGTGTTGTGGAAACATGATAGAGACCATCAGTTACCCTTGCATTCTTTAAGAGTTATAACAGTGAGTGATGTTATTCTATTCTATTTTAAATGGCAAAACAACAGATCTAGGAATTCCTTTTCACTTTTACTACTATTACAAATTTTATCCCATAGGAATCATTGAGACGATAGGATACTTTTAACCTCTGACTTAAAAGTTCTTTTTCTTTTACAGACTTTTTCTTTTATTATCAGTGAATACATATAATGAAAACAATGCTAACCTATGGAAAGTAGACCGAAGTTATTCAGGGATGAAAAACAAGGTTAATGGGGGAAGTGAGTACAAAAGATGCCTATCATACAACAAAGATCCTCAGAGCAGTTTATCATGTACACTTTGTGAGAATGGCAATATGCTGGGAACTATAGATTAAATCACTGAACAACTGATATATATATATATATATATATATATATATATGCACATATATTTATATATGTATATTTATTTGTAAATGAATATATGTGTGTATATGCCCTTATATATGTAGACATGCATGTTACTGTACACAAAAATACACACATACATATACACATGTATACATGCACACATAGAAAAAGACACATAGCTACAGACAACACAAGTTTCACTAGTTGTTGAATATGCCTTAGACAGAATGCTTGGAACCAAATATGTTGAAGAAGTATTTATCGCTAAAAGTTCTTTTACCACTCCTCTTAACTCTTAAAACGGTTTTGACAGATTCGATTTGCAAAATGCAGTACAAGTGATAGCAAGTCACTCGGAAATCTCAGTAAGTAAACCTCATATGGCATCTCCGTGCTCCCCAGGGAATGCTTGTTTTTGTAGACACTCTCAACAACCAAGGTAGCAGGAAAATACCCTGGTACAGAATAAAGTTATAAGGCTTTAAATGACATTCTTCCTTGAGCTCTTTTCCAACAGCCAGCATCAATTCCTAAGCAGAAGAGTGAGTCCTCAGAAGATGGGAGCTCAGCTCAACATTTCACCAACCCATTTGAAAAGTCCTATGTGAGGAATACATACTGAGGTCTTGCTGATTTCCTAGCTAAGAAAATAAGAAAAAAATAAAGTATTTTAATGCATTAAAATTTGAGAATAATTTGTAACCTGTCAATAAATGTATAGAACACAATTATAACAAAATGAAAAAAATGATGTGCATATGATTTATATGCTCTTGGACTTAGCGAGTGATTTTAGGTGTATCTACACAAGTAGAAGCAGCATAAATCAAGCCAGCATTTCTTCATTGAAGATACAAGGAAAGGATACAGGTTGACCCATTGTAACAATGAGATGTACAAGACACTCTATCAGATGGGGGGGGGTGGAGGGAATGGTTGAGGGGGTGTGGAGGGAAGGGATGTTATGGGAAAAACCAAGGAGGGGGTAAAAATGTTCAGTAAGAAATGTACTCATTAACTTATTTATGTAACTGTAAACCCTTTGCACAGGACATTTACAATAAAATATTTATTAAAAAGATACAAGGAAAATTTCTGTACTTATAGGAAGTTGTATTTGTCAAACAATATCAGTAAGGTATTGGTTTTAGGACCACAGGCATATTAAAACTTTTGATGCTCAAATTCTCTACATGAACACAGTATATTATTTACATTAGAATCTGCCCACAACCTAGTACAGTGTAACTGCAATGAAAACTTTTACTACATTCTATGTTTGTAATGAAAAATAAAATCATATGCACTATCAATTCATACAATTTTTTCAGATAATTTTTTATTGTGAAAATATCGTAAGCAGTGGGTCGAATTACATGTGCAAGGAAATGAGTATATTTCTCATCAAGCTTTTTTGCCTCCTCCTTTGTTTCCCCTTCCCATCCCTTCCCATATCATCCCCCCACTCCCCCTCCCCTTTAATCCCCCCTAGACAAAGTTGTAAAGTTCGTTTTTCGACATAAATCATTGCTGCAATGGGTCCACATTTGTTTTTTCCCTTCCCCTCCACAAATTATACCAACATAAAATACAGTGAAAGCAGGGTTATACCTTGTGGAAGGGACATACAAAGCAAGAAAGAAATCATCTTATGACTATGTTAGAAACAATCATAAGAAAGAAAAACATTTGAATCCTTTCTCTGGGGTACATTTCGTTAAACATTAACATATCTGAACGTTTCCGCTTGTCTCAGACATATACTAGGGATTGCAAGTAAGGGAAACCAAGGGAACTATGTTTCTTTGGGCCTGGATTACTTCACCTAATATACTTTTTCCAATTCTTTCTATTTCCTAACAAATGTGGCAATGTCATTCTTTCTGATGGAGGCATAGAATTCCATTGGGTATATAGACCACATTTTCTTGATCCATTCATCTACTGAGGGGCATCTTGTTTGGTTCAATATCTTAGCTATGGTAAATAATGCTGCAATAAACATAGTTATGATGGTAGCTTTAGTATGGTTTTGTTTGTGATCTTTTGGGTAAATGCCTAAAAGTCTGATGGCTGCGTCATTGGAGAGCTCTATGTAAAGTCTTTGAGAAACATCCATACTAATTTCCAAAGTGGCTGAACAAGTTTACACTCCCACCAACAATGCAGTAAGGTTCCCTTCTGTCCTCATTCCTTCCAGCATCTGTTGTTATTAGAGATCTTGATTATAGACATTTTATCTGGGGTGAGGAGGTATCACAATGTGGTTTTGATTTGCATTTCTTTTCTGGCTAAGGAGGTTGAGCGTTTCTTCATGTGTCTACTGGCCATCCTTCTTTCCTATTCACAGAAGTTTCTATTTAAGTCTTTAGTCCACTTATTTATTGGAAAGTTGTTTCTTTGAGGATTTGTTGTTGGGGGATTTAATTTTTTTGAGATCCAGGTATACTTTAGATATGAGGCCCTTGTTCTTTGTATGGCTAGTGAAGATCTCCCAATCCATGGGCTTTCTATTGATCTTGTTAGCTATGTGTTTGCCATGCAGAAGTTCTGCTATTTAATGCAATCCCATTTGTCCATCCTTTCTTTGACTTGTTCTGTTTCTGGGTCCCTTTAAAGAAAATGTCGGTCTGTGCAAAGGAGACCTAGGGTTTCTCTTACTCCATTCTTTAAAGTTTTCAGAGTGTCTGCTTTGACTCCGAGGTATTTGATCAATTTGGAGATGATTCTGGTGCAGGATGATATATAAGGATCTAGATTTCGTTTTCTACAAGTAATTTACCAATTTTGCAAGCACCATTTACTGAAGAGGCTGTCTTTCTTCCTTTATAGTTTTTAGCTTCTTTATTGAAGATTACAGTGTTATAGGTCTGTGGATTCATTGCTGGCCTTTCAATTCTATTCCATTGGTCCTGAGGTCTGTTCTTGTGCCCGTACCAAGCTGTTTTGATTATTATAGCTTTGTAGTAGAGTTTGAAGTTTGGTATTGATATTCCTCCAGCACTGTTCTTTCTGTTAAGGATTGTTTTTGCTATTTGGGTCCTTTATTTGTTCCTTGAAGCATCTGGTAGGAATATCGATAGGCATTGCATTGAATTAGTAGATAACCTTGGGAAGTATTGCCATTTTCACGATGTGGATCCTTCCAATGCAGGAATATGGGAGATTTTTCCACTTTCGAATTTATGTTTTGATTTCCTTTTTCAAGTTTTTAAAGTTTTCATCACAGAGAAATTAAGTTAATTCCTAGGTATTTTATTGTTGTGGGGCTATTAGAAATGGAGTTGCTTTCCTGATTTCAGCCACACTTTTATCATTGTTGGCATAGAGAAAAGCCATTGATTTTTGAGGGTTAATTTTATACCATGTTACTTTGCCAAAGTTTAGAATCAGCTTGAGTCACTTGGGAGTGGAGACTGGGGTATTCATTAAACACAAGCTAATGTCATCTGCAAAGAGAAAGAGTTTTATTTCATCTTTCCCTATTTGGATCATTTTTATATTTGCCTCTTTTCTTGTTGCTGTATCTAGTCATTCTAATACTAAATTGAAGTGGAGAGAGTGGACATCCTTTTCTTGTTCCTGAGTTAAGAGGAAATGGCTTTAGTTTTTCACCATTAAGTTTTATGTAGGTTTTTATCATATACAGCCTTTATTGTATTGAGGAATGCTCTCTGGATTCCTAATTTTTCCAGAACCCTCATCACAAAGAGGTGTTGGACCTTGTCAAATGATTTTTCTGCAACTATTGAGATAACCATGTGGTTCTTATCCTTGCTGTTGATGATGCGATAAATTATACCAATTTACTTTGTTATATTGAACCTGCTTTGCATCCCTGAAGTGAATCTTCTTTGATCGTGGTTTATGATTTTTTGGATGAATTGTTCAAGTCAATTGGCCAAAATTTTGTTGAGAAGATTTGCATCAACACTCATCAAAGAAAGAGAACAAAGAAATGGGTCTATAGTTCTCTTTCTTTGATGAGTCCCTGCCTGGTTTGGGGATGAGGGTTATGATGGCTTCATAGAATGATTTCGGTAGTGAACTTTCTCCTTCAATTTCATTGAAGAGTTGAAGGAGTATTGGGGTGAGCTCTGCCATGAAGGTCTTGTAGAATTCCGCTGTAAATACATCTGGTTCTGGGCTTTTCTGAGACGGGAGGTCTCTTATTACTGTTTCTATTTCAATGTTTGATATGGGCCTGTTAAGACGGTTTAACTCATCTTGGTTTACTTTCAGCATTACGATATTTGCTAGGAAAACGTACATTTCTGCCAGGTTCTCTAACTTACTAGTATAAAGATTTGAAAAGTATTACCTTATAATATTCTGAATCTTGGTTGTTTCTGTATTTATGTTTCCATTCTCATCTCTGAGTTTATTTTTTTATTGTATTCTCTTCTTTTTCTCATAAGATTTGCTAAGGGTCTGTCAAATTTGTTAATTTTTCAAAGTACCAATTCTTTTTTTTTTATTCTTTCTGTTTTCATATTTGGATTCTAATTTTTTTTTTAATTCTGATGTAATTTTAATGATTTCTTTCCATCTATTGTATTGGCGTTTATCTTGCTCCTCTTTTTCAAGGTGGTTCAGATGTCTCATTAAATTGTTGGTTTCAGATATCTCCAATTTGTTGATGTAGGAACTCAGAGCTATAAACTTGCCTCTGAATACTGCCTTTGCTGTATCCCAGAGGAGTTGGTAATTTGTGTGTTCATTTTTGTTGAATATCATGAACATTTTAATTTCCTTTCTCATCACTTCCGTGACCCACTGGTGATTCAACAGTGTGTTGTTCAGCCTCCAAGTGTTACAGGACTCTCTTTGGTGGCTTTTGGTGTGGAGTTCTAATTTTATTCCATTGTGTTCTAAACGAATGCAAGGTATTACTTCAATATTTCTGAATTTAGACAAGTTTGATTTGTTACCTAAAATCTGGTCTATTTTGGAAAATGTTCCATGTGCTGGTGAGTAAAACATGTATTCTGATGCTGCTGGTTGAAATACTCAGTAGATGTCTGTTAAAACTAGTTGACCTATGCAGTTGGTTAGGTGTGCAGTTTCTCTATTGAGTTTTTGAAGAGTTGATCAATCTAGTGGTGATAGTAGTGTGTTAAATCCCCCAATGCTTAATGTCTTTGTATCTATGTGATCTTTGCAAGAAAGTAGTGTTTCTTGCATAAATTTGGGTTCTCCGTTGTTTGCGAATAGATATTCAGAATTGTAATATGCTCCTGAAGGAGAGATCCCTTAATTAGTATATGATAAACTTTTCTTATCTCTTGTGACTAATATTAATTTGAAGTCAATTTTTTCAGATATTAGGATTGTAACTCCCACCTGTTTATGGGGGCCATTTGCTTGGTAGATTTTTTGTTTGTTTGTTTTGTTTTGTTTTATCATGAAAATATCATAAGAGGGTTTACAATTACATATGCAAGATAGTGAGTAAATTTCTTATCAAGCATTGTTGCCTCATCCTTTGTTTCCCCATAACATCCCTTCCCATTTCCACACCCCCATCCCTACAACCCCCTACCACCCCATCCCCACCCGTCCATCCCCCACCCCACCGAAGTTGTAAAGTACATTTATAAATATAACGTCTTGTAAATCTTATAGTTGTAATGGGTCCACCTGTAAGCCTATTTAAGCAGTTTGTTTTTTTCTGTTTCCCTCCACAAAATATATCAACACCAAATACAGTGAAAGCAGGGCTTATACTCTGGGGGAGATACATACAAAGCAACAAAGAAATCATCTTATAAACATCTTAGAAACAATCACAGGAAATTAAAAAAATTGAATCCTTAACATGTGGTTCATTTCACCTAACATCAAGTTGTCTGACAGTTTCTGTTTGTCTCAGATATATACTAGGTATTGCAAATAAGGGAAAGCAAGGGACCTATATTTCTATGGGCCTGGCTTACTTCACTTGATATAATTTTTCCAAGTCATTCTATTTCCTAACAAATGGGTCAATGCCATTCTTTCGGATGGAGGCATAGAATTCCATTGTGTATGTACACATTTTCTTGATCCATTCATCTACTGAGGAGAATCGGGGTTGGTTCCATATGTTAGCTATGGTAAATAATGCTGCAATAAAAATAGTTGTGCTGGTAGTTTTAGTATGGTCTTGTTTGTGATCATATGGTTAAATGCCCAAAAGTGGGATTGCTGGGTCACAGGAGAGCTCTATGTGGAGTCTTCTGAGGAATCTCCATAGCATTTTCCAAAGTAGATGAACAAGTTTACATTCCCACAAACATTGCAGTAATTTTCCGTTCTGTTCAAATCCCCTCCAGCGTCTTCAAAACTTTGGCAAAATAACAGGATATAAAATTAACCCTCAAAAATCAATGGCTATTCTGTATGCCAACAATGAGAAAAGTGTGGCTGAAATCATGAAAGCAACTCCATTTGTAATAACCCCACAAAAAATAAAATGCTTAGGAATTAAAGTAACCAAAGAAGTGAATGGCCTCTATGACGAAAACTTTAAAAATCTGAAAAAGGAAATGAAAACGGATATTAGAAAGTGGGAAAACCTCCCATGCTCTTTGAATGGAAAGATCAACCTCGTGAAAATGGCAATACTCCCCAAGGCTATCTACAAATTCAATGCGAAACCTATCAATATTCCAATCTCATTCTTCAAGAAAATAGTAGAGGAAACCCAAAAATTCATATGGAACAATTAAAGACCCCAAATAGCAAAAATGATCAAAAACAGAAAGAAAAGTGCTGGAGGAATATCAATACCGAATTATAAACCTTCCTAAAAAGCTATAGTAATCAAAACAGCTTGGTACTGGCACAAGAACAGACCTCAGGACCAATGGAATAGAATTGAAAACCCAGAAATGAACCCACAGACCTATAGCCATCTAATCTTCGATAAAAAAGGGAGAGAAAAAAAGAGAATGGAAGAAAGACAGCCTCTTCAGGAAATGGTGTGGCAAAATTGGATAATCACTTGTAAAAAACTAAAGCTAGATCCTTATATATCACTCTGACCAGAATCAAATCCAAAAGGATCAAAGAGCTCAGAGTCAAGCAGATACTCTGAAAATATTACAGGATGGAATAGGAGAAATCCTAGGTCTCCTTGGCACAGGTCGAAATTTTCTTAATAAAGACCCAGAAACACAACAAATCAATGAAAGGTTGGACAAACTGGATTGCATGAAATTGCAGAGCTTCTTCTCTGCAAAGGTTATAGCTAGCAAGATCAATAGAAAGCCCACGGATTGAGAGCAGACATTTACTATCATTTACAATGAACAAGGGTCTCATATCTAAAATATACTTGGAACTCAAAAAATAAAATCCCCAACAAATCCTCAAAGAAACAATTGGCCAATAAATAAGTGGGCAAAAGACTTAAAGAGAAACTTCTCTGAAGAGGAAAGAAGGATGGCCAGTAGACACATGAAGGAATGCTCAACCTCCCTAGCCATAAAAGAAATGCACATCAAAACAACATTGTGATACCACATCACCACAATGGGAATGCTTGGTACATTTTGTTCTAGTCTTTCACTTTCAAAATGTTTGTTTTTATAGGCATGGTGTGACTCCTGAAGGTAGCAGATAGAATAATCTTGCTTTGTAATCCAAGTAGATAATATATGTTGCTTAATGGAGAGTTAAGCCCATTAATGTTGAAAGATATGACTGAGAGGTTTTTGGGAGTTCCTGCCATGTTATCCAACTTCTTGGGTGCTGAGGCAAATGTGTTCTTATGGTTCTTGGATTCTCACTTTTGTGCGGTTTCTTTGCTCTTATTGTGGTCTTCTTGGTTTTCTATGTGAGGAAATCTTTAAGTATCTTTTGTAGGGCTGGCTTGGTGGAGATATATTATTTTAGCTTTTCTTTGCTATGGAAAATTATTATTTGACCTTCAGTTGTGAAGGAGAGTATAGCTGGGTACAGTATCTTGGTTGATAGTTGTTTATCTTTAGGGCATGGCATAAATCATTACGGGCTCTTCTTGCTTTGATTGTCTCTGCTGAGAAATCTGAGGTGATTCTAATTGGTTTCCCTTTATAGGTGATTAACATTTTCTCCTTGACAGCTTTAAGGATCTTTTCTTTGGTCTGAATTGATCCTCTGCGGATTTTAATGTCATGGTGGCATGTCCTGTTATGGTCTGGTCTATTTGTGGTTCTAAAATCTTCTTGTACCTTAATAGGCCTAACTTTTTGCATGTTTGGGAAGTTCTCTGGTAGGATCCTGTTAAATGAATTTCCTAAACCATTAACTTCTGTCCCTATGTGCTCCTCTACACCCATTATTTTCAGATTAGGCCTTTTGATGGTGTCTTCCAAATGTTGAATAGATCTGTTGTATTATTTGGATTTGTCTTGGATAGTTGTATGTTCTTTCACTATAATATCTAGGCTGTCTTCAATGCCCGTGATTGTATCTTCTGCAAGTAGATTGTATCTACTGTCAAGGCTTTCTACTTTGGTTTTTATTTCTTTTCCTTCTAATTGGTCAGCTTTGATGGCTTCAAATTCATTGTTGGAGCTTTGTTTTAGATCTTGTATAAAGTTTTTTACTTCCTTAATTTGGTGTTCAGAGTTTATTCTAAAATCACTTAGTTGATTGGCTATGGTTTCCTTGGATTCCCATTCCTTCTGTCGGGCTCCATTCAGCATGCCATTTGTAATCTCTGTGAATTCCTTCAGCTGTCTGTTTATCGATTCCATGAATGCTTCTATTGATCTTTGTCTAGTTTCATCCCACTCTCACAATGCCTGTATTACTCTTTGATTAGCTTCCTCATCTTCGCACAATTTCTATAGTTCACTTTCACTGTTCTCAGTCTCCTCATGCAATTCCTGTCTTTCTCTTTGAGTGTTCTCAGCCTGTTCACACAATTCCTTAATTTCTCTTTGAGTGTTCTAAACCTGTTCACTCAAGTCCTATATCAATCTTTGAGTAGCTTCCTCACGTTCACGAGATTCCTCTATTAACCTTCGCTTTGCCTCCTCTTTCTCCTTATAATGTTCACATTGAGTCCTTTGCAGATTTTCAATGTTTTCATTCACCATGTTCACCAGTAGTATTTGTAGATCTTTATAAGAACTCTCCTCTGGATTATTCATGAATTGTTCTGTTACCAGATGTAATGAGTGTGACTTGAGATACCCGGACCTGCCATTTTTCTTGTGTTTTTCTGGCTTGTTCTGCCCATTTTGTATGAAAGTAACACGAATTTTGTGCTAGAACACTATTTTAAGGCAAGCATCAACCAAAGTACTGTAGTTGCACAATCAAAATGGCTGCAGATACAATCTAGTTCATCAGATACAATCTATTCAATATCAAACAACTGTGGATTAATGGGCTAAAAACAGCAAAGATAAATTTGGCAAACCAGAAATTTTTAGGTTTAAGGAGAAATGTGCTGAAAAATAGGATTAGAGGGATGTGGAGAGGGAAAAAAAGAGTGAATTTAACCAAATCCTAATCGCAGAGAGGGAAATGGATTGGACAGAATGATAGGAGAGTGAGTAAAACAAACAAAAAAAACAAGAAAAAATGGAAAAACAAAAATTTAAATTTAAAAATGAAACATGTAAAAATTATATAAGTTTAAGGAAGTGATATTGAGAGAAGAAAAGGATAGAATGAGAAGAGGGGAGAGATATGAAAGAGGTATGAAAAACTAAAAAATAAAATTTCCTAAAATTAGTTACTTGAAAATTATATAGGTATAAAGATATAATACTGCTATTAAAGAAGTTAAGCCTGAGGTTGTCAATTGAGTGATAAACTTCTGGATTAAGTATGTACCCAATGGGCATAAGATCTAATAATCAATGGCAGGTATATATCTGGGGATGAGCGGAACAGCAATTAAGTCATGTAAAAAAGGAAGAAATAGAAAAAAATGAAAACAAAGAGATCTATAGACCCATTTCTTTGTTCTCTTTTTTGATGAGTATTGATGCAAAACTTCTCAACAAAATTTTGGCCAATTGACTTAAACAATTCATCCAAAAAAATCATACACCATGATCAAACAGGATTCATTTCAGGGATGCAAAGTTGGTTCAATATAACCAAATAATCTGGTATAATTCATCACATCACAAACAGCAAGGTTAAGAACCACATGGTTATCTCAATAGTTGCAGAAAAAGCATTTGACAAGGTTCAATAACCCTTTGTGATGAGGGTTCTGGAAAAATTAGGAATCTAGGGAACATTCCTCAATACAATAAAGGCTGAATATGACAAACTTACAAACCTACAGCCAGCATAAAACTTAATGGTGAAAAACTAAAGCCATTTCCTCTTAACTCAGGAATAAGACAAGGATGTCCAGTCTCTCCATTTCTCTTCATTTTAACATTAGATTGCCTAGCTACAGCAATAAGACAAGACGCAAACATAAAAGGGATCCAAATAGGGAAAGATGAAGTAAAACTCTCCCCTTTGCAGATGACATGATCTTGTCCTTAAAGAATCCCCCGGACTCCACTTCCAAATAACTCAAGCTGATTCTAATCTTTGGAAAAGTAGCAGGGTATAAAATTAACCCTCAAAAATCAATGGCTTTTCTGTATGCCAACAATAAATAAAGCATGGCTGAAATCAGAAAAGCAACTCCATTTGTAATAGCCCCACAAAAAATAAAATAACTAGTAATTAACTTAACCAAAGGAGCGAAGGACCTCAATGATGAAAACTTTAAAAACTTTAAAAAGGAATCAAAACAGAAATTAGAATGTGGCAAAACCTCCCAAGCTCCTGGATTGGAATCATCAACATCATGAAAATGGAAATACTTCCCTAGGCTATGTACGAATTCAATGAGATACCTATCAATATTCCAACCTCATTCTTCAAGGAAATAGAAGAGGCAATCCAAAAATTCATATGGAATAATAAACACCCCAAATAGCAAAATAATCATTAACAGAACGAACAGTGCTGAAGGAATATAAATATCAAACTATGAACTCTACTACAAAACTATAGTAATCAAAACAGTTTGGTCCTGACCCAAGAACAGACCTCAGGATAGATGGAATAGAATTGAAAACCCAGAAATGAACCTACAGACCTATAGCACTGTAATCTTCAATAAGGGTGCTAACAACAAGAATATAAGAAAGACAGCTTGTTCAGTAAATGGGGCTGGCAAAATTGGTTAATCACTTATAGAAAACTAAAGCTAGATCCTTATATATCACCCTGAACCAGAATCAACTCCAAATGGATCAAAGAACTCAGAGTTAAAGCAGACACTTTGAAAACATTACAGGATGGCGTAAGAGAAACCCTAGGTCTCCTTTGCACAGACTAATATTTTCTTAATAGAGACCCAGAAATACAACAAATCAAAGAAAAGTGGAACAAATGGGATTGCATGAAATTGCAGAGCTTCTGCTTGGCAATGGATATAGCTAGCAAGATCAATAGAAAGCTCACTGATTGGGAGAAGAACTTCACTAGCCATACATCGGACAAGGTCTCATTTCTAAAATATACCTGGATCTCAAATAATTCAATCCCCCCAAAACAAATCCTCAAAGTAACAACTGGCCAATAAATAAGTGGACTAAAGACTTAATCTCAAATAATTAAATCCCCCAACAACAAATCCTCAAAGTAACAACTGGCCAATAAATAAGTGGACTAAAGACTTAAAGAGAAACTTCTCTGAATAGGAAAGAAGGATGGACAATAGACACATAAAGAAATGCTCAACCTCCCTCGCCAGAAAAGAAATGCAATTGAAAACCACATTGTGATACTACCTCACCGCAGTTAAAATGGCTATAATCAAGAACCCTAATAACAACAAATGCTGGATGTGATGTGAGCAGAAGCGAACATTACTGCATTGTTGGTGGGAGTAGAAACTTGTTCAACCATTTTGGAATTTGTTATGGAGGTTCCTCAGAAGACTCCACATAGAGCTCCCCTATGACCCAGCAATCCTACTTTTGGACATTTACTCAAATGATCACAAACAAGACCATACTAAAACTACCAGCATCACTATGCTCATTGCAGCATTATTTACCATAGCTAAGATATGGAACCAATCTAGATATATTCTTGATTGGATCAAGAATATGTGGTATATATACACAATGGACACTGCCCCATTTGTTAGGAAATGGAAAGATTGGAAAAAATTATATTAAGTGAAGTAAGCCAGGCCCAAAGAAACATAGATCCCATGGTTTCCCTTGTTTGCAATAACTAATATATGTCTGAGACAAACAGAAACTGTCAGACAGGTGGCTGTTTGGAGAAATGAATCCCAAGATACAGATTCAAATATTTACTTTTCTTTCTTGTTATTGTTTTCAACATATTTATAAGATGATTTGTTTGTTGCTTTGTATGTACTTCCCCCAGGCTATAAGCGCTGCTTTCACTGTATTTGATGTTGATATAATTTTTGGAGGGAATGGGAAAAACAAACTGTTTAAATAGGTTTACAGGTGGATCCATTTTACAATAATGAGATGTATAAGACGTTATGTCGATAAACGAACTTTACAACTTTGGTCGGTGGGTGGTGGTTGTGGTGGGGAGGGTGGTGGTAGAGGGATGTGTGGATGAGGGGGAGAGGGGAAGGGATGGTATGGGGAAAAAAAGGAGAAGGAAACAATGCTTGATAAGAAATGTACTCACTATTTGCGCATGTAATTGTAAACCCTCTGTAAGATATTTTCACATTGATAATAATAATAATAGAATATCCATTTAAGTGACTAAATATTTATATTAAATCCCATAAATTATATTCCTTCAATTTTCTGGCTAAAGTGTTCTCCAATCTAGGTATTTTTAAAAGAAATATTGTATGTTGTTTCCTTGGTGACAACATAATTGATTGACTTAAAATTTTCCTAAAACATGGCAGTCTGAAATGAGGTGGATGTTCTTGGGTTTGCATGCAAATATTTTGGACAGCACTAATGTTTTAATCTTGGATGCTATTTGATTGCTAATTTTTACAGGTTTTCATAGTATGAGAAGAAAATCAACAGACCATAGGAATATTTTTATCAGCTACATTGTATTATTTATTCAAACACATACACACATACAAACACACAGATATACACATGTTTAGTATGAAGACCCAGTCAGTCTGCAAGAAAATATTTTAATAGGAATTCCATAAAATATTTAGTCTGCTGAGATCCGCTTAGAATTTCTTGAAATATCTAATTGCTTCCACCCCTGGACAAATCATTATCATTGGTGAAAATGTTGCCATTTGAATTTAGAATGCTGCAGAAAGACCTATGTGTTAAAGAAAAATTACTTTCCACTTCCTCCCAGATTGTGGGGAATACCAGAATAGTTCTTCTGGAGATTAAGTTCTTTAGAGTGAAACCCATGAGAACATAGCCTCTCACATACTTTCTTCTTTTATCTTTAAATCATTCTAGGTAAAAAACATTTCTCTTTGACATACTTCCCACCTTGACATTGTCTTGTCACAGCCCTCCAAAGCAATAAAACCAACTGAACATACACTGAAACCTTCAGACTTATAAATCTGAGTAAGCCTTTCTGCTTAATAAATGGACAATATCACTTACTATGGTAGGTTATAAAGCTAACACAGAAGTCTAGTCTTTGTAACAATGTAGACTGTATTAAAATATACTTCATTATAAAATATCTAATTCCATGTTGTATTTTGTGTTTTTGTTTCTGTTGATCCTAGGGCTTAAACTCAGGGCCTGGATGGTGCTTTTGTGTTCAAGGCCAGTGCTCTCTATATAAGTTGAACTGGAACTTCATTTCCCCTGGTGGTTAATTGGAGATAAGAATCTAATGAACTTTCCCACTTAGGCTAGCTTCACACTGTAATATTCAGATCTTAATCTCTTAACTAGCTAAGATTACATACTTCAAATTCCAGTGCCCAGCCATGTTGCATATTTTGTGTAATTCCAATTCTCAGCATTGTATAGATTCTCCTACTAAAATATGAAAAAACAGAATCTACTAAGGATATTTGTAAAGTAAAAAGTGAAGGAAGATTTTTCATTCTTTACAAAATCTATGCAAAATCTATGCTAAAATATTAATATTTTACTGTACCTTTCTTGCAACCAGTTTGATATAGATTTATAATTGTCAGGTCAAGTTTCTCGACATTCTACTGGAGAATTATGATTTCATGCATGCATGCATATGCATATGTATATATAGATATCCAAATATTTTCCCTAGTGGATCATCAGAATTGAAACTTTGCTTTGTTTTGCTGTTCAGCTGTTGAACCTGATTGGCTCATTCTGTGACAATACCTCTCCTCTTTCTCAACATTCCTTTATTTACTACACCATCAGCCTTCTAAACTCAGGTTCACTTCTTGGAGAATGTGACCAGTCAGCCCAACAAATATCTACCCAGAGGGTTTTAATAAAGCAAGCTTTAAGATAGTAAGATAACATGATGTGACAACTACAAAATCTCTACAGAGACCTAGAAAGTTATCAAAATTATATCTGACATTTTTCACATTTCTACCTTCCTTCCCTTCTCATACTTAAGAAAGCACTGTCTAACACTATAAATATATTGCATTTATAAATTAAGGATTAGTGTTTTATTCCAGCCTGAAGCCTTCTTTTCTATGGTTTTTGATATAAACTTTTGGGAGATTTTTTTGATTGTTATGGGATTCCATTCCAAACAAAGCCATGTATATCAAGAAAGCCAATGTTTTCAACTCAGAGTAATAAATATAAGAGGGAGAAAATTAAGGTTAGGTATATATGTTAAGCACAAATTCAGGCAATATCCAGACATTTTGAAATTGTATACCTTTACTAGATAAAGTGGCTCAAACCTATAATCTTATCTACTTGGGAAACAAATATTAGACAATTCCAGTTCCAGGCAAGCCCAGACAAAAAAAGAAGTTTCAGAAACTCTAACCATTTGTTCGGTGCAATGTTTTCTTGCCTGTGTTAGGAGGACCACAGTCCAATAAGGCCCACCATAGTGATACTACCTCAAAATAAGAAATCCAATTAAAATCTGCAGGTATGACAGCATTAGAGTTGTTGTTTCACAGGGACAAGGTTTTGGGTTCAATCCTCCTGTACCACAAGGAATTTAAGTGTGTGCCAGGAAAAGAACGGCATGTCTAAGGTCAAGACTTCATACTGGTTTTACAAGCTCTTATAAAAACTTTACCTCTTTTGTTAATTTTTAAAGTATAATCATAATTTACATGGCCAAAACAAATAATTTCCTATTAGAGATTTTCTTTTATCCATTAAGGAACATGTTATGTGTTGGATATTGTCCCATTGAAATCATATTAAAATCGAAAACTCGTTAACTGCATGTGGAAACAGTATCTCAAAGGTAGCATTTAAGTTGAATTCTCCTCCAAGAGAAGCAGAAGGAATTGAATATACTAAGGAAAGAGGACTCTGAAGAAGCCAATTCTGATCTTGGATTTCTAGTTCTACCAACTCAGAGGCAAAGTATTTACATTATTATCGCTACCTAATCTGTGGAAGTTTATTATTACAATTACTAGCAAACATGAGGAATCTATAAGACAAGAAAAGTCATTGATGCTTGGGGTCCGTGACTCATCTCTATAATTCTAGTGTTTAAGAAGGATGAGACTTGAGGGATAATGGTTTTCAGGCTGGTAGGAAAGTTCATGAGGTTCTATCTCCAAATAACTACATGGTTCTTATTGTAGATTGACTACTATTAGCAAACAAACTGAGAGCATGAAGTATGTTCAAGCCGCAAACTGGTAGAAAGAAAAAATTCTTAAAAGAATACTATGAGAAACAGAGTTATGAATAGGAAAGCAGAAACAAAAGACATAAACTTATTGATATAGACAAAGCTTCCCAATGTGAAATATGGCACAATATGTAATATTTAGGGTTTTCCTTCTTATATAATAGAAACAAATGGTATGTCTACTTGAAGAAACTAAAGTGTAAAACTGTATGCAATAAATAATAACATTACTTTATGTTTCTATAATTTAACTTGTTTCCCCACAAATTAATAGAATAATATAGCTATGGAAAAATCAATATATATTGCATTTTCATATAGGATTACATATCCTTGCAAGTGTTGTCTAAAATTGATCTACATTAAAATCATCACCATTGATATCCTTCTCAAGATTCCAAATGTTTATAATCTCAGCTGACCTGCCTAAAAAACTCATACCCCATACATAATTTTTAGTTTGTTCATGCATTTTAGGAACATAAACATATGGCAGAAAATATTAATTACCTTTATCTGCTGTCATTAATGTATTATAACGAATACAATTAAGTATATACCCTGAGAGAAAGAAGATTCTTCCTTCTAAATACATGCTTGCAGACACACACACACACTCATACTCACATATTTACCACTCTAACTTAGGTTAGGTTCCTGACATTGGGTATGAGAAAATGATCTAATAATCAAACTTCCTTGCCCAGTCATAACATGCATTCATAATTCCACACATACAAAAAAAACTTGATCATTCAAAATAATGAGATTATTTAACAGAACCATCCAGCTCCTGAGCCATCTAATCCCTGATTTCATTCATTCATGACAATGCATTTTTCATACCACATTTAAAAACTTTTTGAGTCTCTCTGATCAGCAGACACAAATGTGCTATCATATAATAGAAAATGTAGGTAAAATTACTTGTCCCTAGGTCATCTTTAATATATCTTAAAGAGTTCTATGTCCTTCTTGCAGAGCCTGTTTCTGGCATTTTGCCCTAATGTCTAATATTAAGTTACAAAGGACATACCATATTCCTTAATTCATTTTCCCTAAAGGTTATGCTATGTAGTTGACTCTGATTTTTTGCTTATTCTAAATTAAATTTTCTTAACCAGTTGAATTATTGTTTGTGTTACTCCTAAGCCATTCAAAATATCAAAAAGACCTGGAAATTCACCTTGGCAATGAATTGTGAATGGCAGTTATGTTTGTGGGGAGGTAAAGGACTTGAATTATCTATAGTGCCTTAAACCTGGCACTGTTATTTAAGGACTGATCACTTAGTAAGCTTTTAATGTGTGTCTTCTTATTTCATGTGGGACGGTAAAAGTATACTTCTCATCACCTCCTTGCCCAAAGAACTAGAATTATTTCCTTTGTAGAGTTTGTGCTGAAAAGTCTGACTTAAAGAAGCACAATAAAGAACGAAGTAACTCCAATACAGACTAGCAACCATCTTGTGAGGTACGGATTTTAAATAGAACCATGAATTTGACCCAGAAATGACACAGAAAAGAAAACAATTGCCAGGCAACTGAAACATAAATAATCCTTGGGCAAGCCACAGGAATTTTCTCTGGATACATCAACCAAACACTGGGTGCCCATACGAGACACGGTGACCCAGTGTCCAGGTGGTACCCGTCAATATCAAGTCAGTATTAATAATAACCAATCATGTATGTGTAGCTTAATTTGCTTAAAATATTAGCCAATCATGTAATTTCTCATGTAAAACTCCCTTAAGGTTGTTTATTCAATACTTTAAAAACTGTACTGATTCTATGCTCGGGCCTCTTAGTGTCACCAGTTACCAAGTGCATGGAGGACCAAGCTTGAATTTGAAAATAAACCACTCTTGTCACTTACATTGATCTTGGTTTCTGGTGGATTTTTGGAGGAGGAATAACAGGTGGGGGCTCATCTGGGATAAACCCATAAACCCACCCAGACACCTGATGAGACTAGCAAAAAATGGCCTCTAAGTTAAGGCATTGCCACTTTGTAACTGTCTGGGGTCTGTGTGTCCTGCAGGATTGGTATTGGAGTTGGCAAGAAGTCCTGTTGGATAGTGCTAGAAGGCAGCCAACTGGACTGGTGTGAGATGTCCCCCTGTTCCCCGGGAAGGTAAACTATCCACTAGTGTGGACTTTTGGGCCTGTTTGTTGTCAGAAAGTTTCTGTCTGATAGTTTACAAGGTAGACTGTCCACTAGTGAGGACATTTGGGATTTATCCTCTCTGAAATCCTTCACTTTCTGTCTGACAGTCTACCATGCGCATGCTGTTAAATGTGTGTCTTATCTTAATGTCTGTGTGTTTTTAATGTGAGTATGATGAAACAATTCCTCACTCAGGTTCATCCGCAGGTGGATGCCCAGAGACCCTGTTTGTCTCCATTTGAGGCTGTTAGTCTTCGCTCTTTTTCTTCATCCAATAATAACTACTTTCTCTTTCAGACCCCCTTATTTTTCCACCTCGAAGGGTGAAATCTGGCCTAGAAAGATTGGCCCACTTGAAGCAAAGCTGGAGTCAGGTAATCTATCGGAAGCCACTGCTAAAATATTGCAAAGTGTCTCTGTCTACCCCTTTGGGATCTTAGACAGACCAGCTAGTCGACACTTTACACTTTTCTACATTGTTAGCTCTGTCCTTAACATTCTTTAAACTAGTTGTTAGGAAGATAAGGGGAGTGCGAGGTGCATTCTCGTTCTGACTCATTTCAATGTATATCAATCCACACATAAGACCAGAGGAAAGGAGAAAAGTCACAAAGTGAAATAGCCGGTGCTTTAAGCAATTTGGGATATGACCACAACTCAAAATGTCCCAAGGAGTAATAAAGCCCCACGGAAAACATACGAACAAAACTTCTTGGGTGCAAGGGGTCACAGCAGTTAAACGATACTCATGGACCACCCAATGAACAGTGGATCTGGTGACAGGATGAGTGTCTCACTCATTTTTAGTTATCCTAGAGAGCTTTTATCCCTTATTAAGAAGATACTTGTTGACTAAGGTTGGGGCACAGATTCACTTCTATCCAGAAGGCTCCCAGGTGACAGATGCTCAAGGGAGACCAATACGAGGGCTGACTCTGAGCCTGGAAGACAATTACCGGTTGCAACAATCACCCCAGGCTCCTCACCAAGAAATCACCTACTGGCTGGAAAGGCATCCAGAAGCATGGGCAGAGACTGGAGGAGTGGGACTAGCGAAGAATAGACCAGATCTATTCATCGAGGTAAAGCCAGGAGCTGACCCAGTCAGAGTCCGGCAGTACCCTATATCCATGGAGGCACGGGTGGGAATAACCCCATATTAGGTGTCTGCTAGAACTGGTTATACTGCGGCCCTGTCAGTTGGCATGGAACACTCCCCTGCTATCAGTCTGTAAGCCCCACTCCAATGAATATAAGTCAGTACAGGACTTAAGGGAGGTCAACAAATGGGTAATGGACATTCACCTGACTGTACCCAACCCCTACACACTCCTGAGTACCCTGCCTCCCGATAGGCAATGGTACACAGTATTAGATTTTAAAGATGCCTTTTTCAGCCTACCCTTGGCAGTTAAAAGCTAAGATCTCTTCTCCTTTGAGTGGACAGATGTGGAAAGATATATTAATGGACAGCTGAACTGGAAAAGACTTCCTCAAGGATTTAAAAACTCACCTACACTCTTTGACAAAGCCCTGCATGAGGACTTAGGTGAGGCTAGGGGAAGCCACCCTGGCTTGACTTTGTTGCAATGCGTGGATGACTTATTAATTGCTGCTAAAACTGAAAGAGAATGCATCCGAGGAATGGAGGATTTACTCCAGATTTTGGGAAGCCTTGGTTTCTTGAGTGTTGGCCAAGAAAGCTCAAATCTGCAAATCAGAGGTAACTTATCTGGACTATTTATTGAAAGCGGGGCAGCAGTGGCTTACAAAAGGAAGAAAAGAAACTGTCCTTAAAATTCCACCACCCCAGTCTCAGCACCACATAAGGGAGCTTTGGGGCTCAGCAGGCTTTTGCTGTCTGTGGATTCCTTGGTTTGTGGAGTTGGCTAAACCCCTTTATGAGGCTACCAAAGAAAAGCAACTGTTTTTATGGATGGAGTAGGTTGAACAAGCCTTTGAACAGATAAAAACTGCCTTATTGTCAGCCTCCGCATTAGGACTCCCTGATACAACTGAACACTTTTATTTGTATGTGGATGAACATAATGGGATTATGAAAGGAGTCCTAAGCCAATACCTAGGCCCATACCTAGTAGCCTACTTATCAAAGAAATTAGACCGGTGGCAGCAGGATGGCCACCATGCCTGAGAATTATAGTGGCTACTGCTCTAAGGGTAAAAGATGCAAATTAACTATGGGGCAGGAACTGTATGTGACCACGCCCATACTATTGAGAGTGTGTTAAAGCAGTCACCAGATCGATGGCTCAGCAATGCCCGACTAATCCATTACCAGGGACTGCTACTCAGTCCTCTCAGAATTAATTTCCAGGTTCCCTCAGCTGTCAACCCAGCGATTTTTCTACCAGATCCAGACTTAGACACGTCACTACATGATTGCTTGGAGATCCTGGTGCAAGTCCGTAATTTCCAAGAGGACTTAAGAGATCAGCGTTACTGGATGCTGAACTCGTGTGGTTCACAGATCGGAGCAGCTTTGTTCATCAAGGACATAGGTATGCGGGAGCAGCAGTATTGACTGAGACTGATGTGGTTTGGCTCGAACCTTCGCCCATAGGCATGTCAGTCGAGAGAGCTGAATTAATAGCCCTGACCCCAAGCACTAACGGTAGGAAAGAATAAAAGACTAACTCTGTACAGTGATAGTCCGTATTCATTTGCAATGGCTCATATACACAGAGCTATCTAAAAAGAAAGAGGATTACTGACAGCAGAGGGAAAGTCTATCAAAAATAAAGATGAAATTTTGGCCTTAATCGCTGCTCTTTGGTTGCCTAAGAAGTTGGCCTTTGTTCATTTCTCTGGACATCAAAAACTTAAAGATGCTGTGAGTAAAGGCAATAACCTGGCCGACAGAACTGCCCGGGAAGTGACAACACAAAGAGACTCTATAATGATGATAAACCTCCCAGACCCTGGTGCAAGAACTCTCCTGGACACTCCTACATATACCACAGAAGATTTAAAATGGATTGATCAACTAACAATGGCACAATGCCTGAATGGTTGATGGAGAGACTCTAAGAGCAACAGTATCTTGCTAGAACAGTTAGGGAGTAAAATACTACTGAAAATGCATCAAGCACCCACATGGGTTCGAGGAAGATGCAAGACCTGGTGATAAATACTGGTCTTAGGGTCAAGAATAGTCATGCTAAAATAGAACAGATTGTCAGGGACTGTAAGGCATGTCAGCTAATTAATGCAGGGAAAATTCAGGCAGTCGGATAAGAGGAAATAGACCAGGAACCTACTGGCAGGTGGACTTCACAGAAATCAAATCTGGCAATTATGGATATAAATATCTATTAGTTTTCCCTTTTCAGGATGGGTAAAAACCTTTCCTACAATGAGTGAAACAGCACAGGTGGTGGCTAAGAAGTTGTTGGAAGAAATCTTACCCAGGTTTGACTTCCCTAGTATGATAGGATCAGATAATGGACCAGCCTTTGAGTTGAAGGTAAGTCAGGGACTTTCTAATGTTCTTGGGGCAGATTGGAAACTGCATTGCGCTTATAGACCCCCAAAGCTGAGGACAGGTAGAAAGGATGAGTAGAACTGTAAAGGAGACCCTGAACAACTTGACCATGGAGACTGGTGGTGACTGTGTAACTCTCCTTCCCTTTGCCTTATACAGAGTAGGAAACTCCCCTTTGAAAATTGGTCTTTTCCCCTATGAAATTGTATTCGAAATGCCCCCTCCCTTAATTCCTAATTTTCAGAGCAGTTTCTTCGGGAAGATGATGATTCTGAACTTTTGTCCTTTCTCAGGGTCCTGTTGAGGACCCGCCTTTATGTCTGGCCTAGACTGAATGTGCTGTACGAGTCAGGCCCTCCACCGATCCCACATCACTTCTGCCCCGGGACTGGGTACTGGTGAAAAGACACCGACAGGAAAACCAGGAACTGCGGTGGAAAGGACCTTTGTGGTCATCTTGACGAATCCAACTGTCCTCAAAGTCGACGGCATCGCTACCTGGATCCATCATTTGCATACAAAGCCTGCATATCCCATAACCAATTTTGGAGAGCACCCAGAGTGATAAGTCTCACTTTCCAAAGACAATCCTTAAAGCTCAAATTGAGCTGTAAAAAGACTAAGTCATGAAATGGTTGTTGATGTATACCTTACTTGGAAATTGTATTGACATAATAGTGGGTGCCTGCAATCCTAATCACCCATATAATTGGACTTGGATTATTAGTAATCAGGTAATGGACAAACGTTTCCCTCTGGCTGTGAAAGAGGGACCCTCCTTATGGTTTAGAGACAGGCTTACATTTAATGTGTGCCAGCTCGCTGAGGGACTATGGGAAGGACCCAGGCTTGTTGAGTGTAGATGGTGACACTGGTATGTTTGCTCAGGGAAAGGAAGAACTAATAATTGTGGAGGACCAGAGGACTTTTATTGTAAGAGCTGGGGCTGCAAAACAAGTACCTCAGGAAAATGAAAAGGAAAAGGAGGAGACCTTGTTACTTTTACTAAATCAGGGCCAGCGGGCATCCAGTTTAATGGGATGTCTGTGCACCAACAAATTAGGGTTCCCCAGGATTCTGATGCCTGAGTGGAAGTTCGGTTCACAGACAAGGGCAAACAAGTCCTAGGATGGGAATTAGGAAAGACTTGGGGACTAAGATTTTACCAATGTGGAGAGACTCACAATGGCATACTTAGAACTCTACCGGAAATTGCCACAGCTAGCTATTTCCCTGCAGTAATGGGACCAAACACTGTTTTAAGACCGGCTTCTGCCACAAAAGCCAAAGCAAGTGAAAAGAAAAAGCCCCAGGCTGTAGTGACCCCATCTCCTCCGAAAAGAGGAGACCCCGTCAGGGAGAACATCCCCTTGCTGGAGGGTTCTCTATGGCAGCTGTTGGTTCAAACTTATAATGTAATCAATCAGACCCGCCCTGATAATAGTACATGTTGGATGTGTTATGATATGATACCCCCATTTTATGAGAGTATTGCAGTGGTACAGAATGTAACTAAAACAAGTAAATCATGCAGATGGGAATCAAAAGAGGCAAAACTTACCCTAAAGGAAGTTATAGGACAACAGTTATGTGTAGGACGAGTACTAACTAATTTTACTCACTTATGTAATCAGACCCAAGAATGGACTCCTGAGAAAGGTTATCGATTACCTCCCCAAGATGTTTGGTAGACATGTTCAACTGGCCTAACCCCTTTTGTGCACTGGAAATTTTAAATAGGACCCACAGTTTTTGTGTCATGGTGCAACTCATCCCATGACTAATTTACAATTCACTGCAAGACAAGATGATAAAAATGTCCGCAGCAAGCTACTGGCCTGGAAGAGCTAAAATAGAAATAATAACAGCCGTGACTATCGGGGACCTGATGGGCTTAGCTGGAGTAGGGTCTCAAGTAGCATCCCTGGTTACTCAGAGAACACCCTACTCGAATCTTTGTACTTCTATAGATGAGGATATCAAAAACCTGGAAAGTTCTACAGCCTACCTTCAAAAATCTCATGATTCCTTACCTGAGGTGGTGTTACAAAACAGGCAAGGGCTCTAGTTAATTTTCTTACAACAAGGAGGTCTATGTGCTGCCCTAGTGAAGAATGTTGCTTCTATGCAAATCACTCTGGAGTTGTAAAAGAGTAAGGGAACAGCAAGAAGGATGGTTTGAATCATGGTTTAACTATTCCCCTTGGATTACTACATTAATATCCACTCTGTTGGGTCCCATTATCATTCTAGTGCTTGTGTTCACTATAGGGCCTTGTGTTGTAAATCGACTAGTGATGTGTGTTAAGAAATGAGTCAATACCGTACAACTGATGGTCTTGAGAACACAATATCAATTAATCCCTGATGAAAGACATAACACAGGCCCATAAGGACAATGTTTAGCCTTTCAGGTGCATAATAAAAAGGGGCGAATGAAGAGTCTAAGAATTAAAGAGGCAAAATAAAGAACTAAGTAACTCCATTACAGACTAGCAACCATCTTGTGAGGTACAGATTATAAAAGAACCATGAATTTGACCCAGAAATGATATAGAAAAGAAAACAATTGCCAGGCAACTGAAACATAAATAATACTTGGGCAAGCCACAGGAATTTTCTCTGGATCCATCAACCAAACACTGGATGGCTATACGAGACACGGTGACCCAGTGGCCAGGTGGTACCTATCAATAACAAGTCAGTATTAATAATAGCCAATCATATATGTGCAGCTTAATTTGCTTAAAATATTAGCCAATCATGTAATATCTCATGTAACACTCTCTTAAGGTTGTTTATTCAATACCATAAAAACTGTACTGATTCTATGCTCAGGGCCTCTTAGTATCACGGGTTACCGAGTGCGTGGAGGACCAAGCTTGAACTTGCAAATAAACAACTCTTTTTTCACTTATATTGATCTTGGTTTCTGGTGATCTTTGGAGGGTCTCCAGTCCAGGTATAACAATGCCCTGCTGCTACTGTAGTGAAACTCACAAACAACTGCACAGCTGTGTTAGCTGCTTTAGATTTTGAAATTTTCTTCCAGTAGCCCTAGTGATTTGAGCCCAGATTTATAGGATAGTCACATAATACACAATTGCAAAGCACCACAATATACGAAGACAAAATGCAAAATGAGGTTCAATTTTTTTCTTTGTTGTTTCACTTTTTTCTTTCTTTCTTTTTTAATTGTGAAAATACGGTACAAAGGGGTTACCATTACATGGGCAAGGTAATGAGTACATTTCTTAACAAGCATTGTTGCCTCCTCCTTTGTTTCCCCTTCGCATCCTTTCCCATGCCCACCCCCGCCCCCCTCCGCCAAAGTTGTAAAGTTTGTTTTTCAACAAAATGGCTTGTACATCTCTTTATTCCAATGTGTCCACCTTTATCACTATTTAAACAATAAGTTTTTTTTTCCTCTCCCTCCACAAAGTATACCATCATCAAATACAGTGAAAACAGGGGTTATACCGTGGGGAAGAGACATACAAGGCAACAAAGAAATCATCTTATAAATATTTTAGAAACAATCACAAGAAAGAAAAAACATTTGAATCCTTATTTTGGCGTCCATTTTGCCTAACATAAACTTATCTGACCGTTTCTGCTTGTCTCAGACAAATACTAGTTATTGCAAATAAGGGAAAGCATGGGACCTATGTTTCTTTGGGCCTGGCTTAATTCAGCCTTGGAAGAAAACAAAAGAGTCATTTTTTTTCTTATTCATTGTCTTTTAAGGAGCTAGATCCTGTTTATTTCTCATTATTGTTGATATGACTTAAATAAATTTACCAGATTTTTCAAATAAAATAAAGAGATATAATATGGCATGTTTAGTAACAATATAAAGCTAAACATTTGAGTGATTTTCTTTTAGTTCTGTTCTCAGTTATGCTGAAATAACATTGAGATGAGACAAGCATATGTGTAAATTGACACGTATCAATCACACAGAACTCGGGAATCTTTGGGCTTTGATTTCTGTATCAACGTCACCTAGAAAACAAAATTATCACTTGCTTCATGTCTTAAGTAACATACTTAATACAAGTTTTATTAATTTTACCAATGTATTTCATAACCTATGGAATCGATGCATTGCATAAGGATTTGATTTCGTATTTCCACTGAATTAATATTACGTTTATTTTATTTTTTCACACATAAAATAATGACATTCTTGAGGATAAATCATGCCTGTTTTTCATTTTGATTGCCAAAATTGAACTATAAGGCACTTTGAAAATTTAACTTTAAATTTGAACTAAAGCAAGATATTCCATCACTTCCAATTATTCCTATCGAAATGTTAAAGTTTGAGGCAGTGACCACCATATGTTGCCTCCTGAGCTTCAGTACTCCCAAGAAGACTTGGAGTGGATAAAGAAAATTTCCATGGCCTATAAACCTCCAGACAGAGAAGGAAACAAAGACTGGTGGAAAACTGGGGCAGGAACCCGAAAAATGCAGGACTTGCTCTGACACTCAGATGTAAAAATTAGGCAAGGAAATCAACTCATTGAGGACATTGTTAAAAATTTTAAAACCTGTCAGCTCACCAATGTCCCCAATAAACCAGTTACAAAAGTAGCTAGCCTCCGTGGAGATAGGCCAGTTGTGCATTGGGAAGTAGACTTCACAGAAATTAAAACTGGATATTTTGGATATAAATATTTGCTAGTTTTTGTAGATACTTTTTCAGGATGGGTTGAAGCATACCCAACAAAGCATGAGACCGCAAACGTCGTGACTAAGAAGATCCTGGAAGAAATCCTACCCAGTTATGGCTTCCCATCCACCACCTGGTCGGAAAATGGACTGGCCTTCGTCTCAAAAGTAAGTCAGGGAATAGCCACGGTACTGGGGACAGATTGGAAATTGCACTGTGCTTAGAGACCCTAGAGTTCAGGGCAGGTAGAAAGAATGAATCTGACTCTAAAAGAGACCTTAACTAAATTGGCCTTGGAGAGTGGCGCAGACTGGGTATCGCTCCTTCTTTATGCCTTGTTTAGAATGAGAAATTCACCCTATCGGCTTGGCTTTACTCCTTTTGAAATAATGTATGGACACCCTCCACCAATTATCCCTAGCCTTCAGACTGAATTGCTTGCTGATTTGGATGATACTGAATTTCTGTGTAAGCTTGACTATTTACAGCTGGTGCATAAGAGTATGGGGCCCCAGCTTATAGCATTATATGATTCTTCTTCTATTCATACTCCACATTTGTTTAAACCAGGGGACTGGGTGTTTGTTCAAAGGCACAACTTGCGATCTCTGGAACCATAGTGGAAGGGGCCTTACATGGTGCTACTGGCTACACCACTGCCTTAAGGTGGATGGCATTGGTGCTTGGATCCACTGTTCCCACACTAGAGCAGCTGACCCCTTTGTCTTGGACGAACGTGGGTAAACATGGGAAGTCTCCAAGCATGCAACCCAACCACTTCTGAAGAAAAGAAAAATGGACTGATTGTTATTGGTATATTCGTTCAAGATCAAGAGCTGTAGGAGTTTAGTTTTGGGGTAGAGCCACAAGATTGTGGCTCAGGACCAAAAGCCAAGGTGGGGAATGAAAGGTTAAAGTTTGAGGCAGTGACCACCACGTGTTGCTTAGCAAAGCAACACGTGGTGGTAATCAAAACACCTGCGTGATTGTGTGCCTATATAAAGTCCTGCAAATCCTTAGCTTGGGCCTCTCCTCCTGTGCTCCGCTGTGTCGGAGTGTAGGAAGAGGCCCCAGCTGCAGCCCTTTTAAATAAAACAGCTGTAGATTCTGACTCTCGGTGGTCTTCTCGTGGGGGTCTCTCCTGAGACCTTGGCATTACACTATAGACTTGAATATAACTTATTTTTGAATGGTAGGAAATTCATATTATACCTACTCTCTATAAAATATTTTACACTATAGACTTGAATATAACTTATTTTTGAATGGTAGGAAATTCATATTATACCTACTCTCTATAAAATATTTTAAGAAATAAATGATCATGATAATATTAATTTTTCCTTCAAGTTGAAAGAAAGAACCTCACTATAGATGACAAAAACTTGAATGGAGATGCCATAAAGTTTATGAAAAATTCAAGTCATTATGAGTTAGATGAAATAGTCATTTTTGAAGGTCACAAAATGAAATCTCTTAAAACTTTCTTATCTGTTAAATACAATGTATTTGCACTAAAAATATTTCATTCATCTCTTCCGCAATGGTATAACCAAACCACCTCCATGACAAATAGCTTCTCTGATTAATTCAAGTCAATATTTAATAACAGAAGTTATCGAAATGTGTAGAAATATCTACCCACCACTCTAGAAATTAAATCTGAAGACATAAAGGATTGGGATTAATAATTAGCTTTCATTATGTTGCCTTAAAGCAGTGAACCCTTTTAAGTGGGCATAGTTGTAGAGATTTGGTCACTGAGAACTTGTGATCAAAGAGGATGTTAAGATCAAAGTCCTTTCCTCCTCTTCCTTCTTTTTCTTCTCTATTTCCTTCTCCTTCCCCTTCTCTTTTCCATCTCACTCTCTCTCTTCCCCTCCTCCTCTTGTTCCCTCTCCCACTCCTATTCCTCTTTTTTACTTCCTGGCTTCCATGAATACATAAATTCCATCACATGTTCCTGACATGGGGTACTGTGCCACCAGCAACCAAAAGCAAGGAGGATAAGAAACACAAACTGAAATGTATAAAAATCAGAAGCCAAGATTCATCTTTTCCTAACTTAAGTTAATTTTATACAGTATTTAGTGATATTGATAGGAGACTGACAGAGCATGCTTTCACTTATTATAAGGAATAAGATTTACTGGAAAAAAATCTGACCAACATCACCCTAACAAATTATTGATTAAATTAATATTATATTAGGAAAAATCTACTTTAAAGTGTCAGATATACTTCAATAAGAGGCAAAAAAATCACATCTATGGTTTACTATGAAAAGACAATAGAGGGCTGGGAAGGTGGCTCAGTGGTAGAGTGCTTGCCTTGCAATGTATGAGGCCCTGGGTTCGATTCCCCAGCACCATATGAGCAAAAAGAAAAAAGCTGGAAGTGGCGCTGTGGCTCAAGTGGTAGAGCGCTAGCCTTGAGCTGAAGAGTTGAGGAACAGCACCCAGGCCCAGAGTTCAGGCCCCACAAGCAGACCCCCCCCCCAAAAAAAAGACAATAGAATTCAATCTATTCCTCAAGGAAATTGACCTATATTTGGCAGTATTGTCAATTTCATAAATGATGTAAGAAGAATGAAGAACACATTTCAACTCAATCTGTGTGATATAAAATTTACCCTGTCCCCTGTATTCTATCTATGTTTGGTTCCCAAAATGATTTGTATTTTATTCTAATCATATTTTTAATTAACTTTAAGTAATTGTATGGGAGTTGCTGTTTGACAAAGCAGTTTATGAATAGTGTTTAGTGAGGGTTTTTTTTTTCTTTTTTGTCTTCTGAGGTATGAACTCTGGGTCTGGGCGCTGTCCCTAAGCTCCTTTGCATGAACATTTTAACTCTATCACTTGAGGCATAGCAGCACTTTCAGATTTTTCTGAGATGTAATTGGAGATAAGAATCTCACAGACTTTCTTGCCTGGGATGGCTTCAAACCTCAATCCTCAGCCTCCTGATTATTGAGGGTTACAGGCGTGAGCAGCTAGTGCCTGGCTTATACAATGAAGCTTTTTTTTTTGGTAGTCCTGGGGCTTGAACTCAGGGCTTTGGCAATGCCCAAGAGCTTCTTTTCCTCACTCTAGCACTCTACAACTTGTGTCATATTGCCAATTCCAGCTTTTTTTAAAATTATGTAGTACCGAGGAATCAAACCCAAGGCTTCACACATGCAAGGCAAGCAGTCTACCACTAAGCCACATTCCATGGCCAATACAGTGCACCTTGAAGATCATTATCCCTCATCCTTCTCAATCCTATCTCATCCCTCAATTTACATAATTTTGTAGAATATTCACTAACTTGCAATGATATATATAGTCACTCAGAGAATATATCACTGATTATACTTTATTGATAGTTTTATTCATCGACATACTAAAGTTATGCATTACAGAATTCTGGAATTTTAAATTCTGAATTTTCACACACTACTATTCAGATTCACACACTACTATTATAAAAATTTTTCCTAAGGTTAATGCAAATGCACTCTGTAATTCTTCAATAAAGTACAGTGATTCTTAAAATCTTAAAGAGTTGGAGTAAGAACATCAGCTTCAGTTCTAGAACATTTTATCATCACTACCCTCTCAACATACTCTAATATTTATTAGTAGTCTCTTCCTGTCATCATTTCAACCTACCTCCTCTTGAGCAGCTATTATTTCATATTCTACCTCTACAGATGTGCCAATTTTAAAAAGCTCACATTATTATAAAATGTAGTCTATCCATTTCTCCCATGTAATATTACTGTTTCAAAAGTAAGACCATGTAAATTTTTCTCATGGATGGAGTATATTGTTTTGTATGCATGTGAATAATTATATATCATCCTCAATGGACATTTCAATATTTTATTATATGTTATTGAAAAAGGTTTTGCTATGTCTATTCCTGTACATGTGTCTCATTGGATATATGTTGAAATATATTTTGTATATAAAATTATGCTTCAAAATGCTGGATCAAACTGGGTGTCGGTGGCTCATGCCTGTAATCCTAGTTACTCAGGAGGCTGAGATCTGAGGATTATGGTTCAAAGCCAGCCAGGGCAGTAAAGTCCGTGAGACTCTTATCTCCAATAAACCACTAGAAAACCTAAGTGGCGCTGTGGCTCAAGCGGTAGTGCGCTCGCCTTGAGCTGAAGAGTGCAGGGACAGTGCCCAAGCCCAGAGTTCAAGCCCCACAACTGACCAAAAAGAAAACAAAAAATACGCTGCATCATAGAGCAACTCTATGTGTAATATCTTAAAGATTGCCAGTATGTTTAACAAACTGACTATATCATTTTAAGTGACAAGCGCCAATGTATAAGATTTCCAATTTCTACATAGTGGTTGTGCAGTGCAATCTCATTGTTGTTTCTATTTCACTACTCTCTATATGTAGCCAATGTCTAGGTATGTTATGATACTTCCATATGTCCTTGGTTGTTGTTATATTAATATAGAGATATGTATTTCAATTTTTGATAATTTATTCACGATGGTTAAATTTTTTCATTGGTATTAATATGCTCTTAATATATTTCTGATTCAAGTGTTTTAAGTAAATGAATATGTATACACACTATGTATACATGTGCATATATTCATACTTTTATGTGTATACATACAAATGCCTATATATGTATACATATATGAAAATACATATGTGTATATACATATATACAGACATATATGTATATTATTATTTTCATTTCTCTGTAAGTTATCATTTTACTTCCTTTGCCAAACATGTCCTTTATTGATTTTACTTTATTTTATTTTATGGTTAAGATGTACAGAGGGGTTACAGTTACATGAGTAAGGCAATGAGTACATTACTTGTTGATCATTGTTACCCTTTCCCTTCCTTGTTGTTGTCCAACTATCCCTTCCATCCCCCAGCTCTCACATTCCTATCTCCCCACCCCTCACTGCATGAAGTAATAAAGTTCATTTACAATATACTGTCTTGTGAGTATGTTTGTTGCAATGTGTCATCCTGTGTCCTTGTTTCACCGTTTTATAATTCTCCTTCCCCTCCCCAGCTTAAACATGTATATACAAGATGCAGGGTATCAAAACTGAGTAGAGTGACAAGAGGGGATATGCAATAGGGGAAAGAACATACAAAGGAAACAACAACAAAAATGAATATAATGGCATTGTACGTTTACAACAGTAACAATAAAGACAGAACACTCAAACATGTCCTTGATTTTCGAGGTAATTATTACAGTTAATGTTCTTATCACTTTTGGAACTTTGCAAAATGTTTGGTAGCATTCAGTGTGGACTGATATGTTCAATATTTGTTAAATCTATCTACTCATAAGGTACCTGACAGCTCTCTTCTAAAGAAAAAAAGGCAGTCTTCTACAGCTTGGTTCCAAACCATTTGTATTTTTTCCTTGTACTAAGAATACTGACTGAAGCCTGGTGCTGGGGGCTCACACATAGCTATAATCCAAGCTACTCAAGAGGCTGAGATCTGATGATCGCGGTTTAAAGCCAGCTTGGGCAGGAAAAGTCCATGAGACTGGTATCACCAATAAACCACCAGAAAACTGGAAGTGGTGCTATGGCTCCAGCCTTGAGCTGAAGAGTTGAGGGACAGCACCCAGGCACAGAGTTCAAGGCCCACGACCACCACCACCACCAATAACAACAACAAAAAGAATACTGACTCAAAATGCAATAGTATTAAGCAGTCTTAAAGTTAGGCTCAAGTCTAACATTTTGGTATTATCTTAGATGCCAACAGCCTTCTCATCTAATGAGCCATGTGTCCTCAGAATGTTAACCAAATTTCTTAGTTTATTTACACAGTTACTAAAAGTATGTATTTTCTCATCTATCTTTCTTTCATTTTACCACAGAATCTGTATATATCCTTTATGTCATACTTGAATACAAATGCCTTTGGAAGATATTTATTAATTGATGTATATTAATTGTACGAAGAAATCTTATTGAAATACTTTACACACTCTCATATTGACCAAGGGCCTGATTAAACTTTTTTTTCTCCATTCCATTGCCCTTTATTTTTCAACTGTTTTCTGTGAATTTCTTTCTGCTAACTTCAAACATCGTCAAAATTTTAAAGTGCTGTTCACCCACCATCATTGAAAATTATACAATGCTGAATCTAAAAGCAAAAATCAAAATAAATGGAGACATATAATTTTTGTGGATTGGAGGATACAATTGAGCCAAGATATAAATTTTCTCCTCCCCTATTTGTTGTTCATTCGGGGGTTTTGAAATCTGGTCCTGGGCACTTACCCAATGCATTTCAGCTCAAATGAGTGCTCTAATGGTTTTCTGGTGGTTAATTGGACATAAGAGTCTTACGGACATTCCTGCTCCAGCTGGTTTTGAACCACAATCCTCAGATCACAGCCTCCTATGCAGTTAGGATTACAAGCATGAGCCAACATCGTCCAGCTTCACAGTTTTATTTATGTTTATGACAACTTCTAAAAAACACCTGACCAGCACTCTAACTCATTCACAAAGGAAAATAAAATGGAATATATTTCTCTGTCCAATATTAAAGCTGTTAGTATGAAACTGTTATACTTGGAGAGGAAAATTTTACAGCTTAATGAGTCTGTACAGCACCAGATTAGCTCCACATAAATATTATCAAGGAATATTTAATAAGGGGTAAAACCAAACATTTGTGGAATGACATTCTTTTGAATAAGTGGTGATAGGTTAGACAATATTGGGGAGAATTAAAAAGTAAACATTGACTTAAACATAACAATTTATTCAAATATTAACTTCAAGCAGGATTAAAACGTGGCATATAAAACAAAACGAGTGATGTAAATGTAAAACAAAGAAAGATGTCTTGACAATTTTAGAGATGAAGCTTTCTTAAATTTGGCATTAAAATTATAGGTAAGGAAAACAATATAGTAGAACTCAATGAAAGTGTAAAATAATTTGGTCTGTGAAAGCTCATATACAAGTAGTGAATAGAAGTTGGAATCAGGTGGCTCATGTATCTCATCCTAGCTACTTGGGATCCTGTGATTTAAGCTTTGCTGTTTGAAGCCAGCCCTCCACAAAATAAAGTCCTTGAGAATATTATCTCTGATTAATCAGCAAAAAGCCAGAAGTGAGGCATGACTGAAATGGTAAATTTTTAACAAATTGCAAGAAATTTCAGGGACCCTGAGTTCAAGCCCCAGGACCATACATGCATTAGAAAAGTGATAGTAGTAATACTGGTAGTGATGATGATGATGATGTTTATGATTATAATGATGATGAGGTGTACCCATATTCAAGGATAAAACATGTATAAATCTTATACCTGAAGAATGCCTCAAATCTAGATTCTACATAGAACTCTCAAAACCTAATGTTAAAAAGAACATCAATTAGAAACCAGCAAAGTATATCTTGTGAAAAATAAGCACAAGAAAACCATCATCAGTCGCCAAATAAGTGCATATTAAAACCAAAATGACATCATAAAATATGTATAAGAATTACTTCACATAATACAATAATGGCCATATTAATGTTATCTAGAAACAGAGAAAATGGATGCTGGCAGAAATGTCAAATGCGAAATAGACTTCTGAAAACATTTGACAGGTTCTTAGCATATGAAATAAGCAAATACCCACTGTATAACAGAATAATTGATCTTTCCAGGCTTTGTCTCATAGAAATAAAATGTAACATTCACCCAAACGCCAAAACACAGAGGATTATAGCAGCATTATTTCCTCTAGTCAAAGAAAAGGAAATCAATTCAGGCTTTCTTCAAGTGAATGGGAAACGAATTGTGCTACATTCTCTAATAACAGAACCAAAAGGCAACTCGAGTTAAGGCATACAATAACTGAGAATAATCTACCATAGATTTGATGGCAATCATGTTTATTTATTACATGATATAAAAGTCGGAGAAAAAAAATGTGTTGGTTGCCAGGATAAAACAGGTTTTGGATGGAAAAAAGAGAAGTGGTGGGTTTAATTATAAAAGGGAAACATGAGACAATTATTTTTGGTAAAGAAATGTATCTGTAAATACTGGATATTAATATAGATTTGATAAAATTATGTTGGACTTAATATGTGCACAAAATAAATTAACTCTTCTGCATAAGGTACTTGAGACATTAATGTTCTATTTGTGATGTCATACTAGAAATATTTAAATAAATTGGAAAAATATTCAAGGGATTTATCTATGTTCTTATAAGGTCATAAAGATCCATACTAACCTCGATAGAATTTAATATCTAGAAAACAGAAGTCAATATTGAATGTTTACATTGAAAAATAATGTGGGTCCAAGCTTGAGATGAAATATACCTTGCTAATTAGAAGGCGGAGATTTAGAAGACTGATATGAGGGCCAGTTCTGAAAAACACAAATTCATGAGGAACTACAAAAACAAAGAAAGCTAGATATAATGAAATTTTCTGATATCTCACGTTTGTGGAAACCATAGGTAAGTGATCATTACTCAAGGGTGGCTTGGCCTGAAAAATAATCTAAAGTGGTTAGAGCCTTAGCAACAAAAATAAGTCTGTAGCATGCTTCCCTTTTATAATTAAACCCACTACTTCTATTTGTCCCAACTTGTTAAAACAGGAGTGGTTATAAAGAAAAGCACTGGTCTGAAGCCTCAATATAAGGAACTCAGTCTATGTGGGCCAAACAGTCCCTAACATGAGGTTTTATTTAAATTAACAAGCATTATTTTAGATTTTGCATAGTGGGATGTTGCATAGTCACAGGCAAGGTCTGCTAAGTCAGGTAATCCAATCTACTCTTTCACATGTTACCCAATAGCCTGGTTTCAATAAAAATGACTACAAGGAGATTGTACAAATGAGACTGCCACTTTTCCCTTTCATGAATCAAAATTCTGTGAAATGATTTCTGTCTTCCAGATGTTTACATATTTCTCATAATCTTTTCTACTATTTTGTCGTCATTATTGATGTTCATATTACTTTTTGTTGTTGTCTTTTGTGTACATGCCATTTGTAGGGCTGGAACTCAATGTTTTATGGTCTTCCTTGAATTTTTTGCTCATAGCTTTTTTTTTGTTCTATTTCTTTTGCTCTAATTTTTTGCTCTACTCCTTGAGCCACATTCTCACCTTCTGCTTCTTGCTGGATAATTGGAGATAAGTTTTCTCACATTTTTGTCTGTTTGGACTGACATTGAACTAAAGTATTCAGGTCTTAGCCTCCTGAGTTTCTAGGATTCTACACATGAATGGCTAACACCAATCTTTGCTTTACTGTTATTTTAATTATGTGATAGAGGAAAGTGGAAGTATATTTGTGGTAAGGGTGCAATTTTCAAATACAAGTTTGAATCAACTTGATATAATGTAATAGTTATCAATTTTAACAGTTAAATCAATGAATATTACACATTCCCAAAGAAATATAATTGAAAACAAAACGCAGAATTGTTTACTTAAAACAAGAAATAGAACCATGAATTTCACTTTACAATTAATTTTTATATAACTTTAATTAGCAGACTTCCATGACTAAAAGTTAATATATTAATTTTATACTACAAGAAAAAAGTGATCATAGTTAAGAATAGATATTTCATCACAGCGAGAAGATAAGTTTTTGAGCATTCTCACTAAAAAGAAATGTTACATGCTGAAATTAATGGATATAGTTGCTCATGCTTGTAACCCTAGCTACTAAGGAGGTTGAGAGCTGAGAATCATGGCTCAAGGCCAGCCTAGGCAAGAAAGTCTGTGAGTATATTATCTCCAATGAGACAAAAGAAAACTGGAGTGGCTCAAGTGGTAGAGCACTAATCTTGAGCTGAAGAACTGAGGGACAGTGTCCAGGTCCAGATTTCCAGCCCCCAAACTGACAACAATTAAAAATAAACAGTTAAAAATAAACCGTACTTTGAAATAAATGTTAAAATATATATTCTAAAAATTTTTTTAAAACCTCACTAGATATACTAGTTTATATAAATAGATAGAAGTGTTTTCTGGTTTTAGTTGTTATTGAACGAATTGTGTAAATCACACATTTCTTATTCAAATCATATTTGTAGGTTTATACACTTATATGCCATAAGTATAACTAACAGATATGTGATCGGCAGTGCTGTTTTAGGAATGTCCCTTGGCATTCTAACATTAACACTTCTCCCCTGAAATCGATATGCTCTCCAATCTTGTCAGATGTTTCAACTCATTGGAGCAGAAAAGTATAAGCCATAATCATTGTTTGGAAAAACTGTAACATTTTACATGTATTTCACTTCGTTTAAGAACCAAAACATTTAAGTCATCTGAAATATGCCAATAATAGCAAAATATCTTCTGAGCTTTTTAGTCTCTTAAGAGATGAAAATCTTTAAATATACATCTAATTTTTTCTGCCTAACATCCTATATCTTAGGAAGATCTTTTTGTGTAATCCTGTGTTCCTGATTAGAAGACCGGAATAAAGGTAATAATGAAAATAGCCAAGGAAAATACTTGAAAAAATTTAAAAGCAATCGCAGACACTCCTGTTTTAATCAGTTTCAATGAGAATATACCTTAAAGTATCACGTTTTTTTTAATCATTAAAGAGCAATAATTAAACTTTAATTAGCAGTGAAGAAGGGAACAGAAAACTGTGTTTGAAGACAGCTTGACTTTGAATAATTCAACATAAGCATAATGGCTTTATCTTGTTTTTTCTATGTAATTACCAAAATAATAAAGAGCAACACCCAAAGGCAGGAAAACACCTAAGCCAAAGCAGTAAACTTTTGTATATAAAATAATTGTGATGGTCTAACTCTTTCAAAGTCAGGCTTGGAAAGAGGAAAACTGTATTTGTTTTAGTGTGAACAATAAAAAATATAAAAATCCTCTATTAATGTTTTACATATGTATCTTGACTAGGATGATTCGTGTTGGAGAAGAGGAAAGATATGAAAAAGTTCAAAATTGTTTGACTATTCCCCAACAACATTCTTATTTATCAGCTATAACAACACAAGTAGCCTTGGTTACTCTTAAAATCATGCTTGTTTACATTTAGAAGCATTATTTTTTGCTGGGTTATAAGCTGCAAACGCTTGAGTATTAATAACGAGTCATTTCCTAAGAGAGGAAAGTTGCTGTGAAAACAAACATAATATATCAAAGACAGCATAGTGGAAACTATTTTGTAGCTATATCACAACCTGTAGGTGTAGATTTTGTTTCCCATGGTTCCAGGGTACCCATTTTTGTTATCTTCTTTGTCACTGTTTAGTGATCCTATATCATCCTATACCATCCTTGGAATGCTGTATCTTTACTAGATTCTCTAATTTCTGTTGGAAAATTAGGAAGGATGGAAAATTGAGTTTCTGTTTCTGTTTTACTTTATTTTATAACAGTTTAGAAACTGTAACTCAAAATGACATTATCTTTATAATATTAGGAGACAGATTTCATTTCCATATTCTTACCCTAGCTTTATACATAACTTTAGTACTTTGATCCCCAAACGTGAAACTAAAGATAGAGAGTTTCTTATTTAAATATTATTTAGAATTTGAAGACTTCATTAATGTAAGGCCCTTCGTATTATATCCTTCATACATGTGTACAAAGCCAGTGGCAAATTTTTCTTATTCTCAGAAACTAGGATATGTGATGTCTCTATACTTGCAATCAGGAAAAGGCTGTAGCTGAGTTAGTTTACTAAACCAAATATGCTGTAACAAATTTCTACAAGTTAATTGGCTTGAATAATCCGTATTTATCATTTTACAGTTCTAAAGGACAGAAATCTAAAAGAAGTCTCACCACATTAAAATCTAGCCACCTACAGGGCTAAAAGAATTTTTAGATGATTCTAGTGGAAAGGCATTTACAACCTGTTCCGCTTTTCAGAAATTCAGAATCTGGATTGTTGTCTTTTCCTTTATCTTCTCATGTAGCATCTTTACATCTTTCTGATGGTTCTTACCTGATCATTTCCCCTTTGAAATATAGCTGGGATTTTAAGTACCCATTTGAGTTATACTTCCCCCATCTGGTAATTATTCAAATTCGTGTTCCTTGAGTAATGAGAGATGAATATTTTACATATATATATATATATATGTATATATATATATATATATATATATATATGTATAGTGCATATCTACATTTGAAGGATTAGACATTTAGGGGATGAGAGGCATTATTGGAAGGTATTTTACTGACAACCACAATGAGTTTCTAGCACTTTTTTCTACTATAACTTGTTATCCGTTCATTAATTTTGAACAACATATTTCTTCAATGAAATATCACTAGAAAAAAATTAGTTCCTGAAAGCAATTAATCCTGATTAAAACATTGTCCTGTACTAGAAATCCTAAATGCAAGAGAGCAGCTCCTGAAACAGTTCTGGCACTATCACTTTTATACATTCTGCTACAATCTTCTCTTTTCAAGAGGAGTTGATTGTTATTATTGTGGAATTATGGTTAATATATATTTGACTGCTATTTTTAAATAAATCACCACCCAATACTGGTACTCTTTTTGTAACATTTTGTGTCTAATCTATTTCTGAAACACAGCTATTTGAATTACGTGAACTGCTTATTGAAGTTGAATCAGTGTGGAGAGGAAAAGAAAATAGATGTCTCTGTGGGTATGTCACATTAAAAATGTACCTACAAGCTATTTACCTTAAAATCATCTATTTTTCATTATGTTTAGATTCTGATAGAATTTAGCCTCTCAACTCACACAGTGTTAATGCAGTTTTATTTCATGCCTCTCAAAAGCAAACCACAAATTACTATTTATTTAAATTTTATCTTTTTAGTTTTAGAATTTTTCTTTAGCAAACTATATTTTTTAAAAAGTTAGCCAAGGCAAATGGTTTATTAGATATTTGCAGTCATGTTCAGACTCTATGGTGGAAGCCAGAAAGAGAAAAAAATTCATGTTTTTTTTCTTCCTTGAGGCACTCTTATTTATCATTCATCTAATTCTGAAAGAATGAAATTCTTGATTTGAAGCCTTTTGCTTGATATCCACAGCGTGTCATTCTTCCTTTATTAATAGAAGAATTTGGAGAAAGCATGAGAATTCACACTAGGAAAATGGGGAAGAGGAAAAGAGAAATAGAATTCTAGATATTTTGTTCTTCCTCATCTCAATCACACGGTCTGGATAATGATTAAGGATATTAGATACAATGGTCTAGAGTGATTACCCCCATCTATAGAAAAAATATAACCTCATAAGTGATCACATGGAGAATCCTTATTTATTAAAAATTGTAGTAATTTCCAACAGGAAATGTTATATATTTGCTTAGTTCTTGTTTAGTATTTGTTAAATTCTGATGTGCTATAGTGAACAATCATAAAGGTATACAAGAATGATAAGAAACTAACATCTTAATATCATATTCTAATATTAGCTTAATTCTGCCTGAGTTATCTCTATGAGGCTGTATTTGAGTTTTGCCTCAATTTCACATGCTATATTCTTCCAATATATAAGTTGAAAGAAGACTCCTTCTGAAAATATGCTATTTTTATAGCTAAGGGAAAACAAGTCAGCTATTAAACACAGACAATGAGACAGAAATCTTCCCCTAGAAATAGACTTTCACCTCTTCTGTTTCATTTTTGTAAACTGAAGTAAGTCACATGACCCATCTTGACATTGCAGAGTAGAAGTAAATCTCACCTACAGGAAGCTGATGCAGGACATACAGTAAAATGCCCAGATATGTAACACTTCAGATAAAGAGGAAAAAAAAGAGAACTACAGTACAATCAATCATACTTGCTATCATATGTCTCTGCAGGAAGGAAGCTATAATGTTCCTTTGTTTCTAAAATTACTGAGATCTTCAAATCATGTCTTTTATGCTTGGATGTTACAGGAATTAGAGAACATTTTGATCCTGAGAGAGCATCAAATCTCAAAGAAAGTTGGAGTAAGCATTTCAATTCCACTTTTTGTTCTCCAAGAAAAGAAACCATTTTATAGACAATACTTTATACTTTCTTACCTAGTATCATTTTTTTCCAGAAATGGATTTTGTTAATATATATGATTATCCACCAGAATAAATGTCATCATTTATTTTCATCTTGTGCAGACAGTATAGTCAATTAGATGTAAGTGGGAGTTCATCAGTAGCACTTTTTAAAAATGCAAAAAATGTGGACAGGGAGCCAATATACATATTTTTCCACCATCACCTTCCACATCTTCCTTCTTCCTTCCTAGGAAACACACCCTATCAATAAAAGGCTTAGATATTTGGCTCGTGACCTTGAAAGTGGAAGCACAATATTAGGGATGTCGGAGATGATGGTCAATAATATTTTACATAATAATGTCACATGCAACAGCCTTATGAGTCCAGCAGGCCTTAACACTGTACTTCCTTAGTGATGTGATAGGAATGTCAGCTTTACTGGACTTGGTATTGTTTTCCACTTCCTTTTCTACCCCTTGGCCTAAATTATGATACATAGTAATTGAATGAAAAAATAATGCCATCTTAACCAAGTCCCATTGCGACAATGAGAGGTATAAGACGTTATGTTGAAAAAGGAACTTTACAACTTTGGCGGGGGAGGGATGGGGAATCAGTGGGCAGGGATATTAAGGGGAAGGAGGAGACAACAATGCTTGCTAAGAAATGTACTCTTTACCTTGCTCATGTAATTGTAACCCCTCTGTACAGTATTTTCACAATAAGAAAACGTATTAATATAAAAAAGTAAGAAAGTTACTTAAGGCTTTGGGAATGTGGCTAAATGGAACAGTTATTGCTTAGCAAGAATCAAACCCTAGGTTCAATTCCTCAATCCCACATGAATAGAAAGAAACAAAACACTGAAAGATGAGCTGTGCCTCAAGTGGTAAAGTGTTAACCTTCAGCCAAAAAAAAAGCTCAGGAACAGTTTCCTGTACCTGAGTTCAAGCCCCAAGACTGGCAAAAAAGTCATTTAGCTAGTAAATGCAAAATAAATAACCCATACTTGGAATATGCAATTGCTCATTCCAACTGATACCTAGTAATAATCTGTAATTCATTTATTTTACCTATATTAGAATAGTATTTTTTTTAAAGGGCAGGGAAGGTGCCTCAGTAGTAGAGCGCTTGCCTTGCACGCATGAGGCCCTGGGTTCGATTCCTCAGCACCATATAAGCAAAAAGAAAACAGTCGGAAGTGTCGCTGTGGCAAAAGTGGTAGCACGGTAGCCGTGAGCTGAAGAAATGAGAGACAGAGCCCAGGCCCAGATTTGAGGCCCCATGACTGGACCTCAAAAAAACAAAACAAAAAAAGACAAAAAAAGTTCTGTTAATAGGTCATGGCAATTAATGCCAAGAATGAGATTAGATATCAGGTGAAGATTAATCCTGGAAATTCAAAGATTCCAGGATTTTGAGTGGTCACTGCTAATCACAATGAGAAGGGTAGTCTGTGAGATTTGGAAAACTTTTTGGTAAGTCACGGCATCAAAAAGGCATAGGATAACTAATGGCTTTGACAGAAGAGAAGGAATAACTCCCCATGGAAGGAATAAATGATAATAATAACTAAGTTATACCACAAACTGTTCTAGGGAACCATTTTTGGTTATTGAAGAACTAGTTATCAACTACGCTTATTCCTCATTGCCTTTAGCATTCTAGTAACTTAGACTAGTTCTTAATCTGTGTGATAAATTGTATATCCTTCTATGCTATTCTTTCATACCTTACTTTCTTTACTTTCTAAAAATCTTAGTCTTTTATATTTCTCTATGAACTATTTCTGATACTAAGTCCACATACACAGACAGCAGAGGATGCTAATGTAAGAGTCCCAAAACACATGAATCATTAATGTAACAACATGGAAAAGGAGGATATATTTATTGCTACCTCAATTTTTCTGAAAAGCTGCAATGTCACCATTGATTGAAATCTCCATTCTTTGTCTACATAGTGTCATTAAGTGCAGATCAATGCAAATATAAGCCGGATGCTGGTGGCTCACACCTGTAATCCTAGCTACTCAGGAAGATGAGACTGGTTCAAAGACAGCCTGGTCAGGAAAGTCCATGAGAACCTTATCTTTAATTAACCACCAGAAATCCCGAAGTGGTGCTGTACCTTAAGTGGCAGAGCACTCAACTTGAGCTGAAGAGCTGTGGGACAGAGCCCAGGATCAGAGTTAAAGCCCCATGACCAACAAAAAAACTGCAAATAGGACTTTGAGTATCCCCAAAAGGAACAACGAAGTCAATAGTAATCTTCCCAAACAGAAAAAAAAATTACAAACTGATTCAGTGCACCTACTTTTGCTGAGTTATTTAAGTTATGGTTTCTTTGCTGGACATATTCTCTTCTTTTAAAAATTGTCAAATATTAGCTTTATTATAAACTTCATCTAATATTTCTTGTTTCAAAAGAGAAGTCCATACAGTTGATGTCACTTGGCTTTCTTACTGTCTCAGTTCAAAGTCAAGCCAGGCAAGAGAGTCTGTCAAACTCTGATCTGTAATTAAACACTAAAAAAGCCAGAAGTGGAGTTTTGGCTCAAACAGTAGAGTACTAGGTTAGGGGACAGGTGTGCAGGAAAGACAACTGTACATGGACAGTGTCCACCCTCTGTATTCAAGCCCCAGAACCAGCACAAACTAAACAAACAAACAAGAAAATGAAAAAACCCACATATCTCTTTGGAATCATCCTTAAAGCACTGGTTTTGAGATGAGGCTCCTTTTGTTGATCATGCTCTCTGGATCCTGATTTTTGGAATCCTTATTGCTATGGAGAACTCAGGACCAGAATAAAGAAATGGATAACTGACTCCTGCAATACAGAATCATCTCAGGAGAGAAATATCCGTGCATAGGACACTTTAAAACCTGCATGTCTTTCTTTCTTTGTAGTAGGACACTTTTAAAATAAAGTTATTTTCTTTTATTCTATGCTTGCCTTCAAATGGCATATTGTTTTCTTTTGTTATACTCTCAACTGGAAGTTTACAGACAAGTTTTATATGAGTAAAGGACACACTACAAAAGATCAGGGACAGAGTTTCCTTCAGGCCTTGGATTATTTTTTTGTATAGTAAAAAAGGACAGCACAAATTAACTTGAATTTTGTCATTTCTCTGTGTTCAATTCCTCTCTTGGGCTCAGTTTCCACTTGCAGTAACAGTTCCTTCCACTTACTTCCAGTAACAATCTATGATGCTGCCCCAGGTAAAGTGAATATTTTCTGGCTTCATTGAAATAGCACAAGCACATCTTTGGACATGTGGTAACGTGTTTCAGAGATAACTTTGTAATGAGAAAATATGTAATTTAAATGTTTTATAAAACATTATCCATGTACACATGACCATATAAGATGATGTTAAGTGAAATGTACCCCAAGATAGGGACACAACTTGCTTTTACATTCTTGCTATTGTTTTAATGTATCTAACATGTACTATGTGATTTTTTTCTTCCTCCATGGTATTACCCCTGTTTTCACTATATTTGATGTCGGCGACCTGCATCTTGCATATACATTTTTCTAATGGGGAGGGGAAGGGAAATAACAAAAAGCTGAAAAAAGAATACAGTATGACCCATTGTAACAATGAGTTGTACAAGGCACTACGTAGAAAATGAACTTTACAACTTGAGCAGGGGAGAAGGGAGTTGGGGCTGTGGGGAGGAAAGGGATGGAAGGAGAAAAACAAAAGAGGAGGTAACAGAGCTTGATAGATAATTTACTTACTTACGTAACTCTAACCTCTGTTTACACCATTTTATAATAAAAAACATGAAAAAACCATCGTGGAGTAGTTTAAGTTCATACTTCCTATGTGCACTGTAATTAAGACCAATTTTACGTGGGAAGAAGGTTCTCAGAAACATATTTTTGTGAGTGTGTGTGTTGTGCATTATTTCCCAAGTGTACATAAGTTAACATTAGGAGAAACAATAGGAATAATTGAAGAAAAAGAAGTTTTGTGCTTAAGTATAATGGTTCAATACAGTACAGAAGACTCTGCAAATAAAATACTTTGAAACAATAAAGCCATTCCAGTATGTAGATCTATGGGATATAGAGAGCATTACTACTAAGTGGAACATGAATGATGAGGCCACTCTTGTTTTCTACTAAATCTAAATCATGGTAGCTAAATATGGAAATTTGTAAAAAGTAGAAGGGAAGAATTATTCTAGTCAGATATAAGAAGTCAGATATAAGAGCATGGACTTAACTAGAAAAAAAAGGCTATGTTGAGAGAGCAGGAATTATACTAGCAATGAACTGGTGGCTAAGATCACATTTCTTTTTCTTTATATCTTTGATGGTTATGGGTCTTGAATTCTGGGCCTGGGTGATGTCCCTCCACTCTTCAATTCACGGCTAGAGCTCTACCACTTGAGCCACAGTGTCAATTCCTTTTTCTGGTGGTTAATTGGAGATAAGTGCCTCAGAAAACTTTCCTACTTGTGCAGCATTTGAACTGCAGTCCTCAGATCTCAGCCTCCTGAGAGGATTATAGGCATGACCCACCAGTACCCGGCTCAAGATCACGTTTCTAGGAGTGTACACTCATGATATGTAATGTGTATGTTCTTCTATCTTTGTATGAATTCTAGAGTTAAAAATCTGGGCTACAGCTTAGACTTTACATTAAAAAATTATTTCTAGTTTAAAACTTGATACTCATGGAAAAAATAAAAACTAAGAATGTAAAAGGGTCTGGGAAATTCAGTTTTCATCCAGCCTGGGAAGAATAGTCTTTGCAACAACACCTATAATTAACCAGCCAAAAGCTGCATTGGAAGAATGGCTCAAGTGATGTAATACTAGTTATGAACAAGATTGCTGAATAAGAGCTTGAGGTTTTTGCATGCATACATACAAACATTCACATACACACAGAAGCACTTATATGAGCAAACACACATATGAAACAACTCTCAGAATGTGTAGAAAAGTTAGAAAATAATAGAAAATGTGTCCTGAGTAAGACTAGAATGAAGTGATAATTTTTAATATTAGAAAGTCCTCAAGTGAACTTTCCCCCCAAAAGCTTGAGAATATTACATATGTAGGGACCAGAGATGGAAAGAGAGTCAAGTGATCATTACTAAAGGGATCGGATCCATGGAGGAATGAATCAGAGACCCCTGCAGGTGCATCTGAAAATGTTCATATCTTATATCAAATGATAGGATATCTTTGAAAAATGTACAACAGTTTGAGCAGTCAGTCTAGAGGATAAGATCATCGGAGAAGTTCAGAATTACTAGTATGTTTCTAGATTAAATAAACCAACAACCAATGGCAGGGCAATGTGATACAAACCTGAAATTCTAGCACTCATATTAGGACAGGAGTTTAGAGAGTGGATTGCATAGAGATACCTTCCTTGGGCTAGGTACGATAATTTTGCTCAATAAAACAAACCAAAGGACAAGAAAGGAATTCACAATTGGAAGTTTGGGATAATTTTGTCATTTTGTTTTGAGAAGTCAAGTTTCCTATTTAAATGCAGCTCATATATCATCCTCAGTCATGTTTTACATGCTCTCTTCATTACAGAATATTCCTAGATGCAAAATAGCTCATGACTCCGAACCAAAAATTTGAAAAAGTAAGCATCATTCTGTTGGATTCCAAAGAAATGATGAAAGATTACAAAAGCTTAAGCCTGGAGAAATAGAAAAGATATCTAATGTAGGACATTGTAGACCTGGCTAAATGAGAATTTAGATTCAAAATAAATATTTTGTTTGTAATTTCATATTCTACAGAATATTACAAAATTCTTTTTAAGTAGAAGTTTTAATTTACAAATTCACAAATGATTCTGACATTCTATTTGTCTAGAATATTCTCTCAAGAGAGTTATAATTAGGACTTAATAGATAATTCCAACAGTTCATGTATAACGTGATAATATGAACAATCTAGAAAGAGGTGCCAACAAATGGGTGATAGTAATTTATAAATTTAGAAAAAGAGCAATATTTTGAGATTTTGGTGTAACATGGTATGAAGAGAGTTATTGTGAGACATCTTTTTTCTTCTACCTATACATAACACAGGAAGAAATTTCTTTTTTTTATTGTGAAAATACTGTACAGAGGGGTTACAATTACATGGGGAAGATCATGAGTACATTTCTTATCAAGAATTGTAGCCTCCTCCTTTGTTTCCCCTTCCCATCACTTTCCATCCTTCCCCCCCCACCCAATCTTCTTCTCCCCTCCCTCCACACAAAGTTGTAAAGTTCGTAGAAATTTCCTCAATTACGTACCTCTGTATACAATGAGAAATATGCTAGGTTTTGGGTTTTTGTTTTCATTTTGTTTTTGTTGTATTGTTGAATTTAAATCATTATGAGACATACAGTGATATTGGTATTGAAAGGCTCCGTAGGGGCATTTTCTTGGAGCTCATTAGTTTTCCCAGGAGAAATATAAATATCCACAAAATATGGAGCTAATTAGTAAGTATCTGAATTAACACTAGATCCTAGATATTGTGTTAGTAAAAGTCAAAATTGTATTATTGTTACATCAGAATCCTTCCCCACTTGCCAATGTGTATGAAAAAATAAAAAAAGGCATTAGCACAAAATGTCTAATCTTTTTACGCATTTAATACTAGTGGTGAGGGTAATGTATGAACTCTTCCATTCAATTAAAACTTGAAGGTTATAAGAGCACTTCCTACGTATAAGAATTTGTGGCAGGTTGATTGACAGGGTTATTACAGCATGGAGATATTCCTAACAAAAATTAGATTTAAATAGAGTATATGGCAGTTATGATTTGTCAATGGCTATTGAGGCATTTTTTATTCTAAAGAAGAATCAATTCGAAGAGTCTTCAGTCACATCAGTAAAGCTGTATGTTCATCCTAATACTTGGTGCTATTTTCCTACATTTAAAATGATTAGGCTCATAAGATATCCAAACATATCTAAAGACATTTCAATAAAATCCCAAATTGGTGTGGATACATGGGTCACTCTTTGGAACTGTAGCACAAATTAGGCTTGCCTGTGCTGTAGTTCAATCTTTATTCACCTGGTTAAACAAAATCTTCAAAAATATTCACAGAATACCTCTAAGTAGTTAATTAGAGTTATATCTGTATAATTCTTCTAAGGTCAGGATAAAAGCATTTGTTCCCTGTTTTTAAAATCAACAGGATCTGTTGAATTCATGGATCCAGAATTTCATGACTTCACATTCATATCTCAAAATTTTATCAATATGACTTTCACCAAAACACTGTTCTTTTTGAACTTATCTATATCCTTTACTTTTCAAATCCAAATAGCATATTTCTTCAATACCTTCCTGCAAATTCTTTCCTTCCTTTACTTCTGGAAATCTGTGTTTATTACTTTTTTGTTTCCTTATTTATCTCTTTCTTCTAATCTTGTGCACACTGTTGCTCACATTGCTCACACATGTGTCAGAATTTTCCTTTTCCTCTTCTTTAATAATACCCCTGATTTTATTATTTTTTCATATTCATGGTCGTGGATATTTTGATGATATCTAAACAGACCTATCTTTGCATCTGTTTAACATAAACTTTAGAATTTTCTGAGAGCTTTTCCCTCTAAATCCATCATTTCCACTTGTAGTCCTTATCACCAAGAATATAACTAACACAAATCCTCGCCAGATATGTGGATGCACTTTAGATTTCTTCTTACCCTTCTACTCCCTGTCATTAAATAAAATGAATGATCAAGATTTTCTGTTTCTGTCACTAATACAATTTCTATGTATTCCCTTTAATGCGCCTGACACCAGCCTGTTTCAAATACTCATCACTGATTCCCTAGCTCTAAAACAACCGTTTACAAAGTATGATTTTTCCATATCGTCTTTTCATATTGGTCCTCTCCATCACCAAGTTACTCTCCTTGTAAGCACACAGAGTGAAGAGCACAGATACAAATTCCAGTATCATTATTTACTCACTGTATTGACTATTGGCCTTACATTTCTCATCTGTAAATGGAGGTAATCAACCAGAAATATTGAAGAATATATTTGTTGACTTCTGGAGCAAGAAAAAAGATAAGTGAAGAGTCCTTAAATTTTCCACCTTAGCTTATAAATAAAGAGGCAAATTCAAGTTGTTGGTATAAATTCACAAATAGTTTCATGCAGAAATAAAAATAAATTTTAACTATTGGCTCTACGGCCTGTGTATTTTTATGGTAACTACAGATATGTAAGTGGTATTATGTAAATTAGGTCATATGTTTACAGCTGTACTGAAGAACATACTCTTAATATATCATTGGAAACATTGGTTTGAATACTATCTATATGAGAATGTTATTTGAACTAATCACACTTAGTTGAAAACTATAGCTTAGACCATCAAAATGTGGAAATAAATGATTTTATTTATTAGAAAAAAATACCACCAAGAAAAGTGAGTACACATTAGAGAAACTGCAGGAATAATGTTAGTGTTTTTTACTGTCTGTACCTGTTTATGTGATTTTATTTATTGATATTGAAACTCTCCTCTTGTTATTTTTATTGTATGTAATCCAACACTGTTTATATCCATGTATTCAATGTGGGAAATCTACCTTCAAAGATGTCTAAAGTTTTTTTCCTTTTCAATCACAACATTGTCATTATCAGGCTACACTGTGGTCATCATCATCATCTTCATCAAAATTATTATTAGCATCATAGTGCTAATCATTGGAAGTCTGATACGTGTCTATGATTTTGCTATTATTTTTCTTTTGATTAATAATTTTAATGTTACCACTGTGCATACATCCATATTAACATTTTGAACAAATAAAGAAACAACAAAAACTAAACCATATCAGGTAGCTTGACTATGTGCTCATAACAAATTATGGAATAGATTTTTGAAGCATTGCAAATTCCTAAGCAGTATAAATTAACTTCCACTTTCCTCCTCACAACACAAAAATATTTAAGAGTTTGGACAGAACTTTTTCAAGTAATATACTGTAAATGTTATTACAATATCATGTGTATATATAAAATTCCCTTGAAAGTAATAAACTCTACTTTCTATTGAAATATTAATTATTTTATACTAGGAAACTTTTCGAAAAATAGACTGTATATCTTTGAAATGAAAAAGGTCAAAAACAGTAGAAAAAATTTTAGAGGGAGTCTGTCTTCAGATATATATACATATATATGCATATGTATTTAAATGTTATGTTTCCAATGACACATTTTTAGAGATTATTTGTCATCAGAAATATATACATATATCTAAATTTATTTGTAGAGAGATATAAAAAAATCTTAAAACATAATTAAAATTAAAAATACATCAAAACAAGTGGCAGTGACTCACTCTTATAATTCAACCTATTCTAGGTAATGAGATCTTAAAATTATGTTTGAAACTAGCCCAGACAGAAAAGTATTTGTTAGGAGTTCCGGGAAGATGGCGGAGGAGAAGTTGGAATCTGAGCAAGCTCTCGCATAGAAAGCAATTTTAGATTTCCAGTGAACAGCCCTAAGCCAGAGAACCACACCAAGTGTGCCATCACAGGACAGAGGTTTAGGCAAGAGAGGGGAAATCAAGGCAAAAAGACACATCTGAGCGCTTGCCAGCAGCCGCCGCGGTGGCGGCAGCGGTCGCGGCGGCGACTGCAGGGCACCATAACTGAGACACAGAGTCCGGGACGAAGGAGCCAGGCGGCGGGAGAGCGGATTCTACTCAACAAAAGCAAGAACGGACAAGGAGCAGACATCTTCATCCTGCAGTTTGCGGACCAGAGACCGACCCAGGAACCAAGACTTGGCATGAGTAGAAGCCCAACTTCCTCACTCCTTCTCAGGGAGCAGAGAAGGGAAGGCCACCCCTCCCCCCCCCAGCACCGGTGATCTCCATCTTGGATACCAACAAAGCTCGGAGGAGCGGCTAGCTCCAGCTCAGGCCTTGGAATAAAACGAGTCATTTAGCAGATCACAAGAACTTAACAGCGGTGTGACCTGTCAGACTCAGCTCCATCCAGGGAAAAGTCACCCAGGTCGGGCGCCAGCCATAGGAGTGGCTTTCTGCACTGGGTAACCAGAGCCAGAGGCTGCCCCTCCCTCTAGCAGCCTCCACAATCAATTGAAAAACAGAAACCCTGAGAATGGCTCCAGGCTGGGCTCTGTGAGGTTTTCACAAAATAGCCCCAAGGAAAAGCTACTGTCTATTGAAAGGCCTCAACTCTACCCAGAACCTAGCCTCATCACTGCATTCCCCTCTTTTGTGATTCTTAAACCAGATCACCCTCCCATTAAACTAACCTGGGAAAGGGATCTCAAAATCTTGGGGAAAGCAGAGCATTTTTCTGCCTGTTCTAACAATCTGACTTAAGAAACCAATCAAGCCACAGGACCTCAAGCAGACCAGAGACTCCAACAAGAGGCTGGCTACAGACACAAGGGAGATACAGGATTTTTCCCACCCCTCCCAAAAAAATCAAAGAACTTTTTTTTTTTTCTTCTTTTTTTTTTTTTTTGGTACCTTATATATATAAAAAAATTTTTTTCCTTTTCTAAAACTTTTATTAATCTTTAATTTTTGTCTCTTTTGAAAAAATAATCGTTTTCCAGTAACTTTTTTTTTCTTTCCTCTTATAATTTTTATTTTAGGAATACGTGAATGTGGGTTTTCCTTTCTTTTCTTGTCTTCTTTCTTTTTCTTTCTTTCTTAATTATCTTTTTGTTTTTTGTCTAGCTCTACTGAACTTCTGATCTTTTCTTCTCCCTTTCCTATCCGTTTCACCTTTTCCTCTCTTTTGTTCTTCCTTATGTGACTTAACGCTTGTCCTGCACATCCTCAGATAAACCCGTAGTTAACTAGTAGACATTATCCCCCATTGTGTACACACTTAATCCACAAATTTATTACTCCATTCAAAACTTCTGAGACTTAAATTCCTTAATAGCAGTACTATCCCTATATACCTATATAATATTTTAAGCATTTTTTTAAGTTTTTCACATCTCCTCTATGTCCCTCACCTTCTCTCAAAATATTCACATTCCTCTCTAAATAGATGGTCTTTTAATCTATATAATAACATTAATTTTTACGTTTCTATTTTTTTTCTGGTCTCTTTTCATTCCCCTTTCCACTTCTTCTTTTCCTCTCTCTCTCTACTTGCATCCTACCCAACCTATTTCCTGCATTGTGATTAGGACATAGTTAACTCTCCCTGTGGCTCCCCACACCAATCTATCCCTATTTTTTACGCACATCTCTCCCTAACCCTAATAATTTCTGGTTTTCCAAATTCTTCTCTGCGGTTCGAAGTCCATTAACATATAGTTGTTTGATGTGGAATAGATGTATCTGTTGAACTAGATTGTATCTGTAGACTATTGACTGTACAAATGCAAACTTTGGTTGATGGTTGCCTTAAGATAGTGTTCTAGCACAAAACTGGTGCTATTTTCATCTCAAGTGGGCAGAGTAAGCCGGAAAAACACAAGAACAATGGCAAATTCGGGTATCTCAATTCCCAATCTTGATAATCAGGGGTCAGAACAGATAATGAATAATCCAGAGGAGAGTTCCCAAATAGCTCTACAAACACTATTGGCAAACATGATAAATGAGAAGTTTGACAACTTACAAAGGACTCTGTATGAGCGTGATAGGGAGAGAGAGGAGGCATCCCAGAAGTTTATACAGGAATATCATAAGCTTGAGGAAGCTACTCAAAAACTGATACAGAATTTGCGTGAACAACTTGAGAATACTCAAAGAGGAAGGGAGTAATGGCGTGAGCAGGCTGAGAACACTCAAAGAGAACTGCAGGAATACCAATAACGGGAGGAAAGAGAATTGCAGGAATCCCACGAACGGGAGGAAGCTAATCAAAGAGTAATACAGGAATTGAGAGAGCAGGTAGAGAACACACAAAGATCACTAAAGGTATTCATGGAATCCATTAAAAAGGAGCTGAAGGAAGTCAGGGAGACCACAAAGGGAATGCTGAATGGAACCCAACATAAGGAATGGGAGTCCAAAGAAACCATAACCAATCAACTAAGTGATTTGAGAACAAACACTGAACACCTAATTAAGGAAGTAAAGAAATTCATACAAGACCTAAAACAGAGCTTCAACAAAGAACTTGAAGCCATCAAAGCTGACCAATTAGAAGGAAAAGAGATAAAAAACAAAGTAGAGAGTCTTGACAGCAGGTTAGACCATGCAGAAGATCGAATCTCAGGGATTGAAGACAGCCTAGATATTATAGAGAAAGAACATACAGCCATCCAAGACAAGTCCAAGAAGTATGATAGATCTATCCAACACCTGGAAGACACCATCAGAAGGCCTAATCTAAGGATAATGGTGTAGAGGAGCACCTAGAAACAGAAGTTAATGGTCTAGGAAATTTGTTTAACAGGATCGTAGCAGAGAACTCCCAAACATGCAAAAAGATAGGCCTATTCAGATACAAGAAGTCTTTAGAACCCCAAATAGACCAGACCAGAATAGGACATCCCACCGTCACATTATAATCCACACAGGATCAACTCAGACCAAGGAAAAGATCCTTAAAGCTGTCAAGGAGAAAAGGGTAATCACCTATAAAGGGAAACCAATTAGAATCACCTCAGATTTCTCAGCAGAGACAATCAAAGCAAGAAGAGCCTGGAATGATGTATGCCATGCCTTAAAAACAAACAACTATCAACCAAGAATACTGTACCCAGCTAAACTCTCCTTCATAACTGAAGGCCAAATAAAAACCTTCCATAGCAAAGAAAAATTGAAACAATACATCTCCACCAAACCAGCCCTACAAAAGATTGTTAAGGATATCCTACACATAGAAAACCAACAAGACCGCAATAAAGGCCAAGAATCTGCACCCAAACTGAGAATCCAAGAACCATAGGAAGAACCCAGTTTTCACAGCTCCCAAGAAGGTGGATAACATGGCAGGAACTCCCAAATACCTCTCAGTCCTATCTCTTAATGTTAACGGACTGAACTCTACAATTAAGCGACATAGACTGTCTAGTTGGATTAAAAAACAAGACCCTTCTATCTGCTGCCTCAAGGAGTCACATCTTGCCCGTAGAAACAAACACATTTTCAATGTTAAAGGCTGGAACAAAATCGACAAAGCAAACGGACCCCATAAACAGGCGGGAGTTGCAATCCTAATATCAGATAAAATAGACTTCAATTGAAAATTCGTGAGAAGAGATAAAGAAGGTCGCTACATACTAATTAAAGGATCTCTCCTTCAGGAGAATATTACAATTCTAAATATCTATTCGCCAAGTAATTGAGCACGCAAATTTATCAAAGAAACACTATTTTCCCTCAAATCCCATATAGATCCAAAGACATTAATTGTTGGGGATTTTAACACACCACTCTCCCCACTAGATAGATCAACTCGGCAAAAACTCAGCAGAGAAACCGCAGATCTAAACAGCTGCATAGATCAACTAGACTTAACAGACATTTACCGAACATTTCCCCCAGCAGCATCAGAATACACGTTTTTCTCAGCAGCACATGGAACGTTTTCTAAAATAGACCACATTTTAGGCCACAAAGCAAACTTGTCTAAATTCAGAAACATTGAAGTTATACCTTGCATTCTCTCTGACCACAAGGGAATAAAATTAGAACTCAACACCAAAAGCCACCAAAGAAAGTCCGGTATCACATGGAGGCTGAACAACACACTGTTGAATCATGAGTGGGTCATGGAAGAGATTAGACAGGAAATTCAAATGTTCATGCAATTCAACGAAAATGAACACACAAATTACCAGCTCCTCTGGGACACAGCAAAGGCAGTACTCAGAGGCAAGTTTATAGCTCTGAGCATCTACATCAACAAATTGGAGAGATCTGAAACTAACAATTTAATGACACATCTAATCCTCCTTGAAAAAGAGCAACAAGATAAACCCCAATCCAGTAGACGGAAAGAAATAATCAAAATTAAATCAGAATTAAATGAATTAGAATCCAAAAAAACTATAGAAAGAATCAACAAAACAAAGAGTTGGTTCTTCGAAAAACTTAACAAAATTGACAGACCCTTAGCAAATCTTATCAGAAAAAGAAGAGAACACACCCAAATTAATAAACTCAAAGATGAGAATGGAAACATCACCACGGAAACAACCAAGATTCACAACATCATAAGGGAATACTTCTCAAAACTTTATGCTAATAAGTTTGAGAACTTGACAGAAATGGACCTCTTCCTAGCAAATATTGACATGCCAAAACTAAACCAAGATGAGTTAAACTGTCTTGAAAGGCCCATATCAAGTATTGAAATAGAAACAGCAATAAGAGACCTCCCAGCTAAGAAAAGTCCAGGACCAGATGGTTTTACAGTGGAATTTTACAAGGCCTTCAAAGCAGAGCTCACACCAATTCTCCTCCAACTCTTCAAGGAAATTGAAAGAGACAGCTCACTACCGAACACATTCTATGAAGCCATCATAACCCTCATCCCAAAACCAGGCAGGGACTCATCAAAGAAAGAGAACTATAGATCCATTTCTTTGATGAATATTAATGCAAAACTTCTCAACAAAATTTCGGACAATCGACTTCAACAATTCCTCCAAAAAATCATACACCACGATCAAACAGGATTCATTTCAGGGATGCAAAGCTGGTTCAATATACGCAAATCAATTAATATTATTCATCACATCAACAGGAGCAAGAATAAGAACCACATGATTATCTCAATAGACGCAGAAAAAGCATTCGACAAGATCCAACACCCCTTTATGATGAAGGTTTTGGAAAAATTAGGAATCCATGGAACATTCCTCAATACAATAAAGGCTGTATATGACAAACCTACAGCCAGCATTATATTCAATGGTGAAAAACTAAAGCCATTTCCTCTTAACTCAGGAACAAGACAAGGATGCCCACTCTCTCCACTTCTCTTCAATCTAGTATTAGAATGCCTAGCTACAGCAATAAGACAAGATGCAGACATAAAGGGGATCCAAATAGGGAAAGAAGAAATAAAACTCTCCCTCTTTGCAGATGACATGATCTTGTATTTAAAGAATCCCATAGACTCCACTCCCAAATTACTCAAGCTGATTCAAAACTTTGGCAAAGTAGCAGGTTATAAAATTAACCCCCCAAAATCAATGGCTTTTCTGTATGCCAACAATGAGAAAAGTGGGGCTGAAATTAGGAAAGCAACCCCATTTGTAATAGCCCCACAAAAAATAAAATACCTAGGAATTAACATAACTAAAGAAGTGAAGGACCTCTATGATGAAAACTTTAAAATCTTGAAAAAGGAAATCAACACAGAACTTAAAAAATGGCAAAACCTCCCATGCTCCTGGAGTGGAAAGATTAACATCTTGAAAATGGCAATACTTCCCAAGGCTATCTACAAATTCAACGCAATACCTATCAAAATTCCACCCTCATTCTTCAAGGAAATAGAAGAGTCAATCCAAAAATTCTTATGGAACAATAAAAGACCCCGAATAGCAAAAACGCTCCTCAACGGAAAGAACACTGCTGGAGGAATATCAATACCAAATTTCAAACTCGACTATAAAGCCATAGTAATCAAAACAGCGTGGTATTGGCATAAGTACAGACCTCAGGACCAATGGAATAGAATTGAAAACCCAGAAATGAACCTACAGACCTATAGCCATCTAATCTTCGACAAGGGAGCTAAAACAATAGAATGGAAGACAGACAGCCTCTTCAGTAAATGGTGCTGGCAAAATTGGTTAACTACATGTAGAAAACTAAAGCTAGATCCTTATATATCACCCTGCACCAGAATCAACTCCAAATGGATCAAAGACCTTGAACTCAAAACAGACACTCTGAAAACATTACAGGATGGAATAGGAGAAATCCTAGGTCTCCTTGGATCAGGCCGAAATTTTTTGAATAGAGACCCGGAAACACAACAAATCAAAGAAAGGTTGGACAAATGGGATTGCATAAAGTTCCAGAGCTTCTGCAGGGCAAATGACATAGCTAGCAAGATCAATAGAAAGCCCACGGATTAGGAGAAGATCTTTACTAGCCATACAACCGACAAGGGTCTCATATCTAAAATATACTTGGAACACAAAAAATTAAACGCCCCAACAACAAATCCTCAAAGAAACAACTGCCCAATAAATAAGTGGGCGAAAGACTTAAAGAGAAACTTCTTTGAAGAAGAAAGAAGGATGGCCAATAGACACATGAAAAAATGTTCAACATCCCTAGCCATAAAAGAAATGCAAATCAAAACAACATTGAGATATCACCTCACCCCAGTTAGAACGGCAAAAATCAAGAACTCTAACAACAACAGATGCTGGAGGGGATGTGGACAGAAAGGAACCTTACTTCATTGTTGGTGGGAATGTAAACTTGTTCAACCACTTTGGAAAGCAGTATGGAGGTTCCTCAAAAGACTACACATTGAACTCCCCTATTACCCAGCAATCCCACTTTTGGGCATTTACCCAAATATTTACAAACAAGACCACACTAAAGCTACCAGCACACCTATGTTTATTGCAGCATTATTTACCATAGCTAAGATATGGAACCAACCCAGATGCCCCTCAGTAGATGAATGGATCAAGAAAATATGGTATATATACACAATGGAATTCTATGCCTCGATCAGAAAGAATGACATTTCCCCATTTGTTAGGAAACGGAAAGGCTTGGAAAAAATTATATTAAGTGAAGTAAGCCAGGCCCAAAGAAACATTGGTCCCATGGTTTCCCTTATATGCAATATCTAGTATATGTATGAGTCAACCGGAAAAGGTCAAATAATGTGATGTTAGGAAAACGATCCCTTAAATATGTATTTTAATGTTTTTTTTTCTTTCATGCATGTGTTTCTAACGCATTTATAAGATTATTTCTTTGTTGCTTTGTATGTACCTCCCCCACAGTGTAACCCCCGCTTTCACTATATTTGATGTCAGTATAACATGTGGAGGAGATGGGGACAAACAAGTCGTTTAAGGATTCAGGTGGACCTGTTGCAACAATGAGAAGTACAAAATGTCATGTCAAAAACGAGCTTTACAATGTCGGTGTGGCGGGGGAGGGGGGAAGGGTTGGGTGGGGGGGGGAGGGGGGAGGCTGGGAAGGGAGGTGAAGGGTAAACAAAGGAGGAGGCTGCAATGCTTTGTAAGAAATGTATGCATTATCCTGCCCATGTAATTGTAACCCCTCTGTACAGTATATTCTCAAATAAAATAAAATTAAAAAAAAAAAAAAAGAAAAGTACTTGTTAGATTCTTAAAAACATAAATTAGCTCTGGGCCTCAAGTTGTAGAGTGCTATCCTTGAGCAGAAAAAGGCTTAGGGACAATGCTTATGTCTTGCAAACAAAATCAACAACACTATCACCAACAAAATGTATCACATTAATTTCATAAAAGCATCTGTTAACTGCTGTGAGACAAAATTATACTACCTCGTACTGGGAAGTTATCGCTATGTAATTCCACTCTCTAATCTCCTGTTTTAGTCTGAGTGCTAGAATTCCAAGCTTGTATCACATTGCCCTTCCATAGTGTGCTGGTTTATTTAATCTAGAAACAGTCTAGCAATTCTAAACTTCTCTTATGATCTTATCCAGTAGACTGACTGCTCAGACTGTTTATGTACTATTTTCAGAGATGTTCTTACATTTGACACAAGATATGAACATTTTCAGCTGTACCTGCAGGGGTCTCTGATTCATTCCTCCATGGATCTAATCCCATTAATAATGATTACTTGACTCTCTTACTATCTCTGGTCCCTACCTATGTAAAATTCTCAACTTTTTTGAAGATAGTGCATTTGAGGGCTTTCTAATATTAAAAATTATCACTTAATTCTAGTCTTACTCAGGACTTATTTTCTATTGTTTTCTAACTTTTCTACATATTGTGAGAATTGTTTCATTTTGTATTTTGTGTGCACATATAAGTGCCTATGTGTGTCTGTGTATGTTTGTATGTATGTATGCAAAAGTCTCAAGCACTTATTCAGCATTCTTGATCATGACTGATATGCCAGCTTTTGGCTGGTTAATTATAGGTAGTGTCTCAAAGGCTGTTCTGCCCAGCCTGGATGCAAACTGAACTTCCCAGACTCCTTTACATACTTAGGTTTTATTTTTCCAGGAGTATCATCTTTTAAACTACAAATATTTTTGTGAATGTAAAGTGTAAGCTGTAGCTCAGATTTTTAACTCAAGAATTCATATAAAGATAGATGAACATACATATTCCATATCCTGAGTGTACACTGCTAGAAATGTGATCGTAAGCTGAGTGGTGGTGAGATCTGAGGACAGGGGTTCAAAGCCATTCCGGGTAGGAAAGTGCTGGAGACCTTTTTTTCCAATAATTAATATAAAACTGGAAGTGGCACTGTGGCTCAAGTGGTAGAGCACTAGCCTTGAGCTGAATAGCAGAGGGACAGCGCCCAGTCCCAGAGTTCAAGTGCCATGACCAACAACAGCAAAAAAAAAAAAAAATGAGAAAAAGAAAGAAAAATTAATGTGATCTTAGCTACCAGGTTCATTGCTAATATGATCCCTGTTCTTAAGATGGACTCTTTTTTTCCAGTTAAGTCCATGATGGTATATCTAACTTGCATTGGAAACAGAATCATTCTTCCATTCTACTTTTTACAAATTTTCGGGATTAGCAAGCATGACTTAGAAAGACAGTGGCCTCATGCTTCATGTTCCAGTTAGGAGTAATGCTTTCCCTATATCACGCCCATAACTCTACATGCTAGACTTGGCTTTAGTGTTTCAATGTTGTCATATTTGTAGTCTTCTATATTGTATTGAATCCTTATAATTAAACACAGAAATTCTCTTTCTCCTATTATTGCTATTGTTTCTCTTACTGTTAATTCATGTACACTTGGGAAATTAATGCACAGCACATACACTCACAAATAAAGATCTGAGAACCTTCTTCCCATTTAAAATTCACCGTAATTTACTGAGTAATTAAGAAGATTGAACAAAATGTATTCAGGGATAAGGTATTTATTAGCCATTTAAATTTCACATTTTCTCTTTACTAAGTTGTCTCTGAAACATGTGTTACCACGTGTCCAAAGGTGTCCTTTTGCTATTTCAATGAAGCCAGAAAATATTCATTTTATCTGGAGCTGCACCATAGATTGTTACTGGAAGTAAGTGGAAGTAACTGTTACTGGATGTGGAAACTGATCCCAGGAGAGCAGCACCATAGATTGTTACTGGAAGTAAGTGGAAGTAACTGTTACTGGATGTGGAAACTGATCCCAGGAGAGGAATTGAACATAGAGAAATGACAAAGTTCAAGTTAACTTTTGCTTTCCTTTTTACTGTACAAGAAAAGTATCCAAGGCTTGAAGGAAACTCTGTTCCTGACTTTTTTGAGGGTGTTCTTTACTCATATAATACTTGTTTGTAAACTTCTGGTTGAGAGTATTAAAAAAGGAAGCACTATGCCATTTGAAGGCCAGCATAGAAATAACTTTCTTTTACAAGTGTTATGCTGCAGGGCTGGGAAGGTGTCTCAGTGGTTGAGCGCTTGCCTTGCATGCATGAGGCCCTGGGTTCGATTCCTCAGCACCACATAAGCAAAAAGAAAAGAAGCCAGAAGTGGCGCTGTGGCTCAAGTGGTAGAGCACTAGCCTTGAACTGAAGAGTTGAGGGACAGCGCCCAAGCCCAGAGTTCAGACCCCATGACCAGTCCCTCCCCCCCCAAAAGTGTTATACTGCAAAGAAACAAAGATATTGAGGTTTAAAGTGTCTTATGGATGGATGTTTCACTCCTGAGATGATTTTCTTGTTGCAGGAGTCGGTTATCAATTCCTTTAGTCTGGCCCTGAGTTTTCAATAGCAAGAAGGATTTCAAAAAACCAGGATCCAGTGAGTATGATCAATAAAAGGAGCCCCTCCTCAGATCAGTATTCCTTCAAAGAGGGCCCCAAGGAAATACTTGGGGTTTATTTTGTTTGCTTGTTTGTTTAGTTTGTGCTGATTCTAGGGCTTGAACTCAGAGGGTGGACCCTGTCCCTCTACAGTTATCTTTCCTGCCAACCTGCCTCCAAAGCTAGTACTCTACTGCTTGAGCCAGAACTGCACTTCTAGCTTTTTCGGTGTTTAATTACAGTTAAGAGTTTGACAGACTCTGCCTCCTGGGTTGGGTTTGAACTAAGATAGTAAGAAAGATAAGTGACATCAAGTGTATGGACTTCTCTTTTGAACTAAGAAATATTAGATGAAGATTATTATTAAGCTAATATTTGACAATTTTTAAAAGAGGAGAATATGTTCAGCAAAGAAGACATAACTTAAGTAACTAAGCAAAAGTAGGTGCACTGAATCATTTTGGAATTATTATCTCTGCTTGGGAAGATTACTATTTACTTCATCATTCCTTTTGGGGAAACTTAAAGTCATATTTGCACTTTTTTGTTAGTTGTGGGGCTTGAACTCTGATCCTGGGCACTGTCCCTCAGATCTTCAACTCAAGTTGAGCGCTCTACCACTTTAGCTACAGCATCACTTCTGGGTTTCTGGTGGTTTAATGAAGATAAGGATTTCATGAATGTTCCTGACTAGGCTTAACCACAATCCTCTGGTCTCAACCTCCTGAATAGCTAGGATTACAGGCATGAGCCAACAGCACCCGGCTCATATTTGTGTTTAGTGCAGTTAATGACATTAGACAAAAGACAAAATACAAAGAATGGAAATCTGAACCAAATTATGTGACATTGCAGCATGTCAGATTAATTGAGGTGGCAATAAGTATGTCCTACTTTTCCATGCTGTTACATTAATGACTCATGAGCTATGGGACCCTTACATTAGCATCCTCTTCCATCTGTGTATGTGTATTTAGTATCAGGAAATGTTCATATAAAAATACAGAAAGAGGTTTTTAGACAGCAAAGGATATCAGGTATGAAAGAACAGCATAGAAGGAGATACATATATCACACAGAGATTACGAATTAGCCTAAGAGATTTAGAATGCTAAAGGCAATGAGTAATAAGCCTAGTTGATAACTAGTTCTTCAATAACCAAAAATGGTTCCCTACAACGGTTTCTGCTATACCATAGTAACTATCATTTATTCCTTCCATCTGGAGTTATTCCTTCTCTTCTGTCACAACTATTAATTAGCCTCTGCCTTTTTGGTGCCATGACTGGCCAAAAAGGTTTCCAAATCTCACTTAGACTACCCTTCTTATTGTGATTAGCAGTGATCACTCAAAAGCCTGGAATCTTTGAATTTCCAGAGTTTAATCTTCACCTGACATCTAAGCAGATTCTTGGCATTAATTGCCATGACCTTATGAAGAAAACTTTTTTCAACACAGTATCCTAATATAGGTAAAGTACATGAATGAGGGACTATTGTCAGGTATCAGTATGGAAGGAGTAATTATATGTTCCAAGTATAGGTTCTTTATTTTGCATTTACTAGGTAAATATTTGTTGTTGTTGTTGTTGTTGTTTTGCCAGTCCTGGGGCTTAAACTCAGGGATAGGGAATTATTCCTCAGATTTTTTTTCTCAAGGCTAACCCTCTACCACTTGATGCACAGCACCATTTCCAGTGTTTCTTTTTCTGTTTATGTAGTACTGAGGAATTGATCCCAGGGTTGCAGGCATGCTAAGCTATCACCGTACCATGAAACCACAATCCCAGAGCCCTAAATGACTTTCTTAAGATGGCATTAAATTTTCATTCTGTAACTATGTATCATAATTTTGTCCAGAAATTTTTGCTATAAAAGGACATTGAACACAATACTGTGTCAAGTAAGGCTAGATGGACAATGAATAACCGTCATGGTCTAGCCAGGCACAGAGTGGCTTACCTCATGGAGCTCATGCAACAGACTGAACGAGACAGCTCCTGACCCACAACCCACCTCCAGAATGAGAGGATCACCTTGGTTCCAACCACATGGGGACACTGGGCCACCTCCTCCAGCACCCATTCAATCAGTTTCTGAGAGAGAGAAAGAGAAAGAAGTTCAGAAATACACTTAAGACAGGTGCCAGTGGTTCAGGCCTATAACCCTAAGTACACAGGAGCCTGAGATATGAGGATCAGGGTTCATAGCCAACCCAGGCAGGAATGACTGTGAGACTCTTATCTCCAAAAAAAAACAAGAAAATCAGAAGTGGCCTTGTGACTCAAGTGGTAGAGTGCTAGCCTTGAGCTGAGGAGCTCAGAGACAGTGCCCAGGCCCTGACTTCAAGCCCCACGACTGAAAAGAAGTGGACTTCCTACCACAAGAAGTGTACTGAATAGCACCCATTGTCCTAGGGAGCCTGACTCGGCAAGTCAGGCTGAGCTTCCTGTCAGGTGGGAGTCATGTAGGTCACCCAGCTTCTCTGTGCCTCAGTTTCCACATCTGTAAAACTGAACAAAATGAAGGATCCACTTCCTCATAGGGATAGGGTCATAATGAAAGAGACCCATGTTTTGTTCATAATCCCATGCCTGTCTCACCATTAACACACACCATTTGAGCTCTTTCCTGGTATCTTTCTGTCGTATGCTCACAGAACTGCTGAGAACCATATCTGAGGGCTGCTCCGTCTGTGCCTGGCAGTGCTCCAGAATCTCTCTGTATTAATCCCTTGTTTCCTCACAACTGTCCCATGAGGAGATTGAAGTCCAATGGTGGGGGCCCAACCCAGAGCTTAACCTGTCGTTAAGAACCGGATGCCATGGACGGAATTTGCCACAATCCATCTAAACCAATGACTGAGTGTAGCACCACATGTCTACCATCCCAACTACAGAGGACAGGGCCTGGTGGCGCACACATGTCACAGATAGGAGGACTGCGATCCAGCCCAGCCTTAGCATATATTAAGTCTCCATCTCAGAAATACCCAAGACAGAAAAGCTTGTCTTGCATGGTAGAAGACCTGACTGGCAAGCCTAAGGCCTTGAGGTCAATCCCTAACATACCTAAGAACCAGAGGCCCACTGCCCGAAGCTCATGCCTATAATCCTAGCTACTCAGGAGGCTGTGATCTGAATATCACAGCTCAAGATTCAAAATAGAGTTGGCCTTGCCCATCAGACATCATGATGACAAGACCCGGAGTCTGACCTATGTTGTTGTGCTCCATACTAGCAGGGCTCCTATCCTTACTAAGTGATGGCCATGCTCTCTGTACCCCTGGGAAGCCACCCACTGCGGGCCACTCCCAGGTCTTCCCAAGCTCCCCACTGCCAACTACCAGACCCGAGATTACACAGCTCCAGGTAAAAGAGATCCCTTGTTCTTTTACTTTAAATGTGCTGAGTCCCCATCAAGTGTCTCACCCTTCCAGGCCCCCAGACTTCAGCTGTGAAGCCCATGAACCCCCCGAAAGATAGCAGATAGAAGTTACCAAAGCATCCAGCTTCCTTGTTACAACCCACTTCTACACACGCATGCACGCGCGCACGCACACACACACACACACACACTTCCAGACTGGTGACAAGACTCATCCATGCAGCACCTGTAATTTGCCAATTTATCACTCACCTAAGTACAGTCAGGCTGTACAAGGAGAAAGATGATCTCTCTGTCTCTCTGTCTCTCCCTGTCTCTTTCTCTCTATCTCTCTGTCTCTTTCTCTGTCTCTCTCAATCTCTGTCTCTGCCTCTGTCTCTCTCTCTCTGTCTCTCTCTCTCTCTCTCTCACACACACACACACACATACACAGATTCATAGCAGTGTCTCTCCTGAGTTTGTTGGAGAACAGATGGACCGGGAGCACCAGCAGAAGCTGGCAGAGCTGGAAAATGTGATCAGCCTATGAGAACTGTTGACAACTGGTGGGGGGGAGGGGGAGACAGGCCGGGTGTATGTGTGTGTTTGTGTGTTCCTCCCAGATATTCACCTTCTGTTCTGACCCCCAGCACTCTCACCTCCCTACTGGGCTTTTCTGGGACCCTCTTCAGTTTAAAAGGGTGACCAAGCACAGAAGACAAGGTCTCACACAGCAAGGGGGTTATATCATCTGCATCCAACACCCTTCACCCACACGAAAAGACACCAGAAGGCAGGTGTGGAGGTGCTGTTCCCCTCTGACTAAAGCCACCAAGTTCCCACCAGGGAGAGGAAGAGTGCAGATGTGCAGCTGTGTGGCTCCCACTGCTCCAAGTCAGGGACTCTGTGGCACCCACTCCTCACCCAATCCTGCATCTCCCCTTTTCCTGGGACACTGGCCACTAGGGATGGGGGTGGGATCCTCGAGTCAACACCCACCTCCACCCTGGGACACATTTGGGCCAGAATGTGGGGCACCAGGGAGGTGCGGGTCTGGGTCAGGAGAGGGGAAAAAGGGGCATATCGGGTCGCAGGGAGGGCCTGCATGGCAGCCACTCACATGTGCTGCAGGGAGAAGCTGTTGGCAGCTGCTCTGGCTAGCAGCGATAGCAGAGGCATGGTGGACACTCTGGCCCGGAGCAGAGTACAGGGTGACCAGGACCAGATCAGAGCCGCAAGCCAGCCGGTGGCACACTATTGCACAATTGCCTGAGGACTACAAGAGACACCACAGGTCTGAGTAGGCAGCACAAGGTTTGAAATGCTGCACTGCGAGGAAGGGTGGTAGAGGGCTGGGGCCCAGGCGAGCATGTGGTGGGGCTGAGCAAGGCCTCTTCTCTTAGGCCTCACGTCTCTTGCTCACCACTCAGTCACCTCTACCTTCCTCAAGTGCTGGTAGTGGTGTCAACCAACAGAGGGAGTCCTGGTGCTACAGGGCAGAATGGAATGTGAGTGTGGCCACCATTCTTATATCCCATTGGACAGAAATAACCATGAAAGAATAGGGGTCTGGATCCTGTGATCTAGGCAGAATGGGTGGAGTCAAGATGACAGCAGTGCCTTTCCCAGGAAACTCTGTCCAATCCAGTTGGAGGCAAGAGGGAGACCTGCATTAGCGGGATGGCTGCACAGATTGTTCTGTATGTCTCTTTTTTTTTGCCACTCTTGGACCTTAAACTCAGGATCTAGGCACAGTTCATGAGCTGCTTTTGCTCAAGGCTAGCTTTCTACCACTGGAGCCACACAGCTCTATTTCTGGTTTTGTTGGCACAATTGGACAGGGGTCTCAACAACTTTCCTGCCTAGGGTAACTTTGACCATGATCCTCCCATCACAGCCTTGTAAGTATGAAGGAGGACTTCTGAGAGCCACTGGTGCCTGCCTAATCATTTGTCTTGATGATCTTCTCGGACAGATCGGTGAGTTCCCTATCCTCGGGTTTAAGGGGTAGGAGCTGGAGCTCACAGTTTGAATCCTGGTTCTGCCACCTCCAAATGGCAGGAGATCCTAAGAAACTCATTCCTATCCATATGATTACCAATGGAATGTGATGTGTGTCATGATTGAATGGGCAGTTTTTGAATGATTCTAAGATAAAATTATACACAATTACATTATGATACACTGATCGATTTTAATGAATACTTTATGAAGCATTTAAAAATTACATTCATTAAATGGAGGCATAATGAAATACCTAAAAATCGGACGTCACATAGTATAAAAGTGGCAATTTTTCTGCCAGGAATGGGATGTGAACTCATGGTCTGGTTAACACTGTGGGACTGTGTGGGAAGGGGAAGCTTGCCTCCTTGAAGTCAAGAAATTCAAGTTTGTTCCTTAGGACTGAAATCAATCCCCACCACTAGAAAGTATCCTTTTTGTGTACATTTTAAATATGTGATTTATATTTACACACATATGTTGTCTTCATAGTGCGTTCAGTGTAATTATTCATTTTATTTTTTATTCATGTATTGACTGTTCATTTTATTGACTATGGACATATAGTCAATATGACATATAGAACATTGATTACATAGGATATAGGTCTGCATATGTATTCCACTTCATACCTGACACTCAGGACTTTCACAAAAAAGGAAAACATGTCACCATCAGCTTCTTACTCCATGATTCATTTTTTAGAAGTGCTGTCATCTGAACTCACAGCCTCTGAGGCCCAATTCATGAATGGGTCAGTGTCAGCATGCCATTCTGGGGAAAATTGAGCTGACAGGCAGTTCCCAGGACCTGAAATCGAGCCCTAGTGGTTGACAAAATAAGAATAGATTGACACGCAGATGGTAGTACACTAATAAATACATATATTTATAGAGTGCCAGAGATGTCTATCCAATATTCAGTTATATAGACTACATTCCTACTAATTCTGGGGTATTTATTATGCCTCCATGTAATTAATGTTATTGTTTTCATCCTTAACAAACTATTAAGTAAATCAATCAGGGTGTGCTGAAATTATTGCATCCCTGTAAGCAATAGTATTCTTTTAATACTTCATAAACATTAAATAAAATCAGTTTCCTGAAATCATGCTGTCTAATTTTGTAGGAGCATCATTCACAATCAACTCATTCAACCGTAACATTGATATCATTCCACTGTTATTCGTATGGATGGGAACGAATCTCTTAGAAGCTCCTGCCATTGGTTGGTGTCAGGAGGGGGATTTAAAATCAGGGCCTACATTGCCACGTGGGTCTATGACTTCCCAAATAGTCTGCCAACCTTTAGCAATGCAAGGTGAAGTACCTTTGCAACAGTGTGATTCAGACCCAGGAGGGTCATTGTGCAAAGGAAGAAATGGTAAAAAAAAAAAAAAAAAAAAAAAAAAGCCATCTCGCTGCATTTTTTCTATGCATTTTTTTTCCACACAAGGCCTGAGGATCTAGGATCCCAGAATCAGCTGTGGGTCCAGTGGCTGCACCCTAGCATTGGGTGATCGAAACTGAGGCAGAGTTACTACGACCTAAGTTCAAGCCCCTTTTTGAGCCAAAAAAATATTAAAAGAAATTAGCTCCCTGGCTTGCAATTCACCCCGTTTTTTCTGCCAGGCTTTGGATTTGAACTCAGGGTCTGGGTAAATGTGCAGCTCTGTGGAAGAAGGGGAAGCTCACCGTACTTGAAGATAAGAAAGTCAGGCTTGTACTCTAAGCCTAAATTCAAGCCTCAGCCCTGGAAAAGATACTATTTATATACATTGTAAAGACAGGATTTGTACCTATGGATGTTCAGTCCATACACATTTGGTGTGGTTGTTCCTTGTAATTTTTGTTTTCTTCATTTATTTACTCTTGATTTTACTATGAAAACAGCCACTCCGTCTATTACATTGATGACATACTATCACATGGCATCTAGATTTGTAGACATGTTCTCCAGCATGCCTGACACCCTGGACTCTCAGAGAAAAAAAAATTCACACTCGGCTTCTTACAACATTATCCAATTGTTAGTAGTGCTGAAATCTGAACTCAGGGCTTAGCAGGACCAATTGGTAAATAGTTTAAGGTGAACACACCAGCTTGTGAGCAACTAAGGAGTTAGGCCATTCCCAGGATCTGACATTGATCCCCAGGGTGGGCCATGGTAGTCATAAATTCATTATTTAAACATAGAATCTCTATTTACATACATGTGTGGACAGCATCTTGCGTTTGGTGTACTTCTACTTACTTTCTGTCTTATCCATGGAAGGATTGTGTATTTTACTGAACATAGTGACAGATATACCAGTGCTTACATGGATGACAACTTATTGCCATGGCTATAGGGTTTCCTATGCATTCTCCATCATAGCTGAGACACAGGACTTTCACAGGACAGGTGAATCCATGGGCTTCTCACATCAGTATTCATCTTTTGGCAGTGTTGTGATTTGAACTCAGAGCCTTGCAGTCCCAATTGGGGAAAGGGTCTAGGCGAGGACATCAACCTATGAGCAAGGAAGGAGATAGGCCATTCCCAGGACCTGACATCGAGCCCCAATGAGGGGCAGATATTCATAAATTCATAATTTAAACATAGGGTCTATATTTACATGCATGTGTGGCTAGCATCTTGCATCCAGTGCACTTCTTCTCCTTATTTTGTCTCTAATTCACGGGAGTATTGTGTTTTTACTGAGTATGGTGACAGCTATAACTGTGCTTACATGGAAGACAACCTGTTCCCAAAGGTTATATGTTTGCCTATGCATTCTCCATCCTAGTTGAGACCCGGGACTTTCACAGGAGAGGAGAGGAAAACTAGTGCAATGACAGGCTTCTGAGGAAAGAATAAAACTCTGTTTTTTTGAGTGGGGTGTCTGGTCATGGGGCCTGAACTCTGGGCCTGGGCGCTGTCCCTCAGCGCTTCAGCTCAAGGCTAGTGCTCTACCACTTGAGCCACAGTGCCACTTCTGGCTTTTTTCTTTTTGCTTTTGTGGTGCTGAGGAATCAAACCCAGGGCCTCATGTATGCAAGCCAAGCGCTCTACCACTGAGCCACCTTCCCAGCCCAGCTGTCAGGTGGTTCCCAGGTGTTGAGATTGAGCTCCAGGTTTGGCCAAAACAGCGATACATGGATAGGCAGAGGGTGGTATACAAATAAATATATATTGTTAAGGAGTTCCAGAGCCATCTATCTATGATTGAATGACATTTACTACGTTCCTACCAAATCTTAGTTATTTATTATATTGATTATTTAATATTCTTTTCATGCTTAATAAACTATTAATGAAGATCAGTCAGCATCCTAGGATTATTGCATCCAATTTTAGACTAGACAAATGCATGAACTACTCTTTCAATGGGTATTCTTATGCATAGAAATGAGTTTCTTGTGATCTCTTGCCATTGGTTGGTGTCAGGACCAGGATTTGAACCCAGGGCCTATGTTGATTTGTTGGCTTATGGCTTCCCTGATAGCCTGCCAGCCATCAGCACTGGCAGGCCAGGTCCACTTTGCAACCGTGTCATTCAGACCCAGGATGGACACTGTGCAAAGAAAAAATTGTAAAACCCCAAGCCCTCTACAGCTCCCCACTTTTTATTGTACCACTTTTTTTGCTTCCTGCAAGCCCTCTGGGCCTAGGCCCAGGATCGGCTATGGGTCCCGAGACTGCACCCCAGCCTCGGGAGATCAAAGCTGAGGCAGAGTTGCTACGACCTGAGTTCAAGCCCCGTGGTTGCTTAATTAATTAATTAATGAACTAAATTTTTAAAAAGAAGATTCCCCTCCTCAAATAAAATAAAATAAATTTTTTTTTTAAAAAAAAGAAGATTCCCTGATTTGGCATTTCTGCCAGTTTTCTTTCCTAGCCTGGGATTAGAACTCAGGGTCTTGGTAAATCCGTAGCAATTGTGAGGGAAGGTACACAGTTGCCACTACTTGAGTTCAAACCCCATGCCAAACCAAAAACAAATAATCAAGTCACTGCTCGGCAGGGAAATGTAGTTGTGGAGATGGGAAGTAAGGGGTGGTAGGGGGAAAACAAAGGAGGAGGCAACAATGCTCCATAGGAAATGTACTCATTAATTTGCTAATGCAACTGTGAGCCCTCTGTACAACATTTTTACAATAAAAAACATACAAAAAATAATGTAGTGCTCAAGAAGCACTTTGGGGGTAAGGGAAGGATGTCTAATAGCTGTACAAAATTCTACATTGATATTTTTTTAATGTTCAATATGGAACTGAATAAACATAACTGCTTCCATTACAAATATTATTTCACTGTCTCAGAACTGGGACCAGTATTTCTGCCATTGATGGGATTTGAGTTCACCATCCTGGTAACTCTTTTACACCATTTGTGAAGGAGAAACTCACTGTCTTTGAGGAAAAGAAATTCAAGCTAGAGTTCCCAGGGCCTGAATTAAGGCCCTGCAATGGAAAAAAAATATTTGTATACATGTGTAATAGATATATAGGTACATATATATGTTTATTTCATATTATTATTATTATTGATTTTGTATTAATTTTATTTTTATTTCATTCATTTTATTGTTTATTGTATTTAGTACAATACACATACTATTTATTATGTTTTGTACATCTAATATAAAATTATACAAAATAATTTAGGACACTGACTCTTTTTTATTAATACTTATTAAGTGTTGAAACATGATACATAATTAAATGGAGGCATTTGTCATAGCCATCACATATTTGGAGTCTATTCCCAGTATGAACTTTATCTCATTTATCTTTGGACAACTTCCTATAGGGATTTCGTTAGATGATTTATACTCAGAAGCCTTTTTTTGAGGATAGGCAAGTGGAGGGATAAAATTGTAAGGTTGGGGCTGGGAATGTGGCTTAGTGGTAGTGAGCTTGCTCAGCATGCATGAAACCAGGTTTTGAATCCTCATTGCCACATACTCAGAAAAAGCCAGAAGCTGTGGAATGGCTCAAATGGTAGAGTACTAGGCTTGAGAAAAAAGAGCTCAGAGACAGTACCCAGCCCTAAGCCCCAGGTCTGTCAAAAGTAATAGGCCAGATTCCGGTGGCTCTCACCTAGAACCCTATCTTCTCAGGCTGAGATCTGAAGACCAGAGTTTGAAGCCAGCCTAGGGAAGCAAAGCCTGTTAGACTCTTAAATTCAATGAACCACCAAAAGATTCCATGTGGTGCTGAGGGTCAAGTGGTAGAATGTTCACCCTGAGCTGAAGGGCTCAGGCACTGAGTCCAGGCTTCAGTCTGAGACACGAAACTGGAAATAGAGTGAAGGATAATCAAAGTACTTTTCCTATTTGCTGATTATGAGAACATTTTCTGGAAAATGAACGTTGATGTACACCAGAATTGGAGTCAGGGCTCAAGGTTCAAGTGTAGCAGATCCATATGCCCAGCCTCTCAGACTCTAGCATTATAAACTCGTGTCCTACGGGGTTCTGAAAGGTCCATTGTTGAAAGGCTTAATATGCTCCCCAAGTCCTTTGTGATAAGCATTTGACTTGTATTGTCAATGTCATTACACTTCTGAAGCTAGCAGAGAACCAAGAGTTCATGCCCATCACCCTAGCTCAGGAGGCTGAGGTCTCAGGATCACAGGGTGAAATCAGCCAGGGTAGGAAAGTCTATGACACTCTGACTTTCACTTCTCAAAGTTCAGATGTTCAAAAGCTGCCTGTGTTTCCCTTGGTGATAAGAAGCTACTTTAACTGTAAATGTTGTTAGAGTTCTTGAGCTATAGAAGCAGGAAAGAAACATGTTTTTTCTTCCATGCATTTGTTTCTAACGCATTTATAATATTATCTCTTTGTTGTTTTGTATGTCCCTCCCCCACAGTATAACCCCTGCTTTCACTGTATTTGATGTCAGTATAACTTGTGGAGGAGATGGGGAAAAACAAGTCGTTTAAGGATACAGGTGGACCTGTTGCAACAATGAGAAGTACAAGGTGTCATGTCGAAAACGAGCTTTACAAAGTTGGTGCGGGTGTGGGGGGGTAGGGGGAGGAGGATTGTGTGGGGGGGTTGGGGGAGGCTGGGAAGGGATGTGAAGGATAAACAAAGGAGGAGGCTGTGATGCTTGATAAGAAATTTACGCATTATCCTGCCCATGTTTTGTAACCCCTCTGTACAGTATGTTCACAAAAAAATAAAAATAAAAGAAACATTATTGACCCATCCGTGTTTCAAATTCAGTTCTCAGGATCCAAGCTCTAGCCCTGTTAGCAGGAAGAACTCCAGTGCAACACTGTATTTGAAGGAGAGAAAACAGTTGCAAAAGCCAGGCTACGTTCAGAGACCTAGCACTGCAGGATTAGGAGGAAGAATGTACACACTGAACAGGGAAGTGAGCTGCAAAACCACGTCATTTATTCCAGACATAGCCAGCAATGGGGGGCAAACCTGAAACATTTGTTAGAGGTACACCAGGGTCAGGCTTTTCTCAGACTCTTCAAACAATGACTAATTAACCTTCCTTCCTCAGGTAAAGGGAGCCTCAGGCTATCTTTGGTTACCAATAGAAAGCCAGTTTAATTGGGAGAGGAAAGGAACAGAGTAGAAAAACTCTGCTCTCTGGTCTTAGGGAGTGAGTTTTTGACTCTCCTCTGTCAGATTTGAAGGCCCTTCTATCTCTGCCAGTCCATTCTCCTGCTTTCATTTTCCACATCATTAATGCAAATTCTCAGTCCAAGAAAAGGCAGGGCCCTTTCTCTTCTGTCTCCAAGCACCTGAGTTAGAACCTGGCTCTGCCCTCTTGACTCCGAAGCTCTTGTCTGCCTGAGAAGTGGGACAGAGACACTCTTCCTGCTCTGTGTTTGGGTGAAGGTGATGTTGGTGTCCTGACACACTGCAGAAGGCCTCATGACTGGGAAGTGTTCCTTTCTTTCCTTCTGAGGTCAAAGACCAGATTCATCTATCAACTTTGTTTCTTTGTTTCTTTGTTTCTTGGCTTCTTTCTTTCTTCTTTCTTTCTTTCTTTCGTTCTCACTCTCTCTTCCTTCCTTCCTTCCTTCCTTCCTTCCTTCCTTCCTTTCCTTCTTCCCCCTCTCCCTCCCTCCCTCCCTTCTTTCTTACTTTCTTTTTTCTTTCTCTCTTTCATTCTTTCTCTCTCTCTCTCTTTCTTTCTTTCTTTCTTTCTTTCTTTCTTTCTTTCTTTCTTTCTTTCTTTCTTTCTTTCTTTCTTTCTTTCTTTCTTTCTTTCTTTCTTTCTTTCTTTCTTTCTTGCCCTTTCGCTCTTTTGCTCTTTCTTTCCTTCTTTCTCTCTACCTACCTACCTACCTACCTACCTACCTAGCTATCTCTTTGCCAGTTGTTGGGTTGAACTCAAGGCCTAGGCACTGCCTCTAGCACACTGCTTCTTGAGCCACAGCACCAATTCTGGCTTTGTCTGTGTACGTGTGCCTGAGGAATCGAACCCAGGTGTCTTGTATGCTAGGCAAGCACTCTCTCACTAATCCACATTCCCAGCCCCTTCATCTTTTTTAATGGTAGTTTTTACATGAGTATGCTACCATTTTATGTTCTCAAGTTTAATTTTGTGAATAGGAGTTACTTATACGAAACCTGATGTTCTATTCCCTTGCCTGATTATAGACTGTTCCTGCCTTAGCCTCATAATAAAATGTAAATAAAGGCTGCTGAGAGCTTCAGTGTGCATCATAAGGACACAGGCCTGCAACCCTAGAAGAGAAAAGCTATGGGCCTGAAATGAAGAGAATGATTCAGTATGAGCAACTAGCGTATCTGAAAAATAAACCAGTAAATAAAAGCAGAAGCATTGCATAAGTCTGTTTGCACTCGGGGAGGTAATATAAATACACACATAAGTAGGTAGTGCACTGATACATAAACTTGGCCGTCTCTTTTTGAAATTTTTTGAAGCCATCCCAGGGATTAGACTCAGGGCCTGATGTGTTCCTGAGTTGTTCTGCACAAGGCTGAGGCTTTACCACCACCACAGCTCCACTTCCAGCTATCTGGTCATTAATTGGACATAAGCAACTCCCAGGATTTCCTGCCTGGTCTGGCTTGCATCCCCTGCTCTGCTTTCTCTCTCAAAGCTGGAGCTCTACACTCTGGGCCACTGTTCCAATTCTGGTTCTCTGGTGGTTTATTGAAGATAAGAGTCTCACAGACTTTCTTGCTCGGCCAGCTTAAATGACGATCTCCTGAGGAGGCTTCAAGTGGCTTTCCTCAGGGATTCACCGAGGAGCCCTCTCCACACAAACCCTACGTATAAATCTCGAGAGGCACTAGAGAAAAAAGGAAACATGAAGATGCTACTAGTGTGTTCTAGATATTAAGGTTGGAGACTCAAAACACTCATAATTATTAGATCATTTTATAGGGAAAAGGAGCAATGCAGACAGTATGAGGATTGCTCCAGTTTTCAGTCCTCTCATCCTGAGACAGTAAATTCACAGCAGCTCAATGCTAAGTGACAGAACTGGCATGTCCTCTGGATATTTGCTCCCAAATCCTGTGACACTCATTTCTCAATTTTGGCCTCAAACCTGTGACCAGATGGTAAGATGAGGAAAGAAAATAAACATTGGGTACTTTACTTATAAATTCTAACCTTTGGAATGACCCTGTTAAGAAGTTAGATTGTCAAGAGTAAAAAATGAAGAAGAAAAGAAAGAAGGTACCAGTGGCTGCTGACTGTAATCCCAGCTCCTCAGGTGGCTAAGATGTAGAGAATCTTAGTTTGATTCCAGCCAATATAGGAAAGTCCATGGCACAGGTATTTCTAAGAGATCACAGAAAAACCCAAAAGTGAGGCTGTCAAGCTTAATGCACTACCTTTGAGCAAAAGGAGCTCAGGGACAACGCCTAAGCTCATAGTTCAACATCAGGACCTGCCCCCTCAAAAAGAGCCTGTACTTCCATGTCTTTGTCTATGTATGGATATATTCCTATAGGTGAAGCTCCCGAGTAACTATGATGAATGGCACCAACCTAGGAAATTTGTATTCAATATAATGAGTTCATAACACAGAGACTTCCTTCAAGACAGTGCATGTTCTGGGGCTCATCTCACTGTTCCCATGTAGCCTGAGGGTTTCTCTGCATCCCAGGCCTGCTGGAAAAAGTCTCTCTCATTGTGTGGACAGGCAGACAAAAGGCTTCACTCTTGTACAGCTAGGTAACAAACAACTCCAACCGGACTAGTTAGTGAGAATGAGTGTAGGTGGGCTCTGAAGGCCAGGAGAAAAAGTCCTCTTTGTACCCCAAGCTATCCCTCTCCCCAGTGCTCTGTTTTAACAAGAAGCCTTCATTTGTGCCACCTTCCATGGCAGGCCAAGTTCTGTGCATTTATCCTGCCTTTGTGGACTATATTCCGGTGTTTCGATACAGTGCTCAATATAATTCAGGAGTCCTTCAGGCAGAGAACTAGGGCACTGAACATAATGAAATGTTTCATTGCTGGCAATGATGGGCCTATGATGCCTCTCCTAGGTTTCTGGAAGCTTTGGAAATCCAAACACATGTCTGATATCACAAAGCTTCCTATCATCTAGGGCTGGTGAAGCTCAACAGGTTTTGCAACCTTTGACCTCTCCTAGTTGAAGCCTGGGTGGCTAGGTTTTGGGATTGAACCCAGGGCCTGGGTGCTGACCATGAGCTCAGTGCAGAAGCCCTGTGCTTTACCATTTTGTGTAACAACATCACTTCTGGTCTGTGAATGTGTGTGTATGTGTGTGCGCACGCGTGTGTGTGCTGGTGTGTGTGTATTCATGCACACACATACATGAGTCCTGGAGCTTGGACTCAGGACCTGAGCACTGTACCTAGTTTCTCTTGTAGAAAGATATCCCTCTCCCACTTGAGCCACAGAGCCACCTCAGACATTTTCTAGTGATGTGGTCCTAAGAAATCAAGGCCAGGATTTCATATATGTAAAGCACTCTACCCCTAAGGCACATTCCCAGCCCTCTAATTCAGTTTTGTTAGTTTATTTCTGTCTTTTTTATTGTTGTTGTTGTTGTCAGTTGTAAGAGTTGAAGTCTGGGCCTGGGTGTTGTCCCTGAGCTCTTCAGCTCAAGTCTTGCACTCTACCACTTGAGCAAGAGTGCCACTTCAGGTTTTCTGATGGTCCATTGGAGCTAAGTGTCTCAAGGACTTTCCTGCCCAGGCTAGCTTTGAACCATTATCCCCAGATCTCATCCTCCTGAGTAGCTAGGATGACAGGCATGAGCAACAAGCACTCAGCTTCCACTTCAGGTGATTAGTGGTGAATTGGAGATAATAGTTTCATGGGAACTTTCATGTCTGGGATAGTTTAGAACCCAGATCCTCCGATCTCAGCTTCCTGAGAAGGCAGGATGATAGACTTCAGCTACCGACCCCTTGGCCACGACCTTTGCTGGAAGGGGGTCCATGGCTCCACTTTGTGGAGTGCTAGCCATGAGCCCAATAGGTAAGGGTCAGAGCCTAAACCCCACCTTCAAGGTTCATGACCAAGAAAAAACAAAATGAAACAATTGTCTGCAGGAGACAACTCATAGTCTTCAGTAATCCATAATTTTGTCCCTGCCATGGGGACCTATTGGAGCCCTAATATTCTTGTCTGCATAACCATCGCAGTTGTGGAGTTCTTATAAGGACAAGATGTAAAAATGCACCCGGGGAAGGACACAACACATGGCACTCTTTGCACACAGCATCCTATGAAAGACTCAGCACCCAGCACCCAATGTCGGACTCAGCACACTGCATCTTCTGAAGGACTCAGCACATAGTACCCTGTGCAGGACTCAGAACGGAGCACCCTATGAAGGACTCAGCACATTGCTCTATTCCACAAGGTGTCATTAGAGTTAGGGTGCTTTCATCAGTATCACCATTATTTCAGGAACATTTCACAAACCACACAATTTCATATCTAATGGTTTAGTGGGGTGTTTTTATTTTGGGAGGGAGGTTACCCCTGGGGGTTGAGCTCAAAGCATTGGGATACTGTTCTAATAACATTTGCTCAAGGCTAGAGCTCTACCACTTGGACCCACATTTTGCAGTGTCTCATAGACTTCTGTCAGGACTGGGTTTTAAAGCCCCCAAGTAGCTAGGATAATAGGCCTAAGCCACGATGCCATGGGTAACCCATGGAGCTGGATTACAGCAGTTTACATGTGGGTAAGTCATGTTAGGTGGCAGCTGTCAGCACCAGACTCCTAGCTTTCTCTATTATGAGATATTTGAAGTTCTGTCCTTCTATAATTACAGTTAGAACATCCTATTGTTTTTTGGCGTCAGTCCTGGGGCTTGAGTAAGAGCTTAGACACACTCCCTAAGCGTTTGTGCTCAAAGCTTGCACTCAATTTATTCAAAGGCAACAGAACTCCTGGGTTTTCTGTTTATGTGGCACTGAGGAATCGAACCCAGGGCTTCATGCTTACTAGGTGAGCACTCAACCACTGAGCTCCAGGAGTGAACGAAGTATAAATATTGTTGTATATAAATAGTATATGCACAAAAGAGATTGCTGCATATTATTACATTATAGATATTACTACCAATTATTAGGTATTAAATTATATCTCCATTTAATGATGTGTTCCAGTTAACAATTAATAAAGCATTAATTAATAATTACTCAATATCCTATTATTTTATCACATATGTACATATATCCATACATATTTCGTATTTCATAGAATGAGGATGATATATTATTAAATTCTGCATCATGTGCTACTACCAATTATTAGTTATTTAATTATGTCTCCATGTAATATTTGTTTTGTTAATGCTTAATAAAATATTAATTAAACTTAATGCACATCCTATACTTATTGTGTCTAATTTTTATTCTAGAATAATTCACTACTAATTCAATCTGTTTATCATTTATTGTAGAGACAATTCTTCCACCTATGACATTTTTTACCTTTATTACATCCTATTACATAGTATATAGATTTGCACCCAAATTATACATCCTACCTGACACCGAGCACTGTCACAGAAAAGGAAAATTTATGTGTCATGCTCGAGTCCTCCTTCCACGGTTACATATTTGGCAATGCTGGGATCTAAACTCAAGGCCTAGAAGGCTCAGTTTATGAATGGGTGACTGTCAGCGCTGCAGCCTCTAGCCAATTCAGCTGCCAGGCAGTGCCCAAGCCCTGAGATGGAGCCCCATATGTTGACTGCAAATTGTGCTTAGTGTAGTCACTCATTTTATTTTTTGTTTTATTCATTAACCATTTATTTTATTGACTGCTATAACACGTGGATTTTTTTTACTATATTTACTACATAGATTATACATTTGTCTATGTATGAAACTTCACACCTGACACCCAGGACTTTCACAGAAAAGGAAACCATGTGTCACCATGGGCTTCTTACTGCATGATTCAATTTTTGTAAGTGCTGGCATCGGAACTCACAGCCTACAAGGCCCAATTCATGAATGGGTGAGTGTCAGCATGCCAGCCTGGGGCATATGGAGCTGACAAGCAATTCCCAGCACCTGAGATCCAGCCCCAGGGATAGACAAAATAACAGATTGACATGTAGGTGATAGTACACAAATACATATAGATCTTTATAGAGTGCCAGATATTTCTATATATTATTCAGTTATATTGGCTACATTCCTACCAATTCTTGGGTATTTATTATGCCTCCGTGTAATTAATATGATTGTTTTCATCCTTAATGAATTATTAATTAAATCAACCATTGTCCCAAAACTATTGTGTCCAGGTAATTAATGTAATTCTTTCAATGTGTCAAAAATGTTCATTAAATCCATTGACCTCCTAAAATCACTCTCTAATTTTATCATTTGTATCATTCAGGAACAACTAAGTCAACCTTGACATTCATAACCTTCCATCGGTATTCCTATGAATATGAACTAGAATCTTAGGATCTCCCTCTATTGGTAGGGATCAGGACCCAGCTTCAAACACAGGGCCTATGTTGCTGTGTTGGCCTATGGCTTCCCTGGAAGCCCACCAGTCTTCAGCACTACCAGGTTACTAACACTTTTCACCCGTGTCATTCAGACTCAGTATGGTCACTTTGAAAAGAAAACAAATGTAAAATCAGCAGCCATCAGCAAGTTGCCGGATTTTTTTTCTGTGTCATTTTATTTATTTTTTCCTGTCAGCCTTTGAAGCCCAGAAATCCAGGTTCGGCTGTGGGTCCAGTGGCTGCAACCCAGCCTAGAGTGATCAAAGCTGAGGCAGAGTTGCCATGCCCTGAATTCAAGCCCTGTGCTTGACAAAATAAAATTACCTACGTACCTACCTACCTACATATATATATATATATATATATATATATATATATATATATACATATATATATATATATATATACATACATACATACATACGTACATACATACATTAAAAATATTTAAAAAATTATGAGGCTCCTTGGCTTGGAATTCATGCCTTTTTTTCTGCCGGGCCTGGGATTTGAACTCAGAGTCTGGATAAATCTGCAGCACTGTGGGGGAAGGGAAAGCTCACAGTGCTGGAAAACAAAAAAGACAGGCCAGTTCCCAGGAGCTGAATTCAAGCCCTAGCACTCAACAAAATAATATTCGTATTCACTTTAAATACATGATTTCTATTTATATGCACATGTTTACTGCATTCATTTTATTTTGTGTTTTATTTAATTATTATATATTTTAGAGAGTGTGATTACATGTATAAATTTTTTGATATCCTATTACATAGGACATAGATTTGCCTATGTATTATACATCATTCCTGAAACCCAGGACTTTCACTTACAAGGAAAACAAGCAGGACAATTGGCTTCTTCCACCAGAATTAAGTTTTTGGCAGTTCTGTGATTTGAACTCCGGGCCTAGAAGGCCCACTTCATGAATGGGTTAATGTTAGTACACCAGTCTGATGTCAGTGGAGTTGTCGGGAAAATTTGAGGACCTGAGATCAAGCCCTAGGAGTGGCCAATATATAAACAGATAGATGTGTAGATTGCAGTGTGTGTGTATGTGTATTTACATATGTATATGCATCTATAAATAAATTTATAGATTTTTCCTATAGATAGGAATGAGTAGGTGGCAGTCCCAGGATCGAACTCAGGGCCTAGGTTTCTGGTTTGGGCTCAGGCTTCACTGACAGCCCAATATCCTTCTGCTCTGCAAGGTCACATACAATTTTCAAGCCGATTCATTGAGGCCCAAGATGGTCACAGTACAAAGGAAACAAAGTAAAACTGTTGTGTAAAACTTTCTGGTTTAGTTTTTCCTCCCCCGTCTTGGTTTTTTTTTTTTTTTTTTTTTTTTTGCCAGAGCTGGGAGTTGAACTCAGGTCCTAGGATTCCCGGATAAAAGCTGCACCCCAGCCTAGGGTAATGAAGGCTGAGGCAGAGTTGTGACGACCTGAGTTCAAGCCCTGTGCCTACCCCCGCAAAATGTTAAAGTCCTGGCTAGGAATTTGGGCCATTTTATAAGCCATACCTGGGATTTTAACTCAGGGACTGGATAACTCTATTGTGCTCTGGGTGAAGTGGAAGCTAACCTCCTGGAAGAAAAAAAATTCAGGGTCAATTCCCAGGGCGTGAATTCCATCCCCAGACCTGGCAAAAATAATATTCATATACATGTATATTATATATCATATATATGTATTTGTATAGATATTACACATTTTACCTAGGACACAATATTTCCACAGAAAGGAAAACAGGTCAACATTGGCTTCTTACTCTACCTATTGCTTTCGGCATTGCTGAGATTTGAACTCTGGGCCTGGAATGCCCAATTCATCAAGGGGTCAGTGTAAGCAAAGCAGCCTCAAACAAATTCACTGCCAGGCAGTTCCCAGGACCTTAATTCTAGCCCCAGGAGTGGCCAATATATAAATAGATAGGTGTGGAAATTGCTACAAATACATATACATCTATATATATATGTATATTCCACTGTATATATAACTATTTACTTGCACTCTAAATGTTCTTAGAGTTCCTGAGCTATAGAAGAAGGAAAGAAACATCATTGACCCATCCTGGGTTCAAATGAAGTTCACAAGATCCAAGCCCTAGCCCTGTTAGCAGGATGAACTCCAGTGTAACCCTGTATTTGAAGGACAGAAAACAGTTTCAAAAGCTAGGCTAGGTAAGGGGACCAAGGCCTGCAGGATTAGGAGGCAGAATGTACACACTCAACAGGGAAATGAGTTGCAAAACCACTTTATTCATTCCAGGCACAGTCAGCAATGAAGGGAAACCTGAAATATTTGTTAGAGTTACACCAGGGTCAGGCTTTTCTCAGCCTCTTCAAACAATGACTAATTAACCTTCCATCCTCAGGTGAAGGGAACCTCAGGCTATCTTTAGGTTACCAATAGAGAGCCAGTATAGTGGGGGAGAGGGGAGGAACAGAATAGAAAATCCCCGATCTCTGGTCTTAGGGAGTAGTTTTTTGACTCTCCATCTGTCAGATATGAAGGCTCTTCTTTTAACTTTGCCAGTCTATTCTCCTTCCTTCATTCTCCACATCATTAATGCAAATCCCCAGTTCAAGGAGAGGCACGGTTATTTCTCTTCTGTCTCCAAGCAGCTGAATTAGAGCTTGGCTCTGCTCTCTTGTCTCTGGGGCCTTTGGCTACTTGAAAAGTGAGAAAAAGACAGTTTTCCTCCTCTGTGGTTGTGTGAAGGCGATGCTGGTGGCCTGGCACATTGCAGAAGGCCTCGTTACTGGGAATTGTTCCCTTCTTTCCTGCTGATGTCCAAGACCAGATACATCTACCATTTTTCTATCTATCTATCTATCTATCTATCTATCTATCTATCTATCTATCTATCTATCTATCTATCTATCTATCTATCTATATCTATCCGTCTGTCTGTCTGTCTGTCTGTCTGTCTGTCTATCTATCTATGTATCTATGTATCTATGTATCTATGTATCTATGTATCTATCTATCTATCTATCTATCTATCTATCTACCTATCTATCTATCTATCTATCTATCTGTATCTATTTCTCTCTCTCTCTCTATCTATCTATCTAATCTATCTATGCATCTATGTATCTATGTATCTATGTATCTATCTCTCTATCTATCTCTCTCTCTCTCTCTATCTATCTATCTATCTATCTATCTATGTATCTATGTATCTATCTCTCTATGTATCTATCTATGTATCTATCTATCTATGTATCTATCTATCTATGTATCTCTGTATCTATGTATCTATGTATCTATCTATGTATCTATCTATGTATCTATCTATGTATCTATCTATCTATCTATCTATCTATCTATCTATCTATCTATCTATCTATCTATCTATCTATCTATCTATCTATCTAATCTATGTATCTATGTATCTATCTATGTATCTCTGTATCTATGTATCTCTGTATCTATGTATCTATGTATCTATCTATCTATGTATCTATGTATCTATGTATCTATCTATCTATGTATCTATCTATGTATCTATCTATCTATGTATCTATGTATCTATGTATCTATGTATCTATGTATCTATCTATCTATCTATCTATCTATCTATCTATCTATCTATCTATCTATCTATCTATCTATCTATCTATCTATCTATCTATCTACCTATCTATCTATCTGCCTATCTGCCTACCTACCTGCCTAAATAACTACCTACCTACCTACCTACCCACCTACCTACCAACCTACCTACCTACCACCTTAGCTATCTCTTTGACAATTCTGGGGCTGAACTCAAGGCCTGAGCACTGTCACTAACACTCTACTACTTGAGCCACAGGACCAATTCTGGCTTTTATCTGTGTATGTGCTACTGAGGAATCGAACCCAGGGCTTCTTGTATGCTAGGCAAACACTCTCTCACTAATCCACATTCCCTGCCCCCTCATCTTTTTTCTTAAAGGTAGTTTTACATAAGTATGCTAGCATTTTGCATAACACAGGTTATTCCTATGAACCCTGATCTTCTCTTCCCCTGCCTGATTTGTGACGGTTCCTGCATTGGGCTCAATAAAATGTAAATAAAGGCTGCTGAGAGCTTTAGTATGCATCATATAAGGACACAGGTCTGGAATCTGGGAAGAGAAAAATGATGAGGTTGAAATGAACAGAATGATGCAGTATGCACAATGAGCATATCTGAAAAATAAATCAGTAAATAAAAGCAGAAGCATTGCATACAGCCTGTTTGCACTCAGGGAGGTAGTATACACATGTAAGTAGGATATTAATACATAAACTTGGCCTTTGCTTTTTGAAATTTTTTTGGTGGCCATCCCATGGCTTAAACTCAGGGTGTGATACTCTCCTCAGCTATTTTGCTCAAGGCTGAGGCTCTACCACTGCCACAGCTCCACTGCCAGCCATCAGGTCGTTCACTGAACAAAAGCACCTCCCAGGCTTTCCTGACTGATCTGGCCTGTATCTCTTATTTGGCCTTCTCTTTCAAAGCTGGAGCTCTACCCTCTAGGCCACTGCTCCACTTCTGGTTTTCTGGTGGTTTATTGGAGACAAGAGTCTCACAGACTTTCCTGGTAGGGCTGGCTTTCAATCATGATCTCCTGAGGAGGCTTCAAGTGGTTTTCCTCAGGGATTCACCTAGGAGCCACTCCACACAAATCTTTCATCTAAATCTCGAGAGGTGCTAGAAAAAAACGGAAACAGGAAGATGCTTCTAGCGTGTTCTAGATACTTAAGTTTGGAGACACAAAACACTCATAATTATTAGATCACTTTCTAGGCAAAAGGAGCAATGCAGACAGTATGAGGATTGTTCCAGCTTTCGGTCCTCATACCCTGAGACAGTAAATTAAGTGCATCTCAATGCTAAGTGACAGAACTGGTATGTCTTGTGGACATTTTCTCATGAATCTTGTGACACTCAATTCTCACTTTTGGTTTCAAACCTGTGACCAGAGGGGATGATGAGTAGAGAAAATCCTTTTCAGAGAACGTAGCTATAAAGAACATTGGGTAGTTGACTTATAAGTCCAAACCATTGGAATGACCCTATTAAGAAGTCAGATTGTCCAGATTATAAAACAAAGAAGAAAAGAAAGAAGGTGCCAGTGTCTGCTGACTGTAATCCATGCTCCTCAGGAGGCTAAGATGTAGAGAATCTGAGTTCGAATCCAGCCAGCATAAGAAAGTCCATGGCACTATTATTTCAAAGAGATCACAGAAAAATCCAGAAGTGGGATTGTGACTCCACCTTAATGCACTACCCTTGAGCAAAAGGAGCTCAGAGACAAGGCCTAGGCTCATAGTTCAACCCTTGGACCTGTCCCCTCAAAAAGAACCTGCACACCTCCATGTCTTTGTGTATGTATAGATACATTCCTATAAGTGAAGCTCCTGAGTAGCTATGATAAATGGCACCCAAGGTAGGAAATTTGTATTCAATACAATGAGTTCATAACACAGAGATTGCTTTTATGACATTACATGTTCCAGGGCTCCCCTCATTGCTCCCAGTGTAGCCTGAGGGTTTCTCTGCATCCCAGGCCAGCTGGGAGAAGTCTCTTTCATTGCCTGGACAGGCACACAAAAGGCCTTACTCCTGTAGAGCTGTGTATCAAACAACTCCATCTGGGCCAATTAGTGAGGAGGAGTGTGGGTGGGCTCTGAAGGTCAGGAGAAAAAGTCCTCTTTGTACAACAAGCTATCTCTCTACCCAGTGCTGTTTTTTGACAGGAAGCCTTCATTTGTGCCAACTCCCATGTCAGGCCAAGTTCTGTGCACTCATCTTGTCTTTGTAAGACTATATTCCAGGGCTCATATACAGTGCTCAATATAATTTAGGAGTCTTTCTGGCAGACAACTAGGGCACTGAACCTAATGAAATGTTCCACGGAGGGCAATGATGGGTCTATGATGCCTTTTCTAGTTTTCTGGAAGCTTTGGAAATCCAAGCACATGTTGTATATCACAAAGCTTCCAGTCATCTATGGCTGGTGAAACTCATCTGATTTTGAAACCTTTGACCTCTCCTAGTTGGGCTCTGGATGACTAGGTTTTGGGGTTGAACACAGGGCCTGGGTGCTGGCAATGAGCTCAGAACAGAACTCTAGTGCTTTACCATTTTGTGTCACAGCTTCATTTCTGCTTTCTCTCTCTCTCTCTCTCTGTGTGTGTGTGTGTGTGTGTGTGTGTGTGTGTGCATATTCTAGTCCTGGCGCTTGAACTCAGGACATGAGCACTGTACCTAGTTTCTCTTCTACAAGGATTGCCCTCTCCTACTTGAACCACAGAGGCACTTTAGGCTTTTTCCTAGTGATGTGGTCCTGAGAAATCATATATGCAAAGCACTCTACCCCTAAGGCACATTCCCAGCCCTCTATTTCAGTTTGTTAGTGTGTATCTAACTTTTTTTTATTATTGTCGGTTGGAGGAGTGGAAAGCTGGGTCTGGGGGCTGTCTCTGAGCTCTTCAGCTCAAATCTTGTTGCTCTACCACTTGAGCCACAGAGCCACTCCTGGTTTTCTTGTGGTTCATTGGAGCTAAGTGTCTCAAGGGCTTTCCTACCCAGGCTAGCATTGAGCCATGATCCTCAGATCTCATCCTCCTGAGTAGGTAGGATGATCAGCATGAGCCATAAGCACCCAGCTATCACTTCATGTTTCTTAGTGGTGAATTGGATATAATAGTCTCATGGAACCTTTTGTGTCTGAGATAGTTTGGAACCCAGATCCTCAGATCTCAGCTTCCTGAGAAGGCAGGATGACAGACCTGTGCTATAGAACCCTAGGCCGTGACACTCTGTTGCAAGAGGTTCCTTGGCTATACGTGGTGAAGTGCTATCCATGAGCCCAAGAGGTAAGTGTCAGTGCTTAGGCCCTGAGTTCAAGGTTCATGACTGAGAAAAACAAAACAAAAGAAAACAATTGTCTGCAGGAAACAACTCACTAGTCTTCAGTAATACATAATTTTGCCCCTCCCATGGGGACATATCTGAGTGTCAATATTCTTGTCTGCATAATCATCTCAGTTGTGGAGTTCTTACAAGGACAAGATGAAAGAATACACCCTTTGATGGACAAAACATATAACACTCTTTTTTATTCTGTCGTGAGGCTTGAATTTTTGGCCTGAGATCTGTCCCTCAGCTCTTCAGCTCAAGGCTAGTGTTCTACCATTTGAGTTACAGCACCACTTCTGGTTCTCTTGTGGTTTATTGGAGATAAGGTTTTCACCGGCTTTCCTGCCCGGGCTGGCTTTGAACTGCGATCCTCAGATCTCAGCCTCCTGAGTAGCTAGGATGACATGCATGAGCCACCGGTGCCTGCCTCCACATAACCCTCTTTACAGGGTTCAGCAAAGAGCATCTTGTGAAAGACTCATCATCCAGCACCCAATGCAGGACTCAACACACTGAACTCGGTGAAGGACTCAGCACATATCCTGTGCAGGATTCAGCACACAGCACCCTGTGAGGGACTCAGAACCCCAGGAAGGACTCATCACATAGCTGTATCCCACAAGCTGTCATTAGTATTAGGGTGCTTTCATCAGTATCACCATTCTTTCAGAAACACATCACAAACTGCACAAAGTTCACATCTAATCATTTAGAGGGGTATTTTTTTGGGGGGGGAGTCACCCACAGGGATTGCACTAAAATGTTGGGGGTAATATCCTAAGATCTTTTGCTCAAGGCTAGAGCTCTACCATTTTGAGTCACAGCTCAGATTTTCACAGACATCCTGCCAGGGCTGGGTTTTAAACCCACCAGTGTCAGGTTTCAGCCCCCATGTATCTTGGATGACAGGGGTGAACAAGCCAGCAGTATCTGGTTCCATGGCGCTTGGTTGCAGTGGTATACATCTGGCTATTCAGATTAGATTGCAGTTGTCAGCATCAGACACCCAGCTTGCTCTGTGATGAGGTATTTGAAGTCCTATTCTTATAGAGTTGCAGTCACAACATTCAATCTTTTTTGGTGCCCGTCCTGGGTCTTGAGTAAGGCTCTAGACACAGTCCCTAAGATTTTATGCTCAAAGCTAGTGCTCGACTGCTTGAGCGACAGCACAACTTCCGGATTTTTATGTGCATGTGGTAGTGAGGAATCGAATCCAGGGCTTTGTATGTGCTAGCCATCACTATAGCACTGAGCCACAGGAGTGATGTGTATAAACAGATAAATGTGTAGATCGGCATATATATATGTCTACATATATATGTAGATGTATAAATATATATATATATGTATAAAACAAGAGAAAGATAAGTGTATATTATTAAATTACATAAATTATATTATTGCCAATTATTGAAAAATTATTCCTTCCATTTTTAAGTATCATGGTTGAATACATAATAAAGTATTAATTGAAAATTAGTCAATGTAGTGTAGTTGTTGTGTATAATTTTATAGTATACTCATACACTAACTACTAATTTAATTGTTACTTTTATAACATTTGTATGGATGTATTTTGGAATGCGTTTCTTAGAATCTCCCGCCAATCATTAGTGGCAGTCCCAGGATTTGACCTCCAGGCTTAAGTTGAGGTTTCGGCTATGGCTATCATAATAGCCAGCCAAACATCAGCATGTAAGATCATGTACACATTCTGGGCCTTGTCATTTAGACCCAGGATGGTCACAATGCAAAGCAAAAAAATGTAAAACCACCTTCTTGAACTTCTCTGTTTTATCCTTCTCCTTTTTATTTTTATTTTTTGCTAACGCCGAGATTTGAACTTGGGTCCTAGGATCCCAAGCTCAGCTGTGGCAGAGATGCCAAGACCTGAGTTCAAGCCCCATGTTTGGCCAAAAAACATAATAAAATAAAGCCCTGGATGGAATTTTTTTGGAATTTTTTGGAATTTTTCTGGCTGGCATGGGATTTGAACTCAGGGTCTGGGTAACTCTGTGGCATTGTGGGTGAAGGGGAAGCTCTCGGTCCTTGAAGACAAGAAATTCAGACCAGTTCCCAGGCTCTGAATTGACGCCACAGCACTGGAAAAAATAATATTCATATATGATCACTGTTTACATACATGGGTTTAGTAAGTATGACATTTATTACCCTTATTTATTTATTATTATTACACATATAACATTTCATTTATTACATCCTATCACGAGTATATATTTGCATATGGATTATACATCATACTGAGACCCAGGATTTTTTTTTCAGGAAAAAAATGTGTCGAAAGTGGTTTCTTCCTACATGAATAAATTTTTGGCGATGCTGGGATTTCAACTCATGGCCTACAATGGCTAAGCCATAAATGGGGTCACAGTCTTAGCACAGCAGCCTCTGGCAATCTGAGCTGCCAGGAAGTTCTAAGGACCTGTGATCAAGCCATAGTAGTGCCCTATATATATATTGATAGATGTGTAGAAGGCTATATATATACATACACACACACACACACACACACACACACACACACACACACACATATATATACAGAGAGAGAATGTGAGGATATCATTAAATTATATAAATATAGTCACCCATTATTAGTTATTAAATTATGTCTCCATTTAATGAAGTATCATGGTTGAATACTTATAAAAATTTTAATAAAAATTAGTCAATATCCTTCCATTAGGGGAATCATACCATGGTGCTAGAATGGAAGATATAAATCCAATAATTTTTGTGTGGCATTACAAAATAGAATCACGAATTAACTGCAAAATTAATTGTTGTTACACATTCCATTAACATTCACATAAATAGGAACTAGTCTTTTAGGATCTCTCTCCATTTGTGGGTGGCAGTCCTGGCATTCGAACTCCAGGGTTAGGTAGTTTACTTCCAATGAAAACCATTGGAATAATACTGTGAAGGTTTCAGATGGTCACAATGAAAAAAAGAACAACAAGAAGAAAAGAAAGCCAGCTGTCAGTGGTTCCTGCCTGTAATACTAGCTCCTCAGGAGGCTGAGATATATAGAATGCCAATTTGAATTCAGCAAAGGCAGGAAAGTCCACGACATTCTTATTTCTAAGAGATCACAGGAAAATATCCCCATGGGTTGGGGCTGTGGCTCAAGGGCAGAGGACTACTCTTGTGCAAGAGGAGATCAGACATAGGGCCTGGGCTCATATTTCAACCTCGGACCTGCCAAAGAAAAAAAAAAGAAGGCAATAACTCCACGTCTCTGAGTATGGATGGATGATGTATGGATGTCACAAAGGATTTACAATATAATCATCAGTGTGATGTCACATTGTCATTATGACATCAGCTCATTGTGACATCACAAATGTGTAATGACATCACACCACTATGATATCACATTGTCATTGTGACATCATATATACATTATGAATGCCTATTATTTGATTTCATTATATTTCAAATGTAGCATGTGGGTTCATATAAAAAACACATTTTGACTTCATAATCATTGTGACATCACAATCCCTTTGTGACATAACATTGCCACTGTGATATCTCTAAACATCTGTGCCAACTCAAACATGTCCTGTCCTCATGTTTTGTGACATGTTGCCACTGTGTTAGGCTCATTGAGAGCTCAATCTATTTTTGACATATTATTTCAGGTATGACATGAAATATTAGCAATATACTGTGACATCATGAACATTGTGACATCACACTACTAGATTTAATGACCATTGTGTCACATTGTCACATCACGAATCTGTTCTGACTTCATCACATTTGTGCCAACAAATGCTTTGGAATCGTCACAAGCCCGTTCTAAATTTATATACTCATTGTGAGTTAATGACAATTGAGGTCTGGAATGCCATTGTCACATCACCAATCTACTGCGACATCACAAAACTAGTTTGAACTCATCTCTATTATGGCATCATCAAATAATTGTGATATAACATCACTATTATGACATTATAATTTTACATCATATTGCAATTGTGATATTATATACTTTCACAAACCTATTATGATCTCATCACATATAAGAAAATTCATGGCCTTTGGGATATCAAGCTCCTTCTGTGAATTGTATCATTGTGAACTTCTAGCAATTCAAATGTGAAATAGATGTCACATTACAAACTAGTTTGGACATCATTAACTCATTTATTACAAACTAGTTTGGACATCATTAACTCATTTTTATATCAATAATTATATCATTTTTATATCATTAACACTTGAACAAATGAAACCTGTTAGCAACTTTAGCACTTGTAACAAAAAACATGGCCTTTGCATCATCATACTTCATTTGTGTATGTTGTGACTTCAATCTCATATCCTCACCATAAATTAGTGGCAATTAAGGTCTGACATGCCATTGTGACATCACAAACCCTTTGTGACGTCATTACCAATGTGAAATCCGACTGTTGTTATGACACATCAGCTCATTGTGACATCACCAAGCTACAGTGACATCATAGCATTATGACATCACATTGCCATTTTGCTGTCATAGACACATTGTGAATGTATATCCTGTGATTTCATTCTTTTTCAAATGTGGCATATCAGTTGATATCAGAAACACATTGTGACCTCATAACCATTGTAACATTACAAACTCTGTGTGACGTCATAACCAGTGTGACATCAAAATGTTGTTATAACATCTTTAGCTTATGACATTATAGCATTTGCCATTATGACATTATGACATCATAGTCACATTATGAATGCCTAATCATTGTATTTGAAATGTGGGTTGATATCAGAAATTCATTGTGATATCATAACCATTGTCACATCAAAATCCCATTGTGACATCAATTTGGCAATGTGACATCACAATGTCAATGTAAAGCTACTAAGGCATCATGATATCACAATGGTCATGAACTCACAATGGGCTTCTGATAACTGACATGCCACATTAAAAATAGAATGAAAAACATAATAGGCGACCACAACGTGTGTATGACATCAGAATGACAATGTGATGTTACAATGCTATGATGTCATTGTAGTTTTACACGTCAAAATGAGCTGATGGTGTCATAATGCCAACATGATGTCACAATTATGATGAAGTCAGAAAGGATTTGTTATGTATCAATGGTATGTCTGTCAGTTGTCATTAGTTCCCCATAAGAATATGGATACAAAAAAGGTTCTCTGATGTCACAGAGGCCATGTGTGTTTTCAAAGGTGGTAAGAGGTCCTAATCTGAATGGCACAATGTGATTCATCATGTCACAATGGAAATGAGATGTCCCATTGTGTTTTTGATGTCACCGTGGTGGGATGAGATCACAACGGTTTTGTGATATCACAATTTGTTTGTAATATCAGAATGATATATCCAATTTCAATTACTTAGAATTCAATATGAGGATACCAGGAGATAGAAGAAGCTTCATAGTATGAGGTCATATTATGAGAAAACCCAATGGGACAGTGATTTCACAAACACAATGTGATGTCTCAATAACTTGTTATAATAATGTTTTGATGTCACAATTGGTGACACCATACTGATGAGGTGGTCGTAATAGATTGGAGATGTCCCAAGGGGTTCATGATGTCACAATGGCATATGGGATCTCAATTGTCATTAACTCACCATGAGTATATGAGTTTGGGAAGGGATTCTGATGCCACTAATGTATATGTAGTCAAAAAGCTGAAGAACTAAAAGATCTGAGATGTCACAAAGTGACACAATGGTTATGATGTCCAGCAGTGTGATATCATTATGTTACACTGGATTTTAGATATCTCATGTCGTATCTGAAATATGAGGTCGAACACAGACTTTCAACTCACAAAGGGCCTAAGACATCACAATAGCATGCCACAAAAGTTATGAGGAAAGGAGAGGTATTTGATGTCACAGTGAGTTAGTGATATAACAAAGGTAATGTGCTGTGACAAAGAGATTTTGATGTCACAAAAGTTATGAGTTCACAGTGGTTTCCTGATATCAACCCACATGGCACATTTGAAATAGAATGAAATCAAAGAATAGGCATTCACAATGGGTCTATGACATCAAAATGACAAAGTGATGTTAAGACAGCAATGTTTGATAGGATAGGAACTCATTACCTTGCTCATGTAAATGTAATCCCTCTGTACACTGTACTTATAATAAAAAAGACACAGAAGAAAAAAAGAAAAATGGTATGGTGTTATTGGGGTTTGGTGATGTCACAATGAGATGATGGTGTTATGATGACAATGTGATTTCACAGTCATAATTATTGCAGAAAGTATTTGTGATGATACAATACTATGTGTGATCACAATTTTCATTAGTTCACTATGAGGATATGGCTACACAAAGGTCTGTGAAGCCACAGAAGTTATGTGTTTCTTTAAAGGTGCTAAGAGCTCACAATAGCTTTGTGATGTCACAATGTGATTGTGAAGGCAAAACAGCAATGTGATGTCACAATGGGGTTGTGATGTCACAGTGGTGATGAGGTCACAATGAGTTTGTGTTGTCAATATGAGTTTGTAATATCACCATGACATGTCCAATTTTAATTTCTACTAGTTCACAATGAGGATACAATTTCAAAGAAAGAATCTTAAGCTCCAAAGACCATGTGTTTTTAGTCATAACTTGTGTAATATGCAGCCATTAAGATATTTTAGTCCTTCAGTAGGCTTAGAATCTGTTTTCAAACTCATAATAATTCAGGTAGGACATATGATATCTATCAGAAATTGACTGACATCATGACCATTGTGACATCATATGGATAGATATTAAGACCATGGTGTCACATTGTGAACTCACAAATCTGTTAGGACTTCATCACATTTGTGCCAACACATGACATTGAAGATAACACGGTCCCTTTGTCAACTCATATCTTCATTGTGAATTAATGACATTTGAGATCCAGCATGCCATTGTGACATTTCCAACCAGTTGTGACACAAACAAGACTACACTAAAGCTACCAGCACGACTATATTTATTTCAGCATTATTTACCATATCTAAGATATGGAACCAACCCAGATGCCCCTCAGTAGATGAATGGATCAAGAAAATGTGGCATATATATACACATACATACAATGGAATTCTATGCCTCCATCAGAAAGAATGATATTGCCCCATTTGTTAGGAATTAGAAAGACTTAGAAAAAATTATATTCAGTGAAGTAATCCAGCCCCAAAGAAACATAGGTTCCAGGTTTCCCTTATTTGCAATCACTAGTATATGTCTGAGTCAAGCAGAAAAGGTCAGATAAGTTGATGTTACTGGAATGAACCCTAAGATAAGTATTCCAATTTTTTTTCCTTTCATGCAATTTTTTCTATCATATTTATAAGATGATTTCTATGTTGCTTTGTATGTCCCTCCCCCACAGTATAACCCATACTTTCACTGTATTTGATGTTGGTATAGTTTGTGGAGGGGAAGGGAAAAAAATAACAAATCATTTAACTAGGGATACAGGAGGACCCATTGCAACAATGAGATGTACAAGTCGTTTTGTCGAAAAACGAACTTAAAAACTTTGGTGGGGGTTGGGAGGAGGATTGAGTGGGGAGAGAGGAGGAGTATGGGAAGAGTTTGGAAGGGGAAACGAGGAGGCAATAATGCTTGATAAGAAATGTACTCGTTATCTTGCCCATGTAATTGTAACTTTTCTGTACGGTATTCTCACAATTAAAAAAAAAAAAACACAAGACATTACAAACCCCCTCCCAAAAAAATTGTGACAGCACAAACCTATTATAGTAGAAACACATTGTGATCTAATAGCCATTGTGGTAGCACAATACCTTTGTGATCCCACATTTCCATAGTGATATCACTAACCCACTGTGAAATTCCAATCCTCTCACACCCACTCCAGGTATGAAATGTGATACCCGAATCCAGTGTGACATTTAGATCATAGTGACATCACACTGATAGATGTTAAGAGCATTTTGTCACATTCTGACAACACACACCTGGTAGGACTTCATCACTTTTGTGACAACGCATGCCTTTGGAGATACCACAGTCCCTTTATGAGCTCATATACTCATTGTGAGTTAATGACAATTGAGATCACAAGTGTCATTTTGATATCACCAACCCATTTTGACATCACACACCTCTTGTAAACATCACTAGTGTGGCATCACCAATTGTGATATGAAAACCTTATTAAGCTATCATATTGCAACATCACATTGCCATTATTATATCACTGTTCCATTGTGTTTTCTAAAACCTAGTATGTCTTCATAGCATTTTAGAAAATTCATGGTCTTTTATACTTCAGTCTTCTTCTGTGAACTCATATCCTCATTGTGAAATAGTAGCAACTGAAATTGGACATGTGATTTTGAGGTATGACTTCACAAAACTATTTGATTTCATTACCATTTTGACATCCAAACCCATTGAGAACTTTCATTACCATTTGACATCACTATCACATTTTGACATCCCAAACCTATTAAGACCTCTTAGCACCTTTGATAAAAACATATGACCTTTGTGACATCACAGTCGCTTTGTGTAACTATACCCTCATTATGAACTTCCAATTGGTATCAGACATGCCATTGTAATATCACGAACCCTTTGTGGCATCACCAGTGTGACATAACATTTTCATTATGACAGCGTCAACTACTTTTGATATCACAAAAGTACAATGACAAGATAGCATTATGAGATCACATTGTCATTGTGAAGTTACAGATAGATTGTGAATGCTTATTTTTAATTGTTTTTTTTTTCCGGTTGTGGGGCTTGAACTCTGGGCTTGGTTGCTGTCCCTGCTCTTCTGCTCTAGGTGAGCACTTTATCGCTTGAGCCACAGCACCACTTCTGGTTTTCTAGTTGTTTTTATTGGAGATGAGTTTTATGAACTTTCCTGCCTGAGCTGGCTTTGAACTGCGATCCTCAGATCTCAGCCTCCTGAGTAGCTAGGATTACAGGTGTGAGCCACCAGTGCAAAGCTATTTCATTCTATTGCAAATTTGACATATGTGTTGATATCAGAAACATAATGTGACCTCATAACCATTGTAACATCATAAATCAGCAGTGACATCAAATTGTCATTATGACACCATCAACTCATTGTGACATCACCAAACAACAATGGCATCATAGCAGTATAAATCACAGTGACATTGTTACATCATAGACGTAACATTGTAAAGGCTTATTGTATGAATTCATTCTATTTCAGAAACCCATTTTGACAATATATAACCATTCTGATATCACAATACATTGTGACATCACATTGCTATTGTGATATCATTAACCTGCTGTGCCATCACAAACCAGTCCTGTCCTTATAAGTTTTGTGCCATGCTGCCCTCGTTATATATTAGGTCCTTGTGAGCTCATAATCTGTTTTCAATCTCATATTTCTGGTATGACATGTGATATCAGAAATCCCCTGTGACATCATATTGCCAGATTTCATGAATATTGTGTCACATTGTGACATCACAAAACTGTTAGAACAGCATTACGTTTGTGACAACACATGCTTTTGGAGACATTACAGTCACTTTTTGAACTCATATATTCATTCCCAATTAATGACAATTGAGATCTGCCATGCCACTCTGACATCATGAACTCATTGTGACATCACAAATTTATTGTGCTCATCACGAGAATGGCATCAACAACTAATTGTGGTATGAAATCATTATTTTGACATTATATTGTGGTATTGCCGTCGTGACATCATTGTTCCATTGTGTTTTTACAAAACTACTATGGCGACATCACATCTTAGAAAATTCATGGTCTTTGAGATTTCAAGCTTTTTTCTGTGAACTCATGTACTTATGACCCCTAAAGCAAGGACACAAGCCATTGAGTCAAATTTAATATAATAAAACAATTTACAATAGAAAGGGGACTGTGATTACCTTATCCTGGACTGGATACCCAGGTCCAAGATCATCCTTGACCAACAAACCTCAGAACTTCAATGGGCAGCACCACCCTTTTTAATTGGTCTGCAAACCACCATCCAAAAAATTATGATCTCCAAAGCTCCAAACCTCAATGGGCAAGGCTTTTTACTTTTCCATTCCTCCCTCCTTCACTACAAAGCTGTCCTTCCTTCCTGGTCTTTCCCTTTATCCCTTCCACCACTTCCTTCTTCTCTTCCACTCTCCTCCACTCTCCACAGGCCTGCCCTACTCTGCCCCCTTGACCACTTGCCAACCTTCTGCTCTCCATCAACTTCCTCTCTTCTCAGATTTTTCTCTTTATTCCATCCAGGTAGCACCCATTTTTATTTCCCCTTCCAATGCTCTGAAAATGCAACCTATATATAGGTTTACCTCTCTTTACTCTAACGGGTCTTCTGCCTAACAATTTTCAACAATCACTTCCCAAACTGCCCAATGCTCAATCACTCCTTGACAGCTCACCATGTGAGGCTTGACACTTCACCTTTGGCGGCATTCCCCACACTCTCCGGTGGGCCAGGCCAAGAATTTACAATGATTATCAGCTCAGACAGATAATTCTGGCCCCACTGGTTATTACATTATCCTCATAGTGAATTAGAAGAAATTGAAATTGTATATGTCATTGTTATATTACAAACTTGATGAGACATCACTAAACCATTGTGACCTAATCACCGTGGTGACATCACAAACTCATTGGGATATCACACTGACATTGTGCCACCATGATCACATTGTGACATCCCAAACCTATTATGACCTCAGAAGCTTTGAAAGAAAGCATGGCCTTTGCGAAATCACAGGCCTTTTGGTATCCATACCCTTATTTTGAGCTAATGACAATTGAGATGAGACATGTCATTTTAACATCGCAAAACCTTTATGACATCATCACCAGTGTAATATCACAATGTCATTATGACAACATCAGCCCATCATGACATCATAAAACAATGACATCATAGCATTATGATATCACATGGTCATTGTGATGCCACAGACACATTGGAATGCCTATTCTGTGATTTCATTCTATTTCAAAAGTGGCAGGTTTGTTGATATCAGAAATACATTGTGACCACATAATGTTTATGACATCACAATACCTTGATGACACCATATTGCAATTATGATATCACTAACCCACTGTGACATCACAAACTTTCTTATTCTCATAAATTTTTGACATGCTTCCAGTGTGATCCCTTTGGCCTCTCTGAGTTCATAAATTGTTTAACTCATGATACTTCAGGTATGACATGTGATATCAGAAATCCACTGTGACATCATGACCACTGTGACACACTGCCAGATATCTTGACCACTGAGTCACATTGTGACATCACAAACCTGTTAAGACTCATGACACTTGTGCCAACATATGCCTTTGGATACATCATTAACCCTTCTGAACTTATATATTCATTGTCAATTAGAGATCTGGCATGAGATTTTGACATCACCATCTCATTGAGAAATCACAAACCTATGTGACCTCATCACCTGTATGGCATCACCAACAATTTGTGACTTCAAAACAATACTATCCCATGTAATGGTAACATCACATTACCAATGGGATTTTCACCATTGCATTTTCACCAACCAATTATTTCCTCATAATATTTTACAAAATTTATGGCCTTTCTGACTTGAAGCTCCTTATGTGAACTTGTATCTTCATTGTGATCTAGTAGAATGAAATTGGACATGTAATGGTGATATTACAAATTCATTGTGACACCATTATCCAAGTGTGACCTTATCACCACTGTGACATCACAAACCCATTGTGACATCACATTGCCACAGTGATATCTCGGTCACCTTGTGACATCCCAAATCTGTTGTGACCTCTTAGCACTTTTGAAAAAGCACATGGTACTTGTGACATCACAGTCCCTTTGGGTAACCATATCCTCATTGTGAACAAAGGACAACTGACATCAGACATGCCATTGTAACATTACAAACACTTTGTCACATCATCTCCAGAGTGAGATCACATTGTTGTTATGATACCATCAAATCATTGTGACATCCCAAAATGACAATGACGTCATAGCATTATGACATCACATTTTCATTGTTAGGTCATAGAGACAATGTGATTGCCTATTCTGTGGTTTCATTATATCTCTAATGTGACATATAGGTTGATTTCAGAAACCCATTGTGACCACATCACCATTGTGATATTACAATCCCTTTGTGACCTCATATTGACATTGTGATATTATTAATGCAATGTAACATCACAAACCTCTCGTCCTCATAAATTTTGTAACAAGTGTCTACCTTGACCTGGGCTAGATGCCCACAGCTAAATGCAGCTTCAACCATGAACCCTCAGACCTCCAAAGAGCAGCAAAACTATTTGTTATCTGGCCTGCAAATAAGCAACCCCAAAAATAATGATCTCCAAAGCTCCAAACTTCAAAGGACAAGGTTTTTTTCTTTCTATTCATCCTCCTTCTCTACAGACCTGTCCTACCTTTCAGGTCTTTTCATTTTTTTCCTTTCACCATTCCCTTCTTTTCTTCAGGCTTCTCTACTCTTGACAGGCCTGCCCTGCCCTGTCCAGGTGGCCAGTTGCCATCCTTCACCTCTTGGTCTCCTTCAATTTCCTCTCCTCCCAGGTTTTTACCCTCCTGCAGTCTCTTTACTTCTTTCCTTCCAGGCCTTTCCCTCTTTTCTCTCCCCTTCTGTTGCTCTGAACATGCAGCCTATGTATAGGCTGTACCCTTCCCCCACTGCAGTATGTTTCCTGCATAACAGTTTTCAATCATCACTTCCCAAATGTCCATGCCCAATCACTTCATGGCAGCTCACAATGTGGGGCTTGACAACCTATCTCCTTCAGCAGCATGTGCTGCTCCTTTCAGCTGCATGCACCCGCCTCTCCTGTGGTCCAGACCAGGAGGCCATGATGACTATCTGTTCCCATGGATGATAGGGTCACTGCTGGTTATTAAGTGTATCATGGTGATCTAGGAGAAATTGAAATTGGACAAATTTGTGATATTACAAACTCATGATATAACTAACCCATTGTGACCTCACCAACACTGTGACATCACAAACACATTGTAACATCACATTGCTGTTTTTGACACCAGGATCACATTGTGACATCCCAAACCTATTATGACCTCTTATAACCTTTGAAAAAAATACATAGTTTTGTGACATCACAGTCCCTTTTTGTACCCAAATACCCACCATGAAATATTGACAATTGAGAATCAAACATGACATTTTAACATCAAAAAGTTTGTGAGATCATAACAATTGTGACATCACATTGTAGTTTTGACACCATCTGCTCATTCTGAAATCACAAAAGTAAAATAATATGATAGAATTATAACTTCACATTGTCATTGTGACATCATAGACACATTATGAATGCCTTTTCTGTGATTTCATTGCATTTCAAATGTGGCCTGTAGGTTGATATCATAAACAAATCTTGAATTCATAACCATTGTGACATCACAACCCCTTTGTACATCACATTGTCATTGTGATATCACTAACCTACCATGACATCACAAACCTATCCTGTCATCATAAATGTTGTGACATGCTGCAATTTTTTTAAGCCTTTTTGTCCTCATGATCTGTTGTGGACCTCATTAGATTTCACATATGACGTTTGATATCACAAATTCCCAGTGACATCATGACCATGGTAGCATCACACTGCCAGATGTCATAACCATTGCGTCAAATTCTGACATCACAAACCTTTTTGGATTTCAATATATTTGTGACAACACATACTTTTGGAAAAACTACAGTCCTGTGAACTCAGATACTCATTGTAAGTTAAAGACAATTGAGAAACATTATGTCATTTTGACATGCCTCACACATTGTGACATCACCAATCTTTTGTGACCTCATCACCAATGTGGCATCATCAACTAATTGTGACACCAAAATAATATTTTGACATGATGCAGTGAGTTGACATTGCCATGGTGATATTAATGTCCCATTGTGTATTCACAAACCTAATATGGCCTCATAACATTTTTAAAAATTCATGTCCATTAGGACTTCAAGCTCCTTCTGTGAACTTGTATGCACATTGTGAAAAAGCAATTGAAATTGGACATGTGTTTAAGATATTACAAAATCATCATGACATCAAAAACCTATTGTGAACTCATCACAACTGTGTATCATGAAGCTATCATGGCCCCTAAGTACTTTTGAAAACACACATGACATTTGTGACATTTCAGTCCCTTTGTATACCCATATCCTCATTGTGAACACATGACAATTGTATTCATATATGCCATTGTAACATCACAAACCTTTGTTACCCCATCATCAGAGTGACACCATTATCTCCTTGCAACATCACCAATTTACAATGACCTCATAGCATTATGACATTATATTATCATTGTGATGTCATAGATACCTTGTAAATGTCTATTCTATTTCATTCTCTTTCAAATGATGTGGCCTGTGGGTTGATATCAGAAAACCATTGTGATCTCATAAATGTATGGCATCACAATCACTTTGTGTTATCACAGTGCCATGGTGGTATCACTAACACACTGACATCACAAACTTGACCTGTCCTCATAAGTCTTGTGATGTTCTGCAATTGTGATGTCTTAGGCCCTTTATGAGTTCGTAATCTATTTTCAACCTTATAATATTTCAGTTATGATATGTGATATCAGAAATCCACTGTGACATCATGATCATTGTGACATCATACTGACAGACATCATAAATATTGTGTCACACTGTGACATCACAATCCTCCTAGGACTTCATCACATTTGTGACAACACATGCCTTTGGAGATAGCACAGTCTGTTTTGGAACTCATATTCTCTGTGATTTCATGATAAATGAGATCCTTTATGCCATTTGGATATCACCAACCAACTGTGACATCATAGACCTACTCTGACCCCTTACCTGTAGGTCATCATCAATTAATTGTGACATCAATACCTTTTGTGATGCCACAATGTGACACTATGATCATTACATCTTTCAGTGTGATGTCACAATGGTCATGATGTCACAGTGGATTTCTGGTATCTAATGTCATACATGAAATATGAGGTTGAAAACAAATTATGAGGGCAAAAAGTCTGATATCACAATGTCAGCATGTCACAAATGTTAGGAGGAGAGGAGAAGTTTGTGCTGTCACATTGTGCTAGTGACATCACAATGGCACTGTGATGGCACAAAGTGATTATGATGTAAAAATGGTTATTTAGGCCCAAAGATGCGTTTCTGATAGCAACTCTCATGCCACATATGAAATACAATGAAATCACAGAATAGGAATTCACAATATGTCTATGATGTCAAAATGAGAATTGTTGTCATAATACGATTATGTCATTGAGATTGATTATGTCACAATGAGGTGATGTGCTTATAATGAAAATGTGATGTCATACTGTTGAGGATGTCACAAACACTTTTTGATGTTATAATGGCATGTCTGCTTTCCATTGTCATTAGTTAACAACAAGGATATGGGTACACAAAGGGACTGATGTTGAAAAGGGCATGTGATTTTTCAAAGAAGCTAAGAGATCATAATAGGTTTGAGATGTCACAAGGAATCATGTTGTCACAATGACAATGTTGTCACCATGGGTTTGTGATGTCGTGGTGGTGATGATGTCAACATGTGTTTGTGATGTCACAACGAATTTGTAATATCACAATCAAATTTCCAATTTCAATTGCTACTAGTTCACAAGGAGGATACTGTAATAATCAGCAGGGCCCCGATAATCTACAGGCTTAGATAACCAGTGTGGCCCCAACTCCTGGCCAGCTGGAGAGGATGAAGTATGCCACCAAAGACGGTGGGGCATTCTGTGGGAGGGGCTGGGGCATTAATCATCACGTGCTGAGCTGTGGAGAAGTAATTTGACTGTGGGCAGTTTGGGATTTGACAGTTGAAAACTGTTAGGCAGTTGGAGTGAAGAAGGGGTACAGACGTTATATAGGCTTCTGGTTCAGAGCAATAGAAGGAGAAAGAAAAAGGGAAAAGTCCTGTAAGGAAGGAAGTGGTTTGATAGCAGAAGGAGAAAGACCTGGGAGGAGAAGAAGTTGAGGGAGGGCAGGAGGTAAAGGACGGAAACTGACGACCCATTCAAAGCAGTTCAGGCCTGTGGAGAGTGAAGAGGCCTGAAGAGAAGAAGGAACTGGTAGAAGGGAGATAGGGAAAGACCTTGAAGGAAGTATAGTTCTGTGGTGGAAAGACAAAAGAAAGGGTAAAAAAGGCTGGCCCTTTGATGTTTGGAGTTTTGGATTTCATAATTTTGGGGGTTGGTGGTTAGGAGAACATTTATGATATTAAATGTGTCTCTATGGATTCTCTTGAACTATAGAGGTCTTAATTTTTGGAGACCCCCATCGAGATAATCCATTTGGATGGCATCAGGCCTTGGCCTCAGGGAAAAATCCCCATAGGTGAGAGTGTCAGCACTCAGGGTTGAGAGTCTACCTCAAGTGTTTGTCTCCGGAGGAGAATCATGGACAAAAAGTCATTTAGGGTCCTCTAGGGGTGTGTGGGCAAGCTTGCCAGCCTGATTGGGGATCCCCTCTGGAGGTCATCTGTTGGTTCCTTGGGAAGCCATCTGGGAACTCCTTGAGAGGTCATGCAGGGCTTCTTTGGGAAGCCATCTGGAACCTCCTTGAGAGGTTATGTAGCCTTTCCTTGGGAAGCCATCTGGAACCTCATCAAGAGTACATCTGCAACTTCCTTGAGAAGCCATCTGAGACCTACCCTGGAGGTCATCTGGAGCCTTCTCCTGGGGCCATCTTGGACTTTCTCCAGAGGTCATTTGGGGCTTCCTCAGGAGGTCATCTGAGACCTCTATAAAAGTAGTGATTGGGAAATAAGGGAAACCATGGACCTAAGTTTCTTTGGGCCTGGCTTACTTCACTTAATATAATTTTTTCCAAGTCTTTCCATTTCCTAACAAATGGGGCAAAGTCATTCTTTTTGGTGGAGGCATAGAATTCCATTGTGTATATATACTACATTTTCTTGATCCATTCATCTACTGAGGGGCATCTGGGTTGGGGCTTCCTTAAGAGGCAATCTAGGACCACCTCCTGAGGTCATCTGGAGCTTCTTTTGGAGGTCATCTCAGGTTACCTTGATAAGAAATATATGGCTGTCTTTGGACATCATCTGGAACTTCCTTGAGAAGCCATATAGGATGTCATCTATGGCTTTCTCAAGAGGGTTATCTTGAACCTTCTCTGGAGTTCATATGTGGCCTCCTTGAGTGGCCATCTGGAAGCTACTGGTGAGGTAATCTCAGCCTCATTGAGAGGACATCTGGGACCTCCTTTGGAAGTCATCTGACACTTCCTTGGGAAGCCATTTGGAACATCCATGAGAGGTCATCTAGGGCTTCCTAAGGAGGACATATGTGACATCCTCCAGAGGTCATCCGCGATCTCCTCAAGAGGCAATCTGGAATGTCCTCTCTATCATCTGGGACCTCCTATAGAGGTCAACATTGAGAGGTTTGGGGCATGTGGGTTAAGTGTCTGTGGCTATTGTTCTGTGTGTGCATGCTGATAGTTCTGTGTCCTGTATGACCCTCTGTTTACTCCTTTTCTCAGGATGGGAGAACAAGGCCTAAATTTGTCATATCCAAATAATATTCTCCCCCAGGGTTACAGAATCCCTCAGAGGAAGATGCACTGATGTACTCTTTCTCCTATTCTTTGCCATCAGCACCTCTAATGTTAAGTCCTCCCATGCGAAAATTGGTTACTTGTACCATCCTGAGGTGGTACAGTATGGTATGTTACCCTTATTACCCTTGAGACGGGAACATGGAGCAGATGGTGGGCAGGTCCCCTTTTTAATATATGGTCCCTTTA